>NW_020229281.1:2624132-3939097 GCF_003227725.1 Camponotus floridanus
AAAGAAAATACAGATATATGTTAAAATATGATAATATACAAATGTATTTTATATATTCTATATTTATGTACATTTTTTTATTATTAACTAATGCAAAAATTGCAGCAATATGTTCAAAAAATGTTCTATATCTGTAAGGACATAGTTTATATTTCGACTCATTAATTTCTATCGCCAAAATTTTTTTTTTAGTATCAAGAAACAATGAAGCATTTATCTACACAGAATATGAGTTTGACAGGCCAAGTGCAAGTGCCATCAAACGTACAACCACCGCCTCTCCCCAAAGAGGATGTGCGACCTCCTTTACCCTCCGCTACCATAAATACATATCAATTTGCGAATATGCCACCTCCACATCAAAATAATCTTCCATTATTTCCCACGAAAGAACCTAATAAAACAATATCACAAGCAAATGTGACAAACTACCCTACGAATCCACCACTACCTACGAGTCAGCCACCTTTACCACCGGAAATCGACGAAAATAAGGGGAGTATTTTGATTGAAAAATGCGCTAGTAATGTAATTAGTGAATCCAATAGTGCTACAAAGTTAAAGCTCGAAAATGACGAATTGACCGAGGCTGAGAGAACATTTGATGAACAGTTTCAACAATGGGAAGAGCAATTTAACAAGTGGAAGCAGCAAAACGCTAATCATCCGGACAAGGTAAGTAATGCTATAATTTATATACTTGACACTTTAATGTATAAAATTTATTACAAAACATTTAAATGAATATTATTAAAGAGTTGTAATTTTATATACTTTAGGAGATACATTTTCGATGAATTTGATTTTTGTATACGTTAATAACAGATTATATACTTTTACTTAATATCAAAATATATGTGTACCTTAAGTAAATAAAAAATTTATAATTTTTATGAAGATTAAATTGTCATCCTTGATTTTCAGACTCAATATAAACAATACGAAGCAAAATGGACATCATGGCGCGAGAAATTGATTGAACGGCGCGAGCAAATGCGTAAAAAACGTGAACAACAGAAACAAGTCGCCGTGAAAGCAGAAGCCGAAAAGAATAAAAATATATCTGGCGATGACAAAATTTTAAATATCTTATCGAACACTGAAAATCAACGATTGATTAACAATCTGTTGGGTATCGGGCAAACGCTAGGTTTGACAGGAAAGCAAAACACCATGGCACCCTTACCACCCCCGCCGCCGCCACCTCCACCATTACCGGAAACTACAAATTCTAACAATGAATCTACAACTCAAGAAACGCAACCAACTTCATCGCAAGTAAACACGATTAGATCTAACATCGCGCCAGCTTGGTCCAACTCGCAACAATGGGGAAATCAGCAATATAATCATAGAATAGAAGCACCAGGATTCGGTCCTGGAACGTCTACAATACCCTTAATGTCTTCAGCACCAGATATTGGTCCATCTCAAATAATCTCACCAAATTTTGCACAACCACCTCCAAATCTAGCAAACAATCTCATGCCAAACTTTTCGCAACCTCCACCAAATTTCTCTAATAATGATCGACCGCAATTGCAAAATGTGAGAGCATCAGGTCCAGTAAATACGAAAGATTGTCCTCCATTTAGTTCGGCTGATTCTTCGAATATGGATATGCGTTTTATTCATCCAAACGATCGATTGTCTCATTTTGAGGGACAACCCAACTTTCGAAGAAGCGATCAGGAACGTTTCGGACGAGAAGTTAATATCAACCCAAATTTAAACGAACAAGATCAGTTTAAACCTACCGATGGTTTCGCTAGAAAAGGTGATAGAAGTTACAATGACGGAAATAATCAACTGAATTCACAAAATAATTTTAATATAGGTAACGAGCGATTTGGACTGCCAAATGACCGTTTAGGAAATGATCGTTTTAACAGAGAAAATAACCGATTTGGACCAATGGGAAACGACAGATTCTTATCAGGAAGTGATCGATTTGGAGGTCCAAATAATGATCGACTTCCAGGTCCAGGATCAGATCGATTCGGTAATGAATGGCTTGGATCGGAAGGCGATCGATTTAGAGCAGGAATCGATCGTTTCGGGATGGATAAAGATCGTCGTGGACCTACAAATGATCGATTTGGTCCGGATAATGAGCGATTTCCACCGGATCGATTTGCATCAGGTGCTGAGCGATTTGCCCCCGGATTGGGGACTGATCGTTTCTCCTCGGGCAATGATCGGTTCGGACCCAATACCGAACATTTTCGCTCGAATGATCGATTCAGCAAAGGTAATGTAGATTATTTTGATTCAAAGGACATTGCTGATCATAGACGAGATAGTTTTGGTATTCATCCTCGTGGTTTTAATAGAAATCCATCATTCAGCCCGCCGAATGAGCTATCGCCGGAGTTGAAAAAACTCATGGAAAAACGGAAAGCCGCCGGAGATGTATTCAGACCTAGTTTCATCGATTCCGACAAGTCCAGTAGTGTCGGTTCTCTCAGTGAAAGTTTTAAGAAGATTGCCGGTGATTCACCCTTTAAAAGCTCCTTTGATCTTCAAAAGAATCCACCAAATCGTAGTGGATTAATGAACTTTCTAAATAGTGGATCATCCAATTTTCAATTACATTCCGATTCAGGACAGACACCCACTTCATCATATGGTTTACGAGGTCATCCTTTTAAAAATGATAATGAACCTCCCTTCAGAGGACTTTTAGATAACTTTAACAAACATCCTAAAGATGATAATGAACGATCTGGGAAGGATATGGAGATTACACCGCATCTTAATCAATCTCAACCAATCAATATTCAATCTCAAGTTTCTGCTAAACATCCCGGAAACATTGAAACTACTGATTCTGATCTTTTATTACAAACTGGTAATATTGTAGATTCAAAAAATACAGAAACTATACAAACAAATGAGGCTGATGCTAATGAGCAGAAAAATATCGTTATTTCTGAAGATAGTTCGAAGAAGGATAACACAGAAGAGAACAAGCTTTTCAGCAATGATATTCTTTTACAGCAAGATGATAAGAACCATGATAATAATCAGATACAAAGTAATACCGAAAAAACAGAAGAATCTACTAATAATAACGATAGTGCTATAAAAAAATGTGAAAGTTTACCCTTCATGGGTGAAAATGATCCACGACCAGAAGATTTGAATATTGAACCACCGCCTGAACTGCCCAATTTGAGTCTTATTTCTACAAACTCCAATCAAAACGCACTCCTTAATCCGATTGAAGATTTTAATAAAAAGGAATCGGCTGGCAACAAATTCGATATGCGTTTTGATCGTAATTTTGGATTTAGAGGGGTGGATTTTAAATCTGGCGCACCGTTTGAACCTCGAGAATCACCAATGTTTGGTCCTAGAGGTCCTCACATGGATCCTGGTCCAAATACGTTTCAACCACAAGGTTCTATTAATACACAATTGGAGTTGCGAGGTTCTAATGACGGCCATTTCGGGCCTAATGCATCTAATGAAAATCGAATCAGTCCTAGAAGATCTAATGATGAACAATTTAATGAGCGAGGTCGTAACGAATCGTCTGAAGTGCTTAGGGAACAGTTCGGTTCACGAAATGCCATGGACGAGCAATTTGATCAATTTGGCTCGCGAACGCTAGGAAATGGAAAATTCGGTCTGGGCAGACCTACAGATCTGCAGTTTAGACCAAGAGGCCCAATTGATTCGCCGTTTGCTCCGCGAAATCCTGGTCCATTTGGTCCCAGAGGCAATGAAATGCAGTTTAGACCTAGAAGCATTAATGATCGTTTGGATTCTCGAACAATCTTTGAAGGGCCATTTGGTCCGCGAGGACTTAACGATGGTCCTAGAGGACCTAATGATAGTTTTTTCAATACTCGACGTTTTACTGATCCACAACTCGGTCCTATGGGACCCGGTCCTAACAGATTCGATAGAATGAATGAGGTACCATTTGATAAGAGACCTCCTTTCGATAATAGCGGAGCGTTTGGATTTCCTGGTGAAAGACCTCTTCGAATGCCCAATGAAGGACCACTTGGTCCTCTTAGTTCTAATGATATTCCGCTCGGTTCTCGCGATTCAAATGATGTTCTTCAGCGTAATTCGAATTTCAGCGAGAACCAATTCGAATCTCGAGATTCTAACGATGGATCCTTTGGAATGTCAGACTTCAAAGCGAGAGGACCAGTAAACGATAGCAACAATGCAAACTTTCCACCTCGAGGCGATCCTTTCCATAATCATGATTACATGCGTAGAAACCCTTACATAAGAGAACCTCCTATAAGAGAACAATTTGAAGATAATGTTTCCGCTAAGAAGATGAGATATGAAAGTCCAAAACCGGCTGATGAGTTTAATAGAAGTCGTCCAGGGGATGAGAATGTCAACATAGAAATGCAAAAGGATAAGATTACTGATTATGCTGGAAATATATCTAATGTTCACAAAAAAGAACTAGAGATACTTCGTCCAGGATACGGACCTAATGATACTTGGAATAAGTTTGGCAACGATCTAAGACCCGATGGATCGCAACAAAATGATAGCAATGTTCCAAAAATATTTGATGAGAAATTAAAATCGGAAAAGATCACAACAGAACCGAAGACGGTTGATTACAGATCGCAATATGGCGAATCTACGGCTAGTCCTGCGGACTTCCAACCGAAACATTCATCTAATTTGTTTATGAAGCGGTCACAATTGAGACCCGGTCAAGATTTTTGCGCGCAAAGACAGTTCAATTATAATCATGGCGAGATTAATAAGAAATTTGTTGAATCACTTAATTTCATCCCGATGAAGGTAATCGATTATGGACATGCATCTCGTCTGTCAATTATGGATCAGCATTTGTCGCCTGTTCAGTGCTTCGATTATGGTCACGGCGATTTAAAACCAGCACTACTAGATCGCGAACAGCATCAGCAACAGAATCCTCATCATTATTATCCGAAAAAAGATTTTAGAAACTGGGTCGAGAACGAACAAAATCTGAAGGAATATAATGAGACGATAAGCAGTTATAAGAAGGGAAATATGGAAAAAACTAGGAACTATGAGAACTACGATAAGCGTAGATCGACAGATTATAACAAACGAAAGGAACACGATTGGCAATCTAATGATAAATTGTACGAGGCAGAGAAAAAGGACAACGATGATCACAAAGAGAAAGGATACGATCCTGAATCGGAATCTCGATTCCTCGAACGTAATTCTGGTAATGATCAAAGCGATAGATGCATTCACAAAGGTAATTTTTTATTTCAGATAATCTCTTGTATTTAGATAATAATAGAATTCCGGCTATAACAATTAATCGAAATAATTTTCGATTAATTTTTGTTGTTTCTCTCTACTTTTTTATATCTATTTGTAATTACTCATTTATAATTACTCATATTTATACTTGATATAAATATATTAACGAAGCTTTAGCAGAAAAAGTTTCAACAGCGAACATGCGAGAAAGACTTAAGCAAAAAGCGAATCACAAGCATTTTCTTCGGTCCAATATAACATCAAGAATATTAAATTGTAATTAGTAGATTCGCTTACAAATTAGTGCTCACTTAAATCATTTGGTTTATGCCATTTGATTTTTTTGGAGAAGTGAACTAAAAATCATCTAAATTTTATTTTATTCTAAAATAATAGATATTATCTCAAACTGAGATATTATCTTAAAATACTTGACTAAATCTCTCTCAGTGTATTGTACTTTATTAGCATGTTCTACTAATCGAACTGATAAAAAAGTATTTGCAAACATAACGGACGACATGTAGAATATGTTTGTAAAGTTTGCAATGCTGATTTAGAGAATTCTGTTATTATTTGTAAATTACAAATTATATTGCAATATTAAGGCAAACAGCTTTTTATATTGAATCTTTATTCAGTTTCATTGTCTTGTTTCTTGAATATAGAACGGGTTCAAGAGATACGCGAAAGTTCTCGAAGAGAAACGAATAAAGACAATGACAAAGATGATAACAGGTATCGTGGAAACACTTTATTTTTTAAAATAATTGTTACGAATGCCTATTTTTTATAATAATTGTTATGACTATGTCGGCGAGACTCTCTGGATGCTTTGAAGCGTTTGATTGATCGATCAGATTAAAGAAATCTTTTTACTCTTTTTGTCTTGATTGTTCAATCAAATATTTCAAGAGCATCCGAAGCGTCCTTCCAACCGCAGTCTATATAATATAAAAATATAACTATATATTATATAGTTATCGTGCAAAATATATAATGTGTATAAAATGAAGCTTATGCAATATGTGTGTTCTGAATATATATGGCATTCTCTAGATCGAAAGGAAGTGTTAACTGGCAGGAGAGTTCGAACAAGAACGTCGTAGACACAAAACTACAAGAGACCAGGTATGTTATATTGCTTCTGAATCTATTGTAGAAGTTTTATTCTACAAGTTTAATTTCAAATATTAGCCAACAAAATCGATACATTCAAAAGAATAGCACTTTCTTAAATATTTTATAGGAGAAATTATGTTATATACAAAAAATTAATAAATATTATATATACACATATATAGGACTAGATGTATGTTATCTATTTTTTTAATAATATCAAACGTATACAAATTAATCCTATATAAACTTATTTAAAATAGGATAGAATTATAATATATATATATATTTATTAAATTAAAAATTATAATATTTATTAAATTAAAAATACTTTTTTCTCAAGATATATCCTGCTAACTTTTTATAGAATTTTTCGATTATATGCTATACATACAATATTGCGAACTTTTATGAGGATTTTTTATCATATCCTCCTATAAATATTGCGCATATGCGATTGTGTATTTGCTGCATGAGTCACGTATATTATTTGATTATAAATTATAATATAAGAGAATTATATGATTTTCGCTTCTGGCATCATAATAGAATATGACTTGCAATAAGTTGCAAGGAGTCTTGAAAGCTATTTTATTTCCCGTTCTACAATACTTTATAATTTATTGAAATGAATTACCTGGATATCCGGATTTTAGGATAATCAAGTAATAATTATTTCAAATAATTCGGATATATTCAAATATCAACAAAATCCGAATTATATTTTTATGGACATGATATATAGACGTAACAGATATATCAAATTTAGTATGTCTGTATTACAGTCATTTCGCGTAAATTTTTATTCAATTATGCATAGTCACCAAAGATTATACATAATGACCAATAATATTGGTTATTATAACAATCTTTTCTGATTTATCAGGTTCTCTGACTATTTTTTGTGATTTCTAATACACACTACATTTGTAATAAATGTGACAAACAAAGTTGGTTTAACGGTAATGAATACTTTTTCGGTAAAAATCTTGTCTATTTGACAAATAAAGCCATGCTTTCGTTAAAGCGAATATTATTTTAAATCAACATTTGTATTATGACTCACATAACAAGATATGCGCTTGTAATGCGCCATTTTTTATAATGAACATTTATATTTTATTGCTTATACTGTAGGAAATGCTCATAATTTTTACCTACAGTATTAGATATCTGTTTACATAGAATTTCTGATACTTTTATGTCTGACAAATTGAGTTCTCACGAACATTGTAACATGCCATTTTATATAAAACACATTCTTGTAACATGCCATTTTATATAAAACATGCAATCTGTATACATATATTTAATGTTTCATATTTTATTTGTGACTCTTTGATCTTTAAATTTGACTTTTTTGTAACAATTAAATAATATATATTAAACAGATTATTATATATTATTATTAATATATTAATATTATTATTCTCAATAGAGAGGATATATGTATTTTAATTGTTTATAACAGAAACATTATCACAAAAACTGAATTTTTTATAACAAATAATATAACAAATAATTGTTTTATTACGCTTACTTGAAGTATCTTATTTCACTATTTATAATGAATTTCTCATACTTTATTATTATTATGAGCTATTCATAATTTTAACTACAGTATCGATATCTTTACAAAATTGTCATATATATTTTATGTCTGACAAAGAGCATTCTTATTTATCTATTTGTCTTATAAATGTTACAATTAACATTTATTTGTTATATTAGATCAATCAAAATTTCGTTTTTTTTATTTATGCAAAAATAGAAAACGAATTTTTTGGATTAATCTGATATAACTTAATAATCATAAGTATGATCATAATAATCATGTGATCCATTTTATTTGAATTGAGAGACAAATTCTTGTTACAGTCTTCCCCTAGATACAAAGAAAAATGTTGTGGAATCAAAAACTCTTGAATTGGCAAAAATGCCAAATTATACGATGGTCGATGATCTATTGTGCCCACCGGGTCGCCAGAACAGACCATTAAAAATAGCTATTATTCTCAGAGGACCGCCTGGCAGTGGTAAATCTTTTGTGGCTAAACTTATCAAGGTACTTTAATAAATGCTTATATATTACATAAATTAATAAAAATATTAATTTTAATTTTAAATATTAAAATTTGAATATTATATTTTTTTCTGAAAGCTGTACATATATGTGTAATTTGAATATTTATTCGATTTTATTCGTATTATATATATGTACATTCTACGAATTTATAAAAACATAATTTATTTAATTAACTTTATTTTTTTCTGTGCAGGATAAAGAAGTCGAACAAGGTGGCTCTGCGCCAAGAATATTGAGTTTAGATGATTATTTCCTTGTCGAAAAGGAAATAGAAACTAAGGATGATAATGGGAAGAAAGTCACAGTTAAGGTACAACATTTAGCTTTATGATATAAAATAATTTCTTTAAAATTGACAATTGCTTTTATTTGGTGACTACATTTATATTATATAAAATTCATAATAGTATAAATAATATTCAATACTTTAATATAGGATGCATTAAAGATAGACATTAAATGTAGTAATTTCTCTTCATAATTCGTCATATGCTACATTTAAATTTATTAAAAATTTTAGTTATGAATATTATATAGGTATAAATAAATAAATATATATATATATATATATATATATATATATATATATACACATTGTAATCAAAAATAAAATTATTAATTTATATTTTCCGAAAAGAAATTCAGAACTTTGTGTAAACAACTTTCTATAAAAAATATATGGAAAAAAAGAAATGATAATCATTTGATATAATTATTAATCTCGATGAATAAATAAGATAGTATCTTTTTTTGTAAATATAAATCTGTCGGATACAAATATCATATAAACATTTGACAATTTGAATTTATTATTTATAACAGGAAATGATATATGAATATGAAGAGGCTATGGAACAGAGTTACATAACATCTTTAGTTAAAGCTTTCAAGAAAAATATAACAGACGGATTCTTCAATTTCATCATATTGGACTGCATCAATGAAAAGATTTCAGATTATGAAGAAATGTGGAGTTTCGCTAAAACAAAAGGCTTTAAAGTAATTATTTGAAATATAATAATAGAATATTTCAAAAGATATATAGAATCAAGAGAATATAAAAAGATATATAGAAGAGATATAAGAAATATAGAATGTTTCAAGAGATTATTGAATATATTTATCACTGTAAACTTTTCAATTTGGAATCAATCCTTTTCCAACAAAAGTGTCATAATATTTATAATCTATAAAATAATTAACAATTGGAAATAATAGCTTTTAAATTCTAGTTTCCTGAAATTCATATTTTCTTTGCTAATAGTAATAAGACAGGCGGATGGTGCTAGGATAGCTTCCAATATCTCCTAATTCGAAAATGTTCTTCTCTGATCTATCTTTGGTAACAATGATATTGTCTCTATAAAGGTATATGTATGTGAGATGGAAATGGATCTGCAAATATGCTTAAAGAGAAACATTCACAACCGTACCGAGGACGAAATTAATCGGATTATAGATTACTTTGAACCAACACCCAGCTATCATCAAAAATTAGATGTAAACTCGATGTTGCAAGAGCAAGCAATAGAGGAGGTAATTTTATTTATTTTTCTCAAAGAGAATGTATATGTTCCACGACAAAAGATTGTTCTATCATTTTTCATAATTTTCGAAATTAATAATTAATTTACGCCTTAATTACTGTTTTCATTAGCTCTTATTCTATTTGAATTTATTTATTTTTATATTAGAGCCTCTTTGTTTCTTATTTATTATAAAATTAGAATTTTAGGATAGTATATACATGAATTGATATAAATTAATGATATTAATACAAAGTATGTCATTATTTTGTCATAAAATATATATCTGTAAATTGTATTTGTAAGAGAAACACTTTTATTAAAGGTCGATATGGAGGATAGCGAAGAAACACAGGAAAAACCTATTATACAGAATGAAGATAGTCAAGACAGCCATGAGGACGCCCAAGATACGATTGTAATTAGATGAAATTAATATTTCTATATAAAGAGCTAATTCGTTGTTAGCGATATTCAGAAAACATCAAAATCTTATTCTTATTTTTGAAAGTCTTTCTAGAATATTGTATTTATCCATATTAATCTTTTACTCATAAATATATTAATTATTGTTAGAACAGAATGATCAGACATCGCCATTGTATTATACAGAGATTTAAGATAAAATAATTATTAATTTTAAATTCTCAAATATCTTTCAAAAACGAAACTTTTAAAATATTTTATTCTAAATATTTAATTATTGTCATTTATTAAAATCTCTTGTTAAGGTTCTAATAACAAATCATTGTAATATAATTTTATTCTACAATAATATGTTTGATATATATGCACATATACATATATATATATATATATATATACACACACATACATTATTGTTGTTTTAGGGTGTTAGCAAATGGGAGAAAATGGAAGTTGAAGATAAACTGGGTTAGCTAATTTAAATTATTTTATACATATTAACCGAGATTAAATATGTTTATATTTTATTGCGTATTTTTTCTAATTTGGATAATAAATATATTTTTCATTATTATTAATTATTAATATATTTTTCTTTATTTTTTTATAATGCAGATCGATTAGATGGTTTAGCAAGAAAAAAAAATGAAACAAAACCTCAAACAATGGAAGATTTTCTTCAAGTTCCTGATTATTATAATATGGAAGATACATCTGGTAAAAAACGAGTATGTATATTTAGAATATATTAAAACAGCTAATTATCCTTCAAATCATAGCTTTTTTACCAATTCGGAGATGATTTTATCTTGCTAAAACTTTTTGAGAATATTATTTAATCACTTGCATTATTCCAATTTTTTGCATTATATTTGTTCATAATTCAACTTTAAATCAAAATTTGGTTAAAGTTTCCTCTTGTTTCTCACTATAACTGTATTACATTAGAAATGAAAAATTATGAAATTATTTCTTCTCATATATATGAACAAAATAAATTCAAATAGTTACTATCATTGTATTTGATGATTTGAAAATATATCAAATGGATTTGATGATTTGAAAATATATCAAAAGCTTTTTTTTTTATACAATTATAATTAATTGACTATAAATTAGTTGCCAATAAAATCTAGTTTTGTTGAAAATGTACATATACAAAATACTACTGCAAGATAACAAAAAAAAAGAAAAAAATTTCTTCATTTTTTTGCATCTCAATATGATTACAACAAGAGTCAGAAATTTCATATATAATCTTTTATTTGCAAGGATCCTCACTTTTTTCTTTTATTTTTTACAGGTACGTTGGGCTGATTTGGAAGAACGTAAGGAACAGGAGAAAATGCGTGCCGTCGGATTTGTCGTTGGACATACTAATTGGGATCGAATGATGGATCCTACGAAAGGCGGAAGCGCTTTAACACGCACAAAGTACATATGATTCAAATTCATTTCTAGAGCATGTATCCGACGATAAAAATAAAATAAGATAGCGCTTATTAATCGCTTTTTCCACAAACTCCTTTCTTCCATGCTTTTTCCTTTTTTTATAAATTCAAATTTCGATCAAAATATATGTTATATATATATAGAAAAGAATATCTGTGATATTTCGCATATTTAAATATTTTTTCATAGCTTGATTATTCAAAAATATTCAGAAATTTTTTGCTTTTTTATAGTGCATATGTAATAAATAAGCATATAGTAATATAGATCCATATTTTAGATATATAGATTCATATATTTTTGAATTTGCTGCTAATGCTTCTTAGAGTTATAAAATAGTTTAATAAATAATTTTAAAAATGAGTTTATTGCTGTGTGTATTTCATATATATTGTTATATTGCTAAGATATTAATTATACACGGATATATGAATAATTATGTACAATACATAGATATAGATTTTATAATCATTTTATATACATTTAATCACACAATACTATTACATTCAATAGAATTTATAATAATGAAAAAGAAATAGAAAATAGGATAAATAAATCATATATACACACATATATATACACTGACTAAGCGAAATTATTTAGTGTGCATTAATATTAGAGAAAATATGAACATTTTATTTATATGATTATTATTGCAGGTTTTTCTCACTATCATAAAGAAATCGATAGTTTAATGCTGAATAATGAAAAAGAAGTGGAAAAATTGGCACATCCTACTTTTTAATATTTTATAAGCTGAAGTGTATAAAAAATAATTACTTATAAAATGATACAAATAGATTAATTTACTTTAATTAAAAAAGGAATAGAATTATTATGAAATTACAAAAAATAATATTACAAGTTTAATATGTTGAGATAAGATTGTAAATTTTGTATATAATGCTGTAAATGATGTATTTTGTATGTATGTGTATGCGTGTAGATGAATGCGTGTTTACATGTTTATGTAGAAACATAAGATTTGACATATAAGAAAAATGTAAGAAAAAATACAAAACAAGAAAAAATAAAAAATATATCTCCATTATTATATAATATAAAATGTGTAAAAATTATTTTAATAAATTATTGTTAATTTTTATCTTTTAATTATTCTTAATTATATTTTTAAAATTTTACTAATTTAAAAAAATTGAATTTTTACAACTAGAATTTTTTTACTCGAATTTTAAACTTAATATTTTAGGAATTATTGGAATTTTAATTAATACCGTTTCAGTACATTATTCTGTATTGTATATAGACGAAATGAATATATTAAACTTATTAACATATTTCTCTTGTATCTTGGTAAATAAAAATAAAAAAAATATTTTGTCATTTTTTTTTTAATTTGATGATCACATTAGGAAGATGAAAATTCCTTAATATATAAGCAACTGTTTTTACGTTTATTTTGATATCGTTCAGAGCATTTGTATTTGATATAAATCACAATAAAAACATTTATCTATACTATTAACATAGACAAATATCGTAATTGCTTAAATACAATTATCTTCATCTTATTCATTTTTTATAAAGAAAAGTGAAAGAGTGTATTCCGAATGTATTTTAATAATTAAAACAGATTAAAAGATTTAACGATAGTCTGGAAAGAAGATATATCACAATATCATTATACTACTTTAGCTATATGTTTCTTTAATATCGCATAACATCAACTATTGACCATCGATTATTTAATGATACAAGTTTTGTCTACATTTTATTATTTAGGAGGGCGACGATTATACTTTGTTTCTAAGATAACATATACAACATATATACATTAACATTATTTCTCACGGGACCATAAGTCATGTATATCCATAGATACAAATAATTATATATATTTATATGTATATTGTCTGTGTGTATATATACATATATGTATATATATATATATATATATATATATATATATATATATGTATATACAAAAAATTTAATTTTATTATATCGAAAAATATAATTATTATAAAACAAATATTTTATTGTACATAGGATAAATAGTATACATTTTCTATAAGACATTATTTCTACAAAAAACGAAAATATATATATTTATATATTTTAAATTATGTAAATTATGTATTAATGTAAAACATAAATAACTTTAATAGAGTAAATATTATTTTGTATAAATCTCAATTTTTTAATCAAGTTATTTTTGTACTCACATGATATTTGTAATAATCTTAACGATTAATTTTATGAAGTATTGGTGTTATAAAAACACTTATCGATATATTTAAAAATAATATTGCGAATTAAAGGATTTAATACTTTTAATGCAAATTATCTGTAGAAATTTCTGTAGAAAATTTAATGAAAAAAAGGAATAAAACATTAACTTATATTTTAAAAAATGGCAATTTCAAGATCTAAAGTGTAGTGAATATAAATTTATAGAATATCATTGTTTAATAAATTTGAAAAATAATCTCAATAAAAATTGAAAGTATTGCATATCAACAGCGTGTAACAAGATTTAAATAATATTTAAATGGTTTTCTTATATTATTCAAACTTATAACGCGATAAACTTTATCATACCATTTAAAAAGGAGAATATTAACCAATTATGAAGATTTTATTGATAATTTTTTGAATTGATTATTTTAAATTATTGAATGTGTATGTGTATGTGTATGTTCTCACATATTTAAATCGGAGTGTTGTATTCTCATATCTTCAACTCATACCTTCAAATTATTCAACAGTTGTACATATAAATTTTTATTTTATTTACATAAATTGTAAGGTCAATTCAATATTGAGCTTAAAAATTTAATTTTTCGAAACATCGTCTAATATTATACTCAATGTTAAATAACTTAATAAACATTCCTAATAATCATCGTGCACTTTTTGATGCTCATATAAATAAACAATTATCTCTCCTTCTATCGATATCTCATTATTCTATTCTTAACATAATTTAATATACTTATAACTTATGGTCCATCCTATAGAGAATCTACATACATATTACGCGCAACAGACTCACGAAATGTGTATTATGTAATTTTATATATGAACAAAAAAAAATCTGGACTTTTCCACTTCCAACAATTTCTTTAAAGCTATGTATAACAGTAAGAGATAAATAATCATATTACAATAGGGACGTGTACACGAACATCAATGACGAAATTAAACGACAAACGCAGCGAAATAATCTGCGAGACAATACACACATGCATATATTTATAATTTATACTTATATATACGTATATACATAGGGGCATTATACATAACAGTATATATATAACAATATATTATATATACATATATTGTTATACATATATAACAATATAATTCCTGGTCCAATGAATATTAAGTATTTGTGTAAACGGATCAGCGTGTTCCTTATATATGTACATACAACACGAAAGTCGCGAAATTTCGTATCGAGACTCTATGGCCTTCAACGTAATTTATTGTCGAAGATTGATTCACAGCTAAATAACGATTAATATATTTTATTTCATTACGAGACAGAGATTTCAATATTTCGACGGGTAAATTTTCTTTAAAATTATCGCAGATTTGTAGATAAATTTTTGAACTACTGTGTACAATACATCGAATTATAAGTGAATTATACTCACTCGTTTACATGATATCACAAATTAGAGATACACAGAGTTCTATATTAAATAAAGCTACAAAACTACGTGAATTATTTTTTGGAGTATATTATTAATAAAATAATGTTGAAAAATTATTTTAATTGAAGATTAAATTAATATTTCTCAAAATTGATGCCGTCAATATCGATGTTGAAGACTTTAATTGAGATATGTATCGTAGGATTCCGATATGAAAATTTTATGTAATAAAATAAAATTAAAAAATATAAAATTGTTTACATAGATTAAATATAATATAGAGAGTATTATTATAGTTTTATCATAATTTATTTTTAAAAAACACGTAAAACATTAAAAATGTTTAAATTAAGGTTTAGCTTCATGAATTTAATTTTCCATTTAAAAATTATCATAGCCTCTATATTTTTATATGAGGATATTCGTCTTAAGATGTTTAAAAAAATCAGTTATTAAAATGCTTGGTGATTTTGGCATAATGAATAAAAAACATATTTCTATATCGTTATCTATCTTTTTTAAATAATTTTATATTATTACAAGGAACATATCTTGTAAAATATACATTATCCATTATTTTTTTATAGAAAGCACATATATATTGTAGAATATATTTCTCTTTTCTGTGTAATATTATTCTAAAAATATAATTGAAATATATGAAAATATACGTTTTCATCTACAAATGTATAATGTTCTAAACTATCATTAACTATCTAAAAGTGTGAAATTATAGTTTTCACTCCTTTTCTTTCATTGATATTAATTAGACTAGAACTCTAAGATAATTAAAACGATCTAAACAAACTTGAGAAATTTCAATAAATTTTGTGTAAAATTATCTTAAAAATATTTTTTTTGCCTACTGCATATTCTTTATTTCAAACATGTAATATTATTTTCATTTTTTCAAACAATGGAACAACAATGGAAAATAATATTTTTTTATTTATTTTTTTTAGAGATATTAATATGATCAGGACGAATATACTCATATCGTATAATCCACATAATTCGAATTCACTTAATTAATAAATTCAATGTAAAAATTACCCGTCACTGAGGCATCTAGATGTTCATGCGAAATTAAGAGGGTGATCATTGTATTTGAAAAATGAAAATGAAAAATAATCTCAAGAGGCAGAGGGAACGCCAAAGTCTAGTCTTACTGTTCTCGTCTCGATATATTCATAAGCAATACTATTGTATAAGCAATCGTACATATCATAGATAAAATCTCTCGATATGCCAAGGTATGTTTAGGAAAAAAAATACAATACTTTATTCATACAAACATACCTTTTTATTTATCGCGTATGGATTAATCCATACACAAAATTATCAAATTATTGCCTGCAATACTTTTTGCAACTACATTGCCGACAATAATTGGCATATATAATAAGCTACCCGCGTTCGAAATACAATAATCTAAATATTTTATTCTCACGAGTACCTATAAACCCATAAGACATACTTGTTTCATGAATTTATAAGTGATTAATATTGATCAACTACCGACAATAATTTTGATAATTATATCGTTGATGAATAATTGCTCTGAAAAGTCATCATTATCAATATATCATTAAAGATTATAAGAGTCTCAATAATTAGTCGATGTTAATCAATTATTGCCACCCAATAATAGTCGGAAGATGTATAGTTGACAATAATTAGAGCTGTCACTTAGCAGAATATATCTCTCGATGTACACTGTGAAATTTATTCAATTTAGAAGGACAAAGATATTTGATTCAATTACATATCTGCAAAACAATGTTTTTTTATATATTAATTTCAATATTATTATGTATAATATAAAAGTTTTTAATTAGGACTTTACGCACACATTTTAGATTATCTACATATAACTTATATTGCTTTGTTTAATTATTAATTGCCTCTCTTGCCAGCATCATAACTTATTATATTCTGTTAAGAATTTAAAAAAAAAACGATATGTACACACATTTATATGTGACATTTAAGTAAATATTATATCGCACTTCTCTCTCTTAATGTTCCAATAAATTAATTATTAATTTTATTATTATTAATTTCTGTATTTTTATAAAACTCTCAGTTTTAATAAATTAATTTTAAATAAAATAATTTGTAAACATAAACGTCACTTTATGTTTTATAAGATTTAGTGAGTTTTCATTTTATACACTTTTTTTGTATTATATAAGTGTGAAGAGTTCTTTATATTCTTTTTATAAATAGCATTAATTTTCTTTGCAATTGCTCGATTAAATATTATGAAACTAAACCTAGTAAAATTTAAATTTAGCAAGAATATATATACATATATATATATCAGATAACTATTTCAGAAATGATATTTAGCGGAAATTTTTTTTAAGGTTAAATAACTTTGTTTGGAAGAACGTAAAGTATTTCTACATTTAATTATACACATTTAATATACAAGAACATGCTATAGATTATTAAATCTATATAAAAAGTCCAGTCAACTGGATAGTTATAGATACACATGATGAATATTATACATTTGATACTACATTATTAATGTAAAACAAATTTTTTTCTCATGTAACATATTATATATATAAAGTTATTTATACTTTTATATTTCTTTCTATATATTTATTTTTTCTGTGTAAATATATGTACACTTGCCAATATTTTTTTCAAATTTTAATATATCAAATTAATTATATATTCAAACTATCTTACAATCTGAAAATGAAAAAAAGAAAATGCAAATTTTATATATATATATATATATATATATATATATATATATATACATATATATGTTTATATGCCAAAGAATATTTTTGTCCTCCTACATTGAATTAAACTCTTGTGCGTTGTTTGCATGCTGGTTTCCTAGAGAGGGCGATACGCGGGGACACATTTATGACACATAATAATACGTTTAGGACGTATATGTAGAAAGAGAGTCGCTAAATGGCAGTTGGGAATAAACAAACTAATACACCGCTGTTTGTTCCCCCTCTTCAGGCACCCGCAAAGCCATACACTTCCAACACTCTAATCTCGAAGTCACCACTGGCACAAAGGGGCGGGTTGTTAAAGGTCGAACACCGGTCTGTCTTGCCGAATCTTATATTTTCATCCATCCAAATCGCCTGACCATCTCTGAGGATCAAAAATAAAACAACGGATCGTACGATACGTTATAATAATTTGCTCTCGATAATTTTGATCAATTAAACAGCAATATAATATTTTATAAGTAAAATTTTTTTAGTAGGATATGTTTTGTTTACAAGAACAGTATTTGTTAAATCTACTAATATCGAACTATTATTTCAACATCTATTAATATCAATTTTCCTACTAATATAAATTTATCAATTTTCTTCATTTCATTTAAATATATTTACGTATTGAATATGATATGATCAATGCTATGACAATCTTATTGATATTATGATTTCATTATCGTATAATAAATTATTTTATATTATGACTTACCCGCCACCGATAGTTATCATTCTCGAATCTGCGGCCATAAATAGTTCAGCTGAGTGATGTACTCTAGAGTCGTTGTGCGATGAATCCATGCCTACCCAAGGATACTTGGCTCGTTCAGGATACAAGCTAAACAGGAATGTTTCGCCAGTACCAAAATACGCTTGTCTATGTCCTCTATCATCCTTCAAATTACGCTCGCACCATCTTGTCGAACAGTAAGCTCCAAATACCTGAAAAATATTATTTAAAAACTTAATAAAAAGAATGTTTAATTTTCGGATCTCCAAAATATTTAAACAAATTATATATTTATTCATTAAAATATATTGCATGAGTAAAAATAAAAATGTATTACAATAAATGTGTGTGTGTGTGTATATATGGATATATACATAATAAACACTTAATGCACATAAACACATTCGGTTTAGATATATACAGAATATATATAAGAATTATTATAAGCTGAAGTGAGAAAAACTTTTTATACACACATTTACTTTTGGAGGAATTAAATTTTCTTTCGAGAAATAATTATTTTTTTACTATAGAACTTTAGAATTATTTTTTAGAATTATTTTTTTTAGATGGAATCATGTGTATCTGACTTTATAAAAAAATATCTGGATCTAATATATAAAATTAAAAAAAATATAGCATATATATTTTATATCTAACATTATTGGTTAATGTATGAAAAAAAATAAATACTTATTGAGGAATAAAAATATTTTTACCTCATTGTTACAGGTTTTTATCATTAGAAGGGTCGGCTCGTGTTGCTCAACTCGAACATAAAACGTCGTCAAGGAGCATCCATGTTCCTCGGTTGTGTACAATAAAATAGGCTGGTACATCGTGATTCTCATCGGTAGCCACGACCATAAGGTAAATAACTGGCAAATAAACAAATTCAAATAATTAATTAGGCATAAATAATGAAAGACCAATTTCTATAATTGTGCAAACATTAGTTTAACGGCTCACTAATAAGAGGAGCAAACTAAACCACGATAAAACATGCGCTCGAGATTGTGACATTAAATTAAAATGATTATCAGCTGTTTTACGAAAAAATACAGTAACCGTTATGTCAATAAAAATTGAGATTTATGTTTTCAACGATGACAAAATTCATTGTTTGTTGAATGTAATCTTATATAAAATATAATTAGCGAAAAATAAAAAAATATGATAATTGAATAATTGATATAAATGAATTAAAAATATCTTTTTGCAAAAGTCTCTTCGACATATTTTCTCGATTTTTAACACTTTATCGTTTATGTTTACTGTATTTTTTCATAACGAGATGATAACGAAGCGGAAAAAAATATCAAAATTTATTTATTGGCAATATTATCTATCTCACATTATCATAAAAAAATTTAACTGTGCGATGTAAATTTACACGTGTAATTTAATTGAAAAATGTTGTAGATATTTCAAAATGTCTTAACTCTTCTTGCGCATATGTATCGCGAAAAACAAAATTTAGTTATATTCTTTAAAAAATAATATATCATTTGTTATCTTATTATTTCCTAATTAATTTTTTATAATTAATATAGTAGCAGTTTTGTATTCCAATTCATAATTATGCACATCGGCACTTATAACTTTTTGTAATCAGTTATTTCATCAGTTCATTATGCTAAATTGTTCTGATTAAATTATTGTTATATAATGTTCTATATATACGTACACATATATGTCTACACATTTAAACATACGCACATATATCTCTATAAAAAATATATACAAAATAAGAGAATAATTAATGTTTCCTATTTATATCATATAAATATTTTCTTATAAATATTAATTTTAACAATAAAATGTGTTTTTATATTTTGCTTATGTGGGATGTCACCAAACATGTGATGATACAATAGATATGATATGCTGGCGAAAATTTAAACATCCGTATTCTTTTGCAAATTTAGTGCATAATGTCATTCGTCATGCAACACAGTCAGGGTACAGCATCACTCAGTTAGAGATAAAAATACAGATGGATGTTAACGAGACGCCAACATGGATTCTTGCGCTAGCGATGATAAATGCATTCTTTTCAGCTGCACATTCTATTTTATTTTTCTTTTTTAAATTCAGTTTTCCTCTTTACATTCTCTTTCTTCCTCTAATACAGGGGAATATTTCAAGAATTTTATTATCAATTACGTATATATTTTCATTTTGAATGATATGCCTTAATTTATATTTTTCAAGACTTCTTATAACGCGCAAAATAAATTCTTCTCTGATTATATTCCCTATCTCAAAAAGTACTAAAGATATTGTAAGAATTATAAAGTATTTTAGCGTCATTGAAAACGTACATTTCTATGTACGGTATATATTTCTTGACGATTGCATGTATATCAACGATGACAATATTGACATGCAAGCCTAGACGACGACGGAGCTTTTGAATTTTAATTTCATCAATGAAAGGACGACCGTATGAGAGTACTTACATCAGGCATATCTAGGATCTGGGAGCATATAGTTTGTATGGGATAAACACCCATTGATAGGGCGCGTGGTCCAGGACTGTGTGCGCCCTATATACCCGGTATCATTTAATCCATCATTCCAGTGAAGGCAGCACAACACAAGACAGCACAAACACATCAGTTACATCGATGTACAGTGCTTAGCGCGTAAATGGTACCGGTGCAAACGGTAATTTGCATGTACCTACCGCATGAATATTTCCAAGGGAAATGGATTTTTTTGTAATATAAACTTACAAAAAGAAGGCAAAATGTGCAAATACTTATTTCGCTGGCATTACGGATATTTTTGTGAATTTAATATCAATAATCCCATCATTATGGGATCTCTCCCTCATCATTATCCTCATAAGGCTCCTGATCTCTTTTTCGCTGGATTTATATAAAAATTATTAGCGAAAAATCATGTTCTTTCAAGTTCTTTCTTTTGCACTATACATCGAAATAGAATCTTTTTGCATGCTATAACTTATGTTTTTGATAGAATACATTTATGAAATGTGCTGAAAAGATCAGTTCGATTAATAGATGGCTACCTTAATCAATTGCCATATAAAAAATATTTTCGAGTAATTTTAGACTTAGACCATAAAAAATTAGTCAGCGCAAGATTTTTTAAATATTCATAATTTCACAAGAAATTCATAACTTCCTAACATAGTAGAAAGTAATATTTTAATATTTGTGATAGACTCATCTATCATTATTATCAGTTGTTAATTTCCTTTCAATTATGATAAAAAATGTGGTTAATCACATAACAATAAAATATAGAAATAAGGATATAGTGGTAAAATAATTTTTGATCATATTGGCTCCTATATTAAATTTGGGGAAGATTTTTTGTCAGCGAAATTATCAAAGAAGATTGTTATTTTTGTTGCACAATTATATATATCTAAAAATTAATTAAAAATGTCATTTTCTATTTGTTTCTATCGCTTATTAATAGAATTTATGGTCTACAAAATACAAAAAAAAATGTAATAAAATACAAAGAATATGATTTAGATGTTTGTCGAATGACAGATACAATGTAGTGAACAAAGTTATATCTACGAAAAGCATCCTCTATAAAGCTATAATACCTGTATTGATACAATAATTACATTTAAAAAAAACAGAGTTATGTGAATTTGTAATAGGTAACATAGAGAGGAGTGAAATTGATATTAAACGCTCGCTAAACAAGATTTGATTAAAATCATATAATTATGATAAAATCCTGTTATTATAACTTTTTATATATTCGTATTATATTTTCATGACTGCAATCCGCATTGATACACGCGGAGCCACACCAAAAAGCCAGCGAGAGTTTCACATTATGCGTTGCAGTAAATGTGGCGAGATTATTATGGTTACTATCGTATTGATAAGGTGATGTATTAGAGGAATCATTGCGGATATATGTATATAAGTAATAACAGCGACAAAGCTGGCACGACAAATGTATGGCAATGAGTGAGTAGAATAAGTGTAATAAATAATATCTCAGAGTATATAGAGGAAGGGATAAAGATGGGCAGAGCACAATGAAATTGACAACACATGTCCCAAAAAGATAATTATACGATACCCTGTCTTTGTACGTGTCTTCACATTCTTTCTGAAAACAAATGGAATCATTGAGATTCAGAGATTCACCAAACCCTACAAGAATCTACTTTAACACGCTGGGCTATACAAAGCGGAGATTGAAACCGGTATACAAAATGTTCAAAAACTATGATACAATCGATTTAAAGGGACTTCTCATGCAAAAAAATTCAAAATCAAAGGAAAAATGAATTTTTTTTTCATAAGAAATTATCTGCTTATTGTTTGTATCACAATTTATTGTAGCATTCTGGAATTTCGTCGAATTGAGATTTGGATATTATAGGCATGCACAGTAATGATCCTTATGTTTATCCTTACGTTTGAACAAATAAAACGCGATAATTGGCATAAGGTCTTTTTTTGCATACCTGTAACATCGAAAATCGAACTCAACAAAATTATAGTCGTTTCAATCTTTCTTGCAAAGTAAGAGGAATCATAAGGAGCAATCAAGCATAAAGAGACCCCTGTCATTTCTTAAATTGAAAGAGTGATGTAGATTATAAAAAATAAAGTTTATATTTAATTGTTTAAACTTCTATTATGAAAGCATAATGATTCATAACGATTTATAGATTCCATGTTTAGTAATTGAGGAGCACCTCTATTTTTTTCTTTAATTAATAAAAATATAGATATTAATTTTTCAAATATCAAATATTTTAATTAGATAATAGTATTTAACAATTAATGGGTAACTAATTGGCATTCAAATTGAACTGTAAATTTTAAAATCATCACGCAAAAAAAAAAATTATTATTAATCGTGTCAAATCACATTTCAAACAGATAAATTTTATATGATTCGTAAATAAATTCTGTTATATAGATTGAACTTTATTGTACAAATTTTGGAAAACCTATAAACAGTGATATGTCATAGAATTAAACGCTAAGGTTATCCTTTCATTTCTTAATATCAGTAATTTTTATGGATTATTATTATACCTAGAGATCAATTCAATTTATTAAATTTAAGCTTTATTTGTTATAATTTATCTCCTTTTCTTTTTAAGAAGTAAAAGGGGTTGGTTAATTAATACCAGGATCATAAAACATTCCACACCATATATAAAATTATAAATATTTCATATTTGCTATCTATAAAACTTTCATCAATTAAAATTACAATCGTGCATACGGATTGTAGGTATAGATTTCAGATGCTTATAATAAAATTCTGTTTTTGGTGGAATTAATATTTCTGCAGAAGCAAAGAAATATTCCAAAATTTATAATATTTAATTTAAATTTATTATTTAATTTTTATATTTAATTGTATATGTAATTGTTTAAAATTGAGATAACTGTTTATTGCATATATTGAATTTATATTAAATCTTTTATATCATAAATATTTTAATAATGCTAGTTTAAACACACTATTTTCGAATTTAAATTGTTGAAGATATATTATTCCTTTAAATTAAAGAAATTAAAGTTATCAAAAATAAAAAAAATTGTCGAAAATAAGGTTAAAAAAAGATATAAAATAAAATCTTACTTATTAGTTAATTTTCAGTAATTGTTTCGTATAATTTAAATTATTGGAAGAATAATGAATAATTTAATATTTAAAAATTATAAAAAATATTTATATCTAATATCTAAAAATTATAAAAAATACACTGAAAATTCCACCATTAACAGAACTTCTATCTCTTCAGAATATAATATATAATTCCTATATAAGGAAATCAAAAATAGAAACTTTGTGCACGATGTGTATTACATCCACAAAAACATGCTGAAAAAAAATTAAATTTATAAAAATTATCACATCATTTTTTATTAATACCATTCTCTTATGTTAGCAATCAGTCGTATTTGTATCATTACTACCTATCAAATCGGTTTCTTTTATCAATCTGTAGTTAATAAATATTTACAAAACCACATTTCTCTAGATATATCTTAATGATCATATTTATATCACTTTCCTGCCTATCAAATCAATTTTTCCTTATTTTTGTAAATATTTGCAAATATGGAACTATCTTGAGATCAATTCTTTTTGAAAAAATATTCTATTCAAAGAAAATTCGGTCAAAAATTCCACATTAAATTCGGTCAAAAAATCCACAATAAAAAGAATATTCGCTCATTTTGAGGCGATCTATGTACGTGATATTAAAATCCAAATATTTTAATCAATGGATATGCTAATATATACATATACATATACATATATATATATATATATATATATATATACATATATATGTAGATATACATAAGCAAATTGTTATTCATAATGTTATTCAGTTAAAAAATTAGCTCGACTAAATTATGGAAAGTTAGTAAAAAGATATAGATAAATGAATAACATACTTCTCGTATTGTGAGTGTGTGTGACATCATCTGAATATTGACTTGGGACTGACTGGTAGGCAGATTGTCCGTCGAGCGTGATCTGGCCAAGGATCGAGATCCCGTCAAAACACTTTTACTCTTGAGAGCCATTTCCGTGCGTAGAAAGACCCGTGATATGTATGCTGAACTGAGTCCGCGAATCCCAAAAGCGGTGCGCAAAAACTTAGCGGGCGTCACCTAAAAATTGATAAAATATTTAATTTTCGATTTTTAACATTGTTTTTAAAAGCTAAAACTTTACAAGATTATAAAATATAACAAAGAATAAATATTTCTTTATGAAAAAGTAATATTATACAAAGATTAAGTTTATCTTGAATATAGGAAGATAAAAATATTATTTATATTTCATTATATATATATATATATATATATATATATATATATAAATATTTTGTAGTTTTGATAGGAAAAAAGATAAAAAAAAAGTTATATTAAAATCCAGTAGAATAAAATAGCTGATATTCAGGAAAAAATAGGTACATGTGAAGTTAGTACATATTTTAGATTTTATTACTTACTGGTATTTGTCTACAAAACTTAGATAGAGCAGCATCTATGCCATTCCTCGAAATCTCATTCATCCATTCTGAACTCTGCGACGAAGAGTGCTTATAGAATAATAAAACTATAGCCATAGCAACCCGATAGAAGACCTAAAATAAAAATTTAATTACGATTATTTATAATTATATATACTAAGCTAGTTGTCTCTATAATTAATATTTTTATTCGAAAATGAAAGAATGTGTATTGATGCGCATGATGAGAAGAACGCTGACAATTTTTATTGGAATGATACAATTGATAATCTTAAGCATGTGAAAATATTTCGATAGACGAGATAAATGAATATCGCATTATCATGTAAGTTTCAAAACTTATAAAACAAAATGTTGCAATCTTGGATCCACGATTGTATATGATCGCGTATATATCCGTAAAGAACAATTTTATACACAGTATGTTATACAGGACATAAAAATGCGCAAACAACTTTCCGCTGGCACCAAGTCAATCATCGAATTTAACATTTGTCCTATTCCTAGAATATAAGTGCACAGAATACATATAATATGCGGTTCATCTTTATCTATCAGTTGGAGGAACGCCAATTTTTCTCGTATTTCGTATACATACTAGATGGATGGTTTCACGTCAGACCGTTTCTCGACTTTTGACTTAACTGCATAGTTAGAATTAATGTCCGGAATTTTCCGTTGCATCGAATACAGTTTAAATATATTTCTCTGAATTCTTCAATGATCGAATATGGAAAATTATGACATCTCGAAAGAACTTATAATATTTATCTGACATAGAGAAAGAATGGAAATAAATGATAAAGGGCGAAGTGTATAAATTCACCTTAATGCCTTCGTGAAGAAAACAGTCCATAACCCTGACTAGATGTTGAAATGGAAGAAGTTGAAGAATCCACCAGATCCAGTCCATGTAGATTCTTTCTGCTCTTGAACCAGAGCAATGCCTCGCTAAATGTACAGCAGCTGATTTCTTAAAATTGTGAATTGAGAAATGCTATTATATATATTGCATATTTATTAAAAATATTACACACACATACGCACAAAGAGAAAATACATATATATGAGATAGAGAAAGAGAAAAAAGAGAAGAAAAAATAAGTCCAATTAAACAATACTATCTAGTGGATATATTATCTATAGCCTCAATTTTAGAAATTCATTGTTACTTACAACATGTTTTTTAGTGATCTGTTCTACCGTTTTCCACGTGACTTCGTAAAGCAGTTTAGTTTGCGTGATGAACATTTTCTCTTTGGCTGCTACCAAAGTGGCCATACAGTGATAACATTCCTCCTCTAAAAAATAATATATATAGCCGTTTTATTATTACATTATTATTAAAAACAAATTTTTTATCATAAATTTCCTTACTTTAGATCTCAACACATTGCATTAAAAGATGTATAATTAACTCATTAATGATTATCGATTAAAAATAATATTGTAAATTATATATGCAACTGACAACAGTTCTCATAAATAACTGCAATTAATAACTAAGATCCGTTCACAAGTATCCATTCATAAATGTATTATATATATATTTCTATATATGAATATATACAAACGCAATATAATATATGTATGCATATACATGTATATGTGTATGTATGCGAGAAAAAACGAGTCATCGTGTGTGTGTGTGTAAATTGAAAATATTGAATAAAATTTTTTCAAAACATATTTTTCAGGAAAAACTTTCAAAATTGAACAATTAAATCGAAATTAAATATTATTAAATTTTTACCATATTTTTCTATCATCAATTATAAAAAAATATGACCTGTTCAAACTGCATGACTCACTTTGTATAATATAGATTGCCCTCACTAAGCGCATTTTCTTTCAACTGCGGCTTCTTTGGCCAATTTTGAGTCGATTTTCCCTTATCGAAAAAAAAAAAGAAAATATATATTATTTCTCGCTTCTTTGTACCGTAAATTCGTTTTGGCCGCAAAGATTTGCGATTAATAAAGCGAGAAATAATCATTTCTTATAACGTTTAATGTGTCAAGTTATTATTGGCTAATATGAATTTTTTAACTCACCTGGCACAAAATGCAAGAGAAGTGCAGTTAATGGATAAAGAGACGGGCTATACGTGATGTCAGGACAAGCATATCCCAGTACTGATACGATTCTATCCGCTACGTTTCTGCCTTTTATTGTTAAATTGTAAGATAAACAATGTGTACTATCGACGAACGGTGGTAACATGATTGATTTTTCTGGTAATTCTGCACAGAGAAATTATTTCAAACATTATACAAATGTCCAAGGATCTTTTACAAAAGCAAAAAAAGTTGTAGTTAACAATTATACAAAAAAAAAAGAGAAAATACTAAAATACTAAACACTCTGGAAAATCTGGAATCTTTAGAAACATCTAATTAACATAATTTTTTCATTAGAATATATACTAATTGTAAGATAAAAAAGCTATCATTTGAAGCTGTATGTCTTTCAGTAATTATGAAAGAATTCAATAATATTTTTATAAATGTATTTCTAAGTTATAAAAGTGTTATAAACTTATGATGAAGTCAACACAAAATTAAATCAATTCAATCGCGCTGCTATTATACAGGGTGTCTGCTAAACATGCGGCAAAAATTCAGGGGGTGATTTATTGGGTTATTTTAAGACTTTTTTGTTATCTGATGATTTTCGAAAAAATGCTTTGTTTCGAAAATAAAAGCAATAAAAGTTTTTTGACCAATTTTTTATTCCATAGATAACAGGCGATACAGGTTTTTTTCAAGTATTAACGTAGTCTAAGTAAACGTAGCAAGCTAGTGCAGATGTTGAAAATAATAACAAAATTTGTTTATTTGCCATTGATAGTTAAACTTTTGTTAGTGTTCATGAATCGCTATACGAACGCTGAGATGACTGACATGCATTTCATGTATGGTCTTGCCGATGGAAATTCATTACGGGCTAGGCGATTGTACATTGAACGATTTCCCAACCGTAATGTTCCTGATAGAAAAACCTTCGAAAGAATTCATCAACGTCTTCGAGAAACAAAAATTGGTCAAAAAACTTTTATTGCTTTTATTTTCGAAACAAAGCATTTTTTCGAAAATCATCAGATAACAAAAAAAGTCTTAAAATAACCCAATAAATCACCCTCTGAATTTTTGCCGCATGTTTAGCAGACACCCTGTATAATATTTATTTGTCCCTTTACGAAGGAAAATAAATGCGCCAACAAATGCAAGATGAAAAGAATATTAGCCGAAAAAAATTCTTGGCGTATTCGCTAACCTGTTGTTCCAAAAACTTGGTTCACCATGTCCCAGTAGAATCCGTTGAGCATGTTCTTGCCCTGCGCGTGCTGATTGCAGAGTGCCGGCCAGAGTTGCGCCCTGATGCCGTTATTGAGCGGCCAACCGTTCTCCCGTATGATCAGCTTTACTTCCCGCTTTCTTGGCGGATCAGCTTGTAGGAGCGCGTTCACCTCGGCGAAGGTCTTCAAGACTTGCCTTTTATTGGTAGGCGACTCTGGCTGTATGACAATGTTGCTGGTGTCGACGTGCGGCGGAAACACATCGTCGATGTTCGCCGCTTCCTCCTCGAGCACCGACAACGTTTTCGGGGGATTGTCCATCGGGGAGGCAGTCACTAACATTGCTTAAACTACGGTGCGAGTTTTCTCATGGCCGCTCTGGCGATTTTCACCCACCTGCTATCTACGTCAGATCCTGGGACGTTTCAATTTTCATCTGAAAGAAGAAAATCTGAATGAAGTATATACATACATGATTACTTCTATCGTAATAAATTCACTTTTATCTCAATAAAGTAAGATAAGGTAATTTGATAATAAAGTGTAGATGTTTTTTGTTACAAAATTGTTACTTTATATTGATCATTACCTTTTAATAAAAATATTGTATTTATTTTTCAGGAAATCTTATTTATTTTTCAGGAAATCTCTCATAAATGTAACTCTCTGATCGAAAGTGAGACAAGATTGAGTGAGCAACATTTTATGAAATATCAACTGGTTTGATTTTTAATATTAAATAAAGTTTAAACAAGCTGACTTATTAAATTAAAGAGATAACTTCTAATAAGTGAAAAATTTTCTAATGACAAGGAAACACTATATTTTATTACATTTCATTATAGATGCAAAAAATAAACTATTATACTTTTATTTGTGACATAAGGTACAGTCAAATTTCTGTATCTTTCTTTCTACATTTTTTATCGCTTCTTTTCTTCTTGTACTTTACATTTTTCACTTATAACTATAGACATGCATAGGAGGAAAATATTATGCGCATAATAAATTCAAGACAGATCTGTCTGAAATAGAAAAAAGTATTCAATGTTACTATTTATCACAAGTAAGAGTAACACATACTTGACTTTTTGACATCTGTAAAATGAAATATTACTATATTACCTTATCTTAATCTGCGTTACAAACATATATTAAATATTTTTTTTGAAATTCAGATTCAGACAGATATGCATCTTCAATCTTCCAAATGCGAATAATTCAAGATGTGATTTCAAAGAAATTTCTCGATCAAAAAAGTCTTGTGTGTTCGCAAGAATATTATGGAATAAATTAAAAAATAGAGTATTATGTCAACTCTTTTCTCTCGCGACAATCACGTAATACGACTAAATACGGATCTGAATAATAATGCATCCGATTGCAACATCGTTTAAACCTCGTAAATTCTCACGAAGTTCTCCGAGATAACGCTTTAACGCTTACTGTGCGGATCTGTTGCTATCGCGTTGCAACAGCGATTCCTCCTCACAGAGTTGTCTTCGCGCAACTCATTTTACGACCAAAATCAATTGTCTCGTTGTAAGAGTGCCAGCGTAAACAAGCCCGGCGATTATGTATACAGTACAACCACGTGCTCGCTTTTTTTACCGCATGAGTAATTCGCGCGAGTACCCTGCTTGTCATAAGCCTTAACATTTCACTAAATTCATATTCGTTTAACATTTCCAAGAAGTAATTTGAAACAAACATGTTGCATCTAATTGTATATTCGTGCATTGTACGATTATGTTGGTTACAAATATTTCAAATTATGTACACACTTATATATATTTTGATTGCAAAACTAATTGGAACAAAACTAACAATTTAATTACGTATTAAATTAAATTATATATTAATTATTATATATTAATAAATTAATATATATAATATTATTAAATATAATATATATATTATATTTAATAATATTATGTTATTTAATTGTTAGTTTTGTTCAAATTAGCTTTGTACATATCGTACATATTGTCAGATATCATTCTAAATCATGACTCTGAATCATATATTTATAGAGATGTTTCAGATATCGAAAAAAAATTATGTTATTACTTCATTATTGATTATTAAAAAAATTAATGTTACAAAGATAAACTGCAATTGATAGGATTTATTACAATTCTTTCAAGAACAACGCAATGAGATACTTGAATAATTATTTTTTCAGTAATGTAAATATATATTCAGTAATGTAAATATAAGAATTTAAAAAGGATCGAAATATCTGTTTTCTCAACTTGAAAAGTTAAATACGAAGATACTTACTTAAAAAGATACTAATAAAATTTATAAAGAAATATCGCAAAATGACTGTTAAAAATTATACAGCGATAACGTAAAAAAACTTCAATTTGCAAATAGTGAGAATTAATTTCAACTTTTAAAAATTTCACGAAAACATATTGAATTTGAAAACAAATCTGTTGCTTTTCATTAAGAAAGACGAATAATTTGTTTCTTAAATTATACTCTATTATTTTAATTGTACTTTAATAGCTATGAAGTAATAGATAATAGATCGATTAATTACGAGATTTTTAATTATTTCATATTACGAAACATAATCGGATTACTGTGTTTAAAAAAAAAGCTTCCAGACATTGACCTGTCATCAGACGCGAACGGTAAGCGGAGACAATGAATATATAATATTAGCATATAATTAACGCAAGAAAGAGCAGTCGCTAATAATAAAACAGCTCCGCCAGATGCAAAAGCACAAGTGACTATAATCTTGGTATACTTAACGGTTATTAATAAAAAGCACGCGTTATCTTTTTACCACGAACAAGCGCGTTCAGTGCTTATCACACACCATGTGCTATTCGTGAGACACACGGTGATATTTATGAAGAGATTCTGCGGACAAATTACAATATTTTTAATTATCTCAAAACATTAATCAAATATTTTATACATCATATAAAATACATTGATTAAATATTTTATACATCATATAAAATATTTAATCAATGTATTCTTAAATAATATTTCAAATTAAGACAGCTTAATACAATTGCAATTTAGTTCTCGCGATTGATCTTTTTCTTTCCGATCTTATATCAAAAATTTTGTTTTCTTTTCTCTTTCATTCTCATTAATTTTATTTAAACAGTCGAAATGAGAGATATCGAAGATGGCAAAATAATCGCATTGAATTCTCTTTAAGAAAAAAAATTAATGCTAACATCATTGAAGGGTTCATAGTTGAGAGAGAAAAAGTCGAAATTTTAAGACACCTTGTATATATAGAATATATGGAAACTTTTGCGAGGCAGTTGCTCTGCTATAGATAAATATTATTGCAAGTTCAGAACGCTCGAACCACTTGATAGTATAAATACATCGCATCAAAGGCGGAGGCGAAAGTAAACGCGCACGCATTGCATTGTTAAATACGCAAAGCGAAATGGTATGCATTAAGTCTGCGTTTCTTTCCATGGTGATTACATCGCCGTCTAAGCTTTGTGAAGAAAAATACATGAAGCCGTAAAGCGCTACACTTCTTGAAAATACGATAAAACTAATGATTTGTGTCTCAAATCGTTGCCGCGGTAGTGCCTAAGAAAAGCTTTACGGGATGAGATATCACGATTTTTTACACTTTCCAGTGTCAGTGCCTGTGTCTGTAAGTCTTTGAATTGAAAACTTGAGAAGAATATGATTGAAGACATGGAAAAGAATCATTGAGAGTAAAATCAAGGACGTACAAATGCCACAAGTGGTCCTTAACAAGAGACAGAAAGTGCCACAATGTGTTCTAAATGTGAAAAGAATGTGTGCCGAGAACACACTAATGTCATCCACTTTACTCTTAACCACTTCCTCTTACGCTGCTCTCTGTTGTTCTCCCACTATTTCACATTTCTCACGTGACCACGGTAGTAGAATGAAAATATGAGATAGTGGGAGAGCATAAAATAAAAGGGGACTGATTATAAAAGTAAAGTGGACAATATCGAGATCCGGCCCTATATAAGCTGCACTTCAAACAATGAATGGATAGATAAAAAAAGAAAATTTTAATTTTTCTCTCATATAATTTGTCAGTATAATGTGCATCTTACATTGTCAGGATTAAAATAAAAAATTCGTAGACAGAAGCTTAAAATTATTTTGTAAAATTCTCCTCCACGCCAGACTCACGATAAATATAGAAAAAAAAAAGGAATCACGTGTAAAATTAATGAGCAATGTTTGAGACGCGTAAATGAAGAAAAAGGGGAAAAAAATTCGAAAAGAGAGAGAGTTTGAGTAAAAAGAGCGCCCTTATAGCGGTTATCGCAGTTTCTCCTACCACTGTACGTCGTGAAAGAGCATCGGATGAACCAAGTGATAAACAACAAGCAGTAACGCGCTACCGCGGACGATCCTCGCGCATGATTACGCAACATTTCAGCGTAATTTCAGCGTGCGAAATCCAAGCGGTCGGGATTCGGCTGCCGAGAAATTTTACAAGTGCCAAACCGCGCGCTCGCACGCGTCTCGCCGCGTTTGACCTTGATTCCCGGCAATTTCGCGAGGATTACCATTCTTCTCCGTGGATTTGTGCACGCTGAATAATTCATCGACGAGCGCCGACGTAAGCGGAGCCTGGTCTCCGTTAACGAAGTGTCACACGCAATTCACACTTAATTCCTCGAGGGTCACATTGCACGTGAACTTCTCGAATGATATTATTAATCTTCTCGATGCCCGGGATTTTCTCGAACTAGTTAGGCAAAAGGTGTTACATAAAAATTGCGTGAAATATAATAAAAGCTGTCTGATGCTGAAGAATTTAAAAAATGCGAGGAATTCGACCCCTCGCTTCCCCCCTTCCTTTTACCGTATACTAGAATAGCCGAAGATACATTCTTATTTTCTCATGTAAAATCGAAGATCCTTTTTCAATTATTATAATCAATAATGAATCAGAATGATGCACTGGCACTTCTCTTTAATACTGGAAGAATATATTTTTTTGTTTACATATAATTAATTTGCATGACTCGGTTGCTTTATGCGTGCAAAGAATAAAAAGAATCGGCGAGTCGCGAGATGTCCTTGTGAATGTACCATTAATACGAGGTTTTGTGCACGAAATCGCTTACGAGAGATCGCGTGGGCCGGTTAATCCATTGCGAGTAGCCGGGCTTCAATCCGCGTATCGATAAAATTTTCATTTCTTTATAAGATTACCGAAGAAATAGCGCGCACAAGAATGTTCAAGGTTGTTTTTTACCTATAATAGAACATAACGTTTTGCTCGAGATATATTCCAAGTATATCCGGACAAGAGAACGAAACGAAATCCAACTCAAGCTAAAGAGATCTTCAGCTGGATTAATGTGTGGTGACTGTGGTAGTATAATAAGCCTATTAACAACATTATATAACAACCATCTTCTTGTTTTTCTAGCGCTGTATTTAAGATCGTTTGTCTTGTTGGAGGCAACAAGTTTGTTCAATTTATTTTAACGTACCTGATAATAAATTATACCATTTATATGCGGCATATTGATAGATTTATGCATTCATTGCCTCATTAAAAATCAAGATACTTTCGATTCCATTGTATTTTAAAAATTATGACGCGTTTGTGTCAAAATTCTGTTAAAATTCAATATTTAAGCCATTTACGTCAATTTTTTCCTATCGAAAGAAACTTTAAATGTAATTAATAAATTATATATCTCACTCAATGCGTGACATACATAGTCTTAATACGTATTACTTTCCTTTATCTATAATAAATCTTTATCTGCAATATATAATAAATCTTTATCTTCAATAAATCCACTTGATCAGTAGAATGTGATAGACAAAAAAATTTAATTTTAAATTTCAGATTCAAGATGAATTTTCCTTGGCATATTTTTTTTAATATCTCTATTTCGATAGAGAATCAGAAGCGAAGAATTTATCTGGGAAGATCCGCGACGCGTAATTTTTCTTGCAGCCTGTATCTGAAAGTGCTAAATGGCTATTACCAAACATCAAGAGCGTAAAACGACTCGTCAATGTTAAATCAGCAGCCCTAGTATCGCTCCTCTCTATCTCATTGTACCTATATGTATATAAACGAAAGTCCCTGAAATGAAAACTGCCTACTTCCGAGCAATAAAGACCAATGCCATCGTGATTTAACGACACTGGCTCGACTAACGTTGAGCAGGGTGTCACCGTATAAGTGTAAAATGTTTTCGTGAAATAATATTTTTCCATTGAATTTCATTTAATGCTCGAAAAAACACTAGGGAAAAATCTATCAATCGTGCTAGAGATGAACGCTTTTTTTTTCACGATCGATTTTATCAAGATATTTTTTCAGCATCAAAATGTGAGTATCTATAAAACAAACTCTCTTGTCAGATTAGATATCGAGTGGGTTTCGAGAGAGTTGTTAAAAAAAAATCTCAATCATTTCTGACGCGAACAGCAATCTTCTGGATACGCGTGTGAAATTACGCCGGTGTTAATTGACAATCCTCCCGCGTCAGTGTGGGTTCTGGGATTAAGCGGAGAACGCTTCTTCGCCTCCCCCGCGCCGAAACACGGTTACGAGAAAATCGCGCAGGGCGGAGTTGCGCAGATCATCTAAAAGCACGATCGAGTTCGCACAGGGTGCCCGAACATCCCTTTCCTCCCTTTTCCCCTCTTCCTCTACTCTAACGTCATTCTACTTGCGAATAACTTGACCTAAAAGATTAATCGATATGAAAAACGTGTATATGAATGTGTGTGTGTGTGTGTGTGTGTGTGTGTGTGTGTGTGTGTGTGTGTGTGTGTGTGTGTGTGTGTGTGTGGATGCATGTGTAATCTTGAATAATTAATCGAATAACTAAATCTTGCAACCCTTAAGCTTTTTATACTTTTGTATTTTTTCTGCATCGATTTCTTTTTCTCATTATACAGTATTTTTATTTACTTGTCACTATAAACATGTATAATAAATGGTATGCCATATATTCTATTTTCTTTTCGTTGAAAGAGAAGAATTTCGAAAATCTCGAAGACTATAGCTGCGAGTGAAGAAAAGAAGAAAGCAAGGAATGTTCTCATAAGTTTAGAAAACATATTTATGAATACCCTTTGTGAATATTGTACCTTGGAATGTGCAGTGAAAATTCTTTACTTTGAAATTGTCGGGACCAAGATATCTCCATTATTCTGCATTCTTTTTTTATACCCCACCTTAGAATGAGAACCGTAAAAGACTGAAGACATGATGCATGTCCATAACTTCACGTGATCACGTGATAAAGGTATAGTGGGAGAACATCGCAAAAGAACTGTTTACAGAAAAACAGCTGTTCCTAACCACAGAAACAGCTAGTAGAGGTCGTCCATTACTAATTGCATTATAAATGCAGAAAGTGCAAAACATGCTCTAAAATAAACAACCGTGCGTGAATATATCTTGAATTTATTTTGAATGCAAAAAATGTAATCGATAGAGATCTAGGAATTTAATGGGACCCAGTTTTTTGCCAAGAATTCTTTAGCAAATGTTAGAAAGATGAGGAAAGAATTGAAACTATTATATTTTTTCGGCGAGTTGAATCTTTGATGTTACAAGCATGTGAAAATAATTGTTATGTGCATCGTCGTTATTTATGATAGAATTCAGTTTGAAAAATTAAATTAAAATTTTTTCCTCTATTATAGTCTATTTTCTTAATTTCTAGAAAAAATGACTTGTATTAAGACGTGTTGCATAGTCGTTTAAACACAAAAATATAAAGAAAGAGCATATATTAAAATACTTAAGCATATATTAAAATAAAATAGATATATATCGGTATTTTGTAAAAAAAGGAAAAGTTACAAGAGCAGAAAGTGTGACTGAAGAGAGCAGACGGGGCTTATTATAGAAAGTAAAAAAATGCAATTCAAAAACACAATCTAAAAAGTAGTATAAAAATGAAACGAATATACATATATATATCGCGTTTTTTTAACAAATGTCACAAGTATAAAAAAAATGTCTTTGAAACGGATTTGAATTTCGAAAATGATTAAATCAAATTATGTGTTGCATTCGCGACTGGTAGTGCATTTAACAGAACTATTACGTCATTATAATCGTACCGCGGAGCAATCCAAACTCGCGTCAAAAGTGTAGAATATGAAAACTGCAAAAAAGACAAACAGATCGATTAACTTTAACGAATGTTTAACCGAGGTCCTTCGTTTCTATCGTTCTTTCTCTAGATCATGTGTGGTATCGATTGTAAAAACTTTCGTGTGTCTCAGTCGCACTCTCTTCTCGCACTTTGCCCCTCTCTTTGTCTTTCTTTCTTTCTTTCTTTTACCGAATTCTGGATATATAGAAACACTCATCTGCAGGAAATAAGTAGGTTAAAAAACATAGGAAATATAGCCAGAATTACGATAATTCGGTTAATTGCGGAAATGTAAAGCGCGCGACGTATAATCGGGGCGCGCCGACGATAACTTACCGCCAGTCTAGGAACGTGCAAAGTATCGGCGAAGCGGCCTACCTCGATAAGCCCCGCGAAACGCCAGCAGGGAGCTCCAATTCTCGCGTCCGAGAGTGGCATACAAGCACGATGGATGCAGGGTCGACAGACCGCCGGGACTGCAACCGGCGCGACGACGGATGGCGGTGCACCCAGGTGCACCTGCCCTGCCCGTGCGGCCGATGGACTGTCAACGTCGCTCCGATGTCGTCGCTGCTCCGCTGCCGCGCGGCTATACTTCACCACCTATGTATGTATGTACGTGCGACCCCACTGCTCTCACTGTCGAGCACGACACATCACGGCGGGCGCGCTCGATCCCCCGCACTAGGCACCCGCACCCCCGATGGATAATATCTCGCGTGCACACCCGAGATCCCTTTCGCTCTGAGAATTCGAGAAGTCAAGTGTCTTTCTCGTCTTGTATATCGTTCTGCCGCCAGAATCACAATGATCGACGACGCAGCGGACGCAACTCGATCTCACGCACAATCACGATACGCCCACGTACTACGTGCGTACAAGAGTGACTGCGCCCGGCCGCTGATGGCGACGGAAGCGCCGCGCGGCGCGCGCGCGAACTACCTTACGTCAAATCCATAGACACAGCTAAACATAGAGGTCCATATTCTGATGTATAAAGGTGCAATTCAGCAAATAACCAATCAGAAGGCTGATAAGCCACTTTTAAACGCACTTTTATCAATAAAAGAGGATTCAGAATATGGACCACAGCGTCGTTCGCGATGGACGAGAATTTCTTTTTTATACAGTGATATACATATATGTATGTATAATAGACGTAATTATCAGACGTGTAACAATCTGATATTTTTCTTTTTTTATTCATTTGATATAAATGTGCAATGTATGGGTTAAATGTTAATAAATAAATAATAGATTTAACAAGATTAGATTAATCAATATAAACGTAGTTTTGGATTTTCCAACCAAGTTCAAGAGACAAGTATCAACATAAACAATTATATTTGATTCGAAAATATCTCATCCGGAAGTAAAAGACATTAATAACATTTGACATAAACACTAAACTATTATATATAACTGTTATTAATTAATTTAATATTGTATAGTCTCTATTTTTCTTATTTAATTTAATTTTTCATACCTTTTTCTCAGAAATTTAAAGATGTGAAATTCAAGAGGGTACAATTCTAAACCACGATGCATCTAGATATGCGACGCTTCTAACCCGGAAGTACCTCTAATCGGAATGGAAACTTAACCAATCACGCGTCTAGTACACAACAATATGGCATTAGACACGTGATTGGTTAATTTTTCTATGCGTATACACATCTATGCAATTTTGCTTTTAATGCACAGACCACAGACTTTTTATATCACACACGTCAGTTCAGTAGCAGTGGACATAACCCGCGAGTAGTGTAATAGCGAAATCATCGTGAAAAAAGATGGTGGTGACGGTGGCTTCTGTACGTCAACAACTCACTAATCTGGCGCATTCCGGCGGTTCCCACAAAGATCAGGCCGAAAAGTAAGTCTGCAGAACAATATCGATTCTCATTCATAACATTCATAAATAAACCATCTTCTGTTTAGATATCGTTCAACGTTGGACATGATATTGTTGTCTTCCGGCGAAGAACTAGTCGATGCCTTGAAGACATTTATTGAAGCAAGTATGTTATTTTTATCTTGCTGGCATCTCAAACGCATCGAGAAAATGTTGGAAATGACTTTAACGTCATCCTGAAATTTGAACAACAGAATTTATGCGATCTTAATTAATATAGATAGGTTATAAAAAAAGATTTATTAAAAAATAAATATACGACAATAATAGAGATTATTTTGTACATATATCTAAATAATAGTATATGGAAAAGCTATTATCTCTTATTGATTTTTTAAATAATATAATATAGTTTGATGAATTGAATACAAAAATTACTCCTTAACTTTATAAGAAAAATTAGGAATTGTTAAAATTCAGTTACTTTAATTTTTTTTAATAGCATAGAATTGATTATTGTAGTTATTATACATTTTCGTATTCTATACACTAAAAAGTATACATATAGAATTAAATGTTAAAATTAATGATGCATGTGATAGCTATATGTATCTGTATCTATACAATAGAGCTATAATAATATACATTATTCACAATATACATTATTCTAAGATAAATTTAATATTAATATTTTTGTATTATATGATGATTATCTTTTTGACATATAGTACAATGAAGACCAATTATAATTCAATATTATAATAAAATACACATATTTGATAGGTTATATTTTATCTATATATATATATATATATATATTTTCTAAAATTAGAAAAACAGTATATTTAGATAAATTTTTATTCCAGTTGTGAATGAAAATGTGAGCTTGGTGATTTCAAGACAAGTTCTGACTGATGTCAGCAGTCGTTTATTATTTTTACCTGATGAGATATCAAAAGCTGTTTCACATTACACTCTAGATAAGGTAAATCACTATTCTACTAAACATATAAATTAAACATGAGATTTATAAACATAATTTAAATTTTATATAAAAAATACATTTTTCTCTCTCTCTTAATTGAAATTATACATGTACACAGGTTCAGCCACGTGTGATTTCTTTTGAAGAACAGGTAGCTAGTATAAGGCAACATTTAGCTGATATTTATGAACGTAATCAGAATTGGCGAGAAGCTGCAAACGTTTTAGTTGGTATACCGTTGGAAACAGGACAAAAGTAACATATTTACTAATAATTATCTGCAACTATTTTTATATATGTGTTATACTGATAAAATTAATTATTTTAGGCAATATACTATTGATTACAAACTCGAGACTTATCTTAAAATTGCTAGATTATATTTAGAAGATGATGATCCAGTACAAGCAGAAGCGTTTATCAACCGAGCATCACTTTTACAGGTATTTTCTTTGTTTTTGTAAATTTATTTACAATATGATAATTATTTCTTCTTGTATTATTTATCTAGGCCGAGTCTAAAAATGAACAATTACAAATCTATTATAAAGTCTGCTACGCAAGAGTACTAGATTATAGAAGAAAGTTTATAGAAGCAGCTCAGAGATACAATGAATTATCATATAGATCCATTATTCATGAAGACGAACGTATGACTGCTCTTAGAAATGCATTGATCTGCACAGTATTAGCTTCCGCAGGTGAGCGATTAATTAAACAGCAAATATATTTTATTTATCTCAAACTTTTGTTTTACATCATCCACGTGGTTTTTTATCACAGGACAACAGAGAAGTCGAATGTTGGCGACCTTATTTAAAGACGAACGTTGCCAGCAACTTCCAGCTTATTCGATTCTTGAAAAAATGTATTTGGATCGTATTATTCGACGTTCGGAACTACAAGAATTTGAAGCGTTACTACAACCTCACCAGAAAGCATGCACCATCGACGGATTAGGCTCTACTATACTCGATCGTGCAGTCATCGAGCATAACTTATTATCGGCTAGTAAACTATATAATAATATTTCGTTCGAAGAATTGGGCGCATTGTTGGACATTCCACCTACTAAAGCGGAAAAAATTGCTAGTCAAATGATTACCGAGGGCAGAATGAATGGATATATCGATCAAATAGATTCTATAGTACATTTCGAAAGTAAGTTGCCTGTTGCTTTATTACATACTTTCCGCGCGATTAAGAATCTCGTTTATATTTCTCATTTTTCTGTACAGCACGCGAAACTTTGCCGACATGGGACAAGCAAATACAATCATTGTGCTACCAAGTGAATCAAATAATCGAAAAAATAGCTCAAACCGAACCAGAATGGATCGCGAAAGTAATGGAAGATCAGATGGTGCATTAATATAGATTTTGTTTAAAGTGAAGGAATATCGTCGTCGCAAATAAATCTCATTTATAATAATTATTGTATAACAGAGTCAGAGAGAGAGTCAAAATAGTAATCATTTATATTAATAATTCATTCTTGAAATGCAAATATTGTCCGATGTGCACATCCTCCTCCCCTTCATTGTATTTATTTTATCTACAATGTAACATTTCGTCGAATTTTTCAGAAATATATCCACATTGTTTTTCAAAGAATTAATAGACAAATTATATGTTTAAAATACCTTAAATGTATATTATATCCTTAAAGTCATGACAAGTTTTCTAATATTTTGTAATGCTTATTAAATATAAGCTTTATTAACTCAATCAATCTGAAAATCAATATGAAGTTTATCATACACCATACAAATAAATTTAAGTTTACTTGGAAAAAACATTTTAAAAAATTACTCATTTGCAATCAATTCAGATAGAATCAATGTATATGATAAATGATGTAAATTTTTGTAAATAAATCTCACATTTACATTTCACACTGGTCTTTACTAAACACATAAATAATCGATAAGCAATAATTGTTGAGAAAGATAAAAGTTACATATATGTTTTTAATTCACAATTATATTCTATAAAATAAAGCAATGGAATTACATGTAGCTGTGTGATTGGGTCTTTTGAAAATATAATTATTACATATGTGATTAAATAATCTTATAAACAGGAATATAATTTAGTAATATCTAAGACAAATGTTGTAACCAAAACTGGCAGTACTCCTCTTCATACGAAAACGGATAATCGAAATATTTCTTTCTTGCAATAGGAGTGACACAAATAGTTTTTAATAATTATAATCTGTACATGTGTATGTATATATAAATATGTATATAATTGCATCATTACTTATATAAATTAGAAGGCATCATATATTTTTATATAAGTAAAAGAACTATAATAAAAAAAAAAAGCGTACACATTTACTATCAATCACATTATGTCAAGACTACTTGATTGTATACAAATATGGATGTTATACGTCATACATTTGTGTGATCCTATCCAGCAAAAAATAAAATTCATAATCTGCAGTGATAATTGATTTATATACATTTAATCAATTTTACATGAAATACAATATGAATCTTATTAAAGATATTTTTTATTGCATTTTTCAAAGTTATAGAATATTTGTATACAAATCAATACTATATATCATATTTTATATGTACAGAGTTCATTACCAGATTTTTCAAAATATGTCAATGTATTCTATCAATAAAAATTAAAAAAAAGTTATCTAAAATCTATAATTATTTTAATAAAAAGTAACACATATTAAGTCCGTAATCGCTTCATTACAAGAGATTATAACCAAAATAAGCGATTTAAAAAAAATAGATTTACTTTTATTATGATAAAAAAATAGAAAAAATTGACGATTTATATTTTTTAATATGTTTATATAAATCGTTATCTATTATTTAAAATAAAATAAAAACTGAGATTTATATATATATATAATTTCTATTACTCAATTACTCTTCTCAAAATATTATTCCCAATCATAATAAAAGTTGCGACAAAGAATTTGTACGCTAATAAATTTAATTAATTTGATTCTTTACTATTTTTTGTATTGATATATAAACAGAGAATATTTTTAATATAATTAATGATTAAAAAATAAAATTATATTGATAATATCACGTAAACAGATTAAATAAATGTATATTAACTTTAAATTTTTTTCAAACTTATATAAAGCATTTGAAGGTTTGTTCTTTTTCTTTGTTTATATATTTTCCTTGAATTATATTTTTATAAAATGTATTGACCGAAAAATCTTAATATATCTTGTACATATATGTATACAAAGGAAATATATATATACATACATGTGTTTTTGTATGTATATATATGTGTGTGTATATATATATATATATATACATACATGTGTATGTGTGTATGTATGTACATATGATTCATTTTATATTTCTTTGTTTTTATTGAAATAAGATTTTTTTATCACTTCATACTATTGTATCATCTTTTAGCATAATTTCGAAAACAAAGTGGCTCATTTTAACCTGTAAATATTCATATTTTAGAAATTATGTTGAAAATTGGAAAACGTTCTCTTGAAAAGTTAAAAGACTCGATAAAGAAAGAGGACATAGGGGAGAATATTTACTATATATACACGGAAACGACAAAGAATTTTAAAAATTAAATGAAATGATTAAAAATTAAAATTTTTTTAAATAGGATGACTAATCTTTTTGTTGTATCATCATTTTCCTTTCTAAAATTTTGATAAGGACGAATAAGAAAAATATTTGATTGCTAAATTAAAAGTTGAATATAGCGAAAATCATTAGTTTCTAGATGTATGAACAAGTATTCTAATATTTTTTCTATAACATTCGATATTCCAATTTTACAAAGAAAAAAGAATAATAAAATAAAATATTTGTAAGAAATTAGTCATCCTATTAATGAAAAAATGCATTTAAAAAGGCATTTTGTCATATTTCCTTGACTTCTTTATGTATATACAGTAAATTTTTTCCTGTATGTTTCTTGGAGTCTTTTAATTTTTCCTCCAAAAAAAGAAAAGGAAAAAACACATTTTCCAAAATTCAACAGTTTTTCGAGATATAAACACATTTGTAAACTGATAAAAGATAAGTCAATCTGCATATTATTCCCAATTTTTTGTTTTTATGAAAAGGATAGCAGGATCTAACAAGCTGCACATATAAAGTATTGTAGGGACTAAATAAGACTAACAGTACAAACTTGTCTAATCAGCATAATTATGATTTTATATTGTTCATCGATCAAAGCTATTATTAGTTTACGATCATAGTTATGTATAATATAGCAGACTAATATTTCCTTCAACTAATCTGAAATAATGCAAATATTTTGCAATAATTATTCAAGAATCAATCTATCTATACGTTACAAGTAATACTTTATTCAAAGCATATATTGCCGATTTTGACACAAAGGTCATGAGATACTTTTTTGTGTAGGATAAATTTCTTTTTTGCTTCTTTGTAATAAGAGTTACTTTGTAATGACAGATATTTAAGCTTGAAGGTCTAATGCAACACCATATTTATGGCCACCAGATCCAAAATTTTTTCCATCAATGCTTGTAGAAAGTGTCAAAGTTACACCTGTAAACAAATATTTAGTTATTTAGCAATATTTATTATATTATTAATATATGCATTTTTTTATAAAAGAATGTATTTATTTATTTAATATTATAGACTGTTACATTATAAGAAGAAAAATGACAAGAAGATTGAAAGCATTGTAAAGTTTTTATTTTGCAAAATGTTATTTATTCTTTTTAATTAAGTGAGAATGAGTATTAATAGATTTATTAAATAGCAAGAAAAATGTGTTAACTTTCTCTTGTTAAGCTTCTATATAATGGCAAAAATATTTGAATTATAAATTATATAAAAATTTATTGCATTTTGCATTTATGGGAAAAAAAAATCAATTACTGTATTTTCTTGTTTTTACTTTAGTACGGGTAACTTAAAAAATATTACTTACCTTCTCGCAATTTCTGTTGGTATCCCAAGCCTACTTGAAGATTAGAATTTACTTTAGCTCTAACGCTAGCATCACTGTCAAGATTATACTTTGCTCCAATGGCAAAATTTGTTACATTATGAGCGGCATTCCATGCTAAATTAATCGCTCCTTCTAATTCTGGTTTTACTTTATGATAAATGGAACTATTAAATTCCTGACCATTATCCCTAAAAATATAATTTAACATTAAATATTCTCTATATAAACATTGCTTAAGAATTGTCTAGTGCATCTCTTATTATAAATTATATTTACACAGAAGTATGAAGAACAAAGTCTGAAGCAGCAAGTCCAACAGCAAAGTTGTTCCTTATAAGTTTATTTCTTTGTGAGTCAAATCCTATTTGACAGCCACCGAACCAGCCTGCAAAATATAATAATATGCGAATTTATATCTTTATATAATATAAATTTGTAATGTTTATTACATATCATAGCCTTACTTTTGTACATTATAGGATATTCCACATGTTTAGAACAGGAAAATATATATTTGGGACAAAGGATATAATTTGGCACACATATATAGAAGAATTAAAGATCTAAATTAAAAGTATTTTTTCAACAATTTTACATGAAAATAATGAATAATTAATATTATTAAGTACTAATATATCATTAAGTCCTCTATTTCCCTTATTATATTAAATATTGTGTCAGAAATGAATGTTAATTTTTTCTTAACATACATTGAAATAAGTTAGTTTCTTCACATATCACTGCTTATATTCATTAGTATGTGAGTTAGTAAAATATACATAAAAAGTTTTTTATTACTTTACATATATATACATGTAAAGTAATAAAATTTAATCTGCATATAATCAACATTTTTAGAAAATAAACTTTATGATCATTTCAAAATTTAGTTAATATTTAATCCATATAAGCCAAAAGGAAAATCTTTGATATATTTTATTGATCAAATGATGGTAAAATGTAATTTATTTCAATATACTTTGCAAGAAAAAGTTTACACCAATATCTCATTTCTGTCATGACATTCATGAGGAATTAAAAGCACTTTAAGATATATACCTAATATCTAAATTTACCTTGATAACCTACAACAGCTGAGCTATAAATTAGAGGTCCAGCAGATAGGCTAAGGTCAAAGTCAGAAGTTATGGCTGCATTCTCATGCTTATAGGTTGCTTTCAATTTTCCAGTTTTGGAACTATAAAAATAAACAAAGAAAAATTTTAAACATTATTAAAAATTACAAAATAATTAACTTTTTAACATTATGTAATAAAATATCTCACCCAGATTGTGGAGAGAAAGTACAACAGTAACCAAGAGTCAGACCACTGATCAATTGATTAGCAAGGGTAACTTCAGTCGAAAGGGTATTATCAGTATTCCATTTCTCGTTGAATAATAATCCATATTCCTTGAACTTATATTTAGTTTCTAAGTTACCAAACACCTTTCCTGTATCCTGATTAGATATTCCACCGCAAGAAAACTCTACATCGGAATTGGTCTTAGTTTTTACATCCAATTTAAGGACGCCATAATGGTAACCTTGACCAAATACATCGCGAGCGTTCTTTCCTAGATCATTATATGTTGGAGGAGACATGTTCTGTAATAATAGAAAGTAAAATATTTATATAATAATTCATTATCATTTCATGAATGCAAATAAATTTAGCTTCAAGCAGATCAAAGAAGCGCAAACAATATTCCATCTAATAAAGCAGTATCTAAATTTGATCCCAGATATGTATGTCAGCAGTATATCCTTTTTATTCTATATAATTATATACATGTACATGAAATAGATGAATGAAATGAAATATTACACAAAGAGAATATATAAAAACTTAAAAAAAAACACATGTATACTTATAAATTTCAAAAAAAAGGTGTGATAAAAAAATGATAGTAAATTATTATTACAAAAAGCTTAATAATAAGCCTAATAAAAGCAAACAAATTATATATCATTATAATCGCGATATATTATACGAACGGAATGGTATTGACCTGTTTTGTGAGGTATTACATAAGGCACAATTTGGACAACTTATATCGCGATTATTTAAAATTCTGACTTGGAAGTTGCTACAAACGGCCTTGCCTCAAGAAACTGTCCCTTTTCGCTCAACGCGATACACAATGCTTTCCGAAAATATGAAAATTTCGCTCGCGACGCTTCGATCAGGTCCAACGGTCACGGCAGACGACATTGCGAAATCGTGGTCCCTTGCCGGTCTAGCGTGGGAATAAGACTCGTTTCTCCCAAATCTAACAACTCGCACGAATTGAACTCGGATTTTACGATTCGCGCGAACGCGATGCGCTCTATTCAAGAGTAATATCAACGACAACGTTATACTTACAGTCTTACGTTAGTGGAATACGAAGGCGGAAAAATGCGCGACTCTTTGAGACGTGTGAACGTGAGATTCGACGGAAGCAGGCGAGAACGGAAAGAGAAGCACGTCCCCCAGACCTCCAGGGACATTGGCGCGCATGCGCGCTAATGCACATAGGAATAGTGCTCAAGATCTACTTATTTCTGCGCAACTTATTGAAGCGGCCTGGCGTTTCGCGATATTTGGATTAAGAAAATTCGAGTTTCGCGAATGTAGTTGTATTCGGGTATTTCGAAGTTAAAAAACGCACGAGCTTGAAATTTGAATGATAATGATACGATTCGAGAACCGGTAGCAGAATTATTTCGATCGATTCTCGCTCCCTGAAGATTCGATCGTTGAGGAAAAAATTCAATGCAAGAAATAGCGGTATAATATCAAACTTTCCTACTTTTAATTTATTTTTAATATATGTTGCAAAATATTTTATTTACAATTTAATTATCCAGGAAAAAATTGCTCATAATTATATAAAATATATATATTTTCATGTTTTTTTCATGTTTTTTTTGTACAAGATGTTTAAAGATACGTCTTGATGAGGTACTATGATGTTTTTAAGATGTCATTTGACATCATTCTGCTGCCTGGGAATCTTAAATCCACATGTACAGGAAAAATAATAAAAAGAATACTTGTTGCATTATTTTTTCTTTAGAAAGATAAAATTTGAAGAGAAAATATTGCCCTCATATATAATTATATTAGAGATAATTAATTATAGAAGAAAAGAATATAATTATATATAAATTTATATACGATTGTATATGAGCATTTTTTTCCCCCAATATCTTGCAATTTAAGCAAGTTTCACTTTTTTTAAAATCTAAAACTAAAATCTTCTAATTATTTTACAATTATTCTTATTATTTTTCTAATATAAACGGACAGATAATATATATAGGAGAGAGAGAGAGAGAGAGAGAGAGAGAGAGAGAGAGAGAGAAAGAGAATAGCATGTAAACATATCATATATATATATATATATATATATATATATATATATATGTATATTTATAAATGATTATATATGAATACAATTTTTTCCTCCAGCATAAAAATGAATATAAAAGATATATACAAGATAATTGTATATATTGTATAATAACGCTAATTATAGAATAGTGGGAGCTTTTGGAAAGATCTAAAACTCCCACTATTCTCTACCGTATACGCGTTTAGAGTTCCCAAAATAGCATGATCAACTGCAACAAGGAATATTTTGATCACAACGCAGCCGGCCCGAAGCCGGCACAAATGTCGTCCGGTATAATTTAACTTATGCCATTGGCGGGGGGCTTGCACGCGATATTTTTAATAAGCTTTAAGAAGATATAAAGCACGCGACAAGCGCGAGCTTTGGCTCAGTCCAAGCCTTCGATCAGCATCGATATCATTTATTGACGAGGAATAAAAAAAAAACATTCGAGAAGAAGGCTCGATTTTTTCTTTTGCAACTGAACATGTCGCAAAAATCAGTACGTCGATAATTTATTTATTTGCGCGTGAGACAATTCGATTTGCTTGAAATAATTTATTTATCATTATACTATTCGCATCCGCAATATTTCAGGAAGGTGATGTATCTGCCGAGGGATCTACGTCGCAAGCATACAAGGTGCTTCAGAATGATCAAGTTGGTAGGTGAGTAGAATCGATAAATTATTCAAAATAAAATACATAATCTACGAATAAACATTTTATAGCAATAATTTCTTAATGAAACTATTGAACTTAAAATACACTTAATAAGTTGAATATTTATATAAAATTAATTACACAAAGTTACAATATAGTTATATAATTATATAGTTATATAATTAAAACAATATAGTTAATTAATTATATAGTTATATAATTAAAACAAATTACTGATTCACCTAATACAAACAAATATAACAAATAGATTTCAAACTTGAGATTGTTACATGTTAAAGATATAGAATTATGTATAAATCAAAACGAAAAATAATTTTTAAAAAATGAAACACCAAAGGCCATGGTTTAATATATAAATTAAATATTTATATGAATAAACTATATAAAGTGAAATATTAAGATACACAGATTAAAACACAGTAAATCACAGTGAAAATATTTCAATATGGGAAGAGATTATTTCCAGCGATTGAAGTATACATAGTTATTTTAATCAAGCATATTTCAATTAACATTAATTTATGACGAATCACACATAAAATGCTTTCTTAGGTACATGATCGCGAGTAGAGAATTGCAAGCTGGCGAAGAAATCACTTCGGAAACACCTTTCATCGTCGGCCCGAAAGCATGTACTTATCCCTTGTGTCTTTCTTGCTACACACCTTGGCCACTTAGCCCGGATGACAAACCGCTCTGTTCCAAGTGTGGATGGCCCGTTTGCAATCAAGAATGTGAGAACGCTCCACAACATAAGGATTACGAGTGCCCAGTGAGTGCGGCAATTTTCAGAAAACTTGTCGCATAATAAATTCTGCAATCAGCTCTGTATCAATCTGATCAATATCTGTATTATTATACGCACAGAAATAGAGATTATCTTATAATATATTGTGTATAGTGCGCAATATATTTTTCTATTCTTTTAAAATATAAATTTAAGAACACATATCTTCTCCTAGATTTATAAAATTATTTCATATCATAATCATTGCATCCACATTTTTGATACTTTGCAATAATTATTTGTGTTTTCTCACAATTGTTTTTTTACATATCAATCTTCTTTGATAGATATTCGTAGAGGCGAATGAGAAGTTTAACGTGGACGTCGTGCTGGATGGAGACGGTGTTCCGCAATTAGAGTGCATAACGCCCTTAAGATTATTGTTGGAATCGGAGAGGAACGTCGAGAGGTGGAACAAGGAAATAAAGGATATGGAGGCACATAATAAGATAAGGAGTGAAAAAATTCAGTGGAAATCGGATCATGTCAACATTGTGGATTATCTAAGAAAACGACTAAAACTCGATAGGTTTACACACATTAACAGATATATATTTCGTCGATAATTATTTGACGTAGAATTTCAAAGCAAACTTATTCTCGACAGATTCTCGGAAGAATTCATACAAACAATATGCGGGATTTTGGACATTAATACGTTCGAAGTCCGGACGATGAAGGGATTCTGCGCGCGAGGTCTTTATCCAACAGTTGCCATGATGAATCACTCGTGTGTCTCAAATACGTCTCACAGTATATCGCCGATCGATTATAGGTAATTAAATTCGTGGTGTGATTCTTTACAATGAGAACGTAAAACTTGTCGTGTGAGATACTGCAAGTAGTGTTAATTATAGCGACAAAATGTTTTTAATTCAATGACTTATACTTGAACGCGATATCTTTAACGAAACGATCTTCTCATTTATCTCTTATATATACGCTCACGCATTCTCCTTCCTCAATTAATTCATGCACTGTGCACGATCCCCAGGAAATCTCACGAGGTTTATTATGCCGATGAGAATACACTCGTTTTATATATGAAAGCAGTAATTATAATACACGATATAATACGCGATTTTTGCACGTCTACAGGATACGACTGCGTACCACGCTTAAGGTTCCTGCGGGCGGTGAACTTTACGGGAGTTATACACATTCGTTACTTCCGACAATGCTGCGAAGGGAACACCTACTCGAGGGCAAATACTTTGCATGCGCATGCCCGCGGTGTTCAGATCCTACGGAATTGGGTACCCATATGTCCTCTCTTAAATGCAACAAATGCGACAATGGAGTTATCTTATCATTGGATTCTCTAGGTATTGCACAGCTAGAAATACACATTTGCATATAACTTAAGATATAAAATATAAGAAAATTTTTTAAATATATATATAATATGATACATTTTTTAAACTTGGATACCTTTTACAAACGATATCTTTCAGATTCGACAAGTACATGGAATTGTACGCATTGTGACTTCTCTACTAGCGGACAAGCGGTGCGAAAAATTTTCAAGATTATTCAAGCGGAAGTAGACACTGTTGAAGCTATCAGTGGCGCTGACGGAGCCGATGCGATTCTCGAAAGAGAGAATGTTATAAAAAAATATCGATCAGTTTTACATCCTCATCACGCCTTTCTTACAATACTAAGGTATGATAAAACCGTAAGAAAAAAAGTATAATTCTAATAATAAAGTTAAATCAATTTTATTCATCCTTACAACGGTGAACTTAATTTCACGTTATTTCTCCAATCATCAAAATTCATACTAAAATTCTAATAATAGATTAATTAATGATTTATTAGACACATGTAGTTTGATTATGTATACTATATATCTACTATATCATTATTTAATTATACATAAATAAATAAATATTATTTGTATACAATCAAATATACATATATAATTTTATATTTAATTAATCTATTATTAGAATTTTAGTATGAATTTTGATGGTTGAAGAAATAACGTGAAATTAAGTTCACCGTTGTAAGGATAAAATACGTCCATATATTTTCTTTCTCTCGTACAATCTCTTTGTATAGATAGAAAGTAATAAGAAGAATAATTTTCGCATTGGTTTTTTTTAAAGAATAAATAAAACTTTTAAAGAAATGAAAATTTCCCTTCTTGCCGCACACATAATTATATATGTATAAATTTAAAAAAAAAACAATGCAAGAATTATTTTTTAAGTATTCTTTTTATTATTTTTTATTATTATTTTATTCCATATATCAGAGATTATACAAGAGAAAAAAAACATTTTATATGTATAATTTATATTATGTACATTTATATTAATATTATATACATATATTCTCGTATATCTATTGTTAAGCAAATCATAGGCTAAATCATAGGATATTATGTTTCTCTTTCTCTCTCCTAGACACTCGTTAACTCAAATGTATGGCCGAGTTGATGAATATTTATTAGACGATTTACCAGATGTTGTATTAGAGCATAAAGTTGACATGTGCCGTTTATTGCTTCAAGTATTAGACATTGTGGAGCCTGGATATTCACGTATAAGAGGTACGTGCTTTTCATATGGATATACGTTCTCTCTTTGATTAGGAGATGTAAGAAATATGTGAAATATATGAAAATAATTTTATCACCTTTTTGACAGGCATGACGTTATACGAATTGCACGCACCATTACTTTTCCTAGCGAAAGGTCAATGGAATGCCGGTGTCATTGACGAGGCAGGACTAAAATCTAAAATGATAGAAGCCGCAACTATCTTAAAAGAAGCTGTGACAATATTAACCTTAGAACTACCGGAGACAGTCGAAGGACAAATAGGACTCGTTGCAAAAGAGTGTCTCGTTCAGTTGGAACAATCTATAAATAACTTATAAATAAATTTATTGTAAAGATCTCTCTTATATATTTGTCTAGGAAGATTTACATTAATAAATGTTTCGATATGTATGAGAAATATCTTTGTATCACAAGAAACATATATCGTAATTTCTTTAAAATATATATTTTAGTAAAGTTTATATTTTTAAATATAAAATATATAATTTATATCAAACTTTATTAAGTTAACTCATACAAAATATTTCTATAAAAATATGTAAATATATAGAATAAAACACATTCAATATTTTGAGAGAATGTCTCTAAATCTACAACAAAAATATACACCAGAAAATATGTGCATAGCATGATGATTACATTAATATATCTGAAAAGCATTCTTTCTCTCTCTAGATAACTCTCTCTCTTCTTTATATGTGAGATATAAAAATATTTTTACGAGTTTCTGGCGAGATATCTTGATGAGATATGCGATATATATCTTCTTTTTACTTGATAATACATTTAATGAAGCCATTGCATAGTTAAAACCGAACGGATCTAAAAGTATATATTTAGAAGATGCCAATTTGTTTATGTTATATCAATGTGTACGTTGTGTTGTATTTTACACTGTCTACGTATCAGTGAAATGCACGCAATCCACACAATGTCTAATAATACAACACGTCGCATGTATATGTCAGTTTCGTGTTGCTGATGTGCTCGCTTCCAACAAATATCAGTTTCGCACATCTCAAGGAAGTAATCTCTAGTAGATATTATGGCGCCTGTCTCCCCGAAGTATAAAATTGTGCATTCTAAAAAATTTGGAAGGTACATATAGTCATACAATTTTTAGTGTAATATATTAATTCATTTTTAATGTAATATATTGATTCAATTCTTTGTACATACATTAACAATTATTGCATATTAATAATTAATAATTGCATATTAATGCATATTAATAATTATATTGCAAGATAAGATATATTTGTTTGAAAACTAATAAGAAGGAAAAATCTTCTGAAAAATAATTTGAAGAATAATTTTTGCATTGCTCTATTTTTAAATAATCATATAATCTGTAATCTAATTGTAACTTTATTTAAAAGAACAATGCAAAAATTATTTTTCTAATTATTTTTTCATTGTTCTTATATTTTTATAAAAGATAAAAAAAATTTAATAATCTTTTTTTATTCTTCTTATTTTTTGCATAAATGAAAAGAATATGAAATATAAAACATAGCGAACATATATATGAACATAATTTATATATAATTATAATATATATTATATATATTTATATATATGATTATATATAGATTTTTTCCGCGAGTATTGAGAAATATTCTTTTGTATTTTTATAAGATATCTTGTAACAACTAAAGATGTAACACCAGGAGAAGCCATAATTCGAGAAGAACCGATTGCAGTCGGTCCGATGACATATAACAAGAACTATTATTTCTGTTTCGCGTGTTTGCGCTCGTTACCAAAAATCGGCACAGGAAACCGGTATACTTGTTCCAGATGTAATTTCGTACCACTGTGTAGCGTTGCATGCGAGGTAATGAATAATCAAATTCTTAAAAAGAAAAAAAGTGGAAGAAAAAAAATTCGCGTTTTTAAAAGATAATTGGCGAAAAATTATTGACCTCGTAAAACTTCATTTGTTTAAGAATATAAAAATATATAAAAAGACGTTTGAGAACCGCTACATGTTACATAATACTATATCACTTTTAATTTTAATAACGCTTTTAAAATTTTGTCTCTTTTTTTTCCTATCTTTAAAGGCTCGAACGAATCATCATACGAATGACGAATGTCAAATATTTAAAGAGAATCGAGAGCTGTTGGCGAATATTGAAATTAACGCAACAAAAATTTTGCTAGCCTTGCGATTATGGCTAACAAAATACAGAAATCCGTCTATATGGGAGAGAATAAATAATATGGAGGCTCATCTAAATAAAAGAATCGACACGCTTGTTTGGAAGGAAAATGAAATCGATGTTGTAAATGTGAGTTTCATGTAAATCAGATTACATTAATGTTAAAACATTTGACATTCTACATTTAATCTAATCTACATTTAATCTAATCTACTTTCTGCACAGAAAAGAAATAGAGGAAATAGCATAAATATCCCCAAAATATTAAAAAAAAAATTCATTTAAAAGTATCAAAGATATTTCAATGATTATCGCTTATTCAAATTATCCACTATTTTTATATATATGTATATATACATGTGTGTGTGTATGTGTGATAGGTGATTCAAAAACTTCGCATGCCCGATAAGACTGAGCCACCGAGTGCAGAACTGATACAAAAATTATGCGGCATCTTGGATATAAATACCTTCGAATTGCGATCGCCTAGCATTTTGGACGGTCTTCTGCTTCGGGGTTTGTACATCGAGGCATCCCTCATGAGCCATGATTGCAGGGGCAATACTTATCTTACTATGGATGACAATTTTCAGCTGACTGTTTACGCAAGTGTCCCGATCAAGCAGAATGAGCCTATTCTTTTCAATTATACCTCGTCACTGCTGGTCAGTCAATGGCACAAATTCGGAAATTAATATCTTTTCCCTTTCGAATATCACGCCAATATTATCTGATGATTCAATTAAATGATTTTTTTTTATTGGCAAATATATCTTTCTCGTTTCTTTCGTTATTTCTAAGAATCATCTGATGACGATATGCTACGTCAACATTAAAATAATAATTTTTTATTTTATAACATAATATAATTAGGGTACAGCCGAGAGAAGACAGCATCTTCGAGAGGGAAAGTATTTGGAATGCGAGTGCTCTTTGTGCAAGGACCCTTACGAATTGCAATCGCATTTGAGCAGTGTGCTATGTCCGCGCTGCAAAGAAGGATTCGTGGGAATGCAAGATACCTTTGTCATCGCACCATATGAGCGAGCGAGTCGATGGCAATGCCAGATGTGCAAGAAGACTTACAGCGGTCGTCTTATCAGGGCTACGTTGAACATATGCAAAACACTTATCGATAAGTGCGAAGATTTTGACGTAAAGATTTGTAAAATATAAGATGTAAAATCAAGCATATTTATATTATTTCCAATTCCATTGCAAGGATCTAATATTTTTTTAGGGTATTGACGACTTGCTTAAAAGATTATCCCGATCTTTGCATACCAATCATTTCCTCATGTTATCGTTAAAGCAGAAATTATTGACGGCGTGTAGAAGAGAGATAACATCTCTCAATCCTCGAAGGAAGATTGTACAGAAGATGCTGGATACGTGCAAGGAAGTCTATGATGTTTTAGATATAGTAGAGCCGGGCATATCACGTTCAAAAGGTATATTGTTTACATGCTGTACAATTGTATGAGAGTACTTTTCAGTATTATTGCAAATATTTCAGGCATAATGTTATATGAAATGCATTTGCCTATGATAATATTGGCGAATCAATCCTATTCCGCGCGCGAGATCTCATCAGCGCAATTGGTCTGTCAGCTGGAAGAGGCTCGAGTTCTTTTAAAGAAAGCTTTGACTATGCTTCTTTTGGAACCAGCAACGACTCCAGAAGGAAAATTAGCTAAAAGAGCGCTCGAGGAATTACGTACGCTAAATCAAAATATAAGTGACGTAAAATCCTTACCGCCAGAAGAACCAAAGTACATGCGTAGAGTGAAAAAACAGCACAAGAAGATCAAGTGATACAGAGTCCCGTTTTCTTATTAATTTGTATATTATGTGATAATTTCATGTTTTGCAAATAACAACTATGAGCTAAAACAATTATCAAATGCATTACATTGTGAGTGGTAAAAAAATTCGTATTATCTTTTATTAATATATTATTTGCGATCATATTGTGATTGATATACTATTTGTGCATTTATGATAAATTTATATTATTTGTTTTTTTTTTATATTCTCTAATTATTAGGATTACGAAATAACAGCGTTATAAATTTTGTTTGTAATAAAAATGTAACTTTGATATATTTTTTTTAATAATGATAACTCCACATTTATTTATGTTATTTTTTGAACTTATATTTGTCAACATAAATAAGCACACATAAAAAGTATCTTTAAACATGAATATAATAATTTATTATGCATAACTATTTTTTAAATATAACTTATAATGACGTTAAAAAATAACCGAAATTGTTATCGAATCGTTATAAATTTCCGTTAATAAATCCGTTATTTCTTTTAACGTTATTATAAATTATATAAAAAAAAATTTTTTTTCCAATAATACACACACGCACATTACAAAAGAAAATAAAAGAGCAAATTTTATTAATCATACATCTTTATGAAAAAAATATTTACAGTTTTATAAATGGAAAATTACGCAACTTAAAAGCAAATTTCAAAACAATTGCAACTGAAAAAAGTTGTAATTTAAAAAGTTTCTTTTTTTTCTATTCTGATCTGATTGAGATATTTTTCTTTATACATATAATCGTTACTTATTAATATGTAATGATTATATAATTATATAATACTGTATTGTCTTGCATTTTTGGAAATTCTTTTTTATTACTTTATTATAATTAATAAAATAATAAATAATTAGAGTGAAAAAAAACAGATTATATATTCATATATTTGTGTGTTTGATGTATTTGTATGTTTGATGTGTATTGATTTGTACGTACCTCCATACAAATTTGAATATATTCATATAAATTTTCATTTCCACACACAATTAATTTAAAGAAATAAGTAACACTCCGAATTTCTACAATTATGTTTATATATTATAGATTCAAAAGTTATTTGTAACACTATATGAAAATTCTTTTCAAAAACTTTGTAATTTTAATAATAGAATTTTAATAGTAGAATGTTATATAAGAGTATCGATTTGAAAAAATAAAATCATTTCATTTCGTATATTAATGAAGAAAATAAAATATGAATTACAGCACTCGGTTTTTATCATTGTTTCTCCTCGATATTTGTACTGGAATCGACACCGAGATCACTTGAGCAACCACCATGTATGAACATTTTTGGAATGTCTTGCCCGTAATATATTTTCGCGTTGCGCGCCAATGAATCGTACTTCTTGAGTTCTAAGAATTCCTTAGATAAAAGTAGCTTATTCGCCTCGGCCTGCATTTTCATTTGGTAGAATTCGGCATCCGAACGGCTCTTTTGTCTCGCTAAATGCATCTCATCCTCTATCGCAGCCATTTGTTGCAAAGACTCTTTCTCCATAATTTTTTGATTATATTGAATTTTTGCAACCTGTGCTTCTTTTTCAGCTTCAATAACAGCCTTTTTGCGATCTGTCTCAGCATCTTTCTCAACTACTTTTTGATGTTGTGTGGATATTAACAGCTTTGTTTTCTCTGCTTCCCTGGAGATATAAATATAAAACATAATTGAAATATATAATCCAAAATTGAAGTAACATATGAAATATATAAAATATAAAAATATACAAAAAATCATTTTAAAATTTAAAAAAGAAAATCAAATAATAAATCAATTAATAAAATAATTACTTACATCAATTCATAATTTTTCCTGATTGTTTCAGGAATTTTTGGTTTTGTTACTCTTACAGCTTGTATATTGAGACCAGGCGCTAATTCATTTAAGTCCCTTTGAAGTGCAGTTTTTAAATTTTCATCAATTTGATCGAACAAATCAATGTACACTTCATGTAATGTATGTACTGAACAAAACTGATTTAATTCATGATGCACTTTATTAAAAATTAAGGTACGATCATAATCTGCTGTGAAATTTCTCACCATATTGTAAACTGCAAAAAATAGATGTGTTAAAGAATATATAAAATACAACTATAGAATAAGATATTGATATATTCTCGAGGAAAATTGAAAGAATAAATTGCTAAAACTTACCGCTATTTGCATCCAATATATTCACAACTTCTATACGATCAAAGTAAATCATTACACCACCACTAGTTCCACATGGCACATTCTTCACTTCATCCGTCTGCAAAGTTACTTGAACTGCACGATATGTGGTCAACAATGGTATCATCATATGAAAACCTGGATGACTCACTTGGGGTAACAATGCACCACCCTGACAGAGACATAGACTTTCATAAAATATAACAATAAGAAAGTAATGAGATTCTTGGACACGATAGAAAAATACTTGAAATAACTCACCCGGAAGTACACCCCTACATGACCTTCTTCAATACGATGAAGAGAAAAGTTAAATACTATTGCAAAACATACAAGGAAGCCAACTGCTATAATCCTTTGATCAAACATAATTATCCGTTTATAATGCGCTAAAAAAAAGATACACAAATAAGATATATGTATATAAATAATGCACAACTATATACATATACAGAGTATATTCAAAATATAAAGAGTGAGTCATGAAATTCGAATAGCTTGAAATAATAGTATCGCATTTAACTCGTAGCGATAGTTACATAATGTATAAATATAAAACGATAATTATATAGCGCATAATTAGCAAATCAACTCAGAGCTGAAATGATTCCTATAAATTAGAATTTAGAATACAATATAGAGGTTATTTAAAGAATAATCGTGCGTGTGTATGATATACAAATCATAATACCTTTAACTCAGAAGACGAAAAATGTGTATTACAAAATAATGACAGATGCGTGATTATAATTAGAAATTACAACATAGTCGATTAAATTCATATTTATGAAATAAGTCGCTTGATCTCATCTAGTAGCCATAGCGCTCCCTCTCAATCACTCCCTTCGATAAGGAAGATATCGACTTTGGAAAAAATATGATCGGGACAATGGAAACTAATATCAGAGAGAAGACTGAAAGATGTCATGGTCTGCTTTTATGTGATCCCTGAAAACGATACTCCCTCTATGGACATTGAAAACGACATGAACTACAAAGCCAATGTCCCTGAGTGTTCTTAGAGGGTAATATATAATGTGTACAATTTCTGGTTTTGTTCCATGCTATGTGCACAAAATGCCGGTAGCACCAGTGCTATCAGTGCTGTATAACAAGATACTTATATATGTAAATTGATAGTAAATAAATTATTCAATCGCGAAAGATACTGTAATATTCAAAGATGAAATAAATATTTTTCTATATTCATTGTCATATTTATATTTTTTTACTTACAAAACACAAAATGCCTGCGATGGGATAAAAACATTTTTAATCGTATTTATATAAGTCTTTTTAATTAGCAGTAAACTGATCTTTAATATTTATCAATTATTTTTTTAATTATTTCAAAATTTAATTATTAATACATGTATAAAATTTGTCAAATTAATCACTGATTCTTCTGAAGTTTTTATAATTAAGACTCGAAAAATAGCCCTAACAATCTTATTTCTCGATTAAGTGAAATTATTTGAGGAAAGCCTATCTCTAATCACGTATATTTTAATTACGTGCCCTAATTACATTCTCTAACCGCATGCCTTAACCGCATGAATAAATGTCCGACATTACGTACTATTGTACGTAAAGCTTTTCTTCAGGCCAGTTGAATTTACTTTTCGTTGATCCTGGCCACTTTCTCGCTCGATCTCTAGATCTCAGAGATCGAAAAAGGAGATAAATACTCCTTCTTTTGCCGATTAATTACTGGCAAATGAGCGTAAATAGTTCACGCCCTCATCGTAACGATCGCTCGATTTTACGATCGTTCGTTAAATATTTGAATATAACTTTATTTTAACTCAAATAAAGCCAAATTACTACAAATTTCTATATATTATACTTTCTAATAAAATATAAAATTCATGTGTACGTATAACTTTTATGATATTACAAATTATTTAATTAATTAATTTGGATTTATATTAAGTTAAAGTAAAGTTTAAAAACAATATCTACAAACAAATTCTACAATGGATGAGCTATGATATAAGAAATTAGAATAAAATAAGTGCGCGTTATAAGAATAAAGTAGTATCAAAAATTGATAAAATTGTTAAAATTATTAATGCGTGCTCTTGATTTAATAAACTAGTCAAGTCTTTACAAAAAAATTTTCTTTTCTTGATTCTCTTTTTTAAATTAATACTTTAATATATTTTCGCAATAGATGCAAAGCATTTCGAAAGAATTTATTAAAAGTTATTTAATTTAATCTATCCTAGCTCATCCATTTTAAGGCAACGGACTTACTACAATTCACAATTCACAATCTACAATCTACAATCTACAATCTACAATCTACAATCTACAATCTACATCTACAATCTCTACGAATCCGTTACCTTAAAGTTAAATAAAAGTTTTTCTCACTCACCGGCACTGATGCGCAACAGCGGAGTTGTTGTTATCGAAGCTATGTTGTCTGTAACATACAAATATAAAATTCATTTATATTAATGCTCACAAAATGCAATCAATATTTCAAAAAATTTTTATCGCGCGGAATTTTATATCCGATGTGTAAAATAATAAGCAGAGATAAAGACATGTGGAAAAATTTTATAAAATTTTAAAACTGTTTTTTAAGAAAGTTTTTTAAAAAGTTTTATATAACTTTTATAAAAATCTTTCTCTCTAATTTTCTCTTTAATTCATTTAAATAATAAGATCAAATTATTATGCATACGATTTATAACAATTGATATACAAATAATAAATATTCACCATCAGGTTGCTCCGCTGATGCAAGATGCCTCTCCTAGGCCTCCTCCTCCTCTCATGTTGTTGACGCGCGATACTTTCAACGGCACTCCCGCACTCACGAGCGATATTTTTATATCGCTATTTTCGTTATTTTACGCGTGATACTAAACGGCACTCCCGCACTACTTCGGTATTCGGATTAAAAATTTGGTCGCGCGATGTATATATTTAATATATATATACTTTCAACGACACTCCCGGTTTCGGTACGAGCGAAAATCTCATTTCATTTACGAGACTTAACTTTGAGCCAACAGGTCGGGAGTGCAACGATACAACGAGCAAAGATTAGGCCCGAACCGGAAAGAAGACGAAACGATTGAGGAATAGAGGAAAATAAAGTTCACCAGCTCTTTTTCGCGCATAATTATCCTATCTCGTATCGAACCTGGACCCGCTAAGCATGATTTCAGGTGCTTCGCCCGGAACACGAAGTTTCCCGCAATGCAGGATATGGCTACACCAGGCTGGTAGACGGCAAAAGAAGAGGATACCCACATTTTTTAAATGCTAACATTCAGCAATTTAAAAAATGGGGAGGCAACCCCTTTTACCGAGCGAAAATCATGCTTAGGGGAATCCACTCGACTCCTCGACAGGGTTAACACACGCAGTGCGTGTGGCTGTAGGGTAGACGAGCAAAGAGAAGGGACCCATTGACGACCATTCCGAGCAATCGATCGAGTTCTAAACTAATTCGGGCCGAATCATTTGACGAAGTACGAAGCACGAAGCGCGAGTGTACGTTGCATAACAACGTGTGCAAACTCGAAACATCCCAGTTAGTTGGCATCGAAAGTAGAGACTCGTGACAATAAATGAAATTGGGATTTTATATGAAAAAGTCCAAAATTTCCGCGAAAACGCGACGACGCGAGAATACTACAACGCGAAAACGCGGTAACGAAACGCTTGCCGTCCGCGACACGTTGACGGCACCGACGCGAAAGGGTACTTCGCTTCCCTTTCAGGCACCATAAGATTTATCGTAAATTGAAAAATTTAAAACAAATCTCAAGGCACCATCCAAGTACTAAGCCCTCCCACCACGACAAGGTGTACCCCATGGGAGGGTTATATTATATATAACTTCTTTTATATATAATATAATATATATAATTTAATATATATTTTGTGATATGGTATATAAATTTAAATTTGCATAATAAGACCATAAAACAAAATCATTAAGGCGGTACTGTTTATATCGGATACTATATTGTTGTTAATTCAATGTTGAAATATTTTAACATATTAATGTATTTCATATATCAAACGTATTAATGTATCGTAAGATTAAAAGATTAAAATAATTACATGTTGTGATACATAACTTGTTTAATTAATAAGGATTTAATTAACAAGGAGAATTTTTAAAGTATTGGTCGAAATATAGTTAATTCTAATATTGTTAAAGAAATATTATAAGCATCAGTGATGGATATCATAACATAATTAATTCTTTTATCCTGTTTCATGTATTCCCTGTTTCAATTCTTAATCGCAATAATGAATGATTACGATTCGATAAAGATTTATTGTTGCGATACAGTTTCATGTCGTTAATTAATTTTTAATTAATTAATTTAGTTAATATTTATAGCAAATTATGTTCCGATACTAATCGTAATCGTGTTTAGTAAAAAAATTAAAGTATATGAAACGTTTCTCATCACTACTTTATTACTCCAAAGTCACCGTGCGAATGATGACAAAGCGGTAATGTATAGAGCGCTACTGTTTATAATTTATATTGCTAAAGTCGAACGTCGTGTTCGATAATTCGCTGCTGAATATTTTATATATTATAAAATATATATTAACGTGGAATATTAAATTATACAAATATTTTAATTTATTCATTAAAATTCGTTATTGATTAAACAATTTATCACGGAGCTTTTCGTTATGCTAATTATTTGCATGTATAATTCGATTGTTTTACTTCGTGTTCTCTCAACAATCCAAATTATATTTAGATTGTTAAGAACGATAAAGTGACACGGATGCAATATATTTGTGACTCTAAGTATTAAAATAATAATTATTGTCCGTAAAGATTGCAATTATCGAAGTGATTATTTAATATCTTGGATTCCTATCATTTAATCGATTCTCGATTAAATTGTATATTGTTTAGTTAATAAGGATTGAGAAAATTTAAAGCATTGGTCAAAATATAATTAATTCTAGTATTGTTAAAGAAATATTATAAGCATCAGTGATGGATATCATAACATAATTAATTCTTTTATCCTGTTTTGTGTATTTCCTGTTTCAATTCTTAATCGCAATAATGAATGATTACGATTCGATAAAGATTTATTGTTGCGATACAGTTTCATGTCGTTAATTAATTTTTAATTAATTAATTTTGTTAATATTTATAGCAAATTATATTCCGATACTGATCGTAATCGTGTTTAGTAAAAAATTACAATATACGAAACGTTTCTCACCACTACTTTATTACTCCAGAGTCACCGTGCGAATGATGACAAAGCGGTAACGTATAGAGTGCTACTGTTTATATTTTATATTACCAAAGTCGGACGCGTGTTATCGATAATTCGTTGCCGAAATATTTTATATATTATAAAATATACATTAACGTGGAATATTAAATTATGAAAGTATTTCAATTTATTGATTAAAATTGATTATTTATCAAACAATTCACGGAGCCTTGTTATGCTAATTATTTAAATCTATAATTCGATTGTTTTACTTTACGATTAAATTGTATATTGTTTAATTAACAAGGATTGAGAAAATTTAAAGCATTGGTCGAAATATATTTAATTCTAATATTGTTAAAAAAATATTATAATAATTATTAATTAATCGAAAGTTCATAACATAATTAATTCTTTTATGGCCTTTTGTATCTCCTGTTCCAATTTTTATTCGCAGTAATGAATGATTGCGGTTCGATAAATATTTATCTTTGCGATACAATTTCATGTTGTTTATCAAAAGTTAATTAATTTTTAATTATTAATATTTATAGCAAATTATGTTTCGATACTAATCGTAATCGTGTTTAATACGAAAATTTCAATATACGAAGCGTTTCTCACCACTACTTTATTACTCTAGAGTCACCGTGCGAATGATGACAAAGCGGTAACGTATAGAGCGTTACTGTTTATATTTTATATTGCCAAAGTCGAATGCCGTGTTATCGATAATTCGTTGCCGAAATATTTTATATATTATAAAATATACATTAACGTGAAATATTAAATTATGAAAGTATTTTAATTTATTGATTAAAATTGATTATTTATCAAACAATTTACGGAGCCTTTCGTTATGCTAATTATTTGCATCTATAATTCGATTGTTTTACTTTGTGTTCTCTCACAGTCCTCCCCTCAAATTATATTTAGATTGTTAAGTAGAACGATAAAGTAACACGGATCAAATATCTGTGATTCTAAGTATTAAAATAATAATTATTGCCCGGAAAGATCGCAACGATCGAAGTGATGATTTAATATTTTGGATCATCATTCATTCGATTCTCGATTAAATTGTATATTGTTTAATTAACAAGGATTGAGAAAATTTAAACCATTGGTCGAAATATAGTTAACTTTAATATTGTTAAAGAAATATTATAATAAGCATCAATGAATGATAACATAACATGATTAATTCTTTTATCTTCTTTATACGTATCCTGTGTTTCAATTTTTTTCTTCCCAATCTTTTTATTCCCAGTAATGAATGATTGCGATTCGATAAAGGTTTATCACTGCGATACAGTTTTATGTCGGTAATTTTTTTAAATTAATTAAGACTTATTAATATTTATAGCAAATTATGTTTCGATACTATTCGTAATAGTGTTTAGTACAAAAATTACCATATACGAAGCGTTTCTTATCACTACTTTATTACTCGAGAGCCAAGGTGCAAATGATAACAAAACCGGTGATATGTATAGCACGCTTGCAATACGTCGCCCAGCCCAAACATGATATTATTGATAATTTTTTGTCGAAATATTTTACGTACTACATATACACGCGGAATTTTAAATTATAGAGGTATATTTTATTTTAAATTAATTATTAAACGATTGTATCACGGAACCTTTTATTACGATAATGATTTGAATTTATTCGATTGTTTTACCGTGCTTTTCCAAAGTCAAATTTTATAATATTTAGTTTTGCATTTTAAAAGACTGACTTAGAGCGAACTAAATAAATAAATAAATATATAATATAAGTATATAATATAAATATATAATATGAATAATAGCGTGAAAAGAGAGAACATACTAATATTCTTATATAACAAATTATTATTAATTAGATTATTTATATTTTTATTTATATTATTTATATTATCAGAGGGACATATATGTTACCCTCTGAAAATATTCGTGGACATTGGTTTTGTAGTTCATGTCCATGTTTTTAATGTCCACAGAGGGAGTATCGCTTCCAGGGATTACCTAAAAGCGAGCTATGACATCTCTCAGTTTTCTCTCTGCTAATATTAATTTTCCTAAAATAAAACATTTTATTATATTAGTTTTTATCTTCAATTAATTGAATTTAATTTTTATTTATGATATTTTTTTATTTCCTTTAATGGTACATAAAAAAATCTAAAAAAATTATATTATTGATTTGAAGTAAAATTTCTTTAGTCGTCTTTTTCAGACACGTGGCAGTCTGACAGTGGCGGTTAGTTAAGCAGTGGGGATAGGGATGATCAAATATTTGACAAATTTAATACTTTGTCATTATATTACAATAATTCTCTCCTCCTTTGTTAATCAAAAATTAACTAATATATGTACATAATTTTTCGTATTTTTCTTTTAATTTTAATTGCATATTTGTTAATTTTAAATTAAATATATGTATTTCACATTATGGAAAAGAAGTGACAATATTTGTAAATATCGATTTAACATATCTGTTTGAAAAGTAGATGTATCGATTAGATTTTCAATCATTTCGATTAATCGTTTTGAATCGATTCTCTCGTCTTGTTGACGATAAAGAGGTTCAGTGAATGAAAATTCGGAAATGACAGTTTGAGATGTATAAATAACTTTTACATATTTTAACGGTGTTTTAATTTATTGTTTTTACGATTTATTTAAAAAATGGAAGTTAAAACGAAAAGCGATCATTTATTGGCATTAAAAGGTAATATTGTTAAATAATAATTTATATCATTTTTTTTACAACTTTTCAGATTATGTTATTTTAATCGAGCAATTATTCTATTAAATATAATTAAATATATAGAGAAAATGAAAAAAATTATATCCACAAAGAGATTGCTAATAAAATATTTTTACAGTGATGAGATTAACACGACCTACTTTGGCAAGTCCTATGGTTGTTACATGTGATTCAACAGACTTACCAGGTAATACATTAAACAATGAACTCAAAAGCGATTGTACAGCATTGCAAGGTATGGAAGCGCTTGCTATAGGACAATTTATGGTGTTACCTCAAAGTTTTGGGTATGTTTTTTCAATTTAGAACTACTCCGTGTATTTAGAAAGAAAAATTTCCAAACGAGTTTCTGTAAGATTACTCGAGTGATATTTGTGTTTTATTTTAGGAATATATATTTAGGAGAGATATTTTCTAGCTATCTATGTGTACATAATGGTAGTAATCAGGTGGTGAAAAATGTTACTGTAAAAGTAAGTTTCAAAATAATATATATTTCAAGATAATAACTTTTTTAGATTGTATCAAATTTTTATATTCTTTAATGTCTTGTTTTTTTTAATATATTCCAGGCAGACTTACAAACAAGCACACAGACAATTTCTCTTTCTGGTAATAGTTTAGAAGGAAAGGAATTAGCACCTGATAGTACAGTTGATGAAGTTATTCACCATGAGGTTAAAGAAATAGGAACACATATGTAAGGATATTTAAATTATAAGTTGTTATAAAATTAGTGTTTATAAGTTGTTATAAAAATTTTAAATTTAAATAGAAAATATATCTGTCTATTTCTAGATTGGTTTGTGAAGTGTCTTATACAAATCAGATTGGACCTCCACTGTCGTTTAGAAAATATTTTAAATTCCAAGTAGTTAAACCACTGGATGTAAAGACAAAGTTTTATAATGCAGAGGTAATATTTAAATATCTAACTATATTTAAGTTATATATTCTTATACAATCCTTATTCTGCTATATGTTTTCACAATAATATTTTTTAAAGTCAGATGAAGTATATCTCGAGGCACAAATACAAAATCTAACAGCTGGGCCAATTTGTTTAGAAAAAGTTGCTCTTGAATCATCTCATTTATTTAGCGGTAAGTTGTCATCAATTAAAATAGTTATAATTAAGAAAAATATTTTATTTTTAACTTTAAGTTTTATTTTTGAGAGAAATATATTTCATTTTAGTAACTACACTCAATATAAATGACGAAGGAGAATCTATTTATGGAAGTGTAAATTTACTGGATACAAATTGTAGTAGGCAATATTTATATTGTTTAAAACCACAACTAAGCTTAATGAAAGATCCGAAAATGATGCAAAACGCTACAAATATTGGAAAATTAGATATTGTATGGAGGAGTAATTTGGGAGAGAGAGGAAGATTACAAACGAGTCAATTGCAAAGAATGGTATGTTACATTATACACTAATAAATATTCATATATACATAAAATTTCATTATCTTAGGCACCTGAATACGGAGATCTGAGAGTAATCATGAAGGACATACCTTTGAAGGTGAATCTTGAAGAACCAGTCAATTGTACATGTCATATAATAAATACATCGTAAGTTCGACTATATGATTTAAGAGAAAAAAAACGTATGATATATTATTATAAATATAATTATAATTCTTTTATTGTCTTATAAATAGAGAAAGAAGTATGGAATTACTATTGAGTTTAGAGTCCAATGAGTCTATAGCTTGGTGTGGAATATCCAATACAATGATTGGTAGTTTGAAACCTGGGGTTTCTATGGATATACCTCTCTGTTTGATTATGTTGAATACAGGCATTATTGTGAGTAATTTATTTATATATGTGTTAATATACTATTAAATGATAATACGTTTTTTTCTGTTTTTCGCAGACTATCTCTGGATTAAAATTAACAGATACATTTTTAAAAAGAGTATATGACTATGATGATCTAGCTCAAATTTTTGTCAATCAGTTGGACTGAAATGTATAAAAACACTTTTTTGGATTTTGGCATTTGCTATTTATAAACATAATAAACAATCATGTTTTATATAATTGAAATTATGTAGAATATTTTATGAATTAATAGAAGATTTGCACATAATGACACATTTGTATTTAAATATAACATATTTAAACATAAGTATTAGCTTACTTTTGTAATAAAGAGATCTTTATTCAATTGTTTTAACATAGCTGAAATCTAGTATCTTTAAAATGTATAAAAATATATATTGAATGCTGGGCAATCTCTGAGCTTTCTCATTTTGTTTATTAAATTTTGTTATATAATAGTTATATAAAAACAAATGTAATATTGATGTATACTAGAATGCTGAAATGTTCATAAATATCCATCTAGTGTTGACATTTTTTCATTTTCATTAACAGCTCCTACCGCACACGCGAGTAATGTTTGAATGTCTCGTGGTTCATTTCCACCGAAAACATATCCGCTGGCTTTATCCACCGCGTTTTTCACTTGCAGCAATAATGCTTTATTAGAAACGTCTAAAGGTATAAAACTGACAAGACTATAGCCTTCAATTATCGATACTAATGCTTTGTTAAGTTTCTTGTACCTGTAATTAAATACATTGAATGTATTTAAAAATTTGTCATAAAATACTTTATAAATTAATAAAACACATTCACATTTGAACATAATATATTTAAGTACGATTAGCTTACTTTGCAATAAAGAGATCTTCATCCAGTTGTTCTAAAAGATAATTTAAATCCAGTACTTCTGTGTAAAAATCTATATTAAATGCTAGACGATCTTTAAACTTTTTCATTTCATCAAATTTTGTCATAATATTTACATGAGGCAAACCTATTTGCAACATCACTGTGGTACAAAGAATCAGAGAGGATAAATATTTTCCTATAATGGATAAAAAAAAAAGATTAAACTATATTAAATGACCAGTGAAATTCTAATCATTTCATGTAATTATTTATTTAATTATTTATTTAATTAAAATAAATACATTACCAGGATCACTACAATGATGTGAATCTACAAGATGCACACTGCATAATCTCACTAAATTCTGGCTCAATTTTTCTGCTATCCGACTCACTGATTTGTGATGCGTATACAATTCGACCTGTTATATTTTATAATGTATTATTTGTTCACTATTAGAAAATAATTGGAGAGAATATTGTCACAACTTACTTGACCCGGACAATCAAAAATAAGATAGTGATCCCTTAAATTCAAAACTCTTGTAATGAGCCACTGCACATTGGTTTCTAGAAATTCCATACAATGAACTAAAGCACCATTTGGTCCAAGCCCAAAGTCTGTCATAACATCTTCGTGTTTAATCAATTCAGATATGTCTATTGCTGGAACATATTCCATGTTTTCATTTGCTGGATCTAAAAATGTAAAAATTTCTAATTTAGATTTAATCAAAGAAGTAACTAAAATTTTATATTCATACTTACCAATGTTAATAACAGCTACTTTTCTTCCAATAGACTCTAGAAATTTTGACATTGCATTACAATATGTCGTTTTCCCACTTCCAGGAGGTCCAATAACGAGTTGTCCATAAATTAAGGTCATAATGATTGAGTTGATATTATATTACCACGATTTTATTTGATTCACAGCAGCAACAACAGATTTTAGAGTCTTTACGTTGTAATCCTTTAAGGCTATTGATAGCAATAAAGGTTTTTCAATGTTAATTTCTTGCGCTATATATCTGGCAGCTACATGAATATCATTGTTGTCACTACCAAAGAGTGTCCTGGAAATTTTAATTTTATTTAAATATATGTCCAGCTCTTTAAATTGTTATGGTAATTATTATCATTTACTTTATTGTAAATACATCGCTTGTATAACCGTTTACAGAGGATTCACGATTTATCATCAATAATGTTCCAAATTTTTTAAAATGCGTTACAATCAACAGTGTCCGATTGCTATAAAAGATATATTGACATTAAATAAAAGCTTTCTTAAAAAAAGATAAGGAAATTACATTGTAGTACCTGTAAGGTCTTAAAACAATATCAGTATGATGGCCATTTATAACGATACCACAGGAACGTTCAGTCATATTTTTTACACATGAATCAGCATGAATACACAAAGATCAACTATAGTCAAAATATCAGTTGCAGTTGCAGCAGACATAGCCTTCTTGAGACTTCTCTCTGATTGCCGACATGTTATCGTTATTCGATATCAAATAATCGATCAAATAATTTTTTTATATCGATAAAATATCGAATAAAAACATCGATTAAAACTAAATATTTTTAAACAATTTATATTTTGTGTAACAAAATTATAAAATAAAATTATAAAATAATTTCGCTATTTAATCAAACATTAACTAGATAACTTTAAATTATTCATATTTTATACAAAAATGACTATAAAATAATTTTAATTATTTTCTTTATAATATATCAAAATAATTTTATTGTATATTATTGCGTATTTTAATTTTTTTATATATTACTCATTACTTGATTATCGATCGATATACCAAAAATTCTTTTGTCGATTATTGAATAGTTGTATAAATTTTAATTAATCGTGTCATAAAAAAAAATTATATTCAAAATGGAACCAAGTACACCATATGAAAAAACTAGTTTATATAATTTATAATTTATGATACCTAGCATATAAAAAAATATTTTATATAAATTTATTAGATAAAAAAATTCAAACAATTTTTCACTTATGACATCATGATTAAAGTTAGTTGAAAAGAAGTTCTAAATGTACCATCTTTTAAAAATCATTAACTTTGATGGATGATTTTTTCCAGAATTTTTTTGAACACTAATAAACAAATCGTCATAAAAAAAATCAGCTAAAGTTAAGAACAAGACAGAGAGAAACGAATTTTTCCATGAGCACTTGATGAGCGCAACAATTGTTTTCAAAAAGATTTAATAATAAATTCACAATTAACAACTCCACGATATATAAATGCGTTTTAAGGAAGAGTTTAGTAAATGTAAAAACAACGTGACTTCAAGTAGAGATTTTATTGAAATATAAGGAATCTGTACCAGACAGAACTAAAATTACGGTTGAATTTGGATCTACCGGGGTTCACGTATCGTATATGCCTGCGTAATCGCTGCTTTATCGTTTCACGTTTATCGTATAATTGTAGTCGGAATATTTATAAGTACAGAAACAATATCGAGAGAAGGTACGCGCACAGTCTATCTTGAACTTCTAAAGCTAAGAAAAGGATTTTTTTTCTCTACAGAGACCTATAGTTGCAATCTTACGTTTACAACTAGAGGGGAAGGGAGGAAGAGAAGGAATTTCTCTCTTTATCTCTATGTACAATTGATAATTCAATGATTTATATAAGCCATTCTCATGCGCTTCGCTCGCTATGGCGAAGACACGTACAGTATTCGTTCAATTATTTACAATTTTTACAAGAAACACTCTCAATATACAGTGGTACATTACAACAATTTTAATGTATAGTTTATTCTCCTGCATTAATAATTGCAACGAATCTGGCAATCTAATTGTACGCAAATGGCCCCGTTAAAAAAAGGAAAAAAACAGATCTTTTTTTTGTTATTTACACGTTTCCCAAGAAGTCGTCAAATTTTTTTAAAAATTTCTATAAAATCTCATCGGATCTTTAAATTACAATTTTATTGACATGAGTTATCTACCACGATAATCATACTAACGCAAGAGGCATTATGCTGAATGTCCAACTCATTTTCAAATGAGTGTGCGGGGGACACAGTTGCACATACACAGTCTAATTACAACTATATTATATATAAGAATGTAGAAACCTAAAAATCTTTGTGTTAGTCATAATAAATAAGCAACGTATACGTAAATTTAATTAGGGTGTGTGTGTATTTATGTGTGTATAATATAAATGTGTGGCGTGTATGTATTAAATATATATTAAATTATTTCTATATATTTAATATATATTTAATATTATATTATATAGAAATTTTATATTTAACTTAATATAAGAGGATCTATCGCAATATTCTCTTTTCCATAGCATCACATCACATTTTACCAAGGACATTTCTATTACACGATAGAAACTTTTTGGGAAAATGTTCAAGATGTTTTTCGATTTTACTATATTGGTATAGAAAGAATATACAAATTATTATAAAAATGAATTATTAGAACTCACTCATATTCTTATATTTCTTTTCATTATTCCTCCGGCATATTTCAAGATTTCGCTTGAACTGAAGTCAGTACAATTGTGGTCGGAACTCTTCAATCTCTTTCTCAAGTGATTTACATAGATTTATTTTACATAGTACCTATAGAAAAGAAAAAAAAATTGGAACACGTTATCGAATATCTTGAGAGAAGTTCTAGTCTTAACGATAAGGAAAATGATTTAAGAAAATAAGAGAATATGAGGAGTAAATAGAGAGAAAAAACATACTGTGTCCTAAGCAAAAAGATCGTTTTTTTCAATCCGTAGAGGAAAGAAAAAAGATTTAAAGCTATTTCACATTGAGTCGAAACATCACATTATCGCACAAGCCATTTTGATCATAACTTTTTAAGTAACGCTAGCGTCTTCCGTTTCCTCAATTTGGAAATAAAACTTTTTTCGCCGATCATGAAGTAGTCTTAAAATTCTGTCGTACAATAGAAAAAGAATAGCATAAAATAGATAAAATTAACGGGAAAAATTGGTCCAAATTCTTTATGCCAATTTTGAATAATGTTATTGACTATATCACTGGATTACGAAAACGCATGATGCACAGGGGATGTTCTTTTTACGGTATGTAATGATCGAAATGTACGAATATAGTTTCACTAAGAAATTAGAAATGATCATACTGTCGATATATGTAACAAATATACTGCAACGAATGAAAATATTTAATTACAAATGAAGGAAATCGCAAAATCGAATACAAAGTAATGTATGTCTTGTCAAATGATACCGCAAGTTAGTTTAACGCATCGAAACCGAAAACTAACTGAAATATCTTGGCACAATCTTTCTATGTTAATTAAATATGACATTTCGTGATCATTCGAAATTCTTAGTGAAATGCTTATACTCTGGCATCCTCACATTCGAAATCTAATTTACACCTTTCATTGCTGACATAGCAAAAAATAGATACATAGTGGGATAAAAATAGATTATACAAAAGTTTAGAACTATTTTTTTTTTCAAAATAATATAATCCGAAACGTTTTCCTCTTTTCCTCTGGAATCGCTTTTCCGTGATATAGTTTTGATATTCTAAAAACGAATTAGAAAAATATTTTTTCTATCTCGTATATAATACACATATGTATCCCGTAGTAGAAACAAAAGTTTTATCTATAGCCTCTTAGTAAAGTTTTAAGAGAAGCAAATAATTAAAACAACTAGAAGACGTAGCATCCATTAATGTTATCTAGATCTTCAGCATGTATGTGGTTAAAATCTATCAAGCGTTTTGAAATATACAAATGTATATTGTAATAATAATTATGACGTGTATTTTCGTTTCATCATATATATTATTACAATATCTTTATAATAAATTTACATAGATTCTGAGTAAAAGTATTTTTCGCAAATGACTTTAAATTTTTAATTTGGCAGAAAAAAATCCTGTACTACTGATCACTCTAGTTTCACTGTACTTTATTCGAATTTTTTGAGATTTTAATGCATTATATTAGATTTCTGCGCGATGCTCGATTATTATTAATTTTTTCGCGATACTATGATATCATCTTCATCTTTCAATCATTAGAAAAGTTTAAATTTGCTTGCTACTATGATTACATCCTGACTTAATATCCGGTGTGTGAAAATAATTTATATTTATTTACAATTCAATACAATTCGGAGTAGATATCCCCGATGCAGGGCTATTGATAGATATCATTCTCGAGGGTTCAAAGGGTTTCTTTGGGATCTCTCTCCCGAAAGAAACCTTTTTCAGTCTTGCATTCCCTGATGGTAACAGTTTTCAAATTAACAGTAACGTCCGTGATAAACACTTGATCTGCTACTGGGTTCCTCGCGTGCCAATAATCTGTGCTGGGGCTTGTGAGCGGAGCATAGATTTCCGATTTCGGAATTTCGGTCTGCTTGACGCTCGAAGTATTATTGTTATTGTTATTGTTGTTATTGTTAATGTTATTATTATGATGTCCGTTTACGACGGTCGGTAACCTATTGTTGTTGGTGTAAGAATCTGTCGGACTTGGTGACTTATGACCGTTCGCTTTGTCAGCAGTGACTGCCCCATTCGATTTGTCCTGTTTCTGCTCTGACAAATGCCTCTTTTTCGTTGAAGGTTGTTCTAGAGGTGTATCTATTTGGGGAGACAGCGGTGCCGGCGGTGCACGTGGAAGAGAGGGCGGTGGGCCATGAGGTACGTCAGCTTCAGGACGCTTTTTATCCTGTACTGCTGGTGCCGGTGTCGTTGGCACCGCCGGAAGAGGTTCTTCCGGCGTCGACTTTACGCTAGAAGACGACGGCCTTCTACCGTTGACTTTGTGACTCTGTACCGATAAAAGGATTCCACTTTTATATCGCCAAGAAAAATGTGAAAAATACTAAGATCCATTTAACGTTTGACATTGTTGGGCGCCATACAGTTATTGGTGAGACATTTTCATTCTTCAATAAGCTATATTAATTCTACAAATGAGCTGTATGTGTATCAATCAAAATTGTGATCGCAAGAATATCAGAAAGAAGAATAAAAATGATGCTACTAATGATTGTATAGCGCTCAACAATAATAAATGTTAAATGGTTTTCAGTATTGTATTTTGCAAATAAATTACGATATAATAACACAATTATGATATAATAAAAGTTGATATCACGACCATATGATATCAACTTATTAGCAAATTATATTTTCATGTTTCGAAACTTACGTGATAAGATGGCGTTGTAGGATTGTTCTTCAAAGGCAATAACCGAGGAACTTTGCTTGGCGGCGGACTACTATTACCAGTGTTGGGATTGCTCGTGGTAATTGTCACGCCAATCTTGCCAGATTCTTTGCTGAGAACTTCCGCCTTCCTCTTTGTACCCAGTCCTTTGCTGGGCAACAGTGGCATATCCACACTACTGTTGGAACTGTCAGAATCGACGCTAAATGTTGACGCCAATTCTGGTGGTGTCGGAGACTCGTGACCGTCCAAGGAACTCGGGAGTGTATCTTCGTCCGGAGCTACTGGGTTTAAACGAGGCGCTGAAGTGCTGCCTGTTGTCGATTCGTCTTGACTGTCTTCACCTACTCTTTCATCTCCACCGGGCTCTTCCTCGACTACCAGATTAGCTAATACTTGTTCCTGAAAATAAAAGATCGGTTATTATCAATTATAAATCATTTAAAAGAAGAACACGTCTCCAACATAATCTTATTAATTTTTTATTTTAAAAATGAGAAAAGATTTCACGACTAACTATACTTGCTTAATGAGAAAATGATGTTGTATAGAAATCTTTTGACGTGGTAGCACCTTTGAATTTGACAAATATATATATAAATAACAGATGTATAGATGCATTTACACATTATAAAAAAGGTATTTGACAAAGGTATTTAATAGAGCTTTATGTTTGGGAAGTATTTGAGAAATTTCTCTATTTTTTAGAATCATATAAACTTAATTTCTTTGAATTAAAAAAAATTTTTTTTAGGAAATGTTCAATCGAACGCGATAAAAGTAACAGAAGATAAAATAAGATTTATACAAATCATCATTATAAATTACGCATATGATAAAGTCAAGAATGTTAGCAAAATTAATTTAACTTGATTAACTTTATCTTTAATGCAATTTTATCAAAATCAATTTATTTAGAATTGAATTAAATAAAATGCACGAAAATATATAAATAATATATTGTTTTTACATTATATCTGGTATCCCTTCGCCTTGGTCTTCTGGTAGATACATCTCCGCCTCTCTGGCTTTCCTCATACAGCTCGATTAATCTGACGTCTAAAATATTTTCTTCCGGTTCCCATGTGTTATATCTAAAATAACGCGAAAAATATATAATGCATGTTCCAATTACAAACTTTGCATATTTCAAATATTCTCTGACAGATTTTATACTCACTTCTTGCTCCATCCCTTCCATTTGACAAAATATTCAATTTTGCCCTAAAAAAAAAGAAAAATACGATAAATATTAATTTTATTAATATAATTATACATTGATGATAAATATGATAAACATTACATCGAGTAACATGCGAAAAAGCGTATTATCGTCGTACAATTGTTTATTCATGCCATGTTCGACGATTTAAATTAATTGATAAATAATATATTTCTAAAAATTTCAAATACTGTAAAAGATTAAAAAATATAAATGAATAAATGACAATTAATATGTCTAACGAGAATAAAAGCGTTTGGCATTTTTTTACATTATAAGAGAACGAGAAAAAAATTTCAAGCGAGAGATGCGTTTTTACTTTTTTATATTTTTTGTAGCATCACACTGTATGCAATATTCGACATCAAACTGTGAAACATTATTCCTCCAATTAACCATCATCGGTAAAATGTATAATAGCGCATTAATTACTTTTACTCCTATAATTAAATGTATCATTATCCGGCACATAAACTACGTCAGAAGTGGATCGTTATGTCGTCCACGTGTTGCGCGCTTCGTTTGCACCGTGTGCACATCCGAGTAGATCGTTTACTGATAAGATCTGCCAATCGGGGAAAGCAGATTCACTTATCAGTATGTGTAATTATAGCTATCATGGCACGATAATTAATTGCAACGCGAGAGGCGCGCCGTTACATCGATCGTCCCGTACGATTTTTCAACGATCGCCAGGCAGATAGAACCAGGTGATAGGTGAAAGCTGTTGACCATTCGCTGTCAGCGGTAACATTTTACACTGTAAAATCGGGTCGATTGCGCGCGGAAATAAACAGACAGATATAGAATGTGTTTGTTTATATTCCGGAAATCAATGGCTCTCCTGATAACATGGAGTAAAGGTACGAAAGGAGAATAGATGATATATAAGTACTGATTATAAAAAATGATAAAGAAATCGGATGATGAATTTAGTAATCTCGACCCTAAAATTTCTATTCTAATTTTTTCCAATTTTTCAAATTAACTTTCTTGATATTAATTTCTCTCTTTTTAATTTAGCTAAATCGTCTTTCTTCTTTTCCCGAGATCATATCAAAGAAATATGCATCCGAGAAATTTTGCTGGGTCAAAATTGACCTAGCTTGTCTGAGAATCAAAAGCAAATTAAAACGCATCAATTTTGCAATTTTTTTCTTTCGTAAAACACAAATTTATATTTTGCGCTAGTAAGATGCGGAATTTTCATCAGCTTCAAAGGAAATTAATTAAACTGATTAGCTGTAGACGGGGACATAAATTTTCATGCGATACCACATAAATCTTTAAATAAATCTCAAACAACTCGGGATTTCATTCAATAAACCCTTTATGTAATAAACACTCTCCCCCTTCCTGCTAAAGACGAATCCCCTTATTTAATTTACACGATATTGTCTCGATATTTACGTAATTCTGAAACGCGAGAAAGAGAGATCGCATGAATTTTCGAATCCATCTCGCGACGCACGGTCGATAGCACGGTCGGCTATGCCGATGTTCATGGGTAGCGGCTCACCCATTGGCCTACGGCCAACGACAGAAACGGCACGCCGGCCCATCGCGATGCGCAGGCCGCGTGACAGTTGGAAAACAATGACACACGCGAGAGATAGGACGTCGCGAAACGGCAGGAATGAAGCATCCATCCGCGAGCCCGATCGACGATGTGATCGACAATGTGATGGTGCGGGAGCAGGTTGTCATCCTTTCGCGACACGATATTGTTACATGTCGATATTAGTACAACAATCGTATCGTCGATTCGCGAGAGTGAATGCTCTCTGTAACATTTTACACGACTCATTTAGTAGATTTATTCGATTTGACACAATCGGACGGTGAAACAATTTCGCGTAATACATTGTACGAATCAAGCATCTCGCGTAAAAAACGAAGAATTTTTCACGAATGTTGAATAAAATCGATTTTTCCCAATTAATTTGTTGAGATTCTAAATATGGGCAGCTTGTTAGCATCTTCAATATTCGAATATATGTCTAGAATGTACCTTTATTTTAGCGCAATTATCTTGTTTTTCATTTCATTTTAAGACATTTTGATATTATTCCTTTGCTTGTTTTTGTTCTCATTTGCGTGCATTAATTCTTCGTAACTCTAAACTTTCATAAATAAACTATATTTAATTGTATGCGTCCGATTAATAGTCATTATTATTCTTATTATCATATTTACAATATAATTCAGGAAATTGTATTAATTATACATTATTATGAATTTATATCTTTTTCCCAAATAAAATAATGTCCTGAAACATATAGAGTATCCTGGAATTCTATGAAAATCCTTTCAACAATATATTTTCTATTTTCGCTAAAAACGAATTTGACATCTTCAAATTAGCCAAAGAATCTACTATTAAAACAATATAATTGTGATGGTTTTGAGATTTTCTATACATATAGTTTCCATAGATTTTCCATGAATCGGAAAGGCCTTCAGGAATCGTGTTTGCAAATTGTTTCGGAATTATACAGCGTGTTGCGTAGAGAAATACGCCACTAGTTGCTACCAGCTGATCGCCATACGGAGCCTTTCTCCTATCCGTCAGCGAGTTTACCATTGTCTGCCTCCGGGAACTCCCGTTAACCAGAAGCATAATATAGTCGGTGTCAGAATGGTAGAGATTACTTTTTCTTTAGTAGCACAATCTACAAATTTACTCTTGTATATGGAAAGATGATAACTATAGCCATTAATGTATCAAATATATTCTACAAATGCATTAATGTATATAAAGTAAAACTTGGATTGCTACAAATATAAAATAAAATTATCATACATTTCAACATTTTAATTATTATTATCACAGTATTAATTAGCATCTATACAAGAGTAAGTATATAGAGGGGTTGAAAGAAAATACATTTCAAGTACATGTATAAACGCATATGATGCACATATAAATAAACATTTTTTTTTACATCATGCATGTATACAAAGAGTGTGCATTGTCAAAGCATTAATTTAGCAAATATAATTAATTACTGTAAATACAAAGTCGCGGCACAACAGTTCAGCAAATCCAAAGCACATACAGTTATACATATATGTATAAGTTTTCCCTGCGGCGATAGAAACCACAGCGTAAAAGTTTACTAACATCTGTTTCTGTAACATTAGCTGAATGTAGTTTTTTTCCCCGAGTGAAATTAACAAATGATTGTTATTTTAATGATTGCTAATATTTCAAGAGAAATTAAATTGAATTATTTTTCTTGTCAGTTAAAGAGTTACGGAGTAAAATTAAGCGATATGAATTATATCAGAGACAAAGTTTTCATTATAAAAGTTGAGAAAATAAATGTAAAATAAACAATTGCTTTAGACGAGAACAGCATTGAAAATGCATGACTGACGTTTACTGTTATTTTTGGATCTCTTCTTTTTACATTTTTATTTTATCACTTTTAAATGTAAATTTGAATTTGAATTTTTGCTCTTATTTTATTGTAATTTATTTCTAAATATGTATTTGTAAGGAGAAATATATTTCTTTCTCTTTATCATTACATAAATGGATTTATAGTGTGTATTCTTTTCTCTTTTTATTGCTTTCTATTCTTTTCCTGCATCAAGGAAACATACCACGCAAGGTTTTGGCGATATCAAGGACCGACAGTGATTAGATATGCCATACATATACATGTATACATACATATGTAGACATATATTTATATGTATTCTAGAAATGTTATTTTTTAAATTCATCGATTCAAGTTTATTCGCGATTTTTATATATCGTGAAATATTTTATCGCTGAAAACATAAATACATAATAAAATCATTGGCACGTAATAAAGTAAGAATTAATCTCGAGGAAATTTATTTTCTGCTCCTTCTCTCTTTCTCAAGAAACGCACAATTTTATCATTTTTTTTCTCGTGAATATGCGTGTCGCGATGTAAGCGGCGTCAAAACAGGAGGCACAGAATCGCGTTTACGCGGTTTTGTTCGCGGGAGCGAATCGATAATCTTGCCAATGGCAGAATTAATCGATCGGTGGTCGATGTTCGTGCTCCTCGAGATTCAATAAATGCATACGCGAGAAAACAGACCCGTACCCGTTAGCGTACTTAATGAGTCTGACGTCGCGAAACGCGGCGCGCTTCGTATCGTGCCAGCCGAGGAGCTGTCAGAGAGAAAGAGAGCAAAATAAGATGCATGGAGGGAGGATAGAGAGGCGGTAACAGGGGCGCGCAGACGGATTCCGCCTGGTGGCGCCATCTGGGACCGCAGCTCCAAACTAACGATACTAACCCGCTTTTCCCTCTTCTTCGTGATGCGTTCCGCGGCGTAAACTCTGTCGCCTAGTTCCATGGCTGTCGTGTGAATCTTTAATCCCGATTTTCCGGACGAGCGCGAAGATGTCCTCTGATCCTCAGTCCGTCGCCGTGTAATGCGCGTGATATCCTAGGAAACACCATATGTAGCGGTACGCGCCGGCGACAGATCAATCACGCACACAAACACACATTCCCCGGAAGCCGAGAGAGAGAGAGAGAGAGAGAGAGAGAGATCACAGTGCGCGTAATATCGCGAAACGATCCGTCTCCTCCGGCCGGTCGCACCTTTCAGACGGAAGGCACAGACCCCGGCATGCGCCGCGAGTGGAGACGCGAGACACGTGCGCGATTAACCACGTGGTACGATCGTATCTAGGGTCGTATCTCGAGTCGGCGATCGAGTCAGTCGATTCGCATCCCCGCGTCGCGCGTCGTCGTGTATTGTCCGATCGGTCGCGTTGTTTCGCAAGAACGTGGCATCCTCTAACGATCGCTTTCCAAGAGACAAACTTCCAGAGGGTTATGTTATTTCAGCGACAGACACGAAGATGAAGACACGAAGATGAAGAAACGAAGAAGGAAACGGCCGGGCGCGCGATGTTTTTCGAAAGGCCAGTAGCCGCATCGAGCCCTGTGAGGTCGGAGCGGTCCGTCAAAAAAGAGAGAGAGACAGATAGATAGACAGATAGATAGATAGAGAGAGAAAGAGAGAGAGAATCCAACGGGTGGCGTGTCTCTTCTCGATCGCGCGGTCGGCTTTTCGCTCGCTGCGCGCGGGCGCGCGCGTTTCGATAAATACCGGCGTGATGACGGCACGACGCACACGTTTCCCGGAGTCGTCGGTACTGTTGCCTGCTGCCGTCGCCGCTGTCGTCCGTGGTCGCCGCGTCGTTCGGGCGAGATCGGCCCGCTCGCCGCGTGACGTCAGCGATTCCCCCTCACGTCGTAAACACCAAACATGGCCGTCGTACGAATATACGCTGGTCGAGTGCGTCCCAAGCTGAAGGCGTAAAACTGCCGCAATACGGACTGTCGCGGGCCGCGGTTACGCGCGGGTAACGCGCGACGGCGCTCACGGGCCCCACGACGTACGCACGGTGAGCCCGGATGACGAATATTCGTGGACCGGAGCGATCGACTCGCGGCGTCCAACGCACTCTACGGATCGAGGCCGACTAGAGCCGAGGTCTGCCGAACTCCCCTCGCAAGCCTAGTGGATTCGCCCAAGCCGCTCGAGGTTAGGGGAAGGAGAGGGGGTAGAGAGGCAGAGAAAGAGCGCGACAGGGGAAGGGAGAGGCTCTCAACGGTACGTGCAGCGTGAACCGTGCGAAAGAGAGAGAGAGAGGGAGAGAGAAAGGGAGAGAACGAGAACGCGATTGAATTGACCGAAGACGAGGGGGAAAGGAAGAGTAAGCGCAATGGAGGTAGAAAAGAGAGACGGCGCGACTAGGAGCGCCGTCCTCGGAACAAGAAAGCCGTCTGCCTGGCCTGCTTGTTTGCCTGCCTGTCCTGTTTGCTTGCCCGCTAGCCTGCCGCCTGCCTGCCTGCCAACCAGCCAGCCAGCCAGCCAACCAGCCAGCCACCCCAAGTTCCCTTCTAGGTACGTGTATGCATGCGTTTGTGTACGAGGGCAGTCGATGCGCGGCGTTGCCAAATTTGTTTCGTCGATAGCACCGCACCGCAAATGTCACTGGTGTACCACCGCGACGATGCTCGCGACGCCAGCAGCCTCGCCGCGATTTTCCGACCTCCGACTCGGCGAGTCGAAATCGATCGACGACGACGACGACGACGACGACGACGATGACGCTCGCTCTCTCTTTCTGTCGGAGCAAACGCGCGCGCGTCCACTCCTCTCCTCGGGCGGCCTCACCGCGCCGTACCAGTCGTACGCGTATTCGCGCCTACGACATCCGGCAACGTTGCATCCTCCTGCGACGTTCTGTCACACACTGTACTCGAGTCGCATATACACGCACGTACACTGGCACGCAGCAGCGGTTCGTCCATACGTACACGTATATACATACACGCACACTCATATGTTATTACACGTAAATGTATACACATATACATGTATATATATCTATATATACATGTATACATAAAACGGGCACTGCATCCTACCTGCGACAGCGAGGCTGTGCCCTGCTCTTGAGAAGGAACGAAAGCAAATGTCGTCGCGGACACGCCGAGAAAGACGGGGAAGCGCGTACACCGGACACATACACGCAAGCGCACACACAGTACGGCACTTCTCTCCCTGTCTCGTGAAAACGCGTGCTACCTCAACGGATCCCGAAACGAGAGTGTCTCTCCTGCGCCGACGAGCGCACAGGGAGAGCGCGCGCGACGAGGACGGAGCGGGCGTATCGCGCGAGCGCGAGCGAGACGCCGGAAGCGACAACGAGGGGGGAATCGTCTTCTCCGTCCTCGGTGTAAATAGCGGGCGAAAAAACCAGCGGCGAGGGCGCCCGATTGGCGGAGCTCTCGGGGCGCCACCGTTGGTCCCGAACCCCGTTCGCCGGGATGCCCAATCGGCGCCTGGCACGGCCCACGTCGGATTCCCCTTCGCTCGTCGAGAAGGCGGGTATTACCGGCGAGCCCATCGGCCACGCTCGGACTCTCCGATCCTCCTCCCCACTCTCCCCCGAATCCTCGCGCTCCTCGTCGTCTCTCTCTCTCTCTCTCCCCCCCCTCTCCTCGTACCGGAAGAGAGACGGAGGTAGAGCGCGCGTCCCTCTTCCCCCGCGCTCTCCTCGTCCTGGCGCGGAGAACCCGAATAGCGGAGCGCGCTACCGCGGTGGTTCTCTCTTCCCGTCGCCGAACGACCGTGTAAAGCCGTACGATGCAAAGGGCGGGCACGTAGACGAGGGACGACGCGCGGGGACGTTGTACGTACGGGCCGCGCTTCCGTGTAAGCGTGCGTCTATGTGAGAGCGCGTGCGCGCGCGCATACACGCACACACGGCCGCGTCGCGTCCTCCTTCCCCGTGCGCGGCCCCACGTCGGTGGCCGCCGACCACCGTCGGTATTGAAATATCCTGGCCCTGGAGAGCCAAGTAGCCGTGCGGCGATGCCGCTTCTTCCTACGTAACCATTACCGCGCGCGTGATTCTCCTCTCTCGCGCTCTCGCTCCGCTCATTGTCGTCCCTCCATCTCTCTCCTCCTCTCCCTTTTCTCGTTCTCTTTGTGCTCGTACTTCGCGGCCTCTCGCTATCCTCCTCCTCCTCCCATCCGTATTCGCGTCTGTCGTCTCTCTCGCGCGAGCGACTCGTACCCTCTTTCAGGAGCTGGCGCGATTCTCTCGCCCTCCGCGTCTCCCCTTCGTCCGCTCTCTTTCTACTCGGGTCTCCCCCTCGTGTCGGTGGTAGCTCGCCTCCCTTCGGGGAGCGCAATCAATCGCCATGCACAAAACGCTGCGCAACCCCGCGAGCGATGCGTAAGTTGGAAAACGCGGGCACGCGCGCGCCAGAAACGCGCGTTACACGGGCACTTTCGGGCCGCCGCGCCGCGTCACACACGACGGCGGCATCGAATTGCGCAACTCTAGGATACGCTCCAAGTAGTAGTTCACATAGATGGCGCGTATCGTGGGTACGCGCAATCGGCCCCTTTCCCTTCCTTCATCCCGACGGGCCGGTGCTCCTCTTTGTTCTTCCTCGACGAAGGTTGACACCCGCTGCCACCGCCGTCATACATGTCGCGGTATCCGTCGTGGTCTCTTAATACAAGGCGTTATTTTCTCTTTGCCTTTCTCGTATCTGCCCCGATGTTGCAGCTGATTCAATTATAGAGGATAAACACGGATTTTATACGGATACAGCTGTAAATGCAATCTCTCATTTGAAATGTATCAAATTACGATTGCTTGCGACATATCGGAGCTTGTGCATGGCTTTGATTCTTTTGTATGAATTGATCTTGCCATCTCTTTCTAAAAATTGTAAAAGTATGAAATATACAAGTATCTTGCAACATTATTTTCTGAAAAATTAAAAATATGTATATACATATAATATAATAATAATATTTATAGAAATGTTTGATAGTCATAAAATGGTCAATCTTAAAATATTCTATATCGTTCGAAAATTCACACAAACTCTACAGTTGAAATTTAACAATACGTCCCGATAGATGCTTGAAAATTTGTCGTTTAATTATTGTCAATTTAATTTTCGAAAATTATAATTGCACAACAAACTATAAGTATTTAAAATAATCTCCATCGTTAAATACACTGGCATCAATCATTGTCTTATGCGTTAATTACATTGCATGTATGTTGAATATGTACTTGTAATTCATCAGCTAATTTGGAATATATTGATTTTGAGTAATTTTATAAAAGATCGAAGAAGCTTTTCTTTTAAATTAATCATGTAATATTTTAATCCACAAGAGACCAATTTTTTAACTTTTAATATCAACGATATCGCTATTGTTACGTGTCATTATGCGCATATTTTGATACATGGATTTTGTGTGTAACGATAGGAAATTATAACAACCTCGTCGTTCAATAGAGAATCTATTCATCTTTCACGAAAAGATATTTTACAAAGATATTTTAGAATTGTATGAAATAATAAATGCGGCAATACTCCATCAATCAACTATATATCTAAATACACGCTAAAAATTAAATCGGGTATGATTTTAAATTTCACAGACAAAAAATTTATGAACTCGGATTCAGATTTTTTTCTCTCGGATTTGACGTGTGAAATATACCGGTAATTTGTGACAGTATTTTAGAAACATCGTTTTCTCTTATTTAGCTTAACTTATTTATCGTTTTCTCTTATTTAGCTTAACTCATTTAATCCGCTTAACTTATTGCAGTGCAGGTGCATTAAATCGGTTCATCGTTATTTATATTAATTTGACGAAATTTGAGAAGCGCAAAATTTGTGTGCTAAAATTTGTGTGTTTAAAATAAATATGAAAAGAAAAAGAATCTCTTTCTTAGGAAAATAAATAAATTAAAAAAAGAAACAAAACAGTTTGCGCGATAACAACAGCAATAACTTGACTGCGATTCTATATTTCAAATAAGTTGTTCCAAATATATTTAAATTAATCAATTTGCCGTCGTTAATTATGTTTCGGTAAAACAGCAACAAGTGGAAAATTATTATAAAAATTATAATATTGTATACACTGAGAAAAATAACCGGTGAAAAGATAACGAACGGATATTATCTGATTATTAACCGATCATTTTAATCGGAAAAAGAAAGAAACCGATCAGATATCCAATCAGAAAATATCAATCGATCAGATACCTGATCAGAAAGTTCAAAATTCGGAACTTTCCGATCAGATATCCGATTAAAGTGATCGGTTAATAATCGGATAATATCCGTTCGTTACCTTTTCACAGGTTATTTTTCTCAGTGTATGAGCGACTTGGCTAATGGCTCTTTTACAATAATCAATTGCGTTGTCGATTCACAATTATTTATTAATTTTACAAACAAACAAATGTAAAATGTACACCATATATATCACGATATATCTGCTTCTTTAATACAATAGCTTTTCTTGCGTTAAAATCTCATACTTTTTTTCGAAAGTAATAGAAAACACGAAATAACCGAAAATACACAGGTTATATTGTTTTTTTATCTTGAAAGACACGTCATATGTGCAAGAGCCCAATAATATCCAATTGTAATTCCATTAGTTTGCATTTATAACGCATATGCAAGTGTTGTCAAATAGCAATTTCAAAAAAAATCCAATTGCTGTTTCGCGCTCACTTTGGTGTTCTTTTCTTCCTACTCTTTATATCCCGATCTTTTTTATCCTAAATGGGGAAAATACAAAAAAATGCAGCGTACTAAAACGAACAAATGTGACCATTTTTATCGCGAATCGATATCGTTGAAAAATCGCGTAACGTGAACGCACTGTAAAGGTTTTGCCTTCGTGCCTGGGAGCGAGAGAGGTCCTGACACGCTTCTGCCGCGAGCGACGTCGATGGCGCGGCGCGTTGCTGCGCCCAGCCGTTCGTCGCCAAAAGTGGCCATTTAATATCTCGGGAACGGCGCGAGATATCGAGACGAAACTTTCGCCAGACGATTCCTTACCGTTTGTCATGCTCATTTATTTGGGCGCGGACTCAATCGCGTCGGTGGTTTCCGCGTGAACGACGTCTCGAGGTTTGCGCCTCGAGACGGGGCGCATGCGTGTTACGGAGAACCTAACGATGATTTTTTCCGAATTTTCGCTCGACAACACGTGGTGGACGAGGTATAACGATTATGTCATGTCCAATCCGCGTATTTGTTTATTATTTAGGTATTTTGTTAAGATATAATTAATTTTGGCAGATTATCGCGTAAAAATAGCGTTTTAGTGACAATTATATGTAAGATAATATATTATATCTATTCTTATGCAAAAAATTTCATATTTATAATAGAGAAAAATTATACTGATATAGCCGATATAGCGTTTATAAAATTCGTCGCTACAAATTCTAATTTGATATACATGCTAAAATTCCGAAATAACATATTCCATGCCTCTCTTATAAATCTTTCATGAAGAGCTTTTTCCTCTTGTTCTTTCCTCTCTCTCTTTTTCTGAAATTCATTTCTTTCCAAATCCGCTTGTGAATGAAGGATAAAGGGTGATTTACTGGTCGGCAAATAAATTTTTCGAAATATTATATTTGAAATACCACATTAAAATCTTTTATGATTATTAATTTATTTTGTTTTTAACATTTAATGCGAGTTAGATAAAACTAAAGATTTTTGAGCCACCGAAACGAATTCTCATCGAGGAAGTATTCTTCCTACATCGGCCAATTCATCGGCATAACGAAGAACATGTGCGATTATTTGCTCACCAGACTGTACCAGTACCAGCTACACGAGCTGCTCGAAGAGAAATAAACGAAACTCGCCGACAGTTATACCTTCAACCGCTTCAACCTATGCTTTTCCAACGAATTATCGATTTATCGTCAGATTCTTCTCGCTCTTATGCGAACTTGTGTTTTCACGTTGCGTCGATCGATGTGCGTGTGTCGGATCGTCCTACGCAGTCGCGAAATCGCTTTCATCATGCAAAATTGTGCAGCTCTTACACATAACAGCAAAACGAAAACTGCATATCTCTGAGAAAAATAATTGATCGATTGAAGTAAAACGATAAATTAAAAGATAAAATTTTACTCAGAGACTTTGATTTTTGTCAAGTTAAATATTACACGCGAAAAATATATAATTAATTCGATTAATTGTCTTGCTATGAAAAATTTTTACGATTTTCGTCAGACGTTTATGTACAAAAAGCTAATTTCTGTGTGCACGTAGAGATATTGACAATGATTCATTTCTAAACAATTATTGTTTTTTTAATACTTTTTCCTTTTGATTTACAATTATGTCTTAATTTAATTTAGACATTGATAAAATGTGATAAAACATTGATAAATGATTATGATAACACATGATAGAACATTTCTACATGATGAGGGAATAGTACTTCATCTCTTTCTTTCTTTCTTTTATAATTAAAAGGCGTTTTTCCATGCTATACACAATGATGGTATTTTTTAATTGGATTTACTATTGATAAATAAAATTAAAAACAAATAATCTATTGCTCAGAAAAGAAATTTAAATGAATCATGTAATCAAACAATTTAAAGCAAGAGTTTCACACACGAACGATTCGTATAATTTAGACGAAATTAATAATCCGAAGGAAATATTCAAACGAAAATAGTACATTTTGCAAACAAAAGGAATAATTGTTTCTTTCGCATAAATGTTTTCGCACAAATATATACATCTAATTTGCAAATTTAAACACTTAAGCAAGGAATTCATGCTTTTTGATCTTTCGTAATAATCATTAAGACTTCTGTTTCCGTAGTCATATAATTATAACGTCAGAAATCAGAAATAATATCAATCTTTTATCAAAAAATCATATAATTTCTTACTTCTATGGTAAGAAATTTGTTAAATAAGATCCGAGCGATAGGATTTTGGTTTGATTTGTCAGATTGCTTGATCGCAAACTTGGACATTGTCTTTTGTAATGTTGCGAATGTTAAATAAGAACTAATGATTAATTTTTCGTATGAAAAGATTATGCGAAAGGAGAGATGGAAAAATGGTGCGCATTCTTCATGCAGAGATATATTACAAACATTCGTTTGGATAACGAATAGTTGTTTATTGATCCGAGAAAATAGATAAATAATCTATGATTCACATTTATATTTCCTAAATCGAAAATCTGTTTTCCGAGGCTATGAATTATTATTTAAATGAATTATTTAAAAGGAATAAAATTAGTTTATCCACAATTATGGATTCATCAAACTGCGCGGTTATTCGCCGATGGATACAGCGCATCGAGAGTATAAATGTACAAAGAATAAGGAAAGGAGAAAGAGAAACGTAACACGTGATCTTCTAGCATCGACTCTGCGCCGAGAACGAGGCCTAAATCTCAAAGATCGGTGATGCAATTATCGTATCGTGACGAGACGAACGAGGGAACCTAATCGAGGGCCGATATCGCGCTGTCACGCTCCACAGAGAGAGGTCCCAGATATTTCCCTATCCGCGAATCTCTGGATACGGTAACGTGAGCATTAGCATGCGACTCCGTACCCCTCTTACCCTCAGGGGCCGTATCGGCGCTTCGAAAGGCCGCGTACACTGCAAAAACGAGTACCTCTCTGCGCGTCTCTCTCTGCTCTCTTTTCTCCTCCCCGCCGCGTTTCTCGTCTTCTACCTTTATTCCGACACCTTATCTCGCTCCTTGGAACGAGCGGGTTTCTTCCTTGAGTGAAGCGAGATGTAGGAGATGTTTCTGGCGCGCGAGAAATCGCACAAGGATTGTCCGGATGAAAGAGAATGATCGGCAATGAACAAAGCGTTTCCAAAAGTCTACAGAATGAGATGAAACAATGAGCGAACGCGTATATTCGCATGTTAAAGTTGAAAAGATTTATATACATACGTAACGATTGTGCGAATGGAATTTCGTTTACACATAAAAGAGAAATTGTGCACAGTATCGATGAAAATACAGCCCAATGCATGTCGATTAACGCGAGAAGAAAAGAATGAATGATAAAGTTGAACGTGAAAAGAAACGAACAAATGATCAACACAAAAATTTGCATTTGTTTGTTAAAAGTATATGTCTACTTATTTTTATAATAAATTTATGTTCTTCTTTCTTTCCTTCTTTCTTGAAGAAAATTTCGGATAGAGATAGATATAATATAAATGAACGATTTAAAATTAATATCTAAAAGTGGATTGTCTAGAAAATTACATTAAAATTGTATAAAAAATATAAATACAATATAAAAGTGAATCAATCAATTATAAGCGAGCATTTCATTCTCGATCTTGATATCATTTCTGAGAATTTTTGATCTGCGATTCGTCGCGATTTATTTAGATTCTACTGCTTATGTTTATATAGCTGTGGTCTTTTTACTCATTTTATATTTTTCGAAATTCCAAAATACATCGTTAATTTTATTTCATGCATTAATTGATAATATTAATTGATAATATTAATTGAAAGAAATACGTATAACACTATTTTAAAAAGCTAGTCCTGACATTTTTTAGAGCCAGAATTTCGCCAAAAATTTTACAAATTATACAATTTTTGACACAACGCCTATTACACTTATGTAAATTTGAAATTATCAAAATAGAGTAATTAAAATAAGAATATACAAAGAAAGAAAGAGAGAGATACTTGTCATTTCTTTCTCCGCAAAAAATTTCAGCCGATTTTTCAGAGAAATAAAGCATTAAAATAAATGCAAGAATTTAAATATATAAAGAAACATGCTGCGTAGAAGATGCGTATCTTAAGAGCACTTAAAAAAACAAGAGTTTTTCTGTTCGCAATTGATTCAATTAGATCAAATAGCTCAATTAGATAGATAGACACTCATACAAATCTTCACACACACATTATAGAATGTATTTTAAATCGAAAGAAAGTCTAAATCGCGAATTCTCCTCTTGTACGACGTAAGATAAAATCTCGAGAGACACGGTTTCAGCCTCGTGTATCCTTCTTCCGGTTACCACATCGATTCATTGACGGATGCGTGCAACGCGTAACGAAGCTCCGACGCGCCGCGTTGCTTTTTATGCGACGCACAATGTTGGCATACATGCGACATGTATGCACACACGTTTTCTCGCTACACACATACACATATACGCGCGTGTCTGTTTATAATACGGTCGCGACTCAACGTCGTCACGTTATCGGGCCTGTGTTATCGCGCGGACTCGCCTCGCGGCTCGTTTAAGTACGTTCTGTTGCAATGAACGCAATGACTCTCGTACAGTCCGCTCGGAATTCTAAAAAAGGAGAATCCGGAAGAATTTGGACAACTCGACTCGTGGAAATAGTAAATCGATTACATTCACATCAGCATGAAATATCTCTTTTAATTAAAACAATGAATAAATATACTTTTTGAGCAAGAAATTGAACATGTGAGGCTAAAATAAATCTTGGATGCTTAATATAATTTGTCCGGTTTATTAAAGATCTAAATTGTTTATATAGTTCATATAACGTATCATGTAACATGAATAAACATGGATAAGCTTGATAAAGAAAAAGAGAATCGATAAAAAAAAGATAGGGGGAAGTTAAGTGGCCTGGAATGGCGTCACGAGGGGAATGACCGAGATATTTTTGAGATATTCGGTCCTTCTTTTCCTAATAAAAGCCATCTTAACAGACAGCAATACATGATTTTCCAAATTTCACATTCGTCAATGACATGTATCGACATTAATACCATTAAATTCATTAGTAATTTGTCATGTGAATGTAATCGATTGAGATATTCAAATCCAAATAAATCTTTTAATTAACAAATTAATGATATAACGCGGAAAAGAATTGCTGAATTATTTAATTCTTTAAATTCAACTGTTTTTCTTTAGAATTTTTGCTAGAATTTCCGTCTTATTTTATTGCAGGTTTCAATAATTTCGAATTTCTGTATTAGTGAAAAACGACTAGCTGCGTGTTCGGTTTTACTAGTTTGACCCATTAGTCTTGGTTACGATTTGATTGGCTTAGGTCCCTCCAAATCGTTTCCGGTCCTTTCCTCAAAATTCTTATTTATCATCTACCCTGCGCTTCATTTTTCTTCCCTTTATTTGTCGTTCTGAAAGGATCTTTCTTTCGACTCCCCAGGTCGCCTTTTTTTCTGCCCGCTAAAACATCGCTGCGAGAGATCATGAAATTGTTTTGCGACCTCCGTTTTTTTTGAATGATGCTAATTCGTCTCACGCATTTTTGTCGGTCGAACGATGGAAATCATTTGAAAAACCGAATATTTGCTTAATAATGTTCTGATATGCGTGTTCGAAAATATAATAACGAATATTCTAAATTATACATCTTACAAAATTCTTTACTCTATTCGCATGGAAATGATATACTATATTGAATCAAATACATACTAAACTTTACGGATATTATAATCTTCGTAGTTTAACGAATATGTAGCTTACTCTATTTAAGTAATATTCTGCGATATTATTAGCGATAGCGGATCGCGAGCGGTATTTTCAGTCGTTATCGAACGTTTTCCAAGCTTAGAAAGTTGACGATCCCTGACAAATGTCAAAATTCATCAGGTGTACGAGTCCAGAAAGCGGATTCCGGATATTCGTCGTAATTCGGCCGCCACTCGGAGGATCGGGATGGGATTTAAACGGTAGTGCCGCGAAATGGTGTGGATTCGTATGCGGAAAGAACGAAATCGCTATCGCGTCCGGAAGTCGAGATATAAATTGGCCGTTTATCGTCTGCGCGCGGTCGATCGAAATCGCGCACGATGCCGCGCATGTTGCCTGCCTCTCTCGAGCGAGTCGGAACTTTCCACGACGTGAGATCCGACAACCTCGGCCTCGCTATCGATATCTCGAAGTGAGATCGTCGGATCTTTTCTTCATATTCTTCAAAATTTGACAATTTTACTTCCTCCCGGATCCTCTGTTTTCAAAGCACGTGTCTCGAGATGTAACAACTGTCAGTTCTATTATCAGATTTTCTCCCGAGATCAGCGATCGGCGATGTAAAGATTTTGTTAAATGCGATATTTTATGAGAACTTATTCATGTAAGCAAAAGTCCATTCATCGTGAAATGATCGGAAATATGCTATTTTATCAAATATGAAATTATATTTATTATTACGTATATATTTGCTCGTTATTATTCACATTATACGAGATTGCTTTGTAATAGTATCTCTCGTTAGCTGTGATCATCTCTATTACATCAATGATTTTCTTGCATTAGTGATAACGCGTATATTAACAATATAGTATTCTTATGCAAAAAGTACGAGCTACTTTGCATGTCGGAATAATCTCGTAGTAATCACCGGATATAGTCGAATGAAAAATGAGAGAGAAAGAGAGATGGTAAATGAATGAGTTATGAGCCAACCTGGAAAAAACATGGGCGAGAAAAATTCCTGTACATACATTCCTTTCCGTGTATTCGTGTCACATGAATATGAAAATATGAGCGCTGATGCAACGAACTTGTCCGCTCCGTTAAGACGGTGTCTCTCTCGACGTGCTTTCATCTGCTTGCGACACTGTAATTGTTACATCTGCACCTCGCCTTTCTCGAGATATCATCTTCTTCACAATGTTTTACGTAGCTAAAATGGAGAGGTTTACACAATTTTGTAAAAATCCAGCCAAATATATCGAATAATCGGAGAGACTCGATCGTAAAACGCGTCGGAATACAATGCTTTAGCAGAAATTTGTTATTCTGTTCATTTTGCATCATTCTAGTCTCTTAAGTTATTTTTTTTCTATTTTTAATTTTCTTCTTTCTCTTTCCTCAAAGTCTATACTTTGTCATCTTGAACTAGTATTAGACATCTCAGAGCTTTCTTGAATCACGATGGAGGATGAATTTATCTTCGCAGAGAACTCGAGTTTCTTGTCAAGGATGAAAAAATTGACATAGTCGAGTTAATTATGATGGCGTGCTATAGAATCAATGATTTCAAGGTAAATCACGGAAGGACATTAGCATCCGCTCATTAGCAATCGAAAGGTGTAAATAATAACCCTTCGCGAGATAATCAAGCTTGTCTTTCCTCCGAAGCCATTATAGCTGAACAAACCGCGTTCTCACGTGGGCGAAGGTTGAGAGAGTAGCCAGAAGATTGAATGGCTCGTATTTTCTTCTTCCTCAAAGATTTGTAATTACGTTGACTTGGCCATAAGCCATCTTCGATGGCAGTCATCTCGCCTTTCTTTGCGATACTTTACGCGTGTCGAATAGACTCCTACGCCGAAATTCTTGTTTCTTACACTTTGTCTCGACAAAATGTATACGTTCGCTACGAGATACAAGCTTATTTTTTTGACCATTTTTTTTGACCATTTTTTTTGACCATTTTTTTGACCTCGTAAAAATGGAATTTGCGAATTTAACGAATGATATTCCTTGAAGAGATTGTGACTCGTAACTCTATAATTTTTACATTTTGAGAAATGTAGACGTGAACCATTTAATCGCCGTTCATTTAATTCTCCGATAACTATTCAGTATGTTATTAAGACACTTCTGATTATTAATCGCGTTGTTTATGCAAACTTATCAGTCATATATAATAGAAATTTAAATATTTTTATAGAAGAATTGCGTTGAATTCTTTTCGGCATAAAATTTAATATATACTTAAAAATATATAAAAACTATTGGATTTGTTACAATTTTGAGTCTCAATATTAAAAAAGATGCTTAATATTTATAAGAAAATGTTAATAATAATATTTATATTTATAAAAAAGGAAAGAAATACAATTTATCGAGGCATTTATCGAAATTTTCGCAGGTTTCCAAATATATCGAAATAACATAAGAAGTTTGCAAACTCGAAGCTAGTGATTGGAGTGATTCAAAATCAAAATCGGTTTCTGGTATCATAGTGGCAGATCAAATTCCTTCGCGGATACTCGGAAGAACTCTCGATTGATGTGCCGATCCGCGACACTCTTCTCCATCGGCGGAAATGAAAGAGGAACCCTTTCGCGTGGACCAGCGGGATCAGCGTTGCGAAAATCAGAAGTTCGCCACACGGCCAAGAAAGAAAGAGGGAGCCGAACCCGAGAGAAAGAGAGACAGAGACGGGGGGGGAAAATTTCCCCCCCGCGCCAAAGCCACCCCTGCCGGTAATTCCCGTCGCCATAGAAACACCCCCGAGGCGTCCCCGTGTGCGCCAGGCCACCCCCGCACCCCACAAACACTACCGCCGACTCTCCTCGGCACTCACCCACTCCGCTCCCCCCTCCCGCCCCCCGTCTCTCCCGCCTCCTTCCCTCGTTGCTTCTTCCACCCCGAGCCCCCTGCCGAAGCCCCCCTTCGCGCGCGAGTCCACCAGGAACCCGGTATCGATCCGCGGACGAGTTCGAGGTCCTACGTATTCTACGGGGAGTGCTACTGACAACGAGATCGTCTGCTATCCACCCTCTCGCTTTCTCTCCCTTCGCTCTCGTGCATTCCGACCTGGCGCCTGTTTCGCTCGGCTCCTTCGGACTCCCCTTTTTCCCTTCCGTTTTCACGCCGCCGCCTCTTCCCGTTTACTATCAAGAATCGTTATTGGATCTCGACTTGTTTTCACCGTCCTCCGCCGTTTTCTACGAGGCTTACGTTAGTCGCTCGACTTTGCTCGCTAATGTGGAGCTTCTTGTATATAAGGTTCCGGCTGCGGAGATTGGTTTCTTTCACCGATACAGATATACGTCTGCTTTATCGTGTGTTTGCATTAAAAGAGTACAACTCTAATGTATGGCTATGTCATTCGCGAGAATTATTATATATATAGGAGCACACACGATCGAAAAGGGAGGATTTTTATTTTAATCCGAGAGCTTATAATTTAATTTACAAGAAATAGAATAGCATTTATGCGGCATGTTCTTATGGAATGCCCTTATATATAAAATATAATTTATATATATACATTTCTTTGTGTGAAAAAGCAAGATATAAAAAGCAGATATAAAAAAATAATTAAACGACGTATCATGTACACTTTTGCCGCGCATTTGAATGATCTTACATGGGTAATGATTTCGGGATAAATTGACGAGGCCCACGACACGTGGCGAATTTGACGCGCGCAAATTTTGTCCTATTTTGTCCATCTCGAAACACGCGGAATGCGAAGGAAAAGTATCGCGCGCGAATCCCTTTATGTACTCCTCTTAAAGCGTCATTTTCTACCCAGCGATCGCGGTCGACAATACATCTTCGTGTTTGCCAGACGTCTATTCCGCCTCGGTCATGACTTCGGGCACGACTCTCTCGCCTGCATCGTAAGCCACGAGGTGCGCGCGGCCGTAATAAGATCTAACTTCTCTTCTACCTCCGCTTTTCCCACCTCCTCCTTGTCTTATCGGGATCCCTCTCGTCGGTGCCGGCGGTTCGCTCGTTGCTCTCGTTCTATTTCACTCTCTCTCTCTCTCTCCCCTCTTTTCCCTTTCTCCTTCCCTCCTCTTTGTCTCTCTCTCTCTCTCTTTCTCTTTTGCGCGGATCCCTCTGGCTAGCGGAATTCTAACGGAGCCACCGCGGTCGTCGCTCGTTGTTGCGTTTGGTGCAAATTCAAGGACTTTCTCGAACACGAGACGTCTCGCAAAAATTCGCTCGCCTCGAGATAACGTTTCCGTGGAAGTTCAAAAGTTAGATTAATATTTGTTAAATAGGACGATGATGAGAAATTCTTTTTTTTAAGAAGACGTTGAAACCAATTTGGGATACTCTTATAGAGTAAGTTTTCGACAACTTAGCGGCTTCGCATATTATTTGACGGCCTGCTTAAACTTTGCTGCGAGGAGTCTTGGCGAGCGGTGGTTTCGCGGTTTTGCGACAGCGCACGTATATTTAAGAAAGAGAAAAGATAGAAAGATATAAGAAATATATCTAATAAGTGTTGCAAACTCGAGAGACGGATACACCATAATTAGATATCATATCAAATTGATTCAAATCTAATCGCGTGCTTCCATCACTCATATGTCTATTTTGTCCTATATTTGCGCTTATTTTTCCGCATCATCAAACGCTCTTATCGTCGATAGAATTCCGAAGGGGGTGTCCGAGTCTCGAGATTGCTGTATAGGCGGAGAGTTTAGGAAATAACACGGTGCATCGGTGCACGGAGAGGCAGCTTTACGATATTCCACGGGTCTCTAAGCGTCAGCGGGCACGTCGGCGCTTCCACGCGCGCGCGCGCGCGCGCACACACACATACCGTCACGCGCGGCACGTACGTACACACGCGCGCGCGCGCGCGCGCGCGACGCGCATATTATCTGTCTGCAGCTACGCCAAGAGAGCGCGAGACCTTCGGCTCTTTTGCCAGCCCCCTCCTCGGCTCTCTCTCGTATTACATTCGCTCCTCTGTTTCACTTTGCTCGTATTGGTCATCTCTCTCTCTCTCTCTCTCTCTCTCTTTTTCTCTTTTTTCTCCCTTTCTCTCGCCGCTTCGCCGGCGGTATAAGAGCGCTTCTTTCTCTCTGCTCCGCGTTTCTTTCCCCTTTCCATCTATCTCTCTGATGTGTAAGTCGCTCCTTCTCCCTCCTACGGCTGGCTGTGAGAGAGTACGTGTCTTTCTTTCTCCTTTATACTTTACGCGCCGAGGCTTTGGAGTAATCTTTCAGAAAAACTTTATAAAACATACCTTCCGTGTGTGTGTGATAATTTATGGAAAAATCGTATGTGAATTGAACTCGGAATAATTAATTTTGTTATTTTTATGACACTGTGTTAAATATTGAACAGTTTTTGTTAAAGAACATCCGGTCTCCGTTCTACTTATACGACTGAGAATGACAATAGATAATAATACGGAATAACAGATTAAATATCCTGCTGCATATACGAACTATTTGTGTACGCTCTCTTGTGTACGCAGCTATTTATGTCATCTCAAACCGATCTCGACCTATTAATAAACTACATAGCACACGTATTCTTTGCCGTGATAATTCCATTTCTCTGATTTTATTCAAAGAAAAATTTTACTTGTGTATATTTTTTTGGTACTTTCTCTCTTTGTCCCTCTTGTTCTAAAATTTGTTTAATTTCAAATGCCTCATCCTCATTTTGATGTTTTATATTTCTCACATTTTACACGTATACTTTTTCTTCTCGCGCAAACGAATGCACTCTCTCTCTCTCTCTCTCTCCCTGGTGCTTTTTCTCCGACCGGCACTTCATCAGATACGATAAAGAAACTCCTATTTCCATCTCGCTCGTTCGTCCGACCGTCTTCCTGGCTTTCACCGCGTGCGATGCGATGAGCTCCGTTTGTTGCAGGATTCACGGGCCGAGAGCTCGACGTGCAGGCAACGACAACGAGCCGAGTGTCGGCTCGAATATTTAAACGAGGAAGAGGCTCGTGGTTAATATTCGCGTGCGCGTATGCGTATGTGTGTGTGTGTGTGTGCGTGTGAGACTCATTAGATATGCGAGATTTGCCGAGCGTGCCCGCGAAAAAAGACAGTCAACGAGGCCGTTAAACGCGCCAATCCGAACTTTGTACTTTTATTTTTAGCCGGCCTGCCTTAACGTCGCGTCGCGGAGAGAATCGCGTTTACGTGCGAAACACTTTCATCGACCCACCGGATCTTGGCGATAGCGACAGGCTTGAAAATTTGACGTCCCATTAGCCGGACTTTGAGATTTGATCATCTCTCTCAAATCGATCTATTTGCGCTCTTATTTTTTCCACGAAACATCTCCTACCGACTTTCTCCTCAGGCTTAAATGTTAAGGATTGTTTTCCATAAATTTAACTCTCAAGAAAATCGAAGAAAGGATTTAATTAATCCAAGAAATTTAATTTTTTTCAAAAGAATCAAAAAGTGCGACGGAGCTTCTTTTACTCCGAAACAATTTATCATTTTGATCATCGAGTGTCTTGCACGATGAAAAGTTCCGCACGAAAGATCTACGAACATAACTCTACCTTCCTTTTGCATATGCGGAAACTTTACAGTCATATTTCGCACTTTCAGATATCGCATCGTTTGTGCGAGTTTCGGCTTTCGCGCCTTTTTATTACGCGAAGCAAACACGTGCGAAGCCTATCGAAAGCAGTAGAGATTGTCAAGATATTCCGAATTATCTTGCTATAAATTCTCGACATGGATTCTTGTTACGTGATTGCAAACTACTTCGAAATTCTTTTAATGAGAGCGTTGAAATGCCTTAAACGTAGGTAACACCTAAGTAAAATATTTCTCCATACATTGTAAAGTAGGAACGAAATTGCGCATGATATACATATGTTTAATTGAATATATATACAGTTATTTATTGATCTCTCATTTGATAGACAATAATTATGATAGATGACAGCTGATATTTCATACGTAGATATAAAAAAATAGAGATGTAAAAATTATTAGATTAAAATAAAAGAAATGAAATTTCTTAATCTTTTTTCATGAATTATTCTCAAACAGTTGTATTATTTCATTATAAATCATTTATATATTCTTAATTAGTAAACAGTATTATATTTTGTACAATAGTAAAATTTTTTATCAGAAATCTGTGTACTAGTGACTTAAGTTGAGAAATCAAACTCTTTTTCTTCGAAAATAGTTGATTGTAAGCTATTACTTTGGTAACTTGATCCCGAATTATGGTTTTAAATTATATTAATCCTTTTATAAGTATTTAATATGCATTTACTTGATTGTATATAATAAAGTTTTCCTTAATTTACTTTTTTTTCTTCTTCTTTACATTTTTTAATAATTTTTTTCTTCTTAAATGAGTAAAAAAATTTATCTTTCTTGCAAAAAATAACTCTTAATAAGTGTTTAAGAAAAAAATATAGACTAATTATTACTAAAAATTATTACTAAATATAAACTAATTATTACAAGTAAATAAATTAACTTTTTTAAAACAATTTGAATTGGTCTAATAATTTTCACATTTCTATATATGAATGACAATTTGTATCTTCTAAACAATTGCGAAATCTTGATTTTAATTCGTGTTTAATTCGTGTTTATTCAGTCGTAAACAACGTGAATCAGGCAATATGTAAATCGCCATCGCTGCTAGAAAACACAGATATGATTTGCATGCGATTTCATCATCATGTTATTAGTGACGTCTTTCGAATAATTTTTGCATTCTTCTGCTATTTTCAAAACTGTCTAGATACCAAGACTCAGATAGGAAGAAGTGTTTGTCGATCAACCGCATGAAGAAAGTATTAAGACGACAACAAGAGTACAAGCAGGAGTTTCAAACACACTTGCTCATCGTGAGAAATTGAAGATACGATAGAGGATTGTTTTTGGAGTGCCTGCTTGTTTACACATCTGTATAGACACACGTTTGATGTCTCCATATAATCTATAATTTATATTGATTCATGCATAATATTGGCAATTGTATCTCGGGAATTATATGATTTATCTCGAGTGACATATTCTTGTAATATAAAATATTCTCTCTTAAAATAGTGTGTGTTTATTTATTGTATATTGTGGAACTACTCTCTTCCTAGATACACAACGCACGAAACGCAGTTCAAACGAAACCAAGCCTCTCATTATTTTAATTATAAGAGTAACGATGACTCCGCTTGTCTTCTTATATCGTGAAAAATTGTAAACTCGGTAAACCATCATTTCATATATGTTCAGAATAAAATTCGTCACCAAAGATAGATTTATAGATACGACAAAAAAGACGATTTGTTCCAAGAAACATTTCCGCGACGAAGGTACAGTAGTACTTAAGAAAATAAAAGACCCGATTACAACAATAGATCGGGACAAGATCAGAGAGAACAAACCCACCGATTCGATCCCACTAATCCCACGGGAACGATTCGTCATGATCGTCAGTCGGTCGTCTGGTTGGTTGAGCCGGCATGGAAAGCCATTGTTACGCTTCTATGAGTGGCACCCGACGCTCGTCCTCTCCCTCTCTCTATCTCTCTCTTTCTCTTTCTCTTTCGCAGCCGCGGCTCCCCCATCGCGAAGCCGCGGCTGTGAAAGCGAGACGAGGAGAAACGGTGCGCGAATAGGGAGAGACGGAGACGGAGAGGCACGAGAGACAGAGACGCTTGTAATTACGTGGCCTTTACGTACGCGAGAAGGGGGTCTTTGTAGCCTGTCGTTCTTTTTCTAGCCTTTGCGCTCGCTCGCTCGCTCGTTCACCTTCTTCTCGTGGCGCTTCTTTTCCTTCTCTTTTTCTCGCGGCCTCGTGCGCGCTTTTTTTCCCCTCTTTTCTCCTTTTCTCGCGGCCCTCTTCTTCTCTCACGACCGGAGCTAGAGCAGCGACGCGTCCCCGTACACGAGCGCGACCAACACAAACACACGGATGGACGGACACGCGCGCATGCATACCGGAAAGCCGAAACCAAGTGCACGCGAGTGAACGAGAGTTAAGTGACCCGGCTCGCGCACGTGACCTCGTCGTGCAATGAGCCGCGCGACTCTCTTCAACCTCGTAATTCTCGATACATTTCGCTGTCATTTTCCTTTGCGTTCCTTTCGCGGATTTTACGTCTCTCTTTCCTCGCATTGTTCTTCTTTCGTAAATATTCGGTTCACCATATTTTTATTCGAGCCGAGGCAGGAAATATAGAATAGAATGCAATATTAGACGTCATTTTATTAAATTCTCCTATTAGAAAAGATATATATTTATGTACATATATTTTTTTAATTTTAATGTGTAAAGCGCGGAAGATATCGAATAGCTGTCCTGTAAATTTAGCTATTCGATACCGTCATAGAAGCCAGTTTTCAAGGTTATTTCTCGGTGTCAAGAGACACACACGGGCTTCCTCGACCGGCATATATACAGTCGCACGTCGCATCGTATCGCTTAATGGAATGATGAGACAGACGGGCTGTCTGCGGTTTCGCTGACAGACAGTCACAGTCCGACTGACTTGGTTCACGAGCTGTACGCGGGGACCACCGGAAGCGGCCCATCACCGCCCCACATTCTCGACTTCCGCTCTCGTCCCGGGACTTCTCTTTACGCCTCTCCTTGCTGCCTTTCTTCCGAATGCGACTTCAGCAGTATCAATTTTTTACCAAGTTACGTAATTATTTTACGCGGCATAATTATTCGCAGAGATTACTCTTCCCGAGAATATCGCGAGATATTTTTTCTAGACCTGATATCTTGTAAGACTCCAATGGTCCTTTTTTTCAAAAGAAAGAAACTTTGGAAAAAAACGAAGGAAAGATCTAAGAGGATGTTGCTAGCTTTATTCTTTCTAATTTTACACCGTATCCGGGAAAATTATTCCAAATATCTTAGAAAAATTAATAGAATTTCCTAATGAAAAAGTTACGAGAGATTAAACCATTAAATATTCTACAGAAAATCTTATCCTAGGAGAATTCTCACTTGTCAAAGAACTGAAATGAAGCTGAAAATCAAGATGAAACAGAGATGATTTACGAGTATATACGTAAGAATATATTCTTTTTTATTGGCGAAAACACCCGCATGTATTGGCAAAAAATAAAGTAAATTATACGACAGTTATATATAGATGATACAACGACGGAGAGACGCGAGAGAGAAGCCACGCGAATCCCGAAAAAATGGCGGCTCACGCGCAACAGTGACTATTCCGGATTGCGCGAAAATTTGCGATGCAACCGGCCACCGATCTGTTTTAACAATGTCGTGTCGCGTGAGGTTGATGTTTTTTGGAACGTCTCCAGGTGCAGGTGTCTTTCCTTGCTTAGCCAGCCGTGGCAGTAAATAAAAAAAGAGTCTCTAATTCGGAAACGCCACATTTCAATGCCACTGAAAAGAATAAAGTATTCTCGCTTCAGAATAATACGATTGGTTCTCGAATATCGGACAGAGATCCTTGAATAGAAAACCAACGATTTGCTTCCTCAATTTTCATCTATCGAGAAAATATAGGTACACAAGTAAAATTGCAAACGCATTATTAAATAAACTTTTTACGCGCGATAATATTTCTTTCTCTCTCAATTCTCTTCTTATCTTATATATTATCTATATCTTATATCTTATCTTATCTTATATATTTTATTTTCTTTCAATTATTTCTAGGCTCTTTGTGTAAAATAACGAGTAATAATCTTGAAATTTTAAACAATGATACGCATGAACAAAGCATTTCTTAATCGTCAAAACCGTCGACTTTCTCGTAAACGCCCGCGTTTCGATAATCCCGAAACGAGAGAATCACGATGACTCCGTTAAGGTGCAGCGACCGGGCCTCTTGGCAAAATTACGCGCATTACACGGGATGAATCTATTAAACTTTCGGCGAGATCTACCTTCCAATCATACACGCGAAGTGGCGCGTCTTAATGGCGCGTTATCGCAGGTTCGGTCGTCGTATCGACCACGAGATCTCGGGCCGCTCCCGGCGTAAAGATGGCGAACGGACCTCGGGTGGGTGAGATTAACAAGGTGGTCCCTGAGGGACTCGAAATACCTGAAGGCGAGAGAGGCCGCTCGTCGTTTATGCCGGCACAATAGCCGTAACGTAATAAGGGAACGCACACATACGTGCATACACACAGATACATAACACACACACACACACATGCACACACATCGAGCAGGTGTATCTGCCTGCCTACCCTGGCCTGGCCTGGCCTGGCCTGTCGGGTAGGTAGAGGTATAACCGGTCGATACCACGCTCCGATTATAGAGGAGCGGCCGACACTGAATTCTGCATGAGGCTTTTGTTCCGCTCTCTTTCGCCACGGCCAATCGGATTTTCTATTTTCGCGCGCCCTGCTACCGGGGGAGACAATCATTTACCCTCACCTCCCCGCTTGCTCCCCCTCTCCCCCCTCCCCCCTGCTTTAATCGCGGCTACGCGAAAGTTAATTGCGCGCGTAATGTTCACGTATGCTGTAAAAAGCGTTTTCATATCGGTCGAGAAATCGCGCATATACGTCACACAATAAAATTTTAAAATCAATTGATATATTCTTCATATTTTTCTAATAAACGTTTGTCTATTTATTTATCTCTCTTCGGAAGCGGTGACTTTAGAGAGTATGTAATAATATATATGTAATAATATATCTAATAACTGTTACTCGTAATGTGTGTACATGTGTAAAGACATAGGACGCTCTTAATGGAAATGCAATTTTTAAATCTTGTTTAAATTTTTAATATCTTGTTTAGACAACATGAGAGAAAGAGCAAATTTACCGAAACATTTTCTCGGCACCTTTATAATATCTTTCTTTATTTATATATATATTAGATATTTGAGAAAAAATATAATCTTACTCATAATAATAATAATTTAAATTTACTATTATTATGTATTTTAAAATAAATAAAAGAATAGCATTTTCTCTTTGTCATGCTTGACGCGATGGTACGTGTACGTTATCAATTAATTGCGATAAATATAAACGGTGCTCAAGATAATTGTGTACGTAATATCTTTTTACTATCCTACACGTATTATTATTTTTTACTGTCATATATTCTACATAAACAACATGTGTGTTTTTCGTAGCATTAATAGCTTGTTAAACACGAATCATATGATGTACATGAAATCGTTATTGAAAATGTAAAGAGTTCTATATTGAATTGGCATTTTCCGTATAAAGTGAAATTATTCTATATCGTTCGATGCTTTTGGTGCGAAACAAGGTCTATAATTGTACAGTTCTGCATGGATTTGCAACTTTGCGCGCCATGTGCGATAATCTCGCATCGTCCAATGCTTTCAGTTTCAAAGGTAGATATTAAAAAAGAGGATAGCTTTCAAGCGCCGGATATGTACATTAAACTTCGTTTCGTGTGTGAAGAGTGTAAACCTATATTCAACTATATAATTATAGACCCCGTTTCGCACTGAAAGCATCGGATGATGTAGAGTAAATCTCGTTTTGCAAATCCATATAGAACTAATTATGTAATTATAAATTTTGTCTGTCAGTTTTTAATTGTATATTCATTAAAGAATATGCAAGCATTTCAAATTTTATTTAATAATTTTTTAATAAACAAATTATACGACATGTGATAGTCAATATCACTCGAAGAGATGGATATATTAAAAATTTAAATATTAATTTAAATTATATCTCTTATATTTTAAACTAAATTAAATTACATTTTTTTAAATCGAGCACGAATTAATATAAAATTAATTAATATCCTCATTTTTACAATATATGTGAGGATAAGGATTATCAATGAGCTATACCTCTTTTGTAAGTGATTATTTAAGTAAGTATTTTATTGTGTAAGATTAAATTTTTTGGGATGCAAGTGCAAGGCTAGATGCCCTCCTTTCGTCTACGTGTTAATTTATGATTAGAAATTTGAGACTTTTAATGTAATTAAACGATAAAAACAATTTGGCTGATCGAGTAAAATTTCTTTTGAGCTTCGTGTTAAGCCGCATCTCTATGGTTTTTGTGGTATGAAAAGCGTCCGCGGGTTGAGAACAAATGTATTGACAGGATCATCGATACGGGTTTACAAACACTTTCGAACGCAATCAGTGACGTAATCAGATATAGCAGCGTAAATATTCATGAACGCATGCGCCTGCTGGCGTGCCCGCGCACGCTTATTAGCATAACTCGTCTGTTTTATCCATTAGCCATTAATCGGAGACTAAGTAAGCATGCTACCGCACTTAACTGCAATGTCCAATTAATATGACTGGCTAAAGAAATATTTCCCATCAAGCATCATGTATGATTTCAGACCCAGACGTAATAAAATGTAAAAATAATATGAAAAAACAACGCACTCTATATGAAATACACGGAAATATGCGAAATATTTTGTGGAATATTTAAAATTACAGAAATTTTCGAAAAAAAACCCCGAAAAAGGACTTTATTTCGTTTTATATTAATTATATTAATTTTCTGTGTTTTTTACATCATATTCTAATACGAGAAAACTTTAAGCGCTCTTCTTTCCACGCAATTTTTTATAGTATCCATTTAAAACAATCATACGCAAAATAATTGTTCCGATTATCCTGTAAAGTAATAATCATTGTCAGCTTCTAAATTTCTTAACATATCGCTAGATATAAATCATATATGAAATTGCTGACAATGTTGACAATGAGATAAATAAGCACGAAATCCCAAATATAGGCCGGAATTAAAATTTTTTAAAATAAATCCTCCTATTGTATTTAACATTTATTTCGATGCTTTAAGCACAGTCAGATTATTCTCTTTTAAAACCATTTAACTTATACCTTTATCTAAAGCTTCTCTTCTAAATCTCCTACAATTAGTAAAAAACTATTCGTTTATTGCCTATTTGAGGTACAAAAAATATATATAGGATCTCAATTTCTATACAAATTTCAATACAAATTAAATCTAATCAAATTTTTTTAGAATTTATAACTTTTTAGAACGCGCGAATAACGAGTTACTTTTACAAAATAATTTTTCGAAACTTTATCTTCTGCATCAAAGAATAAATTAAAATAAATTGAAATAATTGAAAAATATAGAGTGTTCCTAGAACCAAAGATTATATTATGTTAATCAAATGCATTTTATTTAAAATGATATTATGAATTCATGAGTTAAACAATATCGGGTTGTTCCGATCGATTTTGTTAATTGATCGTTAATTGTTTCGATCGATGCTTCAATGATATACGACGCGTTCGTGAGAGATTTTACTTCCTTTCCACTGAAGGAAAGTTAGGTCATGTTTAATTAAGGTTTGGAGAGTATTGAAAAGAAAATCGGCGCGCAAAAGAAATTAGTACATTTATTATACTAATTATATCAATTGTGTTAATCGATAAGCGCAAAAGTTAATTGCGCTTTCTCTTTTTATAAAAATTATAGATGGGAGTTGTTCCATTCAATAAAGTATTTTAATAAATCTCTTGGCAGAACTGGAGCATCGTAAATATAAAATATGAGATTTTTAGTCAAGTTCGTGTACGATACAAAAATACACAACACATGTATATAAATATCAGTTTTCTGAAAAAAGTTTTGGATTTTATTTTTGGAATATATTAAGGGTGCTATCAAGTCAAGTTATCTTCGTAAAAATATTATTGATTAACATGTGTTAATTTTTCATCGTCATATATTATCGATAAGAATAAACATATCATCTCTTAACACTTAAGAAGATATATAAATTTTAAATAGCAGATGGATAATGAGGGGGCAAAACGTGTTGAGCGACATATTATTATCTCACATCGCAGAAGTGCATAATTACGTAATCATGAAACTGGTCCGAACAGATCTGAGGCTCGATTAATAAAGAGACGAAAGCGTACGATATTGACTGTCTCACTCGTACATCGCTGTTAGAATATTTACTGCTTAAAGCGTGATTTTAAATAACTATTCAAATGCAATCAGCAATTTACTAATTTCCGGATCGTATCTCGTTTTAGATTCCGCTGCGGTCAAATATTTGTTTAACTAATTATCAAACAGACGTAATAGACGTAATGCATATGAGCCTAGATGCATTAAGATTGTAATCATACGTTAAACTTTGCGCAGATTTTTCTATAGAAAACCGAGTGAAATATCATAAAAAATATATATATGCATATTAAAACTACACTAAATCTTCGAAATTATAAAAAAAATGCTAATTTTAATGAGCAAAAATAAAGATATACATACTCTTATACTGAAAATAGATTTACCGGAATAGAAAGAATAATAAAATAATAAACTCTTCGCGGGAAGAAATTTCTACGCACGATTTTATTTTTCGGAAAACTTGATACTTATTGTTAGTCTCTGCTATTCCGTAATCTCGTCGTGAAATGAATGTTTAATGAAATGGATTGCTTCTCCGACGAGACGGCGACGCCTCGACACAAAGTACATAGCTCGAGTTCGAACTCCGTTTTGTCCACGTTGTCCGAGCGAGAGAGAAAGAGAGAGAAGTAATAAAGAGAAGCGGAGAACGAGGCGTGGCCTCGAGCACGACCCCATAGCGTTTCACCGTACCCCTTTAATTCGGCGTATAACGCGACTCGATAACGACTCGATGTGGTTCTTCCCCACGGGAACCGTTTTCGCGATTTCCGCGATGTTTCCTCCGGGACCAGATATATGGTATACGAGTTGTATATCTTATGCGCGCTTCACGCGTCAATAACATTAATGAATTAATAAATCAATTCCGAATAAACGCCGCCGATAAAGATTCCCGAATAATTTCGTTGCTATGTACGCGAAGTTGGAATACTCCCTTTTTAAAAATCTTTCATTAGAAGAATGCAGTATTTAAATATATTTTAACGATATATGTAAGTAATATATACAGAGTGGAACATTTAAAATGATCATTTTGATTTATATATGTTATTATCATCTGTAGAGAAAAGTGGATTAAACTAAAGTTGCATCGTTTCAAGAACATAAAATGGATTAAACGAACTCATCCTATGTAGAGACGTTTCGGAGATTTAAAAGTAATTTAAGGAGATTTGAAAGTGATTTAAGGAGATTTAAAAAGCTAAAAGTCATCTTAAAAATGCTTTTAAATAATTTTAGAAAATTTTGATTTATTCAAAGTGATAATTTTAAATGCTCCATCGTGTATAAATATGAAAATCTTACGTGAAAAAAGTGATAGAGAGAGAGAGAATATCCAAGTTTTAAAAAAAAATTACAGAAAAATTTCATAAACTCTTATATGATTTTAATATACATTTTTCTATAAAAAATTTCTATAATAAATTATAACTGTGATATTTTAAAATTATTTATATTGATATTATTTTCCCCCGTATTAAGTAAAATCAGTTTTCCCTATAGCTGTAAGCTAAATTTTTCAGTAACCGGTCGTCGCGTTGCAATCTCCCTCCTTTGCTCTTCCCACTTCTCGATTGTTTCATTAAACATCGATGAGTGTCGAAGGGTGAGCACTAGAGTGTCACTTGCTGTCGCGACCCTTCGTAACGTTCATTACCGCATTTATTTTTGCGAAATTTACTCCAATAACTAAGGTGCCGAAAAGTTAAAGTTTCCATCAAATGTCGCTTAATGAATATTAATTAAAATTAATCGTGATGTCACGATTAATTTATTATTATCGAATGAAAATATACTGTTTATCTATTAAGGAGAACTTGGATGCCTCTTCATATAAAATAAAATATTTAAAGAAAATGTTCAAATAAAATAATATTTAGCAAAAAATTACTGAATTTTAACAGCTGTTCTCTCGATATGTATATTTGAAAGGAAAGAATTAACGTTAAAGAGAAAAAAAAAGTAAAAGAGCAATAAGTAAAATAAAAGAAACGAAGTGAAAACTATGAAAGATACAATGCTTTCAACTCTTGGCAACGCCACGAGAATCGTACGTTAAAATGGTACAATAGAGAACATCCTACCATCATGCTGTCATTTTACTTATTTATGCATTCGTGTGATCTTCATCGTGTGCTATGAATTACATAGCACACGATATGCACACAATAGTTAGCTTATGAAAGTACCGTATATTTTAACACTCGGAAAAAAAGAAACGCGTTTGTAGATGGTAGGAAATATCGCTAGAAATATCTATCGCGTATATCTAACGCGTAAAAACTATAATGAGAGCAATTATTCGCTATTAGCGTTTTTAATATTATTAATGGGTTTTATACAGCTGCAAGAGTTGTCGTCTTGTTCCTAATCGCCAAGCATCCTTATCCAGCCATCCTCTTCTTTAAGTCTTCAGATTATAATGGCCTGTCACATTCCGTTATCTCCGAGATTATAGAGATTTGTCGTGTTTCTTCTTTCCTATGGTAGCCATTGGAATATCTTCTGCGGCCATTTGTCTACAGGTATTCTTAAGAGATTCAGATGTTGACTGAAGCTCTTTCTTCTCTATTTTCTCGATCTTTTACTTCCATCTCATTCAAAAATATGACTATAATAATTATGACTAATAAATAATTATAACTACGGTATCTCTCTTAGTCTGACTCTTTCCCTACGACCTGTCCGGCATGGGTGACCCTACTAGTAATTACGACCGGTATTCATATAGTTCAATCTTATATTTAAGATCGTCATAAGTAAAATTTGGAAATGTTATACGGCTATTTCATTAGCTGAACAGAATCTTAAGACGCGATCTAAGATCATATTTAAGAAGATTAAATGTAAAAACAGATTAAATACTGGTCTGCATTACCACCGGCATAGCTCGTCGGTTCATTAGAGTACTCAAACCTCCTCACCCGGCAAATGCCTTCGTTAAGGTGGAGATACATCGAGGAGGTAAAATTTTTATTATAATTATTATATTTAAATACAAGTTATTTTATTATATAAAGTAAAAAAAGAATAAACAATACATAATATATACAATTTATTATATGAATAATATGCAATATATAATAACAATATAAAATTTTATATAACATGTATAATTTATAAAATATAATATAATTACATATAATAATCCTTACAGATTGATATAATTTATTATATCATTATAATATTTCTAAATACAACATAATGTAATTATATAATATTTAGAGATTAATACAGAATTTTTAATGAATAATATCAAATACATAATAACAATATAAATTTACAATATAAAATTATACAATATGACATTTTTAATTTATAAAATATAATATATTTATACATAATAATGTTTATAGATTAATATAAAATATCTTATTATGTACATATATATGTAGAATTACACGAAAATGTCTGAAATACATACAACACACAATTCAAAATTTTCAAATCAAACGAATAATTAAGCGATATTTATCAATTTTTTATTTTCAAATGAAAAATTTTTTAAGGATTATATAAAACAAACTGCAAGAAAAGTCGTCAATACATTTGCCAATTATATCTTTTAATTTTAAAAAAATACTTAAATTAATACATTTTTATTTTCTCGTTGATAAAACAAAATTCGACATGTGAAAAGATAAGTGAAGCTTTGATGTAAGCCAACAATAAAATAAAAAAATAATAATTACACGATTAAATGTAAAGTAAAATATCTTGATTTGTGGATAACTTGAAGATAACTTGAAAAAAGACCGGATGACATGCGGATTAACATTCGAAAAATAGAAAATGATATATTAAACGCGTATGAAGCGATCGCAATTCATTTTTGCTTTATATTGGATCCTCAGGGAATGATTTGCGAAGAAAAGTTACGACCCGTCAAACGCCAAGGGTCCCGCTATAGGATGAAACGAATCCCCGGATCTTCCGGACTGTTACCAATAGCAATGATTTTAATATTTCAATGTCATCAACAAATGTCAACGACAAATATTTTTATATCTTCAATTCAGATAAGATTAAAATTTATTTTGAGAAAATATTCTTCTATTATTCAGAAATATCTTTTTTTATTAAAAATAAATGGATATAATTATTTCTATAAAAATATGGTTATGAACGAGTATATTTAAGGATAATAAAATATATACGCATTTATTGCTTGTTAAATGTACAAGTACAATAATTCTCGGGTACCAACTATTCGAGACAAATCGAATCCAATATCAGCAAGATTTTAAAAAATTCATATTTAAATTCATATTATTTTATTTTTAAATTTATATTTCGTGACATAAAATAAATAATTATTCATTTTGGATTTTTCTATAACATTTAAATATTTTTGTGTCTCGATCTTACTAATATCAGAGTACCCATTCGATTTGTCTCGAATTTTTTAGTACTTGTGCATTTCTCATGTTACACATTTGTAAATTAATAATATAATCTTAACAGAAAAGTTTCATCAAATAACACGTCATATGTTACGCATATATTTTATTATACATGTATATAAAATATCTCTAACAAATTATATATTTAAAAATTAATATTGATGGCTTGGAATGGCGGGATGTCCAACACCTAGAAATGATTTCTCAAAAGAAACCAAAAATGAAATTAATTAAAAATTAATTAAATATATTCGTCCATAACCATATACTGTGTCAAAAAATCGCCAGAGACGAGTAAACAAATTCTAATTTAAATTTACTTCTTTGATAAATTAAGATTTATCTATATAAAAAGGGTATAATTTTCATGTTCAATTTCATTTTGCTATCAAGTGTTTTTCAAAGATAATGTTAGTATTAATAACAACAATAATAATAGAAGAACATTGATAAGAAAAAAAAAATTCTTCTTTCAAAATATATTATTTAATTTCGTGATTCGATTTTAAAAAGTTATTAATTCTTTTTTAAAATCATTGCTTCCAGGAACTGTCAAGAAAACTCGTGTTTAATTTTAGCTCTGTAACGGAAACCCCTAGTTTTCAACGAGGCATCGAACTAGACGTCAGAGATGAATCCCATAAGAATCGACGAGAAATTATGTCTTTTCGCAATAAAGACTCTTTTTCTTTTAAGTATATTTTACTACATATATTTTATTAATGTTTATCTGATACAATGCACAACGATAAGATTCCTTTTTGTTGAGATAGCAATCATGCAAGTAAAAGAATAAAAAATGTGAAAAATGCGATGTTGGTAATATAACTTATTAACACTTCGCAAATATTTAACTTTAACTGAACGGAATTTGCGAATACATTTAATTTATATCAAGTCCCAAACTTTTCAATAATTTTGTCGGTTTGTGATTTTATAATACCGAAAGAGCAGACATTAAATTTCACGAGCAAAAAACTAATACTGAATCGTTGGCTTAATCAAATCTTCACATACATTCTCAATCATTTTTATATTATAATATTAAATTATAATATTAAATTAATTGGTAAGATAAATAGAATCATGGAATTTGGAAATAAAAATTTTCTTTATATTTATTGGCTTTAGTAAAAAATAGACTGTTAAATAGAAAAATAATTTAAAAATAAAAATTTTAAAAGAACTCATACCGAATATATTAATTGAATAAATTTTGTGGTATTGTATCCTTTCAGTTTCGTGTAATTTATAATTTACAATATTTATTTATATGCATACACACACACACACACACACACATACATATGTATGTATGTATGTATGTATGTATATAAAAATTACATAATATAATACATATAATACATATAATTTAAGTTACAAATGATGCTATCAATATCGAATAATTCTATATAAGTATTTAACGTTGCGAATAATTGGTAAAGATGTTTCAAAATAATAATAAAAGTGCAATATTTCGATATTATTTAAATTATAATTATAATAATAATATTTTATTAATTTGAATAAATTAAAAATTAATTTATTATTAATTTGAAAAAATTAAAAATTTTTTTAATCTAACAAGTTATTTATGTTCTAATATAATTTAGTTTTATTTATTATTACCAGAATTATTAGATATTAACAACATTTACATCTGAATTTAATATTATGTAAAATTTTTATAACAACATAATTTACAATATAAGATAATTAACAATATAATTTTCACTATAAAAACGTAATTTATATAATACAATCAAATTATTAAATATTCATATTACATGTAATTCGCATTATATATGTAATGTGGATATTTAAAAAAAAAATCAAGAATGATGTCGAATATTATACATCAGTCTTGATTGTACAGCTTTGTAAAACTATGAAGCAATTTTTAATTTTTTGATACATAACTTTTTTTGAATTGATACATAATTTTTTTACATTATAGCTTTAAATTTTAATTCTAAGAAGCTCTCTTTATAGTATATTTTTGTAGTAGATAATACTACTGTATATAAAATACTATAGTTTAGTAATCCTAACAGCCCTAGTCATCCTAACAACCCTAGCGATCCTCACAATTTTAATAATCCTAACAATCCTAATGATCCTAACAATCGTAATGAACCTAACAGCCCTAGTGATCCTGACAATCTCAATGATCCTAACAGCCCTAATTGCAAAATTAACGATACCAGCAAAAATTTCCGATTACGAGGTTTGGGGGTTTATGCCCTAATTAAAATTTTAATATACGAACGTACCGATAACGTTTCTCTATTTTTCGCGTCTGTGTTTATTTTTTATATGTATCGGTTTATTTTACGCGCTTATTATTTATTTTATGCGTAATGAAGGAGCAAAACTCCTTCCATTGCCGGCTACGTATTTTTATCGATACATGAACGTAATTTTGCTCATTTACAACAAACAGTAATCATAATATATAACAGTACATAACAGTAATCATATTATGATCGTTTGATGTCGTCTTAATATAACTTTGCTTTAATTAATATAGTACCAAGCTAATTTTATAGCATATTATTTACACATTATTAACATATTATTTTTATAACATATAATATTATTTATAATAAAAAATTCATAATAAAAGTTCACAATAAAATAAAATTAATTCAATATCATTTATATTTTCTATTTTATACTTTTTCTATTATATATATATATATATATATATATATATATATATATAATTATTTTATAATATCATTGATTTTTTTAAACATTACATATTGTTTAATTGGACGATAATTTAAATTTATATCAATTAAAGCAAAGTCTCTTTATATGTTACGATACAAAGAAATGGATGGACTATAAAAAATAATATCAATATGTATTATAAAAATAAATTATTATATTGTACTAATAAAATTGGTATGTTCTTTTTATTAAATAAAATAAATAATTAAGATCTTAAAAAATTGAATTGATGTAAAAAATTAAATTTTTCTTTAATTAATATTTTAATTGTTATTTCTTAATATGCTTTAATGCATATTGAAAAAAACTTTAAAAATGTTTTAAAAAGTTATATGATTAATTTGTTCTAGCCCATCCATTTTAAGGTAACGGACCTACAATCCACATTTATAAGCTCTACAAATCCGTTACCTTGATATTAAATAAAAATTTTTCACTCACCGACACTGATGCGCAACAGCGGAGTTGTCAATACTGAAGCTATGTTGTCTGTAACATAAAATATACAAATATGAAATTCAAATTATAGCAACTCTTAAAACAATTAATATTCCATTATATTTCATTATTCAATTATTATTGTACGCACTGAATTTTATATCCGATGCGTGCAATAATAAACAAATATATAAATAAGAAAAATAAACAAATATATAAAGATGCAATAATTTTTTTAATTCTGAAGAAACTATTTTTTAAATAGAAACTTTTGTAGAATTTACATAAAATCTTTTTCTCTTAAATCTTTCTTGTTTAAATCATATTCAAATAAATGCACCAAATTAATACGTGTATCTGATATAATAATTAATATAAATAATAATACTCACCATCAGGTTGTTCCGCCGGTGCAAGATGCCTTTCCTAGACCTGCTCCTCCTCTCAGATCATCAGAGTTGTCGCGTCGATCTATAACATACAAATAGAAACTTCAAATTAGCAGCATTCAAAATAATTAATATTTCAAGAAATTAAATTGTACGCATTGAATTTTATATTCGATGTATATATAATAAGTAAATTAATAAAATAATTATAAATTTTGAAAAAAAAGAATATTATAAATATTATTAATAATTCTCTAACACAATTTTATAAAAGCTTATACTTTTACAAGATTATAGCTTTAATATTATAGGTAAAGAAATTTTTTTCTCCAATTCTCTCTTATTTAAATCATGTAAGTAAAAGATCAAATTAATTGTTTAATTTAAATTCTAATAAATATATTTAATATTTAATATTTAATATTTAATATATAATTACAAATAAATTACTTACCAGGAGGTTGCTCTGCCGGCGCCCGATGCCTCTCCTAGGCCTCCTCCTCCTCTCAGTCTTAGACGCGCGATACTTAACGGCATTCCCGCACTCACGAGCGATATTTTTATCACTATTTTCGCACTTTTACGCGCGATACTGAACGATTCCCGCACTATTTCGGTACGATAAAAAATTTTCTATTTGGTCGCGCGATGTATATACTTAATATATATATACTTTAAATGGCACTCCCGGTTTCGGTACGAACGAAAATCCCGTTTCACTTACGAGAATCATCTTCGAGTCAATAAGTCGGGAATGCAACGATACAACGAGCAAAGATTAAGCCCAAACCAGAAAAAAGACGAAACGATTGACGGAAATAGAGGAAAATGATGTTCACCAACTCTTTTTCGCGCATAATTATCCTATCTCATATCGAACCTGGACCCACTAAGCACGATTTCAGGTGCTTCGCCCGGAACACGAAGTTTCCCGCAATGCAGGATATGGCTACACCAGGCTGATAGACGGCAAAAGAAGAGGATACCCACATTTTTTAAATGCTTACATTTAGCAATTTAGAAAATGGGGAGGCAACCTCTTTTACCGAGCGAAAATCGTGCCTAGAGGAATCCACTCGACTCCTCGACAGGGTTAACACACGCAGTGCGTGTGGCTGTAGACGAGCAAAGAGAAGGGATCCATTGACGATCATTCTGAGCAATCGATCGAGTTCTAACTAATTCAGGCCGAATCACTTGACGAAGCACGAAGCAAGAGTACGTTGCAGAGCAACGTGTGCAGACTCGAACATCCCAGTTAATTGGCATCGGAAGTAGAGACTCGTGAATAAATGAAATTGGGATTTTATATGCAAAAGTCCAAAAGTTCCGCGAAAACGCGACGCGAGAATACTACAACGCGAAAACGCGGTAACGAAGCGCTTGCCATCCGCGGCACGTTGACGGCACCGACGACGCGAAAGGGTACTTAGCTTCCCTTTCAGGCACCTTAAGATTTATCATAAATAGAAAAATTTAAGATAAATCTCAAGACACCATCCAAGTACTAAGCCCTCCCACCGCGACAAGGTGTACCCCATGGGAGGGTTATATTATATAAATTTATAATAAAATTTGTGAAAAGATTACATTATATATTATTTCATAATTGAGAGATTATTTACATCGCATCTCCTCCTTTTCCCTCGATTAAGTTATGTTTATAGAGATACGATATAAATATGTTTTTTAAAAATTATGCGATTAATTCGTTTTTCTAATTAAAAAATAAATTATAAAAGATACATTGTAAAATTAAATGATATAAATTCTTCAAATATTTAATAGAATATTCGCAATAATATTTAATAAAAATAGTTCAATTCTGCATATTTTATAGTGTTTTATATAAGAGAATATATAATTAATATATATATGGTTTATAAATTTAAACTCACAAATATAAATGATAAGAAGATTAAAGATAAAAGATAAAAGAACATCTACTTTTATCTATGAAAAAGAGTATTCAAAATAATTGATTTTGTAAAACTAATTATTATTCGCGATCAATATTTGTCTTTTAAATAAATAATATTTAACACTGTAAAATTGCATAATTATCAGAAAGATTTTCTTTTGTATAAATGTTTGAAAAATAGTAAAAAAAAAATTTTAATTTTGATATATAAAATATCTAAATAATTATATTATTATAAAATATGTTATAAGATATTAAATTTTCTATATATGTATAAAAATATTAATTAATACAAAAATATTATAGATATATAAATATTTTTTTATTACAGATATTTTAAAATAAAACTTAATTGAAGAATATTTTAAAATATATTTTTGCATGATATTATATATGATAATTTAAAATATAAATCACTGTCGAGAAAATGAAGAAAAACAAACATTATATTTTGAAAAAAAAATATATATATATACATAATATAAATGATATATAAATAATTTTAAATTACTTACTGCATATCGTTGTCCGATGCTTTTCCAAGCCTCCTATTTTTCTCTTGTTCATTCCCATTTTATTGTTTTTCGTAATATTCACACTCACTTGCGAACACGCGATTAATTCTGGTTAATCGTGTTACAAAATACTTTGCACGGCTATTGATCGCAGAACAATTACACGAGATGCATATTTTATTATATTATAAAAGAGCAATACAGAAAATACGATTCGCTCAATGTTTACACGAAACCAAAATGTATAACCATGTACCATTCGATTCTTGTAATGCTATCTCTATTATTGATATATGTTGTGTAATATACGCACAATAACGCAAATCATTAGATCGAAAAATTAAAATAATGCTAAGCCGTGATATAGCAATCGTTTAATTAATGTGCTTGCATTTAATTTGTACCGAAAGTTTAAAGCATCGGATGAAATTATCGAATATTTGATACTAAACATTAATAGAGAAATTAATTACTAAACTTAATAGAAGAATAATTATTATACATAAAGATCGATAATTAAAGGTTTCTTCATTTATATTATGTATATATATATATATTTTTTTTTTTCAAAATATAATGTTTGTTTTTCTTCATTTTCTCGACAGTGATTTATATTTTAAATTATCATATATAATATCATGCAAAAATATATTTTAAAATATTCTTCAATTAAGTTTTATTTTAAAATATCTGTAATAAAAAAATTTATAAATTTTATCCATTTCATTTTAATATTTACTTACAATAATAAAGGATCGCGCTTCGATAAAGGTTTATCGTTGTTCGTGTCGTTTATTGGGAATCAGTTAATTGAGAATTAATTGTTCATTGTAATAGTCACAGCGAATTATATTTCGATACTAGTCGCGATCGCGTTTAGGAAAAGAATTCAATAATGTTCACGAAGCGTCCCGGATCACGACTTTACTGTTGGAAAGTTATGCGAATAATAGCGAGACCTTCATATGTAAACCATAGCGAAGATCAAATGTCATGTTATTGTTAATTCACGATCGAAATATACTATCATATACATATATGTATTGTATATACTATCATATACATATATGTGGAATAATAAAGAATTTAATAATAAAGAATTTAAAATGTAAATTAAGTATTTATTAAACGTTTGATGTATCACAAAGTTTATCGTTATATTAATTACTTAATTCTGCGATTCACTCGTTTTACTGCACGTTCTCAATTCAAATTATATTTAGATCGTCGAAAAGATAGAATGATAAGCATATATATTTTGCGGATGAAATATATTTGATTCTATATATTATTAAAGAAAAAATTATTGCTCATGAAGATCGCAACGAAACAATTTATAATTTAGTTTTCTGTCAGTCACACTTCGATTCTTATTTGAAATGATGATTCTTATAATGAAATGAATTCAATGAACTTGATTAAATGAAAATTATACATGCATTTAGACTATCGTCGCTATAATGTATATAGTTGTTTAGTTAAAGTTGTTGTTAAAGTTAGGTCTATAGTGTATATATATAGTTATTTATGAAAGTATATGTGTATATTTATTAAGTAACTTATTAATTATATTATTATAATAAATTTCCGATGTGATCGCGATCGCGTTTAGAAGAGGAATATCTCGATGTGATCGCGATCGCGTTTAGAAGAGGAATGTCTCGTATCACTATTTTTTTACTCGAGAGAATGACAGCAGGATCGCGGCATATAAACAATAACCAAAATTGAATGTCATGCTATTGTTAATTCGCTGCCTAGGAGCGAAAATATTAGCGATATTATATAACACCAAGACCGAACATTGACCCTGTTATTATTTCTTGTCAAAATTTAATACGTAATAATTTAAATTTTATGACGTAATGTCAAATCATATCGATTGTATTGTATTGATTAAGATATTAATTTATGAGAAGCATTCCAACTTTCTAATTGCACAGCGAAAGAAGCAATAAAGATAAAAACAGGTTTAAAAGCACATAAGTCTGTAGAATAACTATGTGGAATAATATAATTTTATCAGGAAAAGATAAAATTACATAGATAAAATTACAAGATAAAACCATCCTTTATCCAGGTAAAATGTCATTTATTTCGAGAAAGAAATTCTCGAAGAAAGTCATCCGAAAGAAATGCCTTTAAATCTCAAGAACTTGATTTAACGCATAAACAAGCAACGAGCGCACGAATTCTGAGTTTCCGACAAGTAAACTAATTAATTAGAGGTACTTAATTACTGAGAAGTAACGGCACGTTAGTTTGAAAGATCTACGCCGATTTTGATATCTTTCTTGACACTCGACTTTTCTTCGTATTCGATAGTAGCGATCGAAGCGATGCCGCAATAGTTATTTAACCCCGGGCACCATCTGTGCTCGAGTCATGCCATTACGGTAATTAGAACGTAATTGGGCATAAATTGTCCGGCACTTTCGGTCGGGACGAAACGTGCGGGCAGACGGCGAGATGGCGGGATCTCGGGATGTTTCGCGGAAGGGGTGGAAGGAAGAGAAGCGGATAGATGCTCGCTCGTGCGTGCGAGCACGCGTGTGCATGCATAATTCGGTTCTCTCTTCCTCTCCCTCCCTCTCTCTCATTCTCTCTTTCTCTCTCCTTTCCTTTCTTTATAGAATTTCTCATTTTTATATGTTTTATATTTATATATTCTACTTAAGAAAAATACGCTAATTACTATTGCTCATAATCCTGTATAACGTTATCTATTTACATATTAGAAAAAAACCTTACAGAATTACATGAATAATAAATATTAAATAATAGATTGAATAAGAGGAATTTATAACATTCTTATTATTCAGGTAATTTTACACTCATTGTTTCCGTGCAATTTTACATACTTTTTTTAGTGTAATCGTAACTATATCTTGCTGAAATGTACATCTGAGAAAAATTGGAAAGAGAAATGCGGATTAATTTATCTAATTTAAAAAAAAAATTTTTTTGAGAGATACAAGAGAAAGAAGTTTTCTTTCATTTTATCAACTTTTTTACTTTACTTGCTTTATCTCGTTGTCGTGCTTTTTCTCGCTGAGAACATATATAATTTCCAAGAAAGTCCGTTAAAGAACAAGATGATTCAACAGGTGACATCTTGTTGCATCACGCCGTCGCGACGTTTCGATTATTTCAAGTCGAAATGTTTCATGATTTTCCTCAAAGTCTCTTCCTCAAAGTCTCTTTGTATTATTTTCGAACAATGTTCTTCAAATTATTCTTTATCTAATCATTTGAAAAATCTATTGTGCAATTGGCGGTTACGTATCTTTTTGAGCATTTCTACATATCAGTAATAAATAAGATAAAAATTAAGATAAAAAAACTATAAAATCTTTGCAAAAAGATTTTTCTTGTTAAAATCACATTGCATTTCCATCGCGTACCAATTGAGTTAATATAATGCATGATAAGGGTACACATACAAATACACTGTTGCACTCGTGAGAGAGAGAGAGAGATGCAGATGTAAATTAATTATTTAAAAAGTTCTCTAATATTCTTTAACAAATTCTCTATTTAAAACATATTAATGATAATATTTAATGTTTTTTAATCGGACTTAAAGCAATGACGTATTTTATTTAATATATTAAGATAGCAATTATCAATATTTTTAAGACTAGAAAATTATACTATTTATAATGTAAGTTCTAATTTTTTATGTATAATTTATAATATACATGAAGTGGCATATATAATAAATAGTCTAATTTTTTCAACTCTTGCGCGTCAACTCGATAAGCTTAGAAAGTGTCTCGCTGCTAAAGAAAATCGCATGATATTATTACTGAAAACAATTTTTAACAATGCGCTAGCCTGTCTCAAAAATCTATTGATATCCCACCGTTTTAGAGATTCAGGACCCAACAATGGTCAAGGTCGTCGTTTTCGTTCTCGAACCTGTGAAAGGAGAAAAGAGGGAAAATGGCATGGTATACATCGGCAGCGGTATTGGTAATCGCTAACAGAGAAGAGGAAACGCGAGTGAAAGAACGAGGTGCGAGCGGAAGAGAGGAAGAGAATGACAGGGGGAGAGAAGGAGGGAGATGGGGAGAGAGGGAGATGCGGAGGGCCCTATAGTTATGGGAGTCACTATAGAGAGCGGAGTAAGCATTGTAAATCAATACCCTGACACGGCTGCCGGCGCTTCGTACGCGCCCCGTGTTCCAACATGCCGATACATACGTCGGAACGTACCCTCCATCGCTGTCGGATGCCGAAATACAAGATTCTAGGCGGAGATACGAGGGGAGGCGAGGGGGGCGAGGGCGGCGGGGGATTAGACGAATTGGAAAGAGCGGTATATATTGCTCTCTATCTCTTTCCTTTAACGTAAAGAGTCTTCGTTGGACTCGTATATCCCGTTTGATCTGCCAAATCTCGTGGGCGTGGATGTGTAGAGTGGGAGAGATGTGAACTAGATTCTCCAGTCCTCAAATTTTTTCATTTTTTAAACTGCATACTAATGTAAGAGAGAGAGAGAGAGAGAGAGAGAGAGAGAGAGAGGAAGTGTTGCGAGTTTCTTATTCTATTTCGTTAATATTAATCTCTTATAAAAAGATGTAAAGATATTGTAAATTTTTTATAAAAAGATATTATAAAGATATTGTTTTCACTTATAACAATAATTAAGCACGAATGTAAATAATGAGGTAACAGGAAAAAATCTATTTCAATTCATTAAATGTAACAATTATAACAACGGATGTTTCATAATGTATATATAATAATTAATTTTGATGGCTAATTAGTATGAATTAATTAATGTAAATGTCGAATCAAACAATTTTCTCTATTTATTTTTCTAATCATTAAAAGATCATTAAAAGATCATTAAAAGATCAATATATATATTTTAGTTAATTATTTAAAAATCTTTTGAATTGTTATTTATTCGAAAACTTTCTTTGTTTTTGCGCAGATTTTTTAAATTTTCTTTTATTTATTTATTACACAAAATTTAAAATTACTTTTAATTGCACAATAATAATCTAAATAAGGATATATCTTGCAAATAAAATCGATTATTATAAGTGCATTTTCAGATATTTTTTATTAAAAATTTATAACTTTGCAGCAAAGAATATTTCTAATGTAATATAAACGCAGTTATTGAAAAATTTATTTACCACATCCATATCATTTGTAGAAAAAGTTGTAAAAAAATACATATCAATTAAATGTATTATTGATTAGATTTCTTTTACTTATATCGGTCAAACTAAGGAAACGCAGTATGGTAGAGAAATTATCGGCGAATTATTCAGTTCCATCGCTTAAACGCCGCTCGATCAAATTACGCATAATCGCGTTGTTGAAAGTAATCGCGTATCGTATCATACTTCGCTAAATTCGCTCCTTTCCGCTCCCTTCACGCTTCCAGCAAGCCTCTCATCAGGACATTTTAAGCCTCGTAATCATGAGTTATTAAACTCCCGTAACCGTAACGTGTACCGCCAAGGTACAGTCTCGATTTACACGATAGATCGCGTTCTTTTGTGCCGCAATTTCGCGCGTTAACGACGATACCGTCGAATTTCTTAGCGATCTTATCGCGCAAGATCTTTACGCGAGAATCCTCTTTCTTTCTCTCTCTCTCTCTCTCTCTCTCTCTCTCTCTCTCTTTCTCTCCGATGAATGATGCGATAAAAATTTTCTTCGAGGAATGCCGCTTTGCTTCCGGGGCCTCCTGGCCAGGTGCGCGCCACGTGAAACCGCACTCATACGGGGCCTCCTGGTCAGGACCTGCCGATCAGGCGTCGCGGCATCGTTACTCTGGTCCTGGCGCGGGTCAAAAATTCAACACTCGAGCCTGGCCTCGAGATGAGCACGGTGTTGTTGCCGGCGTCTCGAGGGCAGGTGGAGCTATTTGGAGAACAGCCCACTCGAGAGCCCACACCGTTCCGTTTCTCTCGCACTCTCTCGCTCGCTCTCGTTCCTCATCCTCCCCATCGCTCACGTTCTTCCACCCTTGTTCCATTTCTCCTCCGTTCGTCTTTGTCTCCCTTCCTGTCTCTGTCTCGTTCTCCTCGGCCGGTTCATTCGTACACCGCGGTGGCCCGCAAGCTCAGCAACGTTAAATTCGAGGAAGGACCATCTGGTCCTTATATATCGTCGCGCCAGCTGCGATAATCCTGCCGAGGGCTTTCAAAAATATACGAAGGTCGTGCTGCGTGAATTAGCCAGAGGAAAAGCACGTTTTCTCTTTGCCCGATTTGTTACTCTAGTTCTTTAAAAATTTCTTTCATTTTTTCATGAAATTTCTGTAGATAATGTCTGGATTCGGTTTTCGGTTTCAATTTACTTTTAATATACCTATTCATAATTGATGATCTCTACTGTGGCGATTCAAAATCATGGCTTAAATTAGAAATATTAGTTACATATTTAGTTTTTGCGCATTGACGGGAACTGTTCTGATATGTATGAATTTTTCCTACAGTTTAATTGAAATTTAAAATTGAATTTTATAGCCATTTACTGAAAACAGTTAGACATTTACTGAAAACTATTTCTTATCAGAATTTTGACGATTTTATTTCAAACGTTTTCGATAAAATAGTCTTTTTTTAAAAACGGAAAACCGAATAATTAATTCCCACTGTATCGATATATAAAAATTGCAAAAATATGGTAAAAATATGGAAAAGTGTGTAAATTATTAAATTCTATAAATATATCGAATTTAAAATTGAAAAAATACACACACAATTCTTTTATTTATTTATAAACATTTTTAATATCTTTATCTTTTATTATTATCTTTTAATATCTTTATCTCTCTCTCTCTCTCTTTTTTATCTTTTAAAACTAAAGTTTTTAATAAGAAGCATTTTCATACAAGATATTTATATAAAAATTATATGAGTCAATAACATTGATTCATATTTTTTTAATTATCATAGTAATCATATCATAGTAAGATGCTAAATTCACAATAGATATCATAGTAAGATGCTAAATTCACAAATCCAAGGTATCAATTTATAAAATATGCTAATCTAATTTTCTTGATCGCATTATGCGTCAAGAGGAATCATGAAGAATAAAACATTTAAAAATCTATAACATAAAATAATGTAACATTACCGAGTAAATGAAGCTTATTTTGATTATGCAATTAGACAAAGACTATTGCAGAAAAAAAGCGAATTTTCAATTTTAAGAATTTAATAAAGTCGATTTATATAGAATAAAGACGAATAATGAAGACAAACTATAATTGGCTTTCATATCAGGTCTGATAAAATGTAGCACTTAATTGTTGAGAAATACAAGGATACATCGATTTTTAGGGAGACTTATTTTTTGGCATTTGTCTTCCCTCTAATCTCGACATATTACACGATCGCACGGGATCAACCGTTCTCTGAGATTCGTTCGCGGGGGCACGACCCCGACGACGGCCATTTTGAAAGGCATGCACCTTATCTGCCGACTCGTGTCACGATCACCTCGTGTTGTATCGCAGATAAGAAACGCGCGTCGACCATGCATTCGAGATGTGACTGTAATCCACAAGAAAACTCGTATTGCAAGCTTATCAATAATCAAGGACACGACAGACTACCGACCATCGACAAATAAGTTTCATTCCGGCGATAAGAGAGTCATTAGCTCGGTTAGTCCGTTGGTTTACCTTTGGACTTCCTTATCAATAGCGATATACAAGCCACTTTTCGTTCGTCGCGACTTTTATCGTGTATGCTCTCTCTCTATCTTTCTCTGTCTCCAATAAAAAAATCTTGATATGAATCGTGTGATTAAATAATACACACACACACACAGTTAACATATCTGAATACTTTTTCACTTTCTTTTTAACATATTTAGCTACATTTTAATTAATGCTGTTTATCGATTAAATTCTTTGTGTGTGAATTTCTATTATGATCTCAAAATGATCTTAAAATCATTTCTTTTTCAGCGATTTTCACTGTTCGTAATTTTATATTCGTAATTTGATAAGATTACAATTTCTTTAAGTTCTCTAAGTTTAGATTATTTATTTCTGGACGGAATAAAATACTGGTAATAATGGTTCCCGAAAGGATCAGTAGTTCTTGAGAAAAAGATCGAAAAGAAGATGATTTTATAAGATTTCAAAAAGTTTTGATATGATTCTTGTATGTTGTATTATTGTTTAATATTTTTTAAATATATTTAAAAACTATTTTATGTAGTTTAGACTGTTCAAGGAATTATCTACCTTTTCTTAAGAAAATAAAAAGAATATTTTAGGATTCTGGAATATAAATCCGAATATTTTTCTGAAAGAAAAATATATAATACAGAGAATAAAGATTTATGAGCTTGATATATCAACGATTCCATTTCAAATAGTAACTATGTGAATAGAAATATATAAAAATCTTTTTGTTATGGAAATTACTCCTCGAGCGAATCTGATTCATAAAATGGTATTTAGGTTCTTTTCAAGATAGATAGACGCTTTTTGTGTAGAATTATTACTTCTTAATGCGTTCGCAACAATACCGTTCAACAATTGTTGGCATTCGATGTAATGAATATGCAGCAAATGTTTTATGCCGAGTATAAAACATCCTATTGTCAGTTGTACGAGCTACATTGTAGTCGTTGTGAAGGTCGTGATCGCGCTATAATTCCCAGTTACATAATATAGTTGATACCATCATTATCACGCAAATAGCATTCATTATTCGCAACGTCGACTTTTCGCGTTGGTTATCTTCTTCAAAATGTTTTACAAATCATTTTATTAGTACAGAATTGTTCAAGTTTTCTTCTCAAATCGTCGCGAATGATCATAGTACAAGATGAAAAAGAAGCACATTTTTCAAACTTCTTTCCCCTTTGTTATTTTAGGCAACTAACATGATGAATATGTTATTGCAATGCATTTCTAGAGCCATGATTTGCTAATTATTATCGCCTTTTCGCCGCGATCTTTTTATGTTACTGGTTTGTCCGTTTGCTAAAATTAATCAATCTCGAATTGAAACTCAATCGAGGAAAGTACAACGTTCGCAAGTTTGTTCTATTGATGAGAAAAAAAATGTGAAAGAGAAAGAGAAAAAAGGAAAGAGAAAAAGAAACTCGCCTCGGCCTTTTGTTATTTTAACCAGCACGATATCTACATGGTTTCTGTATTATTTAATCGAATTCTCCACTTGGACTTGGAAGATTTTGAAAAACCATGATAAATATGTAAATATGTTTTAAAAATTTAACTTTATTCAGGCATAATTTAATTAAATAAGATTTATAAATTTTGTTGTAAAAATATATTTTCAATTATTACCAAAAAAGGAACTTTCATAATTTGTAATATATCGCGAACTAAATGAATGAAACGAAAAGTTTGGATAAAAAGATTAAAAAATAATTGCAAGAGTTAATTGCCAATATTTGTCGATATCATGATTATTATTGTCGCAGATTTGACAATTTTATTTTCATGCGAAGCCTTTGCAATGAATTTTTCCGCGAGATTTCTCCTGCTCGTTTACATGGTTCCGAATCAAACGGCACGTTTTCCCACCGCGTAAAATCCGGCAAAATTTTCGCAACTGTCAAGTTTTTAATTTGTACACATAGAATAGGACCGATATACGCGGATGTGTCGAGTGCAGCGAGAGTCGTCGAAAAAAAAAAATCAATTCGTTTTCATATGGTGTCGGCACAATATACAATATATTACACCGTGTGGAACGGTGTGTGAATGTTTGATAAACGAACGGACGTCTATATGAATATCATCGAAAACAGGTGAAAATAATTCCGTTATTTTTATCAATTCTCTTTTTTCGAACGACTTGTTTCTATAATTTCCGTCCTAATTTGGAAACTCCTAGATACGGGTTCTAGGCGTCGAATCACGATTAGTCTTATAGTTACAATCTCGATGAAAATTAATTGACGTAGAAATAATAATGGCGGACAACGTGAATGAGAGATACTACGTCTTGATAATCAAAAGAACATCGAGAGAACTTTTCATTCTGCGTAGAGAACCTCCGCGAAGGTCAAACCCACCACCTGTTGCTTGATCGAGCAAAAGTCACGCATGAAAGGAGAGAAGAGAGAGAAGAGAGAAGAGAGAGAAAGAAAGTTCGAGTATTTTCTACAATGAATTTATAAGATTGTTAGAATTATTTCTGATAGTTCTTTTATGATGTGTTTCTTCTCGTTTATAAAAAGTATAGGTCTTTTATACGATGACATTTTGAAACCTCTCGACTTCATTTCATATTTCATTTATTCTAAAATAAAAAATTACAACAAAAGTAATATCAATAACTATATTTGTAATGTACAAGATAGCAATTAATAGCAATTATCTTTCATTATTAACATTTACATTTTTTAAGAATCAAAATCGAATTCAGGAAATTACATCCGAATGTTGATATTTTTTCCTAATAAACATGATTCTAATAATTGTCTTCTGTAATTTGCATTTACGAAAAGAGCGCGCATTCTGAATTGACAGGAAGAGGAAAGGCCGATCGCGTATGCCAGGATTAGAACGCGTATAGACATAACTTTCCAGGAAACTATTATGATAGAGTGCCGGGATATCGTAGCCTAAATTGCCGCGTTCGTGGCTCCAGAGGCGATCGATCGTATCTACAGCGTGGCACGCCGCTGCGGTCTTGCTTGAGTGTATTATACTCACATTGAAGAGGGAACGGGAAGCCGGCACGAAAACGGAATGCGAGATAGTCGGCGGCACGTGCCTTTTTTCGTATGGTAATTATCTAAAAGATTTTATTCCTTCGCGTGTTTCCAAAGACGCAATATTTATGTCAATATATTTAAAATAATCTTATTAATAGATGTGAAGAAGAAAAATAAAAGTTGGAAATAATAGTTATCAATAATAACGATGACATACTTAATGCCATAAATAATACAATTAATGTCCTACTGGTTTAATTATTTTTCCTCGTCATTTTTTTCACGATTTTTCTTTGTTTATTGAAAAAGATTTTTGGTTCAAAATTTGAAAAATATTTAAAAAAAAATTAATTAATCTTCGATTATTAGGATAATAATCTTGAAATAAAAATAAACTATTGGCGAGGAAGAGCAGGATTCTCGAATTTTTTAAATATGGGATAAAATAGCATTTTTCGTTCATTTCAGTTATTATTCGATTCAAAATACACTTGATTTTATTTTGATTTTTTTAAATAGGAGTTTATATCTATCACAGAATTATTTTATATATCATAATTATGGAATTCTGTTTCGAAATGCAAATATTCGTATCGCGATATATTATTTTTTAAATCTTTAATTTACATTCAACGTAACGATCGATTCAAATTCTGAAAAAAGAGCTACTTATCCAAAACATTTTTAACAAAGTTTAAATTCCATTTTGCATCTTTATTTATCGCGTAAAATTATTCATTAATACTCGGATATATATATACGTCATTTAAAATACCATGATTAAAGAAGCAAACCATTTTTTTATTCTTTGCGCAATCGGTCATTAGTAACCGATAAATCTATAATCGCAATTGAGGAGCATTATCGCAAATTGATTTTTTTAAACAAGGATTTTCTCATATAATAAAATTGATTATCAAGTATATGTCGCGTTGGCAACCGACGCATTATCTCTGGTTATAAATGATTGATTTGAGACGTACAATTGCAATGACAAAGAAAAGATACCAAAAGATACTCTCTTGCGCACTCTCATAAAATTTTTCAAGTTTTTCCCAGATTCCGATTGAAACTCGACATATTTGTTCCAAATAAGTATATCGTATCAATTCAGAATATATTTATTTAATATTTATTTTTATTCCAAAGATGCGTTTTTTATTTAGAATTGAAATAGATACGAATATTTGCATTTTTTAAACAAATTAGATTAAAGTGATTTTCCAGATTTATGAATAAATGCAATTTCTGATCAATATGATCAGCTCTAAATCCGTGTGTTTCAAAAATTTTTGTTTGAAATAAAAATTCTCAAATACTCTTAATTTTTTGGAAATTTTTTCATTAATATTTCATTTCGCAAAATCGAATATTTTAGATATATCTTTCAAATAATTTATAAGAATAATGCTTAATTAATTAATAAATAAATATTTTATGTATATTAAGTATTTTAAAAGAGAATTAAAATATTTAGAATATTTCATATTAATTACAGAATATTTTATATTAATTCTCTTATCTCGCGCATATTAATTATATTCATTATATTAATTCTTATCGTAATACATAATAAGTCGTTATTGAATAAGTCGTTTATGAAAACAATCAAATTCGTTCTATGTATAAGAAATAATAAATTAACAAAATTATAAACTGCTCACCTTATGATTATTCCGCCGTCTTGTTCCCGTCATGATTCCCGTTCGTGCTTCTCTTCTTTAGGCCCATCCTTCTTGCTTGTTCCTTGTTACTTCTTTTCGTGATACTCACACAACACTCACTCGCGAAAACACGATTAATTACAATCGCGCGCGCATTAATCATCAGAATATAACGATCGTGAGGCATTTTACATCGCACTCTGGATGCTAATCGTACACGCAACGCGCACTTTTCACATTTAAGGCGAGAGAACGCAAATATCAATGTTATACGAAACTACGATAATGGAAAACTTGAATTTGTACGATAATTTTTCGCAAAGAATGGTCAGCGTTTTTTAGTATTTGTCGCGATCATATTTCGAGACATAATAACGACGTACTAACAATAAGAGTCTCACATTATCACCTTGTCGCCGAAATTCTCACCGAACAAGTGACAATAAATCAATAGCGTATAAACGATAGTACACACGACCGCGAATAAAAAAAAAGACAAATACATATATAGATTATACATAATAAATACATAGCCACGCAATATTTAACATGCTATGAAATAAATTCAGGCGAAATATTCTGTTACTTATATATTTCTCGAAGTCTATCCTCAATTATTCGTTAACAGTTAATATATCCATAGATTTTCCTAACCTCGCGATTCGTCTATTATCGCGAATTATTGATTTGAGAATAATGGAAAAATTATATATAATATATTTACATTATTAACGAAATATCTCAAAACGAGCAAGCGTTATATATATGTCTATATATATGTATATATATGTATATGATCGGATTTGACATCTCTCGCTTTTTGCGAAAAATATTTCAAAAGATACAACGACGATACGCGAAGCGTCTCGCTGTACTTCCTCCTCCTTCGAGTCTCACGGCGCGAATGATAAGGTCGCAGCGCTCTGAAGGTCGTAAACAATAACGCGCTACGTCATCAAGGCCGCATTCCAAAGCAGTTTCCTTGGCAGTTTCACTCGCGCTGTTACAAAATACAGACGTATTAATATATCACAACCTAAAATGGCGGATTCTTAAAAATATTATATTCTCCGAGTATCTACCATATCTTTAATTTTGCTATCTTTATATTCCTTACAATTTTAACAATTATCAACTCACACTAATTGATTTTTTTTATTATCGCGTTTCAATTAAGCACTAATTCACGTCGTAAAATCGCGCGATAATGTGCAGTTCACTCGTGTTGTTACAAAATATATACGTATTAATATATTACAATCTAAAATGGCGGGATTCTTAAAAATATATTCTCCGAGTATCTATCTTTTATTTAATTTTGCTATTTTTATATTCCTTACGATTTTAATAATTATCAACTCACATTAATTCGTTTCCATGATTATCGCGTTTTAATTAACCATTAACTCACATCGTAAAATGGCGCGATAATGTGCAGTTCACTCGTGTTGTTACAAAATATATACGTATTAATATATTACAATCTAAAATAGCGAGATTCTTAAAAACATATTCTCCGAGTTTCTATCTTTTATTTAATTTTGTTATTTTTATATTTCTTACGATTTAATTATCAACTCACACTAATTCGTTTCCATGATTATCGCGTTTCAATTAACCATTAACTCACGTCGTAAAATCACGCGATAATGTGCAGTTTACTCGTGTTGTTACAAAATATATACGTATTAATATATTACAACCTAAAATCGCAAGATTCTTAAAAATATATTCTCCGAGTATCTATCTTTTACTTAATTTTGCTATCTTTATATTTCTTACGATTTTAACAATTATCAACTCAAACTAATTCATTTTCTTGATTATCACGATTTAATTAACCATTAACTCGCGTCGTATATCGCGCGATAATGCGCAGATGCGCATTAGGACCATTGTTGACGTCATTCTCAAAGTTTTCAGTCATCGAGTACGAAACTGCCTGTCCAGAGCTACGTCTTTAAGTAATAAGCAATCGGTGGTTTTATCGGCTGCACATTTTGAGTCATTTATTTGATCGAAATCAATCGCATAAGTCGACAAAACAGGAGAGAGACGATAATTTCTCATATATTGCAGTCTCCGAATATCTATTCTTCTTTCTAACCTGTATAACCTATATATCTATCGCTTGTAACGAAAGCTAAAATTATTGTAAAATTAACGCGTTGGTAACACTGATAGTGAAGTTAACCACAATTTTTTTTTACCGAGCGGATCACAGGTTCGTGTAACTGTCGTAATTTTCACATTTTTAATCCGCAATATAAAATAAAGTGCGCGTTGTGTTCGATTAACACATCGAGGGTGCGATGTAAAGTATCTCGCGATCGTATTCGGTTAATTAGTGCGCGGTTTTGGATAATTAATCGTGAGTGTTTTCGCGAGTGAGTGCCAGAGAAGATGAAGCAATATGAAACAAACAAGAAGGACGAGAAGACCTGGAGGCATCGGGCAATGGAATGGAATGGAATGAAGTCATAATCGGGATGGAACAATACCGTGAGTAATCTATAATTTGATTAATTTTTATCTATAGACTATTAACTATTCGATAGCGAAAACTTTAGGTAGTTATAATCGTTGTATATGCGATCTAGATAACCTACATAACCTATATAAAATAACCCAAGCTAATTGTTTTTGGAAATATATAAAATATTAAAATATTTTATAAAATATTTACAGTGGCAGAAAGTTAATAATTTAATATCGAAAGAATTACGAGAAAGTGTTACACTCTCTTTCTTGAGTTTGAAATAATTATTTTCTATCGAATTGTAATTATATAATTCTCGTTGATATATCTCTCGGAATTATTTCTCCCTATTTTTGCCGTATTATAAATTTGTAATACTCTATATTCTTTTAATAATTCTTTAATTAAAAGTAAAAAAGAGTACATCGCGCTTGATGCAGAAGAGATTTCATTTGAAAAAATCAATCGTGCGAACTAGCGACATGAATTAACATATATATATTTGTTTGTCAGATACGTGTGCATCGTAAATATCGTGTCGATCGAATTGCATTTACCTGCATTCGCGTGTTGTACGCGTGCTTTTATCCTTGTTCCATATTTTTGTCGTCGATCGCTACCGCGACATGTAAAAAAAAATATTCCCAGCAAGTAAACGAGAAAGAGAGAGAGAACACTTTCGATGGTTGCACAATTGTAAAATTAATATGCTTCTGTGAAGAATCGGATAAAGAATTCCATTTTTAACCAGCTGTATTAAATTCTTTTAATAGAATAAAATTGAAAAATATATATCTCTCTTTATCTATGCGATGTATCGCATTTAAATTTTCGTTATGAAAAGGGTATAAAGCAAAACGCAGTTAATAATAAAAATGATAGTATCTATTTTATCATTTTTTTAATTTTATTCTATCTCTATAAAGAAATTAGAATATTTAAATTTTTTGTTATTTAATTGATAAATTGACTTTATCTGATAAATTCGTATTTTTCACAAAAAAATTATTAATTAAATATTGATTAAATTTAATATCGATTAACGTCGACTGGTACCTTATAAATGTTCAAATAAATAAAGTGTTTTAAATATTCTACTTAATATAATCAAATCGAAATTGAATGATAATAAAATGGAAATCGAAAAAGAATTTTAAAAAAAGATTAGAGAAATGAAATGAGATTTTTCTGGGTTTCTCACGTAAAATCGCTATAATCGCTACAAATTTTAAAATTTATTACTTTTGATCTGAATTTTCATAGATTTTACCTATAATTTTCCTGGAAAATTAGATTGCAATTATATCTCCGAAATTTTTGTATGCGGGTAATTCTAGATCGCATTGATAAAATACAAATTTATATTTTCATCCGGAAAGATGCCGAACGATAAAATATTTGACGTATAATCAACCATAAATAATACTTTATAGGTGATTTTATTCGATATGTAATTGCTATTTTATTCCATGATGTTTTCGGGAAATAAATTTCCATTAGAAATTTTTCTACGCGATCAGCAGCGTGCAAAAAATATGCGTGCACGGATAATCTGCGAGAATGTAATTTTTCGTTTCTGCGTACGCACTTATTAATGAAACCATTGTCTCGCTGTAATGCACAGCGTAACACTCTTTTTGCACCCGACAAAATTGCCGCATCGGAAATGTATCTACGCGAGACACGCGCTTCTTTAGAATTTGCTTTACGGTCGCGCGATTCAATTATTACGTGTGCTTTTGTTTTATTGAATACAAATACAATCTCCAACCTCGCACATTTTATTCATCGATCGAATTCATTTTATACATATCGGTTATGCGCCCTATTGCCTTGGAGAAAAACACAAGTTATTCTCTGCTCAATTACTATTCGCGAAATATATCTTGCGATAGTTTCGTTTCCTAATATTATAATTGATATTTCTTTTTTCAAGTAATAGATCTTGAGATCTTAAGCTAATTTCCTTCAATTCTAATTAAATATTTTTCAAATTCTTTTCGCTGTCTAAATATATTCTTTGCTTTTTAAAAGAGAGAAAGAGAGTAAAATATTTCGTACTTTTATCGTCAGCTTCGTTTTAGTGGCTCCGTATTTCACATACATTGTTGTCGTCGATTACAACAAACGTAGACGACGAAATAGACGGTTTGTCTTACGCAATACTGGAAATTATAGTACGGTTGAGAGAAGCCGACGATTAATTCCTGCTTCGAGTGCCTCTCGCGCACACTCGAAATTCGCTCTATAATTTGGCTATTATACGCGATATATACCAGCGAGCACCTCCCCGCTACCCTCGAGGGAGGAGGGCAGGGGGAGGGGGAAACGGTTTTCCCTCTTCTCTTTTTTTTTTCGAACACAATGAGCGGACGAACCGGCAGCTGCCTCCGGTGACACGCGCCAATGACGCACGCTCGCAGCTTGTACACGCAAACGCGGACGCTTTTCCTCTACTAGGCTGCACCTCTCTGCTTAGCTCGCTCACGAACTCTTATATCCATTCCGGGTTAAATGCTTCCGTGCGCGATATGTATTAGGTATTGGATAAAGGCACGTGTGTAAGCCGAATTGACGTAATCTGGACCCCGGAAGGCGCCCCAGCTCGCACACCTTCGGTACCTGCGAGCTGTCGAACGTGTTGTAACTCTCTCTCCTCTAATCTTGGCACGCTGCCGAGGTGGCAAATGAAAGACTCTATAAACGAGGCAAAAAAGAATGATATCTACATTATATGGACATCGTCACTTTTTATTTTTTTTTAATATTATTTTTTAAATAATTTAATATACTTGTTATTTAAATTATATTTAAATATTCAATATCGCGTATTGAAATTTTTATTTTGCCTCGTATATTCTTATCTCGCGTTTCTTCTTCTCTTTCTTGCTTAAAAAGATTTACAGTGCATGCAGTAAATATTTCGTAGAAAGCGCGAGATATTAATTTTCTTTCATGGAGCTGTACCCAGCGCAGCTGTCACCGATTTTGCTGGGTATTTTCCATAGGACTAGGACCGTGGCACGGGCCGAGAGAGAGAGAGAATTTACTTACCGGGATGCTCAGGTAGTCGTACGCAGGTCGGATATTAGACGCCTCGGCACGGGCCGACAGAGTTACAATGGCGCGGCATCGCAAGGGTAAAGGAATACCTATAGACAGATACATACGTGGCAGCGAGGGGTGTATATAAGCAAGAGGGAAGTTAGTTCGAATGAATTTAAACTGAATGAAACTTGCGTGTGTGTGTGTGTTTTGCGTATGCACACTCGTAAATCACAAAACTTTCTCGAAATGAAACGTGTAATTTTCGTTACAATTTCTCCGTAGAAGGAAAAATTTCATATTAAAGTTCCGAAGATCTCTACTCGAGTTTGAACGAAGTTTAGTTTTCGCAATATATTTAAAAAATCGAGACTTTTTTGCTTCCCTGTATGTATAAGTGATCGGTGGATAAGATGAAATTCGCACACGCGCGAATGATTATTCATACGATTGCTCGCCAGACTTAGCGGGGGCGCGAAAGAATTAGTGACTTTTTTTTTTTAATACGACGAACACTACTCTCGCGCTACCAGTCGAGCGACATTATGTCCGGGCTAAATTGTGCCCGAGGATAGGATTACTCAGCGACACCGGAGACTCGTGAAAACCGAGCATAAGTCTCCTCATCTTTCTCTCTTTCTCTCTCTCTCTTTGGCGACAAACTGAGATGATTGCGGCACTTCGCAGCAATAAAACGCGATAAAACAATCGGCTTTTGAATATTATCTCTTTCCTCTTGTTCCTCTTTCATACATAGGTTACATTAGATTGCTTAACGCTTCTCAAGCTTCAGCTACTTTTCTTGAATATGATTGGGTTTGCAGTCTGTTGGCCTATCTCGCAAGTCTTATATCATTTCTCTTTCCATTCAAACGCAATCCTTTTAAATTCGTTCATATATTAATAGCACAAAAGATGTAATAGATTTTATAATTATTTACATTCATTTTTTTCGTCCAAGTGAAATTTGTCAAACGCGTCAGATGACAAAGATCCTACGATTTTTTCATTTCACGATCCATTTTTTCAACTGACACGTGTAAACATAGATTGCAGTCGCTCTTCTCGCCGATATAGAAGTCGATTATTTCATAATATCTTAAATATTACGAATATTTAGAAGGAAGAGAAAAATTGTACGATTATTATACATATTTGCGCGGAGAAAAATATCGATGATCAACTGCCGAAGAATTCGCGACAAGGTCTCCTCGAAACGTACTCGAAATGCGTGTGACCTCGCTTACGTAGCCGTGTGGACCGTGGACCCCACTTAACCAATCGTCCGGCGATAATCCTCTCCTTCTCGCACTCCCGTCGCCCGTCTCTCTTCCTCTCTTATGTCAGCCCCACCCGATATATCTCTCGACCGTTCTTTCACTCCAGAGCCGCGCCAGCGCGGCGCTACTCTCATTCATTCGCCATCCCTGTCGATCTTTGTCGCCTCTCCGCTTTCTCTCTCTTTCTTTTTTCTTTCTCTCTCTCTCTCTCCTTTCTTCGCGAGTGTTCTACGACCGTCCTTTTACCCTGTCCTTCCACCCTGGAATTCCGAAGCGTGAGCAAGAACCGTCTATTTAGTAAGATGTAAATCAGAACGAATCTATCTCTCTTTGACGATAGCGCCTCCGAAAGACACGTCGCGATGTCAGTTCGATTGCTCCTGTCGCTTGTTTTTTTTCGAAGTGTGCAAGCTTATGTTTAAAAGCACTCACAGATTGCGTAAAAAGTAGAAGTATTCATTATTATGTAATCATACGATAGATTCACTTAGAAGTTCACGATTCCTTGTCGTATATCGAGATAGAGAAAGAAAAATTATTGATAACGATTTTAAAAAATTTCGTAGAGATACTTTATCAAAATTCCCATTCACAATTAAATAATTGCGACTTGTAGATACAATAACGAATGAAAATTAATTATCACGTTTATAATTATTTTAAAACTTGGACAAGATTTTTGCCCGATAAAAGGAACATTCGTTTCTCCAAAATACCCCGAAGCACAAAGGGTTCGTGCTCAAAATATTACCTGTTAATTTCTCTCGAGAGACTCTCGGAGAAACACTTATTAACATTTTTCGCGGGCACGAGTCAACCTGGTATACTTTACGTATACTTTACGTAGGTGTACCGACACACTCTATTGTGTCCGAAACACCAGTCATGCGGGTCGCCGGGAAAGAGAAAAAGCCTCGATCCTTTCATCCGCTCATCAGGGAACCACCCCTCACGGAGCGAATTCGACAAATGTGTGATCGTGGCTGCAAGTCTCATTCTCGAAAAGCCCCCCGGATGTTTTTTCTTTTTCATCCGTGTAATTTCCTTCCTGAATTTATCATGCATTTTGAGTAATAGTTCATGTTGAATAATCTAATAATTCTCTAATCATTTGCATTTTTTAGAAAATTTAGAGAATTGTTTTATTTAGAAGAAACAAAAACTAAAAGAAAAGTTTGCACATTTATCAGAAAAATTCATAATTACATGTATGTTTAATTATATGATGCATTGTAATTAATTTCGACATATTCCGATAGAAGATTCTCTCATCTCCTATCACACATTCATTAAATGTTTTTCTGCATCAATATTCAATATTGCACACAAACTTTCGCATTTACGAGAAATACATATGCATCAATCTATGCCAAGATGAGTAATAGTGTTTTTGTTTTATTGAGGATTGACAAGATTTTACATTTTACAAGAGAAAACAATAAATGAAAGAGAAAGTGAATTAAATTACGTAATAATTTATTATATATTATTATAATTATATATTATAATTATATATTATAATTATTATGAGCGAAAGATGGGCCAAAATTACATAGATATAAATATATATTTTAATTAAAAAATTAATACTAACTGTTATGATTTAAAAAGTAAAAGCCTGACTTAATATTATATAGATATTAGATGAATGAGAAATTTTTGAAGAAAAGATCTGTTTTATAATTAGATGTGGATGTTGGGTGATAGTGGATCGGTAAATGAACATAGATAAGTCAATATTGACGCAGACGCGATGTATCAGATACGATAAAGTATCTTTTAAAAATTGTGGATAATAAATATTCGTATGGTTTCATAAAAATATTATTACGATTACACGTGTTACTCTTCATTCTTGAGTTTATTTTCGATTTTTCCCTTCTTTTCTCTCCGCGCGGGATGTTGTAGTGTCATTTCAGGCGGCAGCGCGTAATCTCCATCGTAGTTCTTATATGAGAGAGAGGAATTTCTCTCCTTCTTCCTCCAAACGCTTTCTACCGTGAATGCCGCTGGCAACTGCTAATTAGACACACGCCTGTCCATTGTAGGGATGAGAATGGCACGATGACGCGGCGGTCTTTCTTCGCGATCAAGAGAACTGAGCGAACAAGAGAGAGTGAGAGAAAGAGAGACAGAGAAGAGAAAAAGAGAGATGCGAGCAAAAGGCTGTCGAGAGCGCACGAAAGAATCGAACAAACTTCATACACCTTCGTTCTTGAGTGCCTCGAGTTCGAAATAATCGTGATTTGTCATTGCGTGCGCGTAATTTCTTTCGTAAAGATAATTTTATAAATGTCTTCTTTCATGTATTAATGTGTCTTGGTAAAATGTTTCTCTTAGAAACATTTTCCATTACTTGTGTTTGCCAATATGTCTGCTCCCACATTCTCGTTCTATTTTTCCTTACCTCCTTAATTGTTATCATTTGTTTATAAATGTGAATATATTAAAATAATGAACTGAATTTATATATTTGATACGAAGTAAAAGATATGAATCGTTACTTGCAATTTTATTATTTACATTGCAATGCGTAATATTTCTATTATTCTGACTAGATGCAATAGCGCCTCTAAAAAACAATGAATCGTTTTAAGACAACTATATGATCTGTAATAAATATTCAAGAGCTAGAAGATTCTTCATCCACATTCTCTGATATCAATAAAACTAAAGTATAATCGTTAAATTTCTGGTATGTGTGGCATCTTTCTGTGGATAAAAATATAAATTTGTATCGTGCTAGCATGATTCAGAACTGCAATGTTACACTTGTACTGAATTTTTTAATGAAGTTTATTTTATTTACAATTTTTATTACTTATCTATGTAAATTGTAAGTGTACATTGTTATATGCATATCTGATAAAGAAAGAATATATAACAATTGTTAAAAAAGGATTCGTAATGGCATGTGCTGTTTAATGAAAAAAAAACAAACAATTCATACGCATATATGATAAATCAAATGATCTAAAACTAGTGTCTGATCATTTATATATCTGATTAGGAGAGAATGTGTCAAAGTACCGACATTTCTTATTATATAGGCTCTAAATAATTATTTAATTATTTCGTCTCTCTTCTTCTATAATTTTATAAATTTAATAATCTCTACATATACCACCCTCGAACATTTTTAGAACTTTTACATGTCGGAATAATTAACAATGTGGAAAAAATCATGGGCATGAAAAAATCGTAGTAGACACCATATGCGTCGAAAGGGAAAATATGTCGGGGCGCGAGACTCCATTTTGACGGCAGCGTCGCGACGCGCTCTCCTGCGACAAGACAGAAAAAGAGAGAGAATGAAAGTGTGTGTGTGTGTGTGTGTGTGTGTATGGATGTGCATTTGTGTGTGTATTTGTGTGTATCACCGGTACTAACGAGCCGCGGATAACCAAAGATTGTCGGTCATGGATGCGACCCGTAATTAGATGCTATCTCTGCGTTTCCCGGGGGATCGACTCTCTCGAGGGAGCGAGATGGATGCATCCTTATCCGTCGGTTTTGCGACGATAATTGGCCCCGTTTACAATCGCCGGCCAGCCGGTCTCTCACCTTGAGAGGACGTCGTCCTCTCGCGCCCCGCCGTTTAGCGGCGGACGGAAGTGCGATCGGCGATTGTGACGCTTGATGGCGCGTAACGAAGTGACGTCATAATATACTCATAGTCGCGACTACGCGACTATGAATAGTCGCGTGCCATTTGCAGTCGCGGCACCATATGGCATAACGGTGCGCCGTTCCCGTTTACTCGCTCTCGTAACTCGCGACTCTCTTTCGCAGTCTTATCCCCGAAGACGTCGATTAGCGTCGAGGAAAAGTCGCGGATGATCCTCGCGATTTTATTCGCAAATTTCGCGATGCTAATGATATCGTGATAGGACCCAACATTTGTGTTAAGATATCTAAATGCAAACAGTTTCTGATGTTTGGAAAAAAGTCCCAACTTTTCCTTACTTAAAAATAAAATCTTATGCGAAATTTTCAAATATTTAATCTTCGATTCGCAAAAAGAAGGATTGTAAATTTTATTCAGATTTTTTCATTATTTTCATATTAATTACATGTTAGAGAATTAGAAACTGAAGATACGTTCTTAAGAATTGCTTGTTATTTACATTACTTTAATTCGCTTAAAATTCTTTTTAATAACGTTAGAAGAGGAGAAATCTCGGAAATAATCGGTATATTCTATATTAATTTAAATAATCAATTTTGACAAAGATTTAAATACATCAGGATATATCCAATGCTGACGAAAATTAAGGAGATTGAAAATTATTTAAACTCACTATAATTTGGGGACAATCAAATTTCAATTTGAATTTTACGAGTATTTGCATATCGCTAAAATGAACATTTTTATATTAATTTTCTTTATTTTACATCGAATATCTTCCGACATCGAGCATTTTTTCTTATCCTAGATATTTGTTGAAACATTGATGCAACATATTTTTAATAAATTATAGATTTACTTGTCAAACGTTCCAAAAATACTTTTTGAAATGCAATTTTTCGAAGGAACAATTTCAGAGAATAAGTCACATATTTCTATTTATCCTTCCATCATATCGAAAGAAAGAGATGTCGATTTTTTGTCATATCAAATTATATTGACTCGCAACATTTTAGTGACGTTCATTGCGAAAAATACGAACGATTAGGTGACACGAGAAGAGAAAGAGAGAGAGAGAGAGGGAGAGAGAGAGAGAGAGAGAGAGAGAGCGAGAAAGAGAAAACTCTCTCTTTGAAGGACAATACCGATAGACGAGCAAATCGATAACGTTAGATAGATAAAGTATCGCAAAGAAGTACTTTCCTTCCTAAAAATACTTCCGCAGCAGAATATGATTGATATAATTATATCGATTACCGTGCGATATTTTATCTCGCGAAATTTAATCGCGGAATAGAATGGAATTTGCAATCATTTCCTTTTAGAAATCTGGAAATATATTGTATTTGTGTTTAATGTTGGAAAATTATGCGCATGTATATATCTATAACGAGTATACAAAATATCCGAAAATTACCTTATTTATTAATATATTTTTAATAGCAGATTTTTGGCCAATTTTTAACATAAAAATGTAAAGAAAGGTCATTATTTTTTGCATGTTCCAATTTTTATATGTATTATGTATATATATATATATATATATAACTAAACCTCAAATTAAAATTCTATTAAAGTAAACGCTCTCTGAAATTAACTGAACTATGCAATTTTTAAAATCTTGCAATTCCAAGCTTAATTTATTTACGAAAAGCCTTTCTTTTTCAACCGCTCAATTAATTGAAAAAATTGATGCCATGTTATTTTTGCTGAAAAAACATCGTATCCAAATTGAACGAAGAATCTATTATTAAAAGGATGATAATTTTGAGGTACCCTATATATATTTATTGCTTCCTCTTGTTGTTGGATTATATTTATATATTCCGCATCCATTCTTAGATTCTAAATTAAGACACATTCTGCACTCGTTGCCAAGTAATTCCTTCATATGTTATCGCGGGGATTAGGTTTCCACGTGTGAGTGTCTATATAAATAGATATCTTCATAATTACAAGCAAGACGCAAGCGATTACATCATCTTTGCTGCCTCATTAAGTATTACATAATCATCCGCAAGATTTTCCTTGTGCTCGGGGAGAGATTCGCAGTCACCTTCTTTGGTATGCTTTTGGTATGCGATCGTCGTATCGTGCATGTCTTCCTTTCTATCGAAGTTGGGTGATCAGAAACGCGAACACAGTGAGATGGAAACGTGGTAGCAGCGGCAACCGAGCATCTAAAAGAACGAGGACCAAGGACAAGGAATGGGAGAGCATTTAGCTAAACATGCGACTAGTTTTTGTCGGGTAACTGCGAAAGGCACAGACACAGAGAAACGAGGAGAGAGAGAGAGAGAGGAGAGGAAGGGAGAGAGAGAGAAAGAGAGACACTTCATCGCCAGGTGGCAAGTGCGCTCTCGGAGAACCTGCATCGCACGTGTTGAAGATCTTGGATGATACGAATTTAACGAAGCCGCGGGAGAATATCGGATTTCGATCATTGGATTTAGTTTTCTATAGGTTAGTTAGTAGACTCCCTTAATAGTTTTTCGGTTCGTTTATGAAGGACGTTGACTCTGATTTTATCGTTGATAAAGATAATTAAATTCTGATATAATTGATATAAAGAGGAAATAAAAATCTCGCTGTCATAATCGTTTTGATCTAGTTCTAGTGTCAAATTTGTTAAATATATCCAATAGAAAAAAGCTGCTATTATATTTTTTAAAGTAAAATTTACGCGACATTTTGGGAAATAATTAGTTGTAGATATCTTTTTTCAACAAGATCGGTATATAACAGAATAATTAAACACTATATTTTTCTATTTAACGTCAAATACAATAAATGTCCCAGAATAATCGCGTATCCTTTAATAACTGATTCTTTGACAATTTTCAGCAAACAGAGGTAATCTATTTTTTCAGCAAAAGCATCGATAATTATATGAATAATTTGTGACTTATATAAGCATTTAAAAAAAATGTCTTTTTCCAAACGAGACTTTATGAAATTAAGAATTAATGAAACTGCATTGTATCCCATTAGAGTTTCAGATAGAGTTTATTAGAATTCTAATTTAAGACTTGGTTACAAAGATATACAATGGCAAAAATTGGAAATTTGCGAAAAATGATGGTTTCTCTTATATTTTCGCTTAATTTCAAATTGGCCAGAGAACCTGTTTATTAACAGAAGATCCAGTGATTTTACATTCTAAATTTAAGTGTTTCATAACAATAATAATGTATGCATTTTCGTCATCGTCGATTTTTTTTTCACAAATATATTATTTTATTTTTTGCCGCATTTTTCATCACGATTTCTGTGTCAGAAAGGAAATTGTACGTGTCATGTTATCAACCTGTCAATTGTATGCGTCATGTTATCACGCTTGTGTGGCGTGTTATTTAGACACGAATGAGAACATATCTTTTCGCGTTCTATGTTTTCAAACTGCATTATCCGGTTCGTTTAAATGATAGAAACCATTTGAGAGAAACATCGATCGTTTTCAACTTGATTGAGCTTTCGCGTTTAAATCATAATATTTCGAACAGTAGTAGTTGATCGATTTCTCACTCTAATTTATATACGATTTGTGGGAAATGTCGTTGGACGCGCGAAAATAAATTCTCGCGATATATCCTCATAAACGGAACGTTCGTTGCTAGAATGGGGACATTTGCCTAGATAAAACGGTCAGCTGGATCCCGAAATTACGGCCTTGGCCGTAAATCGGCGAGCGCGACGCGCCGTCACAATTTCGCGCGGACGTTAATTGTCGTCCGCGGTTGAAATATTGTCGGCGACTTAACGAGGTCTGTGCACGAGGATGTACGTCGGTACGCACGTTTCGGTGACGCTCTATGAGATTCGCGATCGCGTTCATCCATCTCTGAGATGAAAGTTCGGCGGGCGATCGACGATCTTACCTTCGATCTTATCAATCGGGGATAGGGACCGCAAAATTCGCGCGATATCGATGATAATTGTCAGAGCAGCTTCGCGAAAAATGCCTGATTATCGTCGGAAAAAGATGGGGCGAACAATTTTATCACGCTGCTCTTTCCTGCGTCCGAACTATTGATTTTTCTCATACGGTTCTCGCGCGCTACGCTCTTTGTAGAAAATTCGGCTCATTCTACGATGCAGGAATTTCGAGGAGAAAATAGAAAAATATGGTTATTGGATTTCAAGTCTGACCTTTAAGCAATTCTTCTTCTCCTTTTGTTAGATATTTTTTGTAGATATTTTTATCTTTTTATATTTTTCAGAGAAAATTTCTAACCTGGCTGTTTTTTTTATCAAAAACAGGCATTTTATATATATTTAGAAATTTAAAACCAAAATTATTTGTGAACAATCGAGCAATATATTAATTAATTTGACGCTTAATATATATCGCGACTAACAAGCAGTGAAAATCAACTATCATTTTTAAAATCATATCAACATTATTTTTTATACAAAATTTTTTACAACAAAGTTTACTACAGTTTTCCTTAAAAGCTCAGTCGAGAATATGCGAATGATTAGAAAGAATATCAATAAAAAAACATTATTTAATAATTTTTTTGAAAAATTATTGTATACACAAAAGTTCATAAAGAATTATCTAAAAAAAATTTGAAAAAATTAATATTTAATGTATTTATGCTCATTCGCATTGATATTCCTTTGTAATTTTTCATTCATCTGAACTTCATTTTAGACAAATTTTATCAAAACTTTGCATGGTGACATCGTCTTTCCTTGTCGTCTAAAGCGGGAGAATCACGTCTGAATCGGATTGTGATTTATGTATTTCCAATCTAAAGATTTGTTATGTTTTCCTCGTCAGAATAGCATGCAATGCAGCAACATAGAACAGCAGGATGCGGTAAGACAGTAGTCGGCATTTGGTTCTGCCTCGATCGTTGTTTATCCTTCTCTCTCGGCTGATTATTCAGGTCAGGGGCCACCTCCTGGCGCGGTACATAATACTTATTGTGATATAATAGATGATTATTCTTTTTTTCTCTTGTTCAAAGGATGTAAAATATAACAAGATTAATAGTTAGATCAAATCGAAAATCGATATGGATTGGATATTTATAATTCATTTTATAATTTATTTCTTTAAATTAAATTATACTAGAAACTAGAGATTTTTTCATGATTTATATAATACTGATCTGTTGTTGGTTTCCATTTCCGATTTCATGTCATCTGAATTATCTTGTCAGTTTTTTTTTCACTAATTTTGTGACTTTTAAATGATAAGTTATTTATGAGATTTTCTATATTAAATATCACAATATTGATAAAAAGAATGTAATTTTAAATTTTCCTCTTTTGTCACATTTCTTGAATTAACATAAAAATATGACATGCTAAAAAATTCGACCAGCGATATTTCCAATGAACTTTTACCTGTCAGGCAGGATAATAGCGAGTTCTTTTCACAAAACTTTGACTTTTATTTTCTGTAAGACCATTTTCTTCCCATTTCTTTTCTCTTGCCAGTTTTTTCTGGATCGGATCTGCCCGGTCATACTTGTTTTCTTTAATGGCGTTGGGTCACCATGCATTCGGAAACGAGAATCGATGACTTCAGATTTATAACCGCCATTTTTAATCTTTCTAATGTTATTCTCTCTTTCTCTCGTTCAAAGAAAAATTCTAATGAAATTCAAGACTTCATAAATGGAAAATTTAAAATATCAAAGGATTAAAATATCGCTTAAATCTTTACTTCTGTTATATGCATCGTATTGTGTTACTTTATGTTAATTCACAACAAAAGCCAACTCAATAACATGACGCATGTCACGTTAGTAGAAAATAATTTTCAAATATACAGTAAAAAATTAACTTATTTATACATATAGTGTTTATCCTCAAACTAATATTTTCTAGACTGTCACATTTATTGTTGGTAATTTTAATAGGAAAATAAGAAATTTTTAATAAGAAAATAACAATACAAAGTGTCAAAAATTTGGACCAATACATACATGCACATTATGAAAATATATACTTATTTAATAATAAAGTATACATATTTTTAAGGATCATTTAGTTATAATATTTGTTATTTTTGAGTGTTGCATGCAATTCTCTCTCTTTGGCGGAATAAATTTCTAATAAAATGCACAATTATATTTCTGATTTATCAATATAATAATTTTTTTCTTTTTTTTCTCCTCTTTTGACACATTATTATTTGGTACATCTTATACATTTCTTGATTACATATCTTTTCTCATTTCTTGATTACATATCTTTTCTCATTAAATTTGTATGCATCGATAGCATAAATATTTAAAATATAAATGACGCAAGATGGATCCATCGATAACCTTCATTTTCGATCATGTTTATTTAGCGTAGTGAAGATGTGCACGTCCACCGTCTAATCATTAATCACTAACTCCGAGAGCGGATATTATCACTTATCTCAACGTTCCGCCTTACGTTACCGTTTGTCCAATGTTGGCACATTCCTGCTATTTATCTATTCATCCCTCTCTCTCTCTCTCTCTCTCCTTTTCCCCTGGTCGGACTACGAAGCCGTATAAGCTGTAACTTCTCTCCTCTTGGTAGGAGGACCCTCCTTCCCTTCCCCCTTTCGCTGCTCCATTACCCGGTTTTCGTTCTCCTCGTCGCTCTTCTCATCTCCTGCCCTCGTCCTGACCCGACTTCGGGAACCTTCCAGGAAGATTTCCAGAAGGAGCGAGACGCGCAGAAAGCGTAATAACCCCTACGGCGTCGTCCTTCTCGTATGTATATACATGATGCCGGTACTCACGATGAAAGTTATTCACGATGTTGCATCTCTCCACCACTGACCTACGACCTTCGTATTCAGGTGGTATCCGTGTATCGGCGCGGATATCAAGTCCCACAAACGCGCGCGCAAGGCGTCATAAATCTAAGTCTAGTAATCTATATAAATCTACGAACATATCGCTTAAGATCGAGATGTCAGCTTGTCAGCATGAATGTTTAAATTGAAAGAAATTAATAAGCGCAAGACTCAAGAAACAAAGTTGCAACTTTCAAGAGAAAATTGTAACACATAGTTTTATCTAAAAAAATCGTGGATTTATCTCTCACTTTCATATTAATAATTGTTTTTTTTTCTTATTTTAAATGAACAAAATTGTCAGCTATTTTTTAAAAATTTATTTGAATAGAGAATCAATTATCGTTAATAGATCGCGAATAGCTTTAAGCGAATGAAATATTTTCGAATGATTTATTAGTATCTATCAATAATATGTCAGAAGTATTAAAGACAAGATTATGTCATACTTTTTATTTGATCTAAATTTTATTCTTCTGCTAGATGAAACAATTGCATTCGTGTCGGTTTGATTTGGTTGTGTTTCTTATTTTTACATAAATTGAAACCGGTTTTATTCGACTGTTCATCGATTTTACGCGTGAAAGTTGCGCAAGCCTCATATCCGTTATTATATCGCTGATATGTAGTAACATATTGCATATATTATTACACAAATGCGTTTATTATTTGCTTTTCGCGTTTAATTTTTGCTCCAGACTCAGGGCATTGCCGCGTAAGCTTTTATTAATGAGGCCACGATTAAAATATCACGCTTTAGAGAGATCAAGAAGAATAAATAAATGAAATCACACATATTTATATTTTCTCATATATCGGACCAAACTATAGCCTACAAATATCTAATTATATCTAATTTCTAACATTTTTCCTAAATGAAAATATGAACCAGATATATGTAAGTCTAGACTAGTATGTCAGAAATTTATGAGTTTTTACCTTTATAATTCATAAGAAGATATTCCACTAGATTAAGAAATCGAAATATACAAATTTTTTGCTTGTAATAATAAAATAAATCGAATCCAATTGTTTGTTTAAGAAAATTAAATATGTAAAGATCTAATTTCGCTAAGTATCGCAAAATTTTAAATGTGTATAAAAAGAGAAATATGAAAGAATCATTTTTCGATAATTTTAGAGTGTCAAACATAAGGTAAATTTTGCACGCTTAATAAAATCAAAGTATGTTTGTTAGAAAGCTTTACGAGTAGCTCGATGATCAATTCTCCGACAATTCAAAGAATAGTAGCTGCCGAGATAATTCGGTTAATCGATAGTGTGTGTGTTTGTAGATCCTCTTTCGGAGGATAAATATTCCTCGAAAATCTCTTTCGAATACCTATTCCTTGTTTAGCCGAGTCAGCACGGACCAGCAGAGGATCGAAGCAGATGACACTATCTTATCGATTCGCATGAGTGCGTGTCCGAACGACACTTGGTGAACGTTTCGCGACGCTGTTTCGCTCTGCCGATCTAGGATGTATCGTTCTAATCTGCGATCTCTCACGGATATGTAAAGCGGGTATCCCAGTTTGTGCATCCGCCGTAAAAGGAACGGGAAATCGTTTTTAGAACGGATATACACACGCGATGATGCGGTAAAAAAGAACGATCGAATCGCTGTTTTTGATCTGGATGAAGTAAATACGAAAGTTGAAGGGATGGAAATTTATAGCGAAGCCAATTGTCAATTAATCGCGTAGAGTCGAGAAAATACCACTGGATCGTCGAGATAAGTGCTGGATTGATTATTTCCGCACGAATATTTTTAAGACATTTCTCTCGAAAAGTCGACGACCGTTCTTTCGATCTTTCATTGAACGGAATCTGATTAAGAGCAATATCTCTTTCGCGGACTAAAAACTCCTAGCAGTTTGATCACGAACAGAATTATCTTACTTACGTAATCATAAGACTGATGAATTTAATCGATGAATCTCGTTGGGTTGAACTGAACTAGGTACTGTACATTAAAATTATTTTTTTTTAAACTGTATTTTTTCATCTTCTTTTAAATAATTATATGAGAGCCTGAAGGAGTTTTATATAGATGTAATTCTTTTTTATTCTCACAAATATGATTATTTGAAAGAAGATAAAAGAAAATCACGAAAATAAAATGTAATTTTAATGTACGATACAGTGTCATATATTAAAATATTAATACATATGATATATTAACATTAATAATTAAACAATTACAATATAAAACAATTATTTAACATTTTTTATACATGGAAAGTTCAAGAGTGTAGCACATATTGGGCGCTCTTAATGTGAAATTTAATCACGATCCATATGCAATAATCTTACAATAAAAAGAGGGCGATATCGCGGTTCGTACGTACACAGAAAAAAATAAGTATCAAATCAAAACCTATATATTTAAACTAACGCGTTCATTGTTTCGTATATACGTAATAATTTATAATCTTCTTAGAAGAATTTAATAATTTTAAATTTCAACAATATTATAGTCTTATTTTAATATTGTAATTGTCATCTCAAGAATATATAATTATTTAATTCTACTTTAAGAAAATTATAATCTTTGATTTAAAAATGTTATTTTCTATCTGACATTATTTCCTTTCCATTCAAGAAAATTAAATGTTAAATCACAAGAATATATTTTTCTTGATTGAACTATGTCAAATGGCTTCATTCAAGTAAGCAATTATTCAAGCAATTATATTTTTCTTTAATTAACACAATATAATCTCATTTCAAGATTTACATGTTAAAACTAAATACATTTTCAAAGAGTGTCATTTTTTCTGTGTACATATTATGGGGAACATTGTTTATGTTAGGATTAAACGCGCGACGGCGTTTCGTCCTAATCGCCTAATAGGCAACGTATACTCGCTGGGAGAAAAGTCTAGGACGGGTTTGTAGTCGCAACAGTTCGCGCGAAGGGGACTTCGACACGGCGACATCGAGATCGGCGAAGGTCTCGAAGGGGGTTTGGCCGTCCCTCGTGCACGTCGCCGCGTTTACGCGCGTACAAACGCGACCATGAGGAGCCGCCGCGTGTGTGGTGCGTATGTGCGTATGCATGTATCGTCCGTATATACCTACGCACACAATCTCGAGGTATCACGAGCGTCGCCCGTGGAGACACGCGTGCGTATTTCGTCGAGTCAAGGCGAGGTTGGCACGTACGTCCGAATGAATGCGTATGCGAGAAAGAGAGAGCGAGAGGGGAGGAGGAGGAAGCGAAGGAAGAGAGAAAGACAGAGAGAGGGAGAGAGAGAGAAGAGCGCTGGCGAGAACGGGACGAGAAGGTACGCTTGAAATGCAACGAGAGAGAGGGAGAGAGAAAGATGAACGTCAGATGTATCCGATAGGTTCGACAAAGATCGAGAATAAATAGAGGGGGAAGAAGAAAAAGAGAGAGAGAAGGAAACTTTATTAGTGAAACGAGAGAGAAGGTCTATTTGGCTGACCGACAGAGACAATTTTCGAAGAGAGAGAAGACAGAGAGAATGCAGAAAAGTGACAAGGAAGGATACACACGTTGGGTTAAACGAAAATAACAAACTTTCAGCGAAAGAGAACGCGATTGCAAAAGAGAGAAGGAGAATGAAAATACGATGCGTGAAGTGCGTGAATATTAAACAGAGAGAGCGAGAGAGAAAGCAATTCCAAACTTACTTCCGAAGATAGACTTCGTATACAATCCAGGACTAGATCTTAAAATCGGAGTAAAATGCATACGCCGAAGACGGAGATGCACGACAGATCCCTATTGTCGTCCCTATTCAAGAGACGAGGATGCGCGCAGGAGAGTTCTATCTTTCTTTCCTTCGACAGAAAGAGAGAGAAGGAGGGAAGGCGAGAACGAACGCTCGAGCTAGAGCGAAAGGGAGAGTCTCACGTTGACCCTCCGCTGCGGGAAGAGGACGGCTGGCTCGGAGCAGGCTCCCTCGAATCTCGAAAGGAGGGAACCGGCCCGACGGGAGTGGAACTTGACGGTACGACCCTCGAGATCCTTAGGCGACAGCGGTGCGACAAGGACGGCGAGAGATAGTTCTGCCGCAGAGCAGGAGAGCTTCGAACATCGAGGTTGGCAGAGGAGACAAGAGCGACAGAGAGAAAGAGAGAGAAAGAGAGAGAGTCGCACTCGCCTCGGAAGCAAGAGGGAAGGTGTGCGGCGCGACCGCGAGGCGAGATGAGGTGCGACGAGGACGTAGGGAGATCTCGCCGCATTTACGACCGCGAGGTGAGGAGGTGAGGAGGTGAGGTGAGGTGAGGTGAGGTGAGGTGAGGTGAGGTGAGGTGAGGTCGAGAAGGCCGAGGAGGAGGCACAGCGGCGCGCGTGAGGGATCGTTCGGTCGATCCGGTGAGAGACCGGAGGGTGGGGGAGGCAGGAGGTAGGAGTACGAGGGTGGGGGAGGGGCGAGCGGGGGATGCTTATCGGATCATAGCATCGCGAAGCTCGCACGTACACCGCAACACCGAGGGATCGACGCAGAAACCGAACGCCACTTCGGCTTGCGCGCACCCGTGCGGCACGATTGTTGTCTCTCTCTCTCTTTCTCTTTCTCTTTCTCTCTCCTTCTCTCCTCTCTTTCTACTCTACTCATTCTTTCGACCGGGGCACATCGCGTCGTTGGCTCCGAATCCGATTATGCTTGTAGTCAAATGACATCGCTGACGATCGAGAAATTTCCTCGCGCTCCTGTTCGCGTTCGTTTGTTTTCATTGAGAATCGAGCGTGATTTATGACGAGATCAATCTTGTTTTAATTCAAGAATCTTGTAGAGATTCCCTGTTTTATTTATTAATTTTTGATATTGTGCAAAATTAGGAATAAAATGTTGACAATATTTTGTAGTTGTTTACGTTGATAGATCGAGTAAACTATGTCGATTCTATTTTTCAACATTTGCTTCGATGAGGCAAATAATGATACATGAAATTGTGTACCGAGAGATATTTTTGTAGCTATATTATATATGTAAAAATAGTTACAAAGAGAGAAGAAAAGTAAGAGTACACACAATAAAGTCATATTCCATAGACTCAACCTCTTCATGTTTGAATAGTTTTGTCTCAATGTTGAGAGTGGCAGATTATCCTGCTTTTCTCGGAACCAATCGGATTCGCTTTGTAAAGTCTGTAGTTCGCGCGTGCCGACATTTTTCATTCTCTATTTGCTCAGATGGAAGGGAGAAAAGGAAAAAAGAAAAGGAAATATTGTGTAAAGCGTCTGCCGGTTATTTTCACGAGGTACGTATGAGGGACGGCTCTGCGACTTTAGCTGCCAATAAATCAACAAGTACATATCTCACAGGTCTTGACAGTCTGTTGCTTGGCCGACTATAGACGTAGGCTTAGCTCGACACACGCATAACGCACACTTACGCACACCTAGCAAGTTTATACGAGGTACCGACAGAAGAGCGAGCGAGAGAAAGAGAGAAGAGTAGACAAACTTGAACGGGCATCATGATTTATATCCGGTTTACGGTTCGCGAAATTTCAAGTCCTTTGGAACTTTCCCGGTTCGCGCCTGGCGAAAAGTGTCCCATCGATGGACGAGGGCGGGAAGAACGGATGAGGGTGAGGGAAAGGTTCGATCGAGCGGAACGACTCGATGAGATTAATCTCGATCTTTCCGGATTGTTTACTTTACCCGTTTATTTATATATATGATTCGTCGACGCCTATCTTCGTTTGTCGACGCTCGTTTCGATGATACTTGCCATTCCGTCAAGGTAATTTATAACACGAGCCTGCCCGCGACTGGAATTTCTGCGTTGAACATGATTGCGTGCGATGAATGATCGACCTCTACGATATGATATAAATTGATTCAGATTTATGGGAGATTATTTTCTGAGCTTTCTACAATTAATTTTGATGTTTCGAATTAATAATTTTATAAACATGTTCGTGAATTTATATTTTAGAGAATTCATTTCCGTGTTTCTCACACATCTTTCTTCCTTATCCCCGATATTAATTTCTAATTGCAGAACGGAGATCGCTGAACAATGACGAGACGATAAAGGTTTACAAGTTTTCTATATTTTACGTTTAAAAAATATATTACAAATATAAGTGTATAGTAAAAATAATAATTCAGTAATTAAATAAAATATAATAATTTATAAATGTAACAAATACGAGCTCGTATTCGTACAATGCTATGTCAATTTTTGCATTACGCGACAAATGGTTTGATTTTAGAGGTTTCTCATTGAAATTCGATCGACGAGGGTTTCGAATATCGACGAAATCGCAGGTTGCAAGGGTGGCAATCGTACCTTTCTTGTGAAACACGTCGTTCCCCAGCCCAATATTCAACTGGTCACCTGTTGATCGCGAGGCATACGAGTTCCTCCCTGTGTGTACATCGGAAATAAAAACAAATTCGACGCTTCCGGCTTTTCGAGCGTGCCGCGATAGCCTCGAGATTGCCTGCGCTTTTCCTCGTGTTGTACACCATGACGCATGCGTGTGTGTATGTGGGTGTGCAATCACGAACATTTTTTTCAGCGCACGTTGAATCGTACTCGTACTATTGTATTTACCGAACTCAGGGCAGGAAATCGGAGTTTCGATTAGTGCTCGAATCACCCAAGACAGTAGCTTTGAATTATCAGGATTGCTTTAACATCGGAGCATTTTTACCTCAAATCTAAATACGACAAGAAACAATTGTCTTAAATGTGGATACTAAATATTTTTCCGCCCAAAAAATTCGAATATATGTTGTAGAAAAAAGAAGAAGAAAGAAATCGCAGCGCGGATCGCGATTCTTTGTAGAACGGACAACAAATTTGTGCTCCGTCGATGCTCTTGGGAATTAAGAGCATTGTAAGAAAGTCTCGCACGCTTTAATTACCATTCAGGCCGGAGGGCCGGAGGAAAGGACTGGCTCTCATGCAAGTATAATTCCCTCCCGAGAGTCTCGCGCTATACCTCTCGAATCATTCCTCGTCCTTTCCGCCTCTTTGTCTCCCGCGTCTGGCCTTACAAAGACTGGCGTTCGGGAGATGCGATCGTACATCTCGCACAGAAATGCAGGGAAAGATGTGTAATCCGGATAGAGATCAGAACCCTGGATTTGTTGCTGAATCTCCGAGTTAATCCCTTTGACATTCAATGCTTTAATTTATATATATTTTTAATATAATTCAATATTGATATCAATATGCAATTTAATATGAAGCAAAGTGTTTTATATGATGGAACACATCCTTATAGAAAATTTTGCCAAAGGAAGAATATTTGTTTTGCGACAAAAGAAAACGATTCTGTATTCCACTTATATATGAAACACCCCGTATGTTAAATAACTATACGAATAGAGGTAACCCAAACGCATAAGCGAAAAAAGTGGTTCAGTTACGCGAGCGACTTGACACGTAATACTCCTTATTAGTAGCGCATATGTATACACGCGAAAGAAACGCGATCGTGCGAGCGAACGTTCGTACTTTTCACTTGGCGCGATCTCCGGTGGACAGAGATTGTGCGTAAGCCGCGCACGCATGTTGATGTTAATGTTGGAAAGTGACTCGTACTTCCGCGATCTTATAATAAATCTTGTTACGTAAACACGTGGCCGGAACAAACGCGATTTATTGCCGAATAGCATGATTGATTTTGTAGAAAGCAAAGCAACAATCGAGTTTCACTCTTCTTTCTTTCTCCCACTTCCATGTAGCTCATCATCGCTCCTTCAGCAATTTAAAAACTTCATTCATTTGACGCTTAAATTAATTTATAAGCAAATATATACATACATATTTTGCAATTTTCTAGGTGTCTTATGTTCTTGAGAGAGTTGGCTTAAAATAATAAATGCTCGTATCTATCAATGTCCCGTCAGTTCTTTTCAATTGTAAGAATTGAAACATGCTTTATGATAGACAGATAATATATCTTTTTAATATATAAATGCATTTTAATTGAAGTGAACGAAAATGAAAATTCCATTGTGCAACTGAAATTCGGAGAACATCTTAAAATCCAAAGATAAATTGAAGAAAAATATATGTATATATGAAGGTAATTAAAAAAAAGAAAAAAATGATAAAGAAAATTTTACTACATAAATATAAATATATTTGATAATTATTTGGAAATAATGTGTAGAATAATTTTCGTATGTTGAGGCAAAAATAATCGAGAAAGAAGAGAAGAGCTTCTTTCGCAAATTTTCGCATTTACCGATCGCATCAGCGATAATCGCGCGCTTCTCGCTCGCGGTTATTCAATCAATTCGCGACCTGGATAGGCGTGGCTCCTGCGGACGGCATCACTTATTTAAATGATCCTTCGTGGCGATAGTCGCGTTTCCACCGCGAGCGCGAATGGCATATCTCCGGAGATGCATCCGAGTGTGGTGGCGTCGGCGCCTCGCGTTACATCGTCGATGATGCATGAAATGATCAGTCGGCTAAATTTGCCCGTGGCCGTCTTTGGGAGGTGTTACCACGTATTACGCGTGTTTCCCAGAACCACGTTATCATTACCGCAGCTGGACAATATATGCGCAGAGACGAGATAATTTTTTCATCGCTTTGGGAAAAACATTAGTCATCTCTATTCATTGTTTTTCGGTTTAACGCATCACGATATCACGATAAATCACACGCTTTTTTTTCCTATTTTTTTACTATTTTCAGTTTCAATTTTCTTACATTTATGCATTTTGAATGAAGGGGAAAAATTTCGATAAATTTAATTTATATACAAATTTAATTTTTCTCCTATATTTTATATCTTAAAATGAGAAGTAAACAAATACTTTCATACTTATAATTAGAAAGAAGAAGTTTCAAAAAAGAGCGATTCGACTACTTAAACTATTAATAAAAAATAACAAATAAATGTTAGAGTAAAATGAAATCGAAAGTAGGAGAAAAATTCAATCAAAAAAGAGCGATTCGATTGACGGGGGTTGGAAAACAATTGAAATTATAACTGGAAACGATATAGATAATTTCGTTCGTATTAATTACTTCATTATTACACGAGAAATTAAATACAATAAATTACTTAAGAGACGAGTATTTTCCTCATTTAACTTACGATCACAATCGTACACTGTCAAATTGATACGAAACCATAAAAAATTATCGCAAAACTCAAATCTTTCTTCTTATGGAACTAGCGTCTTTCTCTTCTTTCTCTTTCTCTCTCTCTCTCTCTCTCTCTCTCTTATAAAAAAGTACAATTTATTCGAATTATACGCTCATGTGATGGTTTTTCGCCGTCGAGTGGAAACGAACGGACGCAATTAATTAATATCTGCTCACCATGCGGGGAAATTATCGACGCGAATAAAGAGAACGCAGTGCATTAATATATCAGAGCGCATACAATATTACTATTCGTGATAATTTTACTGACATACGTATCGAGCGCTTGCGGTGAAATAGTGCAATATAATTAATTTTCTACGACGTGTCGGTGACACGTGTATTACGTAACTCGAATTATTGTAAAACGGATCGGATTGTGCCGATCGTGCACAATGTTTATATGTATACATATGCATATATATGTGCAAATGTATAGAAAATTTAAATAAATCACAACGCAAATTGAAAATATGCTGACGGATGCGCGGATAATTATTTTCCTCGCGGACAACTGGAAGATAATTGCCACTTTTAATCAATTAAGAGCTGGCGCTGTGCGCTTTAAGGCGCGTATTATCAGTCGCGCGAAAATGGTAAATAAATGATACGTGTCTAGGAGAGCCACGCCCATCGTAGACGATGCGCAACCCCTCTCGAACGATGGTTATCTCGCGACGCGTGGTTTCGCCGCATTCGTGCGAGCCGAAAGGAAACAAATAAATCGCGACCGCCTGCGGTTCGTGGCTCGCGCGCTAAATGCTTCGTTTAACATACGTCGAGCATAAACAAAGGTACCGACACTGATTGTTTGAACCGTCAAATGCACGAAATACGCAATTTTCGATACGGTGTTTTCTTCTACGAATACACGTTTACATATATTAAAGGATTTTGATGGGTTTAAACCAACAGTTTCCCGTTTATTATTAGATGGTTAAAGGAGAGAATAATTTCGGAAGAGTATGATCTGACTTTTTGAAATTTTTGTACCAAAGTAGAAATGTTAAATAGAAAATTGAAAATGAAAATTTAGGGGGAAAACTCGGATTAATCGCTCTGTGTATATTATCAACGGAAATTTAATAAATTTTCTTTTCCGTTTCAATGAGAAAGAATATTAAGTAGAGTTTATAAAGAAGTAGCAATTTTAAATTATTTCTTATCTAATGAAACATGCCGTCAATTCTAAATTTAGAAAAATATATGAAACGAAATTTTATTTTCATTTTCAAGCTTGATTTTTTCATATCTATAAATTTTAAAGGATTTCGATACTTTTAATTTATATAGGAATTGAGCTCCTATTTTGAATCCTTAATAGATAATAAACTTATAGTTTTACAATTGAGGATTTAGGAAAATCGGCAAAAGAGATGCGGTTTAAAGGGAATCAATGTTCAATCTAACATCTACTTTTTGATTCTTTAATCGGTCAAATCACCATGTTTTGAAATTATTTAATTTATAGTTTTATCAACAACTTTTCTCTTAAACTTAAGTGAAAAAGTATTCATTTACTGCGTATTTGATATACAAAGTAAGAATTAAATTTCTATATAAATTAAACTTTTCAAAATTCTCTATAAAATTTATAAACGTGAGAAAAATTGAGGATGGAAATAGAATCAAAATTTCGATTCGGGATCAAGATAAATTGAAAATCGGACGAAAAATAACTACTTTAAAGCATTTGAATTTATCGACATAAAAAGAGCGTATCTCAGGAATCGTTTCACGCGCGCATAGTGAAAAGATCAGTGTTCGCGAAGATGTGCGGCGTCTTGTACGGTCAAGACTTTTTCGATTTTCTTCCGCGCTTTTTCTGCACGGGTCGTTAGGTCGTCCGAGCACCAATTTAACGGAGTATCCCGGACGAGATCTCTATTACAAGTGCAGTCCCGCTACCACGAAAGTACGCGATGACGATGCGAATCGAGGCTGGCTCGCTGCCAGCGCAAGAGTTTCAGCTACTTCGTCGATCTTTCCCGCACCCTCTCACCACCTCTGTCTGCCCCTTTATTTCTCCTTGTTGATTTTTCACGACGATATTGAAAACGCTTGTAAATTTGACACTTGATGTGCACGGAAAAAATTTTCCAATATAAATTACATAAAAGATACATTGCCTTTTACAATATTTATTGTAAAATTGGAATATATTTAAAATTTAGAGATTTGGTTCTTCAAATCAATGTATCTTTCAAATAATATGTGCATTTATTTCATTCATGTAGTATTTTTAATACATGAATTGCTTAATTACATGGATTCAAATCTTATGGCACCATTTTTAAAAACCGACGATAATTCCAAGTCGATCAGAAACAATCAATCATAATTATCAATCGCATGAAAGACATGTCGAGATTATGTCGTTTCTGTCATCGTTATCACTTTCCGAAAAATTCTCGCGGAGATAACAAATGATAAAAACAATTTCTGAAAACCATGCATCTCTTTTTTTCTCTTTCTTTTTCTTGTGTGACGAGAGAATTAAATCACAACCCGCATTTGTACGTAAAATTATCGCGCGATAGTAGGACTATTATTTTGTAATTGAAGCTGTACCAGCATAAGTACCAGCATGAACAATCCGACATTTTTGCGGTGATTCGAGTATTTTTGAATGAGCGATGGTCGTTCATCTCGAATAAACGCCGAAATGAATTCACGGGACTGTCAAGAGGAACGATTCAAGCTGAAATCTATTTATTATTACTGCAAGTGGGGGGAAGGACTAGGAAAGCGGAAGACGGAAGCGATAGGTAGGTTTCAAAATGATTTCGTTAAACCGAATTGGACCGCTCGGGAAATTGGCGGTGATTTAAATTGGCCGTCTTCTTCTCTCTCTCTCTTGACCTACCGTTTAACCCATTTACCAGCGCACAGTCGTGAATAGGCCCTCTCTCCTCCTCATCCTTCCCCTGCCCCTTCCGCTTCCTCTTCCTTCCTGCGCCTTCGGCGTCCCCCCGACGTCTCCCTCCTCTTCCTCATCCTCCAACACCGACTCGGCCGACTCTCGTAGGACCATCCTCTTGAACTTGCTTGCCTGTCAGTCGCATTTATCCTCTTTGCGGCGCGGTTCGATCGGACTTTTAAAAGCCCCTGCAGACAGAGCGCGATCGGTGCCAGTCGACGCAGGGAGAAGGAAAGAGGAGGAGGAGGGAATTGACTGCTTTTTCGGATCAAAAGGGATCCACTCTCTCACGAAGTAATCTAGACTGCGTTTCGGTTTCGTTAGACCTGTTGAGTTTTAATATATACGCATGAGCTATTATTAAAACCCGGATTGAACGAGACGCTTTTCGATGACTCTCTCCTCGAGTTTATCAGTGGAGAGATTCTGCGAGAAGAATAACGTCGCAATTTGCGACCAGCGATAGCGATAGCGATTATAACACATCATTTTCTTTAATTTATAATGTATATCATAATTACATGAATAAGATATTTTTTTAATGAGAGATTTTTTAAAGAGATACATTTTTTAAATTGTATTAATCATGATTTAAATCTTTCACGAAGAATGTCAATCTAATATTCTTAAATATATTAATATAAATATATTTTTATTAATACGAATGAAAATCAAAAGATGTTGAGCTTGTCTTCTCTTTAATTAAATTGAAAGGTTTCTGAAAATCTCAAAACCTCTTCTTTCTTGTAAAGTCGTCAGTTGATTTCGTATTTTTTTCCCTGTAAATTGAAAATAGATATTTTTAATAATAAATTAAAAAAAAATAAAAAAACGAGCCAATTGACATATAACGGTCGCATCGCGCGAATCATTACGCGACTGGTAAGTGTACAGCAGGGCCCCATCGCGAGGCCGAAATTATCGGCTATCGAGTCTCTCCTCGCAAACTCGTTCTTCTAATTGGATATTTAAGAGGTTCGATCGCGCGGGAAATCGCATCGCGGTATTGTTATCTGCCGGGCATAAAACGGGTTCCGTACCAACCACCGTGAAGCCATTTTGACGCCCATACTTATTCTCATTCTCGAGCGAAAACTAGATTGAGGATTATCTCGCTGATCGACATGAGCTTTAAACACATTACGCACCTGCGTATACTTTGAAAAATACCTTTAAATTACGTGCGACATTATCGAATCACTCTTAATAAAGCAATTAATTTAACGCGCTCAAGTGATAAGAAAAGATGAAACTAAACGCCAACGCGCGAATGCTGTTCTCATTTTTCAAACGAAAATACGCGACGCGAACTCTTTTCGCTACGATGGAAATTTCATTAAATCGTTCGCCAGGCTGCACATGGATAAATTGATATAACGATGTTTCGGTACATCAAACTCAATTTCAAGCCTCGATAGAGTTCGTTTAACGAGATTTTAATTAATTAACTAACGTATATATCGTTCGAGGACGAACTTACGTATCCGTTCGATATTTCGTCCCCTAAGAATAAACCTGGATCGATATTTTTCTTTTCCTTTTGACCTCAATTATCAATCTACTTTGATACTTCAAACAGTCGAATTATCCTTTAAATGTTTAAATTGTTTCTCATGTATAGTTTTGTCGAAAACTCCTCTTTTAAATATCTAAGTAAAGAAAATTGTTCATTTATTATCTATTTAAAGTACAAAGTATATAAATGGAGAAAAAAAGAGAGAGAAAATTCAATTTTTAAATAAATTAAACTTGTCAAAAAACATTTAAAAATTTGTAGATATAAAAAAAATAAGATTGAAAATAGAAGTAAAAGCGGGAAAAATTGAAGGACGCCGAGTCGAAATTTTGCTTCTATGGTCCATTTTCTCTTTGTTTAAAAATTCTAAAAAATGTCGATAAAAATCGAACTTTCTTATTTTCTATTTCAAGGCGAGCAAACGTTATTCTACTCTTGTTATAGATTTAAAAGAAGAAACTTTGGACAAAATTATGGATTAAATATATAATTTTAAAAGAAGATGATTCAATTGCTTAAAACATTAAAATAAATGACAGATTGAAAATTAAGATCGAAAGGAAAATTTCGATTCGAGACGATCATGAAAAGCTAATGTCAACCTTCGCGTACAACGAACAATCGATTCCCAAACACAACGACACATATAGTAAATGACCAATTACAGCGCGATGCATCAATTATAGATGAGTAACGAGAAATCGACTTTTTCTCTCGGCATAAACGATTAAATCTCGCTCGAATCGTAAATTTTCTTTTCATTTATTATCTTAATTTTCAATCTAACATTTACTTTGATACTTTAAATATATCAGATCATTTTTTTTCGAAATTATTTAACTTATAGCTTTACCAGAAACTCTTTTTTTTTTTTTAAATTTTAATTTCTATTTTAATTTAGATCTTATCTTAATAGATCCTAAGGCATTTCGATAAATTTAATTTGTAAATTTACATTATCTATAAATATATACGAAAATTACACACATATACATTATACATTTTAAATAGAACAATAAAGGAACAGTTTCGCATTTAGAGATTTAAGATAAAGAGAGAAACTTTTGATAAAATTATTAAGTAAAGATTTAAAAATAGAATCATTTGACTGCTTAAGATATCAAAGTAGACATTAGATTGAAAGTTGAGATTGAAGTAGGAAAAAAATGTCGACTCGGATTCTTATACTTTATGAACGATTCCCGAAGAGAAAGTTTACATGTCGATTCGTTCTCGCATCGAGCACATTTTTTTCCCCCACCGAATGATAAGAATGACACTCGGTTAACACGTTCGTGTCGATATCTGAATTCACTGGGCTCGACAAAATATTAAACAACGATTGCACGAGAAACGGAACGCTTTCAAGCATAATTTTTTCCAGTTGGACGTGGGTGAATGCAAAAAGTGCTATAGTTGTGCGTTGCATTTTCCATATTTAATTTCAACTTGTATTTATTAGAGGAAAAAATTTTTACGCATCTCGCGTCGAAAAGGAAGCGCTTTTTCGTATTCGAAAAACGCCTGCGATATAATCATCCCTATTTACCTTTTTTCAGCCACATTTCTCATGCGATAGCATCCGAGATACATTTCTCGTGGAAAAGTAGTCGGGCATATTACTAAATGCATTCTCGCACAATCGGAAATATTAATTTAACGAATTTTTAAATTTATAATTGATATATTTATTTCGTCCCTGACACTATTTTACTCCACTATACTTTTACTTTACGGATCTTTAATAATTGTTACACTTCAGTAAGGTTTGTTTTTTAATTTATAATGAGACATTCTAATAAATATTCCTTATAAATAAGTTTTATTATGAAAAAAAGATAATAAGCGGAAAAGGTTCGGACCTTCAAGATTTCCCCTCGCGCGAGTGCCATTTAAAGGATCGACGCCGCCGTGAAAATCGGATCGAAAGTGCGTTAATTAAATGCTGCAAGCCGCAAAAAGCGGCCAGGTAATATTGTTATCCAACGCAGAGCGACGATCACCGCTAGTCGACGCCTCTCTGACAGGCCATCGACTGTCGATGCCGCTCTCTCGGCGTGGCCGTTACGTTTACGGGCCGTTGATTGCGCAAATGGAATTAAAGCCCATTTACCGAGCCCATTTGCTGCCAATTACGGGACGTTGTGACGCAAACGGGCCACGGGCGGCTTCGTGAAACGTCAACGCGAAACGCGTGCTGACGGATTCGCGAAACAGAGTACTGTTGTTCCGAAAAAACAACGCACACGTCCCGACTCGAATGCTGCGATCACGCATCAATGCGATTGAAAAAAAAATAAAAAGAGAAACTGATATATGTTGATATAAGTCGGATCGATTTAACGAATCAATTAATCGTGCGAAGCGTCTACCGATTATCCGAATCTGTCCCGAATGCGGTAGATTGCGCGATATCATGTCGTTGAAACGATACAGATTTCAAAGTGCTGCATCTATTTCTTCCTGATATGAGATATATGTTCTTAAAGAAATATCTCTGAGTTTAAGCAGCAGTCTTATTCATTTTTATAAATTTACGCATCTTAATAGGTTAAAAATGTGATATAATTCTGAATTTGAATATTAGTTATACGTGTTTCATTCTAGATATGTATGTATGCACGTCAAAAAAAAAAAAATTAGTAATCAATGACATTTTCACTAATTCAGTTTCATCAAGAGAGTAGAATTCGTAAAGAAAGAAAATTGAGAAAATTTTATCGAAATTGAAAAAGAAATAAAAAGTTCGACTTACGATGACAGTTTGCGAAGACGATTTCTACGAGCTTCGACGGAGCTTGTCGTCGTCACTCTCACCGATATGCACGTTACATCACTGCAATTCATTATATCGGACGCGGCAATGGCGTTTCCGCTTATTGTCTCTCTCGTCTCGTCACGTTCGCGAATAATACATGCCGGTGGAAATTTTTTAGATCTTTGGCGGAGATTAATTTCTTTTTAATATTAAAATAATTTTCAATATTAAACTTGATTCTTGCATATCGATATAAAAAATAATAAAAAATCGAAAAAATGATATTTTCGAATAACGTATAATTAATATTTAACAGAATTATATGATGTAAAACATAGTCTTTTAATATTGATTTAAATTAATAGTAAAAATGAAGCAATGTTTCACTAAAAATATGCAGTTATTTGAAAGATAAATGCTTTCTAATAGGATTAAGAAATGCAGAAATTAAATTTGCAGTCAGATGTAGTGTTACAACGATATCTTTAATCTCTGATATGTATATGACACTGTGGGAATGTCGGTTCCTTAATTCTTTCAAAGCCACGCGTTTCTACGACCGAGACATACAGATAATATTAGCGTAGATTTGGCGATGCGACACGTAGAGAGGTTCGCGAAAGGAAACACTAAATTTTGTCGATAAAATGGTAGCCGACTGACTGGCTCACAAAACGTGTGCGGAATATATCGCGCACATATTTTCGAAAGAATTCCAGAGTCGAAATTTTGCTCGTATTTTCATCGTCAGTTTTCTCATGTTTATAAACTTTAAAGAATTTCAAGATAAATTAATTAACATAGGATTTGAGTTCTCTTTTATATCAGATACAAACGAATGCTTGAATCTATTTAAATAAGATTTGAAGGAGAAACTTTTAAAATTAGATTGAAATAAAATTTAGAAATAGAAGATGCTCTCTTAAAGTATCAAAAAATAGATGTTATGTTAAAAATTGAGATAACAAGTAGCAGATAAATTTCAGTTCAAATTTACATTATATCTTTTAATAAGAATAATTTTTAAAGAATAGTTATGAAAAAGATTCATTCGAGAAATCGATATCATGTTGATATGTGTTTGTGTGTGGGTGTGTTATGCTAGAGAGAAATAATTGCTCGCTAATTTAGGTCTCCCGCGAGTGTGACGGGGTAGTATATGGAAAGGTAGAGGCGTAGTCGTTTAATGGAATTAGTAAGGCACTCGGGCGTGCGAGAGAGGGTGCTCAAATAGAAACTAAACCCCGAGGAGTCCCATGGTGTTTTCGATCTGTTTTGTCTCCGTTTCCACCCTCCGATGCTCCCCCGCTAATCAATCTTGTCTCTTTGTCTCGCAGCTGAACTCTGCTCTCTCTCTTTCTCTCATTGTCTATTCCCTCTTCGTCATTTTTAATTGCTATTGTCCGCTAAGTGGCGCAGATCGCGTCTATCCGGAATGCTAGAAGGCTCGCGGATAATGGATATTACATTTTAAGCGACAGTAAAGTCACGAATGAAAAAGTTTCTTTTTTTTCCACACAAGCGCGATATTAACTCCTGCTTTTCTATTAAAAAGTTGTAATACGCTTATCGGCTCTTCTCTGCAATACGCGTAATAAATTTTTCGTCTTTGATATGTTCAGGAATCATGGAAAGTTATTAATATCCACAATTAACATCTAATTTCTCTTTAGCGCAACTGCGTTATTTTTAAGCTCCGGCAGTTTTTTCCTTTACTTTGATATCGCGATATTGAAATTTACAATAGGTCATTGTACCGCAAAAAAGAAAACTTATTCCGCAAGATTATTTTAAAAGTCTATGCCGAACAAATCGGCTTTGATCGAACATCTCGATATGATCTCGAGCATATTGCCGTTAATCGACGAGGATATGATAAACAAAATCGCGAAATCTGGAGCGGCTCTCTTTTCAATCGCGCATTTCGCTCCTCGCACGAACCTTCTATCTGGGTCAGGCGTGTGACCTGACTCGCGCTTGTATATACGTGACCGCACATTGAGAGACCATGTGTAAACATATACACACGTGCCGCTAAACCTTCAAGTGTGCTTGTGACGCAGTACTGCGCGTTTCATTTGAATGAAAAGTATAGCGTAGCGCGCTATGAGAAATAACACGTTTCGCATCGATCATCGTGCAAGCGTTATATCACAATATGAGTATGATATAATTAAATATACACATGTGTAATATCGATTTTATACTATCTTAAAATGCTGATATGTAAATCCGCTTCACTTATATTCCAGAACTATAATTAGAATTGTAATTAGTATTATTTAATGTGTTATATCGATGATACAGATAGTAATAGACATAATTTTCTTATTCTTGAAAACCACAGAGCTATTGATGAATTTTTTTATGAATTAAAATAGTGATAAAGATATAAGCTTTGCCGCGTCGTAATGTCAATTATAATTGCACATATGGTTTTATTTAGAATTTTTATTAGAAAATATAATTTTATAGATTTTTATTATAAATATAACTTCAGAGGGAAACAAAGAAAAATAAACATAATGTACATATATAATTGGGAAAATTTAGTGTTATATAATTCAAGCTTTCGTCATCATCACATTCAATCAAATATAGAAATCCGGGAAGAAATTCATATATCAAATATAAATATATATAATGCAAAAAAAATATACAAGAATAATTAGAAAACAATTAGAAAATAATTAAAACAATTTTTGCATTGTTCTTTTCTAGAAAAAATAAAATTTGAAGAAACATGAAAAAATATATAATCCTATATATAATTATAAAATATGAATCTGACATCCAAGTCTGCTTTTCGGCAAAAGTCGATTCAGCAGCACTCCCGCGCACACGTGCGTTGTTCTCTTGGAAACGTCAATATACAAAGGACCTCGTGCGAGAGTTTTCGCCATAACAGTCGTAAGTAAGCAACGGAATGCTCGTCCACCGGACGTGCATAGCTGGCGATGCATTCGTGCAGCAGCAACACACAGATTCGCGCGTCTAGGAGCGTGCGCGTGCGCGCGCGGAGATGCACGCGGTTACGCTTCTGTATATGCATGTATGCAAGCATGTATGCATGTATGCATGTATGCATGTATGTACACATGCTTACTCGCGCGCGCAGCTCGTGCACAGGTATGTGGTATCCGAGCGCAAGGTCGTGTCGGGGTTGGGAATTCGGACCATGAAGGGTTCCCATCCCTTCGTACTGCGCCAGAATTCTGACACTGCCCGAGAAGGGAGAAACCCGCCGAGAGTGGGGACGGAGAGAGAAAGAGAGAGCGCGAAGGAGGGGGCATGTCGTCTCGTCCCGTTCCGTGGTTATCCTTAGGGAATATCTAGCGGGTGATTGAAAACGAAAGAGGACGTTTTGAATAAAGCGAGGAATTTGTTCTCCTTTCTAGAGTTAATCTTCTCGGAAATTGAAATTGTTAAAAGATAAATAGTGGAAAATATATAATCGCGTATTGTGGATAGAAATAATAAATATGACAATAATAATTAATGTTATGTAAATGTAATCAATTAATCAGATAAATATTATGCGAATGTGTCAATTAATAAATAAAAAATAAAATAATATATATTTTTATTCAAGAATATTGATGTATGAGTTATAATAGAATGGAAATAATAATTAATTAAAACTTAGAGAGTCATCGAGAGAATTAGTGGAGAACGGTAATGTTTCTCAGTTCGGTCACCCGTTATATACACGCCACCGATCTGTTCGCGTAATATTATAGTCCGGTGAGCAGTAATCTGGGTTACGCCCTCCCTTCGATTCATAAGAACCGTGCATTCGAGTGGGAGAGACTGTGATTTCTGCGCTTCTCTTTTTCTGGCTCTCGGCGCCGGTTCTTTCTCTGTTCTCTTTCTCTCTTTATCTTCTTTCACCAACACAATTTCCATCGTCTTTCCTTTCTTTTTCGCCTCGTTTTCACCTCTGTCCCGGTTACGCTCCTCCCTTCATATTTCGTTTTTGCTTTAACGCACGATCGATTATTTCGCATTTTAGATAATCGATATTTTTAGGAAAAAATTTGAGAAAAATTAAATATTTTTTGAAGAATTTTTTTCTCTATCTGGATAAAATATTTACAGAACTTTTTCAAAGAATTTTATTTCAGAATTTGATGAATTTTTTTTGAAATTTTCTCTTAAACGTTTAATTACCAGTTTACCAAACGTTTAATATTTTAACTTAAATTTAACATTAATTGCTATAATTTTATCTAAAAAATTGGAAACTTTCAAAAAATTTTATTTCAAGACTAGACATCCTAAAAGATCGCGAATTTACGCCGCAATATGCGCGATTGTACATTATTTCACTTATTTTACATATAAAAAGAGATAAAAAGAGATAAAAAGAGACTTATTTCTTTATTTGAATTAAATTAATATAAGAAATCATTTATTAAAATCTTGAATGATATGTGTGGAATGTTTTTCTTTATGAAACGCTTCGATGTTCCTCGTTCGTGAAGTTTTAATTACATTGCATTTCGCGGAAACAATGACACCTGTTCTCGCGCGAGCTCAGATCTACGTGCTAAATTAAAACGCTTTTATTGACATTCAACGGGACATTCTCTCAAGTTACCGAAGTTTAAATTCCGCCCATACACGTCGTACAAAATGTATTCCTTCTTTCTCTCCTTTTTTCCTTCCTTACAAACATACGAAAAATAATCTTTTTTCGTCAAAGAATTTAATTTTCCTTAGCACACAATGTCACGGTGTTGATTGTAATGCAGATATCCTGCGTGTATGTGTGCGCATGAATGTTTTTTGCTTGTTATCACTGCACCAGAACTTCACAGTGCGTCCATTTATCCTCCTTCTCCCCCTATATGCCACCACCTTCCTCCGGCCGTTAAGTACACGTACGTGTCAGATATATTTCTCTCACTCCTTTCGCCCCCTTTTCCATTCACGCGGGATTAAGTACCCGCGCGCGCACAACGAGAAAGACCGGATGTATCGGGTGAGAGAGAAGCGAGAAAAGAGAGGGACAGAGAGAGAAGATAAGGCGAGGATGAGGATCGAAGATTCGTGAGAGAGAGAGAGAAAGAAAGAAAAAGAGAAGGAATAAGAGTTCTGTAAGAAAGTCCGACCGCGGTGAAGGAGGAAAAAGGAGGTTGTCGGAATTGCGGCGTGGGGGGGAGAGGGGAAGGGGGAGAGGAGATTGTTGGAGCGAGAGGGAAGGGAAGGGAGCGAGATGCGAAAGCCGGCGGCTCACTGTGGGAATTTGTAATTGCGCGTTCTTCTGCGCAAGGTCGGGGGGGAAGAGGGGGCGAACGGGGGATTTTGGGTTAGGATTGGGATGCGCCGGGAGAAAGGGGAGATACCACGGGCACAGAATGTCGCAATGGCAATATAAACAAGCACACACCCCATATCGAAAAGCTTAATAAGGCGCGACACGTTTCTCTACTTCTCTCTCTTTTTCTTTCTCTTTTATTACTTGTCATTCTAGTCTCATTACAAAAATTTTCCTAAACAGTTGTTTGCCACGATGACTTACACACGACAAAGATAATCCTCTTGCAAACTGATCGATTATACGATTCTTGATCTCGATTATAAGATAGAAACATTTGCGAATAAGGTTCATTACTGTTTCTCACCAGATGGGATTCTCTTGCAAGTGTTTCTGTCTAACGCTAATGTATGATACAACGACCCGACGAAAAGTAGACTGCGGTAGTTCTGCTAGTTCTATATATCAATTAATCTCATGCGGGATATAAATCACCGGCCCTGAATAGCTGTTAGTTGCCCTGAATTATTCCTCGTGATTAAACGATCTAAGAACATGTATGCATCCCGCGATACACCACGCGTTTTAAGAAATTGAGTCCTAAATACGTAGGCAATCAATATACGCATGATTCTAAATAAAAGGGGAGATCATTAATAGTCGGATATATTATAATCATATTATTTTATTTATTTTTAATCACAAAAAATAAATGCGCATGTGATTGCCGAATATTCAAGTCATTTCCTTCACAATTATTATCGATAATAAACATTGATCTAAAGGAATCATAAGACTGTATTTCGCCGACGAATTGAGTCCTAAGTACGTAGGCAATCAATATACGCATGATTCTAAATAAAAGGGGAGATCATTAATAGTCGGATATATTATAATCATATTATTTTATTTATTTTTAATCTATTTATCTATTTAATTTATTTATTTTTAAATATTTATTTGTAATATTCAAGTCATTTCCTTCACAATTATTATCGATAATAAACATTGATCATAGGACTGTATTTCGCCGACGCATTCTTTGTTCTTAACATGATCGATCGCGGTTACGAAGGCGCATTACGTAAATCAGCGATCGTTTGACCCCCTTCCCTCCTCTCCTCCTCTTCTTCCCCCTCGGGCGATGCGGGATCATCAATGACTGGGTGCGCGATACGCGTTAAAAAATTGCTCGCTCGATCCGTATATTTTTCATAAGCCGCACTCGCCATTGTGTGCAAATACACAGGATATGCATAATACTTTCCCCTCGCGTGTCTTTCACGCGGACTATAACTCCGCGACTTGCGCATATCTCCGCTCGCACCACGACGAGCGTTAATAAATCTCGCCGAGGAACGCGGCTCTCTGGAAAGGAAGGAACGTGAAGGAAGAGGATGCGGGGCCACCGCACACGAAGGGACGCGAGGAGGCGGCGTCCGTTTGATCGGTTGATTAACGTCCGACCGCGGAGCGGTCCTGAGGAGCGCCATAGAACCTCACGAACGACCTTACCCCGTGTCGCGAATCTCAGGATATAAAGAACGTAATCGAGCGATTCCGTGTCATGAATCTATTTCACTGAAAAAACTGAAATTTTTCTCCTATTTTCGGCTCCAATTTTCAATCTGACACCTATTTTGATACTTTAAGCAGAGACTGATCATTTTTTTTAATCTATAGTTTTATCAAAAACTTCTTCAAATTATTTATTTAAAAGACAAAATAGGGAAAAAGTTGAATTAATTATTATATAAATTATATCCGGCCAAATCCTCTAGAATCCGTAAATGTGACAAAATTAAGGTTGAAAGTAAATCAAAATTTCGACCGTATATATGTATATATTCAGAAAGAAAAAGATTTTAACGTGCTTCAAATCGACGCATATTTTAATCATGCAGTTTCTTTGTAAATCATCTTTGATCTTGAAATATTTTTCTTTTTATTCTATCTTTTTTTTTCTTTTTATAATACGAGAAAATTTATAAGAAAGGAATATAAGAAATTATTTGCTTCAAAGATCTACAAATATTATAAAAAATATATAAAACTATAAATATATAAAAAATAATAATAAATAAATTACAAAAAATCGACGATTGAATGTTATAAGATATAGATATAACCATGTTAAAAATATATAACAAATTTATTGATACATAACACAATGATCTTTGAACGAGACAAGGAGCAATCACCGGAGGGGTTTTAAGCTCTTTAGAAAAAAGAAGCATGTTTTCCGACATGGCGAACGAATTAACATCTTCCTCGGTGGCTTACCAACGTAACGATCGGCCGAGTTCTCGCGCGTCGATCGTAACTTTCGAGCCGAGAGCGGCAATAATAAGTGCTTTACGCTATGCCTGTTACGCGACCAGGTATGCATACTAATGAGGTCTCAATGAACGCGCCCATCAAGACGAGAGAGGCGAACCAGCAGGTTTCGCGGCATCTCTCGACGATTACGTACTTACGGCGAATCTGACCGCGCGTCTGCTCTCGAAGAGGGGAAGGGGGAGATCTTGGAAGAGTAACGAGTGTCATAAGGTCGCCCGGAGGCGAAGAGCAACCGCAGTGAAGTTATGCGGGAGATGGACAACGGAAAGAAAGACGACGGCGTTGTAGGAACGTCAGGAAAATGCGAGAGAAAATTGAACGAATGAATGAACTTTACAAGTTGATTTAATCCGGAAATCTATCCCATATATGTAACAAACGCAATTTTGCATAAACTATGTTTTTTATAATTTTCTATGAGGAGACATTTTAAAATAATTTTTAATTTAGGACATTAATAATTGTGCAGCGCGTTTCAAGACTATTAATTATCACGATTGATGATAAATCTTTGACTTGTCGACGCCATTTTTATTATTCATTGTCTCTCGGTCGATCGCATTTTTTGCGTGAGAAACCCAGTTTCTTTCCCTTTTCCGTTTTTGACCTCCTCGTCGAAAGGGGATTGCGACAGATCGTGGGGAAATTCGCGGATTCGGATGTGAGTGACATGTGTCAGTAGATACCCTCGGGACCGGGCTGGAAGTTAGGCCACTTTTTCTGCCAGTTACACACATACGCGCTCGCGCGCGCACGACGGAGACACAGTCGCCCCGGTCTCGCATTATAATCATTCTGTACCGATCGAATGTATCCTTCTCGCCGTTCTCTAAGGTGGGAATAGATACGATTCCGGATACACACAATATCGCGTAATTGCAAACGGGTGCTGAGAACCTCGTCAATTCCCATCGTTGTCATCCTCACGCGATCGCGACACGTGATACAGCTCCACGTCTCACACATACGGACATTATGTAAGATTTTTAAAATGTAAAGCGTAACCTAGAACTAATTAAAACGCCATGTAGATTATGGTGTTCCAGAGTGTAGTTTGAATCGGAGTCTTCTCATCCGTAACTTCTTCCCCCTCTTGAAAAATATAAGACAGTTATATTATAAATATTTATAGACACGTATATATCTTGTTATGCATACTTACAACGATCACGATTTGCGGGAGGAAATCGAGAATAAAATCTTTCCGCAACTTTTTCCGCAAGCGTCTTATAAACGTAAAGAAATCACTTAAGACATACATGTGAAATTTTACAGTTGTACATAATTAATTGCTCGTGTACGTAATGAAGTGTGGATAATGAGAATTAATGGAAAATGCGTATTCTAGATTTGCCAATTGGTTTTACATCGGTCTTCAATGTTCGCGTTGTCGTAAATAATTCTCTGGACCCTCACGCAAGAGGAAACTCTTGTTCGGGCGACAAATAAATACAAGCGGCGCAGGGGTCGGCCTCCCTCGCGATGCGACGTTGGTAAGAAGATTTGTAAAAAAAAAAGAAAATCGCTCTTTGCGTCAGCTTGTTAGTTCGTTATACGACTAGAGTCTATTATTCTTATTTTTGAAAATCTTTTTCTCGCAGACATCGTCAGCGGCTTCTCTTTTAAAAAATTTAACGAGGAAATCGATATAATATATATGAATCTATCTTGAAACGCGGCGGAGACCAAGTTGAGATTTCCGCCTCTCGAGAATTCGCGAATCTATTATCTGTTTCGTGATGGCGTCGACCTCTATTCTACATCATTCGGCGAATAAATATCCTGATAATATAATTATTCCGTCTGAGAAAAAACGGAATAAGCCACATCCGCGTCGCCGGTTTAACTTTGACTCGCTTGTAAAATTTATATCCCACCCTCTCTCCATTCAACCCTTTCTCGATCAATTCTTATTCTATGATCGCAATCGTGTATTTCGGTCCTCGTCTGGGAAAAGCGATAACCTGTTCGCTTCAATAGAGACTTATCAGTGTGTTATTGTCGACATTTCTTGTATTTGTTGGACCACATCCGATTCTTTATCGGGAATACTTTGTTTCTCTCTCTCTTTTTCTTCTTCTCTCATATCAATATTTAAATTTAATAATTAAATTTAATACACTTATATTTTAATTTAATGATTAAATTTAATACATTTATATAGTTTAATTTAATTAAATTTAATATTTATATAATTTATAATTAATATATATAATTTACATAATTGTTTTTTACATGCATTGTTTTTTGATATAAATATTATAACAGTATAAAATTTTTGTAAAAAATGTAATAATGAAACAATTCATGGGGGTCGATGAAACTAATGGTTTTCTTAGAGAGACATAAGGAGCATCTTTGCATAAGCTCGATATATTGATACTTCAGTACTTGGACGTATCCCATATCATAATCGTTCGATCTTCTTCGTTTCCAATCAATTCGCTCGTAACTTCATGATGCCCCACCGTGGGTCACCCGGTAGATTATCGTTCTCATGTCAATACGGTTATCAGACTACTCGAAGATAATAGGCCACTCGACGAGTCGACTCAAGTGGACGCGCTGGAGGTTTCACTGGCGTAGAATTTTTTCCCGATGCCTTATGCATCGAAAGTGATTTTTAAGGATGTGCCTTGTATTCTGAAGAATTTTGCGCACTAGAAAAATTATTTATATAAAAATAACACGAATTAATTATACATGTCTCATTTACATTAATTTGACCTTTTAATCAATTAAAGAAAAACTGTAATTAATTTGAGAAAATTGTTTTCTTTTTATATTTCTCACGATTAATTATATTCATCAAATATTCCATGCATTATTATTCCGAAAAAAAGTTTTAATAATTTAAAATTAGCTTTCTACTTTTTAGTTTAGTGATATCATCGAGAAAGATTGATCTCTCTTCGTGAAATCAGTTGGCCATATTTTTTGCGCGGCACTGACGTTTCGAGTAATATTTTTCATCGCGATAGAAAATCGCAAATAAAAAATCTGTCGTGTTCTCGGTGAATAGATGAATATTTATAACCGCGTGCACATATAACGTGTATTTACAACGCGCTTGCGCAAGAGATATGGGTTCAAGGTGTCGCGGATCGTGATATGCATTTTGACCGACTATAAATACTCGTCAGTGCGAGATTCGCCGTAATTTACTCGAGCGCATTCCTCTTTTCTCTTCGCGGGATAATAATTCCGCGCAAACCGCGACCTGGAGAAGGTTTTCGCGAGAAAATTCTCGGTGTGAAGAGAGTGAAAGAGAAAGATAGAGAGAGAGGCAGAGAATCAAGAATCATTTGGCGAAGACTCGAGGAGCGTGTTTTACGACACGTTCGTTTGCGACGTTCCTTGAATTGTCAAGTCGGCTATCGGCGGAATAAAAAATAATTTATCGCGCTTTCACGCAAACGCATATCGAAGGAATGAATGGTGCAACTAATGTTAATCATCCTCGACTCGAGTCCCGTCAAGATACATCGTTTACGAGTAATGTTAAGGACTGTCTTTTCCTCTTTGTCTTTTTCTCTCTTTCAGTATCTATTCCGTCTTATATCTCTTAATGATTGTTATATTTCTAACATTTGTTATTTCCTAAACATTAAATTCTACTATAGTATCCCATTTGCTTTGATTTGCACTTAAAGGGTCTTGATCAGAGCAAATAAATGATATTTTCTCTCCTTTTCTTTCTCAGCAATGTTAAATTCTCGCGAGTATCAAATCGCGAGCAGCTCTCGCTCGAGTCGATGCAGAGTTGATAGCACGTTGGAAACTGATGTATACGAAGTCAAGGGTCGCCAGTGATTTCATACCATGAGTTGAGGTAACGTACGAGAGCGATAACTTTATCGTTCCTACTGTGAATCCCATTTCGAATAGAATGTCGATGTCAGATTCGAAACTGGAAATGGGAAAGGATGGAGCGGCCAGCGGCACCGTTCTCGCGCGGGAATGACAATCATTTTCTTTCCTCCTTCCGACGAATGCAAGATGCGAATTATATGGTGAGAAGGAGGGAAATGATTCGCCCTTTATAATTCCGCGAGTCATTTCTTTCCTCCCCTTTTCTTTATTAGACGAAATAATGTCTTAGCGGATTGTGAAATCCGAGAACCGCGAAGGCATCTCGCGAGCGAAAACTGTCTGGAATTATTTGTTAGATTGCATGTTTACATACTTTTAATTCGATATTGATTTTAACTACCTTGCGTTAATTAATTGTCTGCTGAAAACGGATAAACAGGTTTCGTATATTATAATTTTCGGGGAAAAGTTTGTGCATTGATCGCAACAGAAACTAATTATAAATTCATACGCACATACGGTAGCGAAATATCCTTTGGTCAATTTTATAATATAATATGAAGTAATCTTTTTTTTACAAATCGCAGACTTGTTACAAAGAGATTGTATTTGTAAACTGCCACATAATTAATATATGTAATAAACATAACATGTAATAGACTAAAAAATAATTATCTCCGACAATTATTCAGAAAAGTTTCAATAATTTTAGCAATACGATGTAGTTAGATTTTAAAAGCATGCTGAAAATAATGATAGAAACCAAATGTCGGAGCTATTTGTTCTTGTATTATTGGTAAACATAAAGCAATATAATGGAAATCACGTGAAATGAAAGAAATGTATGAACTGACAGAATTATTTGGTATTTATGCAAGAAAGAGAAAGAATTTTAACATTAAATTAAGTTAAATAATTTCAAATAATGCTACGCATTAATATCATTAAATGAAGACTTGTTTTGCAATTATATATTGATTTGCTAATTTTAATATTTTTGTTTTTGACATTAATTTAGGTAGAGTAACATTCACATTTACAATTTTCAATATTAGCAAATTGTCTTGTTAATCTCTCCGATTAATTTATTATATATCCTTAATACAAGTCTATCAATTTAGTGAAACAAAGATGTAATTATTTATACAAAGACAAAAATTTTAATCTTACTTTGCTTTAAAAAAAACATTGAAATCATAGTTTAATAAAAATTAATTAATATAAATGTAGGCTTATAAAAATTTCTAAAATCACTATGGAGTCGATACTACTTTTAATTCGGAAAAATTAAGATCACGATCTGAAATCTCCATCGCGGACGAGAAATAGTAATAAAAGCGATAGTTGTAGCCAATTACTACGTGGTATCAAAGTTGTTCGAATTATTTGTTTTACATTATTACACGGTTTCATCGCAACCGGATAAGTTTCCGCAATTCTGACACGATACATTCGAACCCGCAACACAATAGTGCAAGGTATATACGAGAGGCTCGTCGTGCGTACGTAATGCGAGTTTGAAGTTATTCACGCGCGCGGGGCCAACTTGCTCAGAGAGAGCTTCGTCAGGCGTACGATATAATGCATGCGCCACGAGCGTTTACGTAATTGTGATTACGTGTCCTTGCCTTAAATGCAATTGCTGTGCAGGCGTATCTCGAGCCCGGTCTGTCGCGCGAAACGTATTACCGCATCGTTTGACGTGCGCCATTAGTTAGAGAATTTTCTACGGTCGTCGCGGACGTAGCGGACGCCGCATAATGGCGTATGCAAACTGGGTGGACGAAAAAAAAAGGAGAAAAAAACCGGTTCTCCACGGTGGCGTGCACGAAAGTCGAGACGAGGAAAAAATATCGGCGCCCCGAGAGCGAAGGAGAAAGAGACAGAGAAAGAGATAAATTCCGTTTAAATGCCGATGCGCAGGACGCACGCAGTCTCTTCTCTCTTTTTCGTCCATTGTCTTTCTTTTTTTTTTCACCGCTATTTTCGTTCCGCCCGCTCCTCTCCCAACATCTACGCACGTCAATGCACATGTGTACGCATCGGTCTTCCGTTCTGTGACGTTGTGACGTTGTTCTCGCGAAATTCCCGCGGGAATATCTCCCGGTTTCGTCAATATGGCGACGCTAACGAGGGGACTCTAATGATAGGAATGATACCTTATGTCGATTTTAAATTGACGGAATTTAGACATAATCGAAAATCTGATCTCGAGAACAAAACCGCTCTATCGATGATGACATAAATAGTAGCGATTGCGTTGTAATAGAATATTTAAGCAAGTGTTTTTGATATCGCAATTTGCGTATTTGCAACACAAATTATTTTCATAATTATGTTTTTCTACAGATACTTATTGTTCAATAATTACAGAGATAAAGTATATAATACTATGTGTAATTAAAAGACTGCTGAGATAAGATACGTATTAATAACATGCGTTACGATGCGAAACTAAAAACACTTGCTTGACACATTGGAGTAAAGTATGAAATATTGTTTGAATAAAGTATGAAATAAAATGTGAATATTGTTGAAAAAATAAAGTATGAAATAAAATGTGAAATACGTTTGAAATATTAAACTACATATTACAAAGCGTGTTGCACTCCAAAACTTTTTCTTTCTTCAATTTTAAAAAAGAATAATAATTATTTTCCAATGAAGGCTATGTAAATTGAATTATTGAATATTCAATTCAACATTTGATATTCAATCCAACATTCGATTCAACAATATTCGATTCAACAATATTCGATCTAACAAATATTTCTCAATTGTTTATTTAAACCTAAAGATTTTTCGAGTCCCTAAAAATTCAAATCTGTGTCAAACTAAATTAAATTTGCGAAATGAATACAGCAGGAGGAATATTAAAAAATACAACTAGGAAAGTTACAAAATTTTCTCAAAATTAATGCACAGATTTTTTAAAAATCAGTTACACCGACTACATGATGTTAAAATTGATACACGTAATCTGACAATCATAGAGTAAACTTAATTACAAAGTTTTCTGTAGTTTAATAGACATTCAATGTCGTTTAAAAAACATTCAATCACGGAAACCTTGTTGTTCAAAATTGAAAGTTTCAACAATCATTTCATTTTTAAAGTGTTGTCTCACCGCAGATTGCAGTATAATAAATAAAAATTTGTGTTAAATTATATTATATTAAATGTTTGTTATATATAACGACATTTAAAATCGCGATAACTTACGAATTTCCAGTCTTAAACCAACCGTCTGCCCGATATTTTCATTTTTGATCTATCCATATCCATTTATATAAGCGTCTTATATCTTTGCAGAGGATTCCATGAAAAAGAAAATTCGCGATCTCCTCAAAAGAAGTAGCATACATTATTCTCTGGCGGTCGGCCAAGGAAATCGCTCTAGTTATGCGACTATGTTACGAGGAGGGGAAGGGACTCACACATGTGCAACTTCGCTTACACGCGGTTGTAACCGGAGATTTTCGTAAATTAATGCATGTTACTCATCCTCGCCGGACATAACTAACGTCGAGCTCGTAAATAAACGCGAAATGGTTTTGTTCACGAGTCTTAATTCGGATTAGAGATCGTGTTTATTTCCGCGTTACGCTTGAGACGCATTAATCTGTTCGCTTGGACGTTTGGCGAAATTATTTGTAACATCTGTATCCTATGGTGGCCAAATTTATTTCCGGAACAAAACACCCCTCTTCCTTTTCAACTTTCTATTAAATTGTATGCATTATATTAATTATTATCTTTTTTCTATAACTTGATCTTACCCGAAAAATAACTTTTCGTAAATATTTTATCTTTTTTTTACTCGATATAATTTTTGTATTTTGTTTTTTTTTAAACGTTTTATGAAACAAGCTGTAGGGTTTAGTACCGCGTGATACGTAGTAAAATATGCATTCGCCAGGCATGTCCGTAACATCGATGATCCGAAAGACAAGCATGGAAATTTAAGGGGAGTACCAGTGAGTTCTAGAATATATTCCACGCGATCCGTGTTTCCATTCATGTCTCGCTTTCATTAATTTTAATGGTGAATCTGGCTTCCCTCGTTCCTCGTCGATAATCCCAGAACGAGGTATTCTCGCTTGCGGAGAGGACGCTCTCGTTGTAGATTTTTATCATTGAAATTTGTCGAGAAAATGTATCTATACGATAATTAAACAGGAGGATGTATTTGATATTATGGTTTGATATTAGGTGAAATTTTTATCCTTTATCATTCATCACACGAGTGTCATGTTCTTTGCCTATTGTATAAGAGTGCGTTCCGAAAACAATAACGAAGCAATATGCAATCATTCACATCGCACGCGTATAATTTATTATATATTAACATTTATTAGCATTTTTATATTATAATAAAAATATAACGGTAAATGTACGTGCGATTATACATTTAAATTAGTTAATTTAATAATGCGAATTTGTAATATGGCTTATTGGCCGTTTTTATTTTTAAAAATAATAGAATGGATAATAACTTATTTATCCATTATTCAAAATAATTTAAAGCGAATTGAAAAACAGGTAAAAAAAGAAAGCGCATGAAAATGTCTTTATTTCTAGAATAGGAAAACGTTCGGACCGTCGTGAATGAGTTGACAGAGGAAGAGAGAGAGAAGGAAAAAAAGAAAGAAATAAAGAGAGAGAGAAGTTATTTTAAACCAGGTATATAACCGACCTCAAACAACCGCGCCTACCAGTTTCTTTATTGCTCGACTTTCGGTTCCTAGATTCACTACAATATGGTGACTTGTCTCCTCGATGTCTCTAACAGAAAATAATTTAATTATTTCAACATTTTTTATGCTATTATTGCGGGCTTAAACATATAATTTGAAAAGCCCTTTTTACACACGCGATAAAATTTATATCAATTGTTTCTATTGAATACTGTGTTAACTTTTTATTTTAAATCAAACTTTAATATAAAGAAAATTAATAAAATCATAATTTTTGTTAAATTGTATTTTATATGTATGTTCTCTTATGATACATATATGCAAAATATATATGCAAAATATATTAACTAACAAGAAGCGCAAATATGCGCAAACTATTTTTATGGGCAATTTCTATATTAATATCTCATATAAATAAATTAATCTGAAAATACCCGAAGAAATATATTTTCTATTTATGGAAAATTAACGATTCGATAAAAATTTATTAATCTTCAAGCATTATTGTTTTGGAGGTCAACAAAGATAAAACATTTCCAAAGAAGTATCTCCAAACTATATATATAAATTTATTAATAATATATTTACTTTCAGATAAAGATCCTACGACTTATGACTTGAAATTGTACCACACAAATAACTGAACATCAAATTATTAACACTCGGAATAACGCGACTTATATCTGTCATATTTATTCTGTCATATTCTCTCTTTAACAAATGTCAATTTTAATTCGAAACGACAAGAATATAACTATAATTGATCATTTTCGGTAGATTATACATGGGAAGTTTGACTAAATTGACACGATAGAAATTTGTAATTTTATATTTTTTTTCCACACACGACGAATGAACGCCGATGAATTATAACAGAATGGAGGACAATGCCATCCTCGTATCGGATAACGTTTGCCACTTGTTATCGCCGTTAAATAATAACGCGCCGATGAATCGCACACGCGCCCACGCGCGCCCACGACCTTATCTTGCTCGGCAAACCGTCGCGCGTTCGCCTTGAGGAAGCTACCTCCGCTACGTCGACAGAAAAGTGTGTACGAAGAGAGAAAAACATTATTATATTTCTTCTTTGCATTCTTCGCGGACACTTCTTCTGTTAACACACATCTCTACTATTTATTATTGAGGTAATATTTTTTAATTTATGCTCAGAAAATAGTGTTTTAAGTGATTTAAATGTTCATAAAAGAAAAATAGAACGAGATGAAATAATTCTATATTTGAACAAATGGCTTCGTTAATAATAACGCGTGATAAATGATGATATGACAATGATATTAGTAACATATATAATAGAAATTAATACACTGTTAAATTATTGTCTATGAGTTGAGAAAAATGTGTCACTGCGCAATATGCATATTATGTACACATTATCGCAGCACTTTAATTTTGCCACGAAAAATTGTAGTATATAGAAAAATTACCATATATTATAATTAAAATAAACAAATAAATAAACAAATATATTTATATATAATATATTAAAATTGAGATATAGAAAATTGCGATATAAAAATACATAATTTAAAATTACATATTATATTTATAATAAAAATTTTAATATTATAATAATAAATTGAAAAAATCAATCAGCAAAATTGATTCGTTCATCTGATGACTTATGATAGGCGCAGAGATCATTTCTATTGTTCTTCGCACGTCTTCCGCGACGAAAAGCGTTACGCGACAAGCCCGATTAATAACGATCGAATCGAGAATAAAAGAAAAGTGTAATTTATTTATCGCGATATACATGTATCCTTCCTCCCTTCGGCGAGGAAAGTCGCTGAACGATCGATAACTGCACGTACTAGAAAATTGCGCAGGAATACAAATACATTGTTATATTCACATCCTCCTCTTATCGACTTGACGCTTTTGCATCCACTCGCAGCCGGTATCGTTTCAGCGAAATATGGCACTGGCCGTTAACAACGCTTCGCAGTCTTTTTCACTGGCTAAGCATTTTATCGTCGGAGAGATAGAAGATACTTGTCGTCGACTAGTACCTCGAACCTCGCGAGTGAAATCGCGATTCTTCTACGCTCGCACATATTCTACGTGAAGATTCCTAAAAGAATCTAAAAGCAAATCGGCCATTTATACATATATTCGACTTGTATCAGAAATCGATATCCTGTCAAATCTCACTGACTATATAATTCATAATAAAATCAACTTATATTACAAATATGGAAACAATTGATACCGATTTTATTAAACTTAATATCTTCCGTTGTTATATTTTCGTCAAGTATTTTTGTAAAGATTTTTATATCATTTCTGTTATATAAATTTAAATAATGTAGAGATAACGTTTTGATCAGGGTCGGAATTAAATTGAAAAAAAGAAGAAACATGTATTTTTGTCAACTGGTCCAGCTCAGATCTGTCTCGCCTCCGTCATCGGTCCGCCATAGCTCGGAGAGTTATGTCCTATCGGCGTATGAATCCCCCGCTCTCTTTCCGTTCGCGTATGTAAATTACATCTGACGCGCGGATACATGTATGTATACGAGGCTATTGCAATTTTCGAGAACGGTTGCATAAATTTCGCCCGCGAAAAATGCGTCGAAGCGCGATGTCGACGCGTTGTACGCGAATCACGGCTCGTACGCGGATGATAAATGATTACGCGATATTATTTTACGGGGGTGTAATTGCTGCTCCTACAAAAGGGAGATTTCGGAAATGGCGCGTTATACTAGTAGTAGATTACGCGCGTATTCGTTTATAATTCGTGAATAGCGTGGATGGAGGATTCGACAAATTCAACCAATCAAATCTTTATACTATTCATGAGTCGCGGAACCGCGAATACATGCATAGTCTGGCATTAACGATGCGTTCCCGTTTTTGCTTGGCTCGTCGCCCGATTCACCGCTTCGACCTTCTCGTTGTAGCTCGTTGCAGCTGTATAACGATACGCCTTCCGATGCGATAACGAAGCGAGCTTCTGGCACTCCCAATGCGCGATGTGTTCGCATTATTGAAATTAATTCATCATTGAAATAATTAATCATTGAAAACCTATCAGAGGAAGACCAGAAAATTTATTCTTCATCATATTTTCTAAATATAAATTATATTTAAATATAATTTATATTTAGAAAATTATAAAAATTATAAAAATTATATTTAAATATAATTTATATTTAGAAAATATGAAAAATAAATATAATTTAATTTTGTATAATTTTTAAAAATTTTATTTTATATAATTTTTTACATATGTAATTTTAAGAAATCATTATTTCAAATAAAAAGATCAATAAAATATATAAAAAAGAATTAAACGATGAAAAAAATTAATTATTAATAATATCTATCTTTCAATAGCTTTGAATAGCAAATGTCAAATTGAGAAATTGTTTGGAAATCAAAGCCGCAAGGCTGATAACGGATTAGCAAGACCATAATTAGAAGCGAGTCTCTCCGATTACGTGCAAGCGTGGGTGATACTTTGGTGCGAACTCCCCTTTTCCGCCCTCGTATGCGAGGGCAACATCCGTGTGGTGCCGGTGTCGCGGGGGCCGGTATCGCGTGACTTCGGGCCCCGGGGATCCCTCCGATCCAGGAACCAATAAAAGGGGAGACTCCCGACCATATTTAAGGCTAACCGGATTCATTAGAATAAGGAGCGAGGGGATCGCATGCTGCGTTGTAGCACGAATCGGGGGAAGGGGAGTCTCTGCTGCTCGGGTACCTATTAGGGTATACTTATACGCATTTTCAGAATGATGGAATGATTATGTCAAATGCATATCTATCAATGACAGACGCATTTCCTTTGTCGATCCGGGCGAAAGATAATTAGCTTAATGATATTTTAGAATGATTCGAATTAAAAGAGATAGATGGTATATATTATATTTATTTAAATGAGAAATTCTTACGGCACATTTTGAAAAGTATCGAAATAAATGTTTGCAATGCGATAAAAATTGATTCGATTAATCGGCACTTGATTTGTACTTTACTTATGCATTATTTATGTAGATTTTTCTAATTTTTTATATTTACATCTTTTTTTTTCTTACATGTATGTTTGCAATTCTAATTTTTCATATATCTCTCAAAATATTGATATCAAATGTAGGAAAACCATACATTGTTAAAATATATATTATTTGTAAAGAAAAAAATATTGAAAATATTCAGTATAAGAAAGCTCAGTGCTCTCTCTAAAGTAAAATCTAGTACGAAAACTAGAAATCTATCTGGCCATGCATGTAAAAATATCTGACTTTTCCTTAAAATCCTATTTTATTGATAAAGAACGTCTCGATTTATATGTGTGCATATGGCTCTCTTTCTTTCTCTCTTTCTCTCTATCGGATATCGATCACCAGCCGACCGTTGAATTCTTCAGCCGTTTCAGAATATCGGAATATATTTTCAACGCGACGCGAAACGACAATCGCGTGCCGCGTAAGAGAGACCTCGTAATTCGATTTCGACGACCGCCCCCTGGCCCCGAGGCTCCCGCGGAATTAATTAAAAGTCGGTCGACCTAAGGTCGACGTATCATACGACGAGCGATCCCCGGGGCCACCCCCCCGTTCCTCCAATCAGCAACGCGCACGAAAGCGCCGCGTTAGTTTCAGCGTACCAGCCCGGCGTCCTGCTCCTCTGATCCTTCGCCGAGGGTTCCATTGTCCTTTGCGATCTTCGCCAAGCGTAACGCTCTTCCGGTTCGCTTATCCTGCTAACCAGCGTGCTCTCTCTTTTCCCTCCTCGTCCCCCTCCTCGCCCCCTCTTCGCCGCGTCGCGCCCTCGCAGAGAGTCTATTCTTCTCGCGCCGCATCTCCGATTTCTGACCACGATCCCCCTCCCCCCCCCCGTACAAGAGCGGAAATCCACTCTCGTGGTATCCTGGTAAATATTGGCACGTGGTAGCGCGAACAGCCGGTTCGAAACTGTTCCAAAGCCGAAAACTGGTTGAATTTTCGATGGTCGATTCGGCAGTGCGTCTGTGTGTGTGTGTACGTGTGTATATTTATATGTGTAAGCGTAAGTTTGTTGAAAGGGAGAGAAGGAGGGAAGGAGAGAGAGAGGGAGGGGCGAGAAGCACCTGTTATCCTGCGCCAGGACGACCTTCGAGGGAAGGGAGGAGGGGAGGCTTCCGGATCGATATTGCTCAGCCGCGTGTAAAGTTATTAATACGGTCGAGAGGCGAATCGTTTCTCTTGCATGTTGAGGCACGCATCCGTCTCCTCTATCCGCTACCGCTTCGAGAATGCGTTTCGAGTTAATCGGAAAGAAAGACGACGATATTTTTGTTTTGTTTTGTTCGACTGTGCGAGAGTTTCCATTTGCATCCGGCGCAGTTCGTTTCAATTTTATATTACTCGATGCGACTGACCGAATTCGATATATTTGACAATTTAATATAATTCGAGCCGAGGAAAAGAATGATCATTTTTTAATGTTCTTTAACTTTAAAGATATTCCATTGCTTAATTTCGATAAATTTAAAGCAAAGATTGTAAGAATAGATTATTCTTTAACTAATTATACTAGTTATGTTGTGCGATGTGTTAGAAAAGTTTTATATCTTTCAAAATTAAATATATTGTCCAAACTTCTAATACTTAAGAGAAATCTATCATGTGAATTTAAAGGGAAGCTATATATTTTGTGTATTAAATTTATTTCTCTTAATTTGTAACCCTTAGAATTTGTCTTAATAATAGCTACAAATAAAGTATTTTTATCTTTTTAAACATAAATAGCACATTTAATATAGGCGGTTTGTTTACGATATATTCATTTCAACTAGTTTCACTAATAAATTACTTTTAACGTCTTGTATAGTGTCGCTTATTAAATCAAGGAATCATATAAATAAACAAACACAGTAGAGGGAAAATTTTAGAGGATTGCAAGAGTCTCATCGACGAAATATTTGAGGATGTTCAGCCATCGCGGGCGGTCGAGCCTTCGTTATTTCCCCGTGATTCGGATCGCAATAATTAAGGGTTCTTTGGCGAGTAAGGTTAACGAGCTGCTAACGAGCAGTCGCGAACGGGATGATTATCATAATCAATGGCGCATGAAGATGGCTGTGAACGCGTGATTTCACCCTTTTAGCAACCACGTGTACGTGGAAAATCATCACAGCATTATCAGATAGATTTTACATCGCTTATACTCTGAACAAATGTCGCTCTTGTCCGTAAAAGTAATATATCAATAAAATAATATAACATTAATGTACATTGAATTTTTAATTAAACGAAATAATCTTTTGACAACTTTGCGGCCAATCAAGAAGTGCCTAATTTTTTTACAATTGTAGAAATTATATATATGCAACATATTTAATGCCTTAATATATACATGCTTTAATATATTATGATCTTATGATCTTATTACGATTTTTATTAGCAAACATATTATTATTCTTTTACAAAATGAAAATAAATAAGAAAATATTATATTTGAAGCATGTTGATTGTTGATACTTGACTGTCATTTTCTTCGTTTTATAAACAAAATGTTAGTTTCTTACGTAAATTAAGATATTATACAAAAGAACTACTTGTTACAATTAAATACATCTATAACAAACTTTCAAATTGTAATATATAATTCAATATATAATCTCGAAGAAACTTTTTTTTCAAAATATTACGCTCTTTTTGAGAGAGAAGAATTTGACGTATTTTCATATTTATCATGTTTATGTTTGATTCGTTAAAATGAAATGTGAAATATGTACGAGAAAGTAAAAGCCCATGTATTTATATTAGAAACACGGCGTGATGAATGTCATAGGATTAGTGTGGAATCACACGTGTCGCGTGAGTGTTTTTCATGGCGCGTTTGAGAGCTTTACCAGCGAGATCTATCAGCGACACACAACTCTCTTTCAACTTCTCAACCTGAAACTTCTCCCTTTTTTCCGAGGGAAAACCACGGTGCTTGACACGGCGCGAGGTTTTAATGAGTCTCCTGCATCCAGCTGCTCTCCAGACTCAATGGCGTAACTTTAAGCGAGTGCCTCGAACTTCCTTATTTCCTTTTTAAAAAAAAATACATTTTCAAAAATAGTCTGTCTATTCATCAATTAATCCATCAAATAGGACGTGAACAGTTTTTTAAACATTTATGTCACAAATATATCACAAATGTATGTGTGTCTTCTTTTCTTTCATCTTTCTTCTATCATCTCGATCCTGCGAGGATCGTCCTTTAAGTTTTCGACATTTACGTGTCTCGTTGGGGAGACCTGAGGAGGAGGAAGAGGAAGGCGATGAGAAAAAAGTAGCTTTGTTAGATGCAAATCGTCTCTGAAAACAATCCGAAGAAGAGTATGAAAAATGTACGAGGATAAAAATGCGGCGGGCGATATTTTTATTTGATTCGGTCTCTTCGGATATCATTAATCGATTTAATTTTCTTCCAATTTTCTATATCGTCAAACTCTGTAATATAAAAAGGCGTCAAAATTGTATAAAACAGAAAAGTTTTTTATTTAATTTTAAAACAATAATTATACAACTTCGATGTAACAATTTTGTCCTTAAAAACCTATAATCCGTTTACTATCGTTTTAAAATTAAATAAAAAAGCTATGTATGTATGTTCCCACCCCTTGACTATTGTAAAGCGGCATTTACGCGACACGCGTTCGTGTGCACGGCCACTTTGAGCGCGATAGACGACGACGGTATCGAGACATCGAGATGTAAGGGTGCAGGAGGCTAAAATGGGGTTGGGATAAGCGCCGGCGCCAAACGACTCAGTCGATAAACACTAAGTCGAGCATCCCTCCCTGCTCCTTCCCGTCTCGCTTGTCGGACTATCCTTAGACCGCCGTAAAATCCAATGACGTACAACACATACAGGGGTGACGCGCAATGAGGGTTGTAAGAAATGAATGACAATGAGCTCATGAACAAACTAGGATGCTTATCAGTTGCAACGAAATTGTTGGATACATAACAATCATAATAATCTGATAAAAATAAACAATATGATTTAAAAAAGCTAAAATAACGATGTGTGTGTATGTATTTATATTCGGGTGTATGATATTCGGTATAGAAATTATCTACAGAAAAAAATTAATATATTAATAAATATATTAATATTATTATCCATATATTATAATAATTTATAAAATTTGTTATTATATATATTATAATATTTGCATATATATTATATATGTTATATATTATATATAATTATATATATAACAATTATATGACACGCGCTGCACAAAATTTATTATTAAATTAAAATATAAAATTGAATATTTTTAAAAAAGATTGTCATATTACATTTGTGTCATTTGCAAGTTTAATGCGAGGCAAATTAAAGTATCCGATACACTACGCTTTGAGAAACACGATTTGTAATTGTTTTATTTTTTTTCCAAAGATGTAAGTTCGCGATGTAAGTTTCTTATCAAAGTTCGCGGAAAGGTTTGCTCGTGCCACAAGTAGAAACTGCATCGCGGTGACCAGTAAACGGTAGTACGAATGTCGTCCTTTTTCTTTCTGCGATCCTGAATTTCATCCGGAATTCCGCGCGTGTTCGCCAGTAAACCGCGCAATTTGGCTCGCCGCAACGAGCACACATACGAAATTGCCTTTACCTTCTTCCTTTATCTGAATTACACGATAGAATATATTCCTCTCTTTCGTCGGTCATTCTTAATCGTTTTACTGGTTGATTCCCGGATTGCAATTTACATTTCGCATTCTCGGATCGTGTTTTGGGGAGAATTCTATCTGGAATTAATTCGCGAGATTAATACACTGGACGGTGCTCTTTATTTCCATCATACACAATATTTATTTCTTTACTTCAAACTGTGTAATTATATATTGTGTTTAGGTAGCAGTAGACATACTAAACTTATCAAATATAATGATACGATATAGATATTGTATCATGATTTCATTAGAATCTAAGATTGCTAAGTCATGATACGACAATATTTTCCGAAGACGAATTCCTGATGGCGTCTAAGATATTTACACATCGATAAAAGATCCATAAAAACGTCGTTTACAACGGTCGTTTCGTCGTTTAATCGTCCGTCTGATCCGGAAATTGGTTAGTCGCTAATCACAATTAAGAAGGGGGTTAACGAGGGAATTTACGCGAGTCTCCCTCCCGCAGAAGCGACGATGAGACCGGGAAGGCAGGCAACGATGCGCTGTGGGACCGAAATAACCGAGATTTATTTTGCGAGGGATCCGGAATCACACGGTTTAGCGCGCTAAATTCTGTTAAACGGGAAACACGCGTACGCGTATGACATGTAAATCCGCATGTCCTCACCCTCCGGACAGCCGCAATACGAGATTCATACATTTCTCGCGCGTTAACATTACCCAGCGCATATCGAGCATATCTGATTTATCGAGCAGCTGGAAACCGCCAAAGCTCCGAGTATTTCTCCGATCGAGCGAATAAATTTACGATACGGATCGTTTACGTGAAAAAGCGAAGAGCGAAAAATTTGAATATATATTATATATTTATAATATTTTAAATTTTTATCTTTTTTCCATACATGTTCATATGAATTATTAATCATGTATATATATGTATATTTAACAATGAAGTTTTTAATAATTTCAGATTAAAATTTAAATATATTACATTAAAAATATATACATATAAATATTCTATATTGTAATTAATATAACAATAAAATTAATTAATATAACAATAAAACATTTATGTGTACATGTGTACATATATAAATGTATTATTATAAATAAAATATTTATATATGTTTAAATTTTTTAATGATACTAAATAAATTGGAATATAAATATTTCCACACAAATTTTATATTAACTAATTATATTACTATTCAATTCTTATGAATAATTAAATATTTTAATAATTAAATATTTTATTTTCTCTGTCTCTGTCATTCTTTTCTCATAACAACAGATTTTTCTACGAAATTCTACAAAAAATAGCATTCATTTTTTTCAACCACTGATCTTAATCGAAAAATTACGATTTGCGGAATTCGATTAGATCATTCCAAAGTTCGCGGATGCGCGCACGCGAGCGTCGTAAATCACACCGGGGGCCTCGTGATTGCGAATCGTGGGCGTCCTGCATGTCCGGTCGAGGATAAAACGGGGGTGAGGGGACGGACGGAAGGATCCGTGAAAAGGGCCCGCTCTCGGTTGGAGTGGGACGACGACGTGTGGGATGGCACTGTGGTACCTGCGAAGGTGGATACCGGGGGCCGACAGTTAGCGCCAGACGGTCAAAAACTCGCCGGACCGGCTGCCACCGCGCGGGACTTTCCTTTTTTTTTCTTTTTTTCTTTCTTTCCTTTTCCGCCGCCGTCGTCGCTCGTCCCTTTGGGCCGCACGGGCCTCGCGCGGCTTAATATCGACCGCGAGAACGCTCGTTCGTCTCGACTTTCGACTCGTTATTTTCGCGAATGCGCAGGTCGAAAATGCGCGATTCATTTACTTCGAAATGGATTTTGAGCTATCCCGGAATTTAAGCATATTTTGAATTGCACGGCATTGATATTTACATCTAATATTTAATCTAACATTTACTTTTTTGATATTTAAAAGTCAGTCATTTTATTTAGAAAATATTTAATTTACAGCTTTGACTAAAGTTCATTTTTTAAAGTTCTAAGTAGGAAATTATTCGTTTACTACTTATTTGAGATACAAAGTAAAATTTTAATACAGTTTTTATATAAATAAAACTTATCAAAATCATCCAAAATTCATAAAAAATTAAAATTAAAAATAAGAGCAAAATTTTGACTTTTTGTAGCAATACATCTCCAAGTATTAAATTTATTTTATTATTGAAATGATATTTAAAAGACAAAGAGAGAGAGAAAGAGAGAAAGAGAGAGAAAGAGGAAAAAATTCAATAATTTCTCAATTCTTTAATTTTTTTCCTTGGAAGAAAGCTACATTAACTCTTTATTTCTAATTAATTAATTTTGATGCAGGAATACCGAATATGACAAATATTTATAATATTCGTAATATGCGTAATAATACGTTAAATATCTTTTGGCGATAACAAAATAACTATCACGCGGTACTCGACACTCGTTTCTATACAGCGCGTACACGAGGTCACCTTGTCATTCAGCGAGACTCGAGTAGCGGTGAAAGACGCTCTATCGGCGTAGTATTTTTCGAGACGCTATCGCGGTAACAATCGAGAGACATTGAACGCAATCACTCGCTGTAATTATTGTAATCGGCGATGATCAGCTTACGCGATTGATTAATTCTTGCGACGAACGATATGTACGAATGCTACAGTGACAGTTATTTATCAAAAAATGTATATTACAATGTGTATACATTTTTTCTCTCTTTTTATTCTTTAAATACAATATATATTAAATTTGCGTTCATGCATATTAAACGAATAAAATCATACATATTCACATTATTACTAATTCTCTTCAAATTGTCAATTTCTATTTATTTCGGCGATAGTAACTGCTGAGCATAAAGAGAGAATGAGCATCGCGAAAGATTGACATCATTGAACTTTCGAGCAAGTGATTTTACAAGAGTGGATAAATTAAATTAATAGTTCGAAAAGGTTACCGCTCTTATCTCGTTATATATGCATAATATGTGATGTCAGTGCGATATCAGTGTAGTGTCAGTGTCAGTAACAGATGTGTAATTAGCAGTGCATGAAGTTGATTTTCGGGCACTAATCGAATTGTAATTTCAAATGACTATAATTTCTGTGTCGTTTTCTCATTACAATATATAAAAGTTCCCGTCGTGTACGATAACATACGGAATACTGTGCAAAAGTATCGCGTGGTCATCATATTTTAAGTTTGCGCGATTGTAATTAATCGTATTTTCGCGAGTGTCGGGAAGGAACAACAAAGGATGAATAAGGAAGAAATGGAAGAATCGGAGAGGATCGGATCTGCAATCAAGGGGTGAGCAATGTATAATTTATTTATTATTTATTATGGAAATAATAATTTATTTATATATCATTACGTAATAATAATAATAATAATATAAATGAATAATTATATATAAATATATATATATATATATATATATATATATTTTATATTTTTATAAAAACTCTAAAATGACTGTGTCATTCTTTTAATCCTTCTAGTCTCTAAAAATTTTTAGTCTCTAACAATTGTATAAATGATGACTTTGTGCCTCAGGTTTTTTTTATTGTAATTAATGGAGGAAAAATATCAAAATATTGATTTATTATTAAATTTTTTATTAAATTCATTTTCGCGGATTTTAACTTTTACTTGAAAATTTGAAAGAAAAATGTATACTCATAAAAATTTAACCAGAGAGTGCTTCTTTTTAAAGACATGAGAAGACATAGCAATTCATTATTGAATTATATAAATTTTTATTAAGCTTAAAAGAGAATAATATGTCTTCTTACTTATATTAAAAAAATAAATAATATAAATATTTTTAAAGACATATTTTTTCCTTCCATCTTTTCAATTGTCAATTTTTGATATTTGACTTCTATAAAATATCTTTCAGATAAATTTATCTATGAATATACCTTTTAAGAAAATCATATTGAATCACGTTAATATAACAGCTTTTATAATTTGAATTGATTAAATATGGAAATTTAATTGTAATATTTGGATTGAACGAGTAAAGGCGAGTAAATTGACAGAAATTTACGATTCTGATATTTCTTTTTTCGGGAATATCTCTCTGTTGGCGAATCAAGTTATCACAATAATCTAATGGTACTACTTATCATTAAAAATTTCTGTGATATTGCATAAACAATGCTAAAAAATCTCTTTGCAAGTCGTCGAGTTATCGATTTCGAGAGATTTATCAGTCATTTTTATCGCTATTATCGCGGCAAATAAATATTATATCATGTTTTCGATATATATATATATATATATATATATATATATATGTGTGTGTGTGTGTGTGTGTGTGTGTGTGTGTGTGTGTGTGTGTGTGCGCGTTTCTCGTATGTCGGGTTTACAATTAATTCTGTTACAAGCAAATGTACATTTTAATTCTCGTAACGCCTCGGGGATTATCAATGCACAATTATGAATAAATTAATGAAATATTATTTTCACAAGTATTGTGGTAATTACTGTCAATATTAAAGATGCGCGAATGTGCAATTATATCTGTGATTTACGCCAATAATATGTAGATATATGTAAAGCTGTATACGTTTATCGTGATCAAATAAATATAAGCGTGATTCGAGAGAGAGAAAAGTCTAGTTTTCCTACTTGCTTATTTATATGTCATACTTGGCGATCAAAAATAGCGTTTATACGATTTTCATATAAGATAAATAAACTTGAAAAGAAGGAAGGAATTAAACGATCGTATTTAGCTAAAAGCAAACTGACAAGGTTTTTTAATCCATCAACAAATTAAGAGGAAAAAATGTTTCTCGGAAACATTGAAACACGGTGGTGACACTATAACCGGCCGGAAAGGGGGGTTCTCTTTGTGCTCGCGAAACCGACACTCCGGGAGATCGGAGAAAAAAAGATAAGACGCAAGATGAAAGAGAGGATGAGGGGGCGCGAAGTTTAGAAGCAAGAGGGACAGGAAGAGTCTAAAATTGCCTTTTCTCTTGTGACTCTCCCCGAATTTGCATGCGGGGCCGTCTTGGACCAGTCGTCGATATCGATTCGCAGGTGGCTGCCCGGGGGGATCTCTCGCTTACAATACGATTTATTACGGGGGACCACCTGCTCGCAGAAATCTCAATCGCGCTACGCTCCAAGTCACGGCCGGCGAACGACAGAGACGATCTTTCTCTCCCGTTTCCCATGAAGCTTCATTAAGACTTTCCTCGTTTCGCACGAGCTAGCAAGGCCGTCTTTGTTCTTGCAGAGCGAGCTCATCGAGTTCCTTCAAATTTGACCATTTTCTCCCTACGCTCCTCGACAGGACGTTCGAGAGGATTTTTCTCTAAATTTTCTCCGAGTCTCGGCTGTAAAAAATATTTAAAAAGTTCAAATATCTCTAAATTATGGATTAATAGACACGCTTATATTTTGTTATTTAAAAATTATAAAGAAATAAGTAAAATTTGTTTCCTGTCAGCTCCTGCAATTCTACGACAGAGCGAGCTCATCAAAATCCTTTAAATTTGACCATTTCTCTCTACGCTCCTCGACAGGATTCTCGAAAGGATTTTTCTCTGAGTCTCTCGGCTGTATAAAAAATATTTAAAAAGTTCTGAAATATCTCTAAATTATAAATTAATAGATGCGCTTATATTTCGTTTAAAAATTATAAAGAAATAAGTGAAATTTATTTTCCGTCAGCTCCTGCAATTCTATGATATATGCACGAGTTTGGCAAGATATAACATCGAGAAACGCCGCGAGTTTACGATCGATAAAAATCGCGAGTATATTTCGGCGACAGTAGTCGGTTTATCTCACGCTGGACATGGTGAACGAGGCGCTTATGGTGGCTCGAGCGGGTGAGACGAAGCGGGAGTTCCGGTTTATGGTTATTGCGCGCCGTGCGCCGACGTCGCGTTTGCAGGATTTTATAGCTATCGAACTTTCTGCAGGAAGAAAGGGCGGAATTTATACTTTCCAAGTTCGGCAGTTGTCCTCGACGCTCGACTTAATTTCGATTCTTGTAGAATCTTATCCTTTTTGTGCGGCTAATTCGAGCGTACGTCCTTAAACTTCCGCGCGTTTCAACGATTACAAACAGCAATCACGAGATCACATTTGCATAAAGGCGCTTATGTAACGCTTCCATCGCGCATTGTCCGTCCGCGATAGATTCTTGCGGCGCGACAGACGAGACACCCTGTATATCGCGCGAATCCTCGCTTCGATCGAGTTCGCGAGTCGCGCGAGCTGGACGACGAGGAGGTATCTCTCTCGTAGAGGAGGAGGTGGCTCATTCGTCGGAGTGAATAAACGGTAGACTGCGGGGGCGATATCGGCGAATGTCAGGAGGCCGGCCGACTTGCTCCTTTTTTTTCCGCATCGAACGCAGACACGGATGGCAAATCGATATCTACACTCGCGCAGCGGCGGTTTCGCGTTCTCCTACCTGCAACCGACCTCCGGGGTCACTGACACGTTGCTGCCGACACGTTTGATAAAATTGCAGCCACCGGGGAAAACCTTGTCGGCGGTCGCGCAAAAATATCATAAACCGGGCCCTCTCTTTTTCTCTCGCAAAAAGGCGCCTCCGTCTCCGGCTGTCCTCTCTCGACCTCTCGCAAATTTCCGCGACTGCAATTTATGCGCGCGACGATCGTCCGTTCGTCCATCCGCCCGTTTGTTTGTTCGTTCGCGATGAAATGGGTCGTGCACGCCGTGAATTTCTTTGTCGATGGGTATCGATCGCGGTCCGCGCGATATATGCGCCTCTTTTTTTTTTTTTTTTAGTATGTCGTCGGGAATTAGTTTTCCATTTCGCTGCGAAAGCGCAGCTCGGACGAACGACGTTCGCGCTTTACGTTCGCAAAGTGCGACCGTCGAAGCGGATCTCTCCCAGCGCGCGAACGAAAAAGATTAATATTTTCGGCCTCGCGTCAATTTTTCACAACGTCCTATATCGGAGCAAAGCTCTCTGCTTCGGAGTTCAATCGCTCGTTCGTGTATATTTAGTGATTTCTGCGCATCGACTGAATTTCAAAACTGATTGCAAAATTAACAAGAGCGTAATCTTAGTATCGCGAGATTGCACTCTCTAATTTAATTAATTTTTCAGAAAAACAAGTAATAGTATAAGGAATATATTTTAGACATATGTATAGTACAGTTTATTCAGAAATTGACTATATAATTTTTATCATCCGGGTTTAGAGCTTCCTTTGGAAGCAAATAATGACAGGTTTTCTTTTTATTTCATTTTTTCCTATTATTTTGATTATCAATCTCGAAAAGAAAATTCCAAGTTATTTATACACATTTTCGAGCCCTTCATCGACAATAATAGACACATTGAATGCTAATAGACGGCTTTCTTTCTCGCTTGACGGTTTCGCGAAGCGAGTCGCGCGACCTTAATAAGCCATCCGTAGGTCCCAGTCGGTCGCTTTCGACGACCTCTTGCCGTTCCTGCGATCACGCTCTAACGCAGGCCCTCTCCTCATTTCTATCGTACACGGTAGAGAGAGAATGTGACTCTCTCCCACGTGGCAGCACCGGTTTGATCTTTAACGATTCCGCGAGGAGGTCGCACGCGCGTGCTCCTTTTTTTCTTCCCCGAGCTCCTCGCTTCCTTTCTCCCCTCGAGTAGAGGAGGTGGACGTATTCCCTAACAACGTTACGTCGTACATCTCTATCAGGCGTCTCTATAAATCATCTCGTTTCCACGAAACGCCCTCCACGCACGATCTTAGACATTCTACGTAAATTCGCTAGGACGAGTAATAATTGGCGCAATTTATAGCGAGGAAAATCGGGGACTTATCGATTATTATATCGCGCACGTACATATGTAGATTTCAGAATTCTCGTAAGCGTGTGCGTGTGTATCTGGCGCGCATGCACGGTATGCCAGTTGGTAACGAGGAGGTGAGCCGCCTCGCCTCGTTTCTCCTCTCCTCGACGAGAGACAGTTGGCGAGCCCTAAACGAGAGACGCGGGCCGGCCTCGTGTTATGCTCGCCTGGTACCATGGGCAGCCGAACGCAGACGTGCAAGATGGCACGCCCAGCTGTCGCTACGCAGACGCCGTCGATGCTGGCAGCCGTCGCGGCAACAGGATCGCATGTCGCCAGCCATGGTGTCCCGTTGCGCGTCCACCGAGATCCACCGCGCTTGCTCGCGCTAATAATAAGACGACAATGACATCGCGCCTCGGATGTCGCTTCGTGTGTTGTCGCGATCGTTATGCGCGGGGCCGCGCATTCGGAATCGAACGTCGTCTCCTCCTCCTCCCTCTCCCTCCCCCCCGTCCTGCGGAAAATCGATGATAAGCGCGATAATCGCGATTGGAATTGATTAGAGCGAGGATATCAAAACTGTCTCTTTTCGATCGGTGTCATCTATTTCTTCGAAATGCCCTGTACTTTGCATGTGATGCGAACTTGCCCTTCGTCGGTTCCATTCGTATAGAAGCTTCATAAGTTCGCTAAGTCGGGAGTTTTTGAAGCTCGAAGTCATTAAGATTAGGTGTTTAAGAGACAAAGAAATTGAAGATAATATTTTATCAAGATTGGTAATATTGTATTGTATTGTATAATTCGATAGAACAAAATCTCTAATATATAAGCTCTTGTAGATAAAAATTTTATATAAGCTCTTGTAGATAAAAATTTTCATGTTTTCGAGAACCTAAGAAAACTAGACAGCATGTCGCTTTCGATACCATGCTTGTAACGTAATGACGTTTTTGAGTTATCGAGTTATATATTTGCATTGCTGGCTTTTAGATAAACGAATACCTTCACTCGTTTGGTCAGCGAGTGACCTTTCAGGGATCCTTGGCTGCGTTCGGAAACACCCGAATGCCCCCCCTCCCCCCCCCAATGGTATCATTTTATCCTTGTTGTTCACCGAATGTTAAACAAGGATAAAATGATATCCTAGTACATTCGCGTGATGCTTCCGAACGCAGCCCTTCATGGCAATCGGCATTGCATTCATTGAATAAGATACCAACATCGCTCTAGAGTTGCATATCACTATGTTAAAAAGCAGTATTAGGTCTGAAGTCTGGATAGCTCAGTGGCTAGAGCAGTTGCCCGTAAAGCGAAAGACTCGGGTTCGATTCCCGATCCAGCCACTTGCGCCTCATATATTTTTTTAGTCTGCGAATATTGTTTTTTAGCAATTATTCGTTAGGCTGAAAAATGTGTGAACGCTCTCGCCATAAGATATGCGTCAATGCCGTTGCCATGGATGGATTCTGTCGTTCGTTGACCAAATGGACGTAAAGATACGTCCGATCTCCTCCCACATACATTCCTATCTTTTCTGCGCTTTTAGAAGAGAGAGAAATGTTTGTGATAAATCTGAAAAGAATAGAATGATATGAAATACAGTAAAATCAAAGAATGTTCAAACAGCCCGATTTCTTCGAAAATGCTCGAAAATCTCAAAGTTTTTTCAAATCCCCATACATGTCGACTTTTATGATTAATGTTTCAAATTTTATGTATTTATAATTCATATCTGCATCGCAAGTTAGGTATTGAAAATTGAATCACTCTGAACTATGTTAGGTATTGTTATGTTAGGATTGCTATGTTAGGAAAATTGAATCACTTGTAACTGTATGTTATATAATTTATAATTAATAAATGACTAAGATACCGACACGATATGAGAGGAGTGATAAAAATGGGAAGGATTTCAATCTCCTTTTATCAGAAAAGCAAGCTATAATCTTATTTCTACTATTTAATTTATTTCAATTTCTCCAGCTTAATTTACCTATAATTAGAAAAGTCCTTTATTATTATAATTGTCTCCAAGGAATTTTTAGAATTTTTACAATTTTATTATCTTTGAATCATCTTAGAATCTTTATAGATTTAATTATACAAATCATTTGTATTTTAATTACTTTTAATAATTTATGCTTAGAAAAAGGAGAATAATTCGTTCATATGTGTGTGTGATAAATAAAAAAATTTAAATATACTTTGTACCATTAAATTCTATTTAATATTCTATTATTATATATTCTATATATAATAATAATATATATATATTCTATTATATATTCTATATATTCTATATATTCTATATTCATTATATATATTCTATTATTAAATAGAATTAATATATATTAATATATATTAATTCTATTTAATTTATCTGTAGTTACGAGAAAAGAAAGTAAAAGGATAAAATACATGTGCACACACACACGCACACACGCGCGCGCGCACACACACACACACACACACACACACACACACACACATTCCGTTCGATAAAGAAAGCGATGGAAAAGCGTCAGTTAAAAGTATCTCGCTCGTTCTCGCTCTGTCGAATCCCACCCGTTCGTTCCGCGATTTCGGCTGAATTGTTTAAATCTGTCATTTCTCCGCGTTCATGGAGAGCTAATTGGAGAGCTTCCTTGCGGAGCAGCTTTTGCAATTATCTCGATATACCTTTGTATCAGCGATCTCCTTTCGATTCCTCCTGCCTTTGCAACGTCGTCGCTTGCCCGAGCGCGCGATTTACATCTCTGTGACATGCATATTTTCGCGATATGTAAATCGTTTCTTCTTTCGTTGCCGGTGCAGGGTGGATCTGCATAATTGAGACGACGGATGGACCGGAGATTTCACGTGTCAGCGCAATCGATGTTCCCGAGAAATTCGGAAAAACGGAACGGCGGGTCGAAGACGCGGGAAAATAAATAAAGAAGCGGCGCTGAAAGTTTGATAGAAGCGCAGAGAAGCGGATAAAACCTTGTCGAACGAGTGTTACGTCTCATTGAAGTTTTACGATGTCTCTTCCGTATAAGGAGCTCAAGGGGGGCGTTAAATATGCTCGGAAAATAGATGCGACGAATCGTGCACGAGCGTTTGGGAAAATCCCGAACTGATCTGTTTCGTTAATACGTTTCATTATTAATTTTTTATTATTAATTTATTTATATTTTTTCATTATAATTTTTATTTAATTATCAAATTAATATCGTTATTTCTCGACACAACGTATCTCATTCAATCTCATACGCGCTTACTTGCATCGATCGAGTACGCTTGTTTATTTTAATTGTGATGCGCGTATCCGAATAGAAGTTTTTCTCCTATATTTTTGATTTTAATTTTCAATGTAACAATATCTATTTTGATACCTTAAACAATATTAGCTTTCGTTTTTAAGTTATTTAATCTGCATGTTTTGCCAAAAGCTCTTTTTTAACCCTCTAAGACCCAGTTGCACCAACATTATTTTAGTTTTAAGCGAAACTTAAATATATGTCTGTCTTTATTTATTTAGAAAGATAAAGATAGACATATATTTAAGTCTCGCTTAAAGCTAAAATAACGTTGGTGCAACCGGGCTTAAATGAGAAACTATTCGTTTACTGCTTATAAAATGTAAGAAAGCTCAAGTTCTATTAATTATGTAGTCTTCTAGAATTCATAAGTGTGAAGAAGTAGAAAATATAAAAGCAAAGCTTCTATTTGAGTATATATAAATGCATGGCAATTGCGTACTTGCGTGTGAATGTAAACTGTTTCTGTCACGTGAAATTCGCGAATGAATTCAATCTTTATCGTTAATGAATCATTGCGAAATAAATTTACTTGCCATTTACATCTTTAGACTATACTTCAACATTAAGTTTTCACTACAAATTTCCCTTTGTTTCGAGAAGAATAATGGAAATAAAAATAAATCGCACGCGGTTCTCGATGGTCTTGTAGCATCCCAGATAATCAGCTGTTTAGCTGTCATTGCTGTCGCATGCCAACAATTATAGATAATTATACAATCGTAGGCAATATAACAATATGATTAATCAGTATGGTTAATTACACCTTGTTATCTGGAGTAACGTCAAAAATCATACACGAGTCGCCGATCGGAGTCGGCGAAAATGGCGGTCGCGCCGCCCTTGAATTCCTGAGGAAAGTACACGGACTTCGGACTCGCCACGATTGGCCGATTCGTCCTTGGCCCGCGCAGGGGTCGAAGGCACGACTTCCTGTCGCTGGAAGAAGCGTCGCCATCCTGTGGCGAGCCTCCAAACCGTGGAAAGCTTCGCGCAGGCGAATTCATCGAGCACCATCCCTCCGCGATCTTCCGCGCCATCCCTTGATCCTCCGCACCCTCCTTCGCCACCCTTATTTCGTGACAGATCGGGGTTGGTAATTCTGGCAGGAGCGCGATTTTATCGGCGGCGAATACGTCGAGAATTGACTTGCGAGGAAACTCGCGGGGGATGACCGAGGGCTCTGCTTGTTCTACGAGGGTAGATTTTCCGAAATAGATGTTTGTTCATTTTACGATGTGTTTTAGGAAACGTGTATTGTAGATATTTAAATTGAACAGATATCTTTATTAAGTTTTATCCGAGATTATCTTCTTCCCGATTGTTTTTTCTTTAAGAAAGTTGTTCATAAAGTTTATTATTATCGCGATTGAAATTATAATTGTATATCACACTTATTTTTCATTAATTCTCTTTTAGAACGTCTTACCTCGTTTATTCTTTTCTTCGTCGAAAACTGTTGGAGACTTGAGTGGTGCAATTGTCAAATCAACATAATTTATCGTCTCCAGAGATCAAAAACGTAAAATATTTATTATTTAATTATTAATTTATGCTACAAAAGATTGAGTATCTTATGTATATGTAGCGATATTGAATCTTTTATAGTATACCATGTATTTTTACATATTTATTTAAATCAATTTTATCTGCATTCGGATAAGTTCTGTTTTATGCGATTCGCAGGGATTTCTTGAAAATTTGATTTACGTAAGCGATAATAAAGTTCCGAAGTACAGAACATAATTGTCATGAGTTTTATATATAATTTCTGTGGACTTTAAGGGAACGAGATAATCATCGATTATACCTCGACAATTCGATTTAATGATGCGAAATACTTTATTATTTACAACAAATTTCATTAAATATAATAATGTTGCGGTGTCAATTTAAACAAAAAAAAATCTTCAAGGATTTCTCTGAAATTTTTTAGAGAAAAATATTCTTTCTCTCTTATTTAAAAAATATAAAACTAATTATTCCCAAAGAAATCTATCTTAATAAAAAGATATTTGTCCCTCTCGCAAGATTGTTGCTACATCTACTCTCTTTTTTGTAGATATATTTTATTTATATTGTTAATATGTCGTTTTTCTTGGATATCAATGGATAATTCAATTTACGTAGACGGAAAAGAGATGGGAAATTTTAGGAAAAAGTCGGATTTACTTTTGCGGAGGATGACAATCTATGGTGATAAGAATCGCTATCAACAGGTGATTTTGTCCTTTAACATTTACCGCCGACAATATCACATAAGACTGGATTTCTCCGATCCTTTCAGCTGAAATTGTCGCGCCTATCACTCTTTTTCCTCCTCGATATTTCTCTTTTAAAATTTATCTATTTAAGAAAATTTCGAAACAAAATCCGCGCGGTCAAAAAAAGATGCGTTTTCGTTCTCAATATTTTCATAGCTCCTCATAAATGACACCGATGTGTCTCCTTCGCATTTCATCTGACAGCGCGCGGGTCCTCCCCCTCCCCCCGCGGGGCTCCTCGTCGAACATATGCGAGCACGTGCGCGCGTCTCGAGTGACGCGCGACAGTCAACAGCGCGAATACGCACGTGACGTAACGATGCGCGAGTCGGAAAGAGGTTAGCGCGCGCTTGCGTGTGTCCTCTTCATCCTTTCGCGCTCCTGCACTTCCGCGAGGAGTGGAATACGCGCGTCGCGAAAACTCGCGTGCGTTGCGGGCTTCCCGGTTCGCGCGTTCGTTCCATTGTGTCGGCGGCCCCGTCGCGTCAGCTGCGCGACGACCGTGACTCCGTGTGTGTCGGTCAGGCTAGTGCATCACGTGACGAACGGCGGGCTAGAGCGTCGTCATGACGGGTGACGACTCGTCCTCGAAAGGCGTAGGAGCGGCTCGAGCGAGGACTCGACGCGAGTGAATCGCGCCGCGAGTGCACGGTTAGATTAACGTTGGATCGCGTCCGAAATTTCAACGAGCGAGTCTTGGGGATTCGTCTTCTGAAAAGGAGGGACGTTCGAGGAAGAGTGGTGGGATCGATAAGGCGAGAGAGAAAGAGAGCGAGAGAGAGAGAGAGAGTGAGGGAGAAAGCGAGACTCGGCTGTCCGCGTTCATGGGAAAAGTGGGTCGACCTACCGCACGGCGGTGGAAGGTGAGTGTCTCCATAGTCGTCGTCGTTGTTGTTACGTCACTGCGTTACGCGTTATCGGTCAGAGCGGAATAGTCGCTTATCGGGAAAGTGGTAAAGTGATAGCGGCTCTCCGATCCCTCGCGGCGAGAGGGACACGTTAGATAGGTGTGTCGATGTTCGATTTCCGATTGGAAGACGAGATTCCCCGACACCGAGCTCACGGTAGGGACGCTTTAAAGGTAGGATCAATTACGGTTGTTTGAGTAACTGCACACGAGGGCAAACATCCGCGCATTTTGCGACTGATAGCGTGCTCCAGTTTCTCGAATAAATACTTTTTACTCTGCTGCACTCGCTGCACTTGTCAAGCTAACCTTCTTTAAAGCGGCACTGTTTCGACGATTCCTCTTTATGCGTCGCGATTATCCTAAGCCATGTTATATCGCAGAAACGCTTATGTCCTTTAAAAACGAAAATTTTATATTATTCTTCTAAAAAATGGACATCCGATTTTGCGCGAGAGCGTTAGCTCGTGTTTTAATAAGTTTTACTCCGTAAAGCCATCGGGTGTGCGTGCTTGTAATATTGGAAATAGAGAAAAGCGATACTCATACGCGACCTTGATATCCACCGGAATGCACTTCAACGGACGTAGTCTTTCGGAGAATGGCATTTAATCAATATCGCGTTATCGAAGTACTGTTTCAAAGTCACCTATGTCTGTATAAAATATTTTCTCGCAACGAAGAGAGAAATGCTATGACATATTATAAAGAGAATGATTCGATTGATAATATTTTTTAATTTAGACTGTCTTTTTTAGACCTTTTTTCCCCTTTCTCGGCTAGTTAAGTGACCGTATAAATTATCATCCGAAAAAAAATAGAATCTAAATAGAACGTTGAATCTTAAAAATATGTATTTACTACGATTATAGTAACTTTTAATAGTGCGCATGCGTGACGAAAAGTGTAACAAGTTGTTGGAGCATTCATATATAACTCCGATTCATAGTATTTGACCGAGTTCCCATTGATTATGACATAATCTATATATCGCTCAGATCGCTTTCGGATAAAAACAACAATATATAAATTAAATTTTTAAATGTATAAAATATTTACACATATTGGGTAATAATTTAATTTATTAATTCAATTTCAATTTCTACATATTGTTTGAATTTCTTGGGTAAATGAAAAAATAATAAATTAAAGCTTTAATATTAGCTTTACATATTTGCAATATTTATAATATAATAATAATTATTATTAGTTAAATTGTATTTCAATATGATAATAATAATTAATTAAATTATTATTGATAAATTAAAATTGAATATTAATAAATTAAATTAATTATCAATAATTACATGTATTAATAATTAATTTTTATTTAATTTATTGTTTTAATTTTAATTTGACAATTATGAATTTAATTAATTATTTTATTTTATTTAGGTAATATCGGTCGCTTTTGAAAGTACAAAAATGACATTTCTAAATGTTAGATAAAAGGGTGCGATATGATTTATTACGTTGGCGGAATCCACAGTTAAAAGTCGCAACCCCTATAACTGCATCGCAAAGATGTAGAGATTAGATAGTGCAGATTGTGCGGGTGCACAACGACATATGATAGTCGTGACTTCAAAATGACAATAGAACGAGATTCGATCTTGTTACGGGAATATCACATGTAAAGTCGACACTATCGTTAATTTCATACGCGATCGTGATAACTGTCATATATTTCATAATAGTAAATTATATGATTAGATAAATCAATATTTAAGATAAATAGCGATAATTTTGTGATAACTTTATGATCACGGTTGTCCAAATGAGAATTTCCTGTATATTTATATTGGCTGACAAAATGGATAACAAAATTTAAAAAAACAATTTTTTTATCGAATCCAAGAGACTAATTATTCCTCATAGTTTCTTCTGATGCTAAATATAATCCCTGAAAATATTCTATATACTGTATCATGTATCACGTTATAATTTTGGAAAACTTGAGATAAGAGAAGCTGTTTGACGTTATTACATTTTGTGGATCATTTGAAAAAATTTCATATGCTCCATTAAAAATTAAATATATTATAATTTTTTCCCACACAAAGAATCTATTATTAAGATTAAGAGTAATAGAATTTTACGATTGATTGTTGAATTATCTATAAGAAAATTATAAATTATCAATGATTACCGAACCCATTTTGATAATATATGATAGATACTAATAATATATAAAAAAATAATTCGAGATTTTATGAAAATTCATGATACGTGATATCTCTCTCGTAAATTCATGATTCGTGATGGTGATATAGGAATGTTAATAGGGATAATTGAATGAGAATTCGATATTAAAATCGTGATTATAATATAGTTTGTATCAATATATAAAATAGACAATTAATTATAATTTTGTTACAATGTAATAAACCTAGTATCTAATCTCGAAACATTTATTAACATTAATCTTCACGATGAATTTCTTTCGAGGATCAAAAATCTCAACAACGATCTTGTTAGATGTTGAATAACGAATCCAACTTTTCTAACATATTACGTAGCTAATATGATAGAAAAGTTACATCAAATAGCCTCTTTCACGATTTTATCCTGTAATTATTCAAAATTGCAACGCGATAAAATATTTCCAAAGTCCAAATCATGTTGATCATAAAAAGAATAAAAAAAAAAAAATAACGTAAAAAAATTCCAAGAAATTGTTAGTTTCTTTTTCCGAAATTTCTTTTTGTTTCTTTCTTTTTATTAACTATTGTAATCATTTAAGAATCGACCAACTTGCCGACGTCCATCGATCGATGTTCCAGGCGGCGCGCGACGATTTTGCGACGCGTGTAAACATAATGAAAATGTGGTACGGACTCGTAAAACACGAGCGAGACGTGGGTGGGGATTATATGCGATCGTGTGTAGCTAAATATAGAGAGACGGGTCTTACGAGCGATGCGGCATCCGAACGGGTCCCAATGGCTTTTCTACGCGATCGAACTCGCTCTCATTAAGGCCAGCGAGACGACGTGTCCTACAATCAAATATCGCCATGATTTCGCGGTGCTGACGCTATTTGACAAGGTGCACGTCGACGGAGTTGATTGAAAACCCGGATGCGAAATGTCAAAATATCATTCACGATATATGAATTTAGACGCTTGGCAATCTCGGAGGATTTTAAACTTTCCTAGACTTTCATAACATATTAAATTTATTTAACAAATACTAGTAGAAGTTACGTCTAAGAAGATTTTCTTTAGAAGCTCTTCGAGACTTTTCGAGTTTATGCACGAACTTGTAAATATTCTGAGATTTTCTTAGATTTTATTAGATTTTTTTCTTACCTTTTCTTCATAAAATTCTCGAAGATCTTTTACGTAACCGCTGTGTGTTGATTAAGCAGCAAAAATATTTCAATTTAATAGAATCTCTCGCGTAAACGTTTTTACGTTGAGTCGTTTTGTAGACTGAAATAACGAAATATCTCTCTTCTCGATCGTGCTGATACCGATAACGTTTCGCTTGACTGACCACAGAAATCGAAGAAAAAACATGAAAGAAACGCATCGAGTACTGTCCTCAAGGATAGGGAATTTCCGCGGAAAATAAACGAAGCATCCTAGCGGAAGAGCCGCTTTTTGCTTAGTCGTTCGACATTTCTCAAGTCGGATCTATCGTCTTATTAAAACGAGAAATGTCGGCGTTCAATTCGCGTTGAAGTTTATCGACGAAATAAATCGTTGAAATACTGTACTAGAAGGGATTTGAAGAAGATGAGGATTACATGTATTTATTCAAGAAGAAATAATTTTACATAAAAGAATTTTATATAAAAAAGAACATCGATTTTAATTCTGTGGTTTTTCCTGCTCGCTGTCGTGTTTTCGAAACGTAGCATAATTTGTGAATCGCAATTAGCCTAATTGCTTAGGAAATTGGCGATTGGCGGAGAAAAAAAAAGAATATCCTTTGTCTCTCGCTTCCCGATTCTGCAACGGATGATCGGTCGAGAGAAGAGTGCGTGAGAGGTAACGTGGGCGGGTGGAACTCATTGCAGTGGGTGGGCCACACCGAGAGAACGTGTGACAGAGACGAACGACAGGCTCTCGGTCCAAGCGATCGCGCACGTGACGGAGACGAGAACCGTACGCGAGCGAGAGGGGCTAATGAGAGAACGAGGGAGACGAAAGAGAGAGGGAAAGAGAAGATGCGAAGAGAGAATGGAACAGCCGTCCTGCCTGTCGAGTGTGACGAACGATACTCGAATGCGGTTAAAGTGCTTATCCGAGAGAGATGAAACGTTTCACGTCAGCGTGTGCGAAGATGATGCGTGCACGTTGCGTGCGAAGACGTAGAAATAAGAGGAACAAAGAGAGAAAGAGAGGGAGACGTGATGAGAAAGCACACGTGTCGGAAGGAAAGAGAAAGAGAGACAGAGCGGGAGAGAAGATTAAATGGAGAAGACATGGAGCGCGTAGACTATAAAATGTACCGATCAGAGGGAAAGAAAGAGAGAGAAAAAAATTGGGTTCTCGACAGACAGACGCACCGATGTAGAGAAAGAGAGAGAGAGAAAGAGAGATGATGATCTCAGGAGTTGTTGTGCCTTTGAGATGTATATGTGCATGTGAACTGGCGAGGGTTGAAAATGAATTGATTGATGTTTCCCAATTTTCCTATCAAATTAAATCGATGTAATAATTTTGATTTTTGTCTCCAAGCACACGTACGTACATTTCAAGAATAAATTTATATTCGAACATTTTTTATAATCAGCCACCTGGAAACGTGATAACGTTCTACTATTATATAAATTTCTGTGAAAGAATTGAGTCGCCAAAAAGTTGAAGAATAACATTTCTCCTAAAGTCGTATTTTTCACATAGGAATTATTAAATGTTAATATTAAAGTATTATTTATATTAAGATATTATTACTGATAATAATTATAAAAATTATTACTAAACAATTACATATAATTTTATTATAATAAATTTTATTACAATAAATTATTATATAATTTTATCATAATAGATATATTTATATAATAATAATTATTATTATTATTTTAATAATAGATATATTTATATAATAATAATAATTATTATTATTTTAATAACTGTATAAAATTGTACACTTGTATATAGAATTTTCAAAAAAGTAAAATTTTTTAGACATTTTTCGAATTTTTAAAAAATTTTCTAAAAGTTGAAAGGTCGTTCTTTCTAAAATTACATGGCCTTACATAAAAATTCCGTGCGACAGATCGTTTATTTCTTCCTACAACGATTAAATGGACCGTGCAGTGACCCGATGGGCGTGATTTTTCTGTTGGCAGTGACCCAATGCGACCGGCGATCACCGAGGGACGATATTCGCATTTAGAGGGGCACAATGAGAGGCGGCGCTGGTGATGGTTCATCCACGGTGGTCACGGTTCCCACTTCGGCGTCCCTTAATGTAAGTATATTCTTGGAAAAATCGATCGTCCGCGCGCTCGACGTGCCACGATATCCCTCGATACGCGGGTTCGCTTTCGCAACCCAATTATCCGTCGTCGACTTTATCACCGGTGCCATATAGGCAACGACGTCGTCGTATTGAGTAACGAGCGCGAAGAACCGGTGCGGCAGGTATCCTAAGAACGGTAGTTGTACGCGGGTCACGGGGCTCACCATCGATCGTGCGTTCGATTAAGCATCTGGCGTGCTCGATCAATAGGGCACTCTCTCGAAGCTGTAATTTTCATCCCCCTCTTTATTTTTTTGAGGGACCGAATCTTCCTTTCGGACAGTGATAGATCACCAGATCGGCAGATTATCTCGGCTAAACTGCTATTCCAGAAATGCTTGCGCAAATACGCATCTATTTCAATACTCTCGATAATTGGCAAGTATTTAGTTTGAACGACATTGTTCTCCCGTGTATTTCGATTGCATTTCATCCGATGACAGTGTTTATCTTTGACATTTCTTATATAGTCAATATCTCGTGCGTTTATTTTTTATAAAAATAAAAGAGATAAATCATCTTGAAAAAAGGAACTTTTAAAAAAGAGAATTTTTTAAACTATTTCAAAAATAAATATATTCGAAATTAAATTATATGATTATTTTTATGCAGAAACAAAAAGAATGTATTGATAAATTTGAGACAAAACAATAATTGAAGCATATTATTTAAAATATTAAATTATTGGTAAAATACACTTGTCTCTTTTTTATGATTAAAAAAAATGCACAAAATATTTATCTCTGCCGAAATTATATATCTCGATTTTACATTAATATATACATACCTCTAGTTGAACTGATTTCGTGTAATCAAAAAAATCGCTGTATGCGAAACACACTTTCCCTTTAGAGGACGAGGTATTAATAACGCGTTTATGCGATAATGTGAGATGGAGAATAATCCACATGGGAGAGAAACGAATGTATTTATTATCAAGCGACATCTGTCACATTTGATGCAATTGCATGACATAATAGTATCTCTATAAGTTAATTGAGGCCTTGAGCAACCTCGGAACAACCGGTATCTGTACGTCTGTATCGAAGAAGAAAGAAAGAATATGAAATACTACCTTCACAAGGCATCGAATCCGTAATGTCAATAATCGATGCGAGAGCTAATGATAGTACTGCCTAATAATCCGCCCCTACGCCATCATTTGTACGCGTTGTCGATAAAAACCATTAAGCCGTGCGACGAATACGCAAAGTACTTTAGCCGCCGCTGGGGTAACCTTCGCGGAGCTAAAATATTCAACGGGCAGCCGGCTAGAGATTATATCGGACTTCTTTTTCTTCGGTACCTCTTCGCTAAAGAACAGTGCCATAAATCATGTATGCCGGTCGTCTTTCGTCTTCATGTAAATTTATCGATTCCTTGTGAGCTTCCTTTCGATGTCGACAAGCAACATCGTCGTGATATCACGGTTCGCAAATTTCGCATCATATTTCGAACGCACATTTAACTCTGAGAGACGTCTTCTGATAATTTTTATTCTACACAAGGGAGGCTATAATTCGATTGAAATACTATTTTTTTGGAAATTAGTTGAGTACAAAATTTATTTACTGTTAGGCAATTCAATTAATATAAATTTTAGGAAGCAAATTTATATTTATTAATTAAATTATCTTATATTACAATAATATTAACTAAATTCACTAAATATTATTATTTTAAATTATCCGTGATTTATAGTAATTTTTGACAGAATAATATAATACAGAATAATATAACTTTATCGATCAAATTTATCTGTATTAATTAAATTACTTTACAAATAAATTAAATTGTTCTAAATATCAAGACGATAATTTATAACAATATTTAGTACATTTAATAAATTTAATAATTTATCAAATTATTACATTCCCTTTTATATTTATATTATATATTAATTAAATTAATCTATCTGTAATTAATCCTAAATATACTAAGAGTAATTTATTACCGAAACCTGACATATATCGCAGTAAATTCTTTATCAAAATATGCAGTTCGAAATAATATTCAATATCATAAGATATCAAAATAGAAATGATTGTGGCTGGCGAGTCGCAGAGCAAAAAAAAACGATGATACGAGAAATATCGTAGAGGCTACTAATCGCGAGACTCGTTTTTGCAGGTGAGAGATCGAAATAAATATCGCGACGTGTTGGCGAGTTAATCGTTTACATCGCACTCACGACTCCATAAGAGAGTCCAATAATATACTCGGTTGTGTCTCATTTTACGATCGTGTACAACCATATCGGGATGTAAATGTTACATCTTGGGACGTCGTTTTTTCGCTGGGGACTTATTAATTGGCTTTAAGTATCTCGACAACGTTACAATGTCGTAAGTTTTGAAGATGAAGACGTCGGACAGTCGAAGGACAGTTACTTCAGCATTCGTCTTTGCACGACGATGACATATGAGATTTTGGTTGGACTGGTTCTCGTTTCCAGTAGCTCTGATAATATGTCCGATAAGTATTTCGCGAGAGAAGTTATCGGGAAGTTATCGCGAGGACTTGTTCGCATCCGACACAGAACACTTTCGAAGACGATTAAAGGATAGCCTTGAGATTTTACAGTGAGATAATCTCAAGGTGGCAAACTGGATCTCTCGCAGATCGCGAATGCTAAGCTTTCTCGACCGACTTCCGCGCAACAATTGAATTTGTAAAGCTAACATGTCAGTTTATTTTAATCATTGAGTGACGATCTGATGGCAGAATCAGTTTAAAGATAAAGCGAATGTAATTATACTGTGTACAGTTAATTTGAGTTAAAAGTACATTTGTAACTTTGCGTATTTTAACCATATCTCACATATTGAATAAATGTTATAAATAAGTTATTCTTGATTTACTCAATTACGTTAATTTCAGTCAATTGTAATACTTAGGATAATTTATATTTACTGATAACATAACTTTTAATTAATAAGTACAAATTACAAAGTATACATTCAGTAAATATTACATATTAGTCTCAATTATACATTTATGCAATAATTTAATTTACTTGTAGGCTAAAACTAATTACATATATAATAAACATTTATTAATTAAATTGTCTATCAGTCAATAAATTTGTTCACATTAAATCAAGAATAAGCATATATTAAATATAATTATTTTAAAATTATAGGAAGGTAAAGAACCACCGGAGATATGGAACCACCTTTATTTAAAGACCGTTCTTTAATTATATTTCGCAGTTTATGACAGCCGAGGACAGCATAAGCGACGACGTGTTCGAGATGGACGACGATCGCTCATCCACCGTCACGAGTGCCCATTCCGGCGGCCTTACACCCGCAACCGGGGAACGACCCCTCAATAAAACGCCCTCGCCTACCGGATACCGCGATTATAAGCCACCTGCCGAGGTGCTCGGCAATAACTACAATACAACGTTCCGAACAACGAGCGACTTTGAGCACGTGAGAAGCTCTTTGAAAAGGGACCAGGAGAAAGATGACAATTTTGCGCACAAGGTAAGAATCGCTAAATTCGCAGAAATACGACATAATTCCTCTCCTCATTAATTTAATGAGAAAAATCACTTCTATTTGCATGTTGAAAAATAAACTTCTCTCTCCTTTCTAAGGAACTTAATCCTTCTTGCTCAATAATAAAACGCCTTGGATTTAAATCGGGCGTGATAAAAGTACGCGCGTGTCGGTACTTCGCAAACGTACGCAACGAGGTTAACCTTTCCTTCGTGCCAAGGACAAGGCAGCCTCCTCTCCTCGGCGAAACCGTGGAATAATGATCGGGAATGCCGGGGGTCCCGCGGTACGGCCTCCGAGACGATTCCCCGTCCTTCATCATCTCGCGTCCTCGTTCTCTCCCTCGCTCTCTTGGCCGGTATCTCTCTCTCTCTCTCTCTCTCTCTCTCTCCCCCTCTCTCCTTTTCTCCGCTCCTATCGAGCATCGTTTCTTTCTTCGTTTCGTCGCCTTGTCCTTCTCCTCCCTTCGTTTGCGAGCTGCCCGACCGTTCCACGAGCTCGTCGTAAGATCACTCTGTTTCTCTTCGCCGCTTTTTCTTATCGTTGTTTTCTTCATTCGAAATGTTATCTGCGGACAGATTTGAAATCTCGTGCAAAATTATTTTTCTGTGGATGAATAATATTTTTCTATCACTTTGATTGGTAAAAATTATGCATCTCTAGTCATGATTGAATCATGCATATTTCTACAGTATTCACGAACTTTTGGTAAACATCTTATTTTTCGCTTATAAATTTTCTATGCATGAATATAAAATCGAATGGGAAATAAATATCATCCGTAAAGAGATACAGATGTTGAATAGGTATTCCTGATATATTTTATAATTTTTTTATTTAAGTTCTTAAGGATAGATTCTTATTCAATTTCGAATCTTTCAATAATTGATCAATATGACACGCGTATCGCACGAGTATCCATGAGATCCGGAAACTCAATTGAAAGTCGAATGATCCTTCGCGAAGCCGTTTTCCCGATGAATTTCAGTTCGGATCAAAGAACGATAACGTTATTGGCGCGAAATATACGACGCGACGTGCTTTTCTCTCGATGTTTAATTTTATATTCCAAGCCGCGAGACTCGTCGCGGCAATAAAGTATAGAACCCAGAAGCCATCGAACACTTTTTCTCGGTTGCCCCGCCGCAATTAAGGAGAGGGTTCTCTCTCGTGACTACTCAACTGGGACGGAAAGACGTAAAGGACGTAGAGAGAAGGAGAGGGTGGATGAAGAGGGACTGGCAGGCTTGAATAAGCTACTACACATACTAAGGGGGACCAAGTAAAACCGGTAGGGGGTCTAACCGCGCACCTCTCGAGCCGGTTCTTGCCTTGCACTTTCTTCGGGCCTGTCCGGGCACCTCGTCAGTACTCACTTCGTACCGCCTATAAAGGATAATTGAAGACCCCGGTGCGGCAACCGGCTCTCGATTTTTGCAAATTCTCCGGGAGGGAGAAGATAAATATCGAATTAAGGGGAGAGAAGAGCGCGGTTTCGTCCTTCCTCCAGGTTTTTTCCCTGCTCCTTCGTTTCATTTCCACATTTCCGCTTCTGTGTCGCGTTTCTCCGAGTTCGAACAAAAACACCCGCGAGCTTCCAGCATCTTCGAATACGATCTTACAGAAAAATGCAATGGTTTTCCGATAAAACCGATAAAATTCTTAAACTAACTTCCCGCGGGTAAGGTATATTTCGCACTTTTTAGCGACTTTGCGAACCTTTCGCGATTTTTAATGCATTTATTCTAATAAATTCTAAAGAAATTCCTTCACAAATTCGAGACTGAAAATCTCTTTTTTCCTTTCAATCTAACATCTATTTTGAGTACTTTAGGAAGTCTAATCGTTCTTTTTTTAATCTGTAATTTTGCTTCTTTCTTAAATCTCTAAGAAAACTATTCGTTTATTATATAAAGTGTAAAAGCTTAATTCTTATATAAATTAAATCCATTAAAATTCTATCGAATCCATAAATATGAAATATACATGTATAATCAAGATAAAAGCAAAATTTCGATTCGAAAAGTCTCGCAATTTAGTTATATATTAGCGTCGCAAGATTATTATATCTTCGGTAAAGTTTCGTTTCTTCCGGATAAGGCAAGATTAATTTTCTCCGATAGTATCTTTTCACAACGGAGCCTATGGTGTCGAGCTAGTCTCGACTAGACAACGCGCTGACCTCAACGGCGGTCATGCATCTGCGTTGGACTCGCATCAGTCGCATACCAATTGAGTTAGCGGCCGCGTGGTAATGCAGAAAGCGACGCGATACATATATACACGTGTACATACATCTGTATATACAATATATATGCATGAAGGATTCTGGGTGAAGTCCGGTATCCGGAAATAGACAAGAGGGAGGAAGAGAAATAGTTTGTTTGTCTCGTTTCGTGTCACGCAACGAGAAGAACCGTCATTATAAGATGATAAACGAATTGAGAAAATATTATTGATAAATTTGAATTACTTCGATTGTATAATGCGATGCAAAATTAGGTACATTTGTTTGCACGATTGATTTGACTATTTCAGTTTGTATGTCAACAATACAATTAATAGCGAATAAAATGATGTTTCCTGGTTATAAGTAGCAATTAAACATCAGATACTGACAGATTTGTTAATCTCTCTTGCTTATTTTTGGTTTTATCATTAAGATATCAAGATAAATGCTTAATTTATATATTGTATATATTATATCAGCTGCATCTCAAAAGAAAAATCTGCAACACTGTGAAAATTTTCTGGGTGAAATTTATTTGTACAATAATTTTATTTTAGTTATATAATAGAATCACAAAAACTCATGAATTATTCATTTATTTATTTATTAAATAACAAATTATGCATATATATGGTATATAAAAATATATATTTAAAATTAATCTTGTATATCAAGTTAAACATGCAATTCAATTTTTTACTTTTCTTCTCTTTTTGCTTTTTTCACAAATTTTAAAAATTTACATAAAAATGATATATAATTATATAAATATAATCTCGTATTATCTCGTATCTTCATTGATAAGTTCCACAATTTATATAAAAAGTATAAAAAAGTAAGCAGATTGTGAATTATCTGCACAAATTTACGCATCAGATTACATTTTTCTCTCAATGATATTTAATATATAGTTTATAAACTATAAATTATTATAATTATATTTATAATAATAAAAGTCAAAAGAGATCGAGGTATATTTTTAGTTATATACAAGATTCATTTTAAATTATATCTTTATACGTGCACACATTGAATGCGATTTATGTGTAATCGGTCCTCAATGAAGGAAAACACTCTTGCTGAGAAACGCAATTGCGATATTTGTTATACTCGTTGCCTCGTTGAATTTCAAACTACGCGATACGTCTTTTTCGTCGCCGGTTTCACGATCTGCTCACGACAGATGCGCGACATCGTCACATCCGCTTGTTAGATTCCAGTTGCGACGATCGCTCCGGAAATATACGACGGATCTTCTCTCGATAAGACAACACTACGCTCGTCAAGATATGCTGAACGCGATTAGGATACGCGAAGTATCGCGAAGCGATAACCCCGTCGAAAAGACTTATATTATTCTACAGATGTCACGATCTGTCTGCTCGTTTGACTGGAATCGTCGACTAAGGCAGTTGCCAATTAAGAGAGGAAAATATTGCCTTTTTCACAATCGATTAAACTCTGATTAATTATTAGTAGAACTTCAATAGTAAACGAATTGTCCAATTACAAATCCGCTCGAGTTTTCACCGATAATAAGTTTAAATTATAGAGATTGTTCGATTATGATTTCTTCTTTTCCGAATCGAAATTTTGCTCCTATTTTCAACCCCAGTTTTCTCACGTTTATAGCTTTTAGAGATTTTCGATAAGTTTAATTTGTATAGAAATTGAATTTCCCTCTTTTGCATCTCAAATAGACAATAAACGGACAAATTTCCACTTATAAAGATTTAAAAGAGGCGCTTCTGATAAAACTATAAATTAAAATAATTTAAAAAAGAAGAATGATTGACTGTTTAAAGTAGATGTTAGATTAAAATTAGAAGAAAAATTTCGAATAGCTTACATATTTTAATGCATCCTAGAATAGCAACGTACAAGGAAATATATAATAATCACGATTATTACATCATTCAATCTTTATCAACAAGTCAAAATATCAGATGAATTCTTAAGATTGATATTTGTGAGAAGAGATAGTTAATAAATTATTCGAGTCAGAATCACCAGGCACCGATAAACATATTTGTGACATAATCATTATCGTAAGAATATATTTATAAAGCATAGATACTCTCTTCGAATATGGAAATGTGCGACGAGGGACAAGTTTTCCGCAAAGTTCGTGGAAAATAAATATTGTATTTTTCCCGCACGCGTTTACGCTCACCCTCGTTTCACTCTCTCTCTCACTCAAAGAGGATACAAATTGGCTCTTTAATTGCGCGCCGACTTTAATGTAATTTTAAACTACGCAAAACGATCTCTCTCCCTCTCTCCCTCCGAGTTTGCTCTATTCACCGAGAAAGCGCGCGGGGACGTTTCCGCTCGCGGGATCCGCTCGACTTCATTTTGCGCTCGGCTGATTCGATCCCGTTCGATAATAATCTAACCACCCGCAGCTGTTGCGCCAAAGAGCCGCCGGAAGGTTCTATTAAACCAGCGGCCGTCACCACCGCGACTCTGCTCGGGCTATTTTTATCCGGCGGTTACCGCTCGAGAGATCTCGCTCTCGATCTCTCTCTATCTCTATCTCTCTCTATCTCTCTCTCGAGGAGACGAGGAAGAGAGGCGAAACACGCGTCGGATCTGGCACCTGGCACCGCGCGAATCTCATTAAAATCCGCGTAACCTTTCTCGGCAGCAACGTCGATACTCGACCTGGATAACGCGATCTCATTCCGCGACATTTCGACGATTGATGCCTCCCTCGCGCATCCGCCCTGTTTACGCGAGACAAACGACGGACACGTGCCGTGCGAAACCAAGACGGATTATGACTGACGCTCGTACGTGCGATGTGTATTCATGGTGTATCCTCTCTCGAATCTTCTCGTCGCTGCTTGTAATCGCATCTGTTGTCAAGCGCAAACGGCGCGATTCGTTGCTATTTGTACTCCGACACCTGTCGGCGATCGTAACTCGGAGATTTTTGATATCGAAAGCTCCGGTTGCAGGATGACCGCTCTTTGACAGCGGACGCCACGTGGTCGATCAAATACTCGCGGCGGCGAGAAAGCTTTGATTCTGTTTACAGAATTCCAACTGACAGAATTCCAACGTGGAATTTTCCTGAATTTTTTAATTTCTTATATATTAAACGAGATCATTTTTTTCTGGGAAAAACCGTCAATCGCGTATAAATGTCACGGTAGAAAGTATGTGGTCAATGTATCATGAAATAAATGCATTGTATATTATATCGCATATTTTGCGATTTAAATGGACGTATGTATTTTATTTGATCTGCTACCATTTATAACAATGGATATCTACGCGATATTCCAAACTATTTTTATTCAAATAATAGATACATTTAAATACGTCCGTTGCATGTCGATGAATTTGACACTTACATGTTTTTATTATATCTTTGCATTATTTATTTATATTTTGTTATTTTTATTTAATCTTTCTTTTACTCCACCTCATCATTTTTTAAGATCACATTCGCATCGAATTTTGATGATTTCTATGATACTGTGCGATGTGGTACGTTAAGGAGAAAACGCGAAACATCGATTTTTATCTCGACGAGAACAAGTCGCAACCCACGCTCGCGTTTATCGGTCGTATACCGCGAGCGTGAATCGTCGTCTCCTCTGTTTCTTCCTCGGTTTCCTTTTCTCCCTCCGCCTCGTCGACGATTAGCATACGAATGCACACGGCCTTGTCATGCGCCATTGAACGTTGCGACCACGAAAAGCGGCATTGTCCCCGGCTAAAGGCTGCATAAAAAAAAATTCAAGTCCGCGAGAATTTTCGCAGGGGGATCGCAGGGGAAAAAATATTACCAAGTTATTTAAGGAGGGATATTTTGCCAACAAACAAATGAAATTTTTAAATTTATTATGAAATAAGTTGAAATGTAAGGAGATTGTCACGCTCTTTTCTTCCTATAATTCTCGTATATATCGAAAGAACGTTCTTTCTTTGATATCCTTCGTGGATATTTCGCTTTTCGCGCGCGCAACATATCGAATATTCCTCTGAACTCTCGTTGTGATTCCCGTGTTTTCCTTTCGCACCCGCAAAGTCGGAGAATGTGCCTCCTTAAAGACCAAGACTCGTGTCACCCTTTGTTCTCTTTGCCTCCGTCTCGGGCTCTATCTCTACATTTTTTATCGTGAACATTTTCTTCGCGGTGGGATTTCTGCTCGTTGCGTCTCGTATTGGTTCGAATAAGATCTGTTTGTTGACAAATATTTCCTTTATCCATTTTGATAAGTCCCTTTATCCTTTGATAAGAAACTTATCAAATTGTACAGCTTGCATGTACGCGAATTTCCGAATCGAAATTTTGCTCCTTTTTTCAATCTTTGCCTTGGAAAATATTCTCTTTGGTTTCTTTAGGATTTTGATAGATTTATATAAATGCAATTTATATAAAAATTTAATAATTATATAATTTATGTAAAAATGGAATTTTTAACTTTTATCTTAAATAGTAAACGAACAGTCTTTCACGTAGAGATTTAAAAGAGAAGCTTTTAATGAAACTATAGATTAAGCAATTTAAAAAAAGGCAGTTTACGATTGCTTAAAATGTCAAGATATCAAAATAAATTAAATTAAAAATTGAGATCAAAAGGAGAAAAAAAATAGGTTTCTTTTTAAGAATCGCGGCTTTTTCAAGATTATTCGAGGATCTTTTTCTCGAGGAGATGACATTTGATTGAGCACCGCTGTGTGTGCGATTCATTTTCGTACGCTTTTTTTCTTCACGCGTGCGAGAACGCGTTGGAATACGGCCGTGAATGTACATATGCGTAACGCGATATCTCATGCGTTCTGGAACGCGAGGCTGCTCGCGATGCACACGTGCATACGCATATCGCACGAACGCACGTCAAATGAACGCACGTGTCATGCAAATCTCAACGCGATTTGTGTATAAACGTATACATGTGTATGACACGTTTCATCATCATTCGCTGTTGTTAGCGATCGTTTATTTTTTTTATTCTGTTTGATTGTACAGGTTCTGCTCAAAGTAAAAGTCAAATAAAAATGTTTCAATTTATAATTGAACCATATAAAGACGTTTACAAAGAGTAAACTATTTTATATTTTTATAGTTATCTCTAGAATATTTATTATTATAAAAAAATAAGTTAGGATAGGATAGAATATATCCGACTGAAGTTCATAAAATGCTTTTCTCTACTAGAGACCGTTATAGGGAGGACTCGTTTGACAGGACCGTATTGTGATAACCTGTGAATTCCGCAGTATCCTCTCTGGTTCGTAAATTTTTACGGCTTGTCTATGGTATGTTTTACGATCACGCTTTTTATGACTGTTCCGTAAACCAATCGCGTTCAACTTTACATTTCCGATACAATTATGGCTTGTGTTCAGATACATACTTAATTAAAAAACGTCTATTAATGAACAGTCTTGCAATCTTGACCAGCCAAGTTGAATTTTTACTCTTTTTTTTCAATTTCAATTTTTTCCTTTGGATCCCGAAAAAAAGTTTCAAGATAGAGATTGAATTTATGTAAAAATTGAACTCCTATTTTGTACCTCAAGTAGTCGATAAATAATTTAGAAGTTTTAAAGACAACAAATTTTCGATAAAATTGATTATATGGATATAGTTTCAAAAGAAAATAGATTGAAAGTTGACATCTCAAAAATATTAAAAAAAATTTCGATTTGAAGAGACATCTTTTTATATAGAGCAGGGCATGTCGTAATCCACGGTCATAATTTTAACTAGCTTGTTCAATCTTCTATATAATCCTTTATACACAATCACATGAGATGATGCAGTAAATGTAAAATTAGATATTGAATGTCGATAAACATTAATCCAATCTCTTTTATATTTGCTCTTATATTATAGACAAGAATAATTAATTTAATTTTTTATTATAGACAATTTAATTTTTTATTATAGACAAGAATAATTAATTTAATTTTTTTTAAATGTACAACAAATTCTTGATTTCATCAATTTCGTGATTTCGATATCGCTCACAAAAAGATTTTTCTGTAAATAAACGATACAAAAAGAAACCTTTATCGCGACACGTGTGGTCGTGAAAAAATATATCCATTATGCATCTTAAAAAGCACAGTTGTAAATCAGTGATTAAGATGCAAAGAATGATCGCTACTTGCATACGAGATCGTTAATCATTGTTCGTGGCCACAAGAAACACACTCGTTGCAAAAAATATCAAAGACTTTATGATACGTCCATTTGAAGAGCTGAAAATGATTCTTTTTTATATAGTAATCTATAACAAGATTCTAAGATTACTAAATGTCATTTTAAAATTTAAACTAGAGATTTTTTCGATTGATTTGAATCAATTTGTCCGATAAGAATATCGAGATGTAATAATTCATGATCGGGAAGATAAAACGCTCTTTGCGAATTAAGCGTTCTACAGAAAAGAAAAAGAAAGAAAGAGAGAGAGAGAGAGAGTAGATGACAATAGATTTATCATATTATCAGTCATATGTACAGATTGACTACTAACTCTCTTCATCCAAAATATTTTTGCTATTAATATAAAAAAAATTGATTAAATCATGACTGCTAACTTAAATTGAATGAAACTCTCTCTTTATTAGTTTTGGAACACGTACACTTTATTTCCCAGAATTTGCCGCTCTGTAGAATTCAATCATAAAAAAATGTTATTCCATTTAAAAAAATAAAATTGACTTTCAAATTTCCTTCACGCCTCCATCCGTAACGAAACTATTGTCACCATGACGCGCATCACGAAATCATCAAGCCTTTTTGCTTCAATTTTTTTCTGTTGTTTAAAATAGCAGAGATATTTCAGATGGACAAAGCTAATAGATTTATATAAGCTAATAGATTATCTGTACAATTTATGGCTTTTGAATAATTGATCGAAACTAAGGTAGTATTAATCAGATTAAATATTTAATTTGTAATATTGCCTTTAAAGTTAAGAGAAGAGTATTTTGTGTTTTACTATCGAATTGACATCAAATTTTTACGTCGAGACTTTTGCTTCATATCTTCACATCTTAATTCCTTGGGATAAAAATAATCCTTACACAGAAAAAAAGAAGCGTCGAATCAAAACTTATATACTTAAACTAACGTGTTCATTGTTTCGTATATACACAATAATTTATAGTCTTCTTAAAAGAATTTAATAATTTTAAATTTCAACAATATTATAGTCCTATTTTAATATTACAATTGTCACCTTAAGAATATATAATTATTTAATTCTACTTTAAGAAAATTATAATCTTTGATTTAAAAATATTATTTTCTATCCAACATTGTTTCTTTTCCATTCAAGAAAATTAAATCTTAAATCATAAAAATATATTAAATCAAATCTAAATATATTAAATCATAAAAATATATTTTTCTCGATTGAACTGTATAAAATGGCTTCATTCAAGTAAACAATTATTCAAGCAATTATATTTTTCTTTAATTAACGCGATATAATCTCATTTCAAGATTTCCTTGTTAAAACCAAATATATTTTCAAAACAAGAATGTCCTTTTTTTCTGTGTACTCCGGCGATGTAACAGCTTTTGAGAAGTGATTTTCGCGCGACTCGGTCATCGTACAACGAAATCCTCTTTGGCTCGCAGCGAGCTTTTAACGTTCGCTCACCCACGGCGATTACTTGGCAATTAATTGAAAACGCGCGGCGGAGCAACCATCCACAAAGAAGCGACGGGGTTCCTGTCGAGGGTGGAGGAAGGAGGAGAACATAGAACATAGTGGTAGATCGGCAGCGAAAAGAGAGCGAGGAAAAGAGAAGGGAAGCGAGAGGAGGGGAATCAAGGCAGGAAGGAGCGAGAGGCAGCGGGAAGGAGCGAGAGAGACGGGGAAGGAAGGGCAGTGAATTAAGTTTCTCCGCCCCTGAGGCCGACACATTCGCCGACACTCGTCACGACCACCCCCTGGGGGTCTCTGCGAATCTTTCAATGGAAATTTCCCGCGTGCGAAGGGGACGCCGACGCCTCGGGGTTCTCCCCCTCCTGCTCCCCCTCAGGGGGATTGTAAATCCACGTGGCCTCGCGACGTGACATCCGGGCGCGGATCCTCGGTATCTCGTTTGCAAAAACGAGATTCTGAAAGTCGGCGTCGAATCAAAGTATCCCATTTTGCGGCTCTTTCGATGGCCCTCTTCGCGCATTCGCCCTTATTTTTCTCGATGGGTCGTCGTTTGCGATCTTCGAAAGATTCTCTCTTCCGAGAGACTTGCCTTCGATAAGACGATATAATAAGAAGTAAAAAAAATCTCCCTGCGAGAGAGATTCAAGCGGAGCATCTCTAAGACACGCAACGGGATATTGAACGTCGAGATCGTGCTGCCTTCCCTTTGCGTCAGTAAGAATGCTCTTTAGTCACGTCGCGATTATTAATTGCAAGTTTAATTTCCCTTCTACTAGCTGCGCTGGCTCAGTTTCAGCAATTTTGCAATCTATAAATTTACTTAACTACGTGTCGTGCTTCATTATACGGAATACGTCCAAAATTACAAAGAAAGAAATTATTTTTTGTACAAGAATAAGTTGAACATGTGGAATCTTCTTTTAGATATGAGATTCCATTTTTAAACAAGTCGATTTTAAAAATGAAGGAATATCTTCCTTTTTTAGTCTTGTCTAAATGAGCCTCAGTGATTTTGTTACATATTGTTGAATTCATCTCGATAACTATTAATTTATAAATAATAAGGTACAACACTTATACAACATTTAATTTACGGAAACAATTAAATGTCACTTTTTAGTCAAAACGATAAATAATTACTGAAAAAGTTTAGTATAAAGAATGCCTAGATTACTTTTATTTTTATTTTCTATTAAGATGTTATATATTTTGACAGCTATCGCTGAAATATATGAATTCAATACAATATTATTAAAAGTCATTTCAATTTAAAAAAGCGTAAACATATAAAAGTGTGTGAAATTTTCGATATTTTTTAATGATTTTTTAAACTCTTTTTGTGAAACAATTTCGTATATATGTATCCTGTATTTTGTTTTAAAATCATTTTCAAAAGTATTCATAAATCACTTCTATAAAATGTAACAAATAGTCATGACTCTCTTCTAGAGAGTGTTGTTCAAGATAGTGATGCACGAGTTATACTCAGATCCGAGAAATGTGGGTAGAATCTTGTGAATGCCAGGTCTAAAAATATCATGGTCGTACGCCATCATAAAACACGCATTTATATTTCAATGTACAGGCGCCTTTCTCTCTTTCTCTCTCTCGGTAATAAAGTTGCAAAGAGTGTTAAGAGTCATTTTTATGTCATTTAACCACTTATTGCCCGTTCGGTCTTCACCGATCGGTTGGTGACATGCTTTTATCGTCAGGCGAAGGACAACGATTCTCTTCGTCAAGATATGGAGGCGCACCTGCCAGCCATATGAACTCACTTACCTGCGAACCGACGTTTTGTTTCGCTATAGATGGCACATTGATATTCTCGTGCACAAATATACATATTTTCTCACCATTGTTTGACAACGATCATGGTAGCCTTATAAAGTAGAAAAAAAAAGTCGACCAATAAATAACCGAGAAAGAGAAAGAGAAAATAAAGGCAATTTTCTTTTTTTTCTAATTATATAATATACAATTCACAGTGCAATAATGCAGTCATACTTACACAATATTCACAGTACAACAATACAGTAATGATTGCATAGTATATGAAAAATAGCTTTCTTTCACGACAAAGAGAGACATTCATTTCTCAGTAAATGGTTTTTTTGACGCTGAGCCTGAGTCTAGCCTTGAAATTGCTTCATCATGTAGATTGAAGTTTCATGAGAAAGCTATTTTAATGTTTTACCACAATTTTTTTATTACGGTATGTGATGTCCTTGAGAAGTTTTGTTGCAATTAAATATGTTGTTAGGACTTTCAAATCTGAAAAGGAATCTATTGTATTGATTATGATTCATAAGATTTTCATGATTATAAATATAGAATTTATTGCGGAAAAATTGTGAACTAAATCATTGAGATTTTATCAAAAAACATTTTTCAGTATTTATGCAAACTTGAGGATTTTTCAGATCATTAAATAAAAATCTACAATTTTTTAAATTTTAATATCCGTTATATTGATTTCGTCATTTTAAATTCAGTTTTGATATCGGATTTATATTCAGCAATCTGAAGAAATTCTTAAGTTTCAATAAATTGAAAACTATCTGACAAATAGTCTAAAAAATGTATAACATATTTTTTAATCATGAAAATCAAGCATAATTGAAGCACAAATTATATTGGATAATTGCAAAAGATAACGTCCTAAACATATACTTGATTTTGATTACAACAAAATCAAGTTAAATTTATTAAAAAATTCTACAACACATCGCGTATTATAACCTAATTATATCGTAATTACAACGTGATAAAATGCATTAAAATTGCTTTTAATGACATTATAATGTTACATATATTTTATTCACCTGTCTCTAATATTCACATATCTCAAATTCGATATAAGTATAATATCGCATGTTCATTTAAATGAATCGTCGCTCTGCTATCTATGGAAAGTTGTGCAAGGAGGAGAACAATGTTGATAGTCCGCGGTATCGATCTGTTTTAAACAAGCGTCGCGAGATGAATGCGAATAGATGTCGAACTGCGTTGCGTATCGATCGTTTATCGATAACAATTGACTCTGACGTTACTACTGATTGGGGAAGTTGCGTATCCGATATATCGTCGTGTCACCGTTATTTACTCGCATCTTCCTTCCTCCTACGCTTTATAACTCTCTCCTCTCAATCCGTAGTGGATCAAACAATTTCAAAATAGGATAGTGATTGCGTTTGAGAGATTCACCGAACAGACTAGAGCCGGAAAAATTGTACTGATCCTCGTAATTTCGTTCGCGAATGCTTTTATAAGCTCTTTGTTAGCACAGCTGTTCGTTTCGCGCCAAAACGACAGCGAGGGAAATATTTATACGGTATTCTCCATCGGAGGGGAGGAGAGGACACGGAAATGTTCGCATAAGAAAGATATTAGTTCGGAGAAAAATGTGTTTTACAAATTTTCTTCCCTCGGGATAAATTGCGAAATTTCTTTCTCTCTCTTTTTCTCTCCTCGACAAATAACTACTTTTTCTAATACGAGATAAAGTTTCGACGATTCGATACCGATTGGACACGGCTCATGTGCTATTGTGTGCTTGCAGACAATCCTCCTCGGCGATAGCGGAGTCGGCAAGACCTCGTTATTGGTCCAGTTTGATACCGGAAGATTCCAGCCGGGGAACTTTGCGGCCACCGTCGGTATCGGTTTTACGGTAAGTAACAGAGTCTCCACCGCCAAGATATTTAATTAAAAAGTCCTTCCAGTCCGTCGAAATGTCCATTGGAGCGTAATTTCTCAGTGCTATTTCGCGAAGTTAAACTTGCGCAGCGAAACTTCTGTTACGAACTCGAAACCTTTGCGTTTCTTTATTCGTCCTCCCTTAATTTACATCAGCGATCCGTTGTTAATTTGTATGATTTTTCTCGAGATAATTTTTTAACATTCATGCTTTGCGGATTAAAGTTACAATTATTTTTAATGACCTTTCTCTCCGCGAGAAAGACCGATATGTGGGCTGGAAGGTACATTAGTCTCTCTTTAGCGGAGTTGCGTTTTTGTCCTGTTCTCTTTGTCTATCAATTATGATGCACTTCAAACGGAATTGCGTTGTTCTGCGATGTATCAACGTTTGACAATGCGAGCAACATGACGCAACATGCATTCATACATATCTCGTTTACATTATACATTCAATGCGATTTTGTCATGCAAATTGTTCGTGTATCGAACGAAGAATCTAATCGAAGAAAACGTGGAAAAAAAAATAAATAATAACAATTGACATAATTAGAGATTTCTAAGCTGCCATTAATTGTTTGCGCTTATCTGGCTATGAATATTTTCTCACATAAATCTAGAGGAAAAACTAATCTCCCCTATAAATCTCAATTGGTGCAAGTTTCTCGCAACTACATTTGTTACAATAATACTATCGTTCAGCTATTGCATCGCAGATGTGAATTGCGCCCATTGGTGAGATATCGTCCGATGTAGACGCAGATTTTCAAGGCTGAGTTATAGTACATGTTCTCGCGTACGTTTGACTTGGAGTTCTTAGCTCAAAGTAAACTCTTAACTCGTAACTCTTGAGGCGGGAAGGGCTTGATACGCGCTCTATTTGCGAACAACCCTCGCGCAAGTGTACATCGCGTACACTTTTATGCTCCAAATACCGGCGATGCATCATTCGCTGCATGATCGGCTTAGTATTCCTTCTCGAAGATAAAGGACCTTGTGTCTATGTGCGTTACGGACCGCGCCGCACGATCTGTCCATCGAATGAATATTTATGACAGACCTCTCCTCGCGGAACGCGATCGTTTCTCGTCGGAGAGAAATTCGATTTAAGGCCTCGTCACTTCGATTTGAGGGAGAACCTTAAGAGAGTTGCCGTTTGCACATTTGATATTTTCGCGGTCCAGCCGACGATTATCGGAGAGAAAGAAAGGGGGGCATCAGCCTCGAAAAAGAGTCGTTGGAGCGAGTGGCTTGGACCCCTCCCTTTTGTTCTCCGCTCGACACAAGCTCTCGCGAATCATGGGAAAGACGGGGAAGGGAGGGAGATGTAGATACCTTCGGGAGGGAGGAGGGGGCTCGGTCTGTGTGGGATTTTACACAGAGGCGTTTGAATATTGAGGTTTTCAGGTGGCTGGCTTGCACTCGCCTTTGATGGAGACTCGCCGGCGGAGAGAAAGTCTTTGTGATACAAACTATGCAATTACGGGGGAGGAGATTGACCGACCGACCGCGGTAGCGGCCGACTTGCGGATCATCGTGTGACTTTAGCACGACCTTGGCATTTAACGTAAATCGCGTGGTACGTGCATCTACGGCCCAATTCTATTCTTCACGTCGACTCCTTAATCCATAAAATGTATATTTGTGATGCTTTGCGGAGAAAAATATTTTTCGCGAAATGTATATATATATATATACATATGTCCAAATGTACATGTATGTTTTCATAACGTTCTCTGCGCTTGAAAAATTCGCTCAATACTTAATTTTGTATGAAAATATCCTGCGCGCACGAAAAAGTTATTTATTTATTTAAAGGTATTTATTTATTTATTTGAAAGTATTTTTTTGTCCCGATAAAATTTGCACAAATATATATAATTCTAAATATGAAACTGTCCATAAAATATGCAAAAAGTGTAAAGAAGTTTTGCGCGGCATGTATTTTTCGACATCCGTCGAGTATTTTGTTATTTATCTCTGTCGCGAAAAAAATCGTGGACATCGATGATTATGGGACGTCGACTCGCCGACTTTCCAGTTACGAAAACACGTCTCTCTCGGCCGTGTTCGCCGGCTCGATTTACCGTATCGTCGAGAAAGTTGCAATTGCAATCTATCAAACGACCGCTTAGCCACGGGTTTCACCGGTAACGCGAGAAACTATCTCTCGTGAATGTCGCCGTCTTTGGACGCTCTCCCGCATGGAAAGTCTCATTTTGTTACCGAGGAACCGCGTCGCGGAGAAATCGCTCGCGAAATCACCGAGGCGTATTTTTCCCCTCGGGAAACGGTAATTAATATTTAATTAAACCCATGTTTCTATTGAAACATGGGTCTATTTGAATATCCCCGCCGGGCATAAAATATTCTTGGAGCGAAGTATTATAAGTTCCGATGCGCGCGATTCTATATCTGTCGAGATTTCCCAAGGTTTTTCTCTTTACTTATACGCAATTGTTATACAAATTCTCCTCTTACAAAAAACTTTATCTGAACTTATCTTACTTTAAAAAGCCCATTAGAGTTTATAAATAAGCATTCGCACAGAGAATACTGATTATATTTGTTATTTTAATTTAAAGCGAAGATCCTTATTGCTCACGTAACTTGTTACGATGCAATTAAGAGAGACGACTTAAGTATCTCGCGTAATCAACATAACTGTTTCGCTCAATAGGTATTAATTCATTCCGAGAGATAATCGATGGCTCAAACTAATTAATTACTCTGAATTCCGGACCAAGTTAAATACCGTTGTAGTTGATCAATGTTCACTCAAGGACGAAGAGTCGAGACGGTATTAATTAAATGCTTACCATACGTTTATCTTATTAATTAATCCTGAATTGCTCGATGAGTGAATATTGCGTTATTTTTAAAATCCTAACATTATCTTTAACTTAAATATGAATGGTATGAGACATGTGACGTGTGGATTCTTAATTTACTTCGTTTCGATGATGCTGAATATTTAATAAAAAATTATTCGATAAATACGTGAAAATAATTAATATTAAAATTTCTCAGAATTATGTTACTTGATTCTCTTATTACATAACTTAGGCATTCTCTTATTATATAATTTAGGCAACGGTTATCTGCAATTGATACGATTCGCATTAAATCCCTTATTGACGAGCATATATTACGCAAGTTAGTAATGTCACTTTATTAGCTTGCGAATATGCACACTTTTTATTTCAAAAATATATATTTTAAAAATATATTTTTAAATATATTATTTTAAAAATATATTTTTTTTCTAAATATATGTTTAATCTCATTTTTTAATCTTATTTAAAATTATTTTCACGAAATTGATTGAATGTTTTAAATATTTCTTTTAAATATTTCTTTTTAATGTGAAAAGGAGAAAAGAGAATTTTTTGTAATTTACATATATGTGTGTATATATGTATAAGATATATTTTTAAATAATTTTTTGAAAATAATAAATTTTTGAAATAACTTCATGTTTTTTTGCTGTCAGTTATGAAGAGATTTTAACATGGAAAATGTAATGTAATTTTATTTTCAGTTTTTATAATCTTTCGAATGAAAAAATCTCTCTCTCTCTCATATTCTATCAACCTCTACTAAAATTTCATTAACATCGCTATTAATTGTGCTTTTTAATCCTCATTTCCTTTGAGTGTGAAATGTGGTGGGTTGATAAACGTCAAGTTCATTATAAATATGAGGCACAAATCTCTCTCTCTCTCTTTTTCACTTTTTCTCTCTCAGAGAGAACGTTGGTGAAATCGCGACGCTTCGTAGTGACAAAGAGATAAAATGGACCGTGATCGCATTGAAACCCAGTAGCGTAGAAAACGGAGAAAACGCGTCACAGTGCGATCTTTGACAAGATATGAAAGAGGAGAAGACAAAGCGTACGACTAGAGTCCTCCACTCAACATTGAGATATTTAGGGTAAAAAGCTACGAGGGGTTGGGAGTTGAGGGATGAGGGAGAGATGAATAAAGGAAACCTAAAGGAAAGTACGTGATTTCGTGAAAAAAAGCGATGGTCTCTTCTTTTAGATGCGCAAAATCAAGTAAGATGTCACAGAGATATCTGGAATGAGATCGCGTAGAAAGCGGTCTTCACGGGACTTCAAAAAATTGCTATTTCTTAGAAATATATCGATAATTACTTGCGAAAACTTGCTTCGTTATTTTTCCGAATTCGAGTCTCGTCGATAAAATGTCGACCAGGCTCAATAACATCGATAGCTGGCGAAATGAGGAATGAAAGGCGGGAGTAAAGTTGGTTATAATTTTCCGAGAGGCAGCGAGGGAGAGTAAAGAGAGTTTGGTAAGGATGGGTTGCACGCTCGTCAAAGTATCGAGGGTTGAAAGGGGAAGAACGAGAGGGAGGCGAGCAATAAATCATTCGATCCAAGAGTGCCAAGTTAAGGCTGTGCCACGTGACGAAGCAGATTCGGTTCCTTCTTTTCACCGCGTTCCGAATCCGTCCCTTTTCCTCTTTCGCGCCCATAAAAGTCCTGAGGCGATTTCCAGAATATTTGCCAAATTACCTGTACACTTGGGAATATCAATTTTGCTGCACGCGTCTGCCAAAGTTTTTGTCATTTTTCATGTCGCTAATGATGAGGGATTTAGGAGAAAACGCGCTTAAAGGAGAAAACTGCCATAAATAAAAAAATTTTTTTTGAATCTATTACTTACTATATTATGTAAGAGATAATCCCAGAAGAAGAGATAGATCGCCGTTTAAATTTAGAATATTAAATTTTTGTATAATAACAGAGGGAATGAATGAATGTTAAATGAATATGTTTTGGGATTCCAAAAAAAAGAAATGAATTAATAAATGTAATAACTTGATTTTTAATACAAAATTATTAATTATATATCCAGGAATAATTACATATATATAATTTTATCAGTACATAAATAATTCCTATCTTTTATGGATTTTCAAAAGAAGCAATTTATTTTCAACATAGAATTTTTCCCCATATGATTCATCATATAATATGTCGATGCAAAAAAATGTTCATTTAGAAAATATTAATTTATATTAACGTTAATTGACACTTTAATGCCGTTTTTACAATTAAAGTAACAAAATAAAGTAACACACAGAATTCTTTTTTTTTTCTTACTTTTCACTTCGTAACAAAGATCGCTCGCATCTATTTACAGATTAAGGGATTTCCTGATTGTTTTATGACATTGGAGCGACGTGACTATAAAGCAAGCGAGAGAAATCTCTGCGGAAAGAATGTTTTAATTATAAGCACCGCGCGTTGCCGACAATTATTCGAAGCGAACACCCGTGGGCTTTGACGTTACGATCACGGCATTTATGATGGAAGAAACGCGAGAGAAGCGAGAGAGGCGAAACAATCGTGCAATCCTTCCTCAAAAACTCGCCGGAAATGCACTCGAGTATCTCTGTTCAATTAAATTGACTAATCGATTAATTGTACTTCCGGCGCTTCAATCATAAAAATCATTTCGAATCTCCGGCTTAATCGAAAGCCACTCAAAGCCAGATGCCGAAACAAGGTGTGGAATCCATTTCCGGAAAATTGCTACGAGGGATCGCTCGTTTCAACGTTTTTATTTTTTTTAATCGGGAGATAATTGATACCGCAGTGATATCGTATCTCTCGGATATATTCGAATTATATTCGCAAATTATATCGGTCCATATCACATTAATCGGATTCATCGAAATTTTATATAATTGCAATCAATTTCCGAGTAGAAATTTATTACATGCAGATTTTTCGGGGAGATACAGGATATTTCTAAACAACGAGATGTATCATAAATTTTATTTTCCCCTCCTCTTTTCCCATCTTTATAGATTCGTTTGTAGAGATCTATTTCTCTCGTGGCACGCAGAGAGATCTAGCGTTCCCTTTTCTCTTACGGGATACCTCCGAAGCGCGATTTAATCGTCAATCTCTTTTCACGTGGTTGCTTCCTAACGACAGAAAAGGAGAGAAACGCTTATAAGTACGAACGAGTGAGTCGCCGACTCTAGACGGCGTTGCTCAAATCGTTTCATATGTACCTTTTTGTTCTTATATATGCGCCAACTTACGAGAGAGGCTCGAGAACGTTATTCTGGTCACGAACTTGGCCTTCCTCTCCTTTCCCTCTCTCTCATTCTCCCGCGTTTGTTTTGCTCCACTCCGCCTTTCGTGTTCTTCTTCTTGTTCCTCCTCTTCTTCCCTTGCTTCTTCGTGCTTTCCCGCGTTACTTATCAATATTTATATCGATTCGCTTTCGTTAAGATTTCGCGCGCGCGTCGAAAAACTTCTCTGGTTCATTTATTTGTTGCTCCATCATCGAGCGAACGAAGATATCTCGGGAAGATTTCGGAGAATCGTACCGATAAAGAGCGAGAAAGAAAAGAAGAAGAAGATAGGAAATTTGATAGATTTTAGGAATTGGAGTCTTATATTGGCAAAGGTTTTTGTATTGAAAATTTGATTGTCTCTCTATTTAATTCAGCAACGAATTTGATACACATGTTAGTCGATTCATGCGTTCCATCTAAACATTCTAAAAAAATCGTTGATTTCAGTATTTGTTTTCTCAAAAAGAGAAAAAACAAAATAAAAAAAAACTCGCATTATTGTTTCTTAAATATTAGTTTAAAAACTCTCCATTTCATTTTTTAAACTAGTAAAAAATAATGGAAAAAATAGAATATTGACAGAACTTTTTGTTGTATTTTCAAAAAAAAAGTTTATTGTTTACATAATTTTTATTGAAATTTGTATTCTTATTTAATTCAATATTTACTATAATCTCTTTTTATGTCCTTTATTTTTCTTATATTCCGTTCAAACATTTAATTACATATTTGTATTTGGATGTGCTAGGATGCTTCTTAAGGAAACTTTAATCGACGAGAATCTCGTCGTAGCGGAAAAACATTACACTCGATTCGATCAGTAGAGTTTATTGGAAAGTACACGAGATGACGTCATCCGTAAAAATTTACATTACCTGATAATGAAAATTCTGATAATGAAAATTTCAAAAATCTTGCGCAGAATCCCACGCACCAATTTAAGGATTAATATCGATCGAGAGAGGACATCGCGTCTTCCTCTTACGTTTCTTATCCCGATGTGATCTCTCAGTTTGCCATAAATTCGTCGACGCTAATAGCGAGCTGATTCGTCCATCGCATGTTCATATAATCGAATTATCGATAATACAGTCGAATTATTGCTCTTTCAGATGACGTGCGAGCGCGATAAATTGCGTCGGAGATTAATTCTCATCCCCCTCCCTCACTCGCCCTTTCCTTCACGCATGCACATCCGCCTGTTGCTCTGCCTGGGTATAATCTAATCGAGGCCGAGTGTAAATTACGCGTCGCTGGAAGATCAGTGTGTGATGCTAGACGAGGTGAGGAAGGAAAGAAGGGAGGGCTCGGCAACATTTGTCGTTGATTATTGGTTTTCGATATTGTGCACGCGCGCGAATGTTTCCCTCGAAAATAATCGGCCACGTGCGGCCGTGGCTATCGATTAAAGAGATTAAATTAGGAGCGGCGCGATGTTTGAGCTGCGCTTCCATTGTTTGACGATTGCGATTTCAAACGGGATATCATCTTTCTTGTTTGTTTGCGGCTTTCTCCCCCTTCCCCGCCCCTCTCGTTCTGAGCGAATGTCGTTTAATAATAATTAATTCGAACACTGTGCCGTTGATAACAGGATTATAGCTGGCTCATTTTTGGGAAATTTTCATCTCTAGAAAGCTGTTTGAACGAATACAAAATATAAATTACTGGATATGTCATAATCATATGATTGCGGAAAATTTATTTTTCTTTTTTTTTTTTCAAAGTTTTCCCTCCTTTTCAAACTTAAATCACTTCGATAAAAATACGTCCGTCATTTCTTTCATGGATTTTGTATTCACCGCTCTCATTGAAAATTTGCGTGTGTACATCTTTTATCGGCGTCCTGACCATCGTAAAAAGGTGATTGTGCAAAAATTCGAGCGGTCCGTTCCAAAGGGGCCTCCCACTCCGTTGAACCCCGTGGAGATTCACGCATTAGAGCCCGTCGCGCCTATCCCTTTGTCCGGGCCCACGATGAAAAGGTCAGGCGTGAACGGTCGGGACGAGCGGGCCCACGCCCTTAAGTACTTTATACTTCTGCCATTTTGAAAAGGAATGAAAGAGAGAGAAAGAGAGTGGGAGGCCCGTGTACACGGTCCCATGTCAGGAAGACATCCGACATCTGCCAGCGAGGGGTGGCACGAACGAAGTCTGACCGTACGCGGCGTGCAAATATAACTCCTCTTTCTCCCCCTTCCGTGTTTCCTTCCTCTTTTTGCCCGAAGGAACTCGGTTCTCTCCCATCCTCGTCACGGCGGGGAAACACATTTCGTTTATACGGCTGGAGGCGCCCTTATATGTTTTCTATATCCCGAGTTTTCATGTCGCTATACATGAGAGGGAATTTGGTTAAAGGGGGGACACCCCTTTTTAGTAGTGACGGATTGAAGTCGCTCGCGACAATAGAGATTACGTGCGTTTCATGTGCAATATCATGATGATAAATTTTCTTGATCGAAATAGAGACGGTCAGGCAATCGTATCCTTTCTCTTGAAAGGCGAATAATTTATCGTCGCGTTTACGCGCAACTAGTCCTTTAAAGAGAAAGAGAGATGACGTTTTATCATTTTGCGCCGGGTCAAGTTCAGCGATTGGCATTTAATTAACCTTTCGCGCGAAATCAACACCCCTCTGTCAGTATTAAATACGCTGCGTCGGCACACGTTCACCCTCCTGTATTTATGCTTTATTAATTTTTGTAGCTGATGATGATGACACTTATCTCTTTTTATACGCGCTGCTATGTTGCTGCTATCGTTCTCTCTTTCTCCCTTTATCTCTTTTTCTTTCTCGCTTTGCTTGAGGGTTGAGCTAATAAACTTCCGTCTCTGGGTTTCCCTCGCACTGGGACGCCCGATAGCAGATTTTACTCATCTTCATCTTTTCAGTCTGTATGTATCCGTGTAAGAAAGAATTAGATAAGAGAGAGAAAAAACCGCGTACATTGAAATTTCTGTAAATAATTGACAAAACACAAAAAAAAAGAAAATCCGAACTTGTATTAAGGATGTTTTGTACCTATTTTCAAAATATTGAGAATTTAATGAAAATTGTACAGAATGTTCTCACATATGTTTAGAATCTTCAGTACAATTTTTAAATCGATTCACTAAAGCGTTCACAAGTTATAAGGATTTTAATTTGCACCGAATTAATATGTGTTCTTATGGGAAACGGAATATAACCACGTCGATTCAAATGACAAAAACACATGGAAATAATATTCCAGAATTTATTTAAAATTTGCAAAAGTTTGGATACAGAGGAAATATTTGGTCAAATAATATTATATATAAGTACTAACTGCTTAAAAAGATATTAAATATAATTTAATGAAGTTAGCCATGTATCTGTCACAAGACGAAATTCTCTGCCAAAAGTTAATCATTTCGATTAACAAAATTCGGAATATTTCAGTAAAAACGCAATAAATATTAAAAAATACATCTCTGCACTGCTAAAATCAAATTGTAATATTCCACACAATTTCTCATACTCAAAATACACTAAAAGTGGATATTCGTCAATATTGATTTTTAGCTACTTTTTGCTGAGATTGTACAAAACATCCTTAATAAAAAAAACATACAACGAAAGCTTTGAAAGTCTTCGATTTCATGATTTGGATTAGAAAGCGAGAAAAATCAATAAACGAAGATCTGCAAATTGAAATGCTATGAAGCTTGTCAGATTGTGTTAATCAGAGAAACGGTTTAATAACGTTAATTACGCGCGACACACATTAATGTCCCGCATTCCATTAGATACGATTATCATCGATCTATATTATATAATGTATGGGGAAGGGAGCAAAAAGGGAGGATATAGAAAGGGAAATTCTGCGGGAGGTCTACATGTTGTGATGCTGCAACAGATTGACGCACATTTGTAACGTTGACGATCGTTTGTAAGCGAAGCTGTCAAGTGCATGATTCGCGTAACCGCCAAGTTCGCCGATCCGGAATGGGAATTTGCGAAATGGAATTTCGCGGTTAGCGTATATTAGGTAGAGAGAGTTCTGCGAATTCAAGCAGTTCTATACAAATAAAGGCTCGTAACGAACAGTATCATCATCCTCTTAACTTGTCGAATGCAAGTTTATTTTACTTCGAATTACATACATATCATTTTAATTTTAACATTCCTCCACTGTTGCTGATTTATTCCGCACTTATACTTATTCATAGAAAGTCTTAAAATTGAAGAAGAGACGGGAGTTTGCTCGGAAATGAAAATAAACAGCAGCGGGAATATTCACGGGTACATCTTGAAGTGTATATTCGATATCGGAGTCGGCATCGAGATTCGCTGGTATAAAGAGGGCTTTTCGAGAGCTTCCTGGGAATATCACATTGTCGTTCGAAGAGAGAAACAACGGTGCGAGGAATTCGCGAGTATATTCCGCAGATGGTATCGGTTTCCCGACATTCTCGAAGGTAATTTCTATTGTCACGTTTGAGGTGGACTTACATTAGTAAGATGCGACGTGGTTCATCGCCGTGCATAGGAGCTATTTGCGATGTGTCGCTTGCAATAATTGTCGGGCTAGAGGCCACCGTCACTATGCGTGTGATAATTGCCAGCTGTGTGCGCTGGTAATCGCCTTAATGTTGCATCAAGGCCTGCGTAATTAAGGTTGCGTAACGTCCGTTGTCGTTGCGAAAATCGAGACAAACTCGAAGTCTACGTTCGTGAATGGGAAGATCCCCGTTCAGTCTACAGAAAGTTGATTTCATCATCGCATCGCGAAATTGATCAATAAGCTTATTATTTAAATGCTAATTCAATTTAAAAATATTGAATTTTTAGGCATTAAAGAAAATCCTTAATTGTAAGATTCTAAATATATACATATGTAATCTCGTATTATGTTATATAATTATTTTATACAATTGTTATATATCATATATTAGAGTTATTTATAATCAATAAATATATAATAATAAATATATATTTGTATATGTATATAAAAGACAATTAATTATAACCGTTATATCTAAAATTAATTACATAGAATTCAATTTCTCGCAAATATCTTGTAACTAACAATATATTCTTGGCAAAAAGAATGTTTATCGCACTTAAGGATTTAATCGAAAATTTGATAAAAAGTATTGTTACTTGCGATTCTTTGTTTGCACGTAATCACAGTTTTTATTAAGCAAATACGCCTTATCATAAGTAATAAAATCGAGAAAACTATTGGTTTACATGATATTAAGTGTGATGTCAATATTCATAAACCTTGATTGCAACATATTTCTTTCACGATATATTATACGAAATATAAATCTGCAGCATTTTTTATGATTTTTGCATGTGTCTTGTTTTAACATTGCAATTTCGTATTTCCCGTAGCCATATACAAGAGGTTAAATTTTTCAACACGCTATTATCCAATATATATTACTCATCAGTGTGATATGATTTTTTGTTTCAAAGATTCCGTATAAAATACGCGTGTGTAATTAGCAGATATTTTACGTAATTCCTGTACAATGTAACATATGGAAAAGATACTCCCTCTTCCTCTAAATATGATCGATCGTGTGCGTCAACGATTGTGGATAATATCGAGTTCGTAATGATGGATTGTGATAATTGAAACGGCACCGTATGCGCTCACATCCGTACAATTATTATTACCGTTACTCATATCCGGCCTATGCGGCTCATTTATTTAACGAGGCAGCTGTCGGATTGTAAATACCGCAACATATATAATTCGTGCTTTGCTAATGACGTCGCGTTTCGGTAAATAATTAATAATTAATATCTCAGTTACGAGTAAATTTTGTTGAGAGTAATTTTTGTCGAAAAAAGTTATTTTTTTTTAAGTGACAATATTTTCGAAATATTTGTGGATTAAATGAAATACGAAATACACTGGGCAAACGTTTTATGGGAACTTGCATATGAAATATATAAAATCCGAGAGCTGTTCAAATATTTTCCGAAATCGGACGAGAAATTCGAATTCAAATAATATATTTTTTTTTATTGAAAACATGAATTGCTCACTCACTATGTAGGGATCGTTGCAAAAGCTTTAATTATTCGTTGATAGAATAAATAATCCATTATCGATATTTTAAGAGCTGCAAATCATTTTCCCTTTGTACATCATATACGAAAAAATTTATAAACCTTTTTTTCCATAACTTTTTCATCCTCCCCCTTTCCATTTCCGAAAGATATTTTATTTCTCACGAAGAGGGAGGGATCGCGTATCGAGAGCAACGTCAATCGCGCTCGTAAATCTTTTTATTCGGTAAAAAAAAAATCTTGTTCGAGCAGTGATCGAGACGAGCGAAGAAACCAATGCGCATAAATTTTCCAATTGCGCGGAAAGGGCGACACCGAAGTCGTATAAATCGAATATTGCCGAAAAGAAACGAGCGACGAGTGTAGCTTTTTGCTTCCTGCAACGAGAGGAATGATTTCCATGGAGAAGAGTTCGGAGCCAATTTGTTCGCATTCCACGATTGTTGACGAGGAAAAACGTGATCGGCGAGAAACGATTTTTTTTCGTATTTGACACTTTGATGTTCTAATAGGTGTTGTGTATCAATCTGTCCGATGATACAGCTCGCGTCCTACGTCGACACTAATTGAAGTTCCAATGTGCGCACCGTAAAAACAAATCAAAGCTCGCTCATCTTTTTCCTTGTTCTTACTGGGATTTTTATGCTACTTTAATTGGTTAATAATTATCTCTTGATGTAATAATATATTATATATATTATAATATTAATATCCCTTTCTCTTTCTCTCTCTCTCTCTCTCTTATAGCAATTATATGTTCCTATAAAATTTTAAACAAATTATTCACAAAAAACTGAATTTTTTAAGACATATTGTTTTCTGAAAAAATTATTAACAATCTGCTTTTTTTCTATCACTAAAGAGCAAACGTCCAATATACAGATAAAAATATGTTACATGTAATAAAGCAATTTCAATAGAGAAGATCTCTAAGGGATTGTCCGATATCTTTAAAGTGTAAGGTATTTCAACTGTAATCACTGATTCCATCACTGACAGAGTACCAGGTGGTCCACAAAACCTTGATCAAGAAAACTCTGGATGGAACCCCAGGTGGTCCAAGGACGCGAAACGAGTTATCTAAACAAAAGGTCGATCAATTCCCCTTACGATCCCTTTACACCCCTACGTGGTGATTTATCTTACAATCTTACCCAATCCTGATATCATTATTTCGGATGGGTCCGAGGTGCATTAATATAATAAGAAACAATTCTTTTCCCTGTTTTGTTATAAGAGAAAAGTTATTGAAAAAATCGATATTGCATTTTGTTGCCAGGCTTAAACGCAAATTTAAAAATTTATACTTGTTAAAAATTATACTGTTTATCGGAAATGATATGACAGTTTTGACTAAATTCTTGTTCAAACTTTTGAGAAAATTGCATTCAATAAAAGCGGATGGAAATTTGAAAAATTTATATACACTAAAAATAAAAATGGAACTTGAAACATGTAAAATAAAATTTAAATTGAATTAAGAATTAAGAGAATTTTAATGTAATATTGTCGCAAGAAATAAATTCGCAAATCGCATTAGTTTTACGGCGCGAAACCGATCACTTTCCTCAATATCGAGGAGCTTGTACAAGGTTGATGTCGAGAAGCGCTTGTTGACCGTATTATCGAGTCGTCGAAAAAACTTAGAGTGCCTCGTTGAAGCAAACGGTTCATCTTTCGGATTTCTCTTGCATCTTTCTCAAACAATAAGAGACAGCTTTCAACCCGATCAATCAGACTCTTGAAATTTCTGCGAATCGTTTTCAATGATTTTCTATCTCGTTTAACATAAGACAGAAAAGGAGTATTATAGATAATCAGTTATACGGTTCTCTTCTCTGCCAAATAGACATCGTTTCTCTTCAGGGCAGTTCTGGGACAGACAAAGAGGATTATATGTCAAAAAGAAACATATCGATAGTTTCAAGTCCTTTGATATATTGGAGTCACAATTTAAAGTTCTTTTCCTAATCATATATTTTTCATATATATAACATTATATCAAAATTTAACGTTATATCACTTACTAAGTACTTTGTTCCTATTTGTTCCTTTTAGAATGATAAATATAATATAATAAAATTATAATAATATGTTATAAATATATTACATTTTTAAATTAATTGTTTTGTAATTGATCATGAAATTATTTTGGTTTGGTGTAATAATTTCATATAACGTTATTGTTAGAAGGATTTTGTATAATCATATTATATTTATTTATTTATATTTATTAATTTTATTAATATTTTATTACATTATAAATAAAATTAATAAATGTAAATAAAATAAATATATAACAAATATAATATAAAATAATATAATTACAAATCCTTGTAATTCTTTTAGTAATACCGATACATAAAATTATTCCAATAAACCAGAATGAATAATTTGATGATCAATTATACAAAAAATTAATTCAAAAGAATTAAATATTCTTATTCGATATAAATGGTTTTTTATAATATATTATAAAATTAAATTTCCCGATAATTAAAATTATAATGCAATATCTGTTTTTTTAAAGATTCATATATTTTTCAGAAGAAGATTTCGAAGAATTCGTCATCGCAAGAGAATAGTTAAGCTCTTTTGGCAGAGGAACATCCTGCATAAACTCATACATATCTCTCTACCATCGCATAAACCCAGAGTGGTTTTCAACTCGGTAGAATCGTAAACCTCCGTCGTAATAACAATTTTGATTCCGCCCCGACCGTATTGTCGCCTTAAAAAAAAAAAGAAAAGGAAAGAAAAAAATCTCGTCTTCCCGCACTCGCAAAGTCACTTCGATCTCGACTTGCATCGTTTTTCCCTGCCACGACATACATTATTCCTTCGAAATCCACGCATTACGATAATCCGGATCCTGGACCGTAACCCGAGTTGTATTCCCCTCCGCCTCTCTATCTCTCTCTCTCTCTCTCTCTCTCTCTCTCTCTCTCTCCCTCTTTCTTTCTCGCCGCATCACGCGACTTCGATCTGTATCGATCGCTCGTCCCGATCCGTGGTGTGCCTGATTCCGGGCACACGCAGGCTACTTCAAAACCTGTTGCCACGAGGTGCCCGGTCGGTGGCGCGTGCGCGTCGGGAAGAAGCAGCAACGCGGGGAAAGGGGGCGGGGGCGGGGGAAGAAACGCACGCGTGTCGTCATGGGAACGCGAACGGTTCCTGGCTCGAGACGTTCGCGCTCTCGTGGGTGCCTGCCTGCGTGGGTGAGCGGCGCGGGTGCGGAGGAGACTCCCCGGAGGGGGTCCGCGGACCGTCAGCTCGCGGGGGGAGGAAGGAGGGTTGGGTAGGTAGGTAGGAACCCCCGCCGTCACACACAGTGAGCGCCGACAGTTTCCCCCAACTGTCGAAGTCGTTCAGTTTCCGAATCCGCGGCCGTTCCGCGGGACCGTTTCGCGGAGCCTCGACGTTCTCTTTCTCTTTCCCCCTTCGCAGAGAAAGGGGTAGCGAAAGTCGTCTCGGCCTCTTCCGACGCGGGTGACGCGCGTGTTGGCTCTATTGCTGGATCAATCGATGTCGCGATCGACGGTTTCTCCCGCGATACATTTAAATACCTACGATATTTCTTGACCAATTCGGCGTAAGTTGTGTCGTGACGCTCTCTTTCACTTCTGTCGATGTCATTGTAAAAAATAATATTGCATTCTTCTTTGTTTAGATATATATATAAAGTGTTAAATCGCTCACGAGCAATCGTTTCCTCGGATATCTTTTTTTATCGTTTATTGCCACAAGATCTATAGTTTAGATATTTCTCGTAATATCGTGAAATTTTTTAAATTTTAATACATATATCTGTATTTATGCAAGTTTTTAGAGCTTATATACTTCTTGATATCTGTAATTTGAATGGCAAAATTGTGACTATTAATTATATTAAGCGATATTTAGATTATGATCTTCTTGGCGCCGAACATACATCACTCGGAGGTATAATTGTCTGGGTATTTGATTAATGTGATGCAAATGGCGTAATTGTGTAATAATGATTGATGAAGAAGTCGCTATGTGTACATTTATATATACGTGATATCTTAATGAACAATATATTTCTTTGAGTAAAGTCGAGAGACGGAATTATTCGCGAGAAAATTAAGTGTGGAATATTTATAGTGAACTACACTCTCCTTAATTGCAAATGAATGTTCTCTCTTAAACAGAAAAGAATAAGGAAAACAAAAGTAAGATTAAGGCTATGAAAAAATAAGAATAAAGAATTTCGATGTATATTTAACACGTTTCTAGTTGAATCTCGAATTCGCGCTCGACTTGTTCGTCCATTTCGAGAAAGAGTTGTAGCGATAAATACCGGGTTAATTACAATCTGTCGAAATAGCTCCTGAAAGTCGAGTGTAGTTAGTTTTTATCGGCCAATTTCATTCAAGCACAGTCTCAGTTTCAGTCTCTCTCTCTCTCCTCGAAAGTTTCTCAGATAAATTTAACGTAAAATCCCCTGCTTCGCGAGAATTCAACCTCCGTGTTTTTCGGTTCAACGATATTAATCTTGACTAATCGTTCCTCGCTTGGACAAAATTGTAAAAATGTATCTCTAAAAACTTTTACATCCTTAATGATCGCATAATTTTAGCGAGAGAAAGATTTGGGAGAAATAAATTATTTATTTATACCATGGAAGCACTGCAAAGAAATTGAAAAGACATCGATTTATACTATTTATAATTCTTTTATGAAATAATGTCTTTATCTTTACAATATATGTATATTAATTTGATTTAATCTACGAAAATTATTCGTCTCCTCAATTTTATATGTCGATTCTTGTTACGCGAAATTTCACGAATATATCGATCTTCTTTGAGCTGAAACTTAATTAAGAAAACTTAATCAATAAAGACTTAGAGAAAAAAAATATATTTATTTGATATCGATATTGATTATATGTTCTACCTTTATTTGATTAAATATTAAAAGAGAGAAAGGCAGAGGAGAGAGATCTCTTTTCTAGATTATTCCCTCTCTCGTTATTAATGCAAGCGAGGGTGTTGTTCGAGAATTTGACAAAGTAAGTGACTTGATTAAATTCGGAGTCGCACAAGACGAAACGCGTACTTTTCTTCGATTCTGCGACTCTCCTTCAATTTTATATACGCATCCTATCGAAATCCAATTCTGCACACAATTTGCAGACAGATTGTAAATGTAACTGATTCAGTTGCCGAATAATTCCTGTTAACCCGGATCCCTGAGGTCACGCGGGTTTCGCCGAATCCACCGTTTCATTATTATTTCATTGTGCATCGGGCTGGACCGGATCAGTTTCCGGAAATCATATCGACCTTTGCATCCGCGGGAGGTAAATGTGTGCAGGATAACTCTCACGTACCCCGAATTATGTAATTATTTAGATCTGCGCGATGAGAAACAATATCGAACATTAATAATTAAAATTCAATTGAAAACACGTGTCTGTCTCCGCATCCTAATTTCAGCGGTAAATTTCGAAATAATGAAGATTCGTTAATTATGTTTATTTTGTTGGATTAATTATGCTCAATTATTTTTTTCCAGCTAATTTTAATTTAAAGTGTGAAACGTATTTAGAATCCCGTCACGTCATACGTTATTGCATTAATTAGTCAATCTCGTTTTCGAATGATCGAGGAATATGTACCATTGGTAAATCTTATCCGCGTGCACCCGCATAAATTATCCCACGTTAATTAATGGATATTCTCTGGATTGGCGTCCAATGGGACAAAATATGGGAGAGGAAGGGAAATTCTCGCGAGGTATCGTTAACAAATTCATGGGTAATCGATGTCCAATTAATTACCTAACGAAAGATGAGATACGAGCAAAATGCTTTTTGCTATTGGAAAGGGATGCAGATCGCATCCAAACATGGGATCAATTACCACTTTCATTAACGATTTAATTAGTCGAGTGAGATGGCATCGGTTAAACGTCGAATCGTAGATGGATAATCTCTCGATCAACATCAAAGGGTCGCAATCCTTCGGAAGTAATTGAACCGATATGCGTGGTACGTTAGTTTATACATTATGTCAGAAGTTTATACACGCGGATATTTTTTTCACTACAAATTCTCGAATTATGTGATAATTACACATCGATTTCTTCTCAATGAGATAAATTAGTTTTCGTGTAACTAACGATTAAAAATGAGCGACTTCTTAGGAATTAAATTTCAAAGGAGATAAAATCGTATTCCTGAGAGTTAATTTTTTCAGTGGCTTTTACTTTATTAGAATTTTAACGTCAAGTTGCGAGGAAAGTTGAAAATGTGAAGGAGAGAGAAAAAGGAAGATAATAGACTGAAGATGCCACGATTTTAAAATTATCTACTTAGCTCGCACACAATTGAACCAGTGTCTTAACGAGAGAGCCTCAACTTTTATTATGCGATTTATATTTGTATCAAATGCAACGAGAATCGAACATCATTATAATATTCTGCTTATAAAGTAATTCTATGCTATTTATATATATATAAAGTTTGAAATTGCTCCTCATTCTGAGAAAAAGGATCAATTATATAGGTAAAAAAATTGTACTTGAGATTCCTATTTTTATAATTATTATTCCATTATAATATTAATTTTATGCAACAATAATAACATTAAATATAGTCGCTGTCAGAAATAATTATAATTTATGACAAGTACAATTATTTTTTCTTCCAGTGTAATATAACAGTCTATAATTGAAGGATAACAAGTTGAATCGACAAATACCGCGAGTGCAGTATTTATATTGCAGACATGATAAGTTGCGAAATTATGCCAGAATCGCTGCTTATTAATCTTCCCTCCAAGGGAATAGCTGCTAATGTAAGCGCGAAATTCTAACAGATATTACTCGGATTACATTATTGCCCTTGTATAAACTCGGAAGCCATTAAATCGGAATTAACGTATTCCGGAAAGCGCAAATGGAATTCCCGGTGTGATCGGCGCGCGAAGCAACGGCAATAATAATCTCATCTCTCGTTCAGGGACGTTACATCACGAACGGATCCGTTTTTTTATCTCATCGCGAGAATGTAAAAATCACGAAAGAGAAATCACTTTGACGCACTACATTATCGCAATCACATTGACGCACTTACATTAGCGCTAATGAAAAGCAACTCTCTTTGCCGAGCACTCGCGACAAGTTTATAATTAGCAACATAATTTCCATTGTGTTCTTCGATTTAATTCTTTTATTTTTTAAGAAAACTATAGATTGTAATTTGACTAACAAACTTAACTATTAATTATTTCTTACAGTACCATTATTGCATTAAAAAATTATATTATTATATTGTATCTTAAATTATATTTTTTAATTATAATTATTTTGTATTATATTATTTGTATATAAAAAAAGTATTAATTTGCATATAACATTTGTAAGAAAAATGTGTGCGTAAATAAATCTTGAGACAGCCAATCGTAACGTTGTATACGCGAGTTCTCGAAATTTATTTTCTTCAGCAAGTTAGAAAATGGGTTTCTTTTTTATGAGAGTAATAAGTATGAGAGTAATACTGAATGATACTCTTTCTAATGGAACACGGAATGAAAAACGCGCAATTCCATGTCCTGACGACTACATCGTAGTAAACAACGGTGCAAATTATAGCAGAAATCACGACACATTCTGCGCGCTGTTTGCGAAAGACCAACTCCGCGAAAGATAAACGGTCCGCTTTAACGGTCCAACTTCGCCGAACTTTGCAAATTCACCTGGAATCAATGGCACTCGAATGGCGTCGAAATACTCCGAAAGTTTCGCCATATTTCGTATACATGTTTTTCTTAGACTCTTAGATGTTTGCGCTTTTGAAGTAGCAAATATTTTCGTTTCTTGAAAATTACGACAGGAAGAGACTCGTTAGAAATTTTAGAAATATTATCAATAAAAAGAAGAAATTTTTAGGCAGTTTTACATTTTTCATTTATGTTCGATATTTGATTCTGCGAAGAATCATCATTTCATCTCAATTAATTTTCTAATCGTAAATTTCACATTCTAGTCATATATTTCACATTCTTTCCCTCCTCCTTCTCGATACGCGACTTTCTCGCGATCGTTTTTCTTGGATGCTATATCTTTCGTGGAATAAGGACGTGACATATTTCTATCTCTTTCGCTTCCTCGGGAAACGGAAACTTCACCGTGCCACGGTCGACGCGTTAATTATCGCATGCTTTTCCGGTTTCTCCCCCTTTTAATGCGAATGTATTTACTTGGAGGCTCCTGCGCGATCACTTCCTGGTTCTTTCTTCGAGAGATGAAAGGGCTTCGACCTTCCTGCCGCGTTGCGTTTTCAAGGGTGAGGGTGTCGACACGGTCGCCGACCTTGCCGTTTCCGTCGTCGCCTTCGGCGAAGGGCGTTTCAAGGGTCGAAGGACGGCCATTTTTCAGATCGTCAATCGCCTCTCGCGCGATTCGATAAGTACGAGAGATGAATAATCGCGAAGCGAGTCGATCGTCGAAATTTATGCCCGAAAGTCTTTGCTACTTTTGGCCACCAGCCATGAATTTAGCGTATCTTTCCACCGAAAGGAACGATCCGTACGTAGGTTCATTCGCAAATATACTCGAAGAATGAATATATTCGGGATGGGGAGAGTGGGAAATTGTTGATCGACGATGATGAGGAAAATCGCGATACATATATTGGATGCGCACAGAAAAATGTCGCAAAGACGAGGCGAAGCATCACAATATTCGCGAGATTTGATACGAAACTATTTATTTGTCGAATAAATAGCCCGAGAGATTTTACTTTAGCTCTATTTTCGTAGAACGGATATGATAACTATCGTCATCTGGGCATTTCTCGTTGGATGCCATAGAATATTCGCGCACCCTCGCTCAAAGAGGGATAGATATATATATGCATGTATATTTATATGTATATATATGTAGAATGTATTTATTGAAAGACGAGTTTTTTCTTTCTCCGCACAAAGCGCGCAAACAGGAAAAGGAAACAAAATCAAAACACAATCAAATAAATATTTTGTTCGCGGAATGGAATCTAGAAATCGACTTACAAACATACAGAACATTCGAAAATATTTTGTTAATCCTCTTTCGATCTTTTGAAATTTTTCGAAATATCGTATTTATGTATTTTGCTTTTGCGATTTGAGAAAATAATATAATATTGAATAATATAATAAATAATATAATATTTGAGAAATGCACGTGAAATACATGCATCCAACTTTGACAGGTCTCGCATAATATAATATTAACAAATAGAATTAATTATAGCTATACGAAAGTATTTCCATGATGTTGCTTCAATTAATACAATTTTCAGTAACATCATCACGCGGTGAAATAATGTTCGTCAAGATAATTGATTTAAGAATCAATTGATATTTATTTTACGGAATATTAAATCTGCTTAATCTTAAAGCTCTGTATGTTTTTCATTATCCATGTGCGACATAAAAATACTCGATGGCGGTGATCAGATATCGTATTGATCCATTATATATTTCCAGAAAGAGATCTCAATACAATCGTCGCAACGCGAAGCATGCATTGTTTTAAGAATAAACATTCCGAACGCAGGTCACGCGCTAATTATTGCATTAATTATCGAGAACCGTGTGTGTTTTCGCTTAATTGTCAAACGTGTGCGGCTCATTAGATTATGACATCACTTTAAATCGCATGTGTTTAAATGTCTATAAGCGCGACATCTCTTTCTCCCTCTCTCATCCTTGCATTCTTTCTGTCTCTTTTTCTCCGCTCCTCAAGTTTCGAGATATAGCGTAAGTGTATCTCGAGAGATTTTCAAACTCGTATCTCGGGAGTTTTGATTTCTTCGCGAGAGAGATCTTCGGAGAGATATTCATCTTGAATTTCGATCGCAGATATCGCATCGATGCGATTTTACGATGCAATCCACGTCTCCCGCTCATACGATGATGGCATCTCGATAAGAAAAGAGCTCACTCGTCGATTGCGGATAAGTCACGCAAAAGGAGCAAACCGCGATTCGATTGGGACTTGATCGACGATGAATTCACGATGTGCTATTAATAGCTTGGCGAGAGCTTCCATTTCGATGAATTTTCATATATAAATTCTATTCTATAATTTAATTCACGAATTACGGAATTATATGATGAACGCGCGAGGGATTTTTTTCCGAGATTCATCTCTATGAAACGTCAAACCCGAGTATTTCACTTTCTCAAGCGGTAACCTACTTTCACAAAGAGAGATAAGCACGTTAAAACCTGCTGAGATCTTCGCGAACTCTTTCTTTCCTCTTCTGGAAATAGTATTGTTCCGTTTCCCTCTTTTTACTTTGCTCTTCCCGCGACATTCATGCTCAACCTGTTTCGACGGATTATCCATCTCTCTTTCTTTCTCTTTTCAACAGATAGATATTATAAATATTATTATTAATTAATAGTTTATCGCGCTATGTTTCGCGCTATTTGAAAATCATTTCCGTAATTTATTTTACATTCCATAAATAATATATAAAATGTAATAATATATAACATATGAATAATAAATAATATATAATTTGTTATATATTATTAATATATAACAAATTATATTAATAATAATAAAAATAATAAACAAGTATATAAACAATAATATATAATATATAAAAAAACGATAAAGAAAATAAAATAAAAGAAAGTAAAAATTGATTTAAAAAATTTCTGAATGATACGATAATATGTATCTATAAATTTTATACATATAATTATTAATCTATAACCTATAATTTTATCTATAAATGTTACATGTAACTCTAAATGAAGTTTAACTTGATTTTCGTAAAAGGAATATCGGCTCTGGTAATAAGTCAAACTAGTCGTCAGGAATGACGGTTCGGGCCGGTTATCGTAAATATACATGTATGCTTCAACGAGGTAGGAAATCGGCCTCTGCTCGCCGTACATACAAAGTGAACAATGGGCAATAAAGGCGATAAGAGTTAATTTCATCGGTGCGGGCACATGCTGGGACAATCGCTCGTGTTGCAAGTCAGTTATGCGCGAGGCCGATTGGCCGGAGGGAAGAAAGACTCGCGCATCGGAGTCGCGGAAAACTGTCCCTTCTCGCGAATTTATCGAGTCGAATATCGCACGTTCACAGTGTGGAAACGAAAATCGGAAACAAGCGGAGTAGATTGCGTGATTGACAGGGAATCGCTCGACCAAGTATGAGTTTTGTACACGATCGTGTAGTACGTTTGTGTTGCCTTCGACTCGATGATGACTCCAACGTCACGTTTGTTCCTAGTTTATAATCCTTTGAGAATAGAATTTTTTTAATTGTGTGTAATTAACGCGGCTTTATCGGAATCTATTTTTTACGCGTAATATAAATAAAGTGTCCCGAATGGAGAAGGATTTATTGTTTACTACAATTCTCGCGCAGTGGATAAATAAATTACAATTGATGATTCCGATATTATTTCCCTGAACAGGAGATATACATATATTATTAGAGCAGAATATTGTAAACATTGCTATTAATCGAATTCGATCGGGATTTATGAAATTATTTCGCGGTTTTACGGTCGCTCGATTGTCCGGTTGTCGACTGAATAAATCAGGATGTTTCATATTTGCAAAATATATATATATATATATATATATATATATATATATATATATATACCTTTTGAAGCGAGCGCAAATATCCGTCGTGATACAGGCTACGTCCCGTTTTGTAATTCACGTGATGTACTTGTTATATATAAATAATGGACGGCATATCCCACGGAGTTAAATTTCAGATTTAAAGCGCTCCATCATGACTATTGTATATTGTTTGTCTGTCTCTTTTGAATTATCGCTCGAACCGAGTGGAGATTTATTGAGCATCGGCTTAATCGCCTCCGAACTATTTTTAATAGCGTATTCTTCATGTTTAGATATCTTGTCGAGCATTTTAAAGAGTGTTCATTATTTTAAAAAAATTATTATTTATAACCCAGAATATATGGGACTATCCGTTTTAATTTTAACATTTTTCGAACGTGCACATTTCTGCCAATTAATAATGTGTTTCAGTATCTCTTAAAGTGTGATACGAAATGTTATCAGGGATCAATAAATATTCTATTAAACTTCAATGAAAACATTAACTTTGCTTATCCATTTTGCGTTTCTCTCTAATGACAATAAGATTTCACTGAAAAATTAGCCATAATCAGCAATATATATTTGCAAGATGTGGTTTTTAATTTTGAATTACATTTTTAAAAGAAATTTTCATTTCATGCATTTGAAATTAAACATATATAACTAATATTAAAATTGCATTTTTTAAGATGTGATAAATCCATAAAAAATGAGCAAAACTTTTAGTCAATTTCAGATATTTATTTTTAAAAAATACATTGCTACAAATTTATATCTCATATCTAACATTATAATATAAGACATTTAAAAATATCTGATTAAAACACTATCATTATAAGATTCTTTCATTTCTTTCATTGAAATTTCACTAATTTATAACTAAGATACTTATAACTAAGATCATTAGTGATTATTTATTGCTTTTCAATAATAATAATTAATTCCACTTATAGGAAATTATCAATCTCTACCTATTCGAATCGTTCCCACCCGCGAATGACGATCTCATTAAGTTTTTCCGTTCTTCGTGACGCGGCTCCGGATGTTGTTAACCGAGGAAAGAAGAATCTCGTCGGCCGCCAAACCAGGGCCGACGAAGAAAAAAAGGGAGAAAAAGCGAAGAATAAAAAAAGGGAGTAAAACGCGGGAAGAAGAGAGGGTGGGGGGATTGCTCACACGAGCAACGCGTTGTGCGGCGTCCGGTAAACGCGTCTCCTGCGACCGACACATTTTCCGTGCCGATGCACTTACCCTCGCGCAACCCCCTTCGTTCTTCCCGCGTCCGCTGCACCCCACAGACGACGATCCACCCCGTCCATGCGCTCGCTCCCCCCATCCTACCCGTTCTACTCCCTTTCGTCCCCACCCCGTCACGAGCGCCCTTCGCTCACCTACGAGTGACGACGCCTGGTCTCTGGAAATAGTCGCCACAAAGCGATTCGCCGTGCATCTATCGTGTGTCCCGACGTGCGATTGTCGCGACTCCCGGTCCCCTTGTCGCTCGATTCGCGACCGCCCCGTGAAAGGGAAACGAGCGACGATGATTCCACGCCGCGTGGGTGATCGCGCCGGTGTATTTTTCGACGAATTTTCGCGGCAACGCGTGATAAAGACCTTATCGGCGCGATGGCCTTCGAGACCGTCGGCGATATTCTCATCGTGAAATTACGCGCGGCTATAATGAGAGTTGCGTCCGTGTGCGTGCGTGCGTGTGTGCGCGCTTACCGTCTCGCGACCGCTACGTGAAACTCCTTCGCGGCTCTCGATTTCCGTTCATTCCGGCCGCGTTTCTTATCCGGCTTTCGAGAAGAAAGTGCACGAACCTCTATGGTATGTTGCCTGAATGAACGAAAGCTGCTCTATCAAACACGTGAGACGAAGAATGTGTCAATGTGACGAGTTGGAGAAACTAATTTAGTGATTTTATTATGAAGTCTCACAATTTAATTCCGAAAAGGATCAAATTCAGTTTCTCACTTAAAAAATAATCCACCGTTGCTGGATCTTGTCTGCATCATTTGAAATTATGACTCTCCTTCTTTTTCGGTTTTGCGTTTCGTTCGGAGATTCACTTTTTTATCGACGATACAAAAATAAATGCATTTAATATCCCGAAAGTATAGAGCACTGTATACTTTAATATTCACAGAAAGGAAAATACAGAGCGGGATTATAGGTAGAGAAATCGTGTAAGTGAGTCGATTATAAAGTGACGACAGTCGCGAGAGCAATCGTGGTCCATCATGGTTAAGAAGTGAAAAATGATCGTTCGTGTATCTCGTTATCCACGGCACATGTGGATGACGTTTATCATGACAACCCCATGATAAACGATGTGTTGATGATTGAATTCGCTAGACATACCGACGTGTATTATCAGAGAAAAAGAGAGAGAGAGAGGCAGTCGAGAGCGGCTGTCTTTCTTTATTCACGTATTTAGTCGACGCTAGAGGGGTATCGATAATCTGTTCGTGTATCGCGATCCGTATATCGGACATGCGCTCGTTAGCCGCTAGGATGGATAAGCGAAGAAGGAAAGAGAGACACGTCGGGAAGGTATCTCTTAACCCTCAACCTCCTTTCCGTTCAAAGCAATCTCCTCTGTGCGTGTCGGTTATTTTATAACCCGTCAATGTGATCTCGGATATTGCAGGATGAAGGAAAATATCTCGCTTATTGTAAAATTTAAAAAAAATTACTTTATAAAATTCTCTGGCAAGGAAGAAAAATCCGTAGAGAAGACAGGAGACTCTTGTGGGACGAAAAAGAAAATCTGCGAATAACTTTGTTTCTATTTTTCGTACAGATTTTCATCAATAACCCTCAAGATTATTCGATGAGATTTCCTGCGGTAAAGGAAATCCCTATCGAAGATCCCCATCAAAGTCCGCGATAATACATCGTATCCGATTCCCGGGAATCGTATCCGCCTATCATGGGGTTGACGCCTGTATATATATATATATATCTATAATATATATATACATAGGGTGGCACGTGCTACTCAACAGAAGGACCGTTAATGAACCGCAGGCGGAATCAAAATGGCATCTCTCTCTCTGCTCCAGAGCGGAGAGAGGGGTTGTTTGCGCCGTTAATTTTCATCCCCATACGCGTAGTGAGGCAACAGTGCGGCTCGAAACCAATGATAATCAGGACGTGATAAAGGGTGGCTTAGGCGCAGCTCTCGGGTTTAGCTCTCGTGCCTCGGAGCGAGCGGATAAAACGTCCATTTATTCCTCGCCGGGGGTGCAAAGGGACTCATGCGATAATCGCATGAAAGTTACGGCACGGATGATCCAGCGTATGCTTCTGACATAGTCTCGACTTTCTCGTGAATATTTCTTATCTAACGATGTTAAAGAACCTGGCTGCTTTAATAATAGAGAGAAAAAAAAACAACCCGAGGAAAAGCAAATCTATTTTTGTAGTTTTACTCGATGCTCGATAAATGTGTTTTCCTTTTTCTTTATTTTACTTCAAAAATACTGCATCACACTTTGAGAAAATCGGAGATTAAAGTCGTCAAAGGCTTATTTCAACATTATTTTTAGATAATTAATTTATGGCTGACACGTGCGGAGAAAACTTTATTTTCGTTCGAAATTAGTACATTAAGTTTGTACATTGCTAGAATTTTCGATCGTCAAAAGAAACTTTTTTGCGAATATTAATGTTAATGAGATTTTCGTGATCAAATATTGAATCTATTAAAAATCGCAGGAAGCTTATATTTAATTATCTATTTTTTAGCTGTATTCAATGCGCCAGATTGTATTCATTAATTTCAATATTGAATTCAATTATCCAGTAATCTGAAAATCCTCTATATATGTATGAACTTTTGCAAAAAGCCGGAAACCTTTTAATTTTAACATATGCTATTGAATATTGAATTTCATTATTTTGAATTCATTTTAATAGCAAATTTGTACTCGGCAATTTGAAGAAATCATAAATTTGAATAAAGAATTGAGAAATGTTTAATAGATTGTTTTGTAATCTTCAATGACATAGTTTGCATTTTTTCACAATAGATCTAGTATTTAATTACTACTAGTATTTAATTATTAATTTTGATTCTCATATGAAATTCCTTTTGAGAGTTAAAAAAGAGAGAAAAAGAAAAATTCTAATAATATATTGAACTTAAAAAAAAAATTATTAGAAAATATTTCGCGTACAGAGTTATATTCATAAATTATTTAAAAACTACTCTTTTTACAACTTTATTCTCCAATTTTTCCTTGAGTGACTTGATAAAAAATTGCGATCAAAATTATGTTAAACGTTAAACAAATCGCAATAAATGATTATTTTTGTTTCTTATAATCCATAATTTGTCAGTAACAACATCAATAAACAAGAATCGTTTGTAAAAACATATTTCCACGCAAAGAGAAAGAAGTGTAGGTTGAATTAATCATTTAGTTATTTATGAGTCGAGGGAAAGTAAATTTAGAATGTCGTTGCTCTAGAGATTAACGTACATTTCGCTAATCGTAATTAAATAAATGAACACTTATAAAAGTTTAAAAGAGGAGCGTGCGTTTTTTTTCGAGAAAATCCGACAAGGGCAAAAGAATAAATTCCGTTTGTTGCATATTTCGCTTTGTTTTTTCCACTCGGCGATAAACAAGATGCAGCAGCGCTGCAGCAGTAACGCGTCGAGGGACCCCCCCAATCCCGTCCCGTTCACTTAACGAATTAGCGTTTAATTCCAATTAGCGTGTACGCGCCCGGTTGTCGTACATAGTCAAGGGACTCGCGAGAGTTTCACAATTTGCGCGGCGACGCTTTTACAGCAGGATTCGCCGGTTTAATTCAATTTGTCCTTTAGAACTGTCTCATAGTCGCCGGGGTGTCATTTGTTTGCGCCGGTCGCGCTGGATAAACTTTCGTATCTTCAATTATGCTCCGTTTCCTGTCCCTCCGCTTTCCGGGTCCGAGTTTCCGATCTGCAAAATTTTATGACCGGGATCGCGCAATTTGTCTTACACTAGCCTATTTTCGTTGCGAATAGAATCGCATTGTTCGCTCCAGTTGGCGAACATAACGCATGATTCGCGATTCTGCAAATTCAGACATCTCGTGGGAAATTTAGTTCGCACCAAATATTTTGACATTTCTCTTTGAGATATTTCTCTTTATATTATGTTCTTCAAATTATTACTTTATCTTATGTTTAATTTTTTTTTATTAATTAGTAATTTTTATTTAATTTTAACCTTAATTTTTGTATTTTTTAATATTAGAATTAGACATTTTTTTCATTTATGAATACCGTTAATTTCAATTTTTCTTAATTCTTTTTTTATCCATTTAAAAAATTATTCCTTTTACCCATCTTTAATTATTGAAATTAATGTATAATTTTATACTTTATGATTATTTGTTTCAATTTGCAAAAATTAATTTATTAAATTTTACAATATAATTAACTTATACTTCAATTAATGAAACGAGATGTCGACAATTTAATTACCTTTTACTTCTGTACACCTGTCTCATACGAATTGAATGTCGTGAAAATTCAACTCGAGTTATCTTGTATATTCGAAGTAGCGTATAAGGACATTGTTATCATTTATTTTCTACTTGTTTTTCTATGTTACTGTATTCAGTATGAATACTTTATTTGCTGTCATGCGAAAGAGAGTGGAAATGAAAAATTATAAGACAGACAGAAAAAATATATTTCTTTGAAATTGGGACCTACTTTTGCCGCGTCAAGAGATATATGCATGTTTCAAAAATATTTAAGAGAAAAGTAGTTTTCCTCATTATTTCTTTAACACAATTTTTTTGTCATCGAATTTTATTTATTTATTTTGTATTTCTTATTTATTTCTTTCTTTCGTTGTAACTTTGATTGTTTCGTTGATTTCCTTGAAGTAATCGAATGGATATCGTTTTATAAAGAATATATGATTGGACGTATGGAGATATATTACGGAAACAACTTGCTTTTATTATCGGATCATGGCGCGATATTCGTGACTATTTTAATTATACGCATTTTTCTCTGATAGCTATTTGAAAATCATGAATCCGTAAATTATCATCTACTAGAAACTATACATATAATTAACTTCAGTAAAAATATATTTGCAATGACCAATCTTTTTAACGAATGAAAATTAGAAACTTTAATAACCACGTGTCTTCATACATTCGTGCGATAAATACGATCTTTGATCCGTAGTTACATAATCGCGTCGAGTTGTGGTCACTCGATGGAATATGCGATATGAGAATGTATCAGCTGAATAATTATTCAAATGAAATATTCTCCTTTGAATCTAACGAAATGAGATTGTCCATTACTTGATCGTGTAAGAGTGTTAATTTCTAATCTAGCTGCGCGATTGCAATAATACAGTCAAAATGACCTCGCGCGAAACCAATTATGGACACGATTAGCATATAGTGGAGAGAATTTTGCGACCCTGAGAGACCGCGAATTTGCGATATGACAATGTAATAACACAGCGTGTGCATCGCGATACACACACACACACACACACACACACACACACACACATGTGCATACACAAACACCCCGTGTCGTCAGGGACCAGCTGCACGTAAATGTCTCTCTTCTCAAACAGCGTCTTGTTACCACCAGAGACCACTTGTTCAAATGTGTCACACACGTGCGTGTAATAAAAGCACATGTAGTAGTCGTTCGCAGCTTGCGTTTATTACGCAACGATACGTATTTTAGCGCGAGCTGCACGCATGATGCGCACGAAACTTATCCGCCAGAAAACTCCACTTCTTCCCCTTTTCCCTTCCTTCTTTCACCCTTTTGTCGTGAGAAACTTTCTCGGATAGAATCTTTACGAGGTCTTATATCACAATGTTCTGGAATTAAGGCACTTTATTAGAGGGAAAAGATCAAGGAACGTGTATTAAGAAAGGATAACTATTTTGATAAGGGAAGCGTCTTTACGAGGAAGCTTCGAATCTTTGTGAATTTTATGCAACATCGTCAGGGCGATTTAAAGCTTGATTACCGCGAGGTTGTAATGAGAATGTAAATCAACGTCATGAGCTCTCATATATTTACCGTAAAGTTTTGCTGGAAATTTTAATGGCGATAATGTTTCTCTTCTACATTGAATTATTTTTAGCTCCAAGTTTCATTCTCATCTCGGAAATATTCCTCGCAAATGTTGACAGATCCCGAGGAACTTTTTGCATACACGTTCCGTCACATATGTACATACCTCGCACATTGTCACTGTTTGTCGCTTTCGCGCGCGTTCATCGCGCGACATTATCCTTTGACTTCTCCCCCGCTGCGATGACTTCTCTCACAGTCTGAAAGACGCCCGTTACATTATTCTGGATCTTAGAAGCTCCATTATACGGAAAGAGATGGAAATATATTCTACGAGAATACGTTCGTGCGCGCGCGTGGGACGAATGTGTCCCCCAGTTTCAAAGGCTTACCCGATTCCGAATGCGTGAAAATAGGGTATCTTCTTCGATGATGAATTCAAAGGGGAAGAATGGAAAAGACAAAAGGAGAGAAGCGTTTCATTTATACCGCACATATATCTTGGACTTTAGTCGGAGACACGTCGAGAAGACACAAACGTTTACCTTTTTCCTCTCTCTTCTTCTCTGTCATAAATCTTTTAAACTCTATAATCGAAAAATTTTCTTTTTGAACAAAAATTGGGTAAACGATGTTTCTCGCAAAGTTGAGACAAAGCGTAGATAAAATTGCAGAGCTATTTCATTTTCACAGTAGACGTGATTTTTTTCTGTTCTTTGTTCTCGAAGCCAAAATGCATCGCGTTCTTTCCGAAGGAAACCGCGAATCGACGTTTTCCGCTCGTTTCAAAGATATCAATTTCTAGTTTCGGTAGCAAAGAAAATCTTCCGCGATCCTGCGTGCCAATTACTTTTCATCCACGGAGTAGAATCTTCGTAAATTACGAGCAATTTGCGTTCGCGCAGGGGTCGCGCAAAACAGAAACAACGGGCTCATAAAAGCGCTCGCGCGTTTGTTTATCGTCCGATGCTCGCGCGCAATTAGGTTTTGTTCGCCCCGTGGCGTTTCATCGCTCCAGTTTTTCCCGCCCTCCGCTCCTCCCTTTTCGCTCTTGCTTTTTATCGCAGTATATGGGAGAATGCGATCATCCTGCCTGCTGCTGAAAGTCATCTTCTTGCTCTCCCTCTTCCACTTCGCTCGGGTGTGGCCGACCGGCACGTGAGCCTTACACATGGGATAGCTTCGTTTAATCGTTCACTGTCGAGGCTTTTCCGATCGGAGGCTCCTTGTCTCTTTTTTTTCCTCCCTCGAATGATACCTTCTCTTTCTCTCTCTCTTTCTTTCGGCCTTAACGAGTTTTTCCCATTCGAGCGACTTTGCCCTTCTCACGGTCCACTGGTTAACTCTCTCGCTAACAAGAGATTTTTGTCCGACAAAAGTCGGATCGGCTCCATTCATTGTTCAGATCGGCCGTTCGCTCGTAAAAAGAAAACGTTTCGTTGTCGACCTTGCTCGTTCGGAAGTATTTTTGCGAATTCATCCGCTTCAAATGATTGGGAACGGAAATTTAATGACATAATATTCTTACTCGTGTAGCAACCGTTTAATTGAAACTGTGAATAATCAACAATCATTGATAGCGATTTTAAAAAGAAGGGTGCAAAATCAAAATGTGGCAAAAAACTATTTATTTTATGTTGTTTTTCTGCAAGATTGAATTAACATTCTGAATTATTTTTTCTCTCTCTTTATCATATTTGCTTACATTTGGCATTTTTGATCCATGTTTTTCGCTGAATAAGCTCTTTCTGAAATTTTTATGACAAATTTTTATTTATATTACATTTGAGTAAAGTCAATTTTTTAGAATTGCAATCTCTTTAAAACGAAAACTATGATCAAATCATAGTTTTCTTATTCCTGAATAAAATGAAAAATGATAATAATCGAATCAGGGATTTTTGAAAAAATGGTGCTTTTACAAGAGAATGTTTTCTTTTCTTAAATGTTCAATATTTTTTTTAATTATTTAAACATCCAAAAAATATTTTATATAGCCTAAAATGCATAGCAAAATTTACCTATTTAACAAAAATGTTTTTATATTTTTAATTATGAGTTTTTCCCTCGAATCGACCGAACAGAATTTTGTTTCAAATATCGTGACAATTATTTACAAAAAATTGATAAAATATTCAAAAAGTTTTGACATAAAGAAAGAGAGAGAAAGAAAAATGAAAATTTATTTCTTAAAAATATTTATAACTTGTATATGTATTATCAGAGGGAAATAAAAAAGAACATTATATAATCATATAATCTCTGTTTCTACAAAAATAATATGTCTCTACATATTTTTGTTTAATTTCCGAAATGCTCTCGATCTCTCGATCTCAATTTCGCGATATGTTAACTGGACAAAACTTTTGAATTTCTCGTCGTAGCTCGAAAGTGTCTCGCGGTAAACAGCTCATGCAAGAAAAATACTTATCCTAGTAGGAAAATACTTGAGCAATTTCCTATCAGCTATCGATCCTCATCGTCCAGACGCTACTGCTCCTCAAGCAGGATTAGCATAACGCTGCCGAGGGGCTTTTGCATATTCATCGCGCTGCAGGTTGCGCACGCCGTATCGTATTATATGCGTAGATAGAGAGCAGATCGCTCGATAAGGTCGCTTAATTTCGGAGTGCCGCGTGACGCCGTTCTTACCGCGGGAAAAATGGTTTTCGACGAGAAACGGAGGACCGGAGATAATATCGCGCGAAACGCACGCACCTTCGCCCAGGGCGACAGCTGTCCTGGGCGTTCGCGATATCGCAAAATAGATCCTCTATCGGACGGATAATATATTAAGTCCTCGCTCTTGTTAGCGTCATATCGCTCCCGCGCGATGCATAATTGAATATCGATCGCTTTTCGATTATGTGACAAGAGTATGATGTTGCAATTTATTAAAATATCTAAACTTGTTCTCCGAGGGATATGAAACGCGAGACGAATGCTGGTCGAAAAGAGAAGCTTCCCGCTATCGTAGACCGAGAGATATATTATATGCGCATGTGTGCATGTGTCTGTTGATAACGACGTATCCCAGCTACCAGATTAGGTAGGTGATTGGGAGAGCAATGTAGCTTTTACATTCGACTTACGTATCAACGAGATATGCATTCTCGAGGATAGCCGCGCATTTAGCTCGTAGTAAACCCGAGTCGTCTCACACATCTGCTTCTGAAATTATATACAGGATGTGCGGGATACAACCGAAAAGTGGACACTTCTTAAGAATAAATAAAAGAGGACAAAATATTTTTTTTCACATTGTATGGAAAGGGTTTATACACAGATAAAATGTTGGAGTACAAATTACATGAAAAATTTCTTTTTACAATATTTTACATAAAGTCGGAACGTAACGATATTATTTATTATAAATTTATTTATTTTTTAAAAATTGTGTTTCACGATTTTATATAAAAATATTCAAATATTTAATTGCAGCGTATCCTTTTATAAAACGTAACATAATATATTAAGTTAATATGGTCCACGATTGCAAAAAATTATATTGCAATATTTTCTCCATTTGATAAATCGACTATTTAAATTTACGACTGCAATATTTTCATTGCGATATATTCTCTATATCTGATAAATCGACTATTTAAATTTACAATACTCTTAATTGCGATATTTTAAACAGGAGATTCTCCGTCGAGTGACGCATTCATTCCCGAGATGCTCTGATCCTACATAAATGGCCGTCTATGTACTTGGAACTACCTAAGCCGCAATTACGCGAAAGTGAAATTCTAGGTATATATGCAGAGGAGAAGACACGCACACATTCTTCCGTGTTGCTGCGTTTAAGAGTCATAATATTATCCTCGAGAAAGAGGAGAGAATATGAAGGCGCGCGAACACACGGTATCTGCGTTCCTTTCGAGCTCCGACAAAATTTATACCTCCGAAACACCGAGTCTCTTCTCCTGATCCCCTCGCGATTCCTAAATTGTCGGATTAAAATCAACTTATCGCAATCCGGTCATTGCATGGAAATCGTGGAATTGCGGTTCGCAAAATTGCTCGCTAGAATGTAAGGCATTTTCCGGAAAATCCTCCGCGATCGCATTCAGCCTTCGAGAAGCACTCGAGAGAGTTACTTTATTTGTTTCTTAGCCGGTGAATATCTTTCCCTTCTTCCGATTCGCGTTTCTCTCGCGATACGATTTCGCTGCGTCGACACGCCGACGTTGACAAGAATTTAATCGTCGATGATAGCCGGGTTTTTTTCATCTTCTCTCATCACAGAAACCGATGTACACGTCGAATTTGTTATCGTTCTACAAGGGGACGAGATAGCGAGAAGAAAAAGAAAACCGGATCGAGCGCGTGTGGAAGCTGCGAGTGATTTAAAGGAGACGAGCGAAGAAAAAAAGAGAGGCGGGAATCGCGGAAAGTCCACGAGAGAACCAGTTCTCTTCGCAGGAACGAGTTGGATAAGAGCGTAATCCAATGTCCATTACGATTATTATGATTTAGAGCGATAATTATGCCTGTGATTTACATAAATGCCAGTGCACGGTAGGAAATTCCGAGTGTTTAAAGTCACGCTAATTAGCGCGACAAGGTATTCCAGATATCTCTTGCAGAGAACTTTAGAGAATGTACCATGCATCGTTTCGCTCTTGCTACCGACACACACACACGCACATATAATGAGATAATTTCTATTGAATTAAATCAGAACTTTGAAAATGGAATAAAAAAATTTTATATTTCCGTATGTAATTATAATCGCTTAATTTAATATCAGAGATATCATCGTTACTATAAATTAACGGATAATTTCCTGTCGGCTGTTTTTAATTTTACATTCAATAAATATTTATCAATCTCAATTAATCTTTCTCTTCCTCTCGATTGGAGATTGAATTGAAAAGATTCACCTTAATGTAATAGGAACAATATTTTCATCAATTGTTTTATTCGAATTCAAATGTATGTTAGCTGTGATATAGTTTTGTTGATTAGCTGCACGCGCAGAACATGTGTTTCGTTATTTCGTATTTCAAGATACCATCTGTCGAAGGCAGCTATTGCAGCCGCCATTTATCCTTAGCAGCCAGATTTGTCTGGCTGTCAATCGATCCTCGTGGCAAATACCAAACGCAGGCTGTCAACCGACACGTTAAGCCAATGATTTATGAAGGGTATGACGGAGAGCGAGTCTCTTAACCGCGAATGCGAGGTCGCGCTTTTATTACGTAACTTGTCGACCTAAGTGATTGACTGCGTTTCGCGCTTGCATTTTTCTTTCGAAAGGGACTCGCAGATTTGCAAATTTCGAAAAAAATAGCGTTCTTTTTTTTCCTTCTAATATTTCACTGATAAAATAATTATATCACCGTAAGATTAACTCTGTTGAATTGACAATGTAAATTTGGTCTAACACAAGTATCTTTTTAATAGTCGATGCAATTAATAATATTAATATATATAATTATAAATGATTACTTGACAAATTGTAATAAATGTATCACAATGTGACATAATTGAGCACGAATTGTATTGGAATTTGCTAATGCAAATACGAATCACTATTAATAAATAATTAATTACACGAGTAATTGCATAGTACATAATTAATTATATGATTGAAGTACATAATACGTAATTATATTATATGATTAATTATATCATCGAATTCTACTGTTCATTTATCATAACATACACATTATGTACACAATGAATGTGCAATATTTGTGTATACGTGTGCTTCTCTATCATATGTCATATCTTGTATCTTTATTTATGATATAATGTATATCGTGCCGATGAAATTGATAATTGTGTCACATTATATTTTATCCACAAAAAGCATACCATGTGCAGTATGTTATATTATCATAGATAAATGCTAATATCATCCGATTATTGACGGATTTATTATAACATTCGCATAAGCAATTGATCAGAATGACAATTGCATCAATTTCTAATCATGTCACATTGACGTCATGACGCAGTCGATTTAACATTATTATCATAATTCGCAAATTTACATACGAAATGTCGCATATTTACATATATGCGTTCTGAGGCAATTACTATTAATAATTATTCCTTACATTTCCGAGAATCTTGAAGATATTTATATCGATCTATATATTTCCACTATTCTTTCATACGCGTACATATTATTATATCGTTTTTCCATACTCATACAAGAATATCATTCATATTTTTATCAACCCTTCACGTCACGGCATTTATTCAACAAGTTGAAGCTGATTATGAAATGTGATATAAAGAAAAGGGAGGAGAATCGAAGATTCTATTCGATTAATCGAATATGGTCTCTATAGAAATCTCGACAAAGTAGTAGTTTACAATTTTATATCCTCTGACACCTAATATAACTTTTTATCCGCGAGTGTCGGAAATCTTGAAATAAATAATCGAACTTTCTAAATTGAAGGAAAACACGTGCGTTTCTTCTTATATTTGATCCATCTATTCGCCCCTCGTGATTCTTACGCCATAAAATAGCCGCATTAATTTCCGTTATGAGAGATAACTGCCGATTTATAACAAAAAATATTTCAAACTTTGAAATTGAAAGAATGGTTGCAATACGCTTTTTTTGACATTTAGTTGACATTTGATGTCCGCGTTTCAATCCTAACAAACGAGAGATGAGAGAGGAAAGGGGCACACGAGCAAAGATAAATACAACATGTCGGAAACTGTTGCATGTGTACATAGTGTAGGTACATGTGTAGATAGGTGTTGTGCCTGATCGAAAGGATTAAATTTTCGTGTCGGCGTAATAGCATGCATATTCATTCGTTCCTTTGATATTCTACCCGATGAACGAGGCGCATCAGAAAGCCGAAAGAGAGAGACAACCGGCTTGAAAACACGAACAAATAAATTTTGCCGGAAGCGCAAATCGCGAAACATGTTCACGAGCAAGAGTATCTACATTTATATCATGTCGATATCAATTGGAGCTCGCAATCCGCGGTCGATCTACGGATGACCGCAATGTTTCGACGCGTTAAATTGGTGATTCAATCAACAAGCCGTATATTTTCCCTGTTTCCGCGCCTCCGTCAATAACAGTCGCTATTAACAGGCAAAAGGTGCATTTATACGCCGTTTTAAATATACGATTGTTTGATTTTAGATAAAATGATAATTTCACGGATTAGTAGATATAAACGTCAGGTTTCAAAAATTATTAATTAGATTTCTTTATATTTCTAGAATTTTATTATATTTGAAATCATTATATATACTTCTAAATATTCTTAAATTTAGATAAAAGTTTTTCATTTCTGTCTAAGATTTCCCAAATGTTTTTTTTTAAATAAATATGATACATTACTTTTATTAATATCTAAGAATACAGATGAAATAAAAAAAGTTGTTGTATTGAAATTAATATTTTTACTCACATATGAACAAGAGGAAAAAATCTTAAACTGTGGGATTTGTAAAAATTGTCCATATATCTTGTTAAAAAAATAACTAAATAAATAATTAAAAATCTAAAAATAACTAAATAAATAATTTAAAAAATAATTAAATAATCTTGAATATTAGAAAATCCTCTGCATTTGATTCAAAATACAAATAATTAAATAGAACTGATAAAATAAGAAAAAAAAAGCTAGCCGAATCAAAACAATTATTAAAAAACGAAGTAAATAAAATTAAGAACTGATAATTATTATATAAAAGGAGCAAACAAGAGTACTTGTCATGAATTTTTCAAAAACTAATTTTAATCATCTTCTCGCCCTTTTTTTCGCGACTATCTTTTCCTATGACGCGAAACAGCTGCCAATTATTCGCTACAAATTGCCATTGGAACAAAGTGCCACGGAAAAAGTTAGAAAAAACGAAAAGCATGTCAGTATCAGTCGGCTGTGAATTTGTCAAAAAAATATAGCAAATATTACATCGAGGCAGGATCGACAGTTGCGAGATGAAAATTGTGTATTTGATTCGCGCAGTTCGGATTAAAATTCGTGAGAGATTCGATGCGTTTTCATATTTTTGTCCTTTTCTCTCAGACGGAATTTTAATCTTCGATCCGTTTCAATTATCAGAAGTAATTTAGCTAATTCATCATGCACTTTTTTTTCGCACGTCGAAACTCCGTCGACGCGGCTTATCGTTTCCTATATTCTCTTTTTCTCTCGCTCTTTCCTTCTTTCTCCCCTTTTTTTCCTTGCGCGGGCAAGTAGCAGTGATAAAGTAGATTAGGGGTTCGATAGCTATGTACTTTCCGGCAAGAATTGTTCCGTAAATTCGGCGATTCCAGATTATCCTATATTAATATCGCGATTTAATATCTCTTACCCTATATTAATATCGCGATTTATTAATATTTTCGCGTAAAACATAAAATTTAAGTACATTTTAAGCGAATGTTTTGATCAAACGTTATATGCTTTAAATTTTAATATATTATAAAGTTTATACATAATAATTATTATTCAATATATTTTTTTTCTAAAAAAGATTTCCTAACCATTTTTTTCTTGTTAAATTTAAATCAGTAAACATATAATTTTTTAATTTAAAACAGAAATTAATGTAGACTAGAAGAAGAAGTAGAAATATAATAAAACTGTTCAATCAAATGTATACATATATGTATATATAATTAGATGTAATAAAATATATTAAAGTTTGTGAAAAATATAACATGAAAAAATATACAATAATATAATTTTAAATACAATAATATAATTTTATATACTATACAAAATTATATATATAAATCCAAAAAGATGAAATCCTGGATATTTTTAAAAATCGATCAGATATCAATACCACATTTTCATTATTATTAATATTTCTCATTTATATTGTTTTTTTATTAATGTACATTTAACTGTAATAAATATATAAAAATTTCTTTAGATATATATTTTTGTCAAGGCAATACTTATATATGTTATTCCGACAAATTCAAAGACTTAATAGTCACGTTGGCTGTGCAGCCAACGTGATGCCAGCAGTATTCATTGCAGAGTCGAGTTCAAATCCGACTGGTTGCATGCCTGGTGAGAGAGAAAGAGAAGAGCGACTTGAAAAGACGCAAATTTCCATCTCTCACACTAAACCTAACAATTTCACACAATGATGATAACTAAACGTTTACTTGAACTTTCGATATTCGTCCTGCGATTTATCGAAGGTAGTGAATTAGAGGAAATCAGTCATAGTTACTCTGAGTGTGAATTTTATCAATGTTGAATAAACAAGATATTTTTTGTTTAGCGTTATATTTTTATATTTTATATATATATATATATATATATATATATATATATATATATACAAACAAAAAAGAGAGAAAGAGAAAATGCCGAACATTCTTATAAATAATTATTTTTTAACATTGCCTTTGATTATCGATCTTAAAGAAAAAAAAATAAAAATTCCATATATCTCTAGATATTTCTATATTTATATAAAATTCTTTAACATTAATTTTTTTAAATTTTATCAAATGTTTAAAAATATTTTATGTTAATTTTGTTTTTTAAATTAATGATTCAAGAAACACGTAGCAAGTACAAATTACGATATGCGTACGATACTTGTACTCTAAGAGAAAACTACAGAATGTGCAATGTAAAGCTGATATCGTGCGGTCTGTCGCAATCAGCGCGTTAATTAGCATGTTAATTAACGGTAGTGTAGCAACCGTACTGCGATCTTTCGCAAACCGATCTTAAACTTTGCGCTCTTCCTTCTTTCTCTTCTCTTCTCCGAGGAGTCGTGATTGAAAGAAGAGATCGTGTCCGTTTTTACCGCCGTTTTTAATGGCTAACGACGGTTCCACGGCCGATGCACTCTCCATAATGGCCAATGGCACGCTCCGAAAGGGCGTGATTAATTTCCATAATGGCCGCTACGCCGACTCTTAATAAACGCGCTTTGTCGAACAGTCGTCGGCTGACAGTTGCGTGAGAGAAAAATGACGAATGACATTTTCGTCGTGATAAATACCATCACCGCTTTAATTTACGAACGCTGATGATCGTTGACCTTTGATAAAACATCTCTTCCGGTAAGTTGGCACGCGAGACAATAAAAGATAACTTGTCTTTAATCACATATACGCACGCACATGTACAAGAGAATAATAAATTTAGATTTACAATTTATTTTTTAAAATTAAGAGAGAATGCATAATTCCGGCTTAAAAAATGTATTATCATGTCACAATATTTTGAAAAATGTGAAAGTAAAACTGTAGAGAAAGATTATTTTTACGGACTTATCATGCTAGAATTATAGCATGTTAAGGAATTTATTATGAAGAATAAGATTAATAAAATTTCTTCGTATTTTTAAATAATTTAAAAAATATTATATCGAGAAGACTGCTAAATTTAAAGATAATAATAATTAAATAATAATAATAATGTATAATTTAAAGAATCTTTTTTATATTGTTTAATAAAAATCAGATTACAAACTAAATAGAATTAGACTAATTAGATTAATTAGAATTAGATGTCATTAAGTTTATCATAATGAAAATCTAACAATTATCGAATTTTTATGAAAATTCATATTTTACGTTATTAAATATGAAGCCAAAATTAATGAATGTACAATAATATGAATGCAATATAATACTATTACATTTTCCTGAAGTAAAAATCTGATATTTAATCAGAAAATTTTTTCAATTTTAATCTCTTTCCAACGAATCTTTTTAAAGATTGAATGTTCTGACAATGGGCTTAATTTTGAACAGAATAAAATACACGTGGCATGATAAATGACATGGAGATGAGTTATTTTTATGACTTTAGATTATGACTTTCGATTTTTCGAAATTACGTCGTAAAAAAATATTTTCGAGGAATCATATCGAACATAAAAAATTGAAATGAATAATTATTCTTTTTTGAGGGAGGAGGGAAGAGAGGGAAGAGGGGGGGACTTTCATCGTTATCATAAAAATTGCGTGCGAGATAGATAAATATCTCAATCGCGAGAATTGCGTGATCAGATGAATAACGAAGAACAAGGTTCCTTCGTTATAATCAAACGCTCAGTCTCTTTGCATTGCATTCCGATGGCTTTTTATCATTTGACATATATAAAATTCTTTCGCAAAAAACACTTCCGCGTCTAGGATATGAAGAAGTATAAATGCGCACAACTGGCAAACTGTGAATTATTATTTATCACTTTGCCGTTATACCGTTTACCTTGCGACTGGTTATCTTAGTTAAGTCGTAAGTCAATCGAACGCTAATATACTTTACGTAACGACGTGGAAAAAGATACGATAAGTCGAAGCAGGAGGACTAAGCTTTTTAGCTGTGCAATTGCGATATATTTTCAACTTATTATTTTCATATCAGTCAAAAAAATTGTCGTAAAAATTAACAGACATATACTTAATTAATTATTAGGTTTCTTAATCGAAGTGTCTTGGTCGATTTAAAATTTTATTTGACTTTATTGCAAATAATTTCACTTCTTATACTCAATAATATATATATAGAGTCTTCATTCGATTGAAGAGTTATTAATTTTTTTCTACATTATTCAAGATATGAAAAAGAAAAAGAGAGAAAGAAAATTTGTGCAATTTTATTCGAAATATGAATTCTTTTATTTATTAATTTGTTAATTATGTATACATATGTAACATACATATGAAATATTGTTCTTAAATTTTACTACAATTATGTAATATCTAATTAGCTCTGAAAATTATTATTATTATTAATAAAATAAATTCGATATCAGAAATTATTGCGCAGATTCTCGTCATAAAATAATTTCAGGATATTGCAGCAAAAGACTGTGAAAAACAGATATATTCGTTCTATCTGTGATAAGCCTGTTAATTTAATGACTCGAAACGTCTCTCGAAATGATCAAATATGCTTTGTATATAAAAAATTATTGTGCAAAGAAAATATACTCTTATTTGATTGAACATATGAACGTATAAAAATAAAATTAAGCTTACACTTGACACGATCAAGAAGATTTATTATTGAACGATTGAATTAATAGAAGCATCCGAGAGTAAGTAGATTATTAATTAATAAAAATCCGATATTCTCCTTATTATTTATTGTCGATATTCGACATCACGTTTCGTCGATAGCATTAATTATTTCTCATGCGATTCAATAATTGCAATTTAATTCTTCTCTCGATAAGTTTTCTCGATCGTTATATCGCGTGGATACGTTTCGATAATTATTTTACGTTTCTCCGTTTGCTTCTTTTTTATATTGTAAGATATATCAAAGATCTATTTAAGGAGTCTGATAAAATTAGTTAATTTCGCAAGAACTAAATAAACGAAAAATCGATATAATCGAGTTTTTTTGGTTCATAAATATCAGATTTCTTAGAAATTCCTCATCTTTTCTTATTCCATTGTTATTTATTATTACATACGCGCGCGCGCGCGCATACATGTGTATGAGTGAATCGGTCATCGACATAAAAACAAGTCATATATTTTTATTTAAATTTTAAATATTATTCCTAAACGTTCAACATTATTCAATTTTTATATGATATATAATTTATATATATATATATATATATATATATATATATATAAATTATATAATAAAATATAATATAAAATATATTAATTTCCATATTTTTTTATCATGTATGTTAAGAATATTCTTTCTCTCTCGCTTTTTTTCTCCCTTTCTCTAAAGATTAAAATAGTTTTTATATTAATATTGAAACGGAAATGGATCGAGAAGTTATATAAGAAAGTATTTTAGGAAAGACATCATTAAGTAACTATGTAATCATCTCATTAAGACATAATTGAAAACGATAAAATTTCTCTCTATACAGCGACAAAAGTACAAGGAATAACGATCAGAATAATGATTAAATCTGCGATTAAATTGTAATACGAGAATACAGGTCTGATAAACTTTTTGCATTCGATAGACATAAATTTTTGCACCGTCACTAGAATATTAAATGCGAATGCAAAATCAAAAGACTTTTAATTTTAGATATATGTATGAGCATTCGTGTTTTTCCACTAAAACAATAAAAAGAAAGAGAGAGAGAACTAAAGAGTTAATATCGCGCAGGAAATTGCCGAGAGGTATTTGAAAAAGACATTCCTAAATACACAGAGTTGAAAACGAAGCACTTTTGCCTTTACATTTCCCTCAAATTAAAAGTTTTTTAATTATAGACGTTAGAGAGAACAATAATTACTGTTTTGAAAACGACTACCGTAATTATTTCTTGTTACGACGTAATGTTGCGCTGAAATATCCAATTCATCTTCATGAATATTCTTTTCTAAAGTATAAATTTACGTGCTTTCACTTTCCAGTGCACTTTTATCACAATGTAAAATAATACACTGCGTATATTAGTTAATTAAACAATACTACGAGAATCAAAAAACTACGAGAAAATCGAAAAATCGAAAAATATCGAAAAAAATCGAAAAATATGGACGGGACAAGAGCGAGTCGCTAATGTGTGACACGACATAACAACTCGCAGAATCGGACGGGAATCGCAGAGGAAAGTGGCTTCAATGGCCGAACCAAGGACGTACGTACATAGTAATTCGTCCGCGTACCTCGATTAATCACGTCCAGTTTTATAATCGTGTCGCTGAACCGCGTCGATACATGTAATCAATCGTGTCGGTGTCATAGGGCGCGTTAGTCACGCTTTTCGGTCGTTTCCTTTCTGAGAAATGTTTGCAAAAGGGCGCCACCGGTCGGGTAGAATCGGACGGGAGCCGCAGGGAGTCTTTTTTTTTTTTATGTCCGGTCGCGGCGTGGGTGGGCCCAAAGGAGCGGGTAGGCTGGGCCTCGAATCTGCAATCCGGTTTTTCACGCTCCGATCGACTGCAGGAATTTCTTCGAATCGCGCCTCATTAATTTCCCTCTCTCTCTCATGCGTCGAGAAAAATTACAGACATTAAATTGACACAAATTACATTTCCCTCCGGATTTTTTGCGCGAATAATAAATTTACCCGAGTATGTTGCATTAAACTTGTATGTAATAGAATTTCCGCGTTCGAGTAATGAATGTCGTGAACGATAAATTATCCATCGATAATTATATGCTCGAATATATTTTGCAATCGTCTATTACTCGTGCACATGTTGAATTATTCAGGACGACGTGCCGTTGAAAATATGCGCGCAGCAAATGGATCACCAAATGCAATTGCATTCGGGCGAATCATAGTTTGGAGCTTTTTCGCAATTGCGCGATACCTGCAATAGCAGTCGAATGAGGCCGATTGTCGTCGTTCGCGCCATTTCCCTTTCTGATGAAGCCGGAAATGATCGGAGGACGAGTTTTTTTTTTAGTGCCGGCCCGATTTGACGACAACGATCGACGATGGAGAGACGTAACGCGATCGAAATCGTCAAAGTTGCGATTATAATGTATTCCGCTCGCGTAAAGCGGACTGCTTTATTCCCGTCAGAGATATCCTTTCTCGCTCGCATCATCCACAGAGCGAGATTTTATTCCTCGGTTCATTTTCCGAAGCGAGAGAAAGCGCATCTCCGCGCGATTTTATTACCGCGACAGCGAAAAAGAAAGAAGAGAAAAAATTGAGTATATATAATATATAGGATATAGGGCGGTATTATGTCGTATGATAATAAAAGCTGGAGTAATCCGCGCCTGAAAACACTCGATAGCGAATATGCGACTCGGGAGAAAAAATTATTTTATGTCTAAAAAAGGAAAAAATATAGTGCCAATATATTGATTCGCAAGAAGTCGAAATGGCAGCTGAGATTTTTTTTACGAACTGCTAGAGAATGCACTTTGCAGTCAACGTTATATGAGATTTTCTCCTTATCTAGATATGACGTGATACGCACGTCCATTATTATTGGATATAATAATAATAATAATAATTTATATATATATTTATTTATTTATTTATTTATTTATTTATAGGCTGTCAGATGCAGATATCGAATCCATTAGCTTCCAGATGTTTTCTGAGATCTCGGAAAAAGTCGTTCATTGTCGCGGCAGGTGACAATATTATATCGTATCGCGATATAATCGCCCCGATGTGCAACTTTGCGTGACGACTTTGCAAAGGGCATCGATCCTGCAAAGTTAAATTATCTTCGGCAAAGCTTTAACTTTTCTACATTAAAACCGATATTGCTTACGCGACGCAATAGTTTGATATACATTCCCTGATTGAAATTATTTTTTATTTCGATCTCTTTCAATTCCTTTGTATTTATAGATTCCAAGAGGGATTTCGAGATAGATTTGTTTAGGAATTCCTATCTTTGTATCTCAAATAAACATACAGTTTCTTATTTAAAAGAAATTTAAAAGAAATGCAACAGGACTATAGATTGATTACTTTCGAAATTTGATTGCTCAAGATAAATTTTAGATTGAAATTGAGATCGACGAAAGTAGAAGCAAAATTAATGGATAATTAATGAAATTTCGAAAATGATTGATTTATAACGTATATAATGCTTATAATCATTTTCAAAATTTTATTAATGTTACATATGCGGCAAAATTTATCGGACATTTCTTTGAAGCCGATTATTCGCGTGTTGTACGCTACGATCGATTTCTATCTCTTAGAAGATTCATTGCAGGTGAACGCAGCTTGTATCTCGCGAATTCATTAAAATCGCTCGTGCGCGAGCACTCTGACATAGCAGGTCGTGACGTACTCGAAACAGACGTATCATGTATAGTTGCATACATATCCGCGTTTTTCGGGTACAAATTGCTATCTATCCCGACGACCAATTATACTTCCGCTTGTCAAACATCGGGATATTTCGATGATTTGGCTTTATCGCGAATGATTCACATATTCACAATATCAAAGGGAATTTTTCTTTACACTCATCGACAGATTTATTCCGTTTAATATGTCCACTGTTGGCTCGCCGCTAACTTTATTGTAGCACGCTTTTACGGCTACACGTGCAATTTTACGCGTTCATTGAGCGAAAATGCGCAATTTTAAATCTCGCCCCGATTACGCAAATTGTCCAATATTGCTACCGATTACGGAAAGAGAAAGAGAGAGAAAAAGAGACGCGTACCAGAACAAAATGGCAAACATTAGTTTAACATTTGATCACGCGAACGTAAAACGCATGAATAAAACAAAGCGTTCGCTGAAGAATTCGCGAAGCAGATCGCAATAATCGCAAGCGAATAAATCAAGGAGCATTCTAGTGTTTTAGTAGCAGAAATACCGGAACAATACGCAGCAGAGTGAATTATTCAGAACATTTGCACTAATCTAAGTGAGTGCATTCCGTAGCCCGTCACTCCCCACCGCTCGGTCTCGCGAAAGTGCGCGGCTTCGTTCTGAAGAAACACCGAAGAAAGGAGGATCCACCGAAAAAACCGAGCTCCGCGTCACCAACACAGAGAGCGAATCGTTTCCCTCTCTTATTCCCCGAGTGTCAGCTGGGCCCTCGTCGCGACAGCAGAAGAGAAGGCGCGAGAGACGGGAAGCGAGAGCAGAAGAGGAGAAAGGAAGCGAGAGAAGGAAGCACACGAACGTGCGCGCGAGGAGGAGAAAGGGTTTAGTGACCTCGTCGTCATAATCCTAAGGAGAAGCAGGAGTAGGACGACGACGACGACGAGGACGAGGACGGCAACGGCAACGACAACGACGACGACGACAACGTGCACGAGCGCGACGACGCCGTGCGCGACGAGACGACGAGGAGTGGCCGAGAAGAAGAAGAGCAAATTGGTGCTCCCGGTAGCAGGGGCTCATGAGCATCGTGGAGGAAACGTTGCGTAACGTGTCGAGGCGCAGCAGGCACGGTAAACGTGGCGGATCAGCTGGTGCCGCCGCCGATTGGTCCGCGGCTGGCGCGCGGGGCCCGGCCCAGCTGGCCCCCGTCGCCGCGTCCGGCGCCCCCGCCAGGCCCCAGGACATCGCGGGCCCGACTAGACGCCAGTCGTCGCGCGATAGCGTCGACTCCAGCGGCCAGCACACCCCACCCGATCACGCAGACCTCCTCTTCAAGGTCTCTGCCGCCTGATACTCTGGCGCGCTTTCTCGCTCGCCGATCTCGCCGATATTTACTTCCCTCGCGCTCGAAGTCACGATGATATTTTTCCTTCGGATTTTTGTCGTTTCCTCGGGTTTAATCTCGATCTCGTTGATTTCCTTTCGTGCGAAATAACTTGGTAACATTAAAGATTATTTTCTTATTTTTTAATATAACTTTCGGAAAATTAATTAAGACTCGTGATTTCGGCGTTTATTGGGCGAGCTAAACGAGCTGAGTAAAATGATTGTTTGAAAATTCTCGCTCACGATGCAGGTGATGTTACTTGGGGACAGTGGCGTTGGAAAGACCTGTCTTCTGACGCGTTTTCGCGACGGCCGCTTCCTGTCGGGAAACTACATAACAACCGTCGGCATTGACTTTAGGGTGAGAGACGTCATTTCATCTTGTATCGTAATACGTAATTTAATAAGCGGTGCTCTCGAAGAATGAGATGTTTGTTACGACTTGTTTGTTCTTTAAACGAGAAAGTTGCTCGCATTGGATGACTTGGTATAACTTCGCGATTCATGATCGCGAGCCTCGATCTTGTGGCTCTATAAAAGTTTTATTTCTTATATATTCTTGCAGAACAAAGTTGTCACCGTGGACGACACACCGATCAAGCTGCAAATCTGGGACACGGCCGGCCAAGAGAGATTTCGAAGCGTCACGCACGCTTATTATCGAGACGCACATGGTAAATCATATTTCCATATCGTAATAATCGAAATTAATTAATCATTAATTGACGAACATATATATTCACATCGAGAACTAGAATTAAGCACCAATTGGCAGAATAAATATTGAAACGCTGAAAAATAAGGAAAATACTAATCAACTGGATTGTTATATTGTTATATTACACGTCACGATAAATCAGGCAAGTCAAGCGTTCGCATTTGACTAATTGCGACTAACGAGCGTCTGAATTGATTTAATATACCAATAAAATGCAGCGATGTCGTTTCATAGAATTCGCAATTTGTCGACTGCTTCTGGCAGCCGATAAATTCAAGATCGTTAAGAAAATTTTTCATCATTCATATCACGATTTATTTTCACGCTTACATTGAGGGGCATATGAAACATTCTACTCGCGTTTTATCGTAGCAGGAAATGATGAGAGATATCTCTGCGAGAGAAAGAAAAGAGGGAGGGGGAGAGAGAGAGAGAGAGAGAGAGAGAGAGAGAGAGAGAGAGAGAGAGAGAGACGTGTTTCCGACAAGAGGCATCAGAGGCATTTAACGCGTTTGATTTTAAATCGAGGAGATTCTTCTTCTATGCCAAACACGGAACACAATTTCAACTCGATGATCGTTATCGATGCGCTATACAGGGTGTCCTGAATTCTTCGAATTTTTCCTTGAGACTTTTTTTTTTAATCCATCAATTAATTTAAAATAAAATTTTTTAATGAAGAATTTATAATTCATTTTCTCCAACTCTATTTTTTTCCAATGATCAGGTTTATTTTTTGTAATCAAAATTTCCGCAAAACTAAAAAGAAGTTTTTTTTTTATTTTCGCAGAAATAAATCCGTTACAAAATTGTCGGATATTAAAATTTTATTATCGGAGTGCTGTGAACAATTTATCTATGAGATTGGACTTGGGAAAGAGAAGAAGACTTTCGCAACAACGAGAAGTTGTCGAAATGTAGCGGTCCGCCTCCGGGGAAATCTTAATTGTTCATCCCTTTTCGACTCGGTTCAGCTCTTCGAGATTCTTCTCCTCCCTCTCTCTCTCGATTTATTTTCGCACTTGAAATAATCAATTTGCAATGTTGCCTCCAATTCTCGTCGCATCGCGACGAACTCGGGTCGACTTTACAATGCACGAACCATTTGTAACTTTGCCACGAACTCTCTCTCTCTAGTCGTTGCGCTCCCGATTTTGTTGCCCCGCCAATTTTGGCCGAGAGCCAAACTCGATTCGCGCAGATAGACGGGGCAGGAATACGAAGAGGAGGGTGCCTATGGGGGGGGGGGGAGAGCGACCTCATTGTTTGTCGGTAGGACCCATCTGTGAGTTCTAAAGTTGTTGCGACAATAGCGTTGCGTTGCGCCAACTTTATCGGAAGTAATCACTCCGGTCGAGTGAATGACTGTGTAATAATTAGACGTGTCACATCCATCTAGAAGATTAAACAATCGTTGAAACCGCGAAATCGCACGAGGCAAGAGTTCCGAGGGCGAAAGTGTAAACTAAGTTTATGTATTATTAAATTCGCAAAATACTTTAAATCTAAAAGTTATACACTTATGGCTTAAAAATAAAATAATTAAATTTAAACTATAAGATTTAAAGATTTAATTATGTAATAAGATTTATTTTTTAGAATAATATCCAAAGTAAATTTTCTATAAATATAAATTACACAATTAAAGAAAAAAATATATTTTTTACATTAAAAAAGTCACTATTTTCCATTGTTTTTTTAATACAATTCCAAATTTTGAAAAACTTGCGATTAAAGTAATTCAAAAAAAGATTACTTTATTAAGTATAATTAATATGTTAATATATTAATATATTAATATTTTATCATGTTTTCATATTATAATTACGTGTGACGTGTCGGAGAAGTTTTGTTATATATGTTGTTAGGATAGTGCTAAAAAAAAATTTGTTGTGCTAATTTTGATGATGAAATGCATTATAATTCATTTTTGTAATTTTAATAATAAATTTCTCAAAATTATAACGCATTGCTATTTGGAAGCTGGAATTGAGCATTAGAAAAACTACGTGAAATTATTATGTTTCTTGAGTACGTTTTTTTTATTGAATTATGTTATACGCTTATCTTCGTTCGTTTTTATCGTTTGACGCATCAAAGTTTTACAACATATTTTATAAAAAACTGCCGACTATCAGATGATGTCAAGTCGATTAGATCAACGATTAAAAAAAGAGTGATTTATGACTGATTCCAGCGCTTTTGCTGTTATACGACGTGACAAATAAGACGAGTTACGACAATATCAGGGCTTGGCTGAGCGAAATCCGGGAACATGCAAACGAGGATGTCGTCATCATGTTGCTGGGTGAGTCGCCGTTTATTTATGGTTCCCCTCGATGGTACCGATACACAATAGATCTGCCTACTTAGAATTCGCGTAAAACTTGGCGAGAGACTTTAATCTCCAAGAAATTAAACACCGGATATAAGGACCAAGTATAATCGTTTAGCAAAGATAAGAGTTCACTAGAAAGCTATCTGGATGACCCAGATTTGATTTCAACAACACCATCCGATTGTCCCAAGTGATATATACACATAGTTACCGAACCAATTTAAATCAAGAGATTCAGAACTAACAATCTTGGTTTCAGGAAGGATCAAATTTAACTTGCAGCGTTTCCGATTAAATGCAATTTGGGTCGCTTCGAGAGCAATTAAAATTGATTTTCATGCGAATTCATGTTTAATAGCAAGTGTGCGAAAATAATACGAAAGACAATAAAAAGAGATAAAAATATGTTCAATCTCTCATCTTAATTATTAGTTTTTCTTTTGAAATCGAATTTCTTTTTAGGTTTTATGATTCGAAATGTAAAAGTTTCGATCTTCAAATTTAAGTTAATTTCGGTTCATAAATTGACCTCAATTGCTCTCGGTTAATCCAAATCCAATTGAAAACGTTATTGCATCATAAAAATATATTTACCTGCTTTCTTTGCTCTACATTTATCAAATCGCAGGTAACAAATCCGACTGTGGAACGGAGCGTGTCGTTAAACGGGAGGACGGCGAACGATTAGCGCAGGAGTACAAAGTGCCGTTCATGGAAACGTCTGCCAAGACTGGCCTCAATGTCGAACTGGCATTCCTCGCAGTTGCTCGGTACGGTATCTAAAATTGACAAATGTAATCGTTAAAATGATGCGAATTAATATTGTTTAAGCCGATTTTAGTCTCGATCTTAATTTAATTAGGGTATATCTCTTTCTCAAATTGAATATTTTTAAAAACTGAAAAGAAACGAAAATCAAATGGAAGTTTTAATCGAGTTTGAATGTATTTTTTTCTGGTAATTTTTATTTTGTAAAGATAATAACTGGACCGTGTGTATGTATGATTATAACAGCTGATCGGCTCTCATTTCAGGGAGCTGAAGGCCAGAAAAAGCGACAACCCTGACGAAACGAAATTCAACGTTCAGGACTACGTCCGTCAGCAGTCTCAGCGAAACACTTGCTTCAATTCCAGCTGCTTGACAACCTGAACCATTTTTCTTTCCACATCAAAATAAGAGGATACGCGAGCTGGAATCGCGTTGATCGTATAAGATATATATGGCACGAGTTTCAAGCCATATATACAAGATTGGATTTTGATTTCTGTGTAAGATGATTGGTATAATTTTCGCATGCGCGAGACACGCCTGAATAGAAACTCGATTCGTAATAATTTCAAATGAATCGGAAAATCGAATAGAAAAACAGTATTAGCACTTTTTTTTTAAAACAATACGTTATTAAGAAGTATTATTTTATTTCGTAGAATACGAAATCGATCGCGCTCTTAAAAGATTAGAGCCGGTAGAGAGCTGCTCGACCTTTTCATGTAGTGTCAAAAAGAAAAGTAGAAAGAGAAAAAGAGAGAGAATGAGAGAGAGAGAGAGAATATGAATCTCGTTATAAACGTAAACATGTGTCAAATGATTGCTCGCATTTAATGTAATAGTTCTAAGAGAATAGAGAATCTCATGTATACACGACACACGAGATACCTCCATAAATAAGCCTCTAGCGCTCGATGGTTCTAATTTCGCATACACCATATGTCCGCATATATACAGTGACTCGCGAAATTCATCAAATATTTGGAAAATTTCAAAAAAGTTTATTTAGAAATGCATTATCTTGCGCATGCATGTATGTATCTATGTGTACGTATGTGGTATGTGTTTATTTTTTTCTCTGATAATATATACGAGCTACAAAAATCTCCTTTTAGACGCTCATTTCTTTCTTCATATTTCTTATTACTTTGTTAAATTTTATGAAAATTTTAAAATATTCGATCAACTTCGCGAGTAACTGTATGTTAATGTTAAACGCTCAGCGACGCGCGATTATTAAAAGCAATCGTAAGCGTAAATTACAGCTTATACTGGTTGTCGCACGCCCCGACTCTATAATCATTCGTTGCGCTGTTTGCATAAAGGAGTGCGATCTTCGATTTGCATACAATGTGCTTGTTACAAGTTATATAGCGCGCGTATTCATTCAACGTGCGGTTGCATCTGTCTCTTGGTGACTGCGTAAGTGAACAAAAATATCAATGCGAGCTCAGTCTCTCGGCATACTAAATAACATAGTTGTGATATAATAGTGTCGAAAGAGAGAGATAGAGAGAGACAGAGAGAGATTAAAAGTCTATGCACACTGCACGAAACGTCATATTATCGTCGCAAACTTTCCTATCTAGATTTGATTCTAATCAGCTCGAGATTATATTTTTGTTTTTAACATTAATATGTTTTCAATATAAAATTTACACGAATTCATAATAAAATTGCCCGAGAAAAAAGTCCATATATAATAAAATATAAATATATATATAATATATATATTCGTATATTTTATATATAATTATATATATATATATATATATTTGATTATATATGAATGTCTTTTTCCGAATGTAATGATCTTGGACCAAAAGAAAGAAACACAAGGAAGATTGTTAAAAAATGATAAAGAGAATGAATTCGATATTTTTCTTTTATTTTCGATTTTAATTTTTAATCAGAGAGAAATCATCCTTTTTCGAAATTACTTAATCTATAGTTTTATCGAAAACTTCTTTCTTTTTAACTATAAGTTAAATAATTTCAAAAGAGGGTAATCTAACTGTTTAAAGTACCGAATATAATAAATGCTAAACACAAAATTGAGAGATAAAAAGTAAGAGAAAAATTTTAACTCGGATGACATTACGTATATAGTGTGTATAAACCTTTATGCGTCTCTCGTAGAGGAGGAACGTCGAGAAACGATTCGTAGCTGCCATCTAGCAAATCAACATGCGAACACACTTGAAAATTTCCTCTGGACAAACGTCCCCGCGCGATGCTTCTTCCCTTTCTTTTTCTCGTTCTTGTAGCCGACAAATGTATGTGCGTTTTGTGATTATTAGTAGGCGCGTTTTGTATAAACGATAATTGAGATAGTTATCGAAGAGATACCAATTGGCTGATTGGTCGATGATTATCTCTCCAATCTCTGTAATCGAAGAATTAATGAAAGAAATAATGAAATCTATCGATCGTTATCGAAGTCAGAATTTTAAGCGAAGTTGAGAATCGCTCTATCAACAAGAGTCAATAAGCCTTTAACACTGTTTAATAAAGCTCTATCGACGTTACTATGAGGGGGACCCATTACAATCACTCTCGATTTCTTCTTGTAATAGAATTAATGGAAATCTAATCCGGAGACGCGCGCGCGCGGAAACGTTAATTTTATAGCAAACCGGGAATATATAGAGAAGAAAGAATTTAGAATCGATTTTTGTGCACAAGCGATTGAAGAATATATCGCGTATATTACATTCTGTTGTATACGATGTGCAATCTGTCTTATCTGCAGTGTACAAATGACAATTTTATGTATCAAATGTATATCACAGAAGGCATGTCTGAAAATAAAAAAAAGCCGACCACAGATATATTTCTCTGTACTATTTCCATCCCGATTGACATCCCATAATTTTCCTCGACTTTTTTTCCGATATATACTGATATAAAAATAGTATCGGTGGACGGTTTATTTTTTTTACTAGGCAAAATAAAAAAATTCGTTTTTGCTATGCAAAATAAAAATCTCGTTTTATATTAAAAAATACAAAACTATCCAATCTAAAAACCAATATAGAAAAGTTGTTTTTTTTTTTAATAGAGACGTAAAAATATTGTATAAAATATTTAAACGCATAGCAATATATAATTTTCTCTTTCTTTTATTTTTTATCTAACTTTCTTGTAAATAAATGTTGAAACAAAAATTAATTTATATGAACTTGATAACTTATATAATTGCAATAATAATTATACAGTTATCGTTAAATATATATTTTATTAAGATGAGAGATATGTTTCTCGATATACAAACTATATTCAGTAGATAAAAAATGGTATATTGGTTTTTAATTGTAGCTCATACATTGAAAATAAAAATTTGTACTCATAGATATTTCCAAGAGAAATTGTTCTCTTTCAGAGAGATTGTATATCATATTAATAATATTATTTCACACTTTCTTCCTGAGGAAAACCGGCCATTTTTAAAATAAAGAAATACGAGAAACATAGGTTCTCCGACAAACTTCATGAACTTCCAATGAGAATAAATGAATCGAAATAACTAACTTTATACAACTCACCTTGCTCCTCTCTTAATCACGCATTGACTACAGATCCGGAGGAAATAAACGGACGAAATATCGCGACGAAATAATCAATAAAATAAAATAAATAAAATCAAAACAAACTTTTGCGACACTTTGTGACGACGCGCCGCTTTTCGCCATCGAAAAATCGTTCAAACCGACTCTCGAAACGCCCGTTCGCGCCATCTCGAGGCTACGCCGGCAAGCTAGGACGCGTGGAACACGCGGAACAGGTCTGTCCTTTCCGCCCTCCACCCCGCCCCACTCCGCCGGCTCCGAGCGGCTCCCGAAGTGTGTCCTATCTTCGAGCGGCAAACAAAACGCCGCGTCCCCTAACCTGGGTGAGAAGGGAAGTGCGTCACGCAGAGCGTCCCGTGTTCCCGCTTCGAGCATAGCGTTTCCTGGCGTTCCCAGAGCGAGCGCCGGTCCACGATGGAGGACGAGGACGTGATGGAGATCGGGAACGTGGAGAATGTCTGCCGGCTGTGTCTGTCCGTGGACGAGCCGAGGTCCTCGGTGTTCGCGCAGGATCGAGAGGAGGACCCGTCCAGCGTGTCGCTGGCCGCCAAGATCCAGGCTTGCTTGTCGATCCAGGTAGGCCTCGGCTCTGCCGAGGAGAATTCGTCCTCCTCCTCGTGCAAGGTCGACTCGCACGGGATCACCGGAGAGGAGGATCGTCCACTTGGTGGTCGAGTATCTTCGAGATGCGCGAGCTTTGAGGTTACATTCGTATAAGAAAGGGCGATGATCGAGATAATCAAAAGATGCTTGTGTCATGTGATCGGGACATTCTTTCTTTTGATGCTTTCTCTCTTTCTCTTTCTATTTTCTTTCCTTTCCTTTCTTCAATGCGCGTTTGTCTCATTTTAGATGAATGAATGAGTGAATGAGTCATTTTAGATGCTCTGGATATGCAGTCTTCTCGAGTCTTTTGACTTCAGACTTCAGAGTAGCACAGTCGAACATTTAAGTACTGCAGAGAGAAGTGATAATATATAAACAGTTAAAAAACTAATAGAAATAATTTGTTGTGATAAACAGTCTAATATTAACACAATGTCATTATATGTGAACATTAATGGATAATCTTATAAAAATTTTAAATTAAGATTAATTATAAATATAAAGATATTTCTTTTAAAAATGTGGTTTCTTTTAAAAATAGTTTACTAAAATCTTAAATTTGCTCTTAGCTTTTAGTTTTCTGATACATGTTTTAATTGAAATAGATATATACAGCTTCAAGAAAAAAGGAGAAGCAAAATGTTTGGAAAAGAACAAAAGTGTTAGATTTTCCAATCCAGCAAGTTTGATTTATGTTTGCTTAAAATTCTCGAAATTATTCAAATTTTAATATGTTAAAATATCTTTTTTTCAGATTTCACCCACTGATAAATTGTCCACGCTGATATGCGCAAATTGTGTGAAGAATGTTAATCAATGGCATACTTACAAGGAATCATGTCTGCGTTCACAGGATAAGCTGCAAGAATGGCTAGCCACCCAATCGCAATCAAATCCTACAGTAAGTGAATATATGATATTTTAAAATATACCATAATCTTTTAAATTATTTCTATTTTGATATTCATGTTTCTCATATTTGCAGGTTATAACAATCAAAGACGAACCAATGGATGTTGATTATGAAGATAATGTAGAAATTATCTCGGAGACTACCAATAACTTGGAACAAGCAGTAAGTATAATTTTTCTCATGTAAAATAAACTTATCAAGACTAATAGATATTTTTTAAATATAAATATTATATCTATTTTTTAGCATTCACCGATTCAAACAGTGGAAAACAAGGAAACTGATAATAAAGAAGTTCAAAAAATAGATGAAAATGATGCAAATGACACACATAAAGAGAATGACTCGGAGACAGTTCCATCTGCAACAGAAATGCAGTCTGAAAAAGACCAAAATCAAATTGATCAGCAAGATACTGCAGCTCTATGTTCCATTAAAATCGAGCCACAGGACGATGATGATACCGATTGCACTATCGAAGTAGAATCTGCGAACGATAGTGAATTATTATTAAATCCCATGGCAGTTTCCACAAAGGAAGACACGGTTATGGAAGCCGATTCTACGCAAAAGTCTAACGCAGCTAGCTCGCCGCCTAAGAAGAAATTCAGACGCGGTCCTCATACTCATTTCAGAGGAACGCGCGTCGTTAAAAAAAAGTGCACGCATTGTCAAATATTCTTGCATTCCAAATACTCATATATAAAGCACATGCAGAGATTCCACAGCAAGGAGAACGGCGGTATCGAAAATTTGGAGTCGATATCGCAGAATGATGACGAAGAGATGGTGGAAGATTTAGAAGACGAGTTGGTCAGTATGGAGAAAGACTCGCCACTGACGCAGGTCCAACAGGAAATTATCAGCCAGTTGAAAACATTCTCTTGCTATTCCTGCGAACAAACATTCAACGATCGGCGTAGCACGCTCTCCCACATACGCCAACATCTACCGGATTTGAGACCGTACACGTGCATTGCTTGTTTAACCGAATTTCCCGATCGATCCATGTACCAATTACATTGTGGCGCGTCCTTTGAATGTGCCATGAAGATTGCCTTGGTAGTACCCAAACATGGTAACGAGCGGTACTTCACCTGTAATATGTGCCTACGTTCAATGCGCGATAGAAAGGAGTTGTTGAGTCATTTGTCGAAACATTCTGACAAGCAATACGAGGAAATGATGTCGCCAGCACGCGCACCACCCAAGCTGAAACCGATGGCGCCCTTGCCATCCGAGAAAAGCAGTTCCGATAAAACGAAGACTGTCAGCGGACCTTACAAGAATGGCGATCCAGCGCACAATCATGTCTGTGATCTATGTGGCATGATTTACAGATATCGACCCAATATGGTTAGACATCGCGAGTTTTGCATGCGGTTGCTACCGGAAAATAGAACATCGTACAAGTGCGCGCACTGTTCCATGACGTTCCTTGTGTTCAAGAAATTCCATACTCATATCACAGTTGATCACAAGAAGAAGGAGTTTACTTGCGTCGTGTGCAACTCGAAATTCCGATCGCCCAGCGATTACTTGACTCATCACGAGAATCATCGCGCGGCGACACACGACGGCAATCGTCAAACACAAGACACGTCACGAAACGAAGTTCAGGCGCCATTGAAGGAACGGAATGCCTACCGAGGGGACGCCAATCCGCCTAAGTCGAGACTCGGTAGTCAAAAGTATAGTTGTGCGCTCTGCACCCAGGAATTTTCCACAAGGACTGAGTTAACAGAGCATCGGAATCTCCATCTTAAAGTGAAAATATATTCGTGCGCCATTTGTCGCAGCATGTTCAGTAGTCCTGGCGCGTTGGAGATCCATATGAAGGATCACGGCATCGAGGACCCGAATGAACGAAACGCTAATATCTCTTGCGTGGAGTACGGCAACTTGGATGAGGATGTGAGGATCGATGAGAAAGATTCGATGAACGCTAGTGCCGTCTCGGATCCTGGTACAAAGATTCATGAATGCTCTGAGTGCGGTAAGGTAATGTCAAATTACGCTAATCTTCGCCGACACACCAAGATCGCTCATCGGAATGCCAAGATATATGATTGTTACGAGTGTTCGCGAATGTTTACGCGTAAGGAGATGTACGACCACCATATGCAGCTCAAACACAAGTCGAAGGCAATGTTGCAATGTCCCCAGTGTCCCAAGAGTTTCGTCTTCCAGTCGAACTTTACTTATCACTTTCGCACTGCCCACCTTGAGAAATCGCAAAATGGTTACGCTTGCGACATTTGCGGCAAGGTTTTCGTGGAGGAGGCATCTTTGAAGATACACAAGGGTTGGCATAATCGCGCCAACTCTCGTTTGAGCACACGATTCATACTAGGTAATCAGAAGGCGTCAAATAACGAATTACAAATGGAATCAGTCAGCGGCGAATCGGGTGAAAATTCGGAACGTCCGGCAAGAGCACGAAAGTCATTTCCCAATCCTCCGCTTCAATCAGCGACGACGTCGTCAGAGGGGAATTTCCAATGTCAAGTATGCAATGACAAGTTCAACGATGTTACGGAGTTGAGAAACCATCTATGGGATGTTCATTGCGCCCGTAACAAACCAGAGAAGAATTTCTGCAATGATGAGCTCCAGTGCGAGCTCTGCACGAACGTTTTCCCCGATCAGGAAACTTTGGCGTCACACATGCATTGGCACAAGGCCAACCCGATTCTCAGCGACATAAGAAAAGCGTACTCTTGCGACGTATGCGGCAAGTCTTACAGCTCGAAGAAGGTCTTGTGGAAACACAAGAAGCTGCACAAGGCTACTGTCGTAGCGTCGATCAAGTTCCAATCCTTAGCCAGGAAACCGATGGCTAGCCAATTTCTTTGTAACTTTTGTCGGAAGGTCTTCTCTAGCGGCCAATCGTTACAACGGCACAAGCTCAGCTTCCACAACGAGCTACAGAGTTCACAACGGACTCAGCAACAATTGTACAATAGCAATCGTAAATTGTCGTACGAAGATGAACCGAGACCAAAACGTATGAAACTCGAGATCGACGACGATAATCCGCCTAAACTGCCGCCTTTTGCCATGGATTTTGCCGGTGAGAGGAGGAAGCCGGTTATGTGTCATTTGTGTAAGAAGATGTTTCCGAATATGAGCGTACTGTACAAGCATAAACAAACCACACACAAGCATCGAGCGAGGAAGGATGTGATACCCGAATGCATACCGATGTCGACTCAGGATGGCAAGTTCTCGTGCAACATCTGCTTCAAGGAATTTCCAGGCCTATCGAATCTGCGACAGCACTTCACCATTAAGCACAAGAAGGGCCCGAGATCCAGTCATCCCCCGTCGAACAGCGACGCAACCCCCGAACGACCAATACGACCGACGAAGGAACCCGAGTCGCCGACTCACAATAACATCTTGTTCAGCTGCAAACTGTGCAAGCAGTGTCACGTCTTCAACAAAGAGGCGATCATAAATCACATCACTACTGTGCACAACGCGGTGTATCAGGCCGACAGTAGGACGTTCCACAGAGAGGTCAATCTGGGCGGTTACGTAGTGAAGGGTGCGATCGGGGCTACATGTCCGCGATGCAACGTCAAGTATCCCAACAACCGGGCTCTAAAGATACACTACATCAAGTTCCACGAGAACGCCGATTAAACGTTTATAGCTGCTGGAAACTTGGATTGGTGCCAGGTGGAAAAAGTTCTTCTCCATATCCCGTGATCACGAAAGGATCGATAGATCTTCGCATCCCGAATCATGATTCTCTTCGTATTGTAAAACGCTCTTGCGCGACATGTTCCTGAAACAACATTGATCAATCGTTTTTACGTAAATGTAAAATTTACTTGATGACACAACTTATAATGAACTCGCGATAAGTTGAATTTTGTTTTATTATTGTAAATCAGTGATTCGCGAACGCTTAAACATCCATAATTTCGATGTTTGCGAGATGATATAACAAAGTACACAAGTACATTCTCTCTACAGATTGTTTCAGTGTGTTAACAAGAGCTTTCGTTTTGCACGCGCAACAATTACTTTCATAAACGCGAACGATTTACACGTAGATGAATTGTTATCTATTTGATACAGCAACTGTTGTAATTCTTACGACCAATGAAACGTGTAAATATCGAGGTGATATAGAGTAAATATTACATGACTTGATGAAAATCGTGTGCAGCCTCTCGGTGTATTGTAGTTATAAGTTGATTGCTGCAGCCAGGTGTTATATATATTCACAAGGCAATCTCTTATCATAAAAAGTAGAACCTGTAGAATTTTTAATCCTCCCACGAAACTGCGTTACGAATTTGCGAGACTTTTATATGTTCTCAAAAAGAGGAAGTAATTTTAATCCTAATTTCTCCCCCTCCCTTTTTTCCATTTTTCATTCTTTTCGTCAATCGGTTTATTTATTACGCTTCGCAAGATATATCGTGCAACCTGGTTGCAGTAATGACGAATAATCACTTTAGAGGTGTACTACAATTGCTTAGACTACCCACACCTTATCTAATATAGATTATAACAATTATATATAGAATGCAAATAAATATGAATATCTTGCTTATACGTGACGATATTTATTAAGTTGTCCTTATTGTATTCTGTTTTGCAGATTACGTTCCTTTTATTCGTTCCTTTTTCTCTTTATCTTCATCTGAATTAACTATGTGTTATATTAGTTGATTTAAATTACTTTGTGACTCATGAAAATTGCAGTAATGAGAGAATTAAAATTCTAAAATGAGGAAAAAATTGTTAATTTTTATTATATCGAATTATTTTGAAACTAATGAAAAATAATAACAATTAAAACTAATAATTTAAATTGACAAATGAAATTTTGCGTATTGTATCCTCGATAATTATATCGTATAAATTAATTTTATATCATATATATATATATATATATATATATATATACATATAAAATAACAGAAATTATATAATAATAAATATCAAAGCGGTAGCATAGAAATTATATGACTTGAGAAATGCAGCCTTATATTATAAATTGAATCATACAATATATATATGTATATAAAATTATCAAGTTTTTCGCTTGTGTGATATTCTATATATATATATATATATATATATATATATATATATATATATATATATACATACACACAGGGTGGCCCCGAACGTTCCAGCCAGACTTTGAGATCATATAGGAAATTTAATTCTGAACAAAAAATTTCATATATGATCTCAAACATGAATCGAAAAATGCTTCCTTAAGAAGTTATCGCTCAAAAACTTCTGATGAAGGAAGAGCAAAAAGTGGAAAGAAAATGAAATAAAAAGAAAATGAAGCTAAATAAATTTCTTGAAAAAAACGGTAAAAATAAAAAATAAAAATCTTTTTCTTTTATGAAAATAAAATAATTTTTTTTAACTAATATTTTAGTAATAGCACGTAATAGTAGAAAATGAATAAAGACGTTTTTCAAGAAATTTATTTTGTTTCATTTTCTTTTTATTTCATTTTTTTCATTTTCTTTTCACCTTTTACTCTTTCTTCATCAGGTTTTTGAGCGATAACTTCTTAAGAAAGTATTTTTCGACCCATGTTTATAGAAAATTTTTTGTTCAGAATTAAATTTCCTATAAGATCTCAAATTCTGGTTGGAACTTTCGGGGCCACCCTGTATATATATACATACACACACACACACACACATACATATATATATGCATACATATATATATACGTATATATCGAATCTCATAAGCGAGAAATTTAATAATTGTAACCAGTTTCTTTGACATCAGAGGCTGCGATAAGAGATGTTCGAAATTTTGAGGAAACAAAATATACAAAAGCTACATAAATATGTATTGTATTATAAATTACTACATTTCGATTAAGAGATCGATGATATATACTTCTACAATCAAAATTTATATCGATTTCGAGTAGTTATTTTTACTTACCTATATTACTTATTTTTAGGCACATATATGTAGAGATATGAATATAGAATATGTATATTTCATATACATATATACATATAAATTACAGAAATTAAATGATTGTACTTGTAATATGTCTCTTGAACTTACCTGGTTACAGCTATTGCCAATCTTCTAAGAGAATTTCTAGAGAACCGAATATATGCGAAGTGTTACAGTAACTTGATATTATTTTCACCGTATAAGTTTTGTTGTATTTAATTATATTTGTAAATGATTCAATAAAAGAATAATAAGCTATTGTTACTTTTAAACAACATGGGGCTTTGTCTATCGATTTCTTTTCATCTTCGATGATTGTCAAATGTATACAAAAATATATATATCGTACATAATATAGAACAAAGTTATACAATTACGCACATTAACGATAAATATAGTTAAACGTAGGATTAAAAAAAAGTCAAGTCGAAAACGAAAAAGGGACGATAAAAAAAGGAGACAAAAAAATTGTCACAGAAAAAATTGCAAACATCGGTTTGCAATCTGCATCAGCAGAGAAGATCCAAGAAAATCAAGAGTACAACTGTCACATCGAATATTCATGAATACAATGTTGCGTATAAATAGATATTTATGAACATCGACATTTAAAATGTATATCGCAATATTCCATGATTCTATTTTCAGAACTAATGTAAAAGAAACGTCGCAGTTTTCGCAAACAATCTTAAATATACTCCATTATTACGGAAATGTTTTAGCAGAAATATTATTTTTATCTACTCGGATGAAAGAGTGCCATTTAATTCATGCTAGTATAAGACATTTTTTATGTCAAGTTCACGAGTCTCTACACCTGGCACCTCATTATTTTAACTGCTTTTATATTGTTTCATTAAAGTCTTATTTTTTCGAATATTTATTTGTTGAACATCTTATTGTTCCAGACTTGCTTCGAATCTCTCATTATTTATGAGCGACACGTCGAAGACACAGGGACGTTGCATAACGGTACGTTCGACGGCGATAAATTCAAAGGCTTGCGGATGTCACGGGGATATAAATAAGGTAGGATAGAGGTAGAGATATACAAGAACAATGACGAGCGAATATTTGATACTTTCTTTTTTTTATGAATGCACAAAACATTTTAATATAAACTTAAAAATCCGTACAACAATATGAAAAATTATAGACTATTATACACATGTATATAGATATATATTTATATTTATATATGCGTCGTACTTTTTATATTTTTTCCATTTTCCAGGTTTATCAATATATATATATATTTTTTTATTTATATATATTATTTGTGTGTGCTTACTCCTTTGCTATATATCTTCTTTTTTTATCAACGGGATGGAAAACTTCCGTCTCTCACTAAGTATATGTATATTATATATATATTTATATATAATTATTTTATTATATGTATAAGTATGTATATATATATATATATATATATATATATATACATATATTAATGTGTGTAGAAATATAAAGTAAACCGTTGAACGGTCCCGCATCGCGTCTCACACAATTAGAGTGTGTCAACTCGCTAGAAATTCAGAGATAATAATTTATGTATATCGATAATCGTATTTTTTTTACGGTAAACGCCGACATGTAATCATAACAATGACAGTAATGTCGCGTGAAACACGCGCGCATAGTTTATCTCGCAACAATACGTTTTGTGTTAGGAAGATGTCTATTTTTTTTTCTTTTCCATTTACGACAGAGGATGGCGAAAAGAGATATATGAATGTCGCACTCACACACATACTCGTCGAATCGCGGACGCTCCGGATCTCCCGCTAATGTTTCATATTTTGTATTGCAACGTGTGCATACGTATGTGTATGTATGTGTGCATGTTATATTGTGTGTAAGAGTGTACGTGTCGACGAGAATGTGCACGATGTCAAATGTCAAATGTGTCCATATATGTATATATAGATCTGGTATAGAGATGTAGATTTTATATAAACATTTCTCCCTCCCCTCATCCTCCTCTCGTGGGAGAGTATTATACCGCTTAATATGTGTATCGTACTGACATGGGTAAACATTAGGTACATAACACATCGATGGAGACACAGATTAGGCCAAATTGCTCTTTTTTCCTCATAATTTCTCTCTTTTTCTCATTCTTTCTCTCTCCCTCATTCTTTCTTTCTCTTTCTCTTTCTTTTTTTTCTATCGTCATATGTTATATAGCCATTGCGACTTGATATGCGAGTCTCTCTATTCCAATCATTATTCTGTCTCATAATCGATAGGTGTATCCTTTCGAGATAAATTAAATGCTAAATTGCACACTTCTATCTTAATGCTTGACTCTTTAATGGAAAAATTGTGAGAAAAATCTTATAAATCCTGCACTGGGAATTATACATAACATGTAACTCATGTACATAATAGAGAAATTAAGAATAAAATTTGTGAAATTTGCAAAATGAAGCACTATAAATTTACTGATTCATCATCCGATGCCAGGAAATTTATCTGACATTTCCGATTTACATATTTTTAATTTGTTATTATATATAATGTTTCTTTGCTTTTCTTTTTATTAAATTTTTTCCAAAGAGTTTACTCGAGGATAACAACAATATCTGAAATAACTTGATCTGATTTAGCTCGTATCACAATGGGTGGTTGATAAAAAAGAAAGATGAAGATATCGAAGGAATACACTTCTCGTTTTCGATATCGCGGTGCTGGAAATTTCACTTTCTCTGTTGCAATTCTCCCGAGAATACGTTAGAATACAAAGAGCTTTACGTAGTAAAGAGAAGAGGTATGTCGTTGTGTTCGTTATCAGGCTCGGAAGGAAATATGGAAATATGAAGAAACGTGAGTTGTATTTCTCAAATGGATTATATTTGATTGGAGATGTACGATGTGAGCAAGCGAAACGTTCCCGGATGGATTCTCTTGTTGAGACGAAAAAGAGAAAGATATATCGAAAATAATAGTAATGAGAGAAGACTTTAAAAAAAGATACGAAACGTTCTCCACGTTAGATTTCATATTGTGAAATAACTCATATCGTAAAAAAATAGCACGATTCCGATATCTTTGGCGACACGACTTGACCGATATTTTTAGCTAGTTGCAGCAAAATACAATGCGACAGCTTTTAGAACGCAGTAGCTCTTTTTTCAAGAATTATGAGCATTATCAGAAAAAAATAAACTTCTACAAAAATATTTGTCATTCAAATTTGTAAATCAAGTTACAAGATCAAAAATAAATTTTATATTGTAACAAGCAGAATAAAATAAAATAATCTATTTTCCAAAAAATTCATAAATCTAAATTTAATTATAATAAATTTATTTAAACCATGCAAATTTCCGCTTTTTCAACATTTAAAATATCTTCAGAAAACATCCACATATTTTGCCATCAAAATTATCGGAATCTTTTCTAAAAAAAATTATTTGTAATTACAAATATAAAAACAGTAAGGAGAGTTAATAAAGATAATTAATTTATAAAATTGACAAGCGCCCCCCCCCCCTTACAGCGGTGACGTAACACGAAGCTAGGAAAATAATTCGAAAACGAAAAGAGAGTCGTTAATTTTCACCTACATCCACCTCTTTGAAATATACCGTGTTTCTATCGCGGTTGTCGCAAACGTCGTCACCACTGTTCATTCTAGCATTCATTATTAGAATGCCGCGGAGAAGGGACCTTTATCGCGAATTAATTATTCATCATACGGGAGTTGGGTCAGAGGCGGGTCTATCGATCGGCTTTTTAACTAGCTCGCCACTCATACGCTCGTCGGAGAGCCGGCTTTCTAATCGCGCCACCGCGTTCCCTTTACACTTTGATAGTTTCCGGCCCACTTCCGGTTACCCTCCGGTGATATACGTTTATAGCTATATGCTTGTCCGTCTTGTCTCTGCTAAAACCAGTTAAGTACAATCGATAGCGCTCTGTACATAAGAAATACTTTGACAGATCTCATTTATCTTAATGGGAACGTTTGCACTTGACGTTTTCTTCGATCAGCCGAAGCAGAACGAGTACATATTCATTTGTACAAGAAAGTACATCTAAGAGAGGAATGAGAGACATATATATATATATATATATATATATATATATATATATAATTTTTTTTACATCAGAGAGACAGGAAAACGTGTCGTGATGATTTTTGATGATTTGTTTTTTTTCTCGACTATGAATTTCTTCAATTTTTTTTGTAACAATGTGTGTGTTTTTTTACGCGCATATCCTTGCTTTAAGAAAAAGGTTTAGGAGGGAACGCGGTTTGCGCATACAAAGCGTCGTTGCGTCATTACTGACTGATCGTGTCGAGGTTGATTCGCGATATGTTACACAAGAGAAATCTCAACGAAATGTAATAGTGCAACAAATTGTAATAGTTTCTCCCTTTTACTCCGGAAAAATTCGAACGAGTCTTTTCGGAATTCGATTGATAAACTTGCACGTAATGTGCTAAACACTTAAAAAATACACATAAATATAATGGAAAAATATAACATGAAATAATTATTCCATTTATTATTTATTTTTATTATTTTATACATTAATAATAATAATAATAATAATAAATATTATTATTATTATTATTATTATTATATCATAAAATAAATAAGAAAAAAATTAAACATTGAAAAATAATGTCAAACAATTATTATTCTACTTTATACAAGAATAATAATTATTATTATGTATCTAATCATAATAATAATATTAATAATTATCATTAATTTTTGCGTACCAAAAAACAAATAAAAAGAGGGAAAATTAGTATTGTGGCTCTTGGTAATTTATCGCGATCTCTCCTTTCTCGACATAATCGATCCCGACATCGACGGTTATTTTTTTTACGCAAATTCACAAGTATATTTAGACGGTCGATCATCACGAAGAATCAACCTCCGCCTAACTTTAATCGTTACACTACGGCGTAAGTGTACTTTAACCCTTAAGATCATGTACGAGGTGTAGCTGCGCTGTTCGAGACTGCCTGATTAATCAGGCGCCCTTGAGTAATGCGTCGTGTGTCGCTGCTTAATTAATTGATCGACGTTATACCTAGCTTTAATCTTACGTACAGCGCCCTTGAATCTTTACTCCGATTAAACACGTCGCTTCGAGAATAAAGTGAAGAATCTCTCTTCAGCCTTGAATAAAAAGTTTAAAAATATATTCGGTTCCAAATTTTTTATATATTTATTTGTTTTGAACAATCTTCCGTTAATTAGAAGTAATTTCTGATCTAATAATCTAAATAAATTTCGTCGTAAATGAAAAGATTGCCGCAGGAAAGCAGCCGACACGACGATTTACTCAAGTGTAATATTTTTTGTCGCTATTAATCATATAGCGCTATTATACGCTAGTAAAACGGGCTATCGAACATTATTACGTCACATTCATTAATTCTAAAGAGATCGTAATTTTAGACGTAGGTAGATACATCGATATCGAATCAACAGTAGTCACTTTAAAGATACGATATTAGCTGGTATAAGTGTAGGTCTTTTATTAATCTGGCCGCGCTCTTAATTCGCGCTATTTAGACGGGATCGTAGGTAATTATTAAATAGGTGTCGTAACATGAATATGTGATTGATCATATTATCGAATGAGAAACGATCAGATCTCGCCCGGGGTAATTAAATATTAATCACGATGCATCTCTTCATTTTTCATTTACGATGACGTCGTACATCTCTCTTGCTCAAAAAATTCACGGGTGTGCGTATCGTAAAATAATCCTTATCTCATAATTTCAAAAAATGTTTTCATACTTTCTATTATAAAAATTATTATACATTACGTATCTTATATTCTCTCTCTCTCTCCCTCTCTCTCTCTCTCTCTCTCTCTCTCTCCCTGTTTCTCTCTCTAATCAGATAATTGTAAAAACCATTTTTTAACAACACAGAGAAATAGTAGATTGATTATAAAAAAAAGTCGTTCGATTCGGCCCCATGAATTCGACGCCATTGTGCCCATGACAGGAAAAAGGGCCGCGGGGCCCGACCTCGCCATACTTCTGACGAGTCTGCTCGCATTGGAGAACGTAGAAACTCGTCGGTCCCCTCGGGCCGCTACGATCGTTCGCCGTTTTTCTCTTTTTTTTTCTCTCTCTCTCTCTCTCGGTCTCTCTTGTTCGCTTTTGCCATCCGATACTGTGACAAGGTAAATGCTGATTAAACGCAACGTGAAACGCTTGCGACACTGTCCGCATGTGTCCTGTGGGTGAGTTGAGATTCCGGACGAAGGACGAGCGCGGGTTCGATCGAAAAATGGAGATCGATTTTCTCTCGCGTGATTTATCTCCCCTTCGATTCGCACGCTCTTTTCATTTGTCTCGATATGAATAACTTATTCATCAAAGATTCGACGCGAAATACGCATCTGTCGCGGGAAAACGGGCGGCTAATTGCAGAAACGATGAGCGGGAATTGAAGGGTGAGTCGGATCGGACGTAGAAAAATGTCGGGATTCTGTCTGGAGCGAGTGTGTAATGACGGGGCGGAAAATTATACCGTTTCTTCCTCGCGGCGATAATTAGCGGTGTAAGATGAAGCGAGACGGAAAGATCGCAGAGTTTGTAACTTAAAAGTTCGATCAATCTCTCGAAGCAATTCGGACATATGCACACATACCTCTCATTTCCATAATAATAAATTCGCGCTATAATTATACAAGCGAGAAACGAGTCGCCGAGATATTTTCGCGATTTATGTAAGACGCGGATAATGATCGCGTCTACTCGATGTTACGTATGTCGCAAGCTGCTTGCAAACTTATTTACGTAAGGTATTCGCGCATAATATTTAATTGTTAGTAATACTGACAATCTTTTAATCTCTATATATGCAACTGGCAAACGAATTCGAGATTCTCCTCGCTCTAAGCTAAGATTATTGAGTTTGCTGCAACGGATTTGCGTTCGAAAGCGAATGCAAATCTTCTTGCAAATGTAATCGATACAAGTTCCCGATATTCTTTGAGATTTAATTAATCGCAACAAATGCGAAGAGAATGAGAAAACTGTATACGAATCGCTATTTTAAGAGACCGAGTTTAAAATCCTAAATAACTTTTTAACATAAAGCCATGCATGTATAAATTAAGTACATATAATAAGCAAATTATCTATAATATTTACAATTTATTACAATATTATGTGTACGGCTTATTTAAATAAATATCGTAGTCTCAAACTTTATTCTCATCTCTCATCTCTTCTCTTCGACAGATGATCGCGATACTAATTAACATCCTTTCGTTTTTATCACGAGCGGAACAAGCCGTCTCTCGAGAGAGATCATCCATTCGAGTGATGCTGTTGCACTCGCGGATGATTAACGTCACGAGCATTCGCGCATACATTCGTCAAAGAAATCTTCCGATGAAAACGCTCTCTTTTATCTTCTATAGTTCGCCGATAAAAAGTCGCGCAAAAAAATGCCACGAAACGCTTATCTCAGCTGTAGTAGCAATCGATAAACACCTGTTTACAATAATACAAACGTAAAAATACATCGACTTCGAATGATATATATCGAAGCTATAGAAAATGACATTTCATAATACATGTCGTACTGAACAAAAGTATCGATAAGAAAATCGCCAGTGGATAAATTCATGTGACATCCGGTTTATTCAGATATTATTTCCGAAAATGTTTCACATCGTGAGCCTTTTGATCGACTCTGTTTTATGAGATTAAATCTCGGGAATTCTTGATTCAGATTAATTACATATTGGAATACATATAATTAAAGAGCCGCAAAACTGTACAGACACACACACACATACATAAACAAAATTTAAATGCTTAAAATAGTCGAAAAAACGAAGAATAATTTTCTCTATGTTTCTGACGATGTTTGGGAACGTTCCTTTTAAGTCGCTCTTGCAATTTTTTGGCACTTTAGGATCTTCTGAAACTTTGCACGTTTCAATTCGTCTGCTTTTCGCACGCGACAAATTCCTAAAAAATCACTTTATTCTTCTCATGCTTTTTTTTCGTATTTTCTCTACGAATATTTTCGTAAAATGTACATGATATCGGATGATTCTTATCGAAATAATTTTGCAAATTTCATTACGTTATGGATAGACGCTTGTTCTAAGAAATTGAAACACACCGCGTTTCTTCTCCTTTTTTTCGCCAAGTTGCATTTTAGACAAGTATGCGAAAATCCTTTCTACAAAATTATCAGCTAAACATCTAGGTCTCCATAGACTTACAATAGCGTAACAATATATGCGATTTATTAATATTCATCTTGTTTACTTTTCTTTATCTTAAAGGTGTAGTCCTTAAAGCTACGTACAGCTATTAATAAAATCCGTGAAAAAAGTATCTAGCCGCGCTTAGAGAGAGAGTCACGGCTATCTATTATAATTTCTCCTTTTTAGTTTCGCCTCCTCTTTCCTTCGCTCTACTGTTGTTCTCGTGTAAAAGTGTGCATGTACTTGCATGCGTGTGTATATGCGTTTGATATTCTGTCGCTTTGCGATCGAGAGACGCATATATATATAAAATACAATTTTGTCACATATATAATTAATTGTAAGATATATCCTGAGAATTAAAAGAGCGCAGAGACACGCGATGTTCGATTAGTCCAGCAACTCTAAGAGACAATGTGTGCGTGCTCTTCTTCAGAGTTGACTTTCTATCTAATTAATAATATCCAGATATTAATAATAAGCTCCAGATTCTAATAAAATGTGTAGAAGAAAAGCATTTTTCAATTTGCATCTATTACAATAAAGTATACGTAAAAACACACTGATAGTATGTTATAAATCATATACTTTATACACAATATTTTTAATCTCTTACGTAAATATTTTTATTTTTAGAAACCACAACACATTTCCCGGAGTTCCTGGCCTGGTCTTCTTCCTTCAGCCAACCTCTCTGTCCGGTTGATTTGCATTTTGATTTCGTAACGACACAAAAACACAGGTATGCAAATGTGCGAGACTGATAGGCGGATAGATATAGGTACATAGGACACAAACACGAATACGGTATAAATATCTTATGCAAGGGACACGCTTGCGTCGCGCAATCGATCCATCGATTTTTTAAAATCGTTTTGCTTGGCTCTGACAGCCGTGATCATCATTTTATTGCATACTATGTAGAAGATATATATATATATTATATATACATAGCCTAATATAAAATAAACTCTCAAAATTCTGGAACTCTAAATATCTATCAAAATGCCTGAATTAATATCAAAGAGAATAGAATTTTACCTCTTTAAAACAATCTTATATACAATTCTCTTTTTATATATTTTGATATATTTCAAAAAAATTTGTTTTAATCCCTTTAACATAGACCATCTATTTATCTATTTTAGACAATCTATTTTTAGACAATTAATTATCATCAAATTCATTACAAACTTTTCATGTCAATGCTGAGAAAAGTAATAAGTAAACTTTCAATTTTTGCGGAAAATATGATTTTTTTCTTCTCTTTTCTCTTTTGTTATATCAAAACGGAGAGATTCGATAGACGCTAACGCTGAAGGTATTACATATTTACTTCACATGTACATCTTACTTCACATATACATCTAAAGATCTGCCCATCTACGACGTAAAAAGTATGCGTCCCGTAATGTTATTTTAGAATATAAAATCGAATATAATACATGTTTACATTGTAATTTACGAGGATTTTGTTGGAGCGCGACATAAAATAGATTTCCTAGTACATATTTATGTTATATAATTATTACTTGAATATGTATAAATATATATATGTAAATATTTTATTATAAAATAAATTATAATATAAATAAATACATATATACATACATATTGCATATGTACATACATACATACGTACACACATACATGTTGCACAATCATTCTAACTAAATGATCACTTTCGTTCATTTTTTTATCACTTATCCCTCTCTTTTTCTGCTCCAAGTAAAAAATAGAACTCGCTGAATCTCGCCCTCTGTATTCCTTCACACATTCCTTCAACGCGCAAATATTGATATAATTAAGTTTTAGAGATATATAAATGTACGCAAGAGTAGGAAAGAGATGAAAAACGCGTTTCCTTGACCGTTGATATTTAATTATTCTTCCTCTTTTATTTCTTCAGATGATAAGAACAGTATATATATACTAATTCTTTTTTTTTCATCATTCGTTCATGTTCCCTTTTATCTATGTTTCTTTAAAGATAGCTTAACTATCTTCGAGCTTTGCGTATGAAGACATTGCATAATCACAAACGAATGTTACGATAGAGAATGTAAACCAGGTTAACAGCTATTATGTATCTCGATTATTATATTCACTTACATTCATCTATAAAAAAATCAGGTGCGAACAATAAAATTTTAAATCAAATATAAATCTGAGAGTTCTCCATGTTACGTATTCTGCTATTGTTCATATCTAAAAAAAATATAGATTCATCGAGTCATCGAAATTAAAAAATACAAGCATTGCACTGCAAGACAGTATCTCTCGATTAAATAGCATGCATCGATTACAATAAATAATATCTGGTCTTTTTTTATGATGTAATTTTAAATTACTTTTGATTGCATGCTTAAAAATACGAAACGTTATCGAGTGTAGTTACGCTAAGAAAAATGATAACTTTTAAACTATTCAAAATTATTTTAAAATTCGTAAAAATACATAAGAGAAAAAAAAACATTTCAAAGAACGACTTTTTATATTTCAGTCCTTCCAATTTCAAATATATGTATCGTTATCGACAAATCACAAAAAGATTAATTAAATTACATTAAAAGATCGATAATAAACGGATAATAAATTAATAGATAAAACTATATATCTCGTCGTATAAATATTATATAAAATCATTACATGATTTAATCACCGATAACTTTTTAAGACTAGAGATACAAGTCTCCCGCTTTCGATCAGCAACGACTTCAGTTCTGATTTGTCTAATTCTTCTTCGAGAAGGACGAGGAACGATTGTTCGACAAATAACTCGACAATAATGACTCGAGGAAACCGAAAAGGAGGATAAAACGCGCAACGTTCGTATATAAGCCTTACAGCTGAGCACACCGATAGATACACAGAACAATAACATCCGCCGTCTACATCCGCCTTAAATAACAACAGCATGCAGCATATTTTTATTCAGTAGCTTTTTTATTGTTTTAAGTATAAAGAAGTAACAAAGAGAATAATAATTTTATGATATTACCGTACATGTTCTCTTTCGCTCGCATTCTCTCTTTCTCTCTCTCACACTTTCTCTCTCTCTCTCTCGCTCTTATATTCAGTAGATATATATAATATATATTCATTCACATATTAAATATCGTGGCAAATATATAGATAAAGTTCTCGTCGTAGACAGCGACTCTGCGAAGAAGACTCCTTCTACACGCCATATCCTTATTTACCGATCAGCCCTTCGCGATGCATCTCCATCGTTTCCCTCCCCCTCCTCCTCTCGAAGGTAAAACTTTCAGAGAGCGAGAGTACCTTGTAGACTTTTTCGCCTTGTAGCCTCGTTCTCTCGCAAAGGGCAAGGGACAAATATCAAAAGGCCAAAAATATCAAGCTCGCTTGGAAAGTTTTTCTCATCGAGAAGTGTCGTCGGAGCTGAGCGAAGGCTGTTTGTTCTTTCGTGTGCGACAATCGATATTGTTCAATCACAACTCTTGCTTTATTTCGTTATCATATCACGTATACGGTTATCGAGTGCACAGGTAGAAACGCATTGGTCTCATTTTTTTTCCTTCCTATACCGAAATATAGAATTTATTTGACGGAAATCGGAGACTCTTCGAGCGAAAGTCTCTCGCTTCCCAAGCTCGAGATTGTAAACCGGAAACGTATTGGTTCGTCCAGCTCCGTCGTGAGGTGACAATCTAGTTTCTAGAGATGAGCGATCTCTCTCGCCTTTGCTCAAAACATCCGCGACTGAACATTGCCGGAAGTATTCGCTACTTCCGACATTCTTCGCTCCACTAATGATTAAGAGACGTTCCATCATAGCGTTCTCGAGTGAAGCAGGTTTGAAAAGCAATTAAAGCTAATTTGCCATAAACATATATATTAGAAAACGATTTATGAATCTGATTAATATAAATAATAAAATATTTTCTTGATGCTATTTTGGCTTTAGCCGAAAATTCTTTGCCCTGATTAATCAAGCGAACGCTTATTTGAATGTCATTAATTATCCATTAATCAATCTAATAATTCCTAGCAATCCAAGACGGATTTTATGATGTCATTAATCACTATTAAATTTGCTTCATTCGAAAACGCTATTAGTGATTCGAAAGCGTCGCAACTACACTACACATCGCGATAACGAAGAACGCGTCCGAGGAAAGCCTGAAAATGTGCCCTCTGATTTTTTCACAGGACGGTAAGGTCCAAAATTGCTATAAATCGTGTCGTCGGGCAGGAATTTCTATACAAGACCCTTGAAGAACCGTCTACTCTTGTAAAAGGGCCTCGTGTGCAAAATGCTCTAAAAAACAATATTTTAATTTTTATATCTCTTCTCCTCTTTTTCAATAGAAACTCTATATAAACATTTATGTTTCTTAAAAAAGCGGGATTTCAACAAAAGTCCCTCTGTATCATATTTACTAAATTCGCTATTAAAGTTTATAAAGAGATTTCCAAATTAATAATAAAATACACGCATATACAGTGTACGCCATCACGATATCGTTATCAATTTTTTGACATCGCTATAATTCCATAAATATTTCCATTAGCCAATATTCGCGATAACGTGATTTATAAATATATATTTCTATTAGCCAACATTATTTATCACGTTTTGCTCCTGTATCTCCAAAGTCATTCTTACGCAGCTCGGACGATCTTCTCGCAATTACGTCATCCATCGCTCGTGTCAGATCCGTTAAAATCGCGTCTGTTCTGGAGATGAACGCCGGGCAATTAGCTCGCTGGGATTTACGGCACAATAAACGAGCCAAGAGGAACGACGCGCGCGTTCGCGCTAATGTTTTATCGATACCGAAGCGGTTTCGGGCGACGAGTACGATATTACCGTTTCAATAATTACCTTCGACGCCGTAAAATCGAAGCCTCGTATTTCCGATAAAATTTCATTTCGTTCTCACTCCACGCGAGACGAAGAGGATATCGTCATTTTTTATAGAACGCTCTCTTTCTCCCTCTCTCTCCTCCCTCAAGCCCTCCAATCATTTTGATGTTTCGGCAAATTTCAATCATTGTGACCGCGGTATTAAATTTTCATCAAAATTCTACAGACACTATATATTTTCAAACAACTGTATAAATATTGTGATTTTTTTATTGTTGGGCAAAATTCCGGCTTTCCCCGACGCACTCTTTCTCTTTCTTTCTTTCTCTCTTCTCTCGCCACACTCAACTAATAGAAAACTCGACAACATTGAACTATACTCGAGAATTATCGTCTAGACTATAAAATTCCAACAACTAAGTGGGCGCCCCCCTCTAGCCAAGAAACTAATGTGTACTAATACCAGGCGCCCTGCCCTTTTTTTCACTTCACCGACGATATCGTCCCGGATTTCGTCCGCTGATCCTCGTCGTTCGATTTCTTCTCCCTTGACGTCGCTCGATCCATCGCCATTTAATTCATTAGATTTATCCAAGCGCGAGGAATTTTTTATCGTACATTTTAAGCCTACCTTATAATTATACATCTTTGTTTCTGTAAATCGTTTACTAATAAGAAGCTAATTACAAATTCAGAGAAGATTGTGTATCCTCTTTTAACGGAGACTGACGACTTTTTATTTCCTTGAGAAAAAAAAAATATCCTCGACGGAAAACCAAGTGTACCTTACTGTTTCGCACTGTTTGACAATCTCGTCGATCGAGTCAAATTACGACAACTCAACTATAAAGAATCAGATCACGGGGAGAAATTTTGCGATAATCTCGTCCCGAAGATGCGACATCGAAGGAGGGCGAGATCGATCGACGACGACCCGATTTCGATCTCCAAACGATCGATATTCGTTCGGCAACCACCCTCGTCCATCGTGCTCGCATGAGAAACTAAGAAAGAACGTTCACGAAAAAAGCACACACTCTTTTTCTCTCTCTACATTTCTCTCACACGTAGACACGCACGTATGCAACACGAGAATCAAGAAACCGCTCTCTCTTTCTTCTTCCTGTTCTCTCATGCATGAAGCGAAATTTCTTGAAACTTGTCGACGGATCTTCTACAAAAGCCCACGGGTCGATTCAAGAATGAGGTGGCGAGATGCGACAACGTAATAGTGAATTTTGTTGTCGCCCTTTTTTTTTTGATTACTTTCGAAATCTCACGCTTGTGCCGTGCCTCCTTTGCTACGTGCGAAAAGAGATCTATCTTTCGCCGACTCGTGATAACGGCGTGTAAGTAATCGCTATCGGTCGGAAAAAAGAGATGATCGGCTGAGATTTTTTTTTTTATCGAGCAAATCACCTCTTCTTCGTCATTTCATCCTCATCCCGCGATCGAAATATACTTTACTTGTCAAAATCGATTAGGCGACTATTCCGAGCTTTGCGAGATATGAGGCAATTATCTGTCATAATTAATCAGACTGCGTTACAGTTCGAATGGGAGTTAATTTACATAAGACCGATAACATCTTACGCGCCGCACTTGGGGATAATCCGAGACCGGCGGGGACGATAAATCTTTCCTCGTGGATTCAACCCTCGACCGCCCTTGGTTTCCTCGATTGCCGATCCTCGACGTGGCAAAATATTCCAAATTATCAGTCGCATCGAAAATAATCACGCGCCAGGCGATAGCCTGAGAGATATTTCAGTATCATTTATAGCGAAAAGCAGACGTACCCTCAATAACCCTTTCCCGCATCTACTTGTTTTCACATTTTTTTACGAACAAAAATATATATAAGTATATTCTTGTCTGTAAAAAAATAAAATGTGAAAACACAAGTTAGAAAATAAATAAGTAAAATAGTAATTTAGTTGAAAAATAAATTAATACATCATTTCATACAAACATGTAACGTTGTAATAAAATTTCGTCGAGTGGAAAGAGTTAAATAGTTGCGGTCGTGGGAATCCAGAACATGCTTTTCTATTTATTCGCTGTCCGCTTGATGCTCGAAAAATAATACCATATCTGGTTACGCTATTGTAATTATTTCTGCGAGGTTGCCGAAATAATCGCGTCCGAGGTCGCGCTCTCTTTGGAATTTATTATCTATTCGCTAAGGACTGAATGAATAGAGATGAAAGTTCATCGCATTTCTATCTCGACGAACAGAGAAAAGAGACTGGTACAAAAAGACGAGATGATCGATATTTAAAGTATGTAATAACGAACAAAAAGCACTGACAAGCTGCAAAATACATACAGAGAGGTACAAATATAATCGGAAACGAGTTAATCATAATCTTCGGAACTGGCGTGTGTGTCGTATTAAATTAAATGTTGCGCGCATGTGTACATACATGCGCATTGTGTGTATATATAATCGTATTATTTTACAAATGTTTTGCATTTAAGCGCGGATATGCCATTTCACATAATCATATCGATGATAATAATCTTTATCGGCGCTGCTCTCGATCAACGAAAGGACTGTCAGCAATCGATTAAGTATCGTCAGTGTTAATTAATGCGTCGCGAGATTTTTTTGTTTCTTTTTTTCCATCTTAAACGGATTTCTTTTTGTCGCATTCTCTCCCTCTCTCTCGCTCGATTTGTCTATTTCTCTCTCTTTCTCTCTCTCCCTTTCTCTCTGTGTCGAGATTTCTCGCTATACGCATAACACTGTTCCGCGACTCTCTTTTGTATGCTTTCGTTATTTATATATATGTATATATATAAAAATACAAAAAATAATTTACAAAATGATATTATAAGTTATATTACACGCGAGTTTTTTCGATATCAATATTTCGTGTCGGAGCCCCATACAAGTCGCTCGATAAATTTCAAGAAACGCCTCGTCGTCGCTTCGTGACACTGTTAAACAAAATATAATGTAGCGGTATATATGTATATATATATGTATATATATATATATATATATATATATATATATATATAATCAATATTTATATAAGTGTACATACATATACATATGCATATACATATACATACATACATACATACGTGTATATATATATATATATATATGTATATATTTCACGTATATGCATGTGTCTATCTATATATATTCACGGGCCGTGACAGAAACAGAAACAAATCCATCGTTAACAGGCTAATGTAGTTATCAAACCACTGTATTATATATTAACAAAAATATATATTATATATATAATATAGTAATATATATATATTTTTTTTATATATTATATTTTTGTGTCACGCGCGACACGCGCTACTAATGTAATCAAATATCATACAAAAACAACAATAACAAACTATATCAAAAGAAAAAAGTTAAACAATCTTAAGCGAGCTACAATTATAATATTCATATATATATATATGTATATATATGTAGGTAAAATTGACGTCGTCGTCAATGTCGTGTCTTCGTACAAAAATAAAGGAACAAAAAATCTAAAGCCAACAGAAAATACATCTCTAATATATATATATGTATATGTAAAAAAAGAAGAAAAAGAAAAATAAAAGAGACAAGGAAATGGGTGAGATGTGAGAAAGAACCTATATATATATAGATAGATATATAGGCGCCCAGTATGTCCGTCTCTCTTTTTCTTTTTCGCGACTAAAGGAGAATTAATCATAATCGTAATAGTATAATATAATCGTAAGTAATACACGTACACACACATATATATGTGTAATATATATGTGTGCTTTATAACAATCATAGGCATGCGAAAGTAATTCCAATTTTTCTCATTCTGCATCGAGGAAAAAAGTAATTAAGGCGAACGAACGTGTCCTCACAGTTGTACATACACATACATTCGTATCTACAGACACATACACACACTCAAACTCATTCTTTCCCATTCGCACGATCTTCTTTTTTCTCTACAAATTGCGTGGATGGGGGGTATTGGAGTAGGGGCAATTAACAGTTACATTTAGGATTCGCTTACACGTAGTGTAACGTACTTTTTTCTTTTTTTTTTCGACACCGAGAGTGTGACTTGGGTGGGGTACAAAAAGATTTCACAGAACTCTTCCGCCTCCTCGACGAGGAAGGGTTCGCGTTTCCGCTTGGCATCGATATTTACCACGATAATCTCTCCCCTCTCATTTCATGTATTTCCTCTGTCGATCCTCGTGGCTCGCAGCCAAGACGGAAACGAGCAAACCGATCGAGGGACGCTCGCCGAGAGTCTTCCGGAAGACGCCGAACATCAAAGGACGATTGTTTTAGCCGATTTTTTCGAGCAAAAATCATTGCATATCTGCGTTAATAATGACCTTCTCCTTCGATCTTCTTCTCGCGTTTCCTCGCGAGACTTTCCGCGAGGCGGCCTTCGTCGCCGCACCCTTCTCTTTCGCGCATCCTGCGCGCATTAAGTGTGTGTATGTACAATATACATATTATATATATCTATAATTATATATATAATATATATATGTATATATTTATATATATGTATATAGTTTACATTCAGCAAGTAGTTAAAGTATTGAAAAATATATATGTAATTAATTACAAATCTAATTATCATCCTCTTGTTTAATTCATTACTTGGTAGAATCGATAGTTTCTTTTTTTTTTTTGGAAATCTCTCTTGTGTGTGTGTACATTGTGTGTGTATGTATACGTGTCGTGTGTATCCGTGCGACATCTCCATGCACATTCGACGATATCGAAATACGCCATCCTCTTCTCTCCTCTCGTTCGGGATAATTTTGGCGGAAGATGGAAGAAGATTGATTTTTTTTTTATTCATTCGCGTCGTTCGATACCTCTCGGATGCGCGGAGATCGCACGGTCTTTCGGGCTTCCTGCAAACTGCTCGTCCCACATACACTCCTCGCATATGTGTGTTTCACCTTTATAAATGTAAGAATATATATTATATATATATATATATATGTATATATATATTATGTCATATATATATTGCAGAGTGTGTTTGTTTTATCGCTACTTTACACGACGTTACCACGGTTATTTGTATTATTTTTTTTTGCCATTTATGTAAGAGACAATATCGATCTCGCTATAGTTTATAGACACATGATACTTTAAAGAGACAGATTACTGACTTCTTTTTTTTCTTCTTATAAACTCTTGTGTGTACCCGAGTGACTTTGAACAAATGTGTACGTGTATGTGTGTGTGTGTGTACGTGTGCGCGTATGTGTACACTTACTTATATGTGTGACTTCTGTCTGAACTTTCCCTTTCAACGAATTAGTACATCCATTTTACGGGGTATGGAAAAAACTATGCGTAACTTTTTTTTTCTCGCTTACAAAGTGTTCATTACAATCGTATCGTAAACGTATAATACTATGTTTTTTGTATCTCAATTAATATATGCTCTATCAGTATTAATTAGATTCGCTTAATTTTTTCCTCTCGTTCTTTCACTTTCTCTCTCTTTCTCTCTCTCTCTTTCTCACTGTTGATTCGTGCCGCTCTATTCGCGCCCAATGCGCATTTTATTGCGCGCATCTCCTATGTATTTAGTATATCCCCGTTTTTTTATTCTCTTAGTTTCACTTTTGTTTGTTTGTTTGTTTTGAAGAGTATACATCGTGTTTGATTCTTCGCTAATCTGAGCCTCTCGTCTCAAGCCCGAGATCCATTTGATTCGCGACTTATTGCATTGTGAGTTGCCACTCTCGTTCTCTCCTCCTATGTCTCGTCCTATCCCCGTAATTTCGCACTTTGTACTCCGTCGTTCCTCCTCTCTCCTTCCTTTCCGTCGCCCTCGCTCGATCGTGAAATTTTCGAATCGCGTACACGTCGACCGTAAGCCGACGTCTTTCATATAAACGTCGTGTGTTATTCGAGTGCCATTCGAAAGCCCGAAGGCCCGAGATTCGTTTAAAGTCTGCGAAGTTTCCGCGGACGCGATGATTTCCAAAAGTTTTCCGTCCGCGCACGGATTTCTTTTCAACCGTCGTCTTCGTCGTCCGGCTGCTTGAAATGTCAGTAGAATGCGACGTTGAAACTTTCGGGATCTCGTGCCAGGAGAGAGAAACACCTTTTCTCTTTCTCTCTTTCGTGGCCGGAATCTCTTCTTGCGCAAAAAGTTAGTCGTGCCCAAGACTCGCGATGCAAAGATCAACGGATTTTTCTTCGATTTAATTTTCGTGAAAAAAATCAAAAAAATTATGCCGCTCAAGAAATCACGGTCGAACCGTTGGAAAAATTACCAAACGCCGCATTCTCTCGATCGTGACGAGGCGACAGAAAAAGAGGAGCGCTCCGAATTAAAATTTTGCTCCTATTTTTACTTGCAATTTTCTCATGATTTTTGAAAGATTTCGATTTTTAATTCATATAGGAATTAAGTTACCTATTTTTGTATTTCAAATAAACAACGAATAGTTTTCCTACTTAGAGATTTAAAAAAGGAGCTTACGACATAACTGTAGATTAAACACTTTCAAAGGAAAATAATCTTGTTTATAAAGTATCAAATAGATATTGGATTGAAAATTGAGATCAAAAATAGGAGAGAAATTTTAACTCAGATCCATTTCGTTGAGAGATGAATTCTCTTTGCGTCATCGTTTGCGAGACTCGTTGACGGAACGCGATGCGAAACTGATCTCGATGCAGAATGATACTCGAGTGCGTATCTAAAAAGAAAATAAATTTATCAAATGTTATCAAAAGTGATTTTTAACATTACTCGTTTGGAAAATCGACATTAGTATTCTATGAAGGAATAATTTTAGAAATCATTTTAATAATTTTGTGATAACTATAAATTATATTTTCAAAATCGATAAAGTAAATCATAGTAGGAAATATTTATAGATAAAGAGGCTTTATTTTTCAGATATCGAGTCGATCAATCAATCTCGATACGCACCGAGACATCATGTTGCAATTCGATTTTTTTCAAGCGGCATTTTTCCCCCTCCCTCTCTCTCTCTCTCCATTCATCATCTTTATCTTACTCGCATCTTCGTCAATTTCTCTTTAACAATAGCAGGTACTAGCATAGCTACCACAGTCGTACGTATCGTTAATAGTTACAATTAAGTTTAGATATTACTAAAGGGTTCTGTCCTTCATCAGCGTCCACCCTCACGTCTACTTAGTTAATTTCGCGGTTAAAACTTGTTTCACATCCACCAGGCCCGCCCGGAGATCACCGCCGACCCCGTATTTTTTCTATAGCCAACGCATTTATGACTAAATTTGTAACTATGCTTTGGATCAAGATGTCGTGTAAAAAAACGATTCCCTTCGTTTCTTTAATGCGGCACACGAAATTCGCGATCGCAAGTTCCAAAGGACGAGGTAAGTATCATCTGTGTCTTACAAAATGGACCTTACGAAGCACGAACTGCTTCGTTTCTTGAATCGCCGCAGCAGGGAATATCGTTCATTAATTAGGGGGATTAAGAATAATTCGCTACGAGTTCTATACAAAAGTGCGCGTAAGAAAGAACGACTCAATCACACATCTCGTCCCTAAAGATCATGTTGCCGTAGAAATTAGTCTAAGGAGAGGAGATGCGTGGCCTAATCGGTTCGGACCGGCACCTCTGGCGATCTCCGGGATTCCTTTCCCCGGGCCCGTTCTCCTCGATTTTGTCCCACGACCACAGGATTAAACACTTTTGAATACTTTTAGCACCTAGTGCGCGCGGCCCGCGGCTCGTGGCACCTCCGCCGCCGTTACTGTCGGCTCTCGTCAGCAAGACTGTCAGTCGCGATTGTCGAAAGAAATCAAACACATGTTTCTCGCGGACAATGAAAAATCCACGTCATCAACATCCACGAAACTTTCGCTGAATCGAAATTCTCAAGTTGCGTATATACCGAACGTTATTATTACTATCTTGAAAGATTACAAAGTTATTTTGAATTTTTTTTTAGGTCCAATATTGATTCGAGGCACGATCTCGAGAATGGATGGAATATACAGGCTCACTTCCAAAACGTGACTCATAATTGTCTCCTTTTAATAAACGAGTTTAAAAAAAGAAGACGCTTCCGACCAAGTGAGAGGAATTTTCATTACAAAGTATCACTTGAAAGTAGTCGTTTAACATTTATATCAAAAATTCATAGAAACGTAGTAGCAAAGTAAAGCTCCGATAACGTTTTAAAAATGACGAATTAAAAATTTAGCTATAAGACTAATTTATAACAAGAATAAAAGTTTTTTTTTTAATTTTATAATAAGTAAAATAATTGTGTAATATCGTAATTGAAATGTTTTAAAAGACGATCGAATTTCGACGCAATTCTCGTGATCAGACGAACTCGTCGACAATAACGCGCGGCCTTTTTTATGTAATCACATAATTAACCTCGTGAACACTAAGCGACAACTCGTTGCTCTCGCGAGACTGCCCTCCGCCCGCCCGATTATTCTTCTTTTGGATTGGCTCTCTTTTTTGCGCTATCTTTGTACTTGATACTTTTTTTAGCACCGTAAAGCTCTCCGTTCGGTTTGATTAAAAGGACGCTGTCACAAGAACTCAACTTCGATGCTAAACTTTGAATCGCGCTTTTAATTATTGTATTTGAAACAATTTATTTTGATCAACAAATTATGTTTTTTGTTCGCCTACGAATAATTATTTACATAAATAGAATACTATCTATAACGATTATATAAAATAATAACAAAGGAATTTCTGGATTCGTTCAAACACATAGCGGCAAAGGGGCCGTGGTTTAACAATTCGAAGAGGTTTTCTCCGACAGCTTAGAGGGTCATCGACTCCGGATGTCAAATCGAAAGGCAATATCTCGAAAGGAAATCGATTCCCGATGGTTTTTCTGGGGCGGACGGGGACCGGCAACGAGGCCACTCAACGTCCCTTACGAACACACCGGCTGGCTCTTTTTCTACTTCTTCCTCTCCTCCTCTTTCTCTTTCTCCCATTACATATCACTCGCCACACACTCTCTTGCTCTCTCTCGCTCTCTCTTTCTCTCTTTCTTTCTTTCTCTCTATCTCTCTCTCGTTCTCTCTCCTACGTTCTACTGCATTTATTATAAAAATAAAATGTAAAATCGTACCGAGGACGAGTTTTCCGAACGGTATAAAACTGCGAGCAGTTCTTTCTTTCCCTACGCTATCACTATATTCGTGGAAGGTTCGATCCTTCGTCCCGATCGTGTTGTTCCTCTTCATACTATCGTACCGTCTCGTGCGAATGAACAAGCCGTCATTAATTTTATTTAGGTTCTTCCTTTCTCTATTCGAAGGTTTTCTGCGGGGAAGCTACCCGCGATCTTCAGATTCGTTTACAGACGCGCGCTTTACGTATTTAGTGCCTGAATAGCTTCCGCGTTGCAATCCAAAATGCATTATCCGGTCTGCGCGAAACGCAAGCGACGTCACGATGCGGAGAAAGCTTGGAAGACACCTTTGCCTTAAATCGATCTAACATCGAATCTCGTCGACGGTTCGCTCGACACGAGTCGGGGATAATTGTTGTTGTAGTTCCTACACCGTTTCGCGAGAACCCGTGAAGAGTGAGTGTGCATATCTTGAATATAATACATAGGCTCTACAGATATATTCATTATTCAATTCTTTCCGACTATATACCAGTGAAAAAATAAATTATTACACATTGGTAATATCTGTGTGTGGGTTAGTGTTGGCGTATATATGTGATTTCTCTCTCTTTCTCCTCAATACGTATGTGTCTCGCGTGTGACGTGTGGTGATCTACGTAGTGTGCCCGCGTGGGTTCGTATCGTATAGGATCGTTTAAGGGAAGATCGGTATGTATACATCTGCTGCATATGCATGTGTGTGTGTGTGTGTGTGTGTGTGTGTGTGTTTCGCGTGTATCTCTATGTGTAATGCGTCGAGTGTGGCTTTACTGTCCCAGATGTCGGCGCTCGACGCATCGTTCGAACATCCGCCGGTGCGTCATGTATGCGTATATCTTTGGGTGCATGTATATGTGGGTGTATATGTGCGTGTGTGTTACGTGTGCAGTAGTCACACGGCGCGATGCGGTTATCGTCGAACGAGCGCCTCGCGCCTCGCATCGCAATCGAGTCCTTATCGGGTGTTTTAACTTTAACACATATACACGCTCTCGTTAGTCGTTTTTAGCCGTTTCCTTTCTCCTTTTCCTCCTCTTTTCTCCTCCACGCCTAAGACGTTCTGCACGCACACGCTATCTCGCAACCAGGCATCATCTCCACACGCACACGCTCTCCGTCCTATCGCGTCTTCTTTCCTCGCCTCGATCGCTTCCGTGATCGTCATCGGTGTCGATCGCCGAGGCGGCTCCTTTTGTCTCTCCCCCTGTCTTTGCTCGCTCTCTATCTCTCGCCCGGTCGTCGATAGCTACCGATAGTGTGTATATACAAAGTAGTTTCTTGTATTGGCAAAAATCGAACGGAAGAGCGTCCTGAGAAAGCGTCTGGATGGGAACCGCGGCAGAGGACACATGAATCTTATCGACCGTTTGCTGGCGCGATCCGGGAAGAGAGACACAGAGACTGGGACAGACTCCAGTTATCAAGGTACGGAAGCCGGACTCTGGACGCCGTCTCGGCGACGGAGCCTCGGAGACGACGGTCTTCCGTTCTCCTTCCTGCCCGCCGTCGGACCAGCGGCACCGATGACGAGGGCGGGACCGCGCGCGTCGGGACGCCGATGCTGTCGGCGTCCCACTGCGGCAGCATTGCCGGCATTGATGGTTTGATGAGCACGCGCGGCGAGGTATTAGTTGGCCACGAGCAGATGCTGATACTGGCTGGCCGGATAGGGCGCGACCGAGCCGAGGCCGAAGTTGTTGAGGCCCTCGACCAGGGCGCTCTTGTCCTGTTGCTGTTGCGCCGCCGCTGCCGCGCCGGCGTTGGTCGTCGCGGAGCCGATCGGGCCGAGGTTACCGCTGCCAGTGCTCTGGGTGCCCGCGGCCCCGGTACCCGTGCCATTTACGCTGCCGCCAGTGCCGTTGGCGCCGGTGCCGTTCATGCCGCCGCCGTAAAACTGATGGCCGGCGAGCGCGGTCGGGTCGAGATACGACGATGGGAACTTGGCGCCGGCGTAGAGATCGGCCGGCAGGTAGCCGCCGTGGTTCGACGAGTCGAAGATGTTGCGATGAGGGAACTGCGCGTGATACGCCGCCGCCGCCGCCGCTGCGGCCGGGCCGTGCTGAAAGAAGTACGCGCTCGGGTCCGTGTGTTGCTGCGGGGCAGCGGCGACTATGCTACCGGGTGATAGACTGCGACTGCGCGGCGAGTTCTGTGAAACCGGCAGACCCGCTGCGCCGGCCGCGGTCACCTGTTGCTGCTGCTGTTGCTGCTGCGGCGGTTGCTGCTGCGGCGGCTGCTGGTGCTGCTGCTGCTGTTGCTGCTGATGGTGGTGGTGATGGTGGATCTGCTGCTGCATCGCTGCGCGCTGCTTTATATAGTTTGAGAACTCGGTGGGCGACATCCTGAAACCGAGCGGTACCGTGCGGTTCATCAGTGCCTGCGCGTGTACATGTGTATACGCGTTTGCGTATGTATGTCCCAGGATGGTAGATCGTCTCGCGGTCCGGTTAGTACGCGCGGCCAACTAAAGTTAGTTAATTCATCGTTGCTATTGGCAATGTACAATTGAACGTTTTAGTAACAAATTTTCTCTGTAAGCTTTGAACAGGCATGCTTAGTTGCTTCTACTTATTTTGTATTGTAGCGTGATATTGGTTAATTGTTCATCTAAAGGCGGTCCCACCGTGCAATTTGTCTTCTTTGTACCGCGGGAGATGAATAAAGCTAATTTTTACCGGCGGTAAATGTGAGAATACCTGAGACAATTTCAAGCAGCATTCTATGAATACATGTAGATTAGATTATATAAAAGATTTGCCAAGAATAATGAGAACAAATACAAATAATAATTTCTTCAAATTATAATTTACTTGATATTTTTTATATATTGTGGTTAATACTTCTCGAATAGCAATAAGCTTCAATTGCATCATGATAAATCTTCCCCACGATAACTACTTTCATACATCATTATGCGAGAAAAATATCTATTATACTGTTCTTTTCTTGCAAAACTCGTAATCGTTATGTAATTTAGAAAATTAATCTGTATTCATGACTAACGCTGATTAATCATACGAAACGTTTTTATTAACGTTTAGAAAATGATGAACAATGTTTAGAAAAAAATAAATAAATTTTATTTCTACAATGATAAACCATGATTAATTATCTCTCTAAATATTCCTAAGCTTCGACGATTAAACCTGAATTAGTGAATTAATTGAGAGAGTGGGGAGAATATTGCCTCATATACTAACCTGTTGGCGCGTTTGCTGCTAGTCTTAAGCTTGGTGCTGCCAAACTTGGTCTGGGCAAAGGTGGCGGTGGTGAAGGTAAGCGGAGCGGTGGTACGCGGGATGAAGGCCGGCACGGGGCTGGGCGAGCCCTTAAAGGAGCTGGTGATGGGCGTGGGCGAGGGTGCCGACGAGGAGCCGGACCCGTGGCCGTTCTGCTGATTGTTGGACGAGCCGTTGCTGGCGTTGCTGCCGAGCGAACTCGAGAACGGCGACGTGGACTTGGGGCTGAGGCTGAGACCGCTCAGGGACGTGCTGACGGCCTCGATCGGCCTGAAGCACTGCGCCTCCGGATTGAAGGTCTTGGTGACCTCGCGATCGGCCGAGGTCTCGTCGTGCGGGTCGCCGGTCTCCGAGTACAGGATCTTCACGGCGTTCAGCTCGCCGATCCGGTAGCTCACCTCGCCGGGATCCACCCAGACGGCGAGTTCGGCCGGCAGGTTCTCCAAGATGTCCTGGATCGGCACCCCGCTCTCCTTCGCGGCGCGCTCCAGCACCGGGTCGACCGGGTCGCCGGTCTTGAGGCATCTGAACGCCGAGCCCTTGAACGGCTTCTCCGGATACCAGTGGCCCTTGAACTTGTCCTTGAGCGCCTTCTCGAGCTCCTCGCCGAAAATGTTCACCCGTCTGCGCGGCAGTTTGTTGTAGAGATACGATATCACGAAGTTAAGCGCCACCTGCACCTCGATATGCATCTTGGCCTTTGGTGGGAGAATCTTTGGGCTGTTGTCGTCGCTCGCACCGGGATAGCACCGAGGACGTCTGCACGATCGGCCGTTTTGCCACCGGCGGGGAATTGTTCCGGAGATGGTAGTGTGTTATATACACGTGCGCTCGACTAACGGAGCTGCCGGATGTGGTGACCGTCGATTCTTCACCGCGCGCGAACTGTCGTCATGCGAGTCACGATAGTCGCGAATATCTGAGGATCTGTAATCACATGTAGAAAGAAACATTATGAAAAATCTACCGTAATCAAATGATGCAATAATAATTGCTGGTATTGTATGCGCGATACCTTGAAAAAATATATATACAGAGCATTCCATATAACATTAATATTTTTATTACACGATGAATTTTAATATGTACTTTATCAACTTTAATCAAATTTCTTTAAATGTTTCATTATTAACGAAATAATTGTATTGGCATATTGTATGAAAAACGAGATCTCGATGCATTTTGAAAATTTTGTCAAAGGAAAAGAATGTTTATCTTTTGACAAAGAATACAACGGGTTTTTATTTATTTACATAAAATACGAGATATTAAATTATTTAAAGTGATTGAATGGATTTGTACATTCTTCTCCAGTCACCCGATGCAGCTAGCTGACAAATTCCTCCTTTCAATTTCCGATTCAATTCGTACATTACAGGGTTAAACGCGCTTTCGTGGCATCTATTCTACTCTCCTCTCGGCAAATCTTAATTACGATTCACAAATGAGTGGCGCCAAGTTTGCCGATCGTCGAATGGGAACATTATCGCGCAAGGCGGCGCCCGTTCTCCCGTACGCATTATTAAGGACCGACAATAGATCGTCGAGTGCGCTCTCTCCCTCCTCTCATCCCCTTTTGCCAAGTTGTATGCAAAGATCGAGATGTTCGTCGTCGTGGTGGGGATTCCGCGTGGGAAGAGATCTCGTCAAAGGAGCTCGTCCGCTTGGAGAAGGATTCGACGGCGTTTATCGGTTCCTTTCACGAGCGAGGTTCGCGCGCATTGAAACGGAACGCGGCTTCCGGTTACCTTACCTCGCGCCGTTTCTCGGCCTCGTGCGCTCAAGGAACCGAAACAGAGAGCCAAGCCGATCGTCGTTCCTCGTCGTTGCCCCTCGAGACGCATCTGAGATAATGCTACCTCGAGGACTCGACGAAAGATGAGAGAATCCGCGAAAGAGAATTATTCCCGCGTAAAATGTGTATTTAACGGTAATTTAGAATCCGCGCGATTAAAGATATTATTAAACGACGTTAAATAAATAATAGAAAATTTTCGAAAATTTCACTACAATTTTTACGATCGAGTGTTTGTTTAAATAATAAATAGTAAAACGTGAATGTGTAAATTTGATTAATTATACTAATTAACGACACTAAATTATTATTTGCGAAATAAATCGTATTCATATTATTTTCTCCTCTTCGCCAAGAAATAAAATCCCAGGCGCGAGTTCTTACATTCCACCTTCTTTATACAACTGTTTACGCGCGTCGCGTAAATTATGCAACGCGTAACACACGTGCCGTGTAAAAGTGCTTACGTCTCCGTAGATGCAGATTCTCTAACGCGAACGAGTCGAGAGATAATAAAAGGGAGACCGTGCCCGCTTTTAGATACATCGTGAGAGGAGCGAACGTTTATTCGCGAGCGCCATCGCAATCGCGAAAGTCGCTTTTCTCTTCAAACAGCACCGAGAGCGAAAGGTGCTTCTGCTCTCCCTCTCTCGTCCCTCCTCCTCCTTCTTTTCTCTTTTCTCGCAATAGAGATTCTTGGGCGTCTACCAAGGGCTTCTTCTCCGCGACTGTCGGGGTATATCCGGCGCGACCCGAGCCGAGTCTCGGAACTCGATTCCGCCTTTTCTGGCTTCTCTTCTTCGACCCCGCAATGTCGCTCGATCCGAGAAGAGAGAGAGAGGAGAGGGCAATCGGAGAAAGACGAGAACCGCAAAAGAGTTTCTACGACTTTCGGGCCGGTGACCCTCTCGAAGACGCGAGGCGACTTTGCTTTTTCCCGGGCTCTTCCGTTTCTCTCTTACGCGGATTTTATTTCGCAAAGCTGGCACAGAGTATCCTCTCTCTGTAAAAAGAGGGATGTACGCACATGCTACACACGATTGCGTTATTGCGTCTGGGATACTTCAACAAGGATCCCTTACGCCTTGTCATCTAACACAGCGTATCTAGTAATTATTGTTTGCTTGGGAAAAAAATAATTTACAATTTTCCGGGCGATCTTTGTTTCCTCGCTGAAAAAAGTTGCGGGCTATTGTGCGCGTGTATAAAAAATATTTCAAGACGTCCAAAGGTAACGCAATTATTTAACGGAAAAAAATATCGCACGTCTATAGAGAATTGAGAAGCGACTCGCTCTCTCGTCGCGCGTTCAACGAATCAAATATATCGCGAAGAAATATATTTCCATGGAGACGGAAACGAGATTTTCTCCGACTCTCCTATCGAGGAGAGCATCTCTCGCGCTCCTCGCATCTGCGCATCCGCTTTTTTCCGGCCGCTACTCGACTTTACGGGCTCGCGAGGATATGTAGGTTAAAGCTAGCGGCGGTCTCTCTCCACTTGCAACGAGACGGGGTTGCTTGTGTGTAGGTGTAGGTATTGATCCCGCGGCAACACGGGGCTGCCGGAAGGTTCTCGAGTTAAAAATACACGGCCTTGCGGCTCCGAGTGCTCGCCAAGTGCCGTAATTTCCGCCACCTTGATTTCCCTGCGATATTCCTCGACCCACGAGACTCGGTCTATCCGGGCTTGCCGGTCGGATTTGACAGAAAAATCACTGCGTCACTCCACTTCCTCTCGGCTACCCTCTCGACCGTCTGTCCAGGACTCTGAGGCATGAGACGCAAAGACGTAAAATTTATGAACTTGCAAGTTTCTCGAGCATCAATTCAACTAATCACGCATCTGCGAGCGATCATTATTTAACAAGTACCGTGTATTTGTGATTCAAACACTCGAGGGAATTCATCCCGGAACGCTCGATAAAATAATGCTTTCTCTTTCCCTTTCTCTACCAGGGGTACCTCGGGTAAAGTACATTTTAAATGAAACAAATAAAAAATAGCTCTCTGAAATAGAAATGCAAATTTACAGGTCCTTGCTAAGTTTTTGCCGTCGATCGCTGAAAAGTCACGCTAACGTTTGTTATCCGTCCGCTAATTATCCACGAAACGGAGAGATCGATTCACATGGCGGCAGGTGTCAAAGTGTCAAAGAGATTTTTTCTCGACCTCTCCTCCTCTCGTAGAGATGCGATCGAGCTTGAGCTGCCCGGCGCGCTTTATATTTACACTGGACTGAATGGAGGTCGCGCGACAGAAGAGGTGCGCTAGTATGTGGGCCGGAGATATAAAGCGTCCTTTGGCGAATCAAGTCAATGGAGCGCGGGGGCTTTCCCCCCTCCCGCGCGCGGGGCTGATATGCTCCACGTGGAGAGGAATTGTGCGCGAGGAGCGACGGCGCGGCGCGTCCTTGTCGCGACGCGACGCGACGTCGTGGCGATCGGCGCGGGGGAAAGAGAGAGAAGTGGCGTGTACGGCTAATTAACCCCCTCCCCACCCACCCCCCTCGCTCCTTCCCTCTCCCGCCTCATCCCCGAGCCACTCGTTCGCGTTACTCGCTTCGTCGAGTCATCGTGCGCGCACTAGATGCCTCGATCGCTTGATCGCGCTAGATCAATGCACTCGACGAGAGTACCTACGACGTGACGTATCGTGGTCACGCAGCTAACGCGAACAAGGTGATTCCCGACGCCGCTGTTAGTCGTCTCTCAAGACGCGGACGGGAGAGTAGTGGCTAGTGGCAGATTGAGTAAGAGAGTGCGATCGAATGAAGAAACGCGGAATCATTAAAGAAATTTAATTCTCGATAAAAACACACAAACATATGTACATGCGTTCAAAAATGCTCTCCTTTCTAAATTATTGCTGAGAATATTAAGTATTTATAAAATATTTATAAATACATGTAATTGAAATTATTGAAAAGAGAATAAAGAGATTCGATCGAAACTCCAGAGCCGAAATTTTGCTCCAATTTTCAACACTTATAGCTTCTATGATTTCCTCAGTTTTAATTTATAATAAATTATAATAATAGTCTATTATTATAAATTTTACATGTATGAATTTTCTATATATTTATTTAAATGAAATTATAATTTACTATATTTTTTCATACATAAAAATTTATAATTTTTTTTATATCTTTCAATTTATACAGAAAAATTAAACTTATATTTTGTATCTCAAACAATTTGCCATTTAAATATTTAGAGAAATTTTTGGCAAAACTATAGATAACTTCAAAACGGAGTAATTTAACTGTGTTTAAAATATCAAAATAAATGTTAAATTGAAGAGTGAGATTAAAAGTGGAGAAAAATTTGAAATCATACGAGGGATAATATTTCAAGATATGGAATTTTTTTTAAATCGAGAATCGTACACTTTTCCAAATTATTTTCTCTCATTAAATGATTAACGATCTAAAAGATGATTGAATAATAACTATGAGCAATATTAAATAATGCCCGCTAATTCTTTTCAATATCTCGACCTTATATATCATGGATTATTTTGGACGCGAATTGGGGGGAACTACTTACGACAGTCGTAATAATTTTCCAAGTTGCCGTGATTTCAAACATTAATTATCGCAACTAATTTCGAACAATTCTCTTGATTCTCGGGATTCGGCGAAGCGCATTAAATCTGTCAGAGCGCGCGCGCACTCTCAGCTCCAGCGTATACACCCGCTTAATCGATCCCCGAAGAAACAGCGGAGGACTGATTTAATTAAGCCGGTCGTGCAAATTGGGTCAAGACGGCGCACCCCGATGTACCTCGTATCGGATAAAGGCGTCGTTGACGAAGATTCTAAACCTAAAATCACTCAAGAGGCGTTCCGGAAAGTGCTGCCGAGTAATCGATTATAGTTTTAAACCTGTTTGAGGATTACCTGATCGTTTCGCGGCGATTATACTTTCCTCCGACGCGGGAGGAATCACGTTGCCTAATCACAACGTCGGTCGGTTATACGAGTCCTCGATTGAGTCATGTGCGTGCGTCCATCTATCTCTCAAAGCCGGTCTTTTAAGCCAAACGCGAAGAAATGCATCGTATCGATGCCGCAATAATCCTGTATAATCCATAGAATCCTGACGACGGACTTTCATAATTATTTGACAGATGTCATCGATGCTCTTAATTGAAAATTTCAAAACATACATATATATAATCTCCTAAAGTGAATAAAAAATATCTGATTAAAGCAGTAACAAGAAATTCACCGAATAATCGGCGAGCATTTCACTGATCTTGAGTGAAAATACTTACACATTGCTTCTCCGTCTTATATTTCGATATGATTTGAATATGACAGTAATATTATATTATAATTAATGTTCCGATTCAGAATTATTTGCATATTATACTTCTTAAGATATGATAAATCCACAAAATAAAATAAATTCTCTTGATATTTCTTTAATAAAATATATATGAATTTGTCTTACATAAGACGCATTCTTTTAAACACCACTGATTGACAGCTGATTTTTCCCAGTGAGATTTCATTAAATAAAACTACTGTTATCACATAATTAAGCTAATACACTGATTCCACTTTAAAAAGTAAAGCGTACTCCAGTTCATAGACGAAATAATAAAGGGTTCCATTCTGCCCCGAGATGTTTCCTACTCGTGAAACGTCAAGACGGTCGTTACTTTGGGTCTTCATCGATTAAACGATTTTCACATACGATAAAAAAGATTTCGATCGCGCGGGAAACCTTGAGGATGGAAATCCTTACGTGTGTTCAAATCCCGATCATTCTCGGGCACGTGACCGGCCGCTCGCGTGACACTCCACCTAATCTCGTTCTCGACGTAAGTGGATGATCGCGATATATTTCGCATTGACCAACGATCATGATAAATTCCCAATGGCATATTTAAAAATTGAAAGCGATACGAACGAACGATCGGTCGAGATCCCCGTTTCTCAAATTGCCACGTCGAATTACAAATAAAATATTTCACGAAGAACGTTTGCGGAGCATCTTCCACGTTTAACGCTTATCGTGGATATCTTTATCGGGAGGAACGCACTCGCATCTATTATGGATCGACCTACTCCACTGGAGGCGATTCTTATTGAACTTTATTGTGCAGGTTATAATAAATCCTCCCTCTCCCCCGCTCCCACCCCCCATCTCTCGGCTACTCCCCATCGCCCTCTCCTATCGCTTCTCTCTCCTTCCCTATCTTCTCGCTCGTCGCTCTTTCTCGAGCGCGGTGCCAGGCGGACCGACAGATCAATACGACACAGTCTCTGCGGACACGGGCGCTGCTGCTCCAGATAACAAGGCGAGAACGCGGACCTGCCCTATAAGCCTCCATTTAAATAGCGCCCCAAATACGTAGGTCGGTAGGTAGGTAGGTAGGTAGGTAGGTAGGTAGGCACGTAAGGGGACTCCTCCTACGGAAAAGATGCCGAGCCCTCTCCGAAGGGTCATCCCCATCGAGCACCCGGACCTGGGCCAAAGTGGCGTTACGTCACACATTTTTTGGCTCGCCGCCATTGCGATTCTACCTTTCGGAAAATTAATCACTCGAGAGACTTTATTCTCTTTTTTTGTTTAACAATAAATAAAACGCGACACATTAATTTTTATTCGCGTATATTTCAAATTTATGGTCAAGTTTATTTCACGGAAGGCACTGGAGAAATGTTTATATTTTTAACAGTAAATCATAAGGCTCACATCATGTTACAAGATTAAAATGAATATAGCTTCTTTTTAAAATAAAAAAAATATTTTTTTTTTAAATAAAATAAATGTCACTAAATCTGAACAAAGTTATTTCTATCCTAACGCCGGGAATACCGGGAGAATTTCAGCAAGATTTGAAAAAATATAACGACATTGTTTTCTGAACGATTCGTTCACAATCGTCCACTTTTACAAGGTACAGATTCAATTAAACGCCGTGCTATATCATCGTGAAGCAATTTAAAAATAAAATGCACTTTAATTGTGTACGTGGGCGTGAACTTTATAAATCGTTCCGAACGGGAATAGATTTTATTATGCTCCTATTGCTATCTTTCTCTTTTTCCTACAAATTTATCCCGTCCGATATTACATGAAATCGAAATGGCGACGTGTCATCGTATCGCTGATTGACCTAATTATGCAGAAACTGATGCTCGCGACACAACCGTATCGATTTATCGTTTATCTTGCGAGAGAGGGAATTAAAATTAAAAATTCCATCGAGAAAACACAAAAGTTTATCGCGCGACATATTTTCAAACGCTTTTATACTCGAGATAACTTACTGTAACTTACTGTAACTTACTGTAACTAGCCTCAATGTTTCATGATATTTGCTTTACTATTCCGATCACAAGTTATCGATAAGATACGAGGGGAAATTCTCGAGACATCTAACATTGAAAAGTTTGTGATAAAACATCGCCACGTGATTATTCGAAATATTTTTTATCCTACAAACAATGAAATAAACTGCAAGAGAATCAATGAATTTGCAATCGATGACTCGGGATCGATGATAATAGAAGAAACGAAGATACCTGCGATGATGTCGTAAGACGGATGTGAAAGGATTGCGAAGACGCTCGCTTTTTCATCTCCGCCGGAGAGAATGAAACGGCGATCTCTACAGATTTTCCGCCGTTCGATTGCGAAGGGAATTAATTTTAGCGAGCGAGAGTGCGTTCGAGAGCGGCGCTTGTACAATGAAAATTTACGGCAAAGGATGCGACGCATGCGGAAGCGAGCGCGCACTCGATAATTTCGTCGTCTGCGGAGAAACGGACGGGAGCTTTTAATGGTCGAGGAAGAATAAGAAGTCGGAAGAGACGAGGAGGAAGAGAGAGGAGGAAGAGAGAGGAGGAGAGAGAGCTAAGAAAGCCATTATCCGCGAAAATACGGCCGATTGTCATCCTCAGAGCTCGCTCTCGGACGAACGGATTTTCGTCGCGTTATTTCCTCTCCTCCGTCGTGGCGCCTCTCGGAGAGAAACTGCATCGCCCGTTTAAGGATTTTATGACCAATTTGTTCAACGACCGCGGTCCTAAACTCCCCGCTAAAGTTCGCGTATTTGTTATCTCGCGTTATACAACGAGTAATCCCGACTATCTTCTCTCTTACGTACGTCCCGTAGATAATCCACGTGTACGGTCTGCCGCTTATTCCGCGATAAATCGAATCTCGAAATGAAATATCACGATTATCGATCAATGAGGTTGCAACACGTAATACGTTTTTGCTGATTTTTCTTTCCGTCTTTTTTGTATCCGCGCAAGATTACGTATCGCTGATCGTATCGTCATTTTTCTAGCGCCGTTAGATAGACACTCGAGGAAGGAGGGGTAGAGGGGAGAGGGTTTATCGTACGTGCCTGAAGAATAGAACTTGGGAAATACCAGTGAAATACTTCAAGAGCTGCAAAAAGATTTTCCCTCGCGAGTAACATTAAATGTATAATCGATCGTTATTTAACGCGAGATAAAAAACATCACAGAACGCATTGGATAAAAAAAAGTACTATAATTAACACACGCGAATCATGTTGTTTAACAAGAAAAGTCTTTTATAAAGATTTACACGATTATATATATTGATTAACGCTGATAAGTACGTATTATAAATATATTATGTTTTAATTACGCGAAAAAAAAAGAAATGATCGTCTCGTTATTGCATAGGAAAAATCAAAGCATTAGAGACTTGAATATATAAAGCATCAATTATCCTCCTCTTTTTTCACAACAGCTTATCCTGGAATTCCCGTTTCTCTCAAGGAGATAATTACTTCATCGCTTAAATGATATCCATCAACCGCATAATCCTATCGGTATATAAAACAGTAGGTAAATCCCTCATAATGTAATACACACAGGTCAATAATGTACAAGATACTGTTCCAAGAACGAGTATCTCTTTCAAGTTTTTTCATAATTATAAATGGCTATTTAATAAAAGCATGTTTTTTTATCTATATGATTAGAGAAGCGGATCTAGACGTACACGTACATAGAATGAATCATTGGAATTCTGAAAATGTTTAGAGAATTAATTATCAATATATTTTCAAATCCGAGAGAGATATTCAAGTATCTTGTTCCTGGGAAATTTAAACTTCCATCTAAGTACGTCAAGAATTTAATATTTTTTATCCAGGATATTTATTTTAAGACTCCATCTCCGAGATGATGTTTAGTTTCCATTGTATAAGGACACACGTTTACAACAAAAATAAGTTGTCAAAGATGAGAAATGTCTCGAAGATCATTGCAACACAGATATTTCTCAGATATTTCTCGCGAGATCTGAATGTTAATGGAGAGTCGCTGCTTTTCCTCATGGATGGAAAACAAAGGGGAGAATCCCGCGATTATCGTTTGTACACAGATACACGCAATTGTTCACAGGACATTAAAAGCGCGAAAACATGTATCTCTCTCTCTCTCTCTCTCTTTCTCTCTCGTCCGACTATTCTTTCTATCTCGATGCGCTACAATAAACATCGATAGGATTTCCACCAACAGGTTCGACACGGATGAATAAAGAGTTTCTCTCGCTGACTATCGTTTACACCGATTACCTTTTCCTCCGATTTTTTACGCAAATTGGTCTTTTTTCATATTTCCCAAGTGTTTTTACACTTTCACCGATCATTAATCGCTGTTGTGATCAGGAATCGACAATATATACGAAATCGATATAAAATTAATAATTGATATGGCTGCTGAAAACTGCGGCTAAAGTGTATTATGCTTCAAAATTATTATAATTATTAATTAGCAATGCGCGCTGCGATAGAGAACCAAATATAACAACGATTTAGAAATTAATCGCGCGGACACAATAATTGTTTTATGATAAATATCTAATTGATAAATATCTAATTTCATAGAGCCACAGTGAAATATATGCCATTTCAAATGCATTAATAAATTAAATCGATTTTTTTCATATAATATATCGAGCACATTGTTTATCAATTTGTTATCTTCAATAATTATTTTTTTATCTTTTCAAATATTTTTATTTTACGTAAATCTCTTCCTCTCTCTAATTTTTATATTATACCTTTTTTTCTTCCATTTTTTCCTCTGTCATATTTATATATGCGATTGGAATAAGAGGGTTGTTTTCCAATTAACGAAAATAATCATAATTCCGCACACAAAATTCAATATAAATTTCAATCACTGAGATGAAATATTATGTTTGTTATTGCAGATGAATAGAATGTATTTTTTAAATATCAAAGGTACACAAAAGGGGGCCACCTCTCTTCTCGCATATGGAAATTATATCCGTTCGCAGTGCCCATTGAAAAGAATGTAATCGCGATGTTATAGCCGGCTCACTTGGCTGCCTTCATTGTCGAATGCATAATTAATGTATATAGATATTTTCATTATCGACTAATTTACTTTAACAGGCAGACATGGAAAACGAGAATTCCTCAATGAGAATAGCATCAGTCTCGAGATTAACCATCCGGTCTGTTCGTTGTAAATATTATAATTTATGGTTACAATTACGATTTTTAGTTAATTTTTAATAAATAAAATAATCTAAATAATTCACAATTGGATAATTCTCAAAATGTTTTATCGCGTCTTGGAAAACCATTATTAAATAAGGAAATAAGTAGAAACAATTTGCGCTTGTGCTATTGCAACGTAAATAACAAAATTACAAATAATGATTCATATCTAAGATCTAACTGCAGATTAGATATATAAAATCGATATCGTTTTAATTTAACAATTATTTATGAAATATGAGTCTTATTATGACACATACAATTTATGAATAAATATAGAAAGAGTAAAAAATAAGAATATTGCTCAATTGTATATTTGAAATCTTATTTTAATCATAATATATGTGATTAAAATAAGATTCTTTAAATGAAATATGAAAGTTATAGTCAAGTCATCTCAAGATTTTTATATATAAATAGCATTAAACTTAATAAAAAAGATAATTTAACATATATACAATTAGAAATATATTAAATATATCATTATAGTATATTAGATTGATATTACACACACACGCCCACACATATTTGGTATTTTGTATCTCACTTTTGAGAGAATCGCGTGTTTTTCTCGAGAGATTCGTAAGCGCTGGATTATTTGATAAAAAAAAATCCTTTGTGTAGCTGTTCAACGAAAAGCAACGCCGTTTTCGTGAAACCGTGAATGTTGGTGCAGTTCAGTTTCATCGTGAAAAGCGGAAGGAAGAAATGCGAGAGAGCGAAGTAGTGATCGATCGTCGGTGGCCACCCCCGTTGGAAAGGAGTGGAGATGGGAGAGAGAGGTGTTACCTACAGAAAGAGAGAAAATAGCGACACGGGAAAGGGAAAAGATTCAACGATATCTCACTGATATCCGATCGCGTTTCACGATATGGATTTGCTACGCGAGGGTCACCGAGTGTCATGGACTACTACCTTTGAGAAGGATCCAAATTGGAGAATAAATAGAGAATGTTTAAAGTCGATAAGTTGTTGAGAGAGCAGAGGATATAATTTTGATTAATTAAAATACTTTGCAGTCAATATAAACGTAAAACTCCTCAAGAGTCTCCTCGATTTACTTCTAGCGCAATACATATAAAAGCAAATATACGATTAATTAATTTTCGTATAAAATTAAACATAAAAGATTCGTATTTGTTAGATAAAGTCAAAAGCAAAACTGTTGATGGTTTCGAAAACATTTTTCCATCATGTGAAAAGGAACTTTCCAATTCTCTTCTCAAAGAAAATCCTAGATTTTGAAGTTTAAAGAATTTTAACTTTAAAGAAATTTGAATAGAAGAACCGAATATCTAACATTTACATGATATTGACGTTTGGAAGAATCAGTGTGCCGTAAGACTGATTCCTCCGTGGGAATATTCTTCAAGAGAGAATGCAGGATTCTCTCAATCCTATGAAGAAATATGGAAGAAGCGCAAACGAGGAACTACGAGGAAGCGGATCTCGAAATCGCCGATATTTCAACCGATAGCGCCGGATCGAGATTTGCGATGGACGCGAGCCAACTACCTCGGGGGTAGGTTGCACTAACTCAAATTGCTTCCGTAGAAACATCGTGGAATAATCTCGTAAATTACTTAAAAATCATAACAGCTCTTATATTCTCAATCATCTCGAAAGATATCTGCGAACTGGTTCCTATCCGGAAATTACCTATGTAAAATTAACGCAAGATATCCATCCTCGAGATTCATGGACTGAATATCTCGTTCCGTCTGTCTCTAATCGCGCGAGAAGAGGCGATATAAGCGGGGAAGGAAAAACAGGAAAAAAAAATACCTTCAAGACATAGACCGATCGATACTTCTTCCCGTGTAACGCGAACGCGCGCCGAGAGGCATCGCGATTCGGATGCCTTCGTGTAAGAGAACATCGCGTTGAAATTCCGCGTGGCTGGATCGGCGCTGCGCATTACGTAATAAAAAGCTCGTCGCTCATTCGCGCGTCCGCGAGTTGCATAAAATATTCGCGATTACGCGAGGAGCTTATCTTCTTTCTTTTTTTTCAAAATATCTCGCGCATAAGTAATCTAGTTTCCTCTCCTTCTTTTTTTAGCGTTCTGATTCGAGCGTTTTTCTCCAGCACACGCGATTTAAATGCTCCTCTGTTTTCGTGCTCGCAATCAGACAGTGTATCAAGTGTATCTCGGTGTCGCCGACTGATTTTAATTCGAACGGATTATTAATACTCGATTGCGAAACGCTCTATTCGAGGGAAATCTGCGGTTTCTCGTCTCGCGGCGAAATCTTTATAAGTTATAACCGGCGCGCAGCGTATTTCCAAGCCAAGGTTAAAGTCGGTTTCGCCTGGCACTTAGTCTGAAGAATTTCTGTTATTTCCTATAGCGATATATAACGAGCGTGTATAACCCGGAAGGGCATCGATTCGGAGGAGAGTCGGTCCTTTCGAGACGCTCGATAGAGCGAGACCGTAATCCCGCAGCCGTGGAAACTACAACTTCGCTCGTTCCGCGCAGCGTAACTTTATTCGAGAGAATTTTACCGTACGAGAAAAGGTAAAGGCGCGCGCATGGGGAGCGCTAAAACGCGGAAAAGTGTTGGTAAACAACGGTAATAATGACGGCGCGCGACAAGAACGTGACCCGACTACCTCGTCCTCGAAAAGTGCGCTCTTTCATTTTCTCGCGACCGACACTTTTTTCTCCCGCGAATGAAAATTTCGCAACGCGAGGTAAAAATCTTTCTAGGAAATTTCTATCTTCTTTTGTCCTTCGTGAATTAAAATTGATTATTTAAAGCAAAAAAATTGATTGTTTAAAGCATCTCCTTGAGCTTTATCGCTGAAATAACGCCACTGAAAAGTATATTTGTAGCTAATCAATAACTATAAAACAGTAAATTATATAAGCTCCTGACACTGACACTGTCTTTTGTATTTTTAAATATCTTGTTAAATAACATATTTACGAGATAAAAATAGAGGGATATTCTCGTTCGGGCATCACTTCCTTATTCGTCCAGCTGCAGTGTATTTCGCGTCCTCAAGACCTGTTTACGTAAGTGTGAATAAGACACGCCGCATTCTAACGATGATCTATTTACGTCCACTGCTCCTCGAGATCCCGGCCCGCGGCCCGTACGCGCCTAATTTTATATTCGGAGCAAAAACTCGGCCACCATTGCCAAGTGGAGCTTCGACACAATCGATCCCTCACCCCGTGACCTTTCGTCTTTCCTCGAGAGGAGGAAAATATGAAAAAAATATTTGCGGTTTGATAAAAATCCCGAGCGCACTCCAGGAATGGTGTCTCATATAACGATACACGAGAAACCTGAAATAAGGTGCCTCGTAAAGTGAGAGCTCAGGGAAATAATCGACGGATTAATCGGGGGAAGACTGAAGGAGAAAACACGATTCTACGCGTTGTTTCGACCTAATCCTCTTTTCCGCCGTAATAGGATCACAACGAGGGAGGGAGCGAGGTCGCGAATAAATTCCGCTGACCACGTGGAAAGTACCCTCGCGTTTCCAAGGACAGCCTTCGCCGGGGTAAAAAGCTTCAGGATGGACCGGGTCGTTCGAAAAAAATTCCCCCTGCCAGACATAATCGCGCTCTCGGGTCCACATTTTAGATTTATACGACGAACGTGCAGTCTCCCTCCTCTCCCGCTCCTTCTCATAAGACGCGACGCTGGAATTATTGCGCGAGATAGGATTTACGGGTCCTATAAAACTGGAGTAAGGTATATACTATCCTCGTTGTCTTTGGTTACCGCGCGCGCATGACACGAACGTGTTTTTCCCGAGTAAGAACGGATTTAGAACGGACATTAATCGCCGACGAATGAGTAATACTCTGAAAATACGCATCGGATATAATTAAAATGGCCGGGTTTATCGACCACCGATTGCCGAACGTGCGCTATGCAGATATATCCTCTATATATCTGCTATATCTTTCGGTTATCGTCCAACTATTGCGCGCAGTTTGCTCTCCAAGTACGCGCGTTAGATCCGTAAAAAGATATCGCCACGATTTTTCAACCGCAGTCACGTTTAACGATATTTCGCAGCAGGTATTTGGGATCCGCTAGTTTCGGTAATTCCAGAAAGATGTATCGCGTTATTGCCTCGTGGATGTAATTTTAATTAACCGTTTCCCCGATCTAGAGACTGTAATTATCGTACGTTTGCGAGCGGGGACTATTCTTTTTCCGCTCGATATTCCGATACTCGGATAATACACGGTACGTCGAGGCGTAAAACTCGAGACGATCGATATATACACGTAGGGAAAATGTTACCGTTTCGAAAGATGCTATCCTGGATAAAACCATGAGAGAAAGGTTATCTCTCGAGCGGAAAATAGAGAATTCCTGGCACCGTTATGAAATGCCTCGCGTCAAATTGGAAGATGTTCCCGTTAAGAATGCATACATTTTTTTCCACATCGTCCTACGCGCGTTTAAATCTCTTCTTTCTCTTGGCCCGTGATACGCATCGTTGTTGGATTAAAAATATATATGACGTGAATGTCCAAAATGACGAAAAGCAAGTCACGAACTTATCTTCTCGACAAGAGATGATAATGAGAGCTCGATTGTCGCGCGAGAAAGAATTTCAAATAGTCAAAATTATCGACTCGAGAGCACAGATTTTCAAAATCTCTCGCTTTCGTTTCATTTCTGCTACGTGACCTTTTCCCATCACCATCCCTGTCTCGCGATGACAACTCCTACGACACTCGCCGATTAATGAGCGAGGTCAGTGAAAGGTTCACGCGCGTTCGAGAGATTAATCTTTTTTGATTTCCATCGGCATTGACCCTGCTTACTCGTTGTCGATCCATCACACCGCGTACACGCGAGCCGAACGTTAACCGGGCAGGATCGATCGTCGTCGAGGAAAAATAGCGAGAGCGATCAACCCCGGATCTCTCATAAATCGATTCCACCGTCGGCGAATAATTACGTGACTCGAGGATCTAATAGCGGGGATTCGGCACCGTTTATCTTCGTTATACAACGCGCGAGAGAGAAGTCGACGGGGAAAAAATCCCGGCGGAGATGGTTCCGGCTCGGCGATGGAGAATCACGATCGGCGCTCGTCGCGGAAGTTATCGGCGAGTCGATAAAGGCCGGTTCAACGGTCGTTCATCGGTCGAGAATCGTGCCTCCGGCGCTTCCTGCCGCGGGTTGGCAACAATGAAAGTGCTCGATTACGCGCTCGTTATGTAATTAAGATTGTTACGTGTGCGCCGAGCGAGAGCCGCGTCACCTTGCAGCTGGATGCTGCAAGTGGATACGCATCATTACACATCCCTGTTATAGTTTTCTGGTTTACAGATACGAAATTTCGGGCGCGTTCAATGATAAAATAACGATAGCAAACAAAGAAAAAATTTATATGTAAATAAAAATAGAAAATTAATATATAATATATCTATTATAATATTAATTAATATTAATTAATATATCTATTATAATATTAATATAATATATATTATAATATTATAATATTAATATAATATATATTAATATATAATAGAAAATGAATATATAATTTAAAATTATGTATATTAAGAAAAGAACAAATTTTGATTAAGATGATTGATACATTTATGATCTGCAAGATTAGACCATTAAATTTGACTTTTATTAAAATTCCACTTCCAATATACATTTATTTATTCATATTTGATTTACAGAACAAGCGTCAAATATCCACGTATTATTTTACCTCGTTTATTTTCGAAATAAAATAATTGATATAGGGAAAGAACGCGATTTATTTTTAATGCAATTTATATTGTAAAAGTATCACTTTCAAAAATATACACATTTGTTTCTAATTTTAATCTTTTAATTTCTCTTCCATGCATTCGAAATTTCCACATTTGTCAAACGAGTGGGAATTTCGCGTCGAGCCTTTGTCTTCGCAAATTTCGAAATCGCACGTACAAGGTGAAAATTATTCTCCTTCGAGCGGAAAGTTTTTATCGCGACGCTTTATGCGCGTGCACGCACGACGGTCATCGCGATAATGACTTTATCACGATCAACGTCGCCCACCCGGCGACGTCCGATATTACGCAGTCGCGGCTTCGAATCGGGGCTGAATAGACTACCGATAGAGCCAGGAGCTATAGACATCCTAGAGGAGGATGTGCAGGACCAACGCATCACGCGCGATCCCAATTTCCCGATATCATCGATCGCTCTGTGCGACACGTGAGCGTCTTAAAAATTACAGACGATTATCCCGAGATTACAAAACGCTGTCAAACGTTTAAAAGAAAACAAAAGTCGACGGCACAGACTTCAATTTTCAAATTAGCCGTTTCATCTCCGCGAGAGACGCTTTCCTCACTGAAAGTGATTACGTAGCAGCTTTTATAAGTAGCTCTTTTCAAGTGCTGCTGCCGCTGCTGCTGCTAATGACTTCCGTCTAAGTTCGAGAGAATGTGTGGCCACGCGCGTAAGTATCTCTTGTGTTTCTCTCTTTCTTTTTTTTTTAAGTTGCAAGTAGATACGTGAAAAGTAACGTAAGAACAAGAAAACGAAATAATAAAATACCTTTAGAAAAATATTTCGCGTTACACTTTAACTTGTACGCTGCCAATTTTTCCAATCGCCTCCCATCTTTTTATCGTTTCATAAAATTATACAAATATGTTCTTCAAATATCCGCGATATGAGCACATCATTAATGAACCTATACGGTTCTAGGCGTAAACATGTGCGTATTCGGCAAGGTTCCCTTTTTAGCTGATGCATCGATTACGGAGGCCATTGCCCGCATAATTGCTATTTGAATAATTCGAGTGTACGGAATAGCCGCAATTCGAACAAAGCTGCGTCATTACCATTTTTTTATTGCGCGCGATTTCAACTGAAACGCGATAGCAATATACCCTCGAGCCTTTAGCAACGATATCGATCACGAGAGAAAGGAAGAGAAAGAGAGAGGGGAGGAAAAGAGAAAATAAAAAAAAGAGAAATATAATTATTATACAATATCTTAATAAACGACGATATTTAAAAATATATCAAATTCTTTTCACATCAATGGGATTATGTAACGTGACGACACTTTGACATCTCGACTTCCGTTGATAAAAAAACAGCGAAAATTTTTATTCAGAAATATTGATTATAATTAGCATTAATAATGATTCGCGATGACGAAAATTAAACGCTACATAGCTTTTATGAATATTTACTCGCGTTTATATCGCAATTAAGCCATTAGATGACGATTATACGTGTTTCTCCGAGGCTCCATAGTTAATTCCAAAGATCCCAAAGATTGTAGCGCGTATTTATGGCGTATTACACTCGCTGCTAACAAACTGTTCAAACATCGTCGTGAAACGAAATACGGTCAGATTCGTTATCAGCAGCGTAGATATTTACGCCTCGTGATACGCGTGACAAATGCGTGAATTGGCAAGGCCTTTGCAACGTTTCAGAAAAAAAAGTGATAACGCTGCAACGCACGAAATTTCACCCGATCTTTGACGCTTGACGACACTCCGAAAGAATTCAAAGTGTCAAATTAAAATTCCGACTTACGATTTATATTGTACTTGAAGTATCAGCGTCGCGTTCGTCTAGTGTTTTAAAATAATTTTAGATCGTCGTTTTCAAATAATTTTGTATCGTAAGCGTGTAAACGGGCGTTTCGTTTTCGTTCGATATACACCACCCGTATAACACACGCAACATGCAAGCCGATAATGCTTATGCACGACTTGGTCCGACCGCTTTGAACTTGGCGAATCCCGCAAATCGCATGGAAAACAGGGTAGTAGGTCGAACATTGATATCCCTCGCGTTGAACATCCGAGAACATCCGTTTGGCATTTCTTTAACAGAGAGTCGAGAGATCTGTATTCCGAGATCGATAAGCGGATAAAAGAAAAAACCTACCTTTCATAAGATCGATAATAATATCATAGGGGGAAAACGCGACGACGCCTGTAAAATCCGCCGTGATTTCGGTGAACTCGACGAGAGCGTGCGCGAGAGATAAATGAAAATCTCCATCCACCGAAAACTTAAACGTAAGTACGAAGGATAAGCTCGGATAAGATTGCGAAGGAGGGAAGGCAACTACTTCTCGAAACGAGGGGTTAAAATTACATTTAACCACAGAGCAACTGCGAGAAATTCGTTTGGCAACCCTGTCATTTTCTCGAGGATCCTTAACGAGAGCTCTTCTCTCTACAACCTTGGGAACTCCTCTTTCCTCCATCCCGAATCCTCCGTTTACGAAAATGAAGGAAGGGGAAAATCCGAGCCTCCTCGAGGCTTGTCGAGAAATCACGCGGAAAACAGGAACTTGTACGTAACGGAATGCAATTACATTGTGATACATTATCTATGACTGTATGCATCATCGCGTTATCCGCTTTGTTGCGAGAGCTTCGAATATAGGCGTGAAATATTTCATCGACTTAATAATTTTCAAGATTTCTTATAAATTGCCTTTTAATCGCTTCGTGATTATCGACACTATAAATTTCATATAACTGGCATAAGTTATTATATAATTAGTTATATCGAATCTAATGACTCTCTTAGTAATCTCAGAATTCTTCTTTTTAATTTTATTTATTTATTTTTTTAATATTTTACATCAAAGACGCCAAACAATTTTGCAAAAATTTCGAAATAAAATTAGTCAAAAATGGAACAGATCAAATATTATTTAAAGCTATCAGAGAGAAGTTAATTTAAGCGATTTTTATCGGCGAAACTAGCGGCTTATAAAAATGCGGCAGATACCTCTGCATTCGGTCTCTTCTACTAAATTCTACGAATCAATAAACTGCACTCACGTCACGACTCGCTGGATCTTAATGCAACGCGGCCATAATAATAACGAGCGAATAGAACGTCGTGCACTGAAAATATTCTCGCGCAAGTTTTCCGCAATTTTCATAATTCGTTTTGGCGGTCGTCCAATCGCCTTGTTTCCTCTAGCGTTTTGCCTCGATAAAGACATAATTCAGTTCCGTGAATGAATACATTTTTTGCGGCGCGATAATAATTAATATCTACACATTAATAATAATTAATATCACAACATTATAAATCGCGCGAATAAATAGCATCCTTGGACTCTTGCTGTTAATACGAATTTTCATGCTCGATTTATCGCTCTGTATTGTGACTCGATAATATAAAAATACAATCATTTAATTGGGATACTACAAATATATATAATATATAGTGTAATAAAATTTTTTAATATATTATATAAATTTTTATGCTATGAACGAATATATTTATTATACGCATGAAAATATATATCGAGTCCGATTATAGTGTGAGATGTCAAAATGACAATATAATAGCGACAATATATAACATATATAATTTAATTTTACAGCCAAAAGATGCACATAAAATTGCATCTACGTAATTAATAGAAGCTTAACTATTGTTTCGAAAAAGATCGATAAATATAAATATAATTCTAAGCACATCGAATACATCGAGATTCCGAAACACTATAATGCAGATAAATAAAATTGTCGACTCGGGTTACGGTGAGGTTAGACGCGGAGATCGTCCAACGATCATCGAACGACGCAAAAGATACATCGTCATGCGACTCGAGAAAGGAAGAACGCGGTGATAACCCCTTTACACACCGATACATACAACGAGAACTCGGAAAAGCGGATTGCGTTCTCGAATAGAGAAGATTAACGATCCTCTATTGAGGGAACGCGCGAGTCCGTGTTCCGCTCTCGTTCGACAATGTTATTCTTAGGCGAAGCAGCTGCGAAATTAATGAAGGCGATCGTGCAAGGGGGAGGGGGGAGATAGAGAGAGAGAAAAAGATAGAGAAGCGTGAAATAATCTCTCGCTCACGCGCGCGTCACACAAAGGGATATTTCGCGCTTCTCACGCGGAAACGTCGTCTAGCGAGTAGCGGTTTTGCGAGTGATGGATGAGAGCATTCTCCGCGCACTCGAGACGAAAAAGTCGTAAAGGAAAAGAGAAAGAGACGGTGGTATATCGTCGGAAACGCGTGACTTTCACGTCGAGTTAGAGAATTGACTTGCGACGAAGTTGCGCCCGAGGAATTGATATAAACGCGAGCCACGACCATACCTTTAGATTTTCGCGTTGGATAGAGTAAAGAATCGCATCAGCCAAATTGACGTTTCTTCTTCGACTGGACGCAGCCTATCTTTTCGAAGAAATTAACAATCATTTATTTATTTATTAACGGAATATGCATGAGAATTTATTACATTAATAAGAAGAGAAAAATATCAGATTAATGATAGAAAAAATAAATTAAAAAATAAAATATGGTATAATAAAAAAATTAGAAAATTACAATTATAAAATTTTATGTAAATGGTATTGATTTTGAAAGGGACGCTTTTAATATCGGAAAAAAAATTGGGTCAACGACAGAGATTGCGACGTTCGTTTAAGAATATCCCGTTTAAGGACATTCTCGATAACGTACAATTAAATAAAAGGTGTGCGCCGGGAATTGTTTTCGTATACTTTGGCCGATCGATTCGACTGCGGCGCGAGTAGTCCGCATATCACGTGATTGCCACCGATCCCGGGATATTTGCCTATCTGCTACGAGCGACGGTATTTGCGCGCTGAGATTTTCCAATTAAACCGTGATTAATTCCGTGACAGCCAGTCGGAACGTGCGCGCCCGGTTGTTTACCGCGGAAGCGAAAGGAGCGAGGGAGAGAAAGAGAGGGAGAAAACAAGATCGATGAACGGGGCACGCCGGTTGAAATCGATGTTAATCCGATTTCGATAACCGAGAGTAACCGGCAGTTTGTTTGCCTTCCCGAGAAAGCGTCGCACGCGTCGCGAAAATAACGCGTGAAACGATCGGCCGGTCGATGCATCGCGGCTCCCTCGATTAGCAATCGCTCGTTATCCCGTTAACGGGGATCCCGGCGGAGAAGTCCTCGACACCGAACGGAATTTACGGTATATTAAACTTTTTTTTTCCGGCCGAGAGACGACCGCGGTGGGGATGAATGGACGCTGCTGCGAGTGCGGCCGATTGATGGACGTGTACCAGCTGTGCAAATAAATTTGCAAAGTCGTTTAAAAATACGCGTCGGCATCGCCGGTGAGAACCGCTTGTTTAGAAATTTCGAGCTTTATATATTGGCACGAGATTCCGCAAAATATTGCTGCTCGTTTTATCCGTTAAGTGAATCATTCATTTTCCAGATTATAAACACACACACACACATACATTAACGCACGAGCAGGAAAATAAAAATAATTTATTATCATCAGCGTTATCTATTCAGTGTTCGGCACCGTTATAACTTTAGACGGTTCAGAAATTGGAAGATCCAAAACGGAATATATATATTTATGCATAAGTGTTTGTGTATTTTATTTTTTTCAAATGTTTTTATTTTGCGACACATAAAATTATAGACAGATTGTTCCGAATTATAGATGCAAGCGGAAGGCTGTATGAGTCAAACACAAAATGCATAATAAAAAGCAGACACAAATAAACATGAAGATATAAATAAATTAGGATATAAATAAATTTGCAACGTACAATGCCAAGTCGCGCAGACAAACGCTTAGAGGGCGTCCCAAATTTCTCAGAAATAAAGAGCTTAAAATATCTCAGAGAATCTGACTTATATTGTCGACAAATATCGTAAAAATTTGCCCTAATTCTTGCGATTGAATATAGCATTCGTATAATCAATTTAATATATTTCAGGTACATTTGAAAGAATGAAATATGCATATGAAATCTATCTTGAATAATTATTAAACTTATTACAAAACCGGCTTTGAGAAAATATAATCCAACTAGCGTTAAACAAATCATGCTGATAACAATAATAAAAATAATAATAATAATAACATATAAAATAATAGTAATAATAATAATAATAAAATAATAATATGGTTATCGTTATTATTCTTGGAACGCATGACTTATTTAACGAGAATAAAGTGACAAGCAGTATTTTATTTTATAATGCAAAACAATCAATTACAATAAACAATTATTTGCAAATAACATCAATTACATCAGAGTTGTGTGTGATTTCCTTCGAAAGTAAACGATGCAATTGGTCGATTCTAAAGCGATGCACGATCGTCGCGTGCGTGCCGAGGATACACGTGCATCGGGCATAAGCGTATAGATTCCATTACAGCGCGATAAAAACCGGCCCCGTCCATCGCGCGACCTTTAACGTAATAATCACGCTCATGTAAGTGAAACGCACGTCAAAGCTGGCGATAAGTCACACACTCCAGATAGTTATCCTCGCAAAAAATATAATAAAAAAAAACGGGAACTAATTGAAAGAAATTAATCTTGTCGCGAGCGAGTAACGGAATGAAATCGTGCGCTCCCCTCGTCTCGTATTCCACGAAAGAGGGAAAGCGAGCTAAAAAAAAAAAACGAAAGGGATTTATTTACGTTCTCTATTCCTCGTAAACCAGCTACTCGATATATCCTGAAGTATTCATATTTGCGTAAAAAATTTCCGATATAGATGCATAAGGCGGATACAGTTGAAATTCCGCTGCACTGCAATGTTTCGCTGATGGTCGCTGTTTGTTTCGAGAGGACGTAACACAACGCTAGGAGGGAGCTCGACGGACAAATAACGATTGCAGCGATTTATTTCGCGTTCGTAAGATTAAATCTGCGTGCAGAGCGTTTCTCGAAAATAGCTCGACAAACCTTGAAGTTTACTTTTTACGCATCGAGGCCGATTTTCGCGCGTCGAAAAAAATCATTTCCAGCAGTCTCTCTAACTAAGCGTTCTCGCACAATCGTTTCCCATACAATTCCTTACTCATTAAAAATGAAATACCCTTCCAAAGTTCGTAAACATTTGCAATCGATAAAAAATGTAAGATTAAAATCGTGAACACCCTTTATTGTCGGAAACTTTCTCTCGTCAAATTATGTCCCTTTCGCGGGGAGCCTACGGATATCAAGGCCGTGACTATCGTCACCTGTTCGTATGTGCTACATAATTGCGGCCGCGGAACGAAGTAAAATCGAGCAGCGACGAGCATATTACGTCGTAGACACACACGTACACGCTTTGTCGTTGTGTGTCATTCGTGGCGCGAAACTCGAGCACACTCGTCGTCACGTAACAACACGCGACCGCGTGCATGCGCGCGTTACAACGTCACGGCGTGTCGCACGCGTGACAGCCGCCACCACTCGTCACGACACGCTCGTTTCGCGATTATTCGAGAACGCGCCTCATTAATTAATTAACTCGAGACCGAGCTCGCGCACGTGAATCTCCGACGTTCCCGCCCACGCACCCGATGATTCCCGCGGACTTTGTACGAATTTGCTTCCCGATCATTCCAATTAACAGCTCTATTTTAATAACGGTCTGACCTTTCGACACTAATCTTCAGATGCCACAAGGTTTATGTTTTAAATCGAAGCATTTCCAACGTGAGAAAATTCTCCCTAGGAAGTTGGAGGGAGGATATTATTCTGCAAACGATCGTAATTTCGTGTAAATTTGAAACTTAATCGCTTATCGACGCTTACGCACGACGATAAGCCTTGTCAAGGTATCGATTCTCGCGAATATCACTCGCGTAACTGTAGGGATTTCGAAGATGAATTGCAAAAATCGTAATCGTAGAATGTTCGCGCGTCGTCTTATCAACGAGGCCCGACAATCATGCGATCGCGAGCGAGATTATATTTATTATTCGTTGACCTCGCATCATTTCCTTTGCGACGTCATCCTCGACGAGAAAAAAAAACCTGCGAGATTACGCAACGCTTTATCGCGCAAGCACGCGAAATATGCCACGCGTGCATGCGTGTGCATACATGTGTGCGTTTCTACACGTATGCGTGCGCGTAAATCATCATCGCTCGTCACGGCTCGCGATCACCGCCCACGCGCGTGTTCCAAGTTCGTCCCGCGAGAAGTGAGCCGCGGAAGGCCGAAAAGTCTTCCGAAACGATTGCGTACTCGCTCCGGAATTCTCGACGAGTCTCGCATATATTTATGGGATACTCACGTGTCCGTCTCTCTCTAGCGCTGCTCCCGATGACGACGTCGCGCTCCACGGCTTACTCCACACTGCGATGAGTCCTTCCAACGAGAAACTTCCTCCTCTTTCACTCAAACACTCGCGCGCGAAGATAGAAAGGAGGATAGGAGATGACAGATGAATCTGGGGCGGGGTAAAGTATAAGTGCTTCCTTCACTCGATAAGATTTCACAAAAATTGCACGGTACGTGTGTATAAAAGTAAAAAAAGAAAAGCACCGCGAGACACGCGGGAATGGAGTGGAAACGGTGGCGGACTCGCTCCCCTTTCCCTCTCTCTCTCTCTCTCTCTGTCGCGCGTCCTGTCGCGTTCCCTCGATTAACTGCTCTTCGACCTTCGCGAAGCGGTGTTGCGCGACTGAGATTGTGTCGGGCACCGAGACCGAGCGAGGCACTGAAAAGAACTCCTTCTCGCGCGCACGCGTACGTACACACCGTCCTCCCCGTCCTGCGTACCTGTGTGCAATAGCGAGATCCGTATAGGTAGCTTCGTATCTGTGCGTGAGAACGAGAGAGAGAGAACGCGAACGTTTTATCGTCCCCTTCCTGCGATCCGTAACCACGTTTCGACGCGTACAAAACGACGCTCGCGAGTGCCGCTGCGAGACTGGAACGCGGGGTAACATGTGCGGGCTCTTACATAGCGCGCCGAGTGGTGGGGATGAGCGAAAAGTGGGGAGAGGCGAGGCGCGGTGGTGGGGGCCGCTTCCCCGCTCGCCTACCCCCTCCGCCACGGCGAGAAAGAACTCGGCGGTTAGCTGGCAAGGACGCCGGTGCCTCCGACGACGACGCGTCGATCGCTCGCTCTTTCGGCGCACGGCTCGTCGTCCGCCTCGACGTGTTCCTCTCGCGCGCGCGCTCCCCTTCCCTCTTTCTCGTTCTCTTTTATTATTATTATCTCTAGCTGATTATATTTTGATCCGCTTGTCGTATATTTCTGGATCGCGCTCCTCAAGCGAATTTTCTCGGAATAAAATTAATTTATATCTGCCCTCCCTCTTTCTTTTTCACATTTTCTCTCGCTCCCTTTCCGCTCCTCTTTCCTATTACACTTTTACGCGTGTATATATATTCAGCTTTCGATCCATCTCTTTCATTTAATATTCGATTCTTTTTACGATTCTCTCGTGTACTCACTCTATCCCCGTCGGGGGATTTTACCTTGCAGCATCAAACATGTTGTTATTTATTTTTCTTTTTGCAGTTTTAAAATATAATGAAACACGAGGATGAAAGGTATCGATATAACAAGCGCGTTTCAACGAAAAATATATATATTTCTAATTAAAGGTCGAAAATAATTTTCAACCTAATTTTCCTTCGCGAAAATTGTGAAATTCGAAGCTCGGCGTATCATGAGTATTTTCATACATTTACAAAAGCGTAAACAAAAAAGTAAATATAAATTTATCCCGATGCATGCGAAACTGATATTTAATATCGCAAACATTTCGGTTTGTATCGCAAACAGCGGATATGGAACATCGCGAATTCCGCGAGCGACTTATATTACGACAAACAACGAGCAAGTAAACAACGTCTCTCGAATCGATTTCTTTAATTTCCATTTTCCGCCTTTATAAGCTCCCGCGGAGCCTCATATCGTAGATACAACCGCGGCGAACAAGTAACGCGTGACGCACGCGAGGAGGAAAATTACCGGGTGTGCAGGAAGATGCGTATCGGAACTTCCGCGATGAACTAAGACAAGAGGTGGCGGCGCGCGTCTTGCGTTGCGTGTGTGTGTTTGCGGCGGCGCAACCGCGAGACGAGAGAGAAATGAATTGCTTTTTGCGCGGTGGCGCGAGAGAAAGAGAGAGAAAGAGAGGAGAACGTTTTGTTTGCCCGCGATAATGAGAAGACTCGCGGCACCGCCGACATCGTTCTTGCCCGCTCGTCGCGGAAGCAATTGTAAAATCGTTCCGCCGCCTTTATGCCGCGCGTACAAGCGTTAATTCGCGCCGCTCGTCCCTCCTTTTGTTCGCCTCCGCCGAGGACAATGATACCTCTCGCGAAAGCGACACTTTTGAATTTACGTCTCCGCGATATTTCGTTCGTGAGCCGTCGTCAGATGAGGCGATTCGTTCGACGCGATAAAAATCCGATGCCCCTCTCCTTCCTCCTCTCTCTCTCTCTCTCTCTCTCTCTCTTTCTCTCTCTCTCTCTCTTTCTCTGTTTGTGTCAACACGAGGGACACCCGGTGCACGCTTCTGGTAGTTTTGCTGCCAACTCGAGATTGCACACGCAGGCAGGGTATAGAGTTCAGGCGAGTGGAAAGTTCGGAGGAAACAAACGGCAATGCGTCTTCCCGAGTGGGGGAAACTAATTTTAGATGCGTTTCGACGTCATCCTCGCTTCGCAAAGAAATTATTAATTAACGGCGCTGAAATGTTGCGTTTCGGAAACGGGGGAACAGTTTGCAATTACTCCAAAACGCTCCGGATATGTACACGAGTGCGCGCGCACACGTGTCACGCGATAAACTGCAAGATTTAATCGCGATACCTCGTAATTTAATCGACAAAATTAATTCGTTGATATATCGCGATTTCCAATAAAATTGATAGTTTTCAAGCGTCCGTTGCAACCATCTCGAGCACGTAACGAGATATGGAAACGCACGTGTTTCCCTCCCCCTTTTCGGCCCGAAATCATCGAGTAATTTCGTCGTCGTGAACGTTGCACCTGCAACGCGCGTCTGCGAATTTTCACCGCGCAATTTAAAGGGTTAAAGCTGCCGACACGCGCACGCCAAATGAAGGACCGCCGACTGTCCATCACCAGGAAGAGAAGTTATATATCGTGTTTAACGAGTCCCTCCTCTCCCCCCATCCCCGAGAATACCCGCCATTTGTTGCCACCGTTGTGCTGCCGCCTTATCGTACTTCCGCACCGCCTGTATACAACACGAGGTTGCATCGGCAAAGAAAGAAACGATTTCTCGCGCAGAAATAAATCGAGAGCGATAAATTTCGTTGCAGGGCATTCGATTTTCCGAGAAAATTGGGAAATTAATAATGCGTTTCCTTCAGCTCGAATGATCTCGCACGATCATTGTCGTCGAATTTATCTAGCCTGATACGTGCAAAAATACAACGGACATTTCACATTTAATAAAGCAATAACGATAATCCAAGTTACCGAAGGCGTTGGATAATAAAGTATGAAAAAATGATTTTTATTTTTTCAATAGAAAATGCTGTATTTTTTGGTAGATATATTTTAAAAATTGTAAGAAAATATTAAATGTTTTTTTTCTCTCTCTCTTTCTCTCTCAAGTCAAGAATATCTTGTTTATCTAATAACGGTCGCGGCTTATCGATATAGTTTCCAAGCCGCAGTCGATAATCTCTGTGTCAGTTATTTCTTTTTTCAAAAAAATACGCGCGGAAAATAACGAATCGATGCCTCGATCGCTTTCCTCCCCTCTCGCGATATTGCAATTTTGTTTGCGCGGGTCAAACGAGAGGATCCGCATCGCGTCATCGAGAGGAATTCGTCAACGTATTCGAACGCGACACACGTTTCCCGACTCGCGTTCGCGACAGAAATAAATTGGGGAAAATTTGCCCGGCTCTTGCGAGCGGGCAGATGAGGGGAGAAAGAAAACAAAACAAAAAAAATGCTCCGGAATGCGGGAGGAGAACTGTTCGCGCGGCAACGTCAAATATTTGCGCGCGAAAACAGTTGCGTGCTCGCACGTTCGAGTTTGCACTCGATCAACGATGAAAAGAGGGAGGAGAGAGATTGATATTTCTCCGTATTGTCCGGAATTTCTGGGCGATAAGAATAATATCAACGGAAGTGAATAAAAAATTATCTGCGATCCGAGGCCCGAGATGCTTATCACGGCCGAATACGTGAATGGATCTCGATTCGATACGAGTACGAGATAAATTATGTGAATATGAGAAAGTAAACTCCGACAAACGAGCATAATTTCCACTCCTCTTCGTACTTCATGTCAAGAGAAGGAGAAAGAGGAGATATTTATTTAAGAGAGTATCCATCAAGGGAGAATCCATCGATAAGAGAAGAAAGACGTTAGATGTTAACGGTATAAAATAAGATAAAATGAAATGAAAGAAAAATACAAAATTAAAAATTAGAATTAAAATTTTATATAATTTCATTTTAGGAATACTTTTGTATTTTGCACAATTTACTCGACGTACGATGAATAATTGAAGAGCGGAGATGAAACGCTCACACAGTGGGAACAATAATATACACGATAAGACTATAATTCGCGGCCGTAAAATGCGTGACAGCGTAATTCCCGCGTGGTACCGATTTTTACGCCACGCAAATTTGCGCGCTCGTGATGGCTTAAATCACTAGCTTCCCTCTCGGTCGCCTCGTTTAACCGGCGATCGTTAATTTTCTTCCCGTCGCGGACAAAAATTTGAAAATCAGTACCGTTCTAGCCACGAAACGCGGCGTGAGTCATGCAAACGTGGTCGTTCCACGTTTCTGCCGTTACGATAAACGCAATCGTATTCCGCTGATTTAGCGCCGGTGTTATCGTTCGCAAGAAATATATGTATATCGAAATCGCACATGCGTTACGATTCGCACTGAATCGACGCGATATAGCCATTTCGTCCGGAAATTAGGGAACTTTACACCTTTAGCGCGAGTATCTCGAGGGATTCGATTCGATTAATAAAAATTCCATGCAAGAGTAAATTTGTAATCCGTCGATTCCATGTTTTTAATACAAAAAATAAATATATCTGATATACACCTGACTTTGTTAAACCATTCATATCGCGAGAGATCGGAGGTGCACGTCGTGTAAGAAAGTCCCAGGTAGGGTTGCCAGACGTTCTCCAATTTAATAAAATTTTTTCTGTCCTTCGAAGGACGCTATTTGTCCTCCAATTTCGGCAAATATATTGAAATATATTAATAATTACGGCTGCAATACTTATTTATTTTAAATCATCTGCCTATTCGATTTCCTTTTCTTTTGGGTTCTTAAAATTGTGTCCTCCATTCGGGATTTTCAGATCTGGCAACCCTAGTCCTAGGGTAAGCGCAAGCTGAAAACACATCGTTTCGGAACGTCCGGATTGTCGCAAGGTGCGCAGATTCGAGCGCGTCTTGTTTTGCATCTTGCGTAACGCGATACGCAACGAAACCAACGGGGAAGGGAAGGGAGAAAGAGGGGAGGAGGAGAAGGCGTTTCTGCCGCGAACGGAAATTGTACCCGCGCGTTGCGTAAGAATTGTAAGGACTGGTCGACCAACGATAACGACAGCGTGTAATCGTATCGCGGCTAAGTAGCTTGGCACTTAAGCTACAAAACATCGTGCAAATCTTCAACGAGTTTCTCAGATCTCGGACTTGTTCCTTCGCCATAATAAGCGCCGAATCGTGCGCGAGAAAAGACGAAGGTCCCTGAACACAAATCTATCTAGCTAAATGTCCATCATATCCATCTTCAGCAATAATTCTTAAATTAAAAATCGCCAACTCTTGATATTTCATAGGATATTAGCTAACAATCGTCATCGATAATTATCATAAATTATCATAAATGTTTAATATAATTATCATAAACGTTTAAATTCCTTCAGTGCTCTTACATACGGTATTTTTTAGTTTTTTACGTTTGGATGCAGAATGGATCATTTTTTTAATCACACCGTTATAGAATATTTTAGAATATTTTATTATAATTTTAGAATATATAATTAAAAGCCTTTAAAAAAAATACCGCGCAGAAGAGCATTACTGGAATTTAAAAATTACTAGCCATAATTACATTAACGATGATTGTTACCTAATATGCCAAGAGTGTCACTGAAGGAATTTAATAATTATTGATGATAATTATTAATATCCCGCGATATTATGGAATTAACCTTTGTTCGACTTTACTTCCATTCGCCGGACATTTCGATCGGAAGCGGACGCCTCGATCTACTGGGATCTACGCGACGTTATTAAGACACGTGCGCGTAATTCGGACGTAACGCGAGCCACGCTTCGGCGAGTACGCTTCGCCTCCCCCTGCCTCCTCCTCCGCCCTCTTCCCCGTCGAATCCCCCATTCATGAGAAGGCGCGGATTCTATAAGCGGCTTCACGAGCGCTCGGCCGAGCCGAGTCGGTTCACTCGATTTCATTCATTTGATAGATAATCGTCGTGTTCCTGTTTGCGGCTCGGCAGGGACGTGCCAAGCGCAACAGAGCGAGCCGTTCCTGCGCTCAAGGTCCAGGGTTCCGGGCTCCGCAGAGCATCGCTCGCGTTGTCTTGCTGCACCTTTCTGAGTGATGTAGGAAGTTGCCAAGTCGCGTTATTACAGGATGACGACGTGGAATTTTCTCGAGTCGTCGAGATTTTACGAGACCACCGTATGCGTGCGCGGAAGTCTCTTCTAACGTTCGTTGCGTTTCAGGACGTGCCTCGTCGCCGTGAGGCGCTTTTTACTTATTTGGACGATGGTTTTCAATTTCGTATGAAATAAAATCCTGAAATGATAGAGATGTGTACCTCGGGGCTCAATTTTTTTCAAAATATATATTCATGTATATGCATGACAGATGTCACTGATCATATGTTCGATACTTGACAGTTTGATCAATTACGTGTATTTTTCGATTCTTCCGAATTTTGTAAAGCACGTAAGTATATTTAAAATTTGGGGGAGGAAATTAAAAGAGTTTATAAGTAGACGTATTATTTTTTGATGTTGCTAATCTCCGAGTTTCAAATCAATAAAATGAATGCGTGTTATCATCTTTCTATTTTTTTTTTATTATATATTTTTCATTTAGCTCCGATCGTTTATCTTTTCAAACATCTTCTCAAACAATCTTTTCCTCGTTCGATCGCGAAATTTTATTTTTTTCGCGACGCGCGGTTCATAAGGCGCGAATCAAGTAACCGCGCGCAAAGCGTGTGCGTGCACGTGCTTCGTAAACGCACACGCGCGGGCCAGCGCGGCTCGGCCACGGTCATCTCGAGACCTTCTTGCGCAGCCACCGCACTCACACACACACACACACGGATGCACACGTGTACACGCATGACACACGAATCGGCGAGGAGAATTACGCAACGGCACAATTGCGTGTACCGCAACGTAACGAGTTCCACAATAGAACGACCGGTCACACGACTTCGCCTTCTTTCCACCAGCCTAGGTCTCTCTTTTTCTCCCCTCTCTTTCTTCTCCCCTCTCTTTCTTTCTCCTTTAGCCATTCATAAACTCGTCCAGAGAAAAACTAGAGCTGTTTGGTAATCAAATAGTGATAAATAATTTAATATTTTAATTAAAAATGCTATAAAAATATAATTTTAAAATCACATCTTATCTTCACTCACAATAAATATAATTAATAAATTTATATCGAATAATCATCAAATGTAAATAATTTAAAAATATAAATTAATAATGCATGAAAGAATGGTGAGGCTCTCATTAATAATGTATATATATTAATAAATAATATGAAATATATATTTACATAAATTTATACCTCGATAAATAATTATAATAAATATTAAAATTAATTAATCTCAATTCAAATAACATATAAAATGATTATGAAATTTATGAAAATAATATTAGAATAATTCACATATAAATATATAAATTAATAATCCTTTTAAATAATTTTCACATTATATAATACTAGTTTGATATATTAGAAAAACTAATCTTAAAGTTCATGATTTTAAAATAATATAATACGATTAAAAATCAAAATTTAATTTACTCATAATAAATTTTGAAACATAAATAGGTTTTTATCTCGTATATGAATGAAATTTCGTAATGGTCAAAATAGCGGAATCGTTACTTTTATACTCGACTTGGCTATACGAGGCTTGGATGTATGCGATAAATGTTTCAGCGGTTGTTGAGTCGCGATGTGTCGCCATTCATTTTTCAAAAGTGATAACGCGACAATTTTACAAATAGGGTCAAAGTTGTTTTTGTATTATTTCCGAGACACGCGCGCGATACATTTTGGAAACATTCGCTACGAATGGTTCTTCCCTGACAAAAATACCGAACTTGCGTCGTTTTCAAGTACATTACTCGTCGATAACAATTTCGCTGGCGATAAATAGATACTGGAGAACGTCCGGAAAATACAGTTTCCTTAATCGTGCGACATAGTTTTTTTTTTTGCAAACATAGTTTTTTAAAAATACAACAGCGTTCTAGAAACACGTTGAAAAGTAAACGTGTAAAAGTAAACGTTATAAACGTCAACGAAACTATCGCTATCGAGAAGCTCCATCGAGCGTGGCGGAATAACATTGCCGCGCGCAATCATGCGGTGAGCCTGAAATGCGATTGTCGATTTATCGACACGCATTTATCAGAGAACGATCGGGCTAGTAAAACGATCTCACGAGAACGATCGTAGCGAATGTCGTTGCTTGACGCTTATGTAATTTCGAGCGTAATATCGCTCTCACGTTTTAACGAGATTGATACCGATGCGTCATCCAAGATTAATCAAACGTTCCTTAAATTCAAATCTGCTGAAACAAAAAGCTCCACCGTTAAAAGGTATATAGGAAATTTTCAGAAATATAAAAAAAAAATGAAATTCTTGTTTCTATTTTGTATTGATTTCAAATCATGAAAATTAACGTACAATTTTTAAATCGAAATTCGAAATATATTTATAAAAGACAGAACTACAGAGACCCTATACCATGTTATAAAGTTTGCATCACAGAATTTTAAACGCATTATTTTTATTCATTAGTTTTTGAATGATGATCGAAATAAATGCGATTTACAATTTACTTGAAAAATTGAATTTTAAATAATATTTCGCAACAGTTTCTTTTTATGAATTTATATATTTTTTTCAAGTTAAACCATCAAGCAAAACGAAGGAATTTCTTCACTGAACTTAATTCCTTCAGATGTCTAGTTTTGTATAAAAGATAATTTTTAAAAATTCCTTTTATGAATGGAAAATGACAAGTTTAAAGAGAAAATGTTTATTTTTTATGTTAAATAATTTATCGATGTTAAATCTTGATCATCATGCAGTTACAACATGACTACAATACTATTATTGGTCTTTTATTTCAAAATATCTGTTGCAATTTTTCATCTTGATTTTATTATTAAAAATATATATATATTTTAACAAAAAATATTTATTTATTTAAATAACAATTTTACACAATTTTTAATAAGTAACTTATTTTTCGATTCATTAAACTTCTGTAAATACTCCTTCAGTTAATACTCATGTCGATTTATGTCTCTAACTACAATTTAGAATAAATTACGCGGATTAATTGTTAAAAATATCTAAAGAATTTTTATTTACATTTATACACATTTTTCCGAAATGATATTTCATTTTAAATAAGAATAAAATTAATCGTGCGCGAAAGAATTAACTGTTGATAAAATTAAGGGGAATTGGCAATTCCGGTAAAAAGATAATATAAAGTATTACGATAAAAAGATATACACTTACACACTACATACGATGACGCTAATCGTGTTAGTTGTTGCGCCAACGAGGCATGAGGTAAGAAGCAACTATCGAACGCGCGGCGGCTAAAAAGGAAAGTTACTATTGGCATCTAATAAACGGCGTTTCTGCGCGGTGCGTAACCATGTGTCACTTGACTCGTGCTAATAATCGATCGGCCGCCGATCGACCTTCGAACATTGAAATATTGCGCACAACGTATACCTGTGGCAGTCCAATGCGTCCAAGGTCTCCGCGATTAGTGGGTCACAGTGTATACGTTTAAACGAAGGCGACCGATTCGCGACGCGATTAAATGTGCGCCGAATCTAATTAAGTACGGCAAAATTAACGGACTCGTATCCGCATTCGATAACATACGCGGAATCAAGGAGGGAATGCGTTTTTTTTTGAGATTTTATCGAATTGCATAAATGAAAATAACAAAAAATTGCTGACATGTTTGCATTAAATGTGTTTTATAGCCTCACAATAAAAAGAGCGCAAGCGTGTACTTTATCATTTTTTTCATTTATCATTCTTTGATAATCGCAAGGATAAGAAAAGAACATGAATTTCAAATATGCAATATGTAAAAGGAGCTTGGAGTTCAGAAATTTTTAAAATTTCAAATCGGAAAAAAAGACGAATTTAAAAAAATATAAAAAGGATAGAAGGTAAATTAATAAATTTAATCTTTCATAATTATGTACGATATATTATTTTACTTATATATTAATTAATAATAATTACTATTTTTTTATTAAATATATTATTTAATATTATTTTTGTATACTTTCTTTCATTTTGTAGAAAATTTCTATTCGCGCGATCGAAAAAATGAGCGAATAGGATTTTCAACTTGAGCGATAACGTGGACTCAAACTAAAATTGATTGACAAATTCTCATTATAAGATTATCCGATGTTATTATTGATGCGATAAAACCCGATTTATTTTGCGAGCAAGAACAAGATTGAACTCTCATATAGCATTCTAACGATCTATAGCGATTAAAGTTATATCACGATTAAAGTTATATCGCGATCACATGTCGTAACGATTGGTCTCGCTTAAAATATATACACCCCTCGAAATAAAAATTTTCTCAATTCGATTTTTTATAAGATGTCAAATCTAATCATCTCTCCAATTTATACTATTTTTTACAATAATCAAATTAACATCGATGTAATGGTAGATTTATGTAGATGCAGACGTAACGATATAAAAAAATAAGCGTAAGAAAATAATTTCTCGTATTAATTTATTTCTTGTAACGACAGATCAAAGATGGACGAAGTACCATATATTTAATTATATTTTTTTAAAATGACGATTATAATTTTAATGCATTGTGTGTAGAAAATAACGACGAGAGTCGGAAACGTTCGCGTTTTCTCGCACGTATGACCTTGAGCCAGTGCACGCTCGCGATCGTCCTGGCGATTATTTAACGCGACGGCATATAAATCGTCGTCGACGTAACAACAGCATAATTTACGAACGTTACGCTATAGCGCGCGACGCGATGTTTCCCCTCTCTCTCTCCCCTCGATATCGCCGTCGTCCTTGAATTTTTCCTTCCGGTCGCGTCATAAATTTTGACAGTAGGAAATGAGCTTGTGATGGCGCCCATTGTTCAACACGCTCGCCGAAAGGAAATTATATTATTAACCACATGTTTCAGCAACATTACGATAAGTACACTGACAAAGCTAATTATTTTCTTATTAAATTCATTTTTTCCTACTTAAAATGGAGGAAGAAGAGAGAAGGGAGTTATATACATATTTTCTCAAATATATTAAATTCACTGTAGTTTTTTACAAAAAAAAGAGGAGTCGATATCAATTTTAATTATGAAAAAAGATGAAAAAGATATATCCATATTTTCTTTATTTGCGGAGACAAATCGATAATAAAATAATGAAATAAAGACAAATTGTCCCTCCTTATTTTAAACTACTTTTAAAAAAAAGTTTAGACTGTAATTTTTATCTTAAATTAAAATAAATAAAAAACTATAATAAATAATTATTATAAATAAAGTTTACTTTATCTCATGTTATATATATTTTTCTTATAAACTTACGTATATCTCGTTTTACAGTTGCGACTTTCGTATTCACGATAATTTTATGGAACATAATTTCCAATTTCTACATAAAACTTTTATTTTACTCAATTTCGAAGCAGTCGTGTTTTTAAAATAATGTATAATAAAGATACAATATAAAATAATAAATTTCCAAAGAAACGAAGGACAAAATTATACTGAAGGAGTCTTTCAATAATTATATAAAATGTCACGATGTGACAAATATTCATTTTCTTGCCAATATCTCGAACAAATTGGCTCGACATACTGTAATAATTTATTACATAATTTAATGTAAAATGTGAATAAAAGATTTAAGAGAGAAGAGTCGTAAGACAGAAATAAACGAGTATATTATAGGTATATGCAAATTTGTGAAAAAGGAGGATAGTTATGAATATTTTATTATCTATATAATGATAGAAATTAATTACTTGAAGGCTTTAACAAGACATACACATATGTATCTAAAATATTCATTTTTGACTTGTTAAATCAACAAATATTTCACATAAAATTTTAATTACACACAACAAAATTATTCCTTTAATTATTTATATCTTTTGTCTAGAGAATAACATTATATTTTAAATATCCTGAAAATATTTGTACTTTTCACTTCTGTAGAATATTTATTATGTCTATTTTTGATATTAAAAAATCCGTTACTTGAAATGTTATATGCCACCTATAAAATCCACGATGTCACCTGCGTAACAAGAAGCGAGGTCTTTCCAGTGGAATAATACCGACACTGGTCGGTCAAAGACGCGCACGATACGTAATAAAGTACAGCGATAGAGACGGTTGAATGGTGGTGGAATAGCATATGCTAGATAATGGGTAGAAGCTTATGTGTGCCACACAGTCGGACGCAGTATCTTAATACGACATAACGACATCTCCTATTACGAATTTTCCGCGCGACGACGCGTTTTCGCGATTATTAGACGTAATTTCCGCGAGGAAAGCTCGTATAAAACCATCGTATTAATAACAGTCTTAATTAATTCTTTACAGCGCATCTCTCATCCAATTGAAGAGAGTCGACGATCGCGACATACGACAACTAGTTATTATATAATCATCGGAAAACTTGTAAAAAATCATTCTCGAGTTACGTCATTTGCACATTTTATATTTTTGTATGTCCATATATCACGAAAGAGAATCAGGATATATTTATACAGTATCTAATCTTCTCGATGCGATCGAGATACTCTTTAATGATTCTCGCTATATTTAATCGACTTACTTCGTTCATTACAAGGTCGAACATAATTAGAGATAAAAGTATTGTGACAGACAACGTGGCGCTACTTTGTCGCATGCCAGAGAACATAATGGTTTCTTGGCTGCAAATAACACACATTTTACCTCACGTACATTTTACACGACATGATAATCTATTAATCTTCATAAATAAATTCTGAAAAGAAAGAATATCTTAAGGTTTACGCCTCACGCGTTAATAAATGAAATCCGATAAATCGACGTCTCTATCTCTTTCTCTCTTTCAATCGACGAATAATCCAAAGTCTCGGATACTTTATTCGCTGTCAATGAGATTAATTCGAGGCGTCGATCGATTCGGAAAGGGAATTAATGGATCCGTCGTCGCGTCGTATAAACAAATTTTTCATCAACTGGCGCTAAGAGACGTAGCTCTAAAAATATCTCGGCGCCGAAAAATGCGCGGCAGGGCGAGACGTCGATTCGCGATTGGTCAATCGAACATATTGTCGAGATGAAAGAAGAAGAGAAGGAGGGAAGGTGGAAAAAGAAGCACAAGATCGATCGTCCCGAGGGAGAGCCGCTGCCAAAAGCAGCGATGTGGCAATCGCCGCGTTCTTTTATGCCATGCCAGCTCAGCCTCCTGCTCTCTCTCTCTCTCTCTTTCTCTCTCTTTCTCGCCGCTACCGTTTTAATTTAAGACCACCCCTTCAAATGTCACGAATACGCATTCCGTTCCGCGCCGGCTCGCCGCGAGATTGAAAACACTAGGCTTTCGCGCGGATGCGTCCGCGACAGTTATTTTGCTCCCTGTCAAAACGCTAACAAAAGCCAGATTTTACTAATTCGTTTTTGATGATGACAGTCTCGCCGTCAACGTTTCGTCAAATCCCTCCGAAACGGTTCTATCCTTCAGCTATCATATGGGGATTTACAGCAATCGATCTGTCACTTGCGTCGCACGAAAAAATATAATTAATAATTTTATTACGCGAGACAAAGTAAACATATCAACGTCCTTGTCAATTATAAAGTATCCCTGTAAAGTATCATTTGTATAAAGTGTATCCCTGTTAAACGAATGAGCGAGAAGTAATGAACAATCGTTAGAAGCAACCATCTCGCTTCCGGTATTTTAGTTTAAAAGAGTCTCTAGAAATCCCCGACTTTCAATGAGAACGCGAGCTCTCGGTGAAATTCGTGCCAATCCCTTTTAATCGTGTTTACAAGCATCTTTGCCCGTTTGCACGACACAGAGATGCAGTTTTCAGTTTACGAGAGAACTTGTCGCGGATTCCTTCAGTAATCTTGTCCCGGATTCCTTCAGTAATCTTGTCGCGTTGCTATGAATCGACGTGAAATATATAACTGAACGAATTAGAACGGGTGTATAAGCATGATGCATTTCTTTTAATCTTTAAGACGTGCGAAAGCCGATGTGCATGACGACCAAAATAATTTTGCCTTTGGAAAATTCATCTTCACAATCGCGTCAACATGTATCGTATAAATAGATATAAATAACACAAAAACGATAGAGATAATTTTATTACAATAAAAAATAACTTTTTTCTCGAACGCAAAAAAAAAAAAGATTAATTACTTCTCGCAATTTTTTGATGCCGAATACGATTCCGACTTCCAAATTAATTCCCATCATGTCACAATTTTGAGAAATTTGTGATTAAACTTGCAAAAGTATGAGCTATTTTGTGTATTATATTTATGTGACATGTTGAAAAATATTTTTGCAATAACAAAATTAAATTATTCTTAGGAATTTCAGTTTCTAAAAGACACTTGTAATATGTCGAGTAATAAGATTAATATTCATGATTAAATATAAAGTTTATTACTGTAATATTGCGAATTAGATGAGAATCTATCCAATAATTTTAAATTATATCTATTCACTTAGAAATTTTTTAAGTCACTGAATATGAACTTGACGCCAAAGTGAATGATAACGTCAGTATGAAAGATGATTTTTTTTTGTGCGGTTTTTTTTATATTGAACCGTGTTATTTATGTTTACAAAAATATAACGCGTTATCCCCCACATCTCTCGTCTCACTGATTAATTAACTCGCTGTACAGACAACAACGTTCATGGCTGCAACGACGGCTATCTTTAGGATCGGCGAACAAAGCCAAAAACATTCGATCCAGAAATGTCGATTAACCCATCGGCGCGCGTCTGCCGCGTTTCCGCGCGTTCTCACCCCAAGCCGGATAATAATGACGAAACTGCGCCGACTTGCACACACCCGTCGACCCACATTTATAAATAGAGAGATCTCATCTCCGACGAGGCGAAGGTGCGTGCCGTGTGTCACCCCAGGAATATCACGGCCGACCGAGTGACCGGCGAGTGCCAGCGTGAATGAGACTCCGAATCATTTTAAGATATATAGAACGTAAAGAAACAAAGCTATTTTACATCTAGTCGCATAACTTATCATCAATGTTTTATTTGATCTAAATAAATAATTGCAAGAAATTACAAATATTTTTTTGTAAGTTTTATTTTTCTCGTGTCTTCCTATTCCCTTCGTGAAAGGGATAATCGAATAAGCGATTAGCTAGCAAATTCGGATGCGAAATCCGCAGAGCGAAAATCTTCCTCTTGTGATATCGGACCTTAGGTATATAGCGTGAGAGCAACTATGCGCGTAATAAAATGCATAATGTTTCTATTGTCCTTGGCTATGCCATGTCGATTATGTCGATTATGTAACGAGCATGAGGGAAAAGGTTCATCTCGTGATCATGAGCTTTGTAAAACTTCGAAAACAAATTTGATAAACGAGTGATAGATATAAATAATTTTAAGTGCCACAAAAATATAGAGATCTCTCTGAAATAAAAAAAAATAATGAGATGTCTTAAATATAAAAAATTATACACCTCTGAATTTGAAAACAATAGCAGATTTTAGAATTTAATAATTCAATATTTTCAAAATATTATAGATTTATCGTTAGAAACGCATCTGAATTGATGAACTAAATTTTGAAAAAATATATAAGAATAGATAAAATATATATAAAAAAAATGTCTGCTCTCTCTCTCATTTTTATTTTCTTTTATAATTACATAAATATATATTTTTATATTTTCTAGTGAATTCTCATTGTTTTGCGCGACACAGCGAGAGTTTTCTGAAAGAATCTCGCCGGAGATTCTTCCAATTTTCTTCGTCCCGTAATAAAAAGGCGAACGCGTGCCAGCTCAACACAGGAGGACACTTTGCGTTGGCTCGAGGAATGTTGGCCGCTCGGGCGATTTATCGTTGCATCGCGGGGACATCGTTGCTTGGCGATGGACGAAATTTAAATCAGCTTGATGTGTCGTAACGACCGACACCGCGGGCCGTTCATAGCAGATTGGGAAGAACGATCTCGCCGTATTATTAGAGGCATTATTATATCGGTGCGTTACGTATGGCGGGGTATATATACATATTGTATATGCGCATTTCTCTCTCTCTCTCTCTTTCTTGCCTCTGGCGTCGCAATCGCGAATGCTCTAAACGCTTAAAGTTATTGCTAATGGACGACCCATTAAGTCACGTATTTTTACGCGATCGTACCACGGAATTTGTGAGTAGCCGAAGAAAGAATTCGCCGGGCGAAGCGCACGTTGAAATAATAAATAAGAACGATTTTATTTTTTTTGTTTTCTTTTAATTTTATTTATTTTTTTTTTGTAAAGAGACGCACGTGTTGGACATACATACCCTTCGAGATAATATATTTACATTGCGAATTAACTCTAATAAATGTATAGAGTAAATAAGCAGAATAAAAAATCTATTTTCTAGATCTCTGATAGAGAGATGTCGCCGTCTTATTTTGAACAATTTTATCCCGCTATATTATTATACGTCTCGTCGCGAAAAGTAGAATCGCAGCTTCAATGCGACGAGAAGACACGGACGTCGAATATATTTACGTCGTCGAATGTTACAACGCCGTTTATGGGCTTCTTCTGAGCCTTGAATTTTTATAGCTCTCGACGCTATTGAGCTTTTTGCGGTAGTAAAGATTATCGTATCGCGAAAGAATAATTGAATTGGATACTAACTCTCGGTATATTATACCGATTCGAAAATTCGATACTAATCAATTAAGAAGGCAGACTGTGTCCATCGAATTATCTTAAGAAAGGTTACGCGCAGAAAATGGCATAGAAATGTAATTTCATCTATCACTCGTTTCACGCGCCGATTTTTTTATCAAACGCATATTTTCGATAATATATATCCGACATCAGAATTAGAATCTCCAAAACAATCGATGTTTTCATTGAGATAAACTCGCACAGTTATAGTTTACTCTAGTTCGCCCGAAATCGATTTCGCACCGAAACACGAGGATTTGATTCTCTATAACTGGTCTAGATCACATCGCGACTGATTTTGTTTTCACTCTACCCTCATTTTTGCACGGTATGCGTCGGAAACGAGGATCGTTCGTCTCACGACAGTCCGCGACTGTCTGCCGATTTCGTTAAAAACTTACGCGCCTCGCCGGGCTTAACGTGGAAGTGAAAAATATCCATCTGGAAGTCAGCCAGTGAGACTATTTCCAGAGCGAGTGGCGTAAATAGCGTTGTTGTGGCGAACGAATGCTCGTTGTGACCCTCGCGCAAAGCGAGAAATTACTATCCGCGAGGATGATGGTATTCAGAAAGGAGGATTTTATCGAATCAGGAATTACGTACGGGCAAATACTTATGCATCTTTTTCCGCCCCGATTGAAATTCACATGCGAAAACACGATAATTAAATTATAATATATATAATAATACATTCAATATATTTCGAATTAAATCAAAATTTAAATTCAAATTGCAATTTTGCAATCAGGTTATTCGTTTAATAAATTCTGGAATTTTCAATCCAGTATAAATTTAAATTAAAATCAATATGATTAATGAAATCTCCGGATTTGACAAGTTTAAAGTGTATCTCATATACATATATATAGATATAAAGAGATAAACTTTTAATTTGTCAAATCTGGAAATTCATTAATCGTACTGATTTCGAAACCTAATTTTTACTTCCTTTTTTGGAGGAGTGTAACTCCATAAGGAGGGATCTAGGAGTATACATTTATATGAAAAACCCCCCTTAATTTTCGACAAAGAATCATCTCCTAAAATTTTTCACACTTATTAAGAAACATCCTGTACATGTATATACAAAGTGTTCTAAAAAGTTATGTCAAAAATTTAAGGAGATATTTCTCACACCTGAAGGCTGAAAAAATGTTATATGGACATAAGTGCGGAAATGCTTATTTCAGGAGTTATGTTGAAAATACTGTTAGCTATAGTATTACTTACACAAGGAAAAATTTAGGAAATTTAGGAAAAATTTTATTTAGAAAAATTTAAAAATCCTAAATTTTTCCTTGTGTAAATAATACAGCTAACAGTATTTTCAACATAACTCCTGAAATGAGCATTTCCGCACCTATGTCCATATAACATTTTTTCACCCTTCAGATGTGAGGAATATCTCCTTAAATTTTTGACATATCTTTTTAGAACACCCTATATATTTGTGTGTGTGTGTGTCTCGCGTACATGGTAATTTATAATTTGCGAAAGAGAGAGAGAGAGAGAGAAAGAAAGAGATTCGCATTTATAATACACCTATCTACAGTCCCGCAAGGTTCGGGATATGCACGTATCGCCGCGGACATGTGGCGATCCGTGCGGTTAAATGTACTTTTGCCGCCGATAAGCGCGTATGATCGAGCTCATAAATTCCGCTTATCAACCGAATGTCAGGTTGGCCAAGTGGATTTGCGGTAGACCGAGATCTCTCTTTCCTTTTCTCTTTCTCTATCTCACTGGAAACATCCCGAGCGGTTACAACGCTTTTATCGGGCGAATCGATATCGCGACATCGCTGCGTGCGTTTTACTTGATAATTACGTTTCACTTTTATAATTACAACTCGGAGGAGTCTTATCAAGTCGATATACATATCATGTTTTCTTTCTTTTTTTGCGATGCGAAAAAAATTCCCGACAAACGCCATTTATCTCGCCGAGATTCAGATAGCCGGTTCTCCAAGAAAAGATCGCGAAGAGATAACGTCCGTATGTATTCATTGTGTGATCTGCTTGGGATTTACATAACGCCCCTTCCCCTTTCCCGGATAAATGCGCGAATAATTAGCTGAGCGCTAACGAGCGTGGCATGCGCGCCAAAAGGTTAATCGCGAGACTTTTGAGCGAGGTCATATCTTTCGTTATCTCATGGAAAGACACGCGTCGCGTGTCATGTGAAAGCTCGATCAAACGGGGGAGAGTCGCACATACACGCGGTCGATACACATTCACGCACGCACACATAAATACACACGCGGCTCGTTCCATTATCCGAGACAGGAAAGTTACCTTATTGTTCGCTACTGGAGATCTGCCTCTGTCCTCTATCCTTGAATTTCGTCCTTCAACTGTAAGTATAAACGGAGAAACGTTCATTATATTGGTGCCGAACATATTGAGAGAAAGGGGGGGTTAAACACAGAAGGGTTAAAAAAATCAATTTTATATTTTCTTAAAGTATGATATCTCAAAATATCTCGGAAATGACTGAATGAATTTACTCCATTTTTATTTTCTACTTATTTGACAATTAAAAAGCGGACAATTTTTTATGATAAATTGCTTTGAATTTCAAAAGTATATAATTTTGTTAAAATTGAAAATTTCTAAGATTTATAATAACAAAGATTGGATTTGTTAATTTCACGAATTCATTGTTTTGTTTCAGATAAACTGTGAAAAAGACTATTGTAAATTATTACAGCAACGGACAAGCTAGGAACAGCTGATTGTGCCTCTAGCTTTAATATTTTTAATTAAATTAAATTAATTTTTAATTAAAAATTTTGCGTGTGACACTCACTAATATGTATATGCATGTAAAATGTAGATCAAAATCTTATTAAATAAAATTTAACAGTTTAATAGTTTGTACAAAAAAATATTTCTAAAAATAGGCATTTTTTAATTCATGTGTATGTCCTTCCTTAAATTATACTTAGTATATGCGCGCGCGCGCGGGTGAGCTGACGAATCAGCTGTTTTTACCATGCGGCGGAAATAAAGTGCGGCTCCGCTTAATAAAAAAACGATAATTAGACTTTATGCTTCGCCGAATAATGACAAAAAGCCCTATAAATCGGAGAGATTTAATCTCTAGCTATTATCGATCAAGGTGTTTTCTTTTTGTTCGGTCTATCTCAAATACACGTTCGTCAAATCCTCATAGATGCGACGAATCGAGAAATAAAAACGACTTTCGCACTTGCGCAAAAAAGTTGCAATAGAATCGCAAACAGCACGCGAAATCGCATAGTAAATTTTATATCGAGCTGAATGTCAAGGAAAATTCACGAAGAGTCATTCTGTGGAATAAAGACAGCAAAAAGCTACGTTTGACAAATCGACGTAGGCGAGATTCGCGTGGCTCATAATTGCAGTGACCGTGAACCAGGCAGAGTCTTGCCAAGGTTCACGGGTCAAAGTTGAGTGCGGCGATGCGTGCGTCGTCGCGTGTTGTAGTCGACACGCTGTTTATGTGAGTCACTGCGAAACGATCCATCTCGTTGACTTTAGATCGTATTCTTTCTAATCTCTTCATTTTCCTTCCGTAAAATATCGCATCCTCTCTCTCGTCCATGGAAGATAAATGGAAAAATTATTAAGAATTCCAAATTTTAAAAATTCCAATATAAATTTCCATGTATTTAATGTAAAATGATACTCTGAACAATTTAAGCAATGTTCAAATAAGGAAGATCTTCCGAATACTTCTTGTTATATTGCATCTTATTTTTAATTTGAATTTATGCGAGTTTGTTCGAAGAGAGAAGGCTTATGCATAAATAACGGATAGGTATCTTCAAGCGGGGTCACGTATTCGCTACGCATTGAAATATTGAAACATTTAGAGTCATTGACACGTACATCTAATACGATACGTTTCGATGGCGCACATTGATTTTGCGACTTTTTCACGAAGGCGCGTCAATAGTGATTCAGCGCGTGTCAATGCAAACAATAGATTTCGTTATCGCTTGTTTGCGTCTTATTATTAAGCGTTTAGAAGGAACAGATGACGATGTGCGATTAGAGGAAAAAAAAAGAGAAAAAAATAAACACGGCACTTTGTTCATGTACCTTCGTGACGTCCGTCCAATGGAATGCCCGGTAATCGTAGGAGGACATTTTCGCGAGATACGCCTGTGAGTCACGTCGAGGGGACGGCTCTGTGACCTGATCCAATTTCGAAATAATCCCCGAAAAAAGATAAAAAGAGAGTTGTCGGACGCCTGCGCACAAATACGCAATCGCGAGTGTCTGCTCGAGTCGAAAATATACACAACGCGCGTTTGACTTTAATATAACAAAAAAAAAAAAAAAAAATTCTAAAACGGCACGTGTCATGCCATCGATTACCGATGCGCGAAAATACTCTTCGCTGAAATACCCTTCAAAATTAGCGTAGCTACCGGAGAGAGGAAGATCTTCGCATCGCATAATCTGACATTTTACATCGCTTCGAGATGCTAAAATCTCGCGAATATTTTTGACGGAATCGATATATTCTAGAACCGTGAGGAATCTTGACACGTAGATGGCTACTGTCGGCAAAAGCTATCGATACGATCGATTGGCGAGGCTCCGAAGATCAGGCCTGTTGAAAATAAACGGGAAGTCGAACGCACACTGACGCAATCACGTCAATCACGTCGCGCGAAATTCCGGGTTTCACGCGGAGTGGTGGTAACGATCGCTTTCATAATAAAGCGAGCGTGTTACAACCGTCCGTCGTGTCGTGGGCTAATGCATTTCTTGCGGTTAGAAGTTTCAGGCACGAGTGACACGGCCCGGGGAAAGTGATCGACGTGTAGTCAATAAGGTAGAATGTCCTTTTTCTCGTGCTGTCGCTGTTACTGTGGCTCAATCGTCGACGATCGATTGAACAATAGATCGGGAAGCGTAATTTCATTTGTACCGCGAAATCGCATTCGTGCCGAGAAAAATTGTCATTTCCGTCTATCGCTTTTTTATCCGCCGTTTTTCGTAAATGACGCAAGAGCAATATGATATCGATGATTGTATAAGACCCTGATAATGTAATAATAATCTAACATAATGCAAGAGAGAGAAAAAGAATTTTTTCCTAAGATATAAATAATTGTATATATAAAATATACACACGATTGTAGTAATTTTATTTGACGTGAATCAAAATTTATTTCCTACTTTTGATTTCAATTTTCTATTTGACATCTACTTGGATCTTAATCAGATTATCTTCTTTTGAGATTATTTAATTCAGAGCGTTCTCTCTTTCTTTCTTTTCATTTCATGCAAGGAATCGTTTTGCTTATTTAAAGTACTTGCTTTTGAAATACAAATTAGAAGCACAACTAACATAAATAAAATACATAAATTTAATAATATAAAATAAAATTTATCACGAAATCTCTCTAGAATTAATATCAACTCTCTAGAATTTAAAAAATTAAAGTTTTGAAAATAGGAGCAAAATATTTATTCGGGAACTATGACTCGGAAAAATGATTTCCCTCTTTTATAACGGACGTGAAACATGAGAAAGTAAGAGTTTTATTCTTGTGCAACGACAAATCATGTGCAAAATACGACGAAAATATTCGCATAATGTATTAGATACGTATTCGCCATCTTTACATTAGGGTGGAAATACACGGGATTCATCTCGTAATCAAGTAACTTTCTCGCACTCGACTTCTCCTCAGGGTCAATAGTACAGTCAGGCAGAGGACGTCGCAAAAGAGGTCAACCAAGAGGACATCAAGGCCTTCGCAGCTCGGCAATAAGGGAAAGTACAAGAGGCTTTCGGCAGAATGACCCTTTAAGGAGCACGAGGGTAGTTTCGACAACGACGAGGAGGAGGTATAAAGAGGGGGATATATTGATCGCACCGAAAACATTCGTCCCAGAAACAGGATTCTTCTTTGCATCCACCGTTTGACGGCAAAAAGAAAAAAAAAACACGCGATTTCTCTCGATCGTATATTCGTGTTCGGCGAAAAAATGTCTTTGGACGGCGCTTGTGCGGGATTAGATGGACGTATTCTGGAATCAAGTCGTTTCGCGAGATTTAAATCTGTGGCGACAGCCCGTCGAAGTCTCTCTTTCTCGTGAGCGAGGGTAATTTAGCAGTGCTCCGGCATTTGCCCGAGAAAATTGCGACGCACAAATTGCACGTAACGGTTATTGCAGGGTGGCGGAAAAAAATAGGAAGCTAAATTCTCCATCGTTAGAAACGTATCCCTCCCCCTCGTCCGAATAAGCTCGAGTAGCGGAATCTAAAACAACGATTCTGTCCCCTTTATTACTAGCGCTCGACTCATTACATCGTCATATTGGTGGGCAAGCGTGTAATTTTTCTGCAAGATACATAACGGTGATTGTTGCTGCGCGGGGGCGCCGAGAGGGAGAATTATGAGGAGTCATCGGGAGTGTCATATTTAGATGTACCTCCGCGCGGAGGTCGCGCGAGGGTTGGATTCTCAAGGACGCGGCGATGACGTAGACGAGGGAGAAGAGGGCGGCCGGTCTATTTTAACGGGCGGTCGCAGGTGATCGATCGCGGAGTGTCGTACCAACCCCGTGAAAAGCACGAGAATATTTCGTAAAACTACTCCCCCGCGTGTTCTCTCTCTTTCTCTTTCTCTCTCTCTCTCTTTCTCTGCTCAATCCTGTAATCCTCATTCGCAATTTCGGCTCGTGGCACGCGAGGGTTATTGAACTACGGCTACGAGGAGTATAAGTTTCATCACCGTCGAAGTTTAAGTTCTCCATCGAGACCGAACACGCCCGCATATCCGAAACTGATCGATCGTGAAATTTAGACCTGCTGGTGTTAGCCGCCTCCATTCGAGTGTACGACATCATGTTACGCGCCAGGAATTCTTTATTATTTCATTGTGTAAATTGTGTCGAGCTCCGTCCTATCCACGTTTGATATTTTCTGGCAAATATAAATTTTCTTTTAACAGAGACATGCAAATAAACATTCTGAAAAATAATATGATTATAATATTATACGTATAATTAGATCCTTTTTTTTTTATCTACGAATTCTTCTATTAATTTCAAACTAAAATTCGGCTTTTTTAGTCTCGTTTTATATATTTTATAAAAAATGATAGATTACGTTTGTCGTTTAATAGAGAATGTATTCGAAATCAATGGTACAATTGACAAAATGCAAAACGAAATATGTTAAAAATGTAGAATAAAAGATTTTGTTTTCATATGAAACAATTAATGACATGTATTTATGTCTGTTTAAATTATTTACTTTTACATTCATGTCGATAACAGTTATCGAAATATATATAAAAAACATTTGATTGGAAAAATAAAAAAATAATCTCGACGCTTTATATGTATACGATCCTTTCAATAAAAAAATTTGTAAAAATTATTTTAGATTTCTACATTATTATAGAATTATATCTAGAGAGAGATTTTATTAAATAGAATGTTTAATTTTTTTCATTCATATACTAATAGCTATTCAAGATGAATTCAACGAAATAATAAGATCGAACGTGTATATATTTAACATTTAATTTGCACTAGATAAAAGCTCACATCTAAAAATTCGGAAGCTTCGATAAAATACATTTCTGTCGCTTCGCGAGGGAATGTAGGACAGTCTGTGATATGTCGTTACAGAGATAACACCCGGACGATCGCTTCTTTGGAGAACCGCATTTCGATGAATGAGAGAAAGAGAGAGCCGTGTTTCTCCCTTCGATAATTTTCTTCTCTAACTGTGCCGACAACGTACGTAGGAAGCGAGCCAGGTCGCCGGGAGCTTTTGTAACGTGGGCGGAAAAGCTCAGATCAATATCAAGCGCGAATTGGAACGTTACGTTGCGAAGATCGACCCGTGACCTAGTATGGACCCGCCCGTAGGTAGGGCGGCGATAGTGGCGCCATCCAAAAGATTATTTTGCACACACACCCACACACAGAGAACACACACACCCACACACAGAGAACACACACACACACACACACACACGCGTGCACGCACGCAGGTACGCACGTACGCAAAAGTCGGTCAGACGTATTTCGCCAAGCAAACTTTTCGCCTTTGAAGTATTTACATTCCGCTACAGGCAATTATTTCACATGAATAAATTCACGTTGACGCTTTGTTCGTGATATAGATACGATACCAAACATCTTATCAGCTTCAATTTACGAGAAAAAATGTAAATAATTGCATGACAATTTATATGAAATGGAACAATGTAATATATGCATGCGTGTGTACTATTTTATTGATCGTAAAGAGACTTATTTTATATCGAGTTTTAAAGCGATGCAATGTAAAATTAATTGACGTGTTCCAGATTCCAATCTGCTTCTAACGGGTGGCGAATTCAAGACACGTGTACATATATGTTTAGCTCACTCATTTATTTAGCAGAGTTTGAGGAAACTATAATATATGTATGGCATACAATCATGTAACAGGGACGAGACACGCAAATTACTATTCGTGCAGCTAAAATTAAATCTGTGCTCTCCAGATTAGAATAATCATTATATGTTTTCCATTTTGTATTTTCAATAAATTTATATTGTTAGAGAATAATGATGTATAATATTTTTAAATATTTTAGTCGCAATCTATTTCATTTTCAATATTCTTGTCGATATGTTTAGCTATTTTTATCTTTAAACTTCCTTTATTAAAACGTATAATAATCTGTCTCATAAAAAAGGATAATATAATAAAGAAGAAAAAAGAACTTTCTGATGAAATGTACGTATATATTTTAGATTATTAAAATCGTCTTTTATTATGAGAAACGTTATTAAATTTTTTCAGTTATACATAGGATAATTTTAGAAGAGATGAATCGCGATTTGAAATGAATTAAAATGTAAGATAGATATTTTTAAACTTTTAATATTTTAATTACGTTTAATTAGATTAACTAATGGCGATCTGAAATGGCACACAGCGTATTCGACAAAGCAGTTTCGACAAAAGTGTCAAAATTTCTTATAATAGCGAAAAAAAGAGAAAAAAACATATTTGTGAATATTAGGCATTATATTTTTAATGTACTTTCTTAAAATTGAATTTATTACATCCTCTTAAACCAATGTAATCCGATTAGCTACGTTTACTCAAGAATGTTAAAGTAGTTAATCTAGCGTTTAAAAATGAAAGAATTGGATCAATTTTAATTTTAACAGAGATAAACCAGTTTAAAAGAGAAGGATAAATTGTAACTTTAGTATAGAATAGCATTTTTTAATCATTTACTTAATAATTCACTTAATAAAAAAAATAATAATTCTATTTAATATTTTTAATAAATTTACTATATATTCAAAAATAAATACTTATTTTTAAATATTTTTGTTGCAATTTCTTCTTTCAAAAATTATTTAAATTTCAACTTTAAAAAAATGGTTAGTTTCTATAAGTTCATGCATCTCCTGTCATATTTATTAAAGAGGAATCTCTTATTTTTTAAATCTTTTATTTTTTAAATCTCTCATTTTTTTAAATCTCTTATTTTTTATTGCGTAAATAAAGAGCAGATTTTTAGATTGCTGTTTTAGATAGATATAAATAGTGATCTATCAAATTTTTTCAAAGATTTTATTTACCCCGGAATTCACACACACACACAATACTTCACATACGCGACGATCAATAACAAAATGTCGAAAGTTTAAAGAAACTTGAAAAACGTGCGCGCGTTTAATAATATTGCGAAACTTGATATATAAATGTACGAAACAACGAGGGGAAAAGAAAAAGAGATATAAGCTGTTTTGCAAAAATCGATTACACCGCGATGTAGCAGACCGCGTGTTACATAACGAGAGGAGAAAGACGCGACATCCGCGGACTTTTAACGACCTTGAGAGGATAGGTTTGGCAATGCATCTCGAAATAACGGCGTCGCGTCGGCGAGGAGGTTGTTATTGCCCGTCGTTTGTTCAGTTCGAACTAGTTTCTCCGCTCTATGTTCACGATAATGTAATTTGCCTATTCAATGTGCACGCATGCACATACACACACACACGCACGCGTATGTGCGCGCATTTAACTTTTCCCAGATGTCTATACGACAATGATAACACGTGTGTGTGTACATAGTGACGCGTATCGTACGTGACGACTGGAAAAATGGAACAGTCACGATTCTAATTGAGATGCGCATAACTTAGCGGTCGAATCTGTCCACAGATATACGACCGTTCGAATGGTGGTGCTCCCTCTTTCCCTCTTTTCTCTATGGCTTCTTTCCCGATAAAAATTATACATTATCGAGACGCCAGCGTCACGCATGGACGGATTTTTATTTGTTTGTAGAGAAAAAGAGCGAAAGATCACGTATCCCTCTCCTTTTTCTGTGAATATAATTTCGATTATAATAGGAGTATAAAGTGATCTATATATCGCCTCCCCCCCTCCCCCCGTAAAAAGATTCACGCGCGCAAACACATAACTTTCTGCTATGAATATTTTTCGCGACAATCGCGGCATGATCCAACGCATGTGAACTCGCGGCTGGTATGTATGATTATCTATAGATGTTTATTTTTGTCGATATTCAAATGCGAATTGCGTCTTTGAGAATATTAAATCGCATTATTGTTAAAATGTTTATCTGCCACACATTGCTGGTGAAAAATGAATGACTTTGGCATCATCGAAATACACCTGATTCAATATCAACGTCGCAAATGCTGCGTAATGAAAGCGTTTATTCGAATAGAAAACATTGCGTTTAGCATCTTTCAAAGTACAAAAGTCAGACAAGCGGCAACTTATTCTTTTTTCTGTGTGTTTTTTCTTTAAATGAGTATGCAAATTGTTTTCCCAGAACTTACATTTTTATTGAGTCAAGAAAAAACGGCATAAACAACAACAAACTTGTAGCGTGAAATTTTTTTTGTATATTATTCAGGAACGTATTTGTGTCTTCCATAATTCAGTAATTTCACACAGCCTTTCTTTCTCCCTACCATTTTAATTATCTCGTCATCGGTCATATTGTCGATTCTTAAAATTAAATTGTGACTGGTAAAACTTCCAAAATAACAAAAAACGATCCCTCTTTTTTACGTCGTTATTTCCATGTGTTACCTCCTTGGCAATTATTCGACTAATTTGAATTCACGTATAAAAGTTTTCCAAAGAAAAAAAGGCGTTTCGTAAAATGTTGCATACTCAGCTCCATGAATAAAAATAGTTACGACAGAATAAAAACTCGTCGCTGTATTCGTTAAACAATGCAATTCTAAAAAAATATATACTAATAAATTTAATTAAAATAAATTGAAATAAAATGAAATAATCAAATAAATAATTAAATAAATAATAAATTAATTGAAAAAAATAATCTGCATTTCTCAATTATTAACACAGCAAACGTAACAATATCGGTAAATAAAAACAAAATTTTACATCTCCATTTATCTTTTGCATGTAAAATATAATTTTTAGAAGAAGAAAGAAAAATTTGATTAAATTATTTAAATTATATTTATATATAACACTTTTCGCAACAAAAACGTGCTAGAATCTCATAAAACAATCCGAGCTACTTGTTCTCATTGGTAGCCATCGATTTTATCCCGTCAAGCACGATTGTCAACGCGTTTTCGGCGAGGTCCCGCGTTAATAAGGTTATCATAACGGCAAGAACAAGTGCGTCGCTAAGATAAGTTCTTTATTTATACATGGGATTAACGCACGTACTCTCACGCGCTGGAGATATACATGGCGGCAATAAATTTCGCGTGTAGGTGATACGCACAAATGTGTGCTTTGCTCCATGTTAGGGTAAATCTGAGCTGAAACTGCCACTCATCGTCACGCGTTATCTCTAGGATAACACGTTCTTCCAGTTTCCGCCAACGTTTCTCGGATAAAGTCATTTTTCTTTGTGCGTTGATAAATTATAAGCGCGCGCGGATATCGGCTTAACGACGAGTGAAATAATTAGCGCGTGAGAGGATTTTTAATGAAACGCGCCGTTTTATGGTCTATACTATAAAACGAGACGTCTTGTTATCGCGCGGCGCGTTATTATATGCTCGAGCGAAAGATATCGTCTATCAGCCGAGGCGGTAAATTTAACGCGCAGCCCGGATTTAAATTAACTTGGCAACAAACCGAATTGATAATGCAGCAAATTATGAGACAAAAGTAAACGGAATTCCTTTACAAATATCGTAATTTAATTTCTTTTCCATTGACAACACATGTGTAGTTTTTTAATTCCATTGACACACACATGTGTAGTTTTTTAATTATGTATATTTCATTGTATCTCGCACAAGAATTGGATGTGAGAAAAATATGTTATTAATGTAGCGATGTTTCAAAATATAGACTATCGAAAATAATCGCGTAAACAGTTTCGCTTACAAATATTGTTTGATTTATATCTTTCAGGATGAGAGGTGCAAATATTTATTTGAAACGATCTATATGATTAAAATATTATTACTAAAATAATAAATTTAAAAGGGAATTATCAGAGAAAAATTCTTGTTTGAAATAATATTTGAAATTTTTAGACACTTACGTTAATCATTTCACAAATATTTTCTTTTATTCTTTGCATTATTTTAAATATTATGCATTATTTTAAATATTATTAAAGAAAATAAAAATGAAAAAAGTAACAAAGCACATTCGTTTATTTAAAAGGTAATTATCGTTTATTTGTAATTTATAAAAACAATTAAGATAATGAAACAAAACAAATAAAAAAAGTATAAGAGAAACATAACCCGTAAAAGAAAAAAAATAAATAGAACAAGTTCGTAAAAATATTTTTTTATATTTTATTGCTTATATAATAAAAAATAATTAATTGATTATTTTTTTGTTAAAAATATCTAAAAAAAAATGCATATTTCAAATATTTTATTTCTGATTTTGAAACTCAACTTAACATTTTAAATAGAATTTTAATGTGCATATAAATTATTATTCTTTATATGTAAAGATTTATATATAATATATATTTTCATATTCTAATATTATTGTGTTGCCAATCTTTGACTATTAATCATACAATGCTTAAATTAAAAGTCTATATATATATATATATATATATATATATATATGTACATAGAAAACCATCTACATATCGTATACATTAATCAATATAATAATCGTAATTGACTATCCATAAAAATATTGAATACGTCGAGAAATGAAAAAGAATCAAATCGTAAAATATCTAGTTGAAAAAATGCTTCATCAAATATTCGGAAGAATATCTTCTTCGCGAAACAAGTAGATAATCGCGAACACTTTGTGAGTCGTCCATCATGTTTGTATAGTCTCTTTGTTACTTGCATTTGTTGCCTTTTATCTAGTATGAGACACCGTTAGTTTAAAGAACATTCGGTAAACACGTTGCACACGACTTTTGAAAAGCATCCGACGACGTGGTAGTCGTCGCAAACATTGCCGCGACAAAATACATCATACCTATTCTCGCACACGGATTTATACATAAATAACGAGAACGATAGGGTCGCCCGAAAACGGCGCCGTTTTGTTCACCCGCCGCGTGTATGTTCGCCGATTTCTCGTGCAGGTAGTACAAAATATTGGCTTCCGTAAATTCGCACGGATATCGTCCCCTTCTCCCTCCCCCTCCCCGTTCTCCGTCCTCTCCCTGCCAACGATCGAGCGACGTCCCGAAAATTATGGCCCGCCGGAAAAGACGATGGACGATGCCGCAGAACGAAAACGAAGCGATCGTTGTCTTGCGCGGGCGAATGATTGAAACGGTCGTGGGAGTATTGAATCGATTAGGTCGCCCCGATCGATCTCGTTCCCGGAAACCCATCGCTATTGCTCCACTTTCGTCCGTGACTCCTTCGCTTCCTGCGCGCGATATTTTTCCTCTCCCAACTTTCGAAACGCGCGAGAGGTAAGTCGATTTCGAGAAGCTGGAAACTGCTGCAACTCGCGTTGCTCCCCTTTCTTCCATCGAATTTGATAGTAGACATTAATATATAATTAAAATTTACAGCATTTAGCCTCTTTTCTTCAAAATAAAAAAAGCGATTTAAAGTAATTTAAATTATACTGAAAAAAAGTTATGTGAAAGTATCACGATCATTAAGAAATCTTTTTTAATAGTATGTTGTTTTGCTTTGTATATTTTAATAGAGCAATTTGCACAGAAATTCTAGGTAATAAGGTTTTTAGAAAAAACCGGAAAATCTGTCTCATTAATTTCAGAATTTTCGACGTCATTTTCTTTTTACAAATAAAACTTTGAAAAGATTTTATTTTAATTTTTTATTTATTTTCTCGCGATTATCTCGCTTGCTGACCATCATATAAATTCGAACGCATATATGTGTATCTCTTTTAAAATAAATCCGAAAGATTTTGGATGCAACTCATGTATAAAGTGTCGGGAAACTGAATGGATCAGTCCGATTTTTAATGCAATAAAGCAGGAAAAAACCTTGGTTTCGCTCGAAGAAACATTGCCACGTGCATCGTCGCGACGCGTATAATTGCAACCAAGAGAAGCGAATCAGCGTCGCGACTAGTTTTCATATTTTCGCAAACTAATAAGATTCTCCAATTAGATCCGCGGTGATGTATCGACCAATGATGTCACGTAACTTTGCAAACGTCAGGATAGCGTTACGCAATTGACGTCGCGGTAATCCGTCCGTCGATTTCGTTCCTTTATATCCTCGATCTCGCGAGAAGGAAACTGCGAGAGAGTCGACGCGCGCGATCGCTCCCTGTGCAATTTTTCACGTGTCAGATACGCGTGCCTCCGACTGCCGTTGGATTGTATTTGTTGTCACCGATCGATAGATGCATTGCCGATATCGCTGCTTCAATATCGCTAGCTTTCATGTTAAATGCAGCGGACTTTTCGAAGAAGCGAAGCGCGAAAGTATAAATAATAGAGCGGAACAAAAGGGAGAAAGAAGTATCGAGACGACGATTTCAATAAAATTTACCGGTTGCTCTTAAATAAATAAGACATGTGTGTGTGCGGATTCTTATCTCGACGGAAATCGTCAAAGAGAATTTATTTTCAACAAATTCGTCAAATTTAGACAAGCTTTTGAGCGAGATATAAATGTCTTTACTTATGTAAGATTCGAAAATCGAGGACGTAGCGTTAGAAATTAAAAAGTTAAATTAACATAATTTGACACATGAATAAAATGATTGAAAACTGATATAAGAAATGTAAAGCATAAAAAAGTAATAAATAAATAAAAATAAAATAAAATCTATAAAAATAATATGTAAATATTTTTATACTATTATTCCTATAATTATTTTAATGAATTTTATTTATTATTAATTTTATTTAATTAATTTTATTATTTTAATTAATTTTATTTTAATTATTATTTTAATTTATATAATAATTATTTCAATTAATTCATCTAATCTCTATTAATGTATATATATGTGTATGTGAAATTATATATATTTATTTTTATTTACAGTTTTATTTACAGGTATGTGTGTATTGTTTAATTTTGATTCATAAATATATTTCAAATATTATGAAATTTTAAAATTGATATAAAAATAAATTGTTATTTTATATTGACTATTCAAATTTAGTAAAAAAAAAATAGTTATGTAATTATTTTTTACATTTCAGATTATTTATCGTTTATCTTTTACGTATATCTTTATATTAATGTTTGACTTAACTATGACCCGATAGTCTCATCGAAATTAAATATTTTTAATTATCTTATCGTGAATTGCTTGTTTTATAACTACGTCTTATTGTCACCGATCTTGAACAGACGCTGTAATTTCATAACGACGATAATTGTATTTTCAACTTTTGTTTTTACATGCGCGTGCATATACAAGCGAAGTCATGTGCGCAATTTGTAAACGCCCCCGCTCGGTCGGTTCGATTATGCAAACTCGCGCGTGCGAAGGATACACAATGGCTAGAAAATAAGAGAAATAAGATGAGAGATGCGATGCGGGAGGGCGACGAAACAATGTGTCGAGGTATAATTGGCTAAGCCAAGTTCAAACGCGATCGTGTCTCTGGTCGAGCGACATTCCGCGAGCAGACAGGCCTTTGGTATGCAAAATCCATCGAGGGGGGGGGGGGGTGTTTATGTACGTGAGTGCAAAAGAGGCCAACGCGAATAAACAAAAAAAAAAAGTTCGAAGAAGAATGAAAACTGACGCTTTACATCGACTTTATGCCGATAACACTCTGCGTGTACCTCGTAATAGGAATTATAACGTATAGTACATCGCATATGATATTATTATAAAAGCTGTTTAGATCCTTTTTTTGAACCTTTCATTGAATCGAACTACTTATTCTACTCTTTTATTTTTTTTCCTCTAACAGTTTACATCTCTCAATTTTTGTTCACGTTTTATCACATCATATTTGTTTTTATACAATAATTTAATATCAAATAAACAAGAGTAACTTTTGAAATAAATGTTTTATTAATTTATAACGAATTTAATGAATTTTTATTAAAATTAAGTAATTTTTTGCTTTGTATCATTTTTCTAATATTAATTTTTTTCCTTATAACGAATTTAATCGTGATGGTTAATCGTGTTTAAATATTAAAAAATGTTAGAAATTTGAAATATATATAAAATTTTGTTACAAAAAATATAAAATACATTTTTTAATAACATTGAATAACTTTCAATATACCACAAGGAGGAAAAAATTGATTCAACATAACAGCACAAGCACGTTTATCGAATATGTTGTTGCTCAATTCTCCTTGTTCCGCAAAGAGACGTCAACATGTACGATCAACAAACACGATCTCCGGTGGAACTGTGTAATTGCAATTACTTAACTGACAATTAATCGCGTTGCCTCGACGTTTTCCTGGATAGTCCTATTCTTTTATATATCTCTTTGCATTCGAACGCGGGAAAATGCCTCGACGAGACATGCAAGTCGACTTTAAACAACGGAGGATCCTCGTAATAGTGTCTTCGGTGACGTAACGTTAACGATGATAGAAAACAAGCAAAGAGAATGATCACCGATATGACTTGTCGTAATAATAATTTACCAGCAATTACGTAATTAGCATAATTATTAGCGCAAAATTCGCCAAACAACATGGAATATAATTTTGTCAACATTTGTAGAAAGCTTGCGATTTTGTTGCGAGGTAAAAGGGTTGAGCTTTATTCCAAAAATTAATTTAAGAAAACAAATATGTGTCGCGTAAATCGATCGAACGATCGAGCATTTTGCTGTTCGACTGTCGATTCGCGGGAATAAGCACGATTGCGATTTCGTCGCGGAACTTACGAAATCGATCCGCGCAGCTGCTGGGATATATTTGCGCGAGGCAGTCCATTGGTAAATTAACCGGAATCTGGGCCAGTTACAACACCTGACGGCGAGGCGCAATCTTTGACACAACACACGACGACAACGACGACGACGACGAATCTCACGAATCGACGGCACGCCGATGCCAAATTTAAATCCGCCACTCACGACCGGCGCGATCGTATCACGATCTTGTAGTAGATACGGATCAGCGAAAGTGATGGTACGTCAACCAGAGGAATTGTTGTCAAGCTATTTAGCGGTCTAAATTAATTTTCCATGTGTTATCGTATCATTGCAAAATGTACACTTTTGAATGCAATGCTGTTTAAGCAATGAATAAAAATGAAATTTTTGCAAGCAATATTTACTTTAATATTACAATTATAATATTTTTTCTCAATCTAATAATTTAAATTTAATTGATTTTAACAAGCTAATATTAATTTAAAAAATATATAATTTCTATTATATTTATAGTTCTATTTATATTTTGAAAAATTCACACTTTTAATAATTATTTTAATATATTCTAATAAAGATTTTAAATTATTTAAACTTTAAACCATCAATATTTAATAAATAGATTAAAATAATAATTAAAAGTTTCTTTAAATTTGCACAATTTATATAAACTAAATATAATAATAATCTTTTTATATAAAGTATACAATTATAATCTTAATTTATTATATAATTATATATTTAATTAAATTACTATATTTATTAATATTGTAAAAAATATTCAATCTCATTTTATATAAAATTGAAAAATAATTGCTTTACAAAGTAGGCTTTAATCTCATTGTTAGATTGAGTCCTTTCATATCTTGAGAGGAAGAAATATAAATTATATCAATCGGTCGAACGCAATACAAGTAATATAAGCCTAATGTACGACGGCTTTATGTAATGGACACACATATTGCGTTTAACTTGCAATTCCTCGCGAAGAGTATCCTTAATCGTGATACGCGTGCAACACGAATATTAACTACGAGCGATACGTCGAACGACCGTGAAGCACGAATGATGATCCTCACGCCTTACTCAGGACTGTAAGTCAATATTTATGAGACATTTAATGCGAAAGGGCAAGGCGCGCGATCCATAAGGGAGCTTTACACAGGACGCTCGAGCAAAGTCAAAGTAAACGGGAGCAGAAGGGCATCCCGAAGAAATTGATTACAGTTTTACGACGTAACGAGGGCGCCGGATACGTTAAGTAGTTAAGCATCATTCGATGGGTTATTTGAAGTAAAATATATAATATATAGCGTGACTTTATAGCATTATTTTATCAATTACACTTTTCGAAATGTAAATTCGTATAAAAAACTTTCATCTCTTTTTAAACCATCTTTTTTACTAAAATATTATATATCTCTTTTTGGTTTTACTCTTATTTACATATTATATTATATATTACATGTATATATTATTGCTTTATACATATTCTTCCTTTTCATTTATTTCTTGCTAATTTCTAATGCACTTTATACTTTTGTTTTTTTTTAATTTAAAATTTTTTTATATTATCTATTTGTTTCTCATGTTTCAAAAATAATTTTGAAAATGTAAGCAACTTTACTGTATGTTTAATGTAAGTTTCTTTACTATTATTATTGATTTGATTTTCAATTATTATATATTTAAGTGACATTTTGCATACTTGTACCGTCGTCTAATAGATTCATATTTTCCAATTGATTAAAACTTTCGGATAAAAGGAAAATCGCGAAGATTAGAGTAGAAGAGTCATGCGTTTTCGAGCAAAAGCTTTAATTCGGATTGCCTAAGTGTCGTGATGGCGACTTCTGAACGACAAGGTTGAAATGCGTGGAAATGCGCTACTCATGTCTTTAAAGAGGCACGCTCACTCCACAGCTAGATCCGACGATACACAAGATTGGAATTATAAGGTTAACACTTGGCGACAATCTCTCTCAGAATCAACAATGGTCATCTAATATGATTAATGTACGCTTTGACGCTTGCATTGACCTTTGAGGAAACCCTTCAGCTGGATCACGCGCACCTAACAAGAGACGAAATTCGCAAAAACAAACCAGAGATGTCGATGAAATATAGCGTGAATTTTGAGAGTCAATGTTTTTCAAAGTCACTAATTCTCAAAGTCTTATCGTCGTTTTTAATCAACTAAAAATTGCATCAATATCTGGATCTTTATTCATATAAATCAGGCTGCAAGAGAGTAAACAATGACACGCGTGATAAAATTAATACAAAGCGATTCGTTCAAAAATTCGAAATGTATATCGATCAGCTGATTTGCGTTGAGCATCTTTCGGCAAGGTACAAACAACAGATGGATTTTTAATCGAATTAATCGAACAAAAGCGAGTCCAAACTGACGCGTGCGATTCGACGGAGCAGATTCGTAACAAGTTTTCCAGATTCCACGCTTGACAAATAACAATAATGGACAAAGTAAAATTCCGCTAGTCTCTCGATAATGTTCAAAGTATCTCGAACGCGAATCAAACGACAGGCATCGAGATCTGTCGCTTCGCCTCGTCGTCTAATAACTCGCAATGTAATTAAGATACCATTAAAGTTTAATGACATTAATAATTCATTAAGACGAGGGAAGAAAAAAAGGCGACGTTCACGGACGATGCTATCGATTGAGGCGGCCAACGTCGACCGAGAGTCATACGCGATACGATCGATACGATGCCGTGCGATGCAATTAAAAAGTCCGCTCGGGGAAAAGGTGTCGAAAGGAAAAAAAAGTCTCATTTATCTCCGCGAGGTATCTCGACACGCTCTCTCGTCTACTCCTTGCCTTCGCCACGTACGATACACATACATGCGAGAGACGCACACACATACACACGCACACACACACACACATAACGGGCACAATTGCCGTACGTCGATACACGTGCGCCCTAACGCGATGCATACACACCTGTAATGTACGTGTTACTCCTCGGGGTCGCCGGTTAAAGCACCCACACACACGTCCCTGTAAATCCGTCCCTGCGGTCCCCGCGCACCTGCTACTAGAGAAATATCCCGCGAGAGAGATCCCGTGTGTTACACGCGTGTAATGATTACTCGCGCGCGCGTGCCTCTGAAACGGACGTAGTTACGTGGACGAAGGGATGCGAGAGCCTTTTTCCTTCTCTCTTTCTCCGTCTTTATCTATCTTTGCACTCTCCTTTTCGCGTTTTCCGTCGACTTTTTTTTATCGCCTTCTCTCCCTCTCTTCTCTTTCTCTCTCTCTTTCTCTCTCCCTCTTTCTCCCTTTCTCTATCTCTCTCTTTAAATCTGCAAAAGCGAAAGCGCGAACGAGGAAGAGTAACACGCAGCTCGGTGTACCAGCGGAGACTGGCGGCTTCCCTTCGGTCTTGTCGAGCGCTGGCCGCTACAGCGGAATAGATATATAGAGCGCCACATATATCGTGCGTATACGAGTGTCCCACCGTGGGACGAGAAGGGAGGAGGGGACGGAAGAGGGTCGCGCGCGGGGAAGTCGAGTACATGAAGGTAAAACGATAGGTACCTCTCCGGGAAAGCGAGAGAGAGAGAGAGAGAGGAAGAGGGCAAGGGGAAGAGGAGAGTAGCAGGTCGCACGCTCTCGGTGTTGTGACGTAATTCGAGTCATCCTGTACTGGTGTGGATGTGTCCATGTAGAGGGGTGAGAAGAAAAGGAGAGGGAGAGGAGAGCAAGGGGCGTCGCCGCGCGGCGGGGGCGCGATTCTCGATCGGTGGGGGAGAAGGCAAGGGCGAGTTGGTGGGACTCGCGATGAAGAAGGGGGAGGTCGGAAAGGGGGTGGCATGGCGGTCATTAGTGCTACTGGGACACGAAAGCAAATTCTCTCTATGTGCTCGTTTCCCTCCCCATCTCTCCCCTCCCCTTTTCCTCCCCCCACGCAGGCCTCCCCCACGATCGCAGCGCCCCCTCCTGGACTCTCCCTCGCGCTTCGGGGGTGCAAGCGCGATGCATCGACGGTGCACCGCAGCCCGGAGGTACACCTGCACTCCGCAGCTACGTGTACGTGAACAGAGAGAGAGAGAGAGAAAGAGGGCAGGGAGGGAGAAAGACCCCTCCATCTCGGCGGAAGGGAGAGCCTTGTTAAGGGCGGCTCGCGTGTAACGCGGTCGCGGAAGAGTCGCAGGGAGGGGCGGGCAAGGAAAGATTAGGTCGCACTCGCGACCTCGTCCTTGCAGGGACAAGATCGGAGACATTCTGTTTCCGCGGTCAGCGTCATTCCGCACCGGCGCGTACGCAAACCGCGCCATATGTTCGTGCGGAAGCTCGACTCGGAGCACGCTCGGGAGACGCTCGTCCCTTCTTTCGAGATTCGATGTGTGGGATGCGTCGATCGCGACACTCGCATCAACTCGCATCAACTCGCATCAACTCGCGCAACTTCGGTCTTGAAATATCCGCTTTGAAATATCCGTCGTGATGAATTTATAATATTCGCAGAGTATATTTATGTAATCCTTCTCCTTCCCTTCCGCCGGAGCTCTCCCGGTTACAACACTGCGGATCAATGTATTTGCGATAAACGCGGGCACCGCGTAAATACCATCGCGTACGGTCATTAATTATTCGCATGTTGACAGAAATAGTTGCATTGATTTTACGCGGCTATTTATCGACTTCAAACAGACTATCGTATTACGTTGAAACTTTCAACAATGTGTGTGTGTATCTTGATATAATTGAGAAATCATTTCACCATTTATTATATATTTTTACATATGATTAAAATAATAAATATTGAGAATAATAACGTTCACTAAAAATTATTCAAACTGTCACCTATCATAAATATAAATATATCTAATTTTCATTGATCGAAACACATACAAATGTGTTCTCAATTTTCTTGTGAAGAAATTTCAGAAGATCCGAAAAGCACAACTTTCAGAGCTTAAGATAGACTTTAATTACTCAATTACCGTCTTAATAGATGGCTTGTAGTTTCAGTCAGAATCTGTCATGAGGGTATAATTAATTTCGTATTAACTCAATTTTCTTACCTTCCGTCATAAATTACCGGGGGAAACTTTCGCGATACTTTTTTCTTCGATATCAGCGAACAACATACTTTAATTATGATGTACTTCATGACAGTTTTCCTTGCAGTTTAATTTTTCAAATTATCGCGATGATATGAAATTGTTTCGTAGATACCGGAAAGTCCTCTTCTAATTTCAAATTTTGCAATCATCGTCGATTCACCGCTCATGGAGAACATTCTGCCACGCGAAAATGACAAATTCACTTTCACATCGATCGTATTCATAGCAACGGGAGCGGCTTTCACGTATAAATTCACTAGTGAACAGCCTGCGCGACGCGTAATTACGAAACTTCCTTAATTTCCGCGGATCCTTTGTGCCTTGATTTACGTCCTGTAATGGCGGCGATTATTTCCTGCGGATTCGAACGATAATATCATTGGCCGTTATGGCGCCCGCTAGAGAGCCTCGATTGATGCAATATCCATCAGGAACGTGGAAGCGAGCCACCGAGATCAGCCGGTATATCCATCGCGATACATAAAAGAAACGTATCCTTCAAAGTTGCTCGAAGAGGCAATATTGATCAACTACGCTATACTGAACTCTGACATTTGGATTATAGCCGGGCGGGAGCCCGGGAGCGCCTGCGAAGCGAAGCCATTGGCGAAAACATGGCCGTGCTAACCGGTGCACCGCGAAATTGTGAGATGACCATTTTCCTTTGGACAAATTTTCGCTAAAACAAACATTTAAATATGACGAATATTTTTCTCGAAATATTATTACCTTAAACTAATATATATATATATATATATATATCGTTTGAAAATATAGAATAAAATTCAAGCTTTGTTTCCGAGGAGATTGATTTTGAATATCTGAGAATTGATAACGTATTCACTTTTTAAAGTGAATAAATGTGTTAGATTATTGAATTTATCGCGATTGCGATAATACACATACATATAATATGTATCTTAAACGAAATCAATTTATTATCATTGAAAAACAGTGATTAATCACTGATGATCTCAATTATAAGGATAGCAAATTAATGAAATTTCATTGAAAAGATCAGATAATGATAGTTTTGATTTGTCATCTTTTTCAATGTGTCTAAAAAATATAATATTATACATGTGGAATAAATTTATAGTAATATATTTCGTTAAAGAAATATCTCTTTGACTGTAAAAATTAATTTTTTATAAATTTATCACATTTTGAAAGTGAAAAAATCCAATATGCATATAATTCTGAATATTTTAATAATTGTATGCGTTCTATTCCATATGTATATTGCATATGTATATTGCATACAAGCTTTTTCCATATGTATATTGCATACAAGCTTTTTCTAAAAAATTACAAAAATAAATGAAAAAAACTACGTCTTGCAAATATATATCATTATTATTGATTTACCAGCGAAATTTTACCGCCATAATTAATAGGATATAGTATGAGGAAAGAGCATAGGGTAAATGTTTTCGCTGAAAATTAACGAAATATTCACTGATCTTGTGTGAAATCATTAATCAGTTCATCAGACAATTTTCATTGATTCAGTTTAAGAGAGATCTGAAATTGTAAATAGATATTATAAATTGCAACTATTCCTGGCTTGTTCGGCGATTTTACTATCTTGGCATTAATAATCAACGAATTCGGAATTATATCGGAATCGTCGTTTTCTTCATCTAGGAGAAGGAGGCAAGAGGGAAGTTGCCGAAGCTGCTCCAATGTTGATCGCTCACATTACACCAGGTCAAGGCTTCTCTCCGACACAATGACATTGGCGTTATATTGATAGCGACTCATTCCGCGTGATGATACGAATCGCCGATCGTTATTTCCATGTTCAATACTGATAACAATTTTAACACTGGGAGCTGGTCAATATACATCGATACGCAGATAAAATAAGCATTGCGTCGAACTTTTGGATTGTTCCGAAATATCTCGGTGGAATATTTCGAAAATCTTATACGCGTTTTTGTCAAAAGCGCAACATGTAGCAGAATTAAATTTCCGAAGTGTATTCGCACGATTAAAATCATTTTCCGGGATATACTAATTAACCTGTAGCGTTTCGTTGGTCGGGATTGCAATTCGAAAATTAAACGTTTCTTTCAAAGTTTATTAAACAGTTTGTTTTCAAAGTTATTAAATACACACATATTCTGTTTGATTAGCGTACACTCAGTTCTTTATATTTAATCATATAATGATTTACACGAACATTTTTAATTATTTTTTTTTGGAAATAAATGCCGTAACAATTTTATTTTTTTAATGGAATAATATATTTATTTTACTACAGTTTTGTAATATTTTATAATAAATTCGATAATGTGCAATAAAGTGAGATTTTCAATTATCGTTCATAAAAGATATTATTACTTGTGTTGCTTTTACATAATCTTTATGAATTTTTAAAATACTATTAAAAATTATTTATTATTACCACATATTATATCTTCTTAAACAAAATAATTTACTCGAAACATTTTTTATAACTCTATTATTTGAAAAAATAAGTGCATAACATTTAAAAACCAATCTTTATGCACTCACCCAAAAAGAGAAGGGAGGAGGAATCCTGCTAAATTTTAAGGCCAATTATCTGAAATTATTAATAAACTAGAATTCTTTAAGAGAAGAGATACGGAAATGAGAACCTTGCGATCGTACGCGTTTATCGAGCTGTTACATCTTCTCCGAGCATGATTATTGAAAACAACTCGCCCTAGTCTCGAGTAAAGTTTGCTTTCCATCACGCGGCTAAGCTCGCGTAATCGCGTGCGCCATCGTTGCACCAAGCATCAAATGAATTTTATCGATTCGGGGACAAGTCGCGAAGCTACGCCGTTCGACTGCTCTCCATCCAATGGAGAAGATTCTCATCAATAAGACGACGATGAGTTTCGAAACTCGATGCTGCGGCGAGTCGGGAGTTATTCGACGAGGAAAGAGGGAGGCGGGAGGGCTCGCAAAAGGGCACCTACGATAAACCCCAAATACGGGGCAACCAGCGAGTTGAGAGCGAATCGACGTAAAGATCCGTCTCTTTCCCCTCCATCCTATTTCGAAGTGACTCCCGGAACACGTTCTCGTGTGTGTAGTTAGATTGAAAATCGACATCGTGTCGGCGAGATTGCATCGAAAGCGAGCTCGAATCGCGTTTTGCGTAGAATCTCGATCTAATCGTAAACCTCCATCGTATTCTATTGGAATGTCTACAAATATAAGGATATGCTAATAATTTAAGACACGCGCGAAGAATAATAATTTCTGATAAAATATCTCGATCCTTGATCAAAACAAACTATCAAAGTTCGAGTAATATTAATAACTTTTTGTTGGCGTTATTTAAAAAAATCTCACTAATTTATCAAAATTACTTCATTAAAAATTGTAATTTGCATAATCGGCTGCCAGGTAAAATATATGCAACAATAGACGATATGTGTAATCTCGAGGTACAAGATCACTTTGTATGGACGAAAGGATCCCGCGATTCTCCTCGTGGGGCCCGAAAATTCGCGAGAACACCCGGACGCGCGCCAATGCCGTCGGGAATTTCATAGCCGATTGTGCACGGACTCTCGCAGGAATGCACGCGTGTACCACGCATACTCGACACGTATCCTGTTTACACACGCACCGTTATCGCGCGACGCGGTATGCGTCACATACTAACGGCGAGATATTTCATAACGGCGGATCAGGGCGCGGGGGCGGCCGGCCCCGGCGCTCCTAATCACCGCGCGCGACAGCAATTAATCCCGGGATGCGCGGGCGGCGGAAACCGGAGCAGCGTGAGAGTCTCGATTTACGACGTCTCGAAATTAATTTCTCGCCTGGTATCGGCTGCTCGATCGGCGGGGTCGCGTCGCACAAACGACTCCGTTGTTGGCGTTTTTTTTTTCCGCATCGTGCAGTTTCCCTCGGCGAATCGCGTAATGTCTCCCCGTGCAATGTCCCTGCTCCTTGTGTGCAACGTTCTCGTCCGAGGCGAGCCGAAAGGTCAAAAGTTTCGTGCGCGCGCGTTAATCGATGCAGCGACGAGAAAAGTTTGCGGCCGCCCGAGAAAGGATTTTCCATCTGCAGAGAGTTGTAACTGTCTCGGGTAGAGAACTAAGAGAGAAACGATGTAACTAGATGGTAATGGTGGAAATGGAGTAATGAAAAAAAAAACGAAACCGAATATAATATGTTTTATATTATAGGCATTTCTTCTTTCACTTAAATAAATAAATAATATTAATATGAAATACTTTTTTCTACACAACTTTAAAGATTCAGGTGGAACGGAAAATGTCAAAATTGTTTTTTTTTTTGTAGAGAAGTTAAATATTGCGATAACGGTTACTCATCGACACCCTTAAACGTGTTTTATTTTCGAACATTATGAAATTTCACGTGACTATAATTGCACGCGTAAATCGATAATGAGTATGTTCGGGGGAAGGAAAGGGTGAGCGTGATTGTACTAAAATCTGAGATGACGATAGAAAGCTGTGACAGCGTTCTCGCGGTCTCTTATTCTCTTCTTTTTCCACGCTCGCTTAAAATATATGATTCAATAAACGTCTCATAGAATAAAAAGAGTTTTGCAGTGCTCGAAAATGGACAAACGTAGGAATGTTTAAAAGCGTTGTGCAAATTGCAATGAAATTTTTCGCATTAACTCGTATACTCTCGTATCAAATGTCTTACAATCTCTTCGTTTTTTTTCTTCGTAAACGTTTGACTTAAAGAGATACTTTCGCGCGAATGTTATTTGAGATTCCGATCTGTCCGTGGTCCAATTGATTCTATATCAATTTTAAGCAATGCATTATATCGATCTCCTTATGCAAACGCGGAGTAAAAAATATCATATATTTTAATATTACAAAATAATTTTAATATTTTTAATAAAATATTCATAAAATAATTAAAAATAATAATCGACTATTTAAAAGCAAATTCAAAATAAACACGCATGAAATAATCGACGCAGTAAGAAATTTTTAATCACTATCGGAATTTATCCACGCGTTTCAATCTGTCGAATCAATTAAATGATGAATAAAAAAGCGAGTTGCTACTAAAAGTGCGCGATCTAAAAAAATATTACTATATCTTCTCTAAATCCGACTTTATTTTTCGCAGTGGCTTGTTCTATTCGCGACAATTTTACACAAAATATAGATAATATTTCTGGTGTCGTCGTAGTTTTGTATTAAAAAATAATGAGACCTTATTCTGAGCTTTCTTGTTTGATCAAACCGATATTCACCGGTAAATTCACGAATGAATATTTCCGTATTGGTCTTAGTAACTACAGCAAACGACGTCGGTCTCATTCAATTAATAACGAATTAATTAGACGATACCATCGTCATCGCACGTAAGGAATCTTAATTATTTCTCGCAATTCACACTAAATTAATAATTCTTACGCGATTATACACGATAATAATTATACAACTCATATTATAAAAATGTAAGATAGTGTACAAATATATATGTACCAATATATTCTGCTACACAACATGGTACTCGATAAAAATTCCTATTTTATTAAATAGATATTATCCACACGCGAAAATTAATATTTATTAAATAATTATATCTAAGTTTTATTTAGTAACAATTACATATTTGCTGTTCTAACGTATGACATGTTAACATACAATTTAATCAACTCATTTCTATAATAAATTGCTATACATAGAATTCATATGTAAATTAACATACATGAGGTTGATTATTATTATTTTCTATAAATTAATTTTCAATCGTCGTCATTTGACGGCGACATTCCAGTTCAGTAGTTATTAACGGGTTTATTAACGGTTTTAATGACAAATTCAATAATTCAGTTGCATTCTAAAATATAATAACAAACGGAATGTCATAAATATATAAACGTAAAATGGAAGAAACGTGGAATCTTCCTTCAACAATGTTCTTTCATCGGTTAAAATTAATCGACCATCGTATTTAATGATATAGCGGCGTCTTTATCTTTATTAAATCTCAAAGATATAGACCATCGCACGGAGCGGATCGTAATAAATTCCCTTTGGAACATCTTGTTCCGATAGAATTTCTCATTTTTGACCCAGTTTAACGAGAAAATTATATTATGAATGCAACGCCGTGCGCAAGAGACTGAATTTATCCCAGAAACCAGGTTCATCGATAACAAATAACGAAAAGAAAAGATGGTGCACTTTTAATAGAATTAATAAATTTTATAAATTCTTTTTATATAAGACAATATAAAACTTATATATAAATTATACAATGTCAAATATTAATGTCAAACTAACGATATCAACATAAATATTTCAAAGATTAGTATTAATTGATATTAAATATAGCAGTGTTGATATTTTTATAGTTAAAATATAGATGAATATAGCGTCAAATCTTAAATCTGTGTTCATTTATATATATTTTTACTGAAAATAATAATTTATTTTTCCTAAAATCATTGATAATTTATGATAATTCATAAAAAATATTTTTTTTCCAATTTTCTCGTTTTCCGTTATTTATTCTAAAAAATAAAAAAAGGATTAATATCACACTGATATTCATCCGGATTAAAAAGCGAAACAATAGAAATCAATAAAACCTGTATTGCTGCGATTTCATAGAAATTCTATAACGCTCCGGATTTCTTTTTCTTCAGTCTTGCGTAACATTCTTCCACTTCAATCTAGCGTCCAGCCGTTACCGTAATCTGAACGAAACAGGTATACGAGAAAGAATTGCACCGCCCCCTCCCCCTTGATCTCTCTTTTCTCTTTCCATAACAAGAGCTTAATCTCTGCGGCTTTTTCCCCTTTTCAGGACTTACGGCGAGATGCGGCCGTTTATAAATATCGTTCTTGGATATTAATCCGCAAGGAGCCGTTTCGTTCTTATATCTTCCCCACAAAAGGAATTACCTCTAATACAAGTCCATCCTATTCTTTTTCCCACTCTTCTATCTCTCTCTCTCTCTCTTTTAACACAATCCCATTGAAGAGGGGCCTTCTCTATCTTTATTCGTCGCAGAAGACAGAAAACACTCTCTCGTAGAAAGACGAACATGATGTTCTCTTCTCGCATCGAATCGCCGAGAGCTATAGTTGTGGGATATGGTGACTTGCCTATCTATTGACTGGTGAATTGGGTCATCGGTGGGTAAATCTAAGGGAGGAAATACATGGAGAGAGAGATATATATCTTTCGGAAAACAGAGCAGTGAAAACGAAAATGTCTCGATTTTTTTCGATATTCTTACAAATATTTCGAACGAATAGAGGAAAATTCTAACATTTCAACAAGAAAAAATTAATATTTCTAATATAATCCTAATATTTAATTTTTCCAATAATTATTTTAATATTTAAATAGTAAAAAATTATATAATTCTAAATATTTAACAATTTCAATGGAAAATAATAATCGAATGATAATTTTTTCTGTACAAAGTTACATTTTTCATACATGTAAACGTAACATTTTAAAAATATTCGGCAATCAAAATGACGAAAGAAAGAGACAAATTTGGAGACGTTTCTCCTTCTAAAGCTTCTCGATACAGCGGAGACTAATGTTTCACATAAATTTCAATCATTAAAGGACGTTACAGGGAAGAAGAACGTCTCGCTTGATGGAACGCGCGCGCTGCGAACATGTCATCATATTTCATCGCAAAACGCGTAACATCCGCTTATTTACGACGAGATTGTGGGCACGTTGAGGATTCGTTGCCCGGGCAGCCAATGAGGAAGTCATAGGCCAAGATGACAATCTTCTCGACAATACTCGTATTATCATAAAGAAACGCGACGACAACGGCAAACCACCGTTGGTAGTGGAACGTAGTTTTGCATTTACAATTATTATAACAACGAGCGACACGGAGGCCCATTATCGTGATGGCCGTATTCGCGGTTCCGCCATCGGACCTCCTTTTCCTTCCCCCTTTCTCCCCGTGCGCGCACTTTTCTTCAAAGAGGTCTTTGTAATCAGCCACCCGCGCGCGCGCGTGGGGCTATAATCGTGTCTGTCGATATTTAGCATTCGCATAATCGGTTCCACTTTCTACGGCAAACTACGCAGAGTCTTTCTATAGCTCTACGACCTACGCATTTTAAATTCTTGGAGTAATTACTAAATAATCGAATTTCCTATTATAATTAAACTGTGAGGAAATTATTAAATATTGCAAAGAAAATTTCTCAAGAAAGAATAATTTTATTTCTAATTAATTGAAGACTATTCTTTTGTTGAGAAATTAAATAATTATTTATTTTTAATTTTATTTCAAAGTTTTATAAAAAAAGATTATTTTAATGTAGATATTTTAAATATAAAAAATGCAAAAATAGAAATGAAAACATTAAACATTATATATTTCCAATAAGAAGTAACAAATGTTTCATCCATTCTCATGTTTTAAAAAAAATCCTATGTTAATGCAATTTCTTTTGAATTGAAATTGTACAGATAAATTTTGACGCTCCAGCAAACATCGAGTCGGGCTGATCGATCAATGACGAATAGCAGCGATAAAATGTACGCATTTGTCGTCGGCGTTTATAAGCAAGACTAACGCGTTATCGGCGATAATTCTCGTGCCGCATTACGTTTGTGGGCGGATCACGCGGATTAATTGACAAACTTTCCGGGATAGCGCTTCGGCCTGTTACCGCCCGGCAGCGGCAAGTGCGAACAGTTTAGTTATGCGCATAACGGATGCACCGCATAGTTCCTGTGTGCAAATTAAGCGGTGACCGCTTCGACGAGCGTCGCGCGCGCGCGCGCGCGCACATCGAAGTTGATAAAATATTGAAAGAGCCCCGGATAGTATATCGAGCAAACCGAATTAGATTCCCCGCTGAATAACTCGCATCGCGTTTAATTTTCAGAAAGGGACGAGGGGAATGCCGCCTTTTATTATCGTAATCGGAGGTCGCGATTGCGTGACGAGAAGGAAAACATTACAAAAACGAGCGACGAATGATCGATAAAGATCATCCTTATGATTATTTCGCCTCTTGTTGATTATATTGCTCAATATTTCATTATAAATATACTCTTACGCTCATCGTATAAACTCGCAGTTATATTATCTGTGCGATTCTCTTGTATATTTCATTTGTCGGCATCAAATAAATTTGTGAATAATAATAATGATGATGGTAATGAGAAGAAAAATCGAAATTTTCCCTCTCTGTTTGTTCAGCAGTGCGTGATATTTTCCTGCGCGCATTTTACGAGCTGTAGAACCTCTGACTCTTGTATAAAACGCATTGCGTTGAATGACACTTTGATCCCTAGACGACGATGACATCTCTTTTAACGCGGGACGTAACGGGCATGTCACATTCAATGGATAGAGTAGAAATTACGCGTTACGTAAACTCATGTGATACATGTCCTATAAAAATATATACGCTATCGCGTTTCGGCGAATGTACAAAGCTGTCAGCGGCATTTGAATACGGCTGACACGTCCGTTATAAATACAAAAGGCAAATCGTTTACGAAAGTCACACTGTCGTGTCATCTGCAAAATCCATTTCTTCGCGCCGGAAAAAAAGGAATTATTAAAAGTCACATATTTTATCAATTTTTCAACGACCACCTACAACTCTATGCGTGATATCACGTATTAATAAAAAAAAAAACATTCTCTTTTTTATATTAACATTTTTTATATTAACATTCTCTTTTTAACATTATTTCTTTTATCTCTCTTTCTTTTATCTCTCTATCTTTTATATCTTGTTAAAATTTCTTTCAATTAATTAATGCAAGTCACATTTTAATTATAACATACATAAACACTTTGTACTCGATTAAAAAATCATTTACTTGTTGAAGATATGAATCGTATAATTTCTTTTTAAATTAGACATTGTCTCTCCGTTTTTAAAATAGAATGCGCTTTTTTAAGTAAAGAAAAACAAAGACGCAGATCTGCATTGAAGAGGACAACTTTGCATCACTTTGCAACACTTGGGCCGACTCCAAGAACTTCATTAGCGCTTTTGCTTCTTTTCCGATCGTCAACCGGAAGGTTTGTGGTTTTCATAACGCTCTCGGAAATCATTAAAAACTACGTCTTTCGCAGTTTTTCAAGGGGTTCCTCAAGAGAGAGAAAGAGATGAGAGAAAGAGAGAGACAAAGAGAGAGAGAAGAAGAGAGAGACATGGACGGATCGATAAAGGGGTTGAAGCCACCCTTCCCACGGCACTGCCACCACCTCGGGACACTCTTAGGCGGGAGATTGCGGGATGGCGGTTAAAGGTCAAGGTCGAGCTATTTCCTGCACGAGCAAATCTCGAGTCTTTCGGATTATGTATCGAGAAATCGAGAGGGAAAAAAGCGGAGGGAAGGAGAGGAGCTAGGTCGATCGAAAGAACTCGACTGACATGAGATGGCAGATACAATGGTGGTTTATTACTTGGCACAATTCTGGACGAAGGTTCCTTTCGCGCTGGTAAGTTTTCCCCGACGATCGTTTCACGATCCGTCATGATTAGAAGGAGGGAAAGAGAATAAAAAGGGAAAAGAGAAAAAGGAAAAGAGAGAGAAGACGAAGATATAACCTTGATGAGAATCATAAGAGTGTGTGTGGTCATGATAGAGTATGGGTTTAATTGTATTATACGTCCTACACTTTTCTCTTCTTAAAATACGGCGTGTGTCGTATTATGAGAACTTCTCGTCTAGAAAGATATTTTTGCCGCAGAATATTTATATTTCTGTGCGTTATATTTTTTTTACACATTTCTAAACAAAGATTAAATTTGATATTAATTTCTTCCCGTGATTGAGCCATTTTTCACGTCGCCATTTAATTTATATCAGATCTTATAAAAATGATATACATAATATAAAATGATGATTCGCGCAAAAAAAGAAGAAAATAAATCAGCAGTAAAAATGCGCGAATATTACTAGACTATCTTAAATCGTTAAAAAAATACAAAATTACGACAAGCAGAACAAGTGAGACAAAATGAATGAGAGAAAGAGAAAGAGAAATGAAGGGAAAAAAATGTGAAAAGAGGAAGGATAAACGAGGAGCAGATATTGCAAATGTCAAGTCTCGCAAAATGCGAAAAATGGTGACGCAACTACTCTCGGAAGACGTTTTTATTATTTTTTTTTTTTCAGTTTATATCAATTCGTTTTATTCGCGGTACGGAAGCTAGACCTTTTCGATATTTCCTTCCTGTGTCTTTTATTGCTTTCCGTTTACGTGACGTTCATAAGATTCGAAAACGATCGAGATACTACGGATCGCTCTTATGGGAATATCGTGGAACTTACGATGCTTGATTTTACGAAGCGTGCCACTCGTATTCGTTTTGCAAAAATTTCATCGACTATTTCAGAAAATACAGCTCCTACGACATTTGACGATGGAAAAAAGGATTACCACTATTAGTCCCATTAATTTTATCAGCATTAAATTTCTGAAAATCATCTTCGCTAAAAAATTCATAGCCTGTAAAGGAAAAACGAAGTGGAAAATTTGACGTCGTCCACGCCTGTCGCTTAAGATCTTTCACTCATCGCTATGAAGCTACGCGGGATATAAACGAGATGAGCTTTAGTTATCCTTGTCCGGACATGGAGCCCCGGGAAGCCTTTAAACTACCAAGATGGCTGACGATACATAGGTGTACGCCCACGTGATCCTGCACAGCCACCACTCTGCTTTTTCATCCCCCGCCGCGTTCATCCTTTCATCCGTCTCTCTTTCGCATTTCTCGCAGCCTCGATATCTCCCTCTTTCTTACCTCGCTACGACGTATCCATCCATCGGCGGACGGGCAAAAGCGTCTAGTTTTGCATAAGAGAGAAAACAACGGCCGCTCCCGATTTCGGCTAATGCAAAAGCGATGTAGTCGACTCACGAGCTTTTCAGGAGGGGGCGCATTCGGGACGATAGAAAATCCTTTGCACGCGTGGGATATGTGGTCATGCGTATGGTCAATGTAGGACAGAGATTCGACCTCTAATCTCAAACTAACGTTAGAAATTTATGGAAAAATCGAGTTATGGAAGAGATGCGATCGGCTGGTCGACTTGGCACATTTCGTCCTGTTCGAGAGACATTTCTACGACATTTCGTGACTCGTAATGTAACATCGGCGTTTTAAGATATCGCATCATGCGACATCTTGCATTTTTTATACGAGCATTCGCAAAATTATCGAAATTGAAATAATTCCGAAATAAATGGATTGTTGATTGATATATTATAAATCGATCACGAATAAATATTAATAGATTATAAATGGATAATAAAATATGTTGTGTAGAAAAATAAAAATAATACTATATAATAATAAAAAATCAATCTAGAGAATTCTAAACAGGATAAAAATATTCAACTTTGTTGGTTTCGCTGAAGCATAAAAATAGAAAAATAGAGTATGTTGAGATAGATTTCATGTAAATATTAAAATGCTTCTATATTTCCTGACCTTTTGAAAGTGGTCCATGTATATTCCGGAATTATACCAAAATTTTGAATCACATTAATTCAACTATGCACATCAGTCACCGGTAAAGCCTCTAAAAGTTGCAAGTCGATTTTATATTCCTATATCGAGAAATTCATCGTGGTGAATTTAAATCTATAGTGACTTGACAACGAGACCGGTATTTCCACCATGTTTCGCCAAGTGATATAATACATATAAAATATTTAAATGGTTCCTATATAGCTGAAAATAAAATATTTATAAATATTTTATTTCCGCGTATAGGAACAATTTAAATATTTTATATGTGTTATATGAAAATATGCGTGAAAATAAAATATTTATAAATATTTCCTAAAGCTTCATTTTTCTTTCTAAAAAGCTTCCTCGTAATTCAAAGCTCTAGGTTGCAGGTTATTCGGCTTGTATGTAAATAATGCGTCGGAATCCCTCGAATCGACCTATTGAATTTTACAATATCGAACACGGAGTTGAGACGACGATAAATCGCCGTCAATCATGAATGATGATGCCAAGAATGAGGATAGATGACGACGATGCCAAAGCAAAATGGTAACTGTAAAGGGAGAAGCGTCGGAGGTAGATGAGCGCAGTTACCAAATACGGGTCACAGCGCCTCGTCAATAACGGCAAGCGTCGTCGTCGACGCGGCACCGTCGACGACGACGACGACGACGGCGAGGAGATCGCGTTTTACGAACGCTTTAAGGACGCTCGACCCGTTTAATAGCGGCTCACGACACAATGGATCTACTGACACAGTTTCAGCGAATATCCACGGTGACACTTTCGGACTCATCGTTTATCCGCGTCGATTTGTCACACCGTCCATCGTTTCGCCCAAGATGGACGACGGTGAAAGAAATGGGAGAAGTGAATCGAAGAATAATATTTTTTGTCGATTGACAAGTTCTTCTCCCGTGGGTGCTTCTCGTCCCTCGATAATCGGAATCGCGTAATTTTATTTCCGTCAGAGAGACAGGGATACAAGTGATGTCTCTGACACGGTTTTAGCTCGGGGGAATCAGCGGCCACTTCCTGGACAGTTTATCCGCGAGTCGAGAGTGAGAATCCCCATTGGTCAGAAACACCTGCAACTCTCCCGTGGTCAAGTACGAGGGATGAGATTTGATTCGTTTCTCGAAAAGGGATACAAGGGACGGGAAAAGAAAATATTAATGCAATGGCGCGATATCTCGCTCTGAATAATATATAATAGCCTTCTATTATTATCACGTGATATTTTCCAAGACTGCCGTTATTTCTTTTTTTCTCGCAAATGGAGAAAATAATAAAACTCCCGAGCGATGGAAATAGAAACGAATGAGAGTAATAATAGAAATCTTACTTGTGTATCGGGCATGTGAAAATTGTTGTTCTTAGTTTTTCCCTTTGTAAGATGCAAACCAGGAGAGAAGGGAAATATCGATAGTAACTCGTAGTTCGAGATGGAGTCATACATCGTGGCCTCGATTGCGCCCACGTTGAAGAATGGAGCAATTTGTCGAAGCTCGAGAAGCAGAGATCGCGCGCTTCGATCATATCGAGTATCATCTTTTTCATCGGCATTTCCTTCTTTCCATCTCACCGCATATCTTCCGCGACATCCGAACGTAATATTCCGACATTTCATCCGCAAGATATATATTTTTATATGTTGTGCAAAAAATATATATATTTTTTAAATTTATATTTCGCATATATATTATTTTATATACATTTATGAGCACAATCAAAATTTAATTAGAACAATCACAGCAATTGTTTATATATTTATTAAATTAAATATTAACAACTAAAAGTCTATATTTTTTAAAGTATAGAGATACGTATAAAGAGGACGAAAAATGCCGAATTTATTATTCAAAACTCGTACATGATTTGATTCTAGAGTTATAATATAATCAATCATGTCGCACGACATCCTTTAACATTATTAAAGCGTTAGAATAACTAAAATAAATTACGGATGCCAAACCTCTCCGAAGATGAGAGAGTTTGAGTGAGGCGGCAATAAACTCATAATTATTTTCGACCCACAGAGGCATTTGCGACGACGCGGATTTATTCTTGATGGAAAACGTGCTTCCTTCGATTTAAGCAAATTCATCATCGGGTATTGGGGGAGATGGATTAATGTCGTCTTTCTCATCGACTATAAAAGCTAAAGCATCGTATCCTTCAGCCTTGTCAATGCCGGAAACTTTCCTCTACTCAGCAAGTTCGGGCCCGGCCACTAAATTACTTCGAAGATGCACTCGAGAATCTCACTTGCCATCTTTCCTTTTCCCTTTTCCTTTCATCTCGTTTAGAGCCTACGACGAGCTTGGAGAATGAGCTCTTATCTGAGCACCGGTAAGCTTCAATTCAGTTCTTTCTTTAGTTATAATATAAGTCAGATTATCGATTTTGTTCCATCGAGAAAAATAGGAAAAAATAGGAAAAGATAACAATTAATTACATGTATTTAAAAGCCTTTTTCAAATTTATCAAAAGAATATTATATTCTACTTTTTAATGCGAATTACATTTGAATGATTTAAATTTTGTTATTTCTCTGTCTCTCATTTTGTATTATTTTTCTTATAAGAGGGAATATTTTAAATATTTTAGACATACTTTCATTTTATGGAAAATTGTTATCTTTGTTTTAATTTTATTTTTTCCCCTTTCGTTGACCCAAAAATTTCATAGAGGCAAATGAAAAACGCCAATTTACCTGACTGCTACTCTGCCATTGAAAAGAACTTTCTGATTACGAACGGAAAGTGCTTTTCACACTTTCTCTCTCTTTCTCTCTCTCTCTCTCTCTCTCTCTTTTGATTGGGCTTTCAATGTGAAAATGGTGACCCACTGATTTGCGGGGTATTCTGACAGACGCATTTCACGATGGCCATTCCCATTCGACATTGCTGAGGGGCTAAGCAATTTTCATGCGAGCGAAATTCAGTCGACAGGTCATGTGTCGTGCTGGAACACTATGCCCGAGTAATTAAACTCAAGTTTCTCCCGATGGAAGCCGATAGTCGACGATGCGGAAGAAGAAGCTAGAATGCACTCTACTTTCTCGAATGACGAAGCGTCATCCCAAGTCTAATTGCGGTCATATCCGGAAAATATTTAATTAGAGTGCTTTAATAACTTTTCCGATCGCGAGACACAATTAACTCTCATTAATCACGGTTCATTATGCGCGTAGAGAAGAATAACAATCAATATATTTTCTACACGTATGTATAAAAATTACGTATAATCAATTTACCAAAAAAATATGAAAAAATAATACATATATATGTCATAATTAAAGTATGTCATACATATATATGTCATAATTGAAATATGTCATAATTAAATTAAAAATAATAATACATATATATGTCATAATTAAAGAATTAAAAAGTTAATATAAAGTTAAATCTCTGGAAGAGATCGTTTTCTCAATAAAATTTGCACAATTTATTCAAATGTAAGAACACGATGGATAGATATTTCTGGCACACAAGAGACGTCCTTTCGGTGGACGACGCGTGTTTCGTTCGCATACAATGGCGGCATTATCTCAGTGGCGGATTAAGAGCTCACCGCGCGTTAATCCTCGCGGGAATTGTTCAGCCGCGAGTGAACTTGGAACGATATCCAGTCGTCGGATCGGCCATATCGGTCGAAAATTTAAGCCAAGTTCCATTTAACCGATCCCCTCCCCCTCGTCGTGTCATCGGTGCAGATTCCGGGCGCTCCGTTTCTGGTTGGCGAGCACGATTCCGCGGTCGCCGCGAGAGCGTTCCGATTATCGTAATAGGTGCAATCGGCGTACGGTGTTCCCGATTAAACGATCAAAATGCGACTTGATACACTTCAAGAGTAGAAATGTAAGAAAAGAAAAAAAATCATTTAAATGTATAAGATAAGAAAAATGGGCTTTATTAAAAACTAACGGAAAACTAGAAGAACGGAAATAATTTAGCTGTAATTTATTCTCTCCCTTTCTTATAAGAGCTTTTTAATAAAACATTTTTAAAAGTTTCTCTCTCTTTTCCCTCTATCTTGTATAATTTCCTCTTCTTATTTTTATTCAAAATATACGACTTCAAAACGTATTGTCACATTCTGATTATTTAATCTGAGAGCACTCTACGTATAACTCTGTCATGTCGAGCTTTTCGCCAAGATTCCGCTCGATTTAACCGCCCTTTTTCTGTCGCCCGAGAAGCCGCATTGTATTCCGGTTGAGTTATATCCTATGACCTACTCCCACGATTGGTAAGTATAGCCATTAGCAGAATTTTTAAGCGTGACACGAGTACCAAAAATGGTCCAGAGAAGCGGAGAGAGCGTGTTACGTGATGGTAGATAATTTGTCGTTATCTCGGTCGCGCGATATAAAGTGTCGCTCTCTTATCTGGAAAGTATATTTGTACGTTTTACGTTAAGAACACAATTAGAGTCTCGTGAAACGTATTACAGAAAACTGTTTCGCAGGCTAATAACAATTCCAGGCGAGTACATTCTTTCATTTAGGTACCGCAAATAGAGTAAAATAGTCATTTCATTAAAGGAGTCTAAAGTAAGCTATCGTCATTTGCGTTTATCGAATACAGTCTTTCGCAAAAGACGAAAGAATTGCGTTCTCGTATTCGTCAAAAAGAGTAATAAAAAATAAAAATAGAGACGCTGATCAGCAATGATTGACGTTCCCCGCGATCCAAAAAGGAGTTACATATAAAAACGTATCTTTTCCTCCCCTTTTATCGTTTTCTTTCCGAAAACTTAGTTCGTTAAATCACGGCAAGTATTGAGCGATAACGGGCGGCTATCTGATGACCCAGTTACAGAAAGCTCTCTCTACTAAAAAAGAGAAAGAGAAATTTCTCTAAGTTACTATTTTCATCGATCCCCTGTGCCAGGTAGTATACGATCATGTATTTGGACGACTTCCATATTCATACGACATCTCAAGTTGCTCGCGATATCAAGAGGTGCTCCTCTCGCAATCAATGCGAGCCGCAAAGAAAACAGGCCGAGTGCAGTAGGGAGCATGCGTGGGTGTCCCTCGCACCCTTTCTTCCTCTCTCTTTCTCTCTCTCTCTCTTTCTGTCCTCCCAAAACCACTTTAGTTTTATTATCTTCATGACCTTTCGGTGTTCCACGTCCTTCTCTCTCTTCTTCTTTTTTTCACTCTTTCTCTCTTTGAGGACAAGCCAAGAAGCAAAGATTAACGTGGAACCACGCGTCGCATTTAATAACGCGAAACGTGTTGAATAATACAAAATATGGAGGTCGCTGAAAAGATAAACGGGCTGACGCGGGAAAAGGGGTGAAATGTGTACCGACGACCCTTACCCTATCTCTTCCATGACTTTGCGTCAGGAATAGCGATAAGCATATCACTAAACCGAACGATGTCTTATAGATGCCTCTTGAACGGAAAAATGTATTTCTCTCTAGAATATCATTTTATAATGCGTAAGACAACTATTATGTTTTATCACACACGCCGAGGGCGAGCAAATTGGGTGAGCGAATCCTCTCTCTTCGCGCAAAACTTCTTCTCGCAAAGAATACCTCGTTTTCGCAACTTCTTCGAAATTTTTCTATTCGCTCAAAACTTTCCTCGGCGAAATTCGATCAAGGAATAAACTCGAACCGTACGGTACTGCTCGATGTTGTCCGATCCATCGAGATAAGTCAAGGATTAAATTGACGTAGCTATGAGCTACGATATAAGCTTTGGGAAAGATGCGATGAAGAAATTCCCCTCTGGTTCCTTTAAGAGGCGAGTGATTTTTTAAAGTACTGGTGTAATTGTTTTTGCATCAGGGGAGCAATATGTTTCTCGTGTTACAAGGTGGACTATTTAGTGGCGTTTCTCGTTGATATTTATTCGTCGTGTTTCCTATTTCGTTCCGCCGCGAAATATCTCCTGCCACGTTTTGAGAGCGAAGACGGCATTACACGGGTTATTTCCGCTCAACTATAGATAGGTGCACTTTCCACTAAATTTGCGTGCTGGTAAAAGGCTCTTAATACTAAAAATAACATCTATCATCGTTTCTTCCAAGCTCTGCTGTCAACGAGAAAGATATCGAATTAAATATTTTACATTTGTTCGCGTATTTTTATTCTATTTTTGTTCTAAAGTAAATTTTATTTTATTAATTTTTATTTATTATATTATTTAACTTATTAATATTTTAAACTTAATTTATTAATATTTTATTATTAAATTATTTTATTAATAGTACTGAATTTTAGTCATTTTATGTGCACATTAATTAGGAAAATAACAAACAACTTAATAGGAAATGAAAATCGGAACAAGCATTTGTGTATTATGCCATTATCAATTCGTTTCACTCCTGCATCATTTCTAACTACAATTATTTTCTCCCTCTTTCACGTATGTCATCAACAAGAATTCGTCAAAGAAGATTACTAACGTAATATAAAAAACTTCTTTGACGAATTCTAAATTACGTAAAGATTTTAGGATAAAAAAATCTAACATATATTTGGATAAATAAATTTAGATCATTGTAAAAAAAATTTAAATTAAAAGAATGTAAAATTCTTTCTCTTTCTTGAAAATAAATTTTAAAAAAGCGATAATCTTCAACAAATAAATGATATAAAAAAGTAATATCATTATTTATAATCGTGTGTGCGGACAGCGCAAGCTTTTTTAAAAAATTTTCTATTTAACAATTTTTTTAATATAAATGTATACAACACATGGATAAATTTCGTGTCAATGAATTAAACAAAAAAAAAAAAAAAACAAAAAAAAAGGGAGAAACAGACAGAAATTGAAAGTCGTTATCATTTGTCAAAGTAAAAACAATTTTGCATCTCTATTAAGTTTTTTTTTTCGCTTAATCGAAACAGAATCTATCGTCGTGACAAAAACATTTTCACCCAAATATTAGCGGAAATGCACGAATGATACGAACGTTTCATAAATGGAAAATTTGAAATTTAATCACGCAAGCGTTTTCTTTACTTACAGATCCGCTTTTAATAAGTGATAACGCAATCAATTTTATACCAATTAATTTTCTGTTTATAATCGTTCTAGTTTTTATTATATTATCTTTATATAAATTAATTTTCGCGTTTGCCTTGACCATCTCTCCTTCGAAATTAACCTCCTCTCTTTTCTCCTTGCATCATTATTAAAATTCATCCATGAATGATCTTGAACTATGAGACTTAACTTTATTAAGAGGATTGGATGATCTCAGAAATGAATGTAGAGTTATCGTCATAATCAAGGATAAGTTTCCAATACAGCGAATAAAGAGTGATTGGCTAATGCAATATTTTATCTCACTATATGGATTCGACAAAGTTAAAAATGAAGCTCACAAACTTGGAGAGAGTACCGTCTTTAGTCCAAGTTCTCATCGAGTCTCTACTACTTATCCGAGACTCAATTACGAATAACTTCTGTCGATAAGCTCCGGGATGAGAGAGAGGAAGAGAGATGGACCCCCTTACGTCCGAAAACCGAGAACGCGACTTAAGCCGCATCGAGGGATCCCAGTTTCTCGGGCAAATTTATTCATTACCGAGACACGGTGAGACACTGAGTAATATCTCGAGAGGGAGGGATAAGAAGCCGGCTTTTCGTACTAATCTTCTCAAAGACACACCAAGGACAGATGCGATTCAGATGCTGGAGACTCAGACTGTAAGGACGTGAATTCTTTGGAGAATTCGATACAGGATGGGGAGAAAACGTTTCATTTTTAACGCTCGACGATTAAATGATTGATGAATATTTCCACATTTAATAATTAGATCGCTCTTTTAATATTCCATTAGAATAGTTATTTAAAAAAATTAATTTTTTGGAAAATTTAATTTCGAGAAAATATATATAACTTCTCGAAAATATCTCGTGGATTATTTAACAATAATCGAAATTGATTTCAATATCGTGCATCGGATAATAGATTAGTCGGATGTTTAAAAAATTAATTTTTTGGAAAATTTAATTTCGAGAAAATATATATATAACTTCTCGAAAATATGTCGTGGATTATTTAGCAATAATCAAAATTGATTACATCGGATAATAGATTAGTCGGATGTTTCGCGGGGAAGCTTGTTTCGTCGAGCGATCTGCTTCGCGTCCGGTCGACGTGTCCGCGATACGAGCGATTTTAAGGGATGTATATACGTATATAAATATAGCGAGAGAGAGAGAGAGAGAGAGTTTCTTTCTTTCCAAGAAAGAGCCAATTACTTGTCGGACGATCGGAATCGCGCGGCGGGCAAACCGAGAGACGGTGCTTGCGTTATCCGGGGTCGGATACTGCAATGCAGCTCTCTCGCCTCCCTCTTTCGTGTCCTCTCGCTTCGCCCCGTTCCCGGTCCTCTCTCGCTCTACTCGTCCTGCCGCCGGGCTACCTTCCTCCCACCCTCCCGTTTCGCCCCTACAACCACCATCGCTCGTGCACTTCCATTTTACGCGATTCTCCATCTATTTCCCGCGACCTGCGGCCTCGCTTCCCTCTCTAAATGTCACCTCGTGGACGATTAACTTTTGCGTTCCCGCCCTTCTGTCTCTCTTTCTCTTTCCCTCACACATACATGCATACACACACACACACACACTTTTTCTCGTTTCACCCTTTTCACGACTGTTTGATTGGAGGAAGCACTTGACCATCGGCTGGCCATTAACCGTTCGCTCCTAGCATTGCCGACTATATCCTTCGTATTCTTTTTCCGATTCATTGTAACCGCCGCCACGTGCTTTAAAAGAAGTTCAATGCACTAGACTTTTATCGTTTCAACGTTAAACATATCCTTAAATATATTTTTGGTACTTAAGAAAACACATAATATAATCTTTTATATAGGACATAATTAATTAAAAGAAAAGAATAAAGAATTATAATATACGCCCTTCAAATTTATTTAATTATACAATAATTTCCTTGTTAATCGATAGTAAAGCCTTCTTCACAAAACAGCTAAAAAAGTAAATCGTTATGGGTCGATATTTATCGATTATATCAAAATTCTATACAAAACTCCCAAGATCCTCCGATCTCGAAGATTCCTCTTAAATAGAATCAATGTATTGTTAGTATAAGCAGCAGTTTCAATTATAGCACTACGAAAAGTGAAATCTCGTTGAGAATAATTAATGAATAAAATGATCGATTTTTCAGTGCAATATTAATCAATCAATGAAAGACAGAGGAAGGAAATATGAATATTTTCTGAGACTCAAATAAAATATTCATTGATCTTCGGTGATATCTTCTCATCTATTTTAATCAATGATAATATATTATTTATTCAATTTAAAAGAGTGCTTTCGCGGAATCGTTTCCAACAAGCATCACCAGCTCCTTATGAAGAGTATTTCGAGACATTACGTAATCATGAAGCGTGAACTCCCACCGAAAATTGGCGCCACCGATGAAATGACGAAAACCATAAAGACGGACAGGAAACACATAGGAATACATAGGATACAGTAGCGATTGTCTCTCTTAAATAATGAACCACCATGAAGGCTACACAATTGCGTTTTCTTCTTCTTCTCTCGCGAGCATCAGCGATCTACTGCCTATTAATATTAATAACTGATTGTCGCAATCGCGTATAAATCGCACCTGTGATTTCCTCGGCACTCGCATATGCGATCAGGAATCTTATTCTTCGTTTAATTCGCATTACCGATGTATGAACGATGAATTATACGAGTGAGAAATCAAGCGCGAGGCATAAAGTCGTCAGTCGAACGTCATGACTCGCAAACGAATTAAAGGCGTCATTCGTGCGCGGCAGTCGGAGTATTAACAAACGATAACTCCGATGACGCAAAACGCGTTGTCCCCTCGGAGTATATACGCGAAACATCTCTCTTATTCCATTTATTTCGCATTAAATAAAAAACTTGTTTACAAGAAGCGATTATTATTTTCGCTATCGCGTCAAACCGGAACAAACTGCTCTGTCACTCTCGTCCACGTAATTACTCGGCTCGTGCAATTTATTATTCCCGATAAAACACCGTCGCGCCGGCGTTGTATTATCCCGGCGATTATTTGTACGACACGCGCGCGTGCTCGTCACATGCTCGTGCGACACGTCACTCGTGTCCCTCGTATAGATCACGGATGACGAGCGCACAGCCGGAGAGAGTAATTACCGTTTCGTCATTTTGATATTCCAGATTAATCGCGCATTATTCCGCGTTAGATGATAATTCTCGAAAGCGCACGCGTTACGTCATCCAATGACTACAATTGTTAAGCTACCAATTGTTAATCAATCGTGCGTGCAAACTGATAATTTCACGTATGCGTGTAATTGCGTAAGGGAATTTTATAATCTCTAGAAATAGATTCGATTGCGTAATTTTTTGAAAGAGCTTTAACGCTGGAACGATAGATCGCTTCGATATGAAAGTAACAACAAAGATATTATTGATTTTGAAAATTAGATTAAAAAAATAACGCGCGTATGATTTTTGTGAAATTAATTATATCTTCGCCGATATGTTTTTACAATATCGTTCCGTATTATCTTATCTTCCATGAGAATAAGCATTTCTATTTATTCTGACGCGTGAACGAAAACAAAATATCGCACCACGTGGCTTTTTTTCCGCTTAAAATCCCGTCGACGTCGCGCGCGACATATATTTCAAGAATAACAGTCGTTCGTCTCTCGCTCATTGCGCAATTCGCGCCTGTCAAAATTGTTATTTCCACCGACGATATTCGTGACATTTCCTCCTCTCTCTCTCTCTCTCTCTCTCTCTTTCATACACGCATACCAGGTACAAGTTATAGTTATTAAAACTATTTCAGAACAAACAAACATCCGCGAACACGCGATAAATCATTACGTCATTTCGCGACACTTTTCCGCCCAGAGTTTGCTGTACAATTACCGAGTTTGCGCCGAGCAATCCTTAATAACGGTGCGAGAAACAACGCGATAACGTAATTATCGGTTTAAAAATAGTCCTCTGCAACGAGAGATGTAACAGGAGCTAAACGATACGCGCGTCGAGGGTAGACCTATATACGTTTCGCATATGGCGGCGAATTAATTTCGCCGTTACGCGCGTAATTCGATAAAATTACAAGCTTCAGATGTAACCGCGCCGTAAATTATGACCGTTATTATCGCGAACTCCCGCTGTAATTAAATCACCATGTTCTGGAGGAGGTCTGCTGTCGGGAGCGTAAATGAAACATGATGATCCCGAGATAACGATTGCCTTCGTCACGGATCTCAAACTGCGTATTTTGGTAATTTGTGCGACCACTTGAATATTTATCAACGTTTCGCATCAATTTATTTCGATACGCTACCTCATGTTATTTTAACGTTGATTTTAAAGTTATGATAAAACAAGAAAATTTCAAAAGTAAACAAGATGTAACACTTTTTTGTTTCTGTCATTTTATCTATTTTTTTATTATTTACTTATCATTATTAATTATATTACGAGGAGAAGAAATCATTTCTATTAAAGAAGACGCATTAAAAAAAAACTTGTTATTAAATTAGATTATAAAAAGATTAGATAAATATTAATTTGCGTTCTTTTACCTGACATCGTATTTTCAAGAGGGAAGAAACTGACTTATTTATAGATACAAAACTTAAGATTATAAAAGACTCATTGATTCTTCGAGGAAGCATATATTGTCCAAAGGTTATCTCACAGCTATTACGCGGTATACGCATTCTATCCTATAAATCACGGCTTTTATCGCGACTCGAAATATGTACTCGCCGCGGCATCGAGTACAAATATTACAAGTGTTGCGATACGAGCGAGCACGCCGTAAATTAGGAGAACATCCGAAGAATGGGTTGTGGAAACACGCGCTCGATTGGCCAGGTGGACGGGCTTTATGGCTTCTAGGTGGAAGCGGCGCAAGATATAGAGTAGAACCGAGATAAAGCAGGAAAACATCCGGCGCGCAGGGATAACGGCAACGTATATAACGCCGGGATTGATTTTATAACGGCACGTAAAGATACGTATGGGAAAGCAGGGACGGAGCACGTTCCGGTGGTCGATCGTAAAATCTGTCCCACAGCCTAGTTTCGCCCCAGACCGAGTTTTGGCGGTTTGTTCGTCCTCTTGCGGATCGATCTGCCGCAAAATTCCCGCTCGCGTTCGCGCGAAACGTTCTGTCAAACGACAGTTTAAAGCGAAAGTTTAGTAAGACCTAATTTTTTATAAAAAAATTTTTTATAAAAAAAGGAAAATGAGGGACATTTTTTTGAATATATTCGAAAGACATGCTAGCCTTAAGGAATCGGTAACAAATCGCATTGGTCCAGCTTGTGTATCTCCGCTTTTTGAAAACAACCTGACGATTGAAAGAATTCGCTTTGGGCGGCGTTTATCGCGTTTCGAGAGCAAAATGAAAAATTCTCGATCGTCATTCCATTATATTAGTTTGAAACGACATTCAATCGATACTATCGAACGAGTTCCTTCTCTTTTTCTGTCCCATTGGACTGTGCTTATGAAAGATCGCGTCACGTTTCTTCGTACGATTGAATTTTCCGTTGGTTCCGCAACCGCGAAGCGTTCACTTCTCCATCGCGTTTATCCTATCTGCTATATACGCTTTCTGTGAAAAGGATTTTCAGCATCCCTTTAAAGATTTTAAGGCCGCGAAATCCTTCTCTCCTCTGAAGAAAGACCGTAAAAGCTGGCAGTTAAAATTGTGCTCTGCCATTAGAACGAAAAAGTAATTTACGATTTAAATGAGAGAGAGAGAGAGAAAGAGAAAGAGAGAAACTCATGAAAAAAATCTACCAATTACTTAATAAATTCATAGAAATAAAAAAATTAAGACAATTTTAATTTCGACCATTTGCTTTTCTTTTAATCTAATGTATTATCCATCTTATATGAAGCACATTGCGAAGATTTTAAAACCGAATGAAGGATCAGAAATCATTTAAGCGATCCTTTCTCAATCTCTTATCGAAACGAGAATAAAGCCAATCAAGTAGGTCGATGATTTTGACGAGAGAAAATTCAACCACGCTTAATTAATACAGATATCATCAACTGTAAGGAATCCGCGATCGACAAAGTATAGCGAAACTATTTAATAAACTCTCTCGAGATAAAGCGCGTGTCCCGAGCGTAGAATAAAGTACAGAGTTACAAATGTCTCCTGCGAAAAAAAATCAAAGGGAGCGACAAGCACTTGTCTTTTCCCTCCAGACTTGCTTGTATTTGCAAACTCGCTAACGTCGCAAATGCATAGCTGCCGCCAATCCTGCTCGTCATGCTAAAACGAATTAAAACTTGGAATACGGCAGAGTACGGCGCCTTAAACGCCGCTTCGCCCCGTGTAAACAAAACCGCGGGAACGGGGTTGTCGACCCGAAGAACTCGTAATCCCCGGTAAAACGTCACTCTCGACTCGCAGTTTCAAGTTCGCGCATATAAAGTCAAGTACCGCCGGTTAAAACAAAAAGTTTACGGGCACGCACCGTCGAGAAAGGGAAGGAGAGAGAAGAGGCGGGAGCCTCGTACGCCAAGTTAGTGTCAGCATAAAGTACTGACGCGCGCACCGCGCTGGAAATTGAGAAAATTCCTCTCTTTTGTCTTGATATCTCCGGCTAGCGATTTAACACGTGTCGCGTCCGTTCCAAAATTAAGCCCGCCGAATGCACTTTACGACACGCTGACCTTTGTCAACCTACATGTCGTCCACATGCAGCTCCTTTGTCGTGGAAACTCCGGATCTGTCATCCCGCAGTATTAAATCATGACGTCAGGGATGAGAGAAGAAAATTTGCGGGAACTTCTTCTCGCATTATATGCAAGAATGAAATATTTTTCCTCTGATTAAAAAGAAATATGTAAAATGAAATATTTATAACAAAGTATTCTATTTTATTTCTTTGGATTAAAAAAGAAATAAATATAATGGAATATTTGTAACAAAATTTTCTATTTCATTTATTTTTTAATCAGCAGAAAATTTTTTTACCGAAACAAGTTTCTCGACTACAAAATAAGTCTTTAGATCGGAACAAAATCGGAGCAAAAATTCCAAGAAAAATTCGCTTTTAAATCCGTCTTCCATTATTAAAATTTCGATATTTGGGCGGTACGTCTGTGCGCGTTACATTACTTCGCAAGTAGAGAAGAACGAAACACAACACAACACAAGGCGCGATTAACGACAAATCATAGCTGGGAAAATCGTCGGACGGAAACTTTAATCTACCAGCGCCGTGGCATTTCCGAAACTTTTCGACGCTCGTGCATATATCAACCTAAGAAACTTAGCAAACTTGGCAATAAATTGGGAATAATTACGCTCCGAGGGCGGGTCTTGTGCGAGAAGCAGATAAAAGGCGCGCTGCGCCATTTCTACGCGGTGTCCTTCGAGCTCGTGACTTTTATTAGCGAAGTTGATCAGCGGGTCGCGCGCGAACGAGTATCATACCTCTTTCATTAAACTCGGGAAAAAGAACAATTAATTCACGTCGTTTCTCCGACCGTTACACAGTTTAACAAGAAAAAAAATACAAAAAAAGGAATAGCTATTTCCCGTGGGTTTTTTATGCTAAAAAAATGATTCCGACCTCCCACGTCACAATTTTGAGAAATTTGCAGTTGAAGTTTCAAAAATGAGTTATCTTAAATGTACTTTATCACGTTTATAACTGCGAAATGTGACCTGTTGAGAAAGTTTTGGTGCAATCAAAGTTATGCCGTTAAGACTTTTTTCAATTTTTAAAAGATAATTATAAATACTATTGTGTTGGTGATAAATAAGATATTTATAATTAAATAGTAAAAAATATAAATGTAAAGTCTATTGCAGAAAAAGTTTGAGAACTAGATATTTAAATTTCTACAAATTTTTCTACAATTATGTTTATTCAAAGAGTTTATCAAATTATTGAATACGATATTATGAATTAATAAATTTGAAAAATTACAGAATTAATATAGCGGATGTTTTTCTAAAATTAGAAAAAATGTTTGGATTTTCATAAAACTTTATATATATAAAATTTCTCTGAAAAGACTGAAAATCTTAACAATATACATAACTTTAATGCAATAAAACTTTTCCAATACATCACGTGTATATATATAGCTATAAAATACATTAAGATAGCTCTTTTTTCACAATTTTTATCGCAATTTTTTCTAAAATATGACACAATTTGAATGGAGATAGTATCTTTTTTCATCAAATGATACTAAAAATCGAATAAAAGGGATGAAAGGATCAAAGCGACGCGGTCAAAGAAGAAACTTTAACCGGATTTCCAACAAAGATGAAACAATCACGCGGCCAGTTTTTTTTTCCTATACGTATGGTGTTCGACGATCGAGACACGTATGGGGATACAACGGATAGTTTCTGGCGAAAGCCCTCGCGTATCGCCCGATGAGATTACGCGCGAGGAGAGCCAACGTTGATTAAATCCTCGGAGAAAAAAGTGGAATTAAATCCCTTTTGCCAGAAGCATTTCATCTCCCCGGCCACGCTCAAGCCGTCCCGATTTTCACCTGGTTGGATATCCTCAACCGCGTCACAATCTCCCGATGTCGGTATCCTTGAAATGACGTTTGGCAAATGTTGCCATTTGTCAAAATAGATCATATAAACGGTTCGCGTCGATCTTCTGGGACTTTCTTCCTCTTTTTCTTATCTCTTTTATTATCCCGCGGCGTATCGATACGGAATTGACATTCTCTATTTCTCTCTTTCTCAAGAGATATTTGACGTCTACTACGCTTATGATATATCTTTTTTGTGACGATGATGTAAATTCAAAATAAAGATCGAAGATTATAATATCGAATTCGCGATTAAACGTTCAAGTCGCAAAAGTATCATCATCGGATAAAAGGAATTTTATTTGGATAAATGAAAATCCTTCGTCGTTTTGATCCTGATTTTAGCGAACGCGCAATGCGTCGAGGAATGTGCGAGGAGAAAAATGCACAAAATGATGTCAAAGTAGCAATCTCTCGATAGGAATATGAATGCTCAGCTGACGCATCGAAACGTGAATCGGAAGATCTTGAAACTCGCACCAATATTCTGCGATTTCGAGGCAACGAGAAAAATAAAACGAAGCGATTTCTTTCATTAATGAGAATGCAAATTGAACATTGAAATCGAATAATTAAGCGAAATGAATTTTTCCTTCTTTTTTCTTTCATTCCTTCATTCTTTTTCTCTCCCTTCCATTTTTTTTATATCCAGCATCTTTAAAGAAATCAGCAATGACGCGAAAAAATCTATTCGTCGTATGTTATATTAAAATTTCATTGTTTACTTTATTTTATACAGCTATTATTTTCCCACAAGCTATTTAATCAAATATGTAATCTTGAAGATCTCAAGATAAAATTTCATCACGAATTCAGACACGAATAAACGCCGATTGCATCGGGGGAATTTCGTATTACTGGGCTATATCGGTGGAAATAAATATCTTCGAGAAATGGGAATGTTCGATATTCAAGGCCAATTTGGGAAAAAAGCGGAAGACCGCGCGAAAAGGGCCGCACCAGGGTGCCGATAAAGGTGCAGCACCCTGTAGCTTAGCTACCTACAAATTTCCATCGGGCGACCAATTTAAATATGCATGAGAGGGAAAAGGTGGAAGCCGAGTTGGGATATGTCGCGGAGAGGAAAGAAAGTGAGGAGTAGGTTGTTTCGTGGACAATCTCGTTATCTCTCTGTCCCCCCCCCCCCTTCTCCTCTCTCTGCTCTCCTCCCATGCAAAGTCGGCAGACGTTGACGCAGGAGGACGAGAGTGAATCTCAGGATTATCCTGGTGCGTGGTAATCAGCTTTCTCAGAGCGAATGTGTCGGATCGGCAAGCTGGGGGAGATTGTAAAACGCATATCTGCGTGGGAGATGCCAAAGAGAGAGATTGACGTCATCAGTGACTTCTCGTTTAAAGCTGCAATTCGCGCGAATCGATATGATTGGATCGGCGAAATAAATCGTGGGGCGAGAGACGTTACTTCAATACGCACATTCTAAAAACTTTTGCTAAAACGCACGAGGGTAAACATGCAGAGGGTACGATATGCAGATGCGTTTTATTGCATTCTATCTAAAAGCAAGGTGATTCAAGGTTTCAGATAAGCCGCACAAAGAGTTTCTCGTATACAAAGTTTTTCTCTTATCTTTTGATTGCTCGAAATATCTCGTACGTTTTCCCGATGCAAAAATATGTCTAAGGATAAAGTCGATTCTCTTTCAAAGAGACGAATCTTACGGCTGACACAGGTTTTTCTTTAAGCGTCATATTTTTCGAGATTTCAAAGCCATCTGTATTTCCTTTCTTTACGTATTTTATCAATGTCAGATTTTGTGGACGACATCTCAACGCAAAGTCAATAATTCACGAAAATTCCTAAATCATTTCCTACGTATCTCGAATATATGAAATAAGCGACACAAATAAAGGCAAAGATTTTGTAATCAAATTTGATATTTTTTTATCCATATTTCGGAAAACGAGAATATATGAAAAATTTAATAGGAAAAATCTATCTCTCTTAGCTTTTTTTATATTTAATACGATTCAATATACGTAGTATCAAAAAAGAATCAGAGAAAATGACTCTCTTTCTTGAGTTTGCGGAAAAGTTTATTTCCTGCTGAAATGCAATTCGCATCAAGTCATGTAGCGCATGCGACGCAGTAGAAAGTTGACTAAACTCACACAATGCACTTAAAGGACAGTGAACTCCCAAATGTATTTAATCGCGTAATGATACCGTATATTATGTTGACATTGTGTTGGCGACTAATTTGAAAATTATGAGGACAATGATACCAAGTGTCACGAAACTATTATTATCGGCACGTATGATCTTGTAGTTAATAACTCGGTGCGTCACCGATGACGCCGACTGTATAAATAGCGTCGTTCCTATATGTTTAAGCATTTCGTCTTTATTTGCGTCACGTGTGGATGAGTCCTATGTAGGTACATAAAATAAATCCCGCGAAAGAGATCCTTTTTTTCTTCTTGAAAGCGCGATAATGCACGAGCGAAACGTAACGCGACGTTATCGAGCGACATTTCGGGAATTATGTAGGCGAAAGAACATACGTGTGCCTGTTAATCCGGACGCGGATTATCGTGCAGTGACATCGATTAACAGGTGGTACATTCTTCTTTCTCTTTCGCGATTTAACGGCTCCGTTAGCTCGACCAGCCATCTCTTTGTTTGCTTCTACGTGCGACGAATATATGCGCAAAATTATGTGGTCGACAAGATCGCCTGTAGCAGGCCATAAAGAATCGTCCTTTGTTCAATGCACGGGATTTTAAGTCAGGAAATTTCTGTCGGATAATAAAATAAAAGGTGGTGAAATTACGCGGTGGATTAATCCGTATCTTACGAGCAGAAAGCGTACCTGCAAAAACAAACTTGTCGAAATACGAATACAAGTAGCGTTAGAAAGTGTAACCAAAATGTAGTCAATTAGTTTCTTTACGCTTCAGAATGTGCGCAGATCTTCTTTCTGGAGAATAAAATTGTTCAAGTTTTTCTCTCTCGTAAAAGTAAAAGAGAAATTAATAATCCAAGATAATACATCTCTCTTTTCATCTCGGAATAGCACTGCGTGAAATTATAGCGAACAAAATGTACGCAAAAAAAAATAAATAAATACATATAATGTATGTATTACTAATATTTATATTTCTATTTTATATGTACTACGTTTAATATTTATGTTCTTTAAATATAAAAATTTCCGTAATTAGCATATTACTGATAGATCTAGGTAACGCTGCTCGCAGATAAGTGCAGTTTATTATCCTTATTGTAGGATTGTGCAATTGCGTCCGGGAGAAATAAAGAGAAATTCGCGATGAACTTCTGAGGAAAGATGGCTGGTCGTAATATCGTCGTCTTGACGAGACGCAGATGCAGATGCAGATGCAAATGCAGATTCGCGCAAGGAGCGATCATCAGCTGATACACGCGAGGCGACGCTGAACCCGCGAGAGCCACAAAAGAGACGCGCAAAAAAGGCAATCATAACTTTCAATTATCTTTAAGGCTGCGCCTACTCTCTTCATCACGTTGATAACATCGTTCTCTACTTCCAAGTTGCTGTCTCCCGGCCTGTCGTAACCTTCTTCTCCGCCATCTGCGAATATCTCGCTGATTGTATACAAAAACAGCTCCCGATTTTTCATCCGACAAGCATTACGAGCGTGATGACAAACCGGAGAAAACACTTGTGAGAAATTAGAAAGAGGTTTTTTAAGGTCGTTCGAGCAAGATGCAAATAAATGCAGACCCGCGCATTTTAATGAAAATATTTAAGGGAATATTATTCATCTCAAGGAATAAGAGACATTTAAACTCATGACAGTTGTAAAAATGAGAAAAATTTGTGTAATTGTCTTGATTTATTATTCTCATAGTTTGAATATTTTATGTTAAACAAAAAGAATGTTTATAATATGCTTAAAATCTCGTTAGAAAGATGTTTACTCGTACGAAATGACTCACGCAAGGTAATCATGTTTTTCCGCTTTCGCTTTAATAAGGTTTACAATAAAAAACACCGCGCCCGTAACAGACAGCTGTATATATATAATATATATATATATATATATATATATATATATATATATATATATACAATTGAGATTGTATATAGAGCAAGTTGTGGAATGCGTGCAACGAAATGCAACTTTCTTCGATATAAGTCTCTTGGAAGTACAAGATCGGTAGAAACATTTTTAATAAAGTAGCCGCGCGTTTTTAAGATCTCAATATTTAGTTTTACACATACAACTGTTTGGTTAAAATCGATATTTAATGCATTTAATGGAAAAAATTTTTGCTATTTTTCAAAGAAATATGTACATATATAATGAAAATAAAAAAATAATAAAATTAAATATTCTGTATTACAGTTTTTTAAATTTGATTAAATTCTTCTAAGATTTCAAATTAATTAAAAATGCATTATTTTGATAATATTTACGTTATTTTTTCTAATAACTATAGCTATAAAAATCTCATTAACTTTCTTTTATCGCTCTTTCTTTTTCTCTTCACGTAATATATTAAAGAACTCTTTACGAAATTTTTAAGACCTTTGATCACTTCCGTCATTAGTATACAATTAAGTACGTTTTTTTATCTTTTTGTATGAAAATATTTTTCCTTATAAAGTGCATGTATAATGAATGCTAATCATGTAACGTTCAAAGGCGCAATTTTTGCAGATTTAGAGATTTAGCATTTTTCGACGAGGAGCAAGTAGGATATGTGCGATAACGTGACACAATACAATCTCCCATAATATGAATTTTGATACAATGCACTTTGTATTAGAATTATATTGTAATCTGGTCTTTGTGCGAGTGAAATGGCTCGAGAATGGCGGTGGAATTTCTACCGCATGAACGCTATTTGTATCGTTCTAACACAATTAAATATAACTCTGTGAACAAAATAGATGCAATGGTGAAAATCAGTTTATCCTCGTTCAATGTGTTAATATTCATTAATCAATCTCGATGTATGGTATCAAGAGGGATTATCCGATCCACAATTTTCATCCAAATATAATATTCCGATGTATTTTTTATATTTTATCCTTTTTTTCAAAGCCAACATTTTTTCAAACATATTTAGTGTTTGCGTAAACAGCGATAAATATTTAAAACAACTTTCATTATAACGGTATATACTTCATATTATGTGCCTTTCATATTTTATATCTTTGATTTTTATTATCCCTCTTGTATTTTTTTTTATAAAAATACATTTCACGAACCTAGTTTGCGCGAGTAGAATTTTTGTGACATATAAAGTTAAAAAATTTCGTTAAAATATAAAATTACATACGTGTCTGTAATTTTCTCTTCTCGTCTTCTTTTTTAATTTTTCAAACAATTTTCATATTTCACGAATCTATTCGTTCGCGCGAATAGAGGTTCGAAATAGACGTTTTCCTGAAGGCGACCGTATTGTTCCCGTCGAGATGCATTACATTAGCATTCGTATTAACAAAAAGAATCTCGCATCGACGCGAGACGTGCTCTGCCATTTTTCTTCCTCGCGTCTCATTTCGCTTTGTACGTGTCTCGCGAGAGAGATCTCGTGCATGCAACCGAGCGTCCCGCTTCGCCGGATGAGAGAAAGACGCTTTCATCCGCGCGACGAGGATTTATTGGCTTGAAAGAATCGACCCTTTTGATGCATCTCCCTGTCTCTCTCTCTTTCTCTCTCCCTCCATGATGCACTCGCGCGATGCAGGGAACTGCAGAGTGCACCGCCTTTCACGGAGAATATTCCGTCGTGTACAGCTAACTAACCCGCGCATCAGAATCTTGGCTATTCCCGATTCCTGCTGTTAATTCATGTCAGAGGCATATACTATAAATCTCATTACAAAAAAATACCAACGGCAAGACGTTTACGCAACGTTCCTCCGAGTATCGTAATTAATTATACGCGACTATTTAACTTTTGATCAAGCGACGCTCGAGCGATGATGCGGTTTTTCATCGAGTATTTTGACGCTTTTGAATTCATGCATTTCTAGCAATGCATCTTCTGATAGTAATTGAAAAAGAACGAGAGAAAGAGAGAGAAACTGTCAGAGAACTATTTAAATTAATTTTCTTCTTTAATTTTAAAATTCTGATATCTCATCAAATATCTAATATAAGTTAATTAAGTTTGTAAATTTTTAGTCATTATGTCAAAAAGCAGATAAGTATAATTTTCAATACGCGTATATATCTATTTACAATTTTATGTTACTTTTAATTGCGCATTAATCATTAAGGAAAAAACGTAAATCTTTTTTAACTCGATTTAGGCCCGCATGCACCAATGTTATTTTAGCTTTAAGCGAGACTTAAATATATGTCTATCTTTATCTTCCTTTCTAAATAAATAAGGACAGACATATATTTAAGTTTCGTTTAAAGCTAAAAAAATTTTGGTGCAACCGGGCCTTAAGTGCTATCTTTATCGAAATGATTTTAATTATTTCGAAAAGACGGAAGCCTTCCCGCATCGGAGTGTTTACGGAAAGATCACGAAATCGCGTGTACGGCATTCGTGAGTCGCGTGATCCGACGACTAAAGGACGAGTTCTGACGTACGTATAGGTCCTGACCTTTGACTAGCTATTAAGGAGAGCATTTAAGTGAGAGTCATAACTAGATGTTGTTTCGCTTCACGTGGATGAAAATCGATAATATAAGAATTTTTGACGGTCAATATTAGTATGTATAAATTTCCGATTCCGCATAGCAACATAATTATCTTTCGATGGTTATTGATATATCTGTAATTCTTAACTCGAGTACTTTGTACGCCTACGATAAAAATAAACTGACGTATAAAAATATGTTATATAATACGTTAATTATCTTTCTAGTTCCTAAGTTTAAGTTGCTGCATATGAAAATTAGACTCTCTAGAAAAAGTTTATAATCTTAAAACTTTTATGAAATAAAAATCTTCCAATAATATTAAATATTATATATTTATTTATTTATTTCTTTTCTTTCTTTTACGAAAGTAAATTCTGCGACTTATTTGTCATTTTTCAAATTATGCTAAATTTTTACGAATACAAAAAAAAAATGGAAAAATTCGTACGTTGTGATTTTAAAATTAAATAGATTTTAGTACTTAAAAAATGAGATCGCATAAAAATAAATTTTTATTCGAAAAATGTGAAAAAAATGTTCAATTGCAATCAAATTTTTTCAATTGCATATTATTTATTTTTTTCCCCAAAATTATTGGAAGATATAAATTTTTTTTACATAATCCCAGTGAGAATCATTTTTCAGTCGCTCTGACTGCACAAAACGAGAGATTTATGCGCATTATCCGCTCTCATAATATCCACGATGAAAAATATCCGTTTTTGCGGAAATATTTGCCTACGTAAATTCGTACGCAAGCGTGTGATACGAATCGCTGCTTCTCATCGTGCTTCACATCGAACAAACAAAGCGGCAACAAAAGATCGGAATATGTGAATTAATAATGTCGCGATGCCAGTGAGCGTGTGACGTTGCAGCGAACGGCGGATTCGGTGACTGCATGTCTCGCACAACCGCGCGCCATTTGCACGCACACGTGTGCGCGCGCGAAATGTCATTGACGCATTCGATGCGATAACGCGTGTCACTCGCAACCGGCAGCGGCACTTTACTAATGTTGATTCCGTATATATACGATAAAAACGTAAATCCGCGATTACCTCGAAATAGATTTTTCGCGCGTTGCGCAAACACGGATAGAACCGTCGTTTCTTTTATTCGTCATTTCGGAGAGAGAAAAATAACGAAGTTTCCCGATAAAAATGGCTTCATTAATCGAATAACGAATTGATTTAACGACGAAGGAATATCGAGAGGATCCTTCATTTAATCCATTTTATTTTACGCGACACCCAGCAATCTAAAAAAGGCTAAAAGGTAGCTGCAAGCAGTATTAAAACTATCGTCGATCTCTTAAAGTACGCGGCAGCGAGGACATTCAAGTAGCATTAAATCTAATTAGAGATGCTCGACGACATGCGCGACCAAGTTGGGGAGAACTTGCAGCATTATGCAAAAATAACGACGGGATGGAACGTTACTCGCGACCATGTTATAACGCGAAAACGATGCTAAACGATGGCGCGCTTGCGGCGTGAGAGTGTAACAAACCAAATAAACCACCCGGTCGACCGGTGTATCGAAAATAATTCAATCAGTACGTGACGTATGATGAAAGCGCAATGCGCGTGTAATTAGCAAATACATCGCGCAAGTATTCGGCCGTTCCGCACGCACCGTGGAAACGGTCGCGCGTCGACAAATAATTACATCCCCCTCCCGCCCCTCCCCCCGCGCGTGCTGCACAAAAGGGCGCGATTGCGCCCGGAGTGATCCGCGTAATTATAATTATGCGGCGTGCTCTATTGAATTTGGAATCTAACGTTCGACGTGTACAATTTTCGGAATAAACCGCCGCTCGTGATACATGTAGGACGCTTAAGTTGAAAACTTAAGTACACGCTCGCTTTATCGCTCGTTAATAGTGCAGGTAACTTTGGACACCGACGAAAACTTATAATCACTTTCGGCGGGAATTTAATTCACTTGGAGTTACATTTAATTTACTACAAGCTATTGCAATAATGATTGCAGTTACAACGTAATTATATTCTCAATGACGTTTGCAGTATCGTTGAAAGAAATTTCTAATGCGTGTTTATTTTACAATTTAAAAAAAAGTGAATAATTCTCAAAAAGTTCTCTTTAAAATTTGTAGATATTTTTCTTTCTTTTCAGCTGAAAAGTAAAATTTCGCAAAAGTACCACTTTGATACTATCTTGCGTTTACATTTCTAACATTAATTCGATTTAAAAAATGTTCGAATTTAATGCTTGCAAAATAAATTACGTTTAATTTAATTTACTACAAACTATTGCAATAATGATTACAGTTACAATGTAATTATATTCTCAGTGATGCTAACGGCATCTTTGAAAGAAATTTCTAATGCGTGTTTATTTTACAATTTAGGGAAATAAATAAGAAAAAGCAATAGGAACAATTTTCTCTCAAAAAGTTCTCTTTAAAAAATTTTCTTTAAAATTTGTAGATGTTTTTCTTTCTTTTCAGCTGAAAAAGATTTCGCAAAGGTACCACTTTGATACTATCTTGCGCTTACATTTCTAACATTAATTCAATATAAAACATTTTCGAATTTAATGCTTGCAAAATAAATTTTTGATCGAAGATGGATATTTTGAAAATAAATAACACAAAAATTAAAAACGCAATCAATTTTTAAATATATGTTGTTCTTGATGAACTAGTATTTTCACACTTTTTTTGATTATTTTTGAAGTTAAACGAGAAGCAATAAATTCGGCATTCGAAAGCAAATATTTTAAGAGAAATATTTTCATATCAAAAGAGCAATTAATTTCATTAATACAATTTTATCTTGTAGATGTAAGTTGAAGCGTTTTTAAATATTTTTGAAATTTATTTCACAAGCAATATTTGCGATTATTAGAGCAACAAATTAACAATATTTTATAATTTAATTATGTCATATTCGAGTTTCATATTTTTCATAGTAAACACCATGTTTATACAAACTTCGAAATGTGCAATCACTAATACTATCATATGCGCAATTTAAACATAAATAATTATACAAATACACAGATCATAAATGCAGCCTCTGATTGGCTAACTCTAAATCGCTACATCAAAAACTATTGCTTAAAATAAAGAATTTCTTAAAATAAAAAATATTCTTATTATTTAATTTTTCAAACACTTTGCTGTAGTATTGTGATTCACGAAATCAAATATTGTATATATCTTCAATATATATTGTATATATCGAGCAATTTATAAAAATGTGTGTAAATAATGCAGAAAATATTTAATTGCATTATTGTAAATTCAAATTTTTCTGTATCAATATTTGTGCTATAATATTCGCAAACTCATTGAAAAAAATTTAGATAAAAAGCTAAGGTAATTTAACACTCACCAAAATGATATGTGTGCAATGATGTGGTTGTAGAACACGATGTTGATCTGTAACATATAAATATATTCAAATTATTTAAAGCAATGTTTAAAATAATATTTTAATATTTTACAGAATAATTATATTTTATCTTTTATCAATTATCTTTTTGTCACTTTAGATAAATATTTAAATATAAAAAAATTTTTTAAATAAGAACTTCTAAACAAATTTAAAAAAACTCATAATTAAAATATGAATGTATGTGTACTTGAAAATGTCATAAATAAAAAATTTAATTCTTATATAAATAATATTCAAAAAATTATATATATATATATATATATATATATGTATATTATATAATTATTAATTTCAAATATTTTATATATATTAAATATTTTAAGTAAATTATCTACAGAATTAATACAAAATTTTATATTCTCTAAGCCAAACACTACAATGTAAAGTCACTACCATGCAAACAAGCGAATAATTAATTCTGTAAATAAAAAATAATAAATTAACAAAGTTATTAACTGCTAATCTTAATAATTAACTACTAACCTAACCTAATTGTTCCGTCGTCGCTTGCGATGCTCCCGTGGACTTCCTGATCTTCCTTGTTTTGTTGCTTCATTTTGTGGCAATCAATGACACTCTCGAAAACACAATTAAATATACGATCGCGCATTCACTAATCATAGGAAAATACTTTATATCGCACTCCCGATGTATTAATCGAACGCGCACTTTATCTTATATTGCGGTTTAAAAATGAAAATTACAACAGTTACACGAAACTGCGATTCGTTCCGCATTGCAAAGTTATGTGACCGCATTCACACAATACCGCTAGTGCTGCCAACGCGCTCATTTTATAACAATTTCACCATTCGTTATAAATGATAGATATATAAATTATATAGGTTAGAATGAAGAATAGATATTCGGAAAATATAATATGTATGAAACCACCATTTCTCTCTCGCTTTGTCGACTCACGCTATCGATTTTAATCAAATAAATGACTTAAAATATGCATTTCGAATGAATCATCGATTGCTTATTAAAGACATCGTTCTAGTCAAATAATTTTGTACTCAACTAACAAATGAGAAATTTGAGAATAATGTCGACGTTTCACTGCGCATTATTGCGCGATATTACGTGGAATTAATGGCTAATTGAAACGCGATACTCACGAGATTAATTATGTGGATTGAAATTGTTAGAGTCGTAAAGAATGATCGCGTTTGGCATCTCTCGGTACTTTTTACGAAAGTATTTCAAAAAATACTACGACGATATACGGAGCATCTCGCTGTGCTTCCTGCTCGCTCGAGTCTCGCGGCGCAAATGGTAAGGTCGCAGCAGCCTGAAGGTCGTAAACAATAGGGCGCTACGTCATCAAGGCCGCATTCCATAGCAGTTCACACATTACTATTACAATATATATATATATATATATTGTAAAAAAATTTTATTACTATACATATATATATATATATATATATATATATATATATATGTATAGTAATAAAATTTTTTTTATATTTAAATATTTGTTTAAAGTGACAAAAAGATAATTGTAAAAAATATAATTATTCTGTAAAATATTAAAATATTATTTTAAACATTACTTTAAATAATTTGGATATATTTATGTTACAGATCAACACCGTGTTCTACAATCACACCGTTGTACACATATCATTAAATATTACAAGCCAAAATACATACGGGATTCTTAAATAGTATATTCTCCGAATATTTACCTTTAATTCTGCGGATTGAAAAAATTCGTTGAAAATGTAATTTTTTTTTCCATTATTCTCAAATAGTAGACGTATCGCGAGATTAGTAATTCAATCGAAAATCCATGGGTGCGTTATCATACGTTTATGAATAATTGAGGTTGTACAATTTGAGAAATAATAGAATATTCCCCATAAATTAGTATTGTATTCGTATTGTAATCGTTCGATACTTTACGTACTTTCGATATATTAGTCACACACACTTTATTTTATATGACATATATTGCGGTGGGAAACATGAAAATTACATGAAACTGCGATTAGCTTGGCACTGGAATATTACACGAGGGAATTCACAAAATTGTTATCTACATTATCAACAAGTATAATAGTATAGCACGCATTTATCACATTTTTATCTCTCATTACGATACAAGTGAATAGATAGAAGTTAAAATTCAAGATAGATATTCGGAATATGTACAATATATTTAAGAATTCCACGTGTATTTTAGTTTGTAATATTACGTATATATTGTAATAACAATAAAGGAATTTGTAAGGGTATGAGGCCTTGATGACGTGCTATTGTTTACGACCTTCAGGCTGCCGTATTCTGGCATCCCTGCCGTGTCCTTATCATTTGCGTCGCGAGACTCGACCGAGTAGGAAACACTGCGAGACGCTCCGTATATCGTTATTATCTCTTGAAATACTTTCACGAAAAGCACCGAAAGATGCCAAACGCGATCATTTCTTACGATTTTCAACAATTATCAACCCGCATGACAAATTCTCATGCTTATCGCGTTTCAATTAACCATTAATTCAAATCTCGCGTAATAAAGATTATCGATGTCATTCTCAAATTTTTCAATCATTAATTGAGTACAAAATGACTTGAATTACGATCATTAATGCCTTTAATTCATAAGTTGGTTATTTCGAAATGCATATTTTAAGTGATTTATTTGATAAATCATGCGAGTCGATAAAATGAGAGAGAGAGAGATGGTAGTTTCTTACATCTTGTATTTTTCGTGAATATCTATTCCAATCTATAACTATTTATTTATTACTTATATTACAATAAAAGCTAAAATTGTTGTAAAATGAGCGCGTTAACAATACAAATAACATTATGTAAACACATGATTTTCTAATACGGAGCGAATCGTAGTTTCGTGTAACTATTGTAATTTTCATATATTTTCGCCGTGATATAAAATAAAGTATACGTTATATTCGATTAATACATTGGAAGTGCGATATAAAATGTTTCGCGATAGTCGTATTTCGATGAATAGTGCGCGATCATAATTATTCGTGTTTCCGCGAGTGTGTGTTGTACGAGTGCCACAAAATGAAGCAACAAGGACAAACAGGAAAGATGAGGAGTCCTAGAGGGACATCGGAAGCAACAGCGAAGTTATCATAAGGTTAGCAGTTTATAATTTTATTAATTTATTATTTCTTGCCTGTGAAATTAATTGCTTATCTTCGCGATTTCACATCGTTATATATAATACGACCTAAAATAATCTACGCTAAATTTTTTGGAAAGATACTTAAAATATTTAATACGAAAAACTTCAATACAAAATTATAAAAATTATAAAAATTTAATACGAAAAAATTCAATAAAAAAAAATATCGTTTTTTTTTAAATTATTTTTTCAAGCTGTCTGTAATTATATAGATATAGTATATCTGAAACGGACGATAAGATAAACTCTCGGAGAGTTACTTTTATTTGTATAATCGGATTTATTTTCACTACAAATTTGTATAATCGGATTTTATTCTTTTTATAATTCTGAAATAAAACGAGCAAATTGCACTTTGTGCAGAAGGAATTTAAATCAAAAGAGTCAATTGTGCGAACTAACGATGCAGCTTGACATATATATAATATGTTCGTTAGATATACGCGCATCATAAACATCGCACCGAGCAAACTGCAGCTCCCTGTATTCGCATGTTGTACATACACGTGCTTTTATCCTGTCTCGTATTTTTGTCGTCGATCGCTATACCGACACGGGAAAAAAAAATATTTCCAGCAAGCAAGCGAGAAAGAGAGAAAGAGTTTTCGATGTTTGGTTATACAATATAAAATACACTAGAACGTAATCTACGTGTGCGGGTTTTCCGCACGTTTATATTTTCGCGACACCTGAAGATTACAATTCCAATGCGTCGATGCTGAAGATTGTGACAGCGTTTGTACAAAAAAAAATATTGTTCGTTGGTGCGTTTGTTTATCAACGCAGAACAATTCCAGAGTGTAAAATGTTACGTAAATCATTCTGCTGATTATAAGGATTTTATGAGCAATGTACTATTTTCTATTTTAATTTTATATTTTGATATACTCGAATCTTTCTCTCTCTCTCTCTTACGTAGATTATATTTTCTCCATCGATTTTGTTACAATTTCTAATTTTTCAAAAATTGTCAATTTTAAAGAGAGCTCGAAACGTTTTATACTAAATATATTTATACTAAAAAATTTCTTTTATTATACTTTCTGTCACTGTATTATACTTTGTTATTTCTTTTTTTATCGTGATCATTGGGTTTATAGGATGACTTTACACGCGAGATACGTTCGATAATGTTCGATCGCGCGTGCATGATACGTTTCCGTTTCGCAAATTCGCAATTAAACGGATCATAAAACGAGCTTTCGAATTCGCGCCCGATTATTCGCGCCCCTTTTTTCGAAGCTGTCACACCGGCTGCTGGTCAGCCTCGCCTCTCTCATCTCGATTGTTCTCCGGAGGACAATTAATGCTCCCGGCTGCCGGGAATCGTTAACGCGATTACCGAAGCATCTACCGTTCCGCTTCAGGTAAATTTCGGGATGCGCGTGTATTAGTAGAGAGTCACCTGTCATCAGCGTGTAATCAATTTCTCCGTCGCGACAATGGCCGAAACGTAATTAATCGTTAGAAATTTCAAGGGAGTTCGCCTTGTCTCGCAAACTATTATCACCTTCTCTCCTTCTTAACCATCGCATCGACGCGCAACAAAGCATAATACGTCCTTCGAGCGTAATTAACCGTCTAATCACGAGTTATGGCGCATACGTTTCGTATTCGCGATCAAGTTCGCGAAACTTCCGCGAAACTTAGCTCCGCTAATACCTTTGTTGATTACATAAACGACGCTGCAAATTATAATATCGCATACCCACAAGCGCCGATGATGTTTATTTAGATATCCTCGCAAAATATAATGTGGTATATAATCGTTTAATAAACTTAATTACATAAAGTATTTTTACATAAACTACAGAAGCGGGAAAATATCTTTTTTTAGCGAATACATTTTTGCGCAAGGAACTGGAGATAGGAAAGTGTCTTTTCCTGATAAATGCATTTTTTACGCAACAAATGAAACCAGAAAAATGTTTTTACCTGGAAGAATAAAAGCGATTTTTCCGCGCGTTTAATGGTTAACGCGTCGGCTAATTTCAAACTATTCGCTAAATATATTGAATTTGCGCGACGTACAGACAATCTATTGCGAGGCACACTACCTTGGATAACAGTAAACGAATGACGACTAGTGAATACAAATCGAATGAGTTATCGCAACGTGGCATTGCACTTTCGAGTCATCATCTCTCCCGCTTGGTACGCGCACGTTACGTCACGTGGAATGGGCTCCAAAATTGATAAAATACGGCGTTAACCGTATACACGATTGCTGTCACGTTTGTTTCGTGTTTGCCGTATGTCAACTGCACCGTACTCAATATGAATCGCGTGTCAACACAAACTTGTATAATAATGCACATTGTTATTAGGCGCCACATGATTAAGATATAAAGAACCAAACTGTTTTGAAATTTTAGAGTCCTGGTCACGCAAAGGTAAAAAATATACTTTGAAAGATAAATGTTTGAATTTTAATTGTTAAAAATAAAAATTTTTTTTATTCTTTTATTATCAGGAAAATATCGTAGCAATGATATATCAAAAAAGATTTATTAAAATCAAAATTATGAATATTAAGACTTTTAAAATGAATTTATTTTGTTAACTATGATATTAATAGGATATTGATGATTTTAAATATAGAATCTATTTCGGAAAAGTTGCAAATTAACTCATTGAAAATCTAAATTGTTTTTAATTAAATTTATTCAAATTTAAAAGCTTTTAAGTTGCCGAATACGAATTTGATGTTAAAATTGACAATCAAAATAGTAGATATCAAAATTTATAAATGTCCGAATTTCTACAAAAATTAAGATTTTAACATAATCGATAAATTCATTTTGAGAAAAAATTGACTAAAAATTTCAACAATATATCTAAATTTAAATAAAATAGCAATACTTGTAAAAAACATATCGCTAATTATAATATACATTAAAATAGCTCACAATTTAATCAAAAATTTTGCAATCTATTATAATTTCACTATAAGAAAGATGAACTAATCACTTTACAATGAAATGAACTTGTTCATATTTCTTGAACTGTTTTTTTAGCGTCAAAGCTTGAGCTATTCCCAAATGATCCAAGTAAGATTCATTCGTTTGAAAAATAATGAGGATAATTATCTTTCTTACGTTGAGACGAAGAATCTTTCTTATAACGGTAAAACACCGTAAATCTTCACTATGGTAATGGCGGAAGAGCGGGGAACATGATTACGCGATGATAAAATGTGTTTTGCATCGAGCGTGAGAATATGTAACCGACAGTGCGTACAACACATCGCGGAAGTTTGTGTAAATTTAAAACGCATCGGGGACGAGGAGGTAGCAAAAGCAACAAACGTGCGCAACAAACGTGTGCGCGTCCAAAAAAATGTAATGAAGAGGAAAGAATGGACAAGTGGTGGCTGCATGTGTGTGCATGGAATTAGCCATAAACAGGTGCGCGTGATATGAAGTATCGAATGACGTAAATCGACCCGCCATAGTCGACGACTGGTTGACCCGCGGGTGAAAGGTGCCCCTCCGAGTTTGAGGACACGATCGCTTCTCTCCTCTTCTTTCTATTACCGGCTTCAATTATAATAATAATAGTTATTATTATTAACACGTGTAATAATGATTGATTGCGATGCCTCCTCCGATCGTTCTCCCGCCGACGTTCGCGCGAATAAAATTAGCATTTTACGCTAATAATCTAGGATTGCATCTCTCTTGCTTTCAATGTGTGTATATTCTTGTAACTGTATTGCGAGAAATCGAATAATGTTCGAATAAGAATTAAACAAGCCCTCGAAAGGCCCTGGGAAGGAGAAAAAGAAAGAAAAAGAGAAAGAGAGAGAGATTGACGTTTCACATTTGCGGTGATTTTACAATTGTATGATTAGCCACACGGAAGATGCATCGCGTTCGAAGTGTTTTGAGAAGAAAGCTACGATCGCTCTTTTTTCATCTCGTCGAGACTTTTTATTAGTACGCGAAAGGCTTCTACATGTTACATAAACACCGTATTACGGAAATTACGCCGACATTGTTTAATAGTCGGACGATACCTTTACGACGGCATTTAAGCACCGTCGTTTATAAACCCATAAAATAAATGCCCCTTTCGTAGATTCCATGGCGCGCCTTATTAACGTCGCGCGAAATGCCATCGTGAAATTCTCGTTACGTGACTCGTCATTGCTTCGATAGCCGATCGCGTTTATCTTCACGTCCGATAAACGAAAGCCGAAAAGAATGGTGCGATTGATGGCTCACATTAAATATATAGGGTGTTCTAAAAAGGTATATCAAATATTTAAGGAGATATTTCTCACACCTGAAGGATGAAAAAATGTTATTTGTCACTGCTTGTATTCAGGAAAATGGTGAACATTTTCAACATTTACTGTAACATACTCAAGATCATTCAAGATTAAAACCAAATGTAAATAAGCCTAATTAAACGATTGTCGTCTACAGTAATTAATCCTAAATTTTTCCTTGTGTAAGTAATACAGCTAACAGTATTTTCAACATCACTCCTGAAATACGCATTTCCGCATCTATGTCCATATAACATTTTTTCATCCTTCAGGTGTGAGGAATATCTCCTTAAATTTTTGACATACCTTTTTAGAACATCCTGTATATCATTCAAAATACGTATGTTTGCTTGTGCATTCGTTTCCTATTCGTGCATATTTTTCCCCCACAGTTGAATCGTCCCTAATTAGACGAACCGAGTCTTTCTTTTTTCGAGAACCAGGGAAAATGCAATTTTCGTGCTGCGAATGCTAATTGGGGGCCGGGAATGAAATTCTTCGCGGGATTCATCCGATGCGTTTAATTGCGCCAATTCGCTACGAGAGAGAAAGAGAGAGGAGGAGGAGGGAGAGAGAGCGGACAGAGAGGAGATAGATATAGGTCCATGGCGGAAAATTGGGTTACGGTTTCGATTCGATCTCTGGCCTCGCTAGCGCGAGCGCTCATTATCCGACATTACCCCGGCTTCGACCTGCACCCAGATATTTGCCGCGCGTGTCCGCACAATGACAGATCGCGCAGTCGATTGCCTTCCGCGCGACTGCGGTGCGGTTCTGTAATTTATTTAAACGTACCGAGAGCTCGCGCGCGCGCGCGCACCATCGATGCGAAATTTCGACTGCTAACTATCGAGCCACGACTGGCTCAGCTAACCGCGTATAACAGTATTACCAGCGATGGTATCATTTATTCCGCATTCCAGAATTATTGCGATAAAGTACCAGCGAAACAAGTAGTTGTAATGCATAGATATAACACTTGATTGAAATCGGAAACACAATATTTTATGTCTAGTAAGTTAAAAGTATATAGCGAAAAAATTGTAATATAATCTTTGCCAAAGAAGAAAGTAAGGAATTGAAATTTTATTTCTATTTTTATACTTAGATGCTACGGATTTTAGAAAATTTTAATTCCTTAGTTAATTATAACATTTATTTATACATAATATTTTATTCCTTAGAAAATTTTAATTCCTGAATCGAAATTATTTATTTCCACTGTCAATTTCAATCTTCTCACGTTTATGACGTATAAAGGATTGAAATAGGTTTAAAAGTTATATAGGACTCAAGCTTCTATTTTATACCTTAGATAAGAGTAAAACTGATAGTTTCTCATTTAGAGATTTAAAAGGAGCTTCTTATATAAGAGATAACTATAGATTAAATAGTTACAAAGGAAAGTAATCTTACTGTTTAAAGTTTAAAATATCAAAATAAATATTAGACTGAAAATTGAGATTAAAAATAAGAGAAAAATTTCGAAATGGATTTAGGAATTGAGCTCCTATTTTGTATGTGCATATTTCTAATAATACATAAACAGTATCTTATCTAGAGATTTAAAAGCGAGATTTTTAACAAAATTATAAATTATAATTATTATAATTATAGATTATATAAGTAATTTTAAAAAATAATCTGTGATTGTTTAAAATAGACATTAAGGACTTTTTAGATAATCTACAAATCGTGACAAAATTCACAAGACAGAATCCTATTTATAAAAAAAAATTTTACATGTCACATACATATGATAAAAAAAAACATTTAAACACGTAAAATACAAATCAAAATATATATTAAAATATATTAAAACATAATGTGACGCATAAATTATAGACAGTCTAAAGAAGCCTCAAGATTGAGAATCGGCATCGAAAGTAGGGAACAAAAATTCGACTTGAGCAAATATATCCTCATATGCGAATTTATACGACATACACGCGAATAAATTGATTAACGACGATTTTGTAGAATCGACCGTCAAGCCAAGTGATTAGCGATTCGACTGGGTGCACCGCCCGTACATACGGAATGGCAAATTGTACTTTCGCAGTTAGGAATAGGAGGCGCCGTATCAGTCGCCGCCGATAAGCCATCGCTGCTACGCGCGATGGCCGATTAGCATAATTCCAGAAATACCATAGTTATTCGGGCGCACCTGATACCGTTCCTGCGTGATACGCCGGAGAGCGAGAGCGCTCGGTGCAGCTGTGCACGCGGGCATTATGCGCCTCAGCACGCGCTGCAGCAATGCGCGAACTATTTCGAACGTGGGGAATTCCGTCGCGAGTTGAATACGTGCCGTTCTTTCGGCGTAATTATTTCGACATTGTTAAAAAAAAAAGAAATAAAAATAAAATGTTGTTATACGCATCTTTGACACTTGGCTCGACGGAGTTCCTTAATATTTACGCTTTAGCCATTTTAGCTCGGTTAAATTTCCCACGCATTAAAAAATACTCATTCGACTTATTTAACAAGGGTTTTTAATTACACAATTAAAAATAACACAGTTAGTTGCAAAAAAAAAAAACACAGAAAAAGTAATCATTTCCCGTTGTTGAGGAATTTATCATTAAAGTAATACAGAGATATTTTAATGTAATACAGAATAGAGATGTGTTAGAGATGCTTTATTGCAATTAATATTAAGTGCATTGTTAGAATTTCTAGCCATCGAGAGGAATTTATTGTGTCGATTATGATTAAATAGGTATTCATATTTAAATGTAAAATCTATTATGAGGAAATTGTGAATTAGACCATGAAGGATCTACTAAATACATTTCAATATGTTTATTCAAATTGAGAGATTTTCCAGCTGAATACTAATTTGATGTCAAAATTCGATGTGGCGAATATAAAAAGAAAAATCAACAAAAAGAGAAATCAATATAAAAAGAATTCAAACTAAAGCAATCAAATGCCAAAATTTAACAATCAGATTTTTTATTGACTTCGTTATTTCAAATTGACACATTCATCTTTAGCGAGCTGGAAAACTCTTATGTTTGGAAAAATTGTTTGGTAGGTAGTCAATAGTCTAATTTAATTTTTCCATAATAAATATCATATTTACATAATCATGAAATTCCCTTTTCTTATTAATATAATTTTATTTTGAAGGTTTAAAGCTTTAAGAACTTATTTAATTTAATTGAGGAAAACAAAAATTTTCTAATTGTAAGATTGAACATCACGTACGATAGACACAACACAGTAGTAAAATATGAAAATCTATTTTTGCAATTTTAATCTATAAATTTCATAAATTGTGATATGATGGAGTAATAATTTGGAAATCGAAATATTTAGTATAAAAAAATCAAGAAACGATCATCTTTCTTCTCATTTAACAAGAAGCTATTTCTTTATTAAACTTTCTTGTTAAATTATTGTGTTATTAACTTCGTTAAATTTTTCTTCTTTAATTTTCAATCTATTGAATAAATTCGGAATTTTATATACACATATATGCATTTTATATACACATATGCATGTCGTAGGTTTTTTGTCAATCCTATCGTTTTACAAAAAGCTTATGCTTTTTATAAACCGTTGGTTTTTTTGTACAAACGTACGGCGTTTTATAAAAAAACTGATTCTACAAAAAACCTGCAACATATAAATCAACGTCCTTTCTATTAAAATAATTATTTTGATTTTTAATCTTTTAGAGAGTGCTTAATAAAAATATACAGTAAAATATAGGGTAGAATAACTTTCTGTTCTATCCTTTTAACTCCATTTAATAAAAAAATTTTTTAATGCTGAATACAATTCATCTCTAAAATGTTTTATTACATTGTAATTTTAAAGTTAAGAAAGTGCTTTTCCATTCAAAGTAAAATATACTTTTAAAACTTGCAGTTCTCGAAAGAAATTTTTTTGTGAGAATTGAAATTATATGTATATATATATTTAGATTTTCGTGATAAGATATCTAATTTTTGGCAAAAAATTAAGAAAAATAAAGATCGTCAAATTTATCAATTGTTTATTTTGACTTGAGTATTTTTTATCACTGGATAAAAATCTCGTGTTGAAATAGGTTAAAAATAAAGAATATAAAAAATGTAGCGAACGTCAAAGTTAAAGAATTTTTGCAAAAATTTATATAATTTTTCACATTGTTGAATTATTGTTCGTTAATTATTCAGTAATTAACTGTTAATTCTTTACTATCTTCAATGTATTATGTTAGCGGTAAATCTACGTTGTCATGTCGGTACAATACGACTAACGTAACTCTCAAAGCTAATCGAGCGAATAGGCTCGACAGGAATACAAGTAGTACTCCTGCATATCTAGTTAGTGTTATTTGCAAAAGAAGAAACGTTGCTTAATGGAAGCGAGTGTCGGCGGCGTGTTATTATGTCGCTTGACATAATTAGCGACTCGTCATTAATCCTCGTTATTCGTACACGGCTTCGGGATGCAAGCCGGTGCCATTCTTCAAAAATAACGATTCCATTTCTGGGAAAAGCAGACGAAATATCTGTTCGAGCTTTATCTAAAATAAACACATTCGTTGAGCAAATATAATTTGCGCGTTGATCGTCGAAAATACGGAAGTGAAGTAAAATTCGCGAGGATGTCGGAGGAAAAATTGTATGTGCGCGCAGACTAATTGGATTTATCGCTTTCCGCGCGCACTGATCTCAATCTGACGTAAAAGATACGGAGCAGAAATCGCGGAGGTAAGTGCTTGTCATATAACGGTGAAATATTGTCCGAAACGGCCTTTAAGCTCGGCAATAATCGCCGCGCACAGTAAGAACGTACGGTTCGTTCGACGTTGATTTATCGTCGGTTAACCGTATATATCGGAAGAGCGGGAAGGAAAAGAGGATATCTATGAATTTTTTTTCACATTTCGATAGATCTACTCTCTTAAATGTAAATTTATCACTGAGACACAATGAATAATCACATTGAGTTTCAATTATACAGCACAACAAAATAGTGGAATTTCATTGAAAGAATCGGTTAGTGATCGTTTCAATCAGTAACATTTAAAATTACATCCTGTATTAAAATATTGTATATATATGAGATAAATTTTTTATAGGAATATTTATATAATTTTATTAAAGAAAAATGAGTTTAACCAATAGTCGTGTTTTTTTATGAGTTTATATCTTAAGAATAATAAAAATGTAATACGTATAATTCTGATTTAAATAGTTATTGTTTTACTCATATACATATATATGGAACTTTTCTAAAAAAAAGTAGCAATTAAATAAATAAAAAGAGCTTTAAAAGATCTTGCAAACGTACAATTATTGCTGATTATTCAATGAAACTTTATTGTCACAATTGGAGACATAAAAAAGCACGTTTTAGATACTGAGATTATACTGTGATTTTTGATGAGATTTTTTCACTGCTTTCACCGGTGGAGACCAATTCAAGTTTAAGAGATTAAAGGATCTCGGATACAGATATCTCTCCTCGTTGACATCGTTGTCCACGATGATGCATCGCGAATTTTCGACATTAAAGTAATCTCGCGATCGCTCGAGAATCCCTTGTTAATCGCAAAAGCGATGACTGAGAGACGAGAATAAACATCCGCGCGACAGTTAAACGCGCAGACACGATAATATTTATATAACCCCGTTTCTTCACCGTCTTATCCTTGATGTTGACGATGCATTTTCTCATAATGTATATAGTATATGTATACCATGATTATCATATCTCATTTCGCGATTGGCCGACATCAAGCGACGTACCTTCCGCTTATTTTCTCATACAGTTTCTCCAATCTTAGCTAAATCAGATCACATTTTCGCTGCGCCGAATATGATTGTCAAACATTGCTCGAAAATGACAGAATTCGACATTCAAAGATGAAATTTATATATTTAACGTAAAATTTTTAGAACAAATATATATCGAACTTTTTTAATACATGCATATTCTTTTAAATGGAATCAATGTATTATCACTGATGAGCAATCATTTCGATATAAATTGTAAATTAATAAAATCGCAAATGAAATAATCGATTAGTGCAAAGCAGTTTTTCCGAGATGATATTTTTATAAACGTATTATATTATTATATTATATTATATATATTTATATAATGTAATATATATTATATTATACATTAAATGTACAAATTTTATCTTTTTTACATATGAGAATGAATTCGTAGCAATATATTTTTTAAGGAAATGCCTGAATTTAGCTTATTTATTTGTTGTAAATTTATAACATCTTAAGAATAAAAAGTGTAAAATAATGCATATAATTCTGAATATGAATACTAATTACATGAAATTTTGCTAAGCAATAAAATACACGGAGCAGCAAAATATATAAGTGAAATACACTCATTGATCTTGGCGAAATCTCTTGTTATTGCTTTAATCAATGATATTTTCGCTGATTCAATTTAAGAGAATATATTTCAAATTTCATCAAACACTGTTATCCGTATATTAAAAAAAAAATAAAGAGAAGCGGATGTGTGTATGCTTCACGATATTTCTGCTCTCCTCCGTATCTCAATTCTGTTGCACGGAATCAAATTCGTAAATATGCAACTGGAGCGGGACGTTGGAGCTGGCAACACATTCAACTCCACCCTGCTGCGCTTATTGGCCGCCATTCGGATTTTCTCGTATGTCGCGTGAATTCGTCCTCGTTTCCTTTTATTTGCATACACATCGCCGCGCAATTTCTCGCGTTTGCTCGTCGCGTCTCCGCGAGATATTCGGATTTTCGTTTGTCAATCGGAAATTGTTTCGAGAGATACGTCGATAAATAATTGTCCAACAACAGTTCTCGAAATGACGTAGGAAGAGTCACTCTCTCGTGGCGAGATACAAGAACGGCGAGAGTCATTAATAGTCGTTATCACGTTGCTACGTCGACGGTCTCTCTAATCAGCTTCGGGCGGAGTTAATTACTTCGCCAAAGTCTGTAATCAACGCTTTCCTCTACTCGCGACCACTATTAAACAGGTACCGTCAGGACTCAGTCCAAAAGTAATAATTGCGGCATTCCGTGAGGACTGAATGGACGAGGCTCCGGTGCGAATTTTGTGTAAAGGCGCACCAAGTAATTTGGCGACATTCTGACTCGTACATGAGAATGTTATCTTACGGGATGAAACGAGCAAACAGATTTTTAATTGCTCGTTCAAAGAATCGTTTAATTGACTTTAAGAAAATCTATATTTGTTAATTAATATTTGTTTTAATTTTATCGGGTAACAGACTTTTCTTTTTAAAAACTATAAAAATTTAGAAACCGTACAAAGTGCGACTTTAGGATTACATTCCCTTTGAGCTTTTAATATTTGACAAGGTTATATAACTTGTTTTGTCGCGAATTATCCTTACGCAGCACGTGGGTAGAGGGAACTGAATTTAGTCAACCAATAGTAATTTTAAACAATCCCGAAACGCCGTTATAAGACTTTGTTCGGGTTATTTTACCTTCCCGGACGGATAACATGGTGGGCGCGATGGTGCATGTAATTTTCCATAGAGATTAACATGCAAAACTACTTCCCACTAAGCGTTGCGTCGCCCAGATAAGCAGATACATACATTAAAATGCTAATTATTTCGTGTCAAGAGGGAGAAGCGAGGGATGGGACACAGCGTGATAAAAGTAGCAAACCCGCTCTCGCTGACCCTCATTATAACGTGACTCCCTCCCTCCCTTCCTGCCTCTTCCTTCCCGCACGTTTGTCCCAGTCAGACAACTTCCGTTTTTCTTTTTGCGCGACCACTTCAAATTTCAAAGTACCTCCGGCGAAAAATGCGCGAGACGAGGCGAGGAGATAATTCACCTCGAGGAGCATTTCATTAATTAATGATTGTTCATTTCTCGTAATATCAATGAATAATTCCATACCATTGTTTCGCATTTTCAGCATTTATAATTTAAACAAAAGCTTAAAATTAATATTAGCGCTATTTTTTGCAAGAATGAGCTTCATCGGAAGAACTTTCGCATTATGATGAATGACAAATTTATTAATTTTGATTTCTATATAACTGCTATATTAATTTATAACATAGTATGTGTTTTATTTTACGTGGATTTTTTTATGTTAAATACTTTTATCTGGGCAAGGTACATATCGTAATTGCGCTTCTATCTTGCTAGCTAAAGAGTGCAAAAATATAATTCAATATGTTGCAGCTAAAGCTTACTAAGTTCTTTTTAATTATCGCGTCGCTCATTATCCGGTAAGCTAATTTGTTTCACGCAATCTATTATTTCAACAGATTTTCTATCTCATGTGTATAATTATCGGTCAGACAACAGACATGTGCGCATATCCGCGATTTCATTTGTCGTAATCGTTTCGCTAAATTATGATATTCACGCCACGTCTAGGAAAGTGTACAGGTGTAATCTAAAAGAAATCGAGTAACCTCTTTTGATAATAGGCATGAGTTTACGATAATCCACGCGACACCGAAGCAACGAGACGTGTCGAACAAAAAGTTTCGTTTCTTCCGATATGAATATCGTGTAAAATTTTTACAAATTTAGATAAATTTTTCCTTTATTAAAGCATGTTTTTAATAATAAAATGAAAATAAAAGCAACAAAAACACAATAATATGTTCTAAATAATATATAATAGCTAAGAATCAATTTCAGTAAATTACTTAAAATAAAAAATAAACATTTTTTTTTATTTTTATGTGTCATTTTCGAGAGAGAACTTTTAAAAAATTTATTTTTTGCAAAACTAGATACATCTGATCTTAATTTTTTATTATCGAGAAAAATATACTTTTGTTGATCAAAAAAATATTGTTTATTTATTTAAATAAAATTTTTATAAAATAATGTTTTTTAAAAAATAATTTATTTTTTGATTCACTAAACTTCTCAATAACAATTTTCCTTTCTTGTATTCATGTCAATATACTTTTCCATAACTTCAAAGATTCCAGTAAATTGCCATGTTAGATTCACTTTATTTAGACTAAATTAAATTTGTCTAAATTTAATTTAAAAGGACATATATATTTCCAAACGATATACGCGATTGAAAGTTTTCAGCAATTCCGAGACTTAACTCGGCAAGACGATTGTCACTCTCTAGTCTCTGAAATCTTTTCGTGACATCGATCTAAATTCTTTCGGAGGATTTTTTTCAATGAACATATGATCGGTGAAGAAATAAAAAAGCCATTCGTTTCAGGATCCATCGGTGATACGACCACGTGGAGTTCGTCTTTTAAAACGCTCAGTCTCGTTTACCGAATGGAACGAAGCGGTGATCGCGCGGTGTGTACGCAGATTAACGAACCGTACTCGACTTCCTTCCGCCTCGTAAGATCGCTTAAGAACCTGTTTGTGTGCCCGCAATAGCTTCTTACGGGGTGATGGTGGCGGTCGAGACGAAGACCGAGAGAGAGAGAGAGACCGCGGGTAACGCATTAATTCAAGCCAAACATAATTATCCATGTAAACGAGGAACCGTAACCACCATAAATACGCCTACCAGTTGTAAATACATCTCATCTTTGCCAGTCTCCTTCATTCGGTTTATCTTCCTTTTGTAACTACATTTTTCATCGTTTTTTGAAATATTTTATGAGAATGGGAACGATGAGAGATTTTATCTAATTAAACGTCATTATCATAAATTTATATACAAAATGCAGTGTTGGATTAAAATTACATATTTTTTTTCATTGTAAATTTCGTGAAATAAAAAATTTGATGAAATTTCTCAGCAAAAGACCTCAGAATCTCTGTAATATCGGATATTTATAATAAAAATGATTACAAATGCGCAAGTACAACATAAGAATTCACGATACAAATAATAAGATACAAAATTAAAAAAATGTAAACCAAGAAAGGAAAAATCGCGATAATCCAACTCTATGCATACATAAATATAAATATCTTTCTGAAAAAGTTAATAAGAATGTAAAACCAATTTCCTTACATTTCCTATTTTTCCAAGAGAAATCTCTTTGAAAAATCGACCATAGTGAATTCGATAGCAGTGATTCCGCGGTACGAATCGACGTGGCATGATAAACGAAACGAAACAAAACGAAAACAGGCTCGTCTCGTTATTTCGCCTCCTAAACTCACTCGTTTGGCTTTTTGCTATCGACCGGTCGTGACAATGAGAGGAGAAAAGAAACGGAGCGGCGACGACTGGCAATTATCGCTCCGAGTGCAAACTCATTAGCGTGCTTTAAAGGTGGCCGTTACGCCTTCGCGGAAGCGCAGCGGCAAGAAGAACTAGAAACATATTTGCCGCGATAACGATGCCGCTTGCAAATCTCCTCTCGCGAGAGGAACGAAGAAGCGAAGGGGAGGGGGCGCAGTTTTATTAATGCCAGAAATAAAATGTACGGCTTCTTTTACGTACATATGTATGTGTGTCGCGTGCACACATTGACGGTTGCATCTCATCACGATGCGGCACGTTATATTATATATATATTGGGCGAATTAATTACCCGCCACGATGACAAGTAATTAATTCGCCGACCAAGGTAGGGCTTACTTTTCGCTAATTAATGCAGCTCGTTATGTATGTTTATTCCGCGTGATTGATTCCCGGTTGTGTAGGAAATACGTTTTGCAGCGAATGTTACGTTTCCGTTGCATCAATATAATTAAATCATTATAATTGCTCGAAATCCTGCAAAAACCACCTAGAATAAAATAATTCGCAAGCGAGTTATATTATATATCCTATGGAGATATAGAAGGAGATATCTTGAAATGTATAAATAAATAACGTACATAAATTGCAATTATATAATATAAATTACATTTGATTAATAACTAGATTATTATAGTAATTTTCTTGTTGAGATTTCTTCTTATATTGATCATTTGGCCTTCGGAGCATAATTTTGATTAAGTTTTACTTCAACATTATCATAATATTTTTCCTAGAAACAGTGAGAATTTCAAGAAATAATATTGAAATTTATTCATCGGCAGATATATAATTGAAAATTGCATGATTACTTTCGTTATTTTCTTAAAGCTACTTGTGGAGATTGAAAGGGAATCGATAGTAACGCAAGCGTGGCTATCTCTCGGGGAATGTACATACGCGATTGAAGAAGAAAAAGAAAGAAAAAGATACGCGATCCCGTATGAGCCGGCTCGACTCGGTTGCTCTTGCAAATATTTGCGCGCTGACGACAACGAGCGACAATTTTACCGGGACTCTTCGCGTGCTAATTCGCAAGCCGCGATGACGACGTCGTGAAATCGGGCAAAGAAGAGGGATGAACCGACCGCGAATGTGTCAACTGCTGAATTCTCTTCTCTCTCTCTTTTTCTCGATGTTACCTAAGTTGAGCATTATTTGCACGAACGGCATGTTGCGTGCATTCGCAATTATTACCGCGATACGGACACACCCTATATTGGTGCATGAAATTATCATCATCGAAAGATGGCAGATCTCCAGCTGACGCGAGCTAAGTATGAATACACGGAAAGAGAAGCAAATAAACTTCTGACAAAAGCGTGACATTTCGCGTATCCGTGAAAAAACGAGATGCAATCAGAAGATGAGGCGAGCACGAGATCGCGTTGGATTGCGTTTAAAATTCATTCTGGAAAACTGGAATGCACGAAGACGCAACGTAAAATTGCCGGAATCGCTCAGATAGTTTCCTAAAATCTCTTTCTCCCACCCTCCGTCACTCCTTTGTTCCCCCGCGACGAAGGATCTTCGCGACTCGTTTGATTCGCATTTTCCAAGAGCCACCCTTCGCTCAAATCTGTACTTTTCGATCCTCTCCCATTCGCTCGCGCGTTTCTATTACTCGGTAAATTGGTTCTCGAGTGCGATCCTTTCCTTCGCTCGCCTGAAAAGCCCGCCGGAGGATAAGAAACCGGAAGGCGGAAGCGCGGCGACGGGAAGAGAGCCGAGAAGGCGAACGGTCGTCCCTCTCTTTGCTTTTCGCACGAATTCAATTTCCAGTGGTTTTTGCTTAATTACGAATGCAGCTGTAAGAGAGAAAGATGGGCGGCATTCGACTGTGGCAGCCGCTACTGATTCTCGAACCTTGGGAATGCTTGGCGTGCAGAATTTCGTTTATAAAAGATATCACGTACGCACAACAACGAAGCTCCATAGCTTACGTATACGCGTTGCTTATTATCGCGAATCGACAAAGAGTGAGTCAAACTATCAGATGGTACAACTTTGAGTAAATTATGCTTGAGGCGCAGTCCCAAAGCCGGGTAACTCATCCTGTTTTTAATTTCACGGCTTAACTCACGTTTGCGCGAAACAACCGTACCCTAAAGTGTGACCTCTCGAATAATGCCTGCAAGATATTTTTAATTGCCCGACATTGCTCTCTTTCCGGACAAATGTTTATACGACGAGCACGTACGGGTCTCTTCTTTTCTTTTTTCTTTTTTTTTTTATCAATCGTGCAAATATCGCGATTGCGCAGGTGCCAGAAGGTGTATGTATTCGCCTTGACACACTGATGTCCTGATTTGCAACGCAGTCATGCACGGCCCAGCCTCCGGGCCGGACACGGTTGTCCCCGATGATAAAAATTGAGACTAGGTTACTAATTATCGCGCGGCCTAATTATCACGTGGGGAATAAACGTAAAGAGCGTTTACGAAATGTATACCTGCGCGTTACGCACGCATTGCGTTATTACGCTTTTGGCCTTGATCCAGTTTTTTGGGTCCGGAATAATTCTTAATCGATTTTTGCGACATTTTTTTATCTCGGATTTCTAGAAATGCATTCGAGAGAGAAACCAATCGAGTGCGAGAGAACTGTTATGTAATTATGTAAATATAAATTGTATCTGTATAATTTATATATGAATATTGATTATACTAATGAATATTGATACGATTAAAACGATTATAAAGTTTGACATTTATATACATATATTAATGACTGATATTTCATCAGAATTGATATGTCGGTCGAGTTTACCGAGATAATCTGCGATCGCGATATTTCGAAAAATATTTGGAATTGAGATCTATTGGTACTCAAATTATTCTGGCGAATAATTGCAACGTTTTCTCTGAAATTATGACAACGTCGCACATATAAAAAGAATCCGGTTTCGAATCGAGATTATGTAACAACGATGCTATGCAGCATTTTGATGAGAATTGTATATTTTTTTATGTCCAGCAACATAATGCTTTCTCGCTCAATTCTGAAATATAAATTTTAATATTTAATATTTAAAGAAGCTTTTTAATACTATTATATATAGACTAAGGCATTTAATTTGATAATCTAAATTATCTCTTATAGGTGCAGTTACATATAAAAAATATATAATTTACTCCAAAAAATTTTTACAATTTCAAAGGGGAAATATATGATGCATGTAACAAATTTTTTACAGCATGTATTTTTTACATTTTTTATATTTTAACGTTATCTCTTATTTTTTAAATGGTATTATGTATTTTTTCTTATTTTTCTTGCCATTAAATTGATTTCTTCTCATTATGCTGTAAAAATATTTAAGTACTCAAATACAATGGAAATTTTACAAATTGGAGAGAAGCGTAATTATATATATCAGCTCATAAAACACATCGAAGGCCGATCTAATTAATTTTACGTTTTATTATATATTTCATGAAGGTTATTTTAAGCTTTTCATTTCTTCTCAATGCGCGTTATCGATAATGTGTATGTTTGAATTGACAAAAAGAAGGAGTTGCAACCTTGTGTCATATGAATTTAATCGTAATATGACGACAAACCAATGAAGCTGCACAGATATCCAACCGAATGGGAATTGAATGCAATTGAAACACATGAATTTCTTTTTCTTCGGCCTCTTTCAGGAGAATCGAATAAAAAGTAAAAATTATCATTTACATTAAAATTTTCTTAAGGTAACTAACTTAAGATTTTCTTTCACGATTACATCTTCAATTTCGTGAAGTAAAGACCGGAAGAATGGACGCAAAATCCGAGTCACAGAGCCGTAAAAAAATGTGTTGACACATCGCGGCTGCTATTCGTGCGGGAAGGAAGAAATCTAAAGACGACGACAATGACGATTGTTCGGCAATGCTGACAATAAAGTGACGGGTGTAGTAATTCTTCGGTGAGAGCGCTGATTTTGCGAAAGCCTCTTGCGCGCAAAACTATTGGACCGCCCCTCCCGATCTTTGTCGCAATATCTCGCTACTGCGAAATCCCATCCGTCTCTTTTCTTTCTCTTTCTTTCCTTTCCTATGTCATTTCGCTGCAAAATTGAATCCTTCCGAATTCGCGTTCGAATCCGCTACAATCCACGCGGATTATTCAAGTAAAAGCCTGCAGAATTTTTGCGTTCAAACAATATGCGTAAAATTGCAGTTGCACAAAGAAATGACTATTTTTTGCTTTCCGTGAAGATTTTTGTTTCGAATAACCTTATCAATTTCCGTAATCTACACCTAATGTAGAAAATCTTTCTGTATCTGAAAAATGTAATAAAGAAGATTAAACTTTTTGTATATAATAAAAAAGATTAAACTTCTTGTATATAATAAAAAAGATTTCTTCTAATATGTAATTTAATCAATAATGTCAGTATTTGCTTTGAGCAATTCCTCGCGCAGAACTCTCCATCGATTATAGAGAGAGAGACTCTCTATGCAACCAGCACGGATTAAATGGATTTAGTGGAATAGCTGTTGTAGCTGCAATATGAAATAGATAATTTGCTATGAAAAATAAGCGTGAAAATGGAAGAGACAACATAAATCGAGTTCAACATTATACGTATATTCTTTCTATTTTCGTAATTTGTTTTTAATATATCAAATTTTCTTTGATTTGCATTTCAATTTGATTTGTGTCATTAACAAGATAATTTATTTTAATTATCGACATACCCATATTTCGATTATTATTTCAACTATATAATCTTATAACGTTCGCGATAATTCTTTGTAATACAATATTAATTTTTATAATTGCAATTAAATAATTTTTGTGCTGATAAAAGAATTATATTTCGAGAAAATTGAAATTTGTTTCTACATTGAAATAAAATAAAACACGTACACAGAAAATCAGATTTACTCAGATTGATATATCGTCCGTCGGTGATCCAGACATAGACGTTAGTGTTTAAACGAAGTTGTTTGGTCCCATCAGAGACGGCTATGTGGATCCTTTCTTTCTCGTCCCGGTAAACAGCAAATATTTTGTCGGTAGTAATAGTGCGATACAAACTTAGCGCAGACCGATATCATTTATCCGGCTCTTCGGAAAGTACATTCCGTCTTCTTCTTACCGGAAATTGAGTTCGAGTGTATTTCTCGAGTCTTCTCCCTTCTTCTAGTTTTCGTTGATATATCGTTATCATTGGTGGCTCGTCTCATTGGTTTACATTGTTCGGAAAAATTCGATAATAGTTGGAATTATTTTATTTCACGGATGAAATTTATTGATGACTTTATTTTTAGAGTCGCGTAATTCTGTTATATTCTCTATTATATTCTCTAAACTATTGATGCAGGAATGCATAAATGGAATTTTTTTTCTTAAAATTCCTCCAACAATTTTAGATATATCAGAAATTTTTATGGAAAAAAATACAATCCTCCGTGTTGAAAAACGGAGCTCGGTTTTGCGCAAAGCAAACCGGCGAAACTGTCGCAGACCTTGTATTGCGAAAATGTCAATAAAGCCTGCATTGCGCTTACGCAATCCATGACACGAAATCCTTGTAAACCCGGCGCGTCCAAAATGTTCGTAAATCTTTCACAACCGCAACCGTACAATCAACGCTGACACGTCGTCGACCACTTGCTATTCACTTGGCGAAATGTACGTTGTGCAGGCATTATTGTCGTTATTATTTCGGCCCGCATGCGGGACTCGCGTGCACCTCACTTTAAACACTTTATGATTTAATGTCATTTTATTCAGAAATTCTCATAGTATCAAATTCTCATATACACATATATGAATCCTTTTGCGAATCAATAATCCATATATAACATTTCAAAGCGTGACATAAAATTTACAATTTTTTTGTACGAACTTTTATTTATTTTTTATATTGATTTTTATTTAAATTTATAATTTTATAGGAAAATTAAATTCTGTACTGATGTAAATTCAGAAAACGTTTTCAAATGTGAGAAATGTCAGTTGTATACCTTAAACTTTCTAATGACGACTAGAATACGCTAATGATGATCCTATGGAATTAATCATCACGATGACATATCTATGGGATTCGCACAGAAATCACGAATCAATCGTATGGTATTTGATGTACGACTACGGTTGTTCCTACTTATACTCGAGTCATAAGTCATTGTTGGGAAGAACAGTTGGGATTTGATGTCGACCGGCCGTTTGGTGCTGCCGCAATCTGCGTGTATACTCGCTAATTGCGTAACGGTTGGCAGCATCGATGCCCCGGTAAATACACGGACGCGGTACACATCGAGCACGTGTTCACTTGGAGCGACGGCTAGTAGTACGCGCGAGAAGTTGTTGAAATTTTCGCAGACACTATCGCGTCTTTATCCCGTTAAATTACAAGGAACAATTGCCAAATTTTCCGAGACAATTGTAATTGACGCTACGTCGCGTTGGATTATTCGTACTTGTTAATTTAATTTAATTTGTTCCAAATTGACGCATTATTGTCCAGATTCGTCAGATTCGTTAGGCTCTCGTTTCGGGTCATTTGCGACAACGAAAATGTCGTGAAAACAGATCGCCGAAAATACGCTCGAGGGCGACACACCTACGCGCCGAAAGCTTCCGAATGCGCTTTGGCAGCGATCCCCGAAAGCTCTTGCAGCAATCCTTCTTAACTCGATCGTAAACACGAGGCGTAGCCGGTCGGCAAAGCCAATGGCGATTCGGCACGGTGCTCTTGCCTTTTCGGTGTGTCCGAAAATACACGAGAAAATATTTGCGCCGATTCTGATTCAGCGCTGCCGATAAGCTAATTTTTCCGCCGAGACGATAGTATCGTGAATTTTTAAAAATCGAATGAAACGTCGATATATTTAAAAAAATCGACTAATCGTTTTTCACGCCGGAATCCAAAGCCGCGAAATTGCGTAATTTTGCTCGCCAGGAGACCTATATTGCGCCTGTAATCAAATTCATCGCGCGTAGGAGTGGATTAAGCGAGATCGTGCAGAATAATCGTTGGATAAATGAAACGGCGTAATAATTTTCCAATGGGAAAAATTCACGTTTGTTTATAAAAATCATTGAACACAATCGTGTTAGCTTCCTTGCAAATATTTTTAACTTATCCAAACATGTTTAACGCCACGATTAATTTTGCAGAAAATATTTGGAAAAAATAGTCTACAAATTGATCAAATCAATGTATATCGCGTATATTTTGCGATTCATTTCTTTCCCCTAGTAATCCAATTTTCGTGCTTCTCGTTCGTCTCGTATCACGCGAGCTGGTGAACGTGTCCAGCATGTGAAAACGATTTGACAGGCCGTACCACAGGCGTGTCGCAACGTCTTTATAGCGAAATACCGCGTGCACGATACATCGGAGCGCCAAGTGCGCATATATGCGCCATTAAAGCACGTACAATTACCCGAACGCACGGCCTCTTCCCGGACACTGCAATCCCGATCCGCACACGGCGTTATAGTAATTATTACGGAACGCGTGTATTCCCGCGGCACGTACGGGCGCATGCAAAATTGCCGGTCCGACGGTTATCCACGCCCCCCCTCCCCCCTCCCACGACATGCATTTTCATTACCGTTTAATTGAATTAATTTTCTAAGCGCGCGCGCAGAGCGTCGTCTTTCCTTGGCGCGCTACCAACACGCATTTCGGGGCTTACCCAAAATATGATCCGCATATGGATATTTGATACGAGGGAGTGCAATCTATGGTGTATAATCGCGTACACTTGGCGCCCGATTATTACCAGAGCTCGAGATATACCGATTATCTCTAATCCGAAAAGTGAAATGTTAAACTTTCACATATAACGTGAATTTTTTAATAAAAAATCCTACTATTTTTTTTAAACATTTTCACTTTTTATATAATTCGTATTTTACAAAATATATATTATTTATAAAATTATTATTATATATAATCAAATATTATTATTATATATATTATATATAAAATATTCAATTTATTATAAAAAATTAACGTGTTTCAATTAATAGATATAAGAATATTTCTGTAAAATAGGTTTTCGATTAAGGATTTATTTTAAATTCATTGTCACGTGACTCACCTTGAGAAGGCAATACCGCATTACGTAATTAGCAAAACCGTTGTATCGTTCGTACAATAAGATTGTTTTTCGTTATCGTAGTTTTCATCCCCGTTAATCTCCATCTTTCCATCTATCTCTCTCTGACCGCGAAACACGACTATCAAATCAAATCATGTTATTGATCGCGCTACAGCGGTAAGGACCGGAATATCGTGTGGTTTTACTGTCACCGTCGTAAAATACTACCGCGAGACGCCGACCGTGAAACTGCGCCAACAGATAAAGGATCAGGTTAACCGACAAGCTATTAACGTGCACGAACACACGGATACACTTGCCAAAACGTTTTTAATGAACCGTTAGCGCAAATCAAGTCAGCGGACATCTGTCTAATATACTTTAAATTGAAAAAGTAATCATTTTTCCCGCACACAATACGATAATCTTAACAGATATCTGTTTATGCTAATTTGACCAAAGGCACTCTCGCGTCCATTATTCTGGTCTAAATAAAGCTATAAGTGCGCGAACAATAGACGTGCGACGACTCTTATTTCCGGTCGAAAGTCGAAGTTACGCTGGTCAAATGGCAGAACATTGTCGGAAATCTTTTTTTCAAGAGACACGCTGAAATTTCAGAAGAGATATAACACGATGTGTTCTTTGGTTAATTTTCGAGTAAAAATAAAAAATCAAAATTCGAGTGTGTAATATATTAATAGAGAATGCATCTCTTTCTCCTGTCAATATGTTATATAAATCTACACGCATACACATCTCTTAATTTTCTCTCTTTTTCTCTTTCTAATTCTGAGTTAATTTATTGGCTTTTATGTTCATAATAAATTATTTGGCTAATTATTTGGAATTATAGTAACCGATATGAACAAATAGCTCTTCATTGATTCATAACAAATAATCAGTATAATCAGATTTCTCTGTGATTATACGCGAGAAGTAAAGTATCACTCGAATTCTAATCAAACATTCATGCATAATGAGAATAAATTGTAATGCCATTTCATCAATCTAACTAGTGCGATTTGGGTATTTCGTTGATTAAAATTCAATCATTGTGACAAATAAATAGTTAAAACATATATTTATATATTTAAATATGCATAATCTCTTATGCATTACGCTGATTGAGAAATTAATGATAAATGAACGGATAAAATATTTACGCTATCAATCGGTGAAGTTAATGGGATGAAACTTTATAAACGTTTTGTGAATTTTTAACTTTTAGTCAGTGTTTAACGATATTTTTACTCCTATACATATATCTTAACGTTTAAAGAGCTTTGACAATTTTTTAATATGGTTCTTGAAGATTTTTGTCAAGTTTTAATGATTTGTTTCGTTTCTCTTTTGTAAATTATCATTATTTACAAATTACTTTTAATTTTTTCAAATTTTTTAAAATCTTTTCAATTCCTACCAGTTTCTTCTTCTGTGTAAAAATTTTATTTTTATTACAAAAAAGCGACCCAGTTGAAAATAAATTCGAAAATGATATTTATTTATAAAACAGAATGAGTTGTAATCGTAAAAATTTCACGGTAAAATGGCTTTTTAAATATTTTTTTATCACTGAATTAACATATTCGAATAATTATTTTTTATTTATTTTTTTCCTATATTTGACTAATATTTTGATCGATATTTTTTTACTAAACTAATTTTCTTTTTGAAATTTATTTAAATAAAATCAATATTTGTTTGAATAAAGTTAATTTTTCTGGAGATTGTCTGTTGAATTTTTGATAAATCTACAATATCTTTAAAACGGACGAAATCAATATTTATCTCTAACAATTTAAAAAAACCATCAAAATAAAGGTTTTTAAGAGAAAGGTACATAAGAGAGATCGAAAAATACTATTTTAACAGAAAAGCTTTTCAAACATTTTTTTAACCATTCTTATATGTTAAACCTTTTTTTAAACGCTTAGACATATTCAAAAATCATTTATATAGAGTTCAAAATATTAAAAAAATGTAAATATGTACATTTTTTTTCTTAAAAAATATAAAAAGAATCTTAATATTTTAATTATTTTCAAATGCATTTCATTTCCGTAACTAACAATAAATGGAACTATGGATGTAAAATTTCTGCCATTTATCTACGTCCTGAAAATCAATATTGTTGCGTAAGACTGTCTAAAAAGCAGTGGCTCAATCCTAACGATAACAATTTTATGTGAATGTATCTTAGAGAAATTTATGAAATTGGCAATACAAAGGGTATTCTTTATGGTCTTGATAAATTTGGTAATTTTATAAATTTTAAATGGCGCATAAATTTCAAATAAAATAGAGAAACTTTGTGAATACATATAACATTACCGAACGATAGATAATATTACTGTCTGGAACATTGCCAAAGCATCGAAAAAAAACATTTAAATAATCTCTCTCGAAGATGTCTCTATATTTTATAATATTTGAAAATATCCTTGCAATGATCTCTGCAACGCCGCTTCATAGAAAAGTTCCATTATAAAACGTTTCGGATAAAACGATTACAAATTATTTTAACGATTATATGTTTTACTCAAATGCAAATTTCGGATATTAAACTGATTCCGCTACGAATCTGATGTTGACGCAAACAAACCGCGTATTGTTGTGGAAACTGTGCAAATGCATGAAATTCTGAAAGTATTGCAACATATGGGAAATATTGCACAGATATTTCAGAGTAAATAAAGTCGGATTGCGCTAAAACCAAATAAAACAGGATCACACATGTCAGCTTAAGGCCATTTATTGCACATTTAACGTGAAGTTTATCAATCACAAAAAAGAGTGCGTGATGATATTTTCAAAATTCCATAACTCGATACCCCGGTGTCGCTTTGAAAACTTGCTTATAAAAATACATGCTGTCAAGTGCACACGAATAAACTTGCGATCGCGTTTTTTGACTCGTGATTGTACTTTTTCTTCCGTGACAAAAATATAGATAAAAATCGTATAAATTATTACAAATACGTAAAATCAAAATTACACCATCGAATCTTTCCTGGGAAGGAACGCACGTTTTTTTCTCCAAAGTGGCGCGCGCAGCGAAAACACCCCTTGACATTTACGCGGTCGAGGCCCGAACTCTCTCTCTCTCTTTTTCCCTCTCTCTCTTTCTCTCTCCCACCCTCTCTTTCTCTCACTCCCGGCGTTGTCGCCCGGATCTCGGCCCAGAATCCCAGAACGGAGCGCGCGTCGACGTCCTGGGACATTTCCCGGATTTTTCAATCGATATTGCGACGAGGAGAGTCCCGTGACGTCACGGGAGTGTAGCCGTGACGCCTACGGGCGCCGAGTCGACGCACGCGCGTTATGCCACTGGGTCAATAGGTTAGCTTATCGATCAGCAAGACGTCCGACAACATGCACACAAGACCCTCCAACTATGTTCTACCCTCTCGCGATTCAATCTGACCCACCCTCGTGCCAAGTGTTCTCCTCCCCTTCCCCTCCCCGCGCCTGCACCAACCTTCGTCTTTCCGTCGCCCCCTTTCGCTCTCATTCTATCTTCCTGCCTCAACAACCATCTTCGCCTCCCTTCCATTCGTCTTCATCCCCCCACTTGCACCTTCAATCTCTCTCCTCTTTCTCTCTCCGGCCTGGATCGACGCTGCTACTCGATCACTGACACTTTCAGAATTTCCATACAGCCCCAGACGGAAACGCGTATATCGATTTATTAAGCCGTCTTTTATAGGGCAAATTACTTTTTCTCTCAACTGGAAAAATGCAGTCTCGCTTCCGCTGCAATCTTCCTTTTTTGACGGACATAGATCGGTGAGAAAACAGCAGATGAATGCCTAGTTTCAAGTAATGCAAGCAGAAGAAAAAGTCTGGCTAACTTACAATCGATATAAGCAAATCTATAAATGTACACTCTAAAAAAATAAAGCAGTATATCTGTGCACATGTACAGTTTTACTCACATATAAAATCAATCATATCTTTAAAAGAATTCACAATACGCGAGTAAAGAAAAAGAAAAATGGAGAAAGAATAAACATGTAAAAGAAATTCTTCTAGCTTATTCAATATTAGAAAAAAATATATAAATATATAAATGTATAAATAATATATTTCTAAAATGATATATTTTACATGTTTTTAAATCGTTAGATCTTAATTTTTCGATATATATTAATTATATTCTTTATGAGCAACTAAAATGAGTTTAAATGCAATCGCGCTGCATTTAATAAGAACATTAGATCATTTTTAACAATTCCGCGATTTAAAAAATTGCAATGTATATAGAAAATATCATATATTAACCGGGAAATCCGCCTACGTTTAAAATCCCCCAGATTGTTCTGGGGAGTCGAGATAATTCCCTTGATTTGAAGTATTCATTACCACATCTTCCTTCCTAACCGAATTGTTTGGGAGCGACGTGGCGTACATTTAAGGAATGATCCCGGGCTAAACCTGTTGATCCTTTTATCTAGATATCTTTCTTCATTGAAATAATTACATTATAACGATATATACCGTCATTTCGTAATCAAGTTTAACTTGTCAATTTAAATGTCAAAGCAAATCGCTTAAATGTGTTTCATATTCACGTGATAAAAAAGAACAATCTTTTTATAAGAGATTTTTTTTACAACAGGAAATCAAATACAAATATCTCCAGAAGCGGAAAATGACGAATCGCCACCTTGTGTGTCTTCTTAGAATGTGAGTTTCCGTTTGTTGCATTTTTATAATTTCCCTGGGGTACATGCGACGGCCAAGAAGTATTGATATTTTTCAGGGATTTTTCCGGAGAAAATCTCGAAACTGCGCAAACAAACGCGCGGCGTCACACCGATCGTATGTCAAAGGGCAGTCGCGATCGGAATATCTTGGAAAAAAATGGAGCCTGTCAAATGGAGCACTGCACATTTTATTCTAAAATAGACAAACGAATTGGAGTGTATGACAAGAAAAGCTCAATAATGACTTACCGGTTTCTCGAGAGGCTATAAAAATAGCGCCGATATACGGTATCGCTTGAATTTTTATTTCAGACTGTGACATTATCTTCGATAAATATACCCGCGAGTCCCGTAATGCCAAAGGGCATTACATCGTTAACATCGTTAATAATTATATGCATATTGCAGGCATTTAAATGTCTTTCAAATTATATTTATATCTAGATTACGATTTTTTTCTACGATGGCCTGTATTAATTTAAGATATTCGAGATATCTTTTATCGAATTCTGTCGATGACTGATCGTCATCGGGGAAAAGAGACGAATTGTAAATTTAATTTATTGAAGTAAACCATGATAAAAAATCGTGCGAATGTCGCCTGCGGGATGTTTTTCGCAAACGGAACATCGGGGGAAGGAGGGGAGGAGGAAACGTACGCGCGGGGAACAGGGAACAGGGCGGAGTCCCGGTCGATATCCAGCACGCGGGGTTTCTCTCTCCATTCTCGACTCCCACGGGAACGGACGCGAAAATTATATCGCCGTCTATATCGTTTATGAAAGCATACAACATCGCGAATTGAAAGTGTCGGCCGTCGCGAACTTGTCGCGGTGCCTTCCAGAGTGTTTGTGCTCCGGGAGACTTTGAGTCCCGCGGCACTTGTGCGATCTGCAAAAGACACGCCATATTATAAACAATTCGAGAGACGAATTCGGAATTTGTCACAACTTGACAAAGTTGAAAATTACATATTATATGAAACATAAGATTGTTATGCAACAATCGCTACAGGAAGAAAAATTGTGCAACAATGAGAAAATATGTTGAACCTTGTACATGGAGGATGTTTTTCAATCTTTAAATTTTAACGACGAGTTTTGTTATTCCATTTTGCGGTCAGGCTAGATATATAGAGCGTTCCAAGACTATTGAATAGTTTTTGAAAGAAAAGTCCAAGTTGGACGGAAATTCTGTCGTTAAAAGGACATTCGCGGTTTGATTTTTGGAGCATCCTGTACACGTGTATTTATTATTATGCAAGAATACCCGAATGTAGAATTTACCGCAAGCATAAGTCACGTTATAACAATTTGAATTAGCGGTACTCGGCATATTAACGGTACGGGATTACTTTCCGTTCCGTCGCTCGTCGCCGACGAGACTCGCCGTTACATTAGTTCGCGTTATAAAAACGTATGTAGAAGAGAATATGACAGACGGTCGAAGGAGCTGGTCGCGTACTTTGCATTCCGACCCTCGTAAACCGGTAAGTCGCGTATAAGAGGGGCATAAATGAATACTTAACACCGCGCGTAACACATAGAGTATATAAATGTTTGTGTGTACGTGTGTATTGCGTGTACTCTTTATTTAGATCGAGAGATTTAAAGTAGACTTAAAGCACGAGTACCGTAAAATTTTCGTCCGAATTGAAACGCTCAATTCCTTTTGGGACACAGAGTCAACAACACAGACGTTTATTTTATTAATTAAATACGTCGAGACGGTTATTGTACCGAAGATAGGGAGAAAATTTATTACGCGTAACGCCAACGTATGCTAGATAAACTTGACGTCATTGTAATAATATCGTTATTATACGCAATAATAGAAGCGTAAGGTGGCGTGGAATATCGTTAACGTCATTTTATTTTTTTTTTATACACACAGGGGGCGAGAAAAATACCTGAGATTAAAATATGCAAATATCAATATATATAGAAGACCGGATTCGAAACAGAAATACGCATCCCTTACGCTTTTACGTTCAACGATATCCGTCTGTTTTTTCGGAAAATATAAATCTGCTTCGAGAGCAAAGCTGTGGGGATCGGAGAATCGCGAAAGAGTTCGAAAAAACAAGAACGCGTCATGTATGATTTATACGTCGTTATACGTATGTACACCGATCTCAAGCTCTTGGTCTCTCCCGTAACCTCCCCCTCCTCTCGATCATGTCTTTTTCTTCCACGGCAGCCTCTTCCACAACTTTTATTACCCACTTTCGAAGTCACCTCGCGACCTTTCAGACCCTCTGTCACCTCCTAGGTGGATTGAAGTTGGGAGGATACCTTTGCAAAAGCGAAAAAATGAGAGAGGAACAGAGAGAAAGTTAAGTTGCCGGGGGGCATTTGAAAGTTCCTATGTATTCCTCCTTCGTACTGAAAACTCTCGCGAAGGATAAAGCGGGATGACGAATGTCGCGGAGAAACCATCCAAGTTTCGCGATTATAATTAAGCCGTTCCCCCCCTTCCCCGTGCAAGTACGCGGAAAAAAGCGTATGCGTATCCGCTATCTTCGCACGCGTTTATCAAGCTGGCAGAGAGCTATATACCCCCTTTCGCGCTTCGTACATGAAATTTTATTCCCGCTGTATTTCGCTTAAAGCCCCCTTCTTGAAATATGCGCGCCGCGCAGTTGAGCGTTTCATGGTACTAAATAGCGAGAGGAGAATATTTAAAGAGGGGGAGAATATTTAGGTATCTCATGTTAGCCATTGTAATTCAACGCGAGAATATCAGAGTGTACATTAGCATATCGCGCGTATCATCCTTAAGCACATGGTTATTGCAGATTATCCCGTAGCTTCAGCTTAGTTAAAAGTCAGCCTGCCGAAATTGAATAACCACCGGTTAGGATTCATGCTTATCCACGCACTGCAAATTGCTTTTTCAACGATCCTCTTACTACAATATATGTAATTTTAATACAAGAAACATATTTAATATAAATATGCAGCGCATATGTGTGTGTGTCAAATACATATATCTCGAATAAAGAGGAAAATAAATATATATATTTCGATTGTGTGTGTGACAAGAATCTGAAAGTATACTAGAGTTTTTGACCGCAATGCGCTGTGCGGGAAAGCTTTTCGACAAACCTCTCAACAAATCCGAGCATATCGACTACGAAGAGGTAAACCGCGGGCGGGTAGCACGCGAGATTGCATGGAAAAAAAAAGAATGTTTTCGGAAGTCGTCGACGAGCTCCTATTTCCGCGGCATGTACGAAAGCGCACGAAAGCGTTCGCCGCATGTGGGCGAATGTCTCACGGGATATGAGAACTAGAAATAGAAAAGAGAGAGAGAGAGAAAGAGAGGGGAAGTCCTTCGTCGCGGTGAAACCGACGACGACTCTCCCTATTTTCATGAACAGGTCCCCGGGGTGGTTTCCGCGCACGTGGATCGTCATGCACGGCATTAGCCCCGTCCGTGGCTTTAGAGACGCGCGCGTCAAGGGCTTCCACGATCGTGTCGAATTGAATTCTTCGCAGAACTCCGTTGTCTCTTTCCCCTCTTATAAATCCGACCTATATGGCGAACGAAAATAACAGGATCGCCTTGGAACCGTCTCTCTCTCTCTCTCTTTCTCTCTCTCTCTCTCTCTCTCCTCCCTTTTCTCTTTCGTTCCCAATCGCAGCTTGTCCGCGAAGCCAAGGGATGACGAAGGATCCCGACGATTTGTCACGGCCGCAAAACATCTACTTGGAATTCCCTAAAGGACTTACTTTTTCTTTTTCCCCGTTTACTATATGTTTAATAGTAATGCTCTCTACAATGATATTAAAAAAAAAATTGGAAACCGAATAAAACCGCGATCAAAAGTATAATAGAGGATAGAAAATAAAATGTAATTCGGCTGGAGAATTAAAAAGAAAGAAATTTATTTAATAATTAATAAGTTTTCTTTGCGGAAAAAAATTCATTTTTAAATTTTTAAACAAATGATATGACCACTATTTTCGAACTATAATATTAAATGGAAACTCTCAATGAAATCTAATTCAATTTTAATCAACATGTTCCGCACGCAATTAAGAAATAATGTACGAGTGAATATATGGTTAATCTATCGTTAAAATATACCATTTTCACAAAATACATTTTTAACATGATCGCTTCATAATTTTAATAATTGTAAGACATGTTTGTTCTCTCGATAACGAAACACGTACACGGAATATGATCTAAAAATAGAATTACTTATCTTAAACACACGCAAAGATACCATCTTGCCAACAAAAGCTTCATATGATTTTCTTCGAAAAAAAACATCTGATGTTAATCTTACGTTAGTATTATGATTTTACTTCAGCCTAATAATAAATATATGATAATTTCCAACAAAGACAAATTTTGATAGAGAATCTTGTTTATTGCATTAAACTTTTTTTAAAATAAAAAATAATGTACTTAAAATTTATTAAATCAATAAAAAGTAAAGATTCTTCTCTTACATGCTAATTACATCTAATTAAAATTGTGATAAATAATAATAAGAAAGCTTCATCAAGGGAAAAAAATACAGTGCAGAGAAGCGTATAAATTCGTACATACGTGTCAAATGTATATTTGACAGAAGTAACATGCTCAACTGCGTCGATCTAGTTTTAACTGGTTGCTATTCACTCAACAGTTCGCGATAACAATGGCAATTGTCATCTACATTTGTTTTAGTAAAATACTTTTAATCAGGTCTTGAAAATTGTGCCTAAATTTTTAATTTTTTAATTTTTGACACAAACGAGTTCCAGTACATTTCGAATATCATACATTTATCTCTAATATGCATCTATATTTTTACATTTACATTTTCTTCTGAGAGAAGAATGTAAGTAAAATTTGATCAAAGATTTTCAAGCGCGTAGAAAGCGCAGAAATATTTCAATATAAATTCATCCTAGGTTGAACCAATTTCTCATCGCGCTAAAAGAAGAGAACGCTCGAGGAAGAGAATGGCATCTCGATGCATTGATAAACGAAACAGGCACCGAGGAGCTCTATTCAATCCCAGTGACGTTTTCGCGTCTCCCGACATTTACAAGGTCGGCGCTGAATGAAAATCTATGTAACAAAAAAGGGCTTTTTGTCGCTGAACGGTAAAGCGATGCCTGAAAAGAACAATGAGCACTCGAGCTTCAACGAAGTGCAGCTCGGCGTTTAGCGTTTAGTTGGTCGCAGAAGTGCTATTATTATTCTCTTTGACACGTAAACCTTTCTCCTCTTTTCTCGTTGGAACACTCGGCGAAACGTGTCGCAGTCATTTTCACGTCCCATTACATCAATGAAAATTATTGTAATTGCGATTCGAAGAAACCTATATGAATTTTTTTTTACGATAATTAATAACGTATAGGCAAATCTTAGCTTGAGTTTTACAGAGAAAACAATTGTTTTTATTATCATCGTATTGTACTCGACGACATATTTATTTATAATATATAATTCTTTTATAATTCGATAATAATAAATCTTATATAATTCTTATATAATTCGATAATAATAATCAGAGAACAATATGGTTGATAACTTTATCTTGATTAGATATGACGAAATCGATAAGAGAAAGCAGATTCATTCACGGAATTTGTAAATTGATAAGAATATCTATTTTTTCATCGAGTAGTTTGAAAACGTCAAACGCGGGTTGACTTTATCTCGACGTCATCGTCAGAGATTAAAGAAGTTTATTTTACGAGGTGTAACAAGATTTCGAGATTTATCACATTTTGTGATTACATTGACGCTTCTTCCAGTTTCTTTCAGTATTCTAGAAAAAAAGAGGACATGCGCTCGATTTGAAAGTACAAAATGAGCACCTTGACCTCAACAAATCCGATGTGATCATTCTTTTTACTAAAAGTCTCGCTCGAGCCTGAATTTAACATTCGATTATTGTGTCGCACGAATACGTAAGACAGCCTTCACCCTGAAAGATTGCAACATGTACGATAAAAAAATTGAATTAGAATGTAGCAACTTTGGATGCGTTTCCTCAATATATGAAAAAAAAAAGATAATCGAGTCCGAGACGTCGATTTATTTGCTATACATTTCGAAGATATGTATCGAAACAACCGAAGAAAAGAAGATTCTCGCGCGATTCTCGAGTCTTCTTTTGCTCCAACAATGCGACGACGTGACATTAAGGTTAAAATTAGCAATGTAAATGTTTAACAGAAAGTGAGCGAGCACTTGAATAAGATGGTCATCAGTTCAATGCTGAAACCGTATAAAGAAACGTTACTGAAACGAATGCTCTTTGATCTCTATTATTAAGAATGACGCATTTCCCGAAAGCCTATATACGCACATAATTTTTTCAAATATTAAAGAAGAATTCTCTCTATTATAAATAAATATATTTATTATTTTATAATTTATTATAAAATAATTATTAAAATTATTAAAATTATTATTATTTTAATATTTTAATATTAAAGTTAATAAATAATAAATATTTATTATTTTATTATTTATTAATACTTTATTATTTTAATATTTAAAAAATTATAAATAATCACGTATAGAAAAATTTCTAGAATTTAATTGGAATCTAATCAAATTTTCCAAGAGAATTATGGATTTCGGAAATCTATAAAGATTCAGATTAGAAGTGTAATATTTTAGAAAAACAGAAAAATTTAAATAAATTCCATTTGCTTTTCCAACATTTTTAAAAAATTCTTTTTCATTCAAAATTATAATAAAGCAAAATTTAAAACACTTTGTGTAGATAAAAATTTACAACAGCTTAATTGACATTGGTATTTAATTTTTATTGAAACAATAAATTAATCAAATAAAGAATGAAATTATGATATAAAATCAGATAAATATTCCATATCATTTATACGGGTAAAATTAGATTTTTGAATAATAAAAATTATTATTAACATTCTTTTGTCTTATGTAACTGTACTTTGCAGGTTTTATATGCAGCCGGAAATTTAAATTCGAGAAAAAATCGTATAATAAATATAAAGAAACTAATATATTTTTATTTTTTATTCTTATTTTACTAAGAGAATTTAATAACTCATATGAAAATAAAAGATTTTTTGTCTAATTCTATTTTCTCATTTAAAAACCTGCCAAAGAAAGAAATTTCTGCACTTGTTTTTATTTTACGATTCTAGGTCAAAAATATTTAAATAAATAAATATGGAACAAGTATGGAATAAATATGAGATTTATGTACTTTTAATTGTTAACGTAATGCGCGATATATCTTTTCAGATATTCTAATCGAAATTTATGCCATATCAGGAAAAATCTTGGAAAATTTCTGTGCGGAATATTTCACGCTGCTATTTACATAAAATTTTAATATTGCAAAATTAATAATTAAATATAATATTGAGCGAAAAATATATATTATACATTATAATAAAATATTATAATGTATACAAATTAATATTATTATATTATATTAAAGATCCGAATTTTATATGTATATTTAACTGAAACGTGGGCTACAGGTCGTTGTTCCATAAAAGTCTATTGCTTCATTTGACCACACTGCACACTGTATGCTATACCATTAAATCATTATACGCACTATGCTAAATTAAAAGTTTGCAAGTGATAAAATTATGCAACGATGTAAGGAAAAGGCGAAAGGAAAAAGCAGCTACGTAAAGTCGAGACGTAGAGACTCGGAGAGTCCGATATTGGTCGGGACATGTCGTCGCAGACGGCACGCGTCGGCCATCTGTCTTCGTGGGTTCTCAGCAGCTCGGTGTAACTACGAGAGACACGGAAAAAGAAGACGAGTCGACCGTTCGACTCTTCGATGTCTCGCAGCCGATCGATAGCTCGGCCGTTCATATAAATTCAGCTCCGCGTCCGCTCGAGAGAAGGAGAGCGAGAGAGAGGATAGTTACCGCTCGTCAGACTTTACCGTCGACATCATCACGGCGACAGGATACAGAGTAGATTGGGATGTGCCCGGATCGTGTTCGGAATCTCCGCGCGATGAAATTCATGAGCGAGCACGGATATCAGATACAGAGCGCACCAACATGCGGTTCGTTTCTGTCGCGGAATCGCCATATTTGGATCCCCGTCTCATATCTATGTAACTCGTATCCTTATCCGCGGCAAAAATCTAAACGTTATGCATATCGCCACACACGTGTGTGCATTTAATTTTCCATTTGTTAAATATAAAAAAATGCTAGATGACATAACTACGGTTAGGTAGGGAACGTTGATTCTACGGAAGGTATGCGCGTCGCAAAAAAATGGATGTTTTTATACGAGTCACCGGCAAAGGGTTTGCTCGCATTATTACATTGCCCCTTATTACAATGTCCGCTCGGAGGGCTCAGGGCGCTTTAAGTGGCAAAAAATCCGGCGAACCGTGGGAGGAAGCTTGATCGATGGACGGTTCGTTACGTTCCATTACGGCGACGATTCGACGCGACCGCGGTTGCAACGGTATGAAAATTCGTTTGAATCCGTATGCCGCGGAAGGTTGCAATTTTTCCTCGCGCCTTCCCTCCCCCGCAACCCTCCTGGAATCATTCATAATCGTATAAGAGGCAAAAATTTCTCTGCCACCAGCGCCGAACGTTTCACGCGTTTCACTTACCGTACGAAATTCCGTTTGTGACAAACTTTTTTCTCTCGACGAGAATAAAATTCCGCGTTATACTCATGTATTTTTTATACGTAATATTCTTTCTTTTGTCTTCTCTCTCTATGGCAGTATTATTTTCATATTCAATAAGATATATGTATCTGTTAAATTTATATTAATCTTGTTAATATAATTAAGATTATTAATTATATTAATATTTATTCCATTGAAAAACTCGCGAAGATATGCGCAATTGTTCAAATTGAAAAAGATATTTATGACCGAAAGTCGAATAAATCGCGTGATTCTGGATTCCAGATAAATTCACAATATATACGTTAAAACAAAAATTACACTCCTGTCTGTGTACGAGATATATATTGACCACAGTCGGCGCGTGTTCGATAAGAACAAAAGGGATTATAAAACCTTTCCGCGAGACTTTTCGCACTCGATTATCCATTGTATAAAATTCTGTTCGGCGCAATTATTATACGCGCCACGTTTCCAACAGCAATGGCAGACCACCCACGCAAGACCGGAATCGCGAATTTTGTTGGAGAATTTATACTTTCCACGAAATATATAAGCTCCCATCCTTAAGCGAGCTACCTACGATCGAGGAAGGGGGACGAGAAACGAATAAAGGCGAATAGGAGAATGCGATAAGCGGCGGTTTCGACCAAATCGAAATCTTCGAACGTCGTTTTCGCAATTTCCCCACATCTGGTAGATCCAATCACGCGAGAGATAGAAAAACCGTCTACCATCGAGGACGCGTGACGATAAGTTGTGGAGAACGAGGGCGAGAGGCAGCTCATAAAAGCTGCGTTCGATTTCGGTGGAAACTGTCGTAAAAAGGTCCGACCACGTCAAGATCGATACGATTTCACGGTAGGAAAGATCAACGAATATACAACGTGCATAAACAGGAGATTATTTGTTCGGGAGAGTATTTAAATATCGTATATGCTCTCATTTTTTTATTGTTTCAATAATAACGCTAGAAGCACATCACGAATGTATTTTTAATATATTTACTAAATTGTAATTTTTTGAAAACATATTCTGTCTACATATGGAAGTATTATAATTATTTGCAGTAAAGAAACACACGCGACGAAAAAGCCAATAATTGCTGCATCTAAAAAAAAATTCACTTTAATAATAAAATATAAATGTGAAGATGTTGCATAAAACAAGAGATTAAAAAAATATTTGTTAAAATAAAGCAGAGAATTTTGGTTAAATATTTTCCGCCGGCGTAGAATTTTCGACGAGATAAACTCATATTTGTCCTCATCTATCATTCGTCTTCTATGAATTACTAATACAAAGCGATTGTGTCTGCGTGCGACAGTTTCCAAATGGGAAGTGAACGTCGTGCGCATCGTAATTCTCCACGAAAGCACGGCCGCATTATTACTACCGGGCTGTCAACTCGCGCTGCGAGTGCCCGCAAAACATGTCAGTTACACCATTTTCTAGAGACGATCAGGGATGATGTAAATAAATTCCAAGCAACATGCATGTGCCTGGGACACGTTGAATTTTAGCATCGCTCTCTCTCCCCCCCCCTCTCTCTCTATATATATATATATATATGTAGCGTATATTTCCATATTTTGCATTTCGTCGTAGTATTATAGATCTCCGAGAAATAAATTCGCTCCAAATATTTCGATTGTCCAGATTGCCTGCCTTACATTGCCCTCTTTAAATCTACTGTCAGACACGTGTCAGTTTCTGTCGACGATGCGCCAAATTCATATCTTCCAACGCGCCTTCCTCGACCTTTCGAGCGAATTTGCTTTCTCTTGCCAGAAACTAACGTAATTCGAAAGTTTTCGATTACCCTCCGATGTCAAAACTTTCCCGACGAGTGAAACTCATCCCCGGCAATCGTGTATCGCGGTATCGGTGGCATTTCGCTCACCGCAATTCTCTATTCTTCAATTTACCAAGTCGAAGAGTGCTCATTTTCGATATCGACGACATTTCTTGTTAACGAAGAAGCGATACCAAAATCATGAATACTATCATTGTCTACGATTCCTTTCATAACATATTAATAGAATTATTATTTCTCAAAAAATTATTTCTCCCAAGTGGAGAATTTCAAATGGAGATTTTCTCTTACAGAAATATGAGAGGATAGAGCAAATGAAACGATACATTTCTAATTAAAAATGATAGATCATCTCGTATAGTTTAGACGTATATTTAATGTACATGTTTCTCAGATTAGAGGGATCGCCGAAAACGTCGGAGTAATTTGCAAACCTCCTGTAATTGAATCATGTATCAATGTCAGCTACACTTCATCACCAGAAGCTTCTCGTTACATTTTGGACAGTTTCGGGACTTCGAGTTGAACACGTCAAGACATCGAAGATACTTCATCAAATTCAATCGTGGAAGCAACTTATTGGAACTTGAAGCTATCCCATCATGAGTGTTAATCGGTTACGTCGAAAATGCTGTCAGTTGTTTTAAGAAAGCAGCGTGGAAATAATGAATTTGATAAAGTCAGTTATCGAATCGTAAACGAAAAGAAAATATAAACATAATTTCCAATATCCGATAAATCAAGAGTAAGTGATTGATATATGTGTTGGTTCTAGATTTTTATTTATAAAACATTGCAGATTGTAAAAGCTCGCGTTGAGTACTTTGCTTTGTGTTAAATCACTTTTGCGAGTGATGTGTCGGGACGTTTTATGCAAAATTGCTTGTCAACGATTAAATACGACATTGACAAATTTAAATAAACTTTCAATAAACGATAACGATCGCGTCCACGCCGGAGCAAATCAATCGAAATCGACAGCGCAATTGTATATCGTGGAGATGGGATGTATATTCCTCCTTTCAATTTCAGCCGCGAGCTGAATACACGATCTATCGGACATATCGGTCCGTTCAAGCTTAGAGGCTGCATACTGATCAAGAGCGTTAATTACGTCGTGTTAGATACATCGTGTTAATCCGGACAACCGCGAGAGCTCGCCGACTAATTGCGCCGATTCCGTCCAACGACATCGTCTGACTTGTCCACGGAAATTGCGCGTGTCCGCATTCCTTGTCCATCAAGTATTCCATTTTCCCGAGGCTCCAGGATGAGAAACGGCCCGGCTCTCTCGCGGGTTTAACGATCGACCGATGTACTTCCGTTTACATTTGGATTCGCAACGAAGACTCCATTCGTCTTCCGACGACGTTCACCTCCGACTCTCCTCTCCGCGAATCGGGAGGAGAAAAAGGCTCGAGCGAAAGCCCAAGGACGAGACGAGGGATCTACTCCCGCTAACAATAGCGTCGGAGGATACGTCTCGTCCATCACATCGGCCGGACACGAATAATCCTCGTCCTGGTCCCATGAGTTATGAAACGCGGAATAACAAATGTTACTTGCATTCGCGCACACGTGGACGGTAACCCGTGTGTCACGTTGAGGGAAGTACGTGCAACCGCGTTCGCGGCGCGATTTCGACGGAACGCTTTCGATATCGCTTAGAATCTTCTCGCGCGCTCCGCTGAAATTTCATCCGATACACATAATGGCAGAAACGCTGCGGAGCATGTTGTTCGATTCGAATGTACGATATGTAAATGCGGCCCCGCTCGGCCGAATGGTCGTAACTAGGCGGCGAGTTAGTTAGCGTTCGGGTTATAGTTCGCTCAGGGTAAGGCCGTCGCTGCAATGTCGTGCATCACGTGCGGAATTGCGCGGAAACACATCGATGTTCATAGGATTTGCTTCTGTATATATATAGGGTGTTTCAGACCATCCGTACCACCTATTTAAAACCTAGAGAAGTGGTTATTTCAAAAGAGTAAGAACATTTTCTTTATAAATATCTTTATAATCGGGTGCGCTCTATCGAATGGTGATACTTTCAACTTCTGGTTTCGGCCGGAAATAGGCGATTCAGACCGGAAGTGCATTTTTTTTAAATGGAACCCCCTATTTTTCACTGCATATTCTTGTAGCTTACCTCGAGCTTTCTAAAACACTATAATAAATTATTTTTCCATGAAGTACTTTTCGAGTTATGAGGCTTGAAATCATTTCTTAATTTTACATAAACTATAAAGTATCTTGTAAAATATTTCCTATTCATTTTTCGATTATTTTATCTTAATATTTTTATGTACAAAATAATGAGAGGAAAACACATAATTGTTTCTAAGAAAAAATATGTAATTTGCAATTAACAATTCCATATTTTTTCTTAAAAACAACTGTATGTTTTCTCACACTAATTGATTCCTCTCATTATTTTGTACATAAAAGTATTAAGGTAAAATAATCGAGAAATGAATATTTCACAAGATATTTTATGGTTTAAGTAAAATTAAGAAATGATTTCAAGCCTCATAACTCGAAAAGTACTTCATGGAGAAATAATTTATTATAGTGTTTTGGAAAGCTCTTGAGGTAAGCTACAAGAATATGCAATGAAAAATAGGGGGTTCCATTTAAAAAATGCACTTCCGGTTTGAATCGCCTATTTCCGGCCGGAACCAGAAGTTGAAAATATCACTATTCGATAGAGCGCACCCGATTTATAAAGAAAATGTTTTTACTTTTTTGAAATTACCACTTCTCTAGTTTCTAAACGGGTGGTCTGAAACACCCTGTATATATGTACCAATTCGCAATTATATTCTCCGAGCATGCCTATCGCATGAATATCGTGGATTAATACGGAGCAATGACGAAAATATCCGAGCGAAATTGGGCAATTTAGCAAAAATATGTTTTAAATAAACGATATTTTGAATGCATATCGTGTAACACATCGAGAAGTGTTTGCGATGCGACGACAATCGTTATTGTTCGAGCTCTTAGGCTTATCAAAATTTGTTAAGGTCTTTCAATTTGATATTTGTTAATTAAAACTGACAAATGTCCCAGTTTAATATTAGTATTCGTATCTGATTGCGTAGAGAGCCGATTGTGTCGAGAGGAGACAGAATGTAACTTCGATAATACATACGAGCTACGAATTGCTAAATACCGCTGTTGAGTGTAGATAATTTCTATAGTATGTTACGCGGTATATTATGCGGAATACTATGCAAAATTTCGTCAATCATACATTCCATAAATATTTTACATTTGTCACATATTAAGTTCTATTAATTCCTACCGGTATGTTAGATGGTGGCGATCATATTTTTTATTTGCCTATGTTTAATGCAGATATATTTGATTGTGCATATAATTAATTCCATAATGAGCTTATTATTTCATAACATTAAAAGTTCCATTGATCTTCTCAGTCGTGCACACGTGCCGTGTATAACACGAAATGTGTAACATTTTGCTAAATTTGTAATAACTGACCGTATTTCATAACTGACATTCGCAAATTAATTTCTAAAATTGTTTTAAAGAGAGAAATAAAATAAGTTAAATGATGAAAAAACGTTAATGAAACATTTTCATAATATTATTATCGGTACAGAAAAGATAAATTCAACTCAAATTAATATGATAAATATCAACTGCTATATAACATGTACAAAAAGTATTTATTTTAATATTCTTGTTTAATATTAATACACTGGGTGGCAATTTTCTTACACACACACACACACACACATATATATATATACAGGGTGTCCCGAAACTCATAATCAAACTTTCAAAGACAGATTTCTGGGATAATCTGAAGACGATTTTTCTTTAACGAAAATGTCGAGGCATTAATAATTTTCGAATTATAAGTGATTGGAAATAAGGGGTTTTTCGTAAACTAAGCTTTGTAGAAATAAAATATTAACAAAACTACATTCTTTGATTAACTGTAAATAGAATTTACTTTAGTTGAGTTTTAATTTAAGGCTTAATTGCAAAGAAATATGATGACAAAAATCAGGAACATACAAAACATGATGGCCTTCATCGACATTTTCGCTGAGGAAAAATCTTCTCCAAATGATCCCAGGAATCTGTCTTTGAAAGATTGATTATGAGTTTTGGGGCACCCTGTATATATATATAAAATTCTGTTTAAATATTTTATATAAAATAATTTTATATAAAATGTCATCAATACGCTGCATGAAAATTAAAATCTATAAAGAAAGAGAACGAATTGTACATGTGTTGAATCAGTGTTTAAAATTATTTATCGAAGTATAATATACATATTTTTATTAATATATTGTATATAAAAAAAATTTATATTTGGTAATGTGATACACGTAAGATATATTTATTTATTCCCTTATTTATACATATGCGTCGTTGTTGGCTGCGTTCACTATTGGCAAACAATTCGAAGGAATTAGAACGAGGTTCGTTGAACGGATCGCCGCGCGGAAACTATTTCACCCGCGTTCTTTGGCGGAGCCGCGTTATCCGCGGCGCGCAAACTTCCGCTGATCCGCGCTCCTTTATAACTGCCGTCGAGACGCGACTCGAGGTTCGCAGTTTACCTTTCTCAGGTGTTATACACGAGTCAAACAGGATAATCAAGCTATTGCGAAAGACGAGAGGGAAGAGGGATGAGAGAGTTTCTAGGGGGTTAAATTGTCAGAGCAATCGCGTGAGGAGAAGGAACGAGGAGAGGAAGAAAGAACCTCTTTCTCCCCTCCAGTCTCTTTCCCAGATAATTGGCAGGCAGCAACAGTCGATCTCAACGGCAATAACCTAGATCTACGTAGAGCTGTATGCGACGTGATAACCTATATATATATAGCATGATATATATGCGTAGCGAAAGGGGTCAGCGCAAAGGGGTTTGAAACACATTTCCTCGGATGGTCGTTGGAGCTAAAGCTCTCGTAACCGGCACCGCCACAAAGCTGGATTAACCTGGCGATACTCCCCCGGAATACCTCGTAAATGCGCCGATGACGTATTTGGTTTAGGATCCGGATAGCTTTAACGAATGAGATTCGTTCGTTTAAAGCCGTGTTGAAATGGCACGAGTCGCGTTGCTGATAAAAAACTAATCGAAAGAGAGATTTTTGTTGTATTTATGTACAAGAATAATTTTTCTCCCATCTCCTTCATCTGCGAAACGAAACAAGAACCAGTTTTTATTTGACGTGAAACTTGGATCGTTCTTCTTTCGCGAGTTTTCCTGACATTATTAGAAAATTCAAAATCGAAAAAATATAAATCTAATAAAAGTGGCTAATGCTTGACATTCAAAATTATGAAATGTTCACGATTTTGTAATGCACGATATTTTGCAGGATAGATTCTTTTTTATCGGTATCCTTGTTTTATTTCAAGTCCCGAGAAACGCGCACTCGAGTTAAACCGGCTCGAAATAAATCATTGAAAGTTCGTCGAAACGAAGGCGAGTCGTTAAACGGGAAATTGGAAACGCTGCTGACGAAATAAAAATAAAAAATAAAAAAAATAAAAAAAAAACGAAATGCCAGAATGAAATGCTATCGAACGCCCGTGTGTTTATCGGCGCTCCGATCCAAAATTGCAATCGCAAATTAACGAGCGATCTCGATGGTAGGCTTTTACGAGATGCGTTCATCGATTTACTATAATCGATGAATGAGCATTATCGCTGTTGGCAGAAAGGTCAGAGGTCGAGAATGTCGCATCGTGTGTCCATCAAAATTAGAAGGACTTAAAAATACGCGGGTATTACTTGTACACACGTACAAATGTCACACGTGTATCTGACAGATGCGCGTGGAATTCTCGAATGTTATAAATTTTTACACTTTTAAACACAGATAGGAAAAGTGACGTTGTATTATTCTCTCTCGATGTCGAGATGAATTGAGCATTTAAAAACGCTCGTTTCATGCTTTTTACTATTTTCTCCTCATCGAATAGCATTTTAAAAAAAACACGACGAAAGAGAAAAGGACACGCCAAGGTATTTTATTGCAAATTCTTTAAAATTAAAAATAGATACGCGAATATAGTGAAGCTATCGATGAAATAGTGAAACGTGAGAGTTGATCCTCCTGTTGCGCGTATAGTTAATTAATCCAATTCAATTTCTGCATCAACCTATATATTGTACGAAATATATAGGGTATCCTAAAACCTATCAAATGTCCTTTTAATAACAGGTCCTCTGGGCAATTTGGAGACGATTTTTCTTTAGCAAAAATGTTGAGGGAGATTATCATTTTTTGCAAATTTTCACTTTTTCTATTATATCTCTATATAATTGAGCCTCAAATTAAAATTTTATTATCTAAAAAAATAGCTTTGTTAACATTTTACTTTTAATACAATTTAATAAAATTTGGGAAAACCATTCTTTTTAAGTCACTTATAACTCGAAAATGACTTACAATTTCACCTCGACATTTTCGCTAAAAAAAAGTTTCTAAATTGACTAGACATTATCATAAAAGATAACTTTGAGCCGATATGTATATATTGTAAATAACTTTAATTAAAAATGAAATAATCCGTTAAAAAGTTGAAAAATAAAAATGTTCGCTGTCTCTTAATCACTATAAACGAAGCGGATCATCCCATAATTTGGTCGTTTTACGTCGAAACTGAAATCCGGAAATTGTGAAATAGGAAGTTGATGTACATAAGTTGATTACGATTTGACTTTGTAAGTTGATTACGATCCCACTTTGCATTATCCCGCGTCGTTATCGTCCGGGGCTTGATTTCTGAAATTAACATACCGAAAAGCCACCGCGCTCTCGGCAACGTGCGGCTACAGATCGGATACGGATTCTGGATGACGCGCGCGCGGAATGGTGTACAGCCGTGACGTCAGTGGCGTGACGTCACCGTGCGGTATCCTAGCAACCGGGGCTGAAATCCCAGCACGGGCACGCTGAAACCGGGGCTGCACGTATACCGGAGCAGCCTCACGGGGGGTGTGAGGGGCACAGTGCCCGGGCACAGAGTGCGAGCTAAACTTACCCCCCTTACACACACCCTGTACGTTCCCCACCATCTCCATGATGTTGCGCCGCACGTCCTTCTCTGTCGTCGCCCCAGTTTGTGGATCTCTTCGTTCCAATCCCTCTCCGCCCTATTAATTCTCTCCTCCTTTCTCTCTTTCTCTTTCCTTCTCTCTCTCTCTCTCTCTCTCTCTCTCTTTCTCCTGTCCGTTCATTGCGTTCTTCCGGGATCGTGACGTCACAACAAACGACAAACGGCGGGTGCGGGGGGAAATGCTTGTTCTCTTTGATCCCCATTTGTGTCGTGTGTAGGTGATAAACGTAGTTTAGTTATACGGCCATTTACATCCGCACACCTCTTTTTGCGTTTCTAGCTCAAAGGAATTAATTTCGTAAAATTGCACTTTCAATTATTTTTACTAATTTACATTATTGTGGCAACAATACTTTTAATAAAAAACGTGCGAACATTATTTAGTTATAAAAACGATCAATCTCCAAGCGAAAAAATTTAATTAGCTTCACAAACAAAATCATTAAGCGCAATCATTAAAACGTTCGTATGCAACATTTTATTGAGAAAAATATCTGCATTTAAATAGCATAGATTCTTTATAAATTAGGCGTGTATTCCTGGGACGGTTGTTAACCCGAGGGGTTGTGGCCCAAAATTGAATTGCCAATGGCATTACGCCAGGGATCTCTCCACGGAATTTAGATTTATCATCGGGCTATTCTTATTGCTACGTCGCCATCCGCATATTCTTTCTCTCCTCGATTCCTCCTTTGCAAAACCTGCTCATTAGTAGAATTACGATCCTCCCTCGCATTAAATGTTATACGAGCGTTAAAAATACATGTTTCGCTCGAGCTTGAGTTTGTGGCCGTATACGAGTTTACAGTATAATTTAGTTAGAGTTAACATATCCCTTCGATCTAGGAGATATTGCGATGCACATTGCAACGCTTTCAGGGATAATAAAGTTAGGATGGCACTGGAGTGTATCGCTTGTGTAATTTGTTAGAGCGCGCAGATATCGCAAATTCTATTATTAGAAAAATGTACCGTTTATTGAAGGAAATTGTGTAACAATTGGAAATGTAAATCATTTTTAATAACATTTAACTGTTAAAAAAAAAAGAAAGAAAACTGTTGCGAATCGTTATCGGTCTCCCCTTGTTCGATTTTCACGGTCGAGAGAGGACCGATGCTCCTTCTTTTTTTTAAAAAGAAAAAAGGGAGGTAAGAAATTTTCTTGGTGGTTTTCTCTTAATTAAGATCTCGAAGTTGGTGGCACGTCGCGAATTCGTAATTAGCAGTAATGTTACCTCCGTCCGATAACTACTGCCTCTCCGAATCTCGCTTGTTAGTACGTGCTAGTCTCATCAGGCGACCTAGACAAGAGCATTCTTTCTGTTTCAAAGATGGAGAAGCCACGAAACTCAAGCCCGTCTCTTGGGGAAAGTTTCGTTGGGTAAGGCAAAAGGACGAAGAAGAGGACTTTCTGGTTTTCTTAATTAGTTCTATACGGAACTATCCCGAGCATTTAAAACAGAGATACATGCGATGCGACTGTCAAATAATGTAAATTCTCGTTAGCTTATTCTGGGCCAAAAAATAGAACACCTTTCTTTAAAAAAAAATAATTTCATCGAACTAAACGAGATAAAAATGAAAATAATATAAATATAACGTAAATATGATAAAGATATATTTTTACGAAAGCAATAAAAATTCTTCGCTGTAATTTCGTGAAAAATACCGTGGATAAAAATTGAATGAAAGTTGTAATATTTTTTATTACAAACGCAAAAAAATATGTACAATGACACATATTTAGCTTCTTAATAATCTTTCTCATCAAAGTAAAAGCCGGTAGCGATTCGCATAGCGAATTACAATTAAAGTTAAATCGTTTATATTCCTCTCTCGAGAAAGTTTAAGAGCTCGCTCGGATAATGTTTTGAAACGGATGTTTCTGCTGCGCTTTATTTTCGGCCTTTCCCGTTTTTCCCTCGAGCAGTCGTTTTATACGCGATTTCCTTTATTTCTCTCTTAATTCGCCGGCCTTGATAAAAGCTTCAATGTTTTCCGGAATCGTGCACGGCTTTACATTTCTACGCGCTTGCAATTACAAAAATGTTATCGTGTAATGCGAAAAACAGCGAGCGATGATGGGGGATGGTAGAGAGATCGATATGATAGAAAAAAAGAATGCGAATGAAAAAGAGCGATGTGAAATGAAGGAACGACGCCGAGGGGATGGCGTGCCACGATTTAATTCTTCGTTAATTCTCGCTTACATTTTCTTCCATCGGAGTTAACTACGCTTCGTGCTATCTCGCGATTACAGTTATAATCCCGCAAACTAAGACTTCGTATAATTCTATACCGGGAGACTTTTATATCCAATATCTCTGAACGCGACCGGGCGCTCCTGTTTCATCCAAGTAATTGCCAGAATGATTAAACGACCCGATCAAATCGCGGCTTAAGGTCCGATTCACCGCAGTCGACTGGCTGCAACTGGCAGAGTTTCGGCTACAGTTACGATGCGCGAATTGTTGAAGTGTCGATGACATGTTCGCGAATGGATCGGAGCAGCGAATTATCGGGGCTCTTTGGGCAATGCAGCGTGCCTCTTGCGGCCTTGTTATCTCGTTACCGAGTCTTGTGCCCGACACACAAGAGGGGTGCAAAAGAGAGACGGAAAGTGGAAGGGGGAGAATAGACAGATAACGTCAGTAATTGCGGCCGCATTCGGCTAAATTAGCGACACTACCGCTAACAACGAGTAATAGACAATAAAGCGGCGTCTACTTTGAGAGAACCGTATCATCAAAGTTTAATATCCGTACCAAGATGTACGAGGGGAGAGGAGAAGGGGATGATAAGGAGCTTTCAATACTCAGAAGACAGATTTGCAAGTACAATCTCCCATATCTATTACATATTCTAAGCTGCGATGCTTCAATCAATATTATCGCATCTTAATGTGTTATAGATTGAACATCGCGTATCCTACATCTTTTAATTGAAACTGTGAATTGAATAGATTGATGAAGAAATCGAAAATGAAAGAGCGAACGAAAAGTGTAAATGTTGATGGCTTACTTAACGATATTTCATTGATAAAGAGAAAATTTTGAAATGGCTCGAAAAAGAGAGTCGATCTATTAAAAGATGATTGATAAACGCTCGCGAACTAGACCAACTGAATAGATCGATCAAGATATGTAGAGATGCTGTATTCTCTCGTTAATCGTCGAAGTGACATCGTTTATTGATGCGCACTAACAAGAAGACGGTAGGGATGGAATGGCAGTAATTGCGAAGACCCAATTAAAGCCAATCTGAGAGAGGGAGAACGAGATGAAGGAAGAACAGAAGAGATGAAGGAGACGGCTGAAGACAGGATTAAACGAGCATTTGATGATCATTCATCGGGTGTGTAAAGTCAATTGAGTCACGTAACCTATATACGTATATGCTATTGTCAGAACTTTTAAGCTCAGATTATCTCATATTAATTGACTTTCACAGTAGACATAGTAGAGAGAATTCAATTTAATATCGGTAATTATTAATAAATATGCGTGTACCCCGCAGAATTTATAAATCTGCAGAGAGATTTACAGAATGAAAAAAAAAATAACGGAATGACCTGGCCCTATTTCGTAAACTATGATATTTCATAAACTATGAATTTAAAAAAAAAAGTTTTCAATAAAATTATATTGTACTTTATTTATTTTCATGTTATTTTAAACGTGGATTATTTTGTACTATTAAACTTTTTTAATAGAATCCCTATTTTTATTGCATTTTTGTAGCTGAATTTTAAACCTTTTTTTATTAAAGAACTTTTTGAATTATAAACTTTCGAACTTACGGTATCACTGGTGTTAGCGTGATCCAAGACATGTTATTAAATATGTTATTAAATAGCAGTAACAAACTATGGATCTTTACATAACACACACACATAAAGGTATAAATCCGTACAGTCTCCACATCTTTACAGGTTATATTAATGCCAGCAGTTTCATAATTTCGATGACGTTTATAACTTAGAAAGGTCTTAAAAGGATTTATTGTTTTGATTTGTCTTAATATCAGTCAAATTATCATAAAAATGTAGAATAAAAAGTAAAATTCTTATTTTAGTTTTTATTATTCTTTCTCTTTTATTATCTTTTATTATTCATTTAAAAATTCATAATCTTTACATAATCTTGATAAAGTGATTAAAGGTCAAGTCGTGCAATTAAATAGAATCATGTCATGTCCTTTAACATCTATTTTTTTTTTAATTTAAAGTTTTCGAAACTTACTAACATTTATTTTTTTTTTAATTTAAAGTTTTCGAAACTTAATCAGGACATTTATTGTTTTTATATATATTATATATATGTGTAAATTATGCAATGTGAATGCGTTTAATAGAGTCACACACTCAAGACATCTTACCGTGTGTGTGAAATAATTTTATAACAAGATCAAACACTTCTACAATGCGACTATTATTCCAACTATGGTTAAGAGGCGAGCGCTTTCTCATACCAGATCTAGCCTGACTAGAAGTGCTATGTCGGTGCTCGAGAGAGCTTCACAACTCTATTGTACAATTAATGTAAATGCTGTAGGTAGCAATAATACGCGTTGCGTTAAAATTTATTAGACGCAAGTCGGGTTACAAAAAGCAGCGTTGATTTATGATCTTTTCCAATGTTGATAAAACAAAGTATTATATGATAATTGATGTACACTGTATTTTTGTCTATATTAATCTTATATTAAATTTCTTAAATAGCGTCATCATACATGTATACTGTCCCGAATTACAAAAAAATATACATAATAAAAATTACATAACAAAAAAAATATAATACTTTGAGAAAAAAATTATCGATTCGCTAATCGATGAATTTTTTTTATATATCTGAATTTTGCTTTTTATCCAAATTATCTCAATAAAGTAAATTTGATAATGCTTCTATTTTTTATTTCTTACAGATACTTTTCACGTAAATTTTTCACGTAGAATTTCATTAACGATATCGTAAAATCTTTTAAAGTTTGCGATTAAGTTTGAGCTCCATTGTTCCATAACAAATAGATTTCGATGAAAAAGGGAATTTGCGAAAGTTGCGAGACTTTGGAGTTGAAAGATTGCATAGTATTGTAGTGACTAGACTATTGATTAGTAGCAACAAGCGCTGCTTCTTCGCAACTCAACTATGCTTTAATGTAAAACTCTTGATTAAATCTGCTTTTATTTATGCAACAAAATTCTCGATAATAAAAGTTGTATTGTTCAAAATAAATTGCAAAGACTGTGTATGACTTAACAGAATTCCTTTTATATAAATTATAAATTTTATGAAAATGCTGAAAGTAACGAGTTAGAGGTTACCCGCAAAATTTTAAACCGCGAAAATTTGTGAAATAATTTTAAATACAACTTTATTAAATCATACATTATAGTACACATTGCAGACAGTGCAACAATTTTTATTTTATTCGAAATATCTCCAACTTACTGTGTGTAACTTTCCGTTCATTAAACGATTCAAATAGCTTTTATAAATGATAACTATGCTCACAATAGAATCAGCTTGACCGTTTAATTTAATATAGGTATTCGTTATATAGGAGATGAAAGAAGCTGGCCATTTATGATGGAACACTATATTGCACATATGCGCAACGAATACGGTTTATCGGAAAAAATGACACATAGCGACATGGAAGAAATTTTAATTGGGCGCTCCCAATTAGTACGTATCGCCAATCGATAGCGTCGTGCAATGCGTATATTCGCGACGTATGCATTTTCATCTGCATCACAATACTAAAAAAAATGAAGCATATTCGTCAAGTAAATATAATTTAATAATTTATAAATTATAAACAACTTCCCAAAATTGCAAATTATTTTATATATATTTTTTTTCTTTTTTTTTGCCCTTTTTCAATATTTATTATGTAAAGATAAACAAAGTATTATTACAGTATATTCCGGTGAAATCAGAGACTATAGACGGTAGTTTTTGCGACACGAAATTCTCCGTTCATTTTGCGAACGTGTTATTGATTTTTGAACGGATAAAGACGCGAAAGGGTCCATTCTCTTGCATTCCCATCCGCAATGGGGCCGGTCGCTCGCTCGTGCCGCGCCGATCTGTTCCGACGCGTATATTTCTTCGGTAACGAGAACACGTTCATTGGTATTCCACGAAGAAGACGCTCTCGGTACGTGTCCAACGCCACGACGGCGCCGCAGTAAATGTAATTACTCCGCGACCGTCTCAATTACCGATCTGCGTCAGCAACTGTAGAGAATAGTGGAGCAGGTGTCACACATACGATACAGATCGAATGCGAGATACAAGAGAGGCATTTTTGCTTTTATTCGCCGATATTAAAGTCGCATTGTTTCCTCCTCGGTCGAAAGTATCGAGACACATTTACATCAAAATTATCCGTACGCGAGTCGCAATATTAATCTTATCCATAACGTGATTCAATGTAATTAACCCATTCAAACCCTGCACAATTATGCACAAAAATTTTAAAAACATTTGAAATAGTTATTTTTTAGAATTAATTTCCCTGCGATTTCTCGGTGGAAAAAAATATATATATCTCGAAAATATATACAGGGTGTCCTAGACCACCCGTACACCCCTTTTCTTTCAAAAATTAAGCATTTTATATATATATATATATATATATATATATATATATATCGTCGTTTTAAATTCTTAGCATCAATAAAAATTAATTCAATAATGTTTTACATTACAGAAAAAATTCAGGTCTGAATGGGTTAAATAGGAATCGATACTGCAATGGAATGTTTGTTTTAACGTTTGAATATAACAAGAGAAATTAATGAGCGCGTTTGTCGACGCGCGCTTGCTCCGATTTCTATCGCGCGATACGAAGCGTCGTGTAATCATGTAGCACCTACCAATTTCACGAACCCGAGAAGATCAATATTACGAGGTACGAGAGAGAAAAGGAGAGATAGAAAGAGGACGGCGATTCAGCCGATGGGAACGGAAAACGGAATACGTTGGTTCTCTCGTCCGTTAGCCGCGAAGGGAAAAAGTCACACGGCGCAACGTGGAGAGATGAATATTCTCTTCATGCACACCACTCGTAATTCCTCCGCGGCCGTAAAAATTCTAGTACCGTACTCGGCACAATTCGCGGCAATATATTCGCGGGTGTCGGTTCTGTGCGCTGTTGTTTCACTCTCCAGAAAACGATATTCCGCCGAGCAACATGACGACATTCTCCGACGATTTTCGAGACGATGGAGAAATCTTTCAGCGATGAAAAGTACTCTTGAATAAATCTTTGCGTTGTTAATAATTGTAGGTAATTTTATTTGAAATATTGAAAATACCCAAAAATATATTAAGAGCACCGATTAATTTTAATTTTGATTCTTTCTGCAATTAGAGAATGATTATAGTCAGAATTAATCAATATCTCGAAGAGACTTGCATGAAAAAGGTTTCATATTATTTTATATTATATTAATGGGACATCGTTAATCGCATACTTGAGTTTATGTAAAGACAGAACCGATAGGAGAGAGAGTCTCCAATGGAGCGCCGATAATATCGCGTAGATTATTTCTCGCAACGAAGATAGATGATCCAAAGAACCGTGGCGGGTGTCGTCCTCGGGTTCTGGTTGGCGGAAATTGCGCCCTGGCTGGCAGTACGGATTTAACGTTGTTTTGCCCTGACCTAGCATTCTCTCTCCCCGATTCCCCATTCCCGACAGGAAGGTAACACAGCAGCACCCTCTGGTTGCCTCTCAACCCCATTCGCTCCCTGCCTCTCTCTCTCTCTCTTCCATATTCCTGCTCCACTTTATTTCTCCCTATCTGACATCCTCGCACCTGTCCGCGCCACACATACGTATGCACGCACGCACGTGCACATTCAGAGGGTGTCTCTTTCTCGATCCTCTCGTTCCGCTCCCCTCTATCTTCCCCGAAAGTTCACAAAGCCGTACCCACACACGACGTTGCACCAACGCGAGCGGGGTCTTAATCGTTTACGCTACCGGGACCTTGAATGGGATCGCGGAAGCGTGACTGTTACAATTTACAGCAGCCGTATCAGAATCCCGCCGGGGGTTTCCTTTCGCGACGGAAACCCTTTTTCGTTACGCGCGACGTATCCGCTGATATAACACTTCACGTTAAGTGTCTCCCACCGCGTATCTCGGCAATAAGGGATTATTAGAGAGAAAGGAGACTATCTTTTATGACGCCAATATTTCTCTAGGCATAACGAGATCCAGTTACATAATGTCACAGAGAAATTGATTATTAAATTGTGACCGGGGTCAACCGCGGTGTCTCTTGGTTTCTGGTGTCTCTTGAGGCATCACTCTTTAAAAAAAAAAAAACATTAAGCTTTCAGTGAGTTGACTTTTATCGGAAATTATGAGAAAAAAAACAGGATAGTTTTTGTCACCGTATATATTTAGTGAAAAATTTTCTCATGAAAATATTATTTTAATCTTTTATTACGCGTCAACAGAGTATGTTGATCCGAGTCTGAGTAGAGTTCCATCATATTTTATTTCGGAGAAATGTATAATTTTTAATGTCTCTGCGGCATTTCGCGCGCGCACACTACGTCGCCATGTTAAAAATGTAATTTTTGCAATTCGACCCCCGGCATCTGGCGTGAACACATATACATAGTATCGCGAGGGAGTGTTTCATGCAAATGAAGTCGAGGACACGAACGAGCGTACAAAACGCGTGCGATCGCGCAAAATGGAGGAGCTAAATGCAATTCCCGTTATATCGAACGGGTCGAATTAATAACGGTCAGTTCCGATTGTTATCGTCGAACGATAACAATCGAAATGCAAATTCGTCACGCGAACACATCGAAAGCACTCTTGCACTCGGCCCGTTTTGCAAAATAATTATTATTCTCGTAGCAACATTTCGTCCTACTTTGCGATAAACGTCGCGAAAGATATCAGAGACTCCTGAATCTCCGATTAATTAATCCGGATATTATAAACGTCAAGAAAGAGAAAGAGAATGCGCGAAATTTCAACGAATATAAAGTAATAAAGCGCATTATCTAGTTACTCGTCCTTCGTGCTTTTCTTTAAACGAATTCCGTCGCCTTATTAGGATCGTTAATAAAAGTTCTGCCGTGGAGGATGAAAACGATTAAGGGAACAAAGATAAAACAAACGAGAGAGAATCTAGCGTGAAAAACTAGCGCTCGAGGAGATTTGCAATTCGATACGGAAAATACATAAATTAAATAAAAGAATATATTTCGTTATTTAATCTTTTGCAAAACACAAATCGGCGAGGGAGCTTGTAACTAAAGATGGAAATTTCTATTACTTTACAGTTGTTTGTTTGCAGAGATACGATTGATAATCGAATGAAAGCGTAATTATGATGAAATCTTTCACGATGTAAATGTAATACGTTGTAAATGTAATAATTATACTCGTTGAATAGCAGCGAAATTAAATTCTACTTCAAATCATAATAAATCATTGTCAGCCACGACAATATATCGCGATGTACAACACGATGATGCGAAATGGGAGGTGATTCAAATGGAAAATAAATTTGTGTTTGCAAATTAATAAGATATTATTCTGCCAAATGAGTGCCAGTAATGGTTTACGCCAGAGAATCCGGAATCCAGAAAACGGAGATGAATATACGCGAGATGATGCCGTAATTCTCCGATATCGAGATGGAATTCGAACACATCCTGCGGACACAACAAAAGCGAGGAAACGCCATCGCAGCGTCCCCGTTACACCCTCGTTACAGCTTTTCTGTCTCTCTCTCTCTTTCTCTCTCTCTCTCTCTCTCTCTCTCTCTCTCTCTCTCTCTCTCTCTCTCTCTATTTCTCTCGTCCCTGTCTATGGGTCTGGCAGTGACAAAAGGGAGGTAGAATCGAAGCGAAGTACCTGAGCGGTGAATTTATTCGGGGCCCCGCCTAGCCCCGGCTCGACGCCGTCGCTGAGAATGCTAATGAGTTGCCGTTCGTGTCGTCGGATTTACGTGGGAACCGATGCACCGGCGCGTTTATAAATTACGACATCCCATCGCGAAAATTATAATCGCTACTGCTTTCGAACGATCAAATCTGACGGAATAAAACGTATACGGAGATCTGCAAGTGTGATCTTTACAATGAGTCTTTACAAAACTTCACTTGAAATTGTAGATGCTAAAGAAAATTAATGACGATTGTATTTTAACGTTAGAGTCCAACACCATTTATCATTAATTCCATATAAATATATAAATTAAAATTTTATGTTATGAGTTAAATTTTACTAAAGTGATACAGACGAATGACATTTTATATAAATAATATTCTTAATTCTATATCCGAGCTAAAATTAAGCAAAAAGAATATTTAACCTAAAAGATAAAAATATTTATATAAACTATATAAATCTATATAAATCTATCTCTATTTGTTTTATTACTTTTGTAAATTAACATTAAAAATAAACTTTTGTAAATTAACGTTAAAAATAAACAATCGTTATTTTTAAAATAAATGTGCATTTGTTTGACATTTTAAAATTATTTTTTTATTATTTAAAATATGATTTGAAATAAAAAAATGTTTAAAATAATACGAAATATAAAAGATACAATATCTGAAATCAAAACGCAAATTTAAAAAAAAAATAATATTTTATGTTTCAATTAAGAAAATATATCCTTTTAAAACTATTATTTTAATCATTTCAAAAAAGTTATTGCATTTTACATTTAATTATATTTTTCCAATAAAGCCCAATGTACGTTTAGCAAAAGTTGAACATTTTTTACAACAAAAATATATAGAATTAACGAATAATCAATTAAGATTTTAATTCACATTTTTATTTTTATTGTACTGTTTACTTTGTTCTGTTAATTAATATAAAAATAATAAATCTAGTAAGAGAGACAGAGAGAGAGAGCGTGTTAAAAATGTAGAGTGCAGTTCGTGTTTTATCGTTGATTTTAAAACAAGTTTTTGCAGTTAAAAGTTCTACAATAGCAACTACATGTAATAAAAGATATTGCCACATGTAAGCTTTTCACAGAACGCGGGAAACTGAATTTTTGTGGTTTTAGCATGTGTAAAGAATAAAAGTCACTGTTTTGCACGATTGTGTGCACCGAGGGCAGAATATAATATTTATCTTCGCAATTTCACCGACGATTTCAAATGAGCAGATTACGCTGAAATACGTACAATAGTAAATTGGTTTTCTCAATTTTTATTCGTTTAAGTATCTATTATTTTCCTCGCGATCTCTTAGCACGATGATGCATCATTAATCGTACAAAACTTGTGCCTTTTACGAAGGGAAAGAAGGGAATTCCGCAGTGGAGAAAAGGCTATAGTAAAGATACCTACGTGCCTGTTACGTGCCTATGGTTGCCGATCGATAACGGCACAAATCGTGGCCACGAGCCTGAATTGTGTAGCGCAGACGATCATCGGATTACCCAGGTACATCGGGCCCTTCATGAGGAAGATTACATATATTCCGTCTACAAAGTACATAGACCGACGTCAAATGTTATGCATACGGATCGTGTGCCGCCATTATTACGGAGTCTCCCCCCCTCCAATCGTTACAGGACGAATATAGAGCGCTACGAGCGTGTCCGAAGATAATGTAATATCGTTTTATGTGATGAGCCGAAATCCGGCGAACCACGTGAGAATTATGACAAGGCGTTCCAATCAGAATTCGCAACCTACTTTCCGTTCCGCTCCTGTCTCGCGAATCGGCAATGTCGAGAAATTTGATGCAACGTCCTTTTGCGAAATTATATCGTATTATTATCAATGGACAAGGTTTGAGCTGCTTTTGACTCGATACGCGATAAATATTTGTTACTTGTTATTAGTTGATGTGTGTCAAACATTAAGCTTATATGAAGAAAACAGCAAAAATCTGAATATTCCATAAGGCTATTTTCAGGTGTATATATTTTTTTCTTTTACGTGAAAAGATATTTGTATTAATTCATTGCGCGACAAAATTCGCTGCTCGAATCTAATCTCTTTCTTGCAAAGATTATATACGTTACGGTATATAATTCAGCGAGTCGAATGAAAAAAAAAAAAGAAAAAAGCGAGAAAAAGCGAGAGAAAATTAATCCGTCGCGCGGACTCCCCCTCCTCTCTCTCTTGCCGCGCTCGCACCTTCCTCCGGTCTATCTCGTTTGCGCGGAGAATGTCGGCCGTAATAACTTTGCGACTGCTGGCAACGACAGAGCATTTAGGCCCCTGAATATGCAATGGAAATTGCTGCTTCGCGACCGGCGCAACGTCGTTCGCACGTGAAGAGAACTGATGAAATTGCGAAAAAAGCGTCGATCTTCCGGCGATTTCGCGCGAAATATCCTAGAAACGCTCAATGGTTTCCCATCGATTGCCATCTTCGCGTTCTCATCAGACTATCGCCTGCCTTATTATCACGACCCTTATTGTCGCGAAATTAAAATCACGAGGCGCAAAAAAGATGTTGATTTGCGTATTTATTTAAATAAATTGAATGTTAAGATCTGCCGATGGAGGAAGAGAGAATAAAGCAATAAAAATATAATGCGTTATTTTAATCATGGTTTGATTGATCAGCGAGAATCCTCTATCTTCTTGAAGGAGATGATATTAATTAATGTTACGGTTAATCTGACTGGGCGTTGATTGACTCCTTAAGAATGAATAATGCTTCGGAAACTTTAGATTCTCTGAGATTTATAATTTTAACGCGACAAAGAGGGATATTTTTAACGGAGAGAGTGTCGCGAGGCGAGAAGGTTAAAGGCCAGTAGCGCGATTCTACCTTCCGATATTATTGGAAAACGTACGTGTTCGGCAGCCATTCCGCAGCTACGAATCAACCGTGTAGCAACCGAGCCGAGCCGAACCGAGCTACACGGCGGATCCGCGCGATTCCGACTTTGTTCGACGTCAGAGCGACGTTTTGCATATGGAAATTGGCCGTGCCTCGGCGCACAGTGTTTGCGCCAATCCCGACGTGGCACCGCATGAATAAAATAATGTAACTTCCGGCACGGAAACATCACCATCGACCATCCGCCCTCGCCGTTGCCGTAGGCTCCTGACGAGCCTCCTCCTCCTCCTTCCCCCCTCGGAGATTCACCGTTCCTATAATGTATCGCTGCTCTATCGTGCGGCGGGGCCGACGTCTTATCGGACCGGAGTCGGAAAAGTCGCCGCCTTAAATCGTTTTCCAATTTCTCTGGACGGAGAATCTCTTTTTACGGCGCGTAAAGTTTTTGGGTCAAAGATCGAGTCCCTCGGGCGGAAGGGACGGGCGAGGGGAAATAAGAGGATGCGAGAGGGGGGGAGGGGGAAAAGGCTGAAACGTCGCGTCGAGATAAATGCCGCGCGCATTTCGTTTGATTATTTTATATCGTTTTAAATATTTTGAAAAGGCTGGAAACCATCGGTGGAATTTACATTACTCGTACCTACATATCGTACGCCTCCCTTGGACAAATGTTCGCGATCCCACGTGTAACGCGCACGTTTTTTATCTTTCCATCTAGATTCATCCCTCTTGACTTTTTTCGGCCTTTCCTCTCCCCCTCCTCTCCCTTCTTTTCTTCCCCTTTCGCGCTCCTTCATGCTCGATGAGAACGACGGGATACGATGTTGGCAATCAGCGCGCATTAACAAGCCTTGGAGGACATCTGGGCTTTCGCTGGGATAGGGAACTGGTGCACTGGCACGGCGAAATGTCAAGAGTTCGCTGTAGCTGAAGCGAGAGAGCTGCCTCTTCCCGAACGCGAACGGGAGCAAGAGAGACGCGGGGTGGTAGATGAAATCGGGATAGCGAGATAGAATGGAGGAAAGAGACGGAGGAAGAGAGAGAGGGAGAGGGAGAATCGCAGAGTGGTAGTAGGAGGAGAAGGAGGAGGAGGAGATTTCAGCTGCAACTACTACCTACGGCTCCGTAGCTGGGATGCTGGATGAGAGAAGTCGGTCGATAGAGCTCCCGGGCTCCCTCTGTTCCCTCTTCCCTCTCGGGCATTCCATCTCTCTCTCCCTCCCTCTCTCTCTCGCTCTCGCTCTCTCTTTCTCTCTCTCCCTTTCCCCTCGCCGCTCTGAAGGACAGAGAGTACGCTTGTTGCGAGTTGCATCTCGCTTCGACGAGAACCCACCGACCGACCGACCGACCGACCACCGACGGACGGATGAATGGACGGTCCGACAAATGGTGGCGCGAACCCTCGCTTAGCAAAGTGGAAGAACTGCAGCTCGACTGAAAGAGGCCGCCCATCGTTGACCGAGATATCGCGATTAGGTTCCTTGTACGAGGAAAAGCAGGCCGAAAAGAAGGGCCGAAAAAAGGGTCTCTTAAACCCTCGAACATCATCGAGAATCGATAAAAAATAATCCAAGTGATTTTGCGCGAAAAAATTATTTTACGTAACGAAAAGAGGGAAGTAATCGAGTATATATTATTTCGAAAGAAAAAAAAAAAACTTTTGAGAACGTGACACTTGTGTGGCAAATGAATTATACTTGAAGTGTTTGCAAAATTAGAAGAAAACTAATTAGTATTACAGATTTAAAAGGGAAATTTAGACGTTAAGTAAGGCAATTAATTTGACTTACGTGTTAGTATTCCGCGTTTAATTAAAAATCTAAATGCAATCTCTGCCTGCAAATTGATGCAACAGCCACGGACGAACTTTTGCGCGAAATATCGTACCGTGCGTCTAGGATTCTATACCGATGGCTTGATTATGCGGCTTTAATCAAGTGAAACAATCGACCGGGAAAGCTTGAAGAACAGTATAACAGGGCCGGGGCGCCCTCGTTAGATTGTCGCTCGTTAATCACAAAAAGCTGTTCATTGTTCACGACAGCGAAGAGGGTGCGGGAAGAGAATCTAGGAGAATCGACACGGAATTCGCGAATCGAATCGGAACGCGAACTACTCGCTCACGACTTCGATCATCAGTCAATGAGCGAGCATACGCACTCGCCATTGTCCCCGCGATGCGATTGATCGTCTCGCGCGATCTTTAATTAATCAAATCCCGATGGATCGAGGCAAGATGAAGGAAGGATTTATCTCTCCCCTTGGAAGTCTCACGCACGCCGGAAAGATCTTCTCTTTGTAAGAACGCTGGTAACCGATGATCGTAGGGAGATTAATTTATCCGAAGTGTGTACATTAAGGAAGCGCGAACCGGAGGGTTATAGCTTAATGATCGCCACGAGATAGACATTTTATAAATATCGGCACCGGATTATGAAGTATTTTCTTTCACGATGAAAGCCGATCAACTGTACCGCAAAGTTCGCGGTCCCCTCCAGTCTTTCGCCGGCCTTGTCGAAACCGCTGACCCATATCAACAGTAATCCATTTAATAAGATTACCCCCAGCTTCGCCCATGTATCGCTCGAATATCTCTACGGTCTTGTTTACAGCCTTCATAAAGTTCCACGTCAAGCTAAATAAATTTGTACGCAGACCCTTTTAATGGAAAAGAGGAACAATAAAACTGCTTCAAACTGCCGTGCTTCAACCATGCTGGTGCTCTTTTCGCAAATTAAATGAAATTCCATTAATTAAATTATATAATGTATAATAATTGTGTGTAATAATTTGTGTGATGCATTTCAGGATCAAATAAGAAATTTAGAAAATTGTTCAAACTAAAGAATCGATTATAAAGACAAGATTTTTTAGAAAAAACATTTCGCCCAATTTTCACAAATAATCTGTATAGTTTAATTACTCGGTCGAGAGAGAAAAAGAAAGAGAGAGAAATATATTATTAGCAAGAAACCGTCGAGACATTTAATTAAAAACGTCGCATCATGGACCACTGTAACATTTAATTTCTTTTCGAGCAATTAACAATTAATTTCTCTGCGTCAATTATATGCGAGCAATGTTAAAATTTGTAGCAGTATTTGCATGTCATCTCCATAAAATTCGTAACAATAATAAATTATAGAAACATTGAAGCAGGAATATAAGCTAAATTATAGAAACATTGAAGCAGGAATATAAGCTATATATATAAAACAATAATATTTTATACATCATACAATAAACAGGAAACTATGAGAAAATAAATATGAATATGCCTACATAATGCAATGATTACTAACTTGACGATACAACGGCAAACACACGATTGCCTCGAGGCCCGAATCTGTCGATAACAGCATAAAGTTAATAACGATAATAATATTCTTCGAGCCATCGTGAAAGACGCGGGTCCGTAAACAACACATAAAACGTGTAATAAGATGAGCAACACGTCGGCAATAGCGATACTCTCCGTGTATTAATTCGCATCTCGGATAAAAGCTAGAGTCGCTGGAAGCGTGGAAGACTCTGAAAATAAATTGCGGTAAACAGCAATGAATCTCGGTGGTCGCACGCGATTGTTCCGACGAGGCTGCGCCCCGTTACATTTGCATCTGAAAGCGCGGATTTCGCGATCGTATTCGCACGGACCACTGTGTATGTGCGCGCCAGTTTATCTTCGGCGGCTTCTGTACATTTTTTTCTTTCCTTTTTTATACTCCGCTCTCCGGAATTATGACGATAAAATGCCGGGATTTCTCATCGAAATTTCCCTACGAATGCCGCGATCCGCGAGAAAGAAACGAGGAGACGCTGAGACTAAATCAGAAGGATTAGGTCGGTCTCCGTCTAAACGCGAGAGAAATTCGTTTAAACGAGGGAAAGCCTCCCATTAATTTTGACAAACATCGTAAAGATTCCTGCCGATATACCGTTATTTTCGGCGTAATGGAAATACTGAGGCTGAGGCTTATTATTACTCTTGCATTATCTCGCTCCGTGGAACTTTCGTTCGCGTTGATATTACGCTAATTGTAATATCCCCGGTCGGCATTCCCTGCAAAACCGCGCGCACGGAAATTTCTGCGCGGCTACCGTGGTCTACCGCGTTGGTAATTGCAGAAATAGACTTACGAGTTTCCAACTTATCGCGGGATTGCGCGGCGGCCGCTCAAAGGAGCTAAAATGTAATATTTATAATGAAACGGACGTCTCTATTCGAAGCGAAGGACGTTCGTAATCCCTTTGAGCGCACGCGAGACTTATTCTCTCTTTCTCTCTCCCTCCCTCTCGTTATAATAACGTAACGCGAAAATTTCCCGTATAAAGCGCCCGTATCGCTCTATATTTTCTGACGCGTTAAGAGTGTTAAACGTGGCGTTTGAAAAAAGAAAATTTCATCGTGTATGAAATACAAATTACAGTTTTTCTATTCTTCGCATTATACGCATCGAATGCATCGCTAATGACGCTTTTTTCTCGTGGCATCGAAAAATGCAAATTCATACAATTTTCATAAAATTCAATATCGAATGCACTCAATACATAGAGAAGTGACGGCAAATCGCCGAGCTTTGTGCGAAATAACGTATTGAGGTTCCTATGGAAAAATAGTGAGAGGAGTGAACGAAGGAATTCCTCTCTTAAAAATAAAAAAAAACGCAGAGAATCAATTTTCTGCCGATAACGTAAGCTAAATAAACAAGCAGTAATTTAAAGAATATAGTTATATAAAAATTTAAAGATTGAGCAAGACGTATTTATTTAAAATATGAGTTACTAATGGTTTAAGGGCAATCGGTCGTTTCGTTTAAAAAAAAGCGTGCGGATGAGAAAGAAATAATAATTCATGCGTGGCATAAATTCACACTCACCAATCATCGCACCATTGCTGCATTCGATGATTTACGTTGATTAAAATCAGACATTTCCACAGACGTGTCATCCCGTCGTCACTGGGCAATACGCCGTTGAAGTCATCTTTTACAAGACGGGAAACCGCGACGAATCGACGTCAGCGCATCCTTCCCTTTAATTCGCTTGTCACGATCCACGCGCTGCACAGCCTGGAAAAAAAAGGGGGTTGATCCCCCCAACCCGTATTATCAAGATGGCCGTTGCTTACGTTCGCAAAAGAGCGTTGTGCTAAGCACGTAGAGCAAATTAGCCCAGCAGCTAATTGGGTTAGCCGGCGTATCACCGCCTCTAACTGCCCCTTGCCTCTTCGCCCCCCATCGTTTGGGCAGCTTGATGGCGGTGTAAGTGCGATACGTACATTAATTTCTTTGTTAATCGTTTACCCCGGGCTTAATTTCCCTCTAAAAGCCTCTCGTCGACCGCCTCGCTTCTGTTGCTGACAGCGGTTATAATAATAATGGCGATGCTGACGCAGGAAAGGAGCAGTGCCATTAATTAACCCTTAAAGATCACATATAGGTCATTTTGGTATTATCGATATTTTAACGATAGGATATTCTGAAGGCTTTAATCGATTAAGAAAATTTAATTTATTTTTTAGCTTTTGTTGTTCACAATAATTTTTTACAGATGTCAAGAAATATATATAAATTTTTGTAGATTTTTTGAAGCACGTTGAGATAACTAAAATTGCGACAGGATATTGTGACCCATATGTGACTAGCAGCAGAGCAAAAAAGTATGATTTACAAGAGTTAATTACAATCGCTTGTAGAGAGAAATTTACCTTGATAAAAATCAAATTTCAGCGCGAGGCGCTACATTTTCTTCTCACTTTTTTCATTCGATATTTATCTTCTAAATTAACTATACATGAATTTTTTTTAAATATTCATTCAATAACCAGGTCATTGTAATAATAATTTAAAGACGCAAATCTCATTTTTACTATTGTTGATCTTAAGTTTCTATATGTATGTATTATCTTACTAACAATAATCGAAAAAACCGTATCTTAGATTTAAATAAGAGATTTAAAAAACATGAATGGATTAAACTTTGTAATATTCATGGCACGAAAAACTCTGCTTCTGGATCATAAAATTTAAGATTCGCGCGAGACACTTTGAAATTCATGATCTTTCAGCTTCTCTCTAGATGCATATCTATTTTATTATTCATTATTATATCTAATTTATTATTAAATATATATATTATCAATTAAAATAAAATTTTAATTAACAAAATAATAATAAAAAATAATAAATTATAAATATAAATATAATTATTCAAATTGATTTAATTGAGTGATCTTGGAATATAAATTAATAAATTTTTGTTATTAAACATTTTAAATATATAATAACAGAAAGTAAATATAATAAAAATTAATATTATACTAAAATCATGAAAAAGATTATTACATCATATATAAAGAGAATTAAAATTTTATAACGTCATAAAGATCAAATATTTAAAAATTTGATAAAAGATATTTATATATTATTCTTTATAAATGAAATTTAAATCCATTACAATTAATATTAAATTGAATTTAAAAAATAAATTTTAAATTATATATATAATATAATATAAGAAAATAGGTTTAAATTAAATAATTAATCTACTTTAAAACTAAAAATTTTGAAAATCGTTTCTCTTCTAATCATTTTCATGAACTCTGCAATAAAATTTAATTACCTCTAACAAAGTGTAATATTTCTTGTCTCTCGATAGTGTATGCGTGCATGTTCCTCGCAGCCAAGAATTGTCCGCAGCGAGGGAGGGAAGAGGGGTCGAGCGTAAGGGCCGCGGCGAAAGGGCGGCAATGGCGGAAGCGGGAGCTCGTCCGAGCGGAAACGCGAGCGGAATAGATGCGACGTAATAATGACGACGCGCGCGACGAGCCGTCCATCTTCCGCGTCGGCTGGTCGCATCGCGACGGGACCGGGACGGGACGGGACGTCAGCGAACGCGCGAGATAATGGCCGACGCTAAATTAACGGCCGGGCACGGTCGTGTACGACCTGACGAAACACCAGCGGGATGTTTTCCGAGCCGTATCGTAATTGCCGTAACAAGCGCGAGAGACTGGCGTTGATTCGCGGATCCGCGATCCTTCCGTCGAAAATCGAAGACGCTTCTTCCCTCGTCGATCTTGAAAAGAGATGACGCAATCACAATGCTATCGTACAATATCGTGCAACATCACAATACGATAAATAAATAAATTCACTTACAAATATGTCCCAATCGATGCCGATTTGAGATTCCTACTGCGCCAGATCGATCCTGCGACAGGAGAAATTCTGCGAAAGATGCATATCGATCGGAATTCGATACGATAATAACCTTAGACTGTTACGATTCGATCGCGTGCCACGTTTTTTTCCAGTTTAAGTCATGCACTTTTTACATCGAATGTACATAATACACACAAGAGTTTATTATATATATATATATATACACACACTTAATCCGATAAAACACAATTAATCCACCGATTGATATAACTCGACTCGCGGAAAAACGATAGCGCGAATTCAAATTTTCGGTTGAACTAATAGTAAATTCGGTTGGTTGCACTGACACGCAGCAAGCGCCGCCTTTCTCGATTTTCGATACCAACCAAACATAAAAAATTGAACATAGGCGCACTTGGCACGCGCTAAAATTAAACAGATTGAAATTAAATTAATTATGTTGAACAAACTTTTGCTCCTTTTGTTTTAATTAATGAAATTTCAATCTTTATTGTGTAAGCTTTCACTCGAATTCGTTTATTTTGTGTTATTTAAATACCTTTTTTTGAATCAATCAGAGAAATCAAAGATCTTTAAAATGATTCAATGCTTTTGAAGAATTGTAATAATATAATAAAAAAGAAAATAATAATATAACTAATAATATAACAAGATAATAATAATATAATTAATAGTATAATATAATTAATATAAATTAATATAATTTAAAAAAATACGATATAAAATTATATAATTTGAGAAGAAGAAATAATTTGCCAAGCTTTAAGCGTTCTTATTATTTATGGATATGAAGTGGATCATGCGAGAAATCACTTTGTTTTAGACGAGAGATTATAAATATAACATGCATACACGTATATAGAGAATATGATATATTTTACTTACTTCTTCCGAGATTTTTTATATACAGACGACATTGTAACACTTTCAATGACGTGAGATTGTCCCCTTCAAGATATCGTCGTGGCTGCGCATAAAATTTTGGCCGAATGTCGCCCTCTATCGAGTGCTTCAACAGATGTTACTGACAAATAAAATACTGCAGATATTACAGATTTCTGAAACATATAAAATTAAAAAGATTTCGTGCATTTTGAGTGAAATTTTTCAATCATTTCTGCATCGCGGATTTCTCTTTGAATATTTCAAACTTGATTAGCACGATAAACAATTTAACAGCTAACGTGTTTTTGAGATTAATCGATTGACCTTTTATTTCGCGAATTTATGACATATCGCGCAATATTCGAGTTCCAAAATTATCACGAAAAAAAGTCCATGTGATAAATCGTAAAATTACAAATATCGCATACGACATTGAAATCATTAAGAATATACGCGCGAATACCTCACGCAATCGACTGATTTAATAAAAAGCAATAAAAAGAATCTAATCGATCTGAAAATGAACTGGGGCAGATGAGAGATGAAAAAAAAAACGAGAGTCGGGATAATATTTTATTTTTATACGTACATGAATCGTGTTTTCCAAAATCTCACTAAATCCAGCTTTCAATCCCATCGAGTTTTCCAGCCTTTTTCCGCGACGAAAATCCTTTGTTTTAGACCAAAAAAATTGCCTTCTTTTTTCCTTGTGTTTTTTTTCGAAATCTTCAAAACAGCAGACTTTGGATTCTTTAACACATGTAAACGCAATTCGACATACACTTGACATATTTGTCGTACACTGGACATTTATATAAACGCGACACGGTTCAAATAAAAACTTCCCTCCGTATTTTCTGTACTCCGTTGAATACAGAAAATGTAAGAAAGTACAACTGGACAAATAAAATTCGTTCTGTCCTAGGCGGGGCAAGGGGAGCGTAGAACTGGCCAATCAGCCACTGCCACGCTGCCGGCTGATTGGCCAGTACGCTCCCCTTGCCCCGCATAGGACAGAATCGTTGTCGCTCGTTGTACTTGCGGCGTATCGACGATATGATTGGATGTTGTAAAAAAAAAGCTGTACTTAGCTTACAAATGCGCCCGATGGTTTCCATACTACAAGAATTCGTATAGTTCGTGACGAACGTCTTTCATCATGGCACACGTCAGCAGAGCGCGCCCTCTGTTCATGTATTTGTGTATATGTGATGTGGAGAGAGAAGAGAGTGGATAGTGGTTCTCCCATGTGAGAGAGGAATCGTACGAAACGTTTCGGAAATTAATTCGATAGAATGGTAGGTAATCGTCCCTCATCATTCACCTACGAAATCGTCAAAATCTGCCGCTGAAAACGTGTCCTAGCCGCCAAAGGCGGATCTTCACGAGCTCCCGACATCGTCCGCAGATGTCATCCATTAGCCAAGTCGCGATTATCCCACAAGTGTCACCGGAGTCGAGTGTATACTCGAATATATCTCCTCTTCTTTTTTTTTCAGGTACTCATCGCCGCTGCAGTATGCACCAAAGCTGGAAAGAGTAAGTGTAATGATAATCCTTGACGTAGGCTCCTGCGCGCGATATACGTGTCTCGTTTCGGTAACAGATCGCCCGGGGCTAAGTTTAAGACAATCACATGATAATACGTGACATTTCTTTACTCTTTGAGAAATAAACAAAGTTAGACTGGTCGATTGTACAAGCGAAAATAGAGTACACAAAGTTTCTGTTACGCTAAATTTATTTGTCGATATAATTTTTTGACAATTATCCTTGACACGACAATTAATTTTCCAGCTATAATCTCTCGACAGTTTGTCGAAATGACGAAGACGAGAATAGAGGGCCTACTCGCTGCATTCCCGAAACTGATGAGCTCGGGTAAACAGCATACATTTGTGGAAACTGAATCTGTCAGATATGTATATCAACCTCTTGAGAAAGTATACATGTTGCTTATTACGACTAAGGCTAGTAATATTCTGGAGGATCTGGAAACTTTAAGGCTTTTTGCAAGGGTGGTAAGTAGATTAACCCAATATGAATACAATCATCAGGAAATTTTTATTATACAAGTGCATCGTATATAATACAGATTTGAATTCTTCAGATTCCAGAATATTGCAACTCGATGGATGAGCTTGAAATAGCAGAGAATGCATTCAATTTGATATTTGCGTTTGATGAGATAGTTGCATTAGGCTATAGAGAGAATGTTAATTTAGCACAAATCAGGACTTTTGTAGAAATGGATTCACATGAGGAAAAGGTTTATCAAGCAGTCAGAATGACGCAAGAACGTGAAGCTAAAAATAAAATGCGCGAGAAAGCAAAGGAATTGCAGAGACAAAGAATGATGGAAGCTAACAAGAAGGGAGGAATTAAAAGTCCTGGATTTGGTGGGGGATATGGAAGTGGTAGCACTCCAGCCACTCCAACTGTCGGCGATACAGCTAATTTTGTGCCTGAACCGATTAGACCTTCTTATAAACCTAAACAGTATGATTAGTTCTACTTTACTAAAATATAATTATGTATATACAAATATTGTTATTATCTGTAATATCTGATTTCTTTTAATCAGAAAACCAGTTAATGCTGGACCAGGTGCAATGAAATTGGGTGGCAAATCGCGCGATGTGGATTCCTTTGTTGATCAGTTGAAGGAGGAGGGTGAAAATGTTGTGTCAGGACCTCTTGCTGCTCCTGGAACGAAATTGGCGCCAACTCCTCAAATAATGAACACAGAATTGTATGTAATTTCATTGATGCATTATGCCAAAGGAAAAACATACGTTTACACAAATTAATTTAAACAAACACATTCCATTAAAAAAGGGTTCACTTGAGGCAAGAAGAGAGACTCAATGTACGTGTCGGTCGGGATGGAGGTTTACAGAATTTCGAATTGCATGGTTTGGTGACTTTACATATCTCTGATGAGAAATGGGGACGTATCCGTGTGCAAGTTGAGAATAGAGATACGAGAGGTATTCAATTACAAACTCATCCAAACGTGGATAAGGAATTATTCAGAGCGCATGGACAAATAGGTTTGAAGGTACCCACAAAACCATTTCCACTAAATACTGACGTTGGTGTGTTGAAATGGCGTTTCCAAGCCCAAGATGAAACAGCATTACCAATTTCAAGTAAGATTCATTAATTATATGCATAAATCAACTTTTCTTTAAATTTGTGAAAGTAAAAAATATATTTTTAATTAATTATTTGTAATAGTAAATTGTTGGCCTTCTGAAAACGGAGAAGGCGGCTGCGATGTGAATATCGAATACGAATTGGAGCAGGCTGATCTTGAATTGAACGATGTCCAGATAAACATTCCTCTATCTATCGGATGCAATCCTATCGTTAGCGAATGCGACGGACAATATACGCACGAGGCACGACGAAACATGTTAGTTTGGTCTTTACCGGTGATCGATGTTTCAACAAAATCTGGTTCGATGGAATTTTCGGCCCCTTCTTCTACACCCGCAGACTTTTTCCCACTTCACATCTCGTTTACATCTAAAACGCCATATGCCAAAATCAAGGTATAAAATACACGAATTTATTGTATAAGTTACAAGAGATTCATGTAAAAATTGTACAATGTTACAAGAGATTCATGTAAAAATTGTACAATTCATATAAAAATTGTTGTGTTACTTTTATTTTCCAGGTTAGCGAAGTTTTGCTTGTAGAAGATGAGAGCCCTGTAAAGTATTCAGTAGAATCTGTATTCTTTACTGATAATTATGAAGTTGTATAAGACAGAAAGAATAAATAAAATATTTGCGCATATAAAAAAGAATGAAAGAGGACATGAAAATAGAGATAATTCAATGGGACGCGTAATGTTACAATTAATAATCAAAATTGATTACTATTTGTTTTGATTTTATTGCCATACAATCATTCCTTGATGATTGATGAGCATATGTTGTACATCTATATACACGCGTCAAATTTTATTATTACATTAATAACTGTCCAATGCCGAATGTTTGTAAAAAAGAAAATGTATTATTATTAGAAAAAAATTGGACTCGTGAAAATTTGTCATATATTTACTTTTTATTTAATACATATATTTTAGTATATTACAATAGTGCGCCTGAAAAGGATTGTATTATTACCAAATATATATATATATATATCAAATTTTGTTATTTTTTCGTAAGTTCATATATCTTGTCTCGGTAAATATTTCACATTCACATTTATTTTTTTCTAATCACGATATTTATCGATTATAAAAAATTTTTTTCACAATTACATAAAGATATTCCTTACCGCTCTTTATGATTTCTAAAGATGCACATTGCACTTGTATAAATATTTATAAATATTAAGATATATATATATAAAAGTTATATTATTACATTAATTATATTGTTATAATTCATCTGTTGGCATATTTATAATTTGTGGTATTAGATGATTCTCAATAACTGCTTTAGCTGCAAAAAATAAATTAAAAATAAGTACACTACTCATGATATCTTTAAAGTTTGCGAATAAAGTTGCTTACCATTTATTGAATTATTCATAATAGCTGCTTTATAAGCACTTATATTTGAAAAATTAGTATGTGTTACTTCTGCACCTTTTGTTAACAATTCATAACATACACGTGGGTGATCATAATATGCACCATAAATTAATGGTGTATTACCATCCTGTCAAAATAGAAATTATTGACATTTAAATATCATGTTTAAATATTTACATGTTCTTTTAAATACAACATATATACCTCATCACATGCATTGGCATCAGCACCATGATTTAATAATAATTTAACAACGTCGTAATGACCATAAGCAGCTGCCAGATGCAAACTTGTCTCTCCTTTTGGCCCACAGCGATTTATTTTGGCATTCCACTTGAGCAATTGCCTAGCAGTACCTAATTGTCCATAAGCACTAGCCCACATCAATCCTGTTAATCCTCTTTCATCAGTTGCATCTACTGAATCTAAGCAATACAAAGATGAATTATTTTATTATATATTCAATAGCTATGTGCAATACAAAAATTATAAATTAAATATTAGATATTGTAGATTATATACTTGAACATATATGTTCAGGTGTAAGTTCCCCTTGACCTGCCAAAGTATGAAATGTGATATCGTTCTCAACATAGAGCTGATGTATCTGAGTCTGAGTATTGCCTCTTTGCAGATTTGTGAGTAACGTGGGTGGCTATACATATAAAACAGATAAAGTATAAATATTTCATTCTACTCTTGTAACAGTATACATGATAATTTTATAATAGATGAATCTCTCTCTCTCTCTCTTAACTTAAAGCTGACACATGCATGTCCTATCTACTTTAACCGAGTACAAAAAAAAATACCTTATATGGCTGAAACGCGCTAGTCCTGGTCGCATCTTGCCATGCTCCCGGGGCCCATTGCCACTTCCTCTCGATTGGCTCCGATTTACATCCGATGCTCACATTTTCGGGCTTACAGATTAAAGGCTTTGGTCTTATTCCAATCGCCGAGGCGTCAGGTGTGATGCTCTTGTTGCTTTCGCTGGAACATCGACCTTCCTTCATCTCCTCTTCGTCCTGTTCCTCCTTCAAAATTAATTCCGAATGAACCTGATTCTCCATAGTCGTCCAATAGAGATTTCAAAATATTTATTGTACTATTTAATTTTATTTTTTGCGATGTTCATTTTATCCATTAAGATAAAGATGTTGTATAAAATAGAATTGTACGTCACGTGTTAGAGGTTAGATTAAAGGTTTCATATCGATGACACTTCATCAGCTGTTAAATCGTTGTTTACATTTACATCTTTCTCATATAACATATATTATTTTATTTCTTAATTAAAATATATCAATGATTAATTAACAGAAACTATTTCCGTTAAACAATATTATATTTACATCGCAGAGGATACGAGGGTGACATATAGCAGTTTGAAGCATTATTTGAAATAGCGACATATGTGTATCAGAGTATTGACAGGTGGACTCTTTTTTTTCGCGCATAAGTCGAATATGATATTACATATATATGGCATTGATAATTTCTGAAAAGTATTATTATTTACAAACTTTTAAAATTTATTAACAGATTGAAATTTAAAAAAATCAGATTCTGTGAGGTGTCGTCGACAGGAAAGTTTGACAATTATTGCTGTTATCAATTATTGATGTTATTCAAAAGTACAAGAGCAAATATATAATAAGTGCTACAACTATATAAAATATTCTGAATCTATATTTTTATTAATATTAATTATAATGTAAATTTAAGAAAAAATGTTTGAAACGTTTTTTTTTTAAATAATAGATTGAATAGCTAGAATAATAGCTTGTTTCTTGGATTACAAAATTAATTTTTCTTCACCAAAGGATACATTCTTGCCATTTGTAGCAAAGACGAACATTTGAAGTCGCAAGTTTTAAAACTTAATGTAAAATTATGTGATGATGAGAAGAAAACACCCGTATTTCAGACTCAGAATTATTTATTAACACAGTGTACTTACAGCATTTATTAGACTAACGAGGGAAGGGATTTATTAATAATTTAGCATTGTGTGAGTGTGAGAAACTGATCTTAATTATACGCGCTTTCTCATCAAGTCGGAAAGCAGATCGAATGATGTTGCGACGTGCTTAATCAGGTGTCAAAGATTTTTAAGATCGCGCCAATTCGGTGCAATCTATTCTTTCGACATTTTCAACAAATATTTCTACTTTAACACGACTATAATGACGATGTTGATAGTGATAAAAAATGCGAAATTTAAAGGCAGCGAGGCAATAGGCTCAAATTGTGTCTTTCTTTTTATGCGTGCAATAATCTTGTTATCTCTTCCGCAAAGTGATGAGAGAGAAAGATATACATATATATATCGTAGTAAAGTTTTGGGGTCTTCCTAATCAGTCTTTTTCTTTTTGTCCTCGCGAGATTATCACAGAATTCAGATTATACTCGAGTGAGCAGCCAGTTGTAGAAATTGACGCGATCTTGATTGTACATTTGTACAATCGTGAAATTGATCAAAAGTTACTTTTGCGAATTGTAATTCCATCTTTTCATACAGGCGTTATTGTATATCATTGTACGAGATGAGAAAGATTAGAATATCGGTATCGATAATCCGTGTAGCTTGTCAATATCAAAAAACTTCGCGATAGACACGAAAAACATAGAAATGTCTTCTCTCTCTGTATCTTCTTTCTGTAAACAAGATTTGTCAACACAAGTATTGTCAACAAGCTACGAATATTGTCCGCCGACAATTTCAACAATTACGCGTATATACTTTGCTTCTCTCGTTTCTCTTTTCAATTCGTTATCAGAGTCATAAATAAAATGGAGTGTTCAACATTCAATCATCTTTGCAACGTTATAAAGTGTATTAGAGCAGTATGATAAATTATCAATTATAGTCGATTGATATTACGATTAGTATACATAATAAGCGCAAAGTTAAAAATGTAATTTCGATCATGCAATACATATGAAAATTTTGCGCATGAAAGATTTTCATTCGCAAAATTCCAAAATTCTATACGAAAACTTTGCATATAGAATATCTTTGATCGATCACATTTTGTGTTTCTCGATCTTATATAATTTTAAATTAATATATCTTTTGTTCACAAAATTTATTGCTGACGAAATCGAAAGTATCTCTTTTGCTAATATTACTGAGAAATCTTTTGGTTATCGATTATATATATATAAATGTTAAATTTTTAAAAAAGAAAAAAAAGAGGAAGAATAAGAAAGATTAGAGAAATAAAGATAAAACTTATACAGATATATTAAACACTCCTCCTATACAGATGCGTTATTTTATAACGGGAGATTATCGTTAAATTAATAAACGTCATTGCTTGCTTACAGCTAACTGACGTTGGCTCTATGTACACGATTGATTAGTTTGTCATACAATTCCACAGCTCTTGGAGAACTTTCAATCTTTCTACGTATATATAGTATCATTATTTCGTTTCTCCCTCGCGTGCGAAGATTTACCCAGTGGCAGTAAATAAGGCATGCGCGTTCTTGTATTTTATTTTTGTGTTTCGCGTATGTATCTTAGTTTACCTATACGTTTATTTTCGTGACACAGTATGTACGCCTAGATGTCTATCGTCTACTCATCGCGGGAAATGAGAAACGAATTAATGACGGATATATTTAATATAATGGATTATTTATTAATTTTTTTTTAGTGAAAATGTGAACAACTTTGAGTCAAAATTTCAACATACAATAAAAGCAAAACTACTTTTCATAGATGATTACCAGTAGGTCGCTATAATGACAAACATGATTTATGTCGAGTCTTATTTCACTGCTACATTCACAAACTTCACGTGTTTCCGATAATAAAAATCGTTAGACATCAACATGCACCTAACATCAATAGAGATTGCTTATCGTTTTCTCTTACACGCTAAACTCTTTTTTTTTGTTACACATGATATAATTTATTCCGAACATTTTATATTATCTCATATTTACAATATTTCCCTCGAAAATCGGTGATGGTAATGATATTCGCTGATAATGACGCTGTTAAAATTCTCTCGATAATTGTATCAAGAATTCGCACGATTTACAATTTTTTCTTCTCTTCAGTTTTTGTTATACTTATTAACATATATATATGTGTGTGTAAAACTAAGCAAAAATGTAATAATTATCTACACATAATTCTATCATTCATTGCCTGAATTATAAATACAGTATGAAAAATGTCCATTATTTTCCTTCTTTAATGAATAAATACTATACACGCGTTATACGGGAGGAGAAGAGGATAGATTAAATTTTTTTCCCTTTATACGCCACATGATTTTGATTGGATCCTGCCCAATCTTTTAAATTTATGTCCTTGAATTTGGCTTTATCTGTTATCGATTATTTCATTCTTTAGCACGCTTCGTGATTATATATATATATATATATATATATATATATATATATATATATATAACGACATACTATATATTCTATTGTATACCCTAATAGAATAATTCTCGCGCGCGTGGCAGTCTTGCTGCTTGCTTAAGTGCATATTTATTTCCGTTAGCTTAGCTTCCGTTTTTAAACCACAGTAAAAACAGTATAAGACTCCGAACGAGGAAAAAAACAATTTCACATTAATATGAATAAATTTGCGAGTGTAATTATTGCTATTTAAAATTGGCGTTATCATAAACATAGCCTTTATTAAAAACACGAAGCGTACTAGAAAAAAAAACGGGTATACAAAGATGTATCTCTTATTTTACATGATTGGAAGAATGTACACACATTATACTTCCGTAGTGCGACTGTATGGACCAGATTCTTCAGATTGCGATAGCTTTCGCTCGCGTTTGGTAAAAAGACCTCCTAAAAAAGACGGTTGCTGAACCAGTCCTTTACCACCAGGACCAGGAATCGTAGCTCCTGGATGAATAGAATGAACTTGTCCGGCATGCTTAATGCCTTGGCTCATTGAACTGGCGGAAGTAGATTGAAATGAAATAGACATACCGCTATCTAGAGAACCCACGCTTCCACGACGCTGCGGCTTCTCACCGGCAACTAGGTATGTAAAAGATGACATACATATTATATATATATATATGTACATAATTTGCAAAGATACAAGATATTCTCTTTTACTCACATTGCTCGTGTATGTCCAGGAGTGAATTACTAAGGGCGGAACGTTTCAATTGTGTGTCAACATCGACTGTCTCTGCTCTGTCGGAACAAGCACCCGGGCAAGGGCATATTTCCACGTCGGCAACACCGGAGTCTCTATTTTCTGCGCCACCTCGCGCGCTTCTACTGCTCTTTTGTCTCTCTAATTCGGTTTCGATACGCAAAGTTTCCATCTCGTCCATTTCACTGATGGATTCCCTGAGGTCTTCCACGAATTTACATCTGTCGTGCTCGTTTCGAGCGTTAAATGTGACTAGAACTTTTCCGTCGACACGCTGAGAGAGTCTTATGCCATATGGATAATCTGCAAGATAAACGATATAGCAACGATAAAAGATAAGAATTGTGCAACAAGTATCTCTATAATTATACTTTATTGTTGAAACTTACGAGGAACCTCGAATAGAGTAACTACCATGCCGCAAAGCGGAAAGCTTTGCCTAAAGGTGTAGGTTACGCTATTCTTTTTCTTGCTCAGAATTTTCGTAACGACGAGCAGATCATTGAAGAGGAAAACCTCTCTCTGATGGACACCGGGTCTCTCCTTCTTATGAATGTCCGGTATCTCGTAGAGTCTGCAGTAACATACCAATCTTCTATGCGGCAGTGCCATGTTTGGCTTCTTTCCAACAATGGTTGCTTGAACCTTCATCACTTGTGACACATGGTCGGAGCCCGGCTTGAATTCATTATCTTTCACCCGTTCATAAATGCCAACCAAGATATCTTTATCTATATCGCCGCAATCATCGATTCCTCGAAGATTTTTTATGAAATCCTCGAGTCTCATTCTACGTTCGGGTTTCAAATTGGGCGTATGCAAATCCGTATTAAGCATGATAATGGCAAAGGCCAAGACGAAAACAGTATCAGCTGACCGCAACCTCGATATTACATCGTGATTGCATTGACAATAACGTTGACTGAAGACTTCCATCAATCGTTCGATTTTTTGTGCCTCGCCGGGCATTCTGAAATAAGCTTGAAACTTTCGTAAAGCTACATCCACCTGCATTCCAGAAAGATCCAATTCCTGGGAGAAACATCTGCAAATTGTAAGTAAAATTATACTTTAATATTATCTTAAAAGTATCATTAAAAATATATTTTTTCATTAAAAATATTTAAAAAATATAACTTTTATATAATTTTTTATATTTTTAAAAATACATATTTAAATATATATTTTTCAAATATAATAAAATAACTTTCTTTATTGTTAATATAGGTTTTCTAAATATATTAATTACAATATATCAAACATTAATATATTACAGCCACTTACTCAAGTACCGCCATATTAAAAGTATTCTGCAAGTTCCCGAGATACTCTCCTATCATCTGTTTGGATAATCCTTTTCGACTGATCAAAAATCTAGCGACTCCCTGCGGACTGTTTTCCAAAAAGCCGCGTCTGATGAGATAACTGATTCCCCTCTCCGGCTTTTTGTTGAAAAGATTCAGGCCGACTCTATACTGTCGCTTTCTCACCGTCTCGGATACCTTGTAACTCGTTTGAGTCGGTAGATTTTCCGTATGATCCATCAGAGGAAGCTGGTAGCCAGAACTGGCATGCGAATGGCCGAGCTCCTTAACGTTAGTAGCCATCGCTGTTGCGTCCGCGGTATGACTCGCACATTCCTGATGCTCCGGCGAACTCGACTGATTTCACAATCAGAATACGGGTTCCGTTAACGACACTTTTCGCTTACGTCCTCAAGAAATCGCCGTTATTCGTGCGCGCTTTTATCAAGCGTGCAAGAAAGAAGAAAATCAGATATACTTACAATCCCTTTATGCTTCCAGACCGGTGAGCCTCTCTGAGCGTCACCTTCCGAACTCTCGCAATTGGTGGAATCGCTGCCGGAGCTCTGTACCGAACTTAGGCTTCCATTCTCTACGCTTTTACTGAGACCGTTGTGACGCGGTTCCATAGATCTCGAAGTGATGGAGGACGTTCTCTTCGGAACCTCCGGCGGAATCTTCTTGCCAGAACTTCCTCTTGTTGTTCTACCAGGACCAAGCTGATTGGCGTTGTTCCAATTCTGCGATATCGTCGTCATATTGTGTGGCGCCGACGGTGACGTGCACGGTGTCCGCAGCAAATCTCTCGGCGGCGTCTCTTGTCTCAGACCGCACAAGGCCTCCTGCATAAATAAAGAAATGACTTTTTATTTAAGCGCACACGCGCGATAAAAGAAACATATCACTGCGACAAATTATCGCGTCAGCTTGAAATGATTTATCGCGAGACATTCCTTTGCGGCTTATACTCACCTGTGGATTGTAGTAATGGATACTGGAACCGCTCTCTTGGGAGCTCGACTCCCAACAGGGACTCGGCGGTAATTGCTGATGTCGGTTACACGGGCTGGGCGCCAACGAGGGTGTGTGTCTACCGCTCTGATGCAAGTTATGGTTTGTGTGCTGATGACCACTGACTTGAACCTCGCATCTACCGCTCTGACTCCTCGGTATCGGCGACTGAGAATTGTCTATGTGCCGCCTCTCCCTCAGAGACATGCTGCGGATCGGCATCGGTCTGTCGGATTCGCGGTCAGTTTAGTCATGATGAACTTGACACAGAGGAGAGAGTACGAATAGAGAAACAGCTTATGTATATGTACATACCTGTTGGCGGATTGCGCTTGCTGAATGTATATCTGACTGTGGTAAACCATTCTCTCGTGATCGTTGAGGTTGCCCGAACGATCCGTCGTCACCTCTTGAAGCTTCCTGCTCAGTCGCTTTTCCGCCTTGGCCATCGCCGTGATCGCCGCGAACTTCTTCAGCAACGTGTACCTTCGGAACGCACGCTGGATCGTCAGCGCGGCGTTCCTCGCCTTTACGCCGCCGTATTTCCGCTCCAGCATCTCGATCTGCTTGTCGAGTAGATCCTGCGACAACTCGTATCTGCAAATTCCAAGATCCATTCTTAATTACCCGTCTGCCGGGAAACGCAATCTCTCCGAGAGCCGGTGATTCTCATTCTTCGTTCGCAAAGAACGATGATGCATGATTAACTCTTTCGTCTCTAGTACAAATATCGTCATATTTCTTAAATTTTCGTATCAGCAAGCTTTGAATTTCTCTTTCATAATCGTTTGAATCATCTTCCGACCTGCTGTTGTGTGTTCATAATAAAATCGTCGAAGAGATTGCTACTTTGATGATTAAAAAGGGTGTCAAATTACGACTTACGCGGTCTGCAGTCGACATCGCTTGAGCACGTCGCCGTTGCGGACCGATCCCTTTTTTAGGTGAGTCTGCTGATACGCGGCGGACTGCGGTTGCCCGCCAAAGCCCTGCACCACGGTACCGTAGCTCTGCGGCTGCGAGTAGCCCGACGCGCCGTGAGACGGATATATCTGCACGCTCGCGGAGGGATACGGGGGTGCTCCGTAATTCTGGCTCTGCATGTAGGACTGGCCGGTGATGTACGACGTCGTCGACAGGGACGTCTGACTACCGGACGAGTAGGCGCCGTGCATGCTGTTGCCGTGGATCTGACTCGAATTGCCGTGCGACACCAGGGGCCTCTCCACCTTCGTCGGGAAGCTGCGCAAACAAAGAGCGATGATGCATGATTAACTCTTTTGTCTCTAGTACAAGTATCGTCATATTTCTTAAATTTTATCAGCAAGCTTTGCATAATAAAATCATCGAAGAGATTGTTACTTTGATGATTAAAAAATCGGGTCAATCGTTAAATTTTTATTCTTCTCGAGACTTTTAAAAAATTTTGGAATTTGTAGCTTAAATTTTCGCATGTAGAATTTTTTCCAATATACCATAAGTTAAATGACTTCTTAGAACTTGTACTCTTAAAAGAACGCATGGCCATAAAAGCTGTAAAAAAGATAATTAAAATTAGATAACGATATCGCGTAAACATTTCTTGCCAGGTGTTTCTAATTATTAGACGCAGCGCGGTTGCTACAACGGCGTATGAAATATGTGGGTCGTAAAGATAAAAAGAACGCACCCCCTGAAGTGGGAAACGCAAACAATCATGTTTCCTGAAGGGACTCGGGAGATTTTCCACGTGTATCGAGTTGCCGGTTGCGTGCACGATTCTCGTCCTCGATGTGTATTGACGGTACGGCTCACTCTCTCATGCGCAATTACACAATTTACGACACGGAACCGCTCCTCTCTATCCGCGGATCTCTCGGTCGCGAGGCACGCGCGAGTCTCGCGTGTCGATCACCACGAACGTCGAAGACGAACTGGCGGAGAACGCGAGCAGCTGGCGCTCTTCGGGGTACTTTTCGGCCGGGCAAGAAATGATCATCCTGGAGAAGAAAAGGAACTTGGAGACGAGGGGCACGAGTCCTCCCCCTCCCTTCCCTTCTCCCCGACAAAGATGCGTGCATTATATCCGATACATCCGTCGTTGTGCATCTGGCAGGTGCACGACGACCGTGTTCGACCGTGACACTCAACCTTTTCTACGCAAAGAGACTTGGTCTTACGCAATACGCGTCAATTAAATGACTTATGTAAGAATCCGTACATAACGTAAGCGAGTAAACGCGCAACGCGTTGTATGACAAATATACACATCGGGTGAGACTGAAGTTGGGAATTTGCGGCCGAGGGTTCCAGGAAGAATCGCGATTTTCAGATTTACGATGTAGGATATATTTGCGTTCGAATCGGAAAAAAATGTCATAGAGAAATAATGATAAAAATTTGTATAATCTGTAAGGAGTGTATTATTGAACGATACTTTTTCTCTGGGTTGAAATAGACGGTCGAGAAATCGATCGTTCCGCTAAAAATGCATCGCTCTCGTGAGCGAGGCCATATTTTTCTGTCGCAATCAGTGCGTGTATCATTAAACGTTATACGATAATGTGGATGAACCATACAAACGCGAAGTCTTCGAATAACAGATATAGTCAAATGAGACTAATGTAAAAGCAGCTTCCAAATTAGAATTAAATTTTAAAATTTAGTAATGAAGGATATTCGATAAAAATGTGAATGATATAATTTTTATTATTATTATGGATTATCCATAATAATATGGATATTCGATAAAAATGTGAATGATATAATTTTCATTATTATTATGGATAATCCATAATAATAATGAAAATTATATCATTCACATTTTTATCGAATATCCTTCATTTTCTCCTAATTGTATTTTTATATAATAACTTGAAGTTTGAAAATTTTAGTAAAAATATTGGCAGATTTCTGTAACATTTACTAAAATAGAAAATTATCATATAAAAAAAAATTAGAAGAAAAGGTAGTTCTTCGGAAGAGGAATATATTCTACAGCGTATGCTGCGAATAATTTTAAATTATTTTGGGTTGATCATACTTTTACAAAATTAACTGGGAAATTTCGATTTAAAAGGATAAATACTTGGTCTTTCTAGAAAAAGATAAGTACAAAGAATATAGCGTTAAAACTCGAATTTAAATTTAAAAATAAAAAATCGAGATTAAAAATATCGGATACTTTGGACATAAACATCGATGTTTATCAATCGCATTTTTACGAAATAAAACAAAATAAAAATATTTCTCTTCGACAGATGAGAACATCATGGTCTGCAGAACGCAGACGTTTCGGAGCAGAAACGAAGTCGATCCTGGGTATAAGGATAAATAAACGCGATGTGGCATTAAAGCCCAAAAGAACGAAACATCTGCTGCTGCATCGCACTCGCGTGCCACGATGAGCGCGTGCTATCAGGCCCCTCTTCCTCCCTCTCCCCGACTATCGCACGGGACCCTACGCGCTGCCTGCCTGCTTGCCGTGCCGGTGGTGCCCCGACACGCACCTGGCTTGATATTTTTTTTCTTTGGGGATACCTTAGGCTGCCAAATGTACGGCTTCTTCCCGAACCCCTTTTCGAGAGATATGCTTCGACACAGTCTGTTCCGCGTATTCATCATTTAAGTTCCGCCCATCTTGAGAAAAAATATCAGAGATTGATCGAAAAATTGCTTCTTTTTCCATATACATGTTTCCTATATTATTTTGACATTGATAAATGAAAGATAAAAGAAGGAAGCAAATAAATTTTCGATTAACTTAATATTACAAATGTCCATTGAATTGCATTTGATGCAATTGATGCGACTGGAAATTTAATGATTGTTAAAGAAAGAGAAAGAAGAGATGCTCGGTAAAATATTCTTATAGGGTAGACCTTAATAAGGTAGACTTTGAATAGATATAGAACGGCGTTTTTTTTTTAAATATGATGGGATTAAAAATAACGCATTATATGGACATAAATATCAAATTAAATGAAGGTAAAAATGCCACTGTTTTCTCTGAAAATATATATTCCAATGCGATATTCGCTCGATTGTCATCAATGTAGTGAAATAACATTATTCATTTTCACACGCATATTTTACATGCATATGTTATTTGTTAAATTTCCGCACGCGTCTCTTTTAAATGTGTGAGTCGACGTCAAGGTATCTATGCATCGCGGCACATACATGTTATTGAAGCATTAAGCGTTATCGTTGCATCTGGTGTGACGATAACGATACATCGCTCTTACAATTAGTCAAGTTTCTCTGTTGAAAGCGATAGACGCGTAGCGTCTTGTTAGCTTCTTAACTGTATGTAACTCGATATATCTTCAAAGTACATGCAAATGTCCTTTGTCCTCGGAAGAGAAGATTGAATTACCGTGCTGCGATAACTTACATTCATTATCATTGGCCTAAATGCACACAATGTAAGTCATTTGCATATTGCGGATTCCCCAAGCGAATGACGCGTCTCTCTGACATATCATATGTTGCGTTACATATTAATTGCGCCATTTACATTGTGCTGTAATATGCACATATAATTCGCAAAATACAATTTCTTTATTTTTCTCATATGTATAGGAGAGAAATAAAAATATATTAATCAATGAATGAAGCTGAGCCACATATAAAGTGATGACGGTTCGATAAGAGCAGACTCTCGCGATCAATTACGATGTGGAAATCGACTGACAGCTCGTTTCTACGAAGGCTCTCGGAAAGTTACGTCTCTTAAAGACGTCTCTGTGCTCTACTTTTGCGACGCCTCGTCGCAGATGCATTCAGAGATTTGTGCAAGTGCCTATTACGTCTAACATTGCTCATTCGCGCGTAACGTCTTACGATATATCGGAGCTAATGAACAACTAATGAATTCCCGCGGCTCACGCAAAAATCCCCTCGATGCCTTTTCCATCTCGTGCGATTGCAATTTGACAATAGAAGGTATGCGTACTCTCAAGAGAAATTTTCTTAATTCCTATAGAGGATTTTGCATTTCACAGCGATAATTTCTACATCGTAGGCGAAAGAAAAGGATGTAAAGATCAAAAATAGAAGAGAAGTGTATAAGATACAAAAAATAATATATTCGCGAACGGAAGAAGCATTTCGCCGCTCTAGAATTTCCGTTCTGGGGCTGTAAATAAAGTTTAACGGTACGCCATTAAAAGTTGTACGTCTGATACGGCTGAACGCGCGGCTTTCGAGCGGGGGGCACACAACATTTCTCGATATCGAGAAGAAGAAGAAGCCGCGGTAAGTGTGCTAACGTGTACCGTAAATCGTGTATGTACGCATACATGTTTTGTACGAATTCATTACGGAAATGATTAAAGCGTGTTCTCCATCGTGGCACAGAGCCACTACCGAGAGTCGGAGGAGAATCTCGCGCGATGCCGCGGACTAATTATCATCGAGCAATTAACAACCGTTGATTGCCATTACCAACGTGGGTGTACGCCTGCGCGAGCATCGAGCGATTCCTCTACTTGAAATAATTTTGCTCTCTACCGACGTTCGTGGGGACGTGGGTGTATGTGCGTGTATGTGTGTCTCCCAGTTGGTAGTGTTGGAGAGGAAGAGGCGCGAGATGATGATGCCGCTTTAGAGAGATTACGTTTCCTCACTATGATAATTACATTCGTGCGAAACTCATCGAGATAGCGCCGATAGGACGCTAGTACCGTTGATGTAGTTTCCTTTTCTTCAGTAGAATTTATTTGATAACTTTATACCCACACATGTGTAAGATATAATTTATATAATTTATATAAACAAAAATCTGCAAATATGATGGAATATTTAAAAAAAAAACACAAGAGCGGTCAGTAATACATGTAAAATAAATTATAATTAAATTTTTTAAAGTATCTCGTGTATCCATATTTTAAAAATAACGAGAATTATGCATATTACAAATTATAATTAAGTAAAGATAAATTATACGTATTTACATGTCATAACATTTATAGTACAAACAGAAAAAAAAACCGACGAAAAATAATACGAAATAAATATTTAATTCTCTAATTCGATGTCATACGCCATGTGAATTGATGCGATCACCTATCATTGAAAGATTCGGACACGTTGTGGCATTAGATTAGATAGAAATGAGAAATATATACCGATTGATGAACGACGTCGGCGTGGAGTAACCCAACTGAAGACGCGATCTGACGACCCTCTCCTGGACGGTCACCATCCTCGAGCTTCGCGAACTTTGGTGCACTCTGGTGGTTCGTATCACTTGGTAACAGTGGTGCTGGGTCTGGGGCGAGCAGACCGTCACCCTGTCGCTGCGTGGCTCGATCATCGTGTACGCGATCATCACTGTTCATCACGGGAATTCTCACCGTTCCGGGGTATGAGTCGCGCCTTGCTTCGCTGGCGAACTCATCGTCGCGTTCTCCACGCGTTTAACTCGATTCGCAAATAGGTTACCGCAGCATTCTTTGGTTAATTGGCGAGTACCGAAGAAATCACGTTAGAGAGGATACGTTCGATATCCAACGGATCTAAAAATCGATTAAAGCAGGTGACGACACGGTATATTTTCGTCAATTTGTGCCGCGCAAATTGAGGAAAATTTTCTATTTAAATGCGCAATAAATTCTTTTCGCCCATCATTTATCGTCGAACGTAAATTTCCGCGATCAGAAATTTACAAATTTGATTAGCAGACGATCGTTATAAATGAATGCAATATAATTTCTTAATATATAAAATATTTATTAATACATTTTTATTGAATTATATAATCATCTATATAAAAGTTCAAGATAATACATCACATTTCACATTTTGGCAAATATATATCACTTTTATAAATCGATCTTTATTAATGTAATAATTCTCGAAATTTAAATTTGATTTCCAAGCTTAGAGACGAAGCTTAAATTTCACCTGAATTTAGCTTCAAAGTTGGACGTTAAGTAATTGGGTTAACTATTACTGAGCTACTCTCCGCTGCGATCAATAGTGTCGTATTTTCACTCGTCCGTCTTTTCCGGTTGATTCATGGGCAATCGTTAAAACTTTCTAACGATATTTAATTAATATGCGTAACCACATGTGTATCACAGTGCGATATCTATACGAGATATACTTATTGTTATTAATGATTTCTCTTCAATGAAAGTATCATTATATTTATGCTTTTATGCGGCGCCTAAATGCATTAGATATACAGATATGCATAATAATTCTTTAGAAGACATTACAACGTTTGTTAATTGAAGTTTTGTTCATTAAAGTTTTTTATCTATATATCTATTTTTATATTTTTTTATAATATTACAAACCTAACATTTAGAGAAAAGATATGAAGATATTCGAAATATGGGATGCATAATATATCGTTTCTTACGCGCTTGGTATTGTTATGGCAACAGAAATGATGAACAATCGCGAGCCATCGATTATCATAATTACTGTATTGTTTGGTATTTGTGAAATTCGGTGAGGAACAAAACTTGCAAAATCGAATGAAATAAAACTTCCGAAATTAACGTGCGCAATTAGTTTATTCGTCGGCAACGAATACCGTTTGGTTTGTCTCTCGGTGCTTCGTATCGGGGACGCACGTACGAAAAAGTCAAAGACGGCGAATAATAATGAGCACACAGAAATCCTTCGTGCGCGAATGAGACCGCGTTCGCGAAACATCCTTAAGGTTGCATGTGTCATATTTCGAAGGTAATAAAAAAATTATGGCAAAGTTGCAGATTGTTCTATATGAAAAAATAAAGCAAAAATTTGATGATTCACAACATGAATTAAAACTCAGTTCAATAAGAAGTTTATATGGTTTTATGAAAAGGAAGCGTGACAATGTGTTACGTATAGCAAAGAAAAAACAATAATAAATCTCACTTCATATATTATTTTTTTTTATAAATAACTGAAGTTTGATTAGAATGTGAAATTGTGCATATATATCTTTGCTATCAAAATATAATTTTTAATATTTATGTTATTATCAGTATATATCAATATTATTTATTTAATATTTAGGATATATTAATGATATATTTATGTATTTTTTTCAAGTTATATACAAGGCATATTCGTATCGAATTTTTTAAAAATTATATCTTTCATCAAGAGTACTATGAAAATAAGAAATGATGAAGTAAATAAATAAATATATATATATATATAATAAAAAAAATCTAATTATATGTACATAAATTTTAAGTGACTTTTACCAGACTGCACAGCCAATACAACCTTAATGATGTGACACATATAGAAATATTCTTCGCAATGCAGTTCCGCTCAATTAGCACGATTCCACTTTTTGCTTTTTCTTCGTGATAAAAATTTTTCATTTCATCCTAAAGTCGTCAAAAAAAATAAACGAAATTGATTTAATTGATTTAAGGAGAAGCAGGAAAAGAAAACACGCGAGACTTTTTAAATACTCTTATCAAATATTAATTCGAGAAAGCAGAGTTAAAGTGAAGCTCGTTGAAAGCTCGCGCTTATCGAATTAACAATAATCGGCGTTTCATGAGAAAGATCGATGACACGATGACCGCACACTTTTCGCGTTTATCGCGATTTAATTTCACGGCAGAGACACGCTAAGTTACGACGAACAATGGCTTTTATATATATACATGGAGCACGTTTCCCGATTGCGCAAAGAGGAAAAAAAAGAACAATAAAAATACCTCTGATGGGACGGCGCACGCGTTGATTCACGATCATCAACTACGCCCGTTCTGCTTTGCCGTTAGCTTCGATACCATAATGGAACTGTCAAAGTCGAATGAAAGGTGGGGCGGCGGCCTCCCACCGGCAGCGCATACACATTGTTACGCTCGTCTCGATTCTGCTAACGCTCGGAAATACAGGTCAATTCACGCTAACTATGGCGTGGTGCATTAGTCCAGATAGGTATAACACGTTTCCGAATCTACGTTAAAACTCTTATGGCGCGGGATGAGGTCGTTGCACCCGCCAGGGGAGATTCACTTTAATGCGCGGCGAAAAAGGGACCCGATTGACTTAAGGCGCACAATATGCATTTCTAATCGCGATTATTATGCTTATATCGGTTGTCCCACAAGTTTAATTCTTCGCGTCTAAGTCCCGTGGGAAAGAAATTTCGATAGATTTACATAAAAGCCTGAGCGAGGTACAAAAGCGCTTTGATACTAAAAGATATATTTAAAGAACACATCAAAGGAAAAATTGAGAAAAATTGTTTCGCAGATGTGAACCTTTGTGCCGTCTAGTTAAAAAGTGCTCGAGACAAAATAATTCAGATAATAAAAAGAAAGATAAAAGAAGAGTAAAAGAAAAATGTGCCGTGACGAGAAGAAATGAGGGATGCGACATACTCGTATGTCCGCATTTCTCGCGCAATTTTTATAGGAAGAGACGCTGATACATTTATGTGTTTGATATAGATGGATTCGTTCCCCTCTTTAAATCGCATCGCTGAACTGTAAATAAAAAAATAATAGCGCGTACACAGATACGTCTGCTTGTACTTTCACAATTTATGGTAATGTCGCACGATGTGGATTTTGCGATGCAATACATGACGACAGTTTCAACGAGTGCGTTCCAGTTTTTTAATTTTCACACCATCTGGGCGAACTTGTGCGGGTTGTTGTTTCTCTCTTTCTCTTTCTATCTCTGAGCCTGTTGAAAAATACGCGCGCGAAATACACTCACGTAACATGAGAAATAAAAATATCCACGGTTGTCTCTCTTTTTAAAAATTGTTTATCCAAAAATCCATTTAAAATTGTGTTGAAAAAAAATTCGAGATCTATTTATCTATATATTATATTCGACAATCTCTGTTTTCAATTATATCAAGTAGTCTCGTTTAATTATTTTTTTCAAATATTACTCTCTCAATCAATCGAGAAAGGACACATGCCAATTTTTCACAAATATATTTTGAAACATTATTTGAAAAAATATCTCATTTATTTCCGAAAATTATTTAATAATATGTCAAACATTTTTTGCAAGAATGATTGTATCAAAATTATATAAGACGCATTGTAAAGATATATTTTCACTTCAGTCGTCAATATTCTTGAAAACACATGGACAGAAGCAATTCGATAAAAACGCTAATGTTGCCAACTATTCTATTTCTTTTCCACGATCTTTTTTTTAAACACTTTAATTTTCGCGATTTGCCGATGAGTTTTCTTTACGCACGAATAAAAAGAGGCGCGAAAAAATTAATCGAGCACTATTTTCGCTTTTCGAATTCGATCTAACCTTGCATGTCTTCTTTTCCTGTCGCGGCAAAACAGATGATGTACACAAGGAACAAACACCTCGAGATGCTCGATTCGCCCGTGGCAAAAGTAAAAGTTAACGATCGGGAGAAAGCTTCGGTCGAGCGTACACCTTCTGCCGGCTAGATGCGGGCAACTGTGAGAGACTGGTCTAGGTGAATCCTAGTGGCAAAGGTTAAGAGTGATTTCTGCTGGAAGCATCCGCGAGCGAGTTGAGCAGAAAGAGGTACATATATATCTGCGCGAAAGCGACTCCGCGAGATGAGACTGAAAAGAATTCGCGATTTTTTTTCAAGGATCCAAAAGTAGCACTCGAACGGGTCACCAGGTTCGGTTTCACGAACCGGGCCATTTTCTCAATTTCAACAAGCTTGTAACGGACGTAGTCTATGCGTAATAACGGCGTTCATAGGTTTACTTCGGCGAAACGTCACACTCTAATAATAAGTTCACGTCGGCATACTATCGAGTAATAAGTTGTGCGCACGCGAGCCACGAAAACCACGATATTATTCTTGTTTTTCCATTCCTGTATTATCTACTTTTCTCGTTCCCTAATAACACGGAATCCCGGAGACCGATGTGGGTATGTAATAAATATAGCGGGAGAACCGATACTGTATCTGAAAGCTATGAATGTGGATTTTCAATCGATGAAATTTGCACAATATAGGCGAACAAAAGAGTTTTATCCGGTTGTATATGAATATTCTTCGCGTTTAGCATTTTCTAAGATTATTTTATTCAAATGTGTTATCTAAATTTCAAATTTTATGACGTAGCAAAAAAAGTATATATACGCTGTCTTATTATTTATTCATATTTAAATAATGAAATAAGAGATTCTCCTAAGAGAATAAGGAGAAATAAAAATAAATTCTTTCCAAAAAAGAACGTGAAATGAATTTTAAATCAACAATGAAATTTAAAACGTCAAGCGTGCAAAAATCAATTGCAAAATTTTGTAGTCTATATTAAATCTTTCATTCGATAGCGTTGCTATGCAAACTATTTTTATATCCCGCTATAAGTATCAAGTATTTTTATTCCCCTCCGAGATTGAATAAATCTCATTCCACGTGTCAATCAACGAGCGAGATATTTCTCTCTCGAAATTTTCAAACACCCTTGTCGAGAAAGCTCCAGCGATGCCTTTCCACGAATATGCAGTCGGCAAATATTTTATTTTATTTTCCTGCACGCGCGCGAGTTCTCGGTTGACTAAACGCGAGCGAAAATGTCCGGCTCCGGATAACGGTCCGTAAAATGCAGCGTAGGAAATACATGGTCGCGCGCATTTTATTCGACGTACACATCATCGGGAGGAGAGATAAATTTATCCTCGAAATCCGTGCGGATCGGATACTTTCGGGAAAACGCATCAAGACGTTCGAGTGAATAATAAAATAGATAGTGAACGGGCTATCCATTTCCTAGAGAAAACTTTTCCTCGCCCAAGAGAAGAGCGCTGAAAATGGTACTTTCCCGAGTTGCTACAGATATAAAAGTATCTTTGCGCAATTTTCGCCGAGAATCATTGGAACGGTATAACGTCGCAAAAACGCCCTGCTAAAGATACAAAATTAATAAATAAATACAGATACAACATTCGTTAATTTTGAGATCTTTTCCTCGGTATATTTCATTATTTTTTTATGCACTTGTAGTAAAATATTTTATTGTCATTTTTTTAATTTTATTCATCCAGTGCGCAAACTGTCAATTTTATCTGGCTACACTTTCTACGTGTAAAATGACAAAACACGCATATTTATATTTGAGAGAAAAAAACCAAGTGCGTAAAAAGCGCGACTTATGGTCGAAAGTAGAGAGGAGATTCCGTAACTCACGTTTCCTGATCGCGAGAGGTGTTTCTTGCATTTTTCAAGCACAGTCGGCGAAGTCATTCGAAAGCGCGCCGGGTTCGATTATCCCGATATCATTGTATCCGAGTCTCTCACGCGAAAAAGGCGCGGGGCGAGGAGGAGGGCGCACTCCCACACACGCCGACAAACGTGTGCGGTACTCTCCTCTTGGGCAACTGGATATCCGCGAATGATATTAACGGTACCGATAATGCTATTCGTCCTGCGTGGCCGTGCTCCACGTGCTCGATGCGTGTGCACAAGCTGCTGTTAACACAGTTATCGCCATTCGCGTACCAAGTTTCTCGCTAGGTGATACGACGCCGAACGTGTTCGGAGCTTTAAACCGATATCATTTCGAGCGTGTGTCGTATCTCGGTATTACGGGTCAACCCGCTACACTGGATACGACTCCGGTCACGTCGGAGCGAAGGAAGGTCAGCCCGCGTCACGGATGCATAATTCTCCATTTAATCGAAGGGACACCTCGGTCGATTGAACAGACACATCCCAATAGGGCTTGAGAGAAAAATATATAAAAAAAATGATGGAGATATATTATATTTTGCAAAGCAACGAAAACATTGTCAATTTATAATTTTACGTAATTCTTCTTTCTTATATATCCGATGAAACAGCTGCGTTCGTCGTCGCAAGTCATCGTGTGGTTCTTTCCAATGACTATTAATAGAATAAAGAAAACTGGGCGGTCTCTTGAGAGACAAAAAAATACTGCGTTTTCACGTAAGTCATACATAGACGGTGTTCAAAAATAAGCAAATCTACTCAGTAGTAATCTCGAGTAAAGTTTGAACTACTCGAATTCTATTGACTGTTTTTCTATGCATACGCAAAATTTTTTAGATATATATTTTTTCTTTTATTTTTATTTTAATTATATATTTTTTTTTATTTTTGCATAACAATATTCACATATAAAAATTCGTCCATATCTCACTTATGCTACAAATTAACATTAAATTGAAATTCTCAAAGAGATAATAATCGAAGCGAATATTATCATGTATAAATTATTTCTTTGATTTTAATATTATATCTCTCCTTATGCAATATTATTCAGTATAATCATTACATGATTCATCTAGTAATGCGAAAATATTATTTTTCCAATGCAAAGTCTAATGTGCATGTATGCATTACTCTCTCGCGATTGATTTAGGTGGGAAATCGTAGCGGAAGATTCCGTACAAGTGCGTTACGCATTCGGGAAGGCAAACGCAGACATGGGTACATGTCGCCCAAATTGCTTTCGAGCGCGCGATGTCGGCGACAGGCGCCGCTTCGTGACGCAGACGGCGTGAATTTAATACGTATCATTATCGTAGCAGTTATTATATATTGACGGACCGTATAATATACACGTGACCGCCGCGATGGAGATTCCACTTTGTCGACACGACTTTGTCCGCGCCGCTTTCATTTCGCCCGTCGCCAGCGGATTTTCAATATTTTTAAAAGCTCGCCGACGAAAATCGACACGAGAATCTTCGCATTTTGCAAGAATATAAACCGGAAATGGAGAGGGGGTTCCCCTAAAAGATTTATTTAAATCGACGATGACACTTCTTTATCTCTCCTCATCGAGAAATATAAGAGGTCATGATAATGATAAATATTCATGTATATCGATATAGTGAGCAAGTTTTTTTCTAGATTGTTTTCACTCTACGGATTTTGTTTATCGATTCAATCGAGAAAGCACTTTCTCTATTAGCTGCTCAATTGCGTTCCGCAGATTTTTATTTATGGTTTATTATCATTCAACTGATCACTTGGATCTCTCTGATAATTAATGCAATTTTTTCCGCACGCGCGATTTAATACTCTTGCTGTTTTAATTTAAGATAAAAATATTTAATTCATTTCTGATAAATAAATACTTTAAATTAAATTTCCTTAAGAAAATTCTTCCTCTATGTTTTCCTTAGTATTATACTATTCTTAGATCATTATTAATTCTCGATATTAGAATCTTCGCCAGAGATTGTAAGATTTCTAATGCACACATGTTGAAAATATCAGGTTTAAAGATTAACTTTCTAAATATTTCCTATTCTTTCTCCGTTTATTCTATTCTCATAATTTTAATATTTTTATTCGTGACTCACTCTATTATACCTCATTCAAATGACCAGAATGCTTGAAATTAAGCTAGCAAAGTATCCTTTATTTCTCATTTATGCCGTTCTCACGGCCTTATAGTATCCTTATCTAGTGTTCTTAATCGAATCGTTTTACACGAAACTCTTTCCTCTTTTTCATCGTCGCGCACTGACAGCGTGCGATTTTCAGAATGCAGTCGAGTGTAAATATCGTCGTGAAAGCCGACTGAGACAGCGGTCTCTCTGGCTGCCCCACCGTCGCGATTTTCCGTTGTACGTAATAATGTGAGAGAGAGCACGCAAGGATGCATTTAATAAATAGCTTCGATCATTCTGATCTTTACCTCATCGATTCCGTGACCCTCTTTTCGCACACGAGAGACCGCGTTTAGGCGAATTGGCGTGAAAAAATCGCGTGGCAAGGTGTACCCAATTTTTTCCTCGCCGCGATATATGTACCTGCTCGTATCTGCCTACAATTTTGCGCGACACTTGGTATAAAGGCCGACCGCAGTCGTAAACGACGTCGTCAATTTTGCTAAGCGCGATGATTCAGCGCGCTTTTTAAGGTCTATCGATACAGCGACTACCGATAAGGCGGCACACGTCCCCTTCGTTTATTTCACTGACATCATATCCCGTAAGTGAGTTCCGCCTGATTAGCCATAAAGATAGCAACAGCATCGTCGTGGCGCGAAAAATTCGCGCTCCGAAAATTCATCCCGGAGTTATTCTACTTCACGCACGCACACGTCGATTCGCGTGAAAAATCGGCGCATTATCATCCCGCGTCCTTGGCACTGTCGCGTTATCGCGTGACTATCACTATCATCGAGGAGGAAAGAGCCTTGAGATGGAACGCACTTGGTACGCGCACCTTTTCGGGCGACCGATTCGACGGGATCGCAGATGCACCAGGTTACCGCGGATACTCCTGGACCGCGAGCGACATCGAGAAACGGTGAAACGCGGCGAGAAAGAGACGTATAAGGCACGCGCTCGCTCTGTCGCGATCCTTGGCGGTTTCAGCTTGACTGAGCGTGCCAGTCGACGGCGAGCTGGATGTTCGCGTCGAAACACCGTCGTCGAGCGGCTGACTTTTACCCCACCTCGCGCACTGACCGATAGATAGATAGACACGTGACGACGTGACGTTACGACTTCGCTTCTCATAGAATCGCGACTAGATCTTCAACGCCAATTACATGCCACACACACGTGTTTCCGTTTAACCACCGAATAACTTTATGGAAGACCCGAATCATGCTTGAAAGCGCGTAGCTAAACAAACGATTTAATTCTATTTAATTGATTTTTTTTAAATTAATTTGTTATTCTTTTTTTTGTAACGATTAATAATTTATTCAATATGTTTTTTATCTTTTTTAATCTCTATTTGATGTGTGCATATTTATAGATATTTTTAAATTTATTTTTAGAGACAAAATTTTTTTAAATTTTCTATTTGAATTATTGTAACAATATTTTCATGTGTTTTTAATATGTTTTTTGACAAACGATATCCCGAAAGATAACGTTTATTCGGCGAGGATAAAATCTGGCGCCAAATGAACCGACCTTCGGCTTGAAAATAGGATGTAAATGTCTGTAGATTCGTCCACCGGGATTAGATCATAGAATCCACAATTAGCGATTCGAATTTTTATTTACATCAAAAATACTTTTTTCTAGAAAAAAATTAAAAAGATAATTTTAAAATATATATTTCTCATTAATCGACTTACAAAGTTGTTGACAAATTTCTCTTTCTCTTCAATTTTGATTCGATTCATATTGATGTTACTCGACAACTGTCGAATTACATATCTTACGTAGTCGTCGCTAGATTTTACTCCTGTCTCTCAACGCGATTCGATATTTTAACTTGCAAAACACGCGGCATGACGTTTTCCATTTGCTTTCTCGCCAAGATGGTCAGCCAAGGAACTTTCACTCATTGTTAGCTGGCGTTGTTACGCTTCGATTCGCGATCGTGTCTCGATGCTAGTTATGATTTTGGCTATTGTCATCGATCGACTCAAGCTACGTAACGAGAAAAATACTTATTATAGATACAAAGTATACGTGGAAGAAATAACATAAATCCTTTCCAATTATGCAACAAATGGAAATTCCCGCGACAGGCAAACGGAAATTATAAATAGTCTCGCGCGACCGGAATTCGCTATTTTATCACTTTACTCGATCCAGATAAATATCGAGATTTCGCCGAAGCACTTGAACAAAGCGTTATTCATTTTCCCATAATTGTGTCTCGTCGTAGGCGTTATAGAGATGTTATTAAATGAAATATCGATAACGACTTCGTTTATGCAAACCGCAGAATTTTCGCCTGTTAACAAATATCGGGATACATTGAAAACATTTTTCGATTTTATAATTTTACGTAATAATAATGTGTAACATAAAAGTTAAATGATGGCTAAGTTTTACGCGAAAGTAATATAAAACTGAATAATATTAATCGACTTTCCGTGACAGCGGAAATAAAATGCATACGTTCAAATGTTGACGTTATAAAAATAGTTTCTTTTCATCGTATATTAAATTCCTATTTATGCGAATAATTTATCATTTAATCGCTAGAAATCTTTTATTTATTATAATTTTTATAATTATTATATCTATATCATGAGTTATAAGAATTGTTTTGATCGCGTTATGATGTAATTTCTATTTATCTCTTCATGATAATTGTTTTTGCTATCATTATTTTCTATTTCAATAATTTTTATTATTTACAGTATTTTTCATAATTATTGAATCGAGCGTGTAATAAAAATTTTATTACGATATGATATAATCCCGGGTACTTTTCATTACCCGACGATGGTTACGACTATTACGAAATCAGCAGTGCAATAAAATTTAATGAAATTTCGCCTGAATATATTTTCGACTCGAAGAAATGACATTCATCATTTTCTGCGTGTCGTATCATAAACAGTCCATTCCAACCCGTGTTATCCGTGTTAAAACATTAACGAACAGTAAGTGCGAATGGTTTATGTCACGTTCCGAGATGTATTTCGCGAGACGATTTCGCACGAGACAAAGTTCACATGTGTATCTGAACGTAACGAAAAGAATATAAAAAATCAAAAAGATTATTTCTCGTAGAAACCTGAGAAAATTCAGAATCGAAGAAAGGTGCTTATTTTCAGGATAGATAATTAAATAGATTTATACATACATATATCTCAATATAAATTCAAATTCGGAATTAAAAATTGCCATCTAAAATTATATAAACATTTTTTATGTTTATCAAGCAAGTTTTACCTCAAAAAATATGTTTATGTATGTGGTATTTTCTCAATCTTTTTATTATAATGTAAACTTTTACAGCACACATTATCCTTGTCATTTCAATAAACGAGGATAATCGTTTTCTTTCAAATACATTATTTCCTCGTTATTTTAATAATGAACAATAACAATTGAATAATAACAATTGTTTGTAACAATTTACTTCAAAATTTTTTTTAATCGTAAAGATTATCCGACTTACACCTCTTATATCGAAATTGATCATTTTCGACTCGCTCCCTTCCGTTTTGCGAGTACAAAGTTCTTGACATGGTGTCGCGCGGTTGTCACTTTATATAACGAGTACCGATTAGCTCGTACCAGGCGGAGACGGTTTGTCATTGCACAAGAGAGAAAGAGAAAGAGAAAAAAGAGAGAGAGAGAGAGAGAGAGAGAGAGAGAGAGAGAGAGACAAACGATATCGTGGATATTCCGGAAAACGGAGAAACAAAGATGAAGCATATATAGGCAGACCGGTGTGCAAGAGAAGAAGGAACGAGGGAGGTCAGACGAAGGTGAGGAGGGAACGAAAGAGATCGCGTTCGACTTTCGCTTTAGACCGGAGTGTGTCTTCAACCTGACGAGGGGAGCACGCTCGATTCGCAGCGGCGCGACCAACAGGATACACACAGCCGTGTCTGAATTGCACTTATGCTCGGGTAACCCGCGCTCGAGAGGCTAATACAAACACCGTGGAACGGTAACGAGTGGAGTGAATGTACACCAGCGCGACGTGGCGCATCCATTACTGCGAAGAAGCACGAAGAGGAAGAATGCCACAGGATAAAATTCTCTTTGAGGACTTTCTTGGTGCTTTTATTACATTTCTTCTTATTTACATTTTAAGGAGAAATTTTTTTTATGTTAATTATAATATATATCAAATATAGATCCTATATAATTATAATATATATCAAATATAGATATAGATCCTCGGTGTTTTCATTACATTTCTTCTTATTTAGATTTATAAGGAGAAATTATATATATATTAATTATAATATATATCAAATATAGATCCTATATTATTTCCTTCAAATTAACTGTAAAAGCTATCCATAAAATGCACCTTTTTCCTTTTTAATTAAACCTAAATTGCCCTTTTGGATCTAGATACATTCGCATTTAAATTTCCTCAAATTATTCCCTCTCATTTTAATTCCCTTCTCATTGAAATTCTTACTTTAATTTGAACGGGAACGTCGATATGTCTCGTTGATACGTCGAGGATGTCGCGAGGTTCAGGGACCGATATAAATACTGACACAACAATGTGTTAGGTGGGATTAATTGTATCCGCGGCGTGGATTAAATTTACAGCAAACAAGTAATTGCTATTAATCGAGATGCGTCGAGAGATAAGGAGGTAATTTCTCGAGTTTAATGATCGTAAATTTGCAGGTTGCATCCGAGCTTGCCGAGCAACCCGAAATCAGTATTTAGGACTATGGCGCGCGCGAGGAAACTACTCTCACCGAAGTAATCTCTCCCTCGCACCTCACCGCCCTCATCTCGCGCATCATGAACTCGAAATAGTGGCTTTTAATACGATCATTTAACCGGTCCGTCGATTCATCAGCAAAGTTTTCATCTTTGATCTCACGATCGCGATGAACATAAATATCACGCGTTTCGACTCCACATTTTAATCTGGCGCAAATAACGATCCATACGATTTAAATCTCCATTATTTGAACTTTGGATTTTTTCAAGCAAATCTTTTATCGCTAATATGAAATTAATTGTTCACAGAGATATATCGTCTTATTATCGTTGTGCATTTCAAGGATATAAGACAATAAAAATACTCGAAACTTGAATGCTCAGCGTCTAGCTAGGGAATAAAAGAATTAATCACATTGTGATTCGAGCATAAAAGAAACAGTTATGTGATTCATGCGTTATTGGTTTGTGTATACAATATTGTTTAATACATCATCCACGCTGCTATTCGCAGCGTGTGTAAATATTGCATGAAAATAAGACGACCATTAATCAAAGAACGAGAACGATTTGATATTCATTGCTATAGCTTCGTAATACAATCAATTTCTATTGCGGTGTGTGCGATCGGATAGATGTAGGAAGTTCAAGTACTGGTATAGATGGATGGAAATCGAGGTCGACTAAGTACTGCTAAAGACTATACAAGGCAAGAATAATACAATATCATTCGTCTAACCGATCAGTTCGTTCACAACAGTGGAAAAGTTTCTCGGTAGAACAGATTCGAAATTGGAAATTTATATGATTATAAAGCCTACCGCTCTCGATAGGGCATCTAACGAATCTCACGGTTCGAACGGTGAAAGCGTACGATAACGCATAATTTTCCATCTTTTTTGCGTATTAATTTCATTCGCGGTTCAACCGACCACACATCCGGAATATTAGACGCGATGTAGAAGCTTGTAAGATTTTTCTTGTCGAACAAAATCGAACGAAACGTCGTCTACTTTCTTACGACTTGTAAAAGTATATTATCAGAGTTATAAATAAACAGGAAGAGGGGGAAGAGGTTTCACAAATTTTATTTTTCGTATTTACGAAAATATCACCCGAGTACGTTTTAATAATCGATCCTGGAAGAGACGCGCTCGTTTACGTTCCCATTCTTCCGCCGATGTGAAAATATTCTCAAGCTGGCTGCAAGTCAACGATGCTTTTAGCTCTTTCCAGCCAGCCGCTCGACATTCTCTCTTTTGACATCGAAATAGACCACTCGACCGTGCTTGTACGCGCATCGGTACTCGCGAGAAACAATAATCGATTGAATTATGCATATAGACATAGCATGAGTTCTACTCTTTGAGCAGCGAATTTTTCTCTTCTCTCTACCATCAGAAAATTTTGCAACTTTCTTTATACTTTCCTCAATTAATATATATATATTTATATATATATGTGCATGACGATGAAGAAAATGTACATATATAATTATCGCGTAGATGATGATCGCTCCGCGAAAAGCGATAAGATTATTTTCGAGTACGTTTCGCTATTAAAATGCGGCGCCTTTTTTTCACGCGATCCACTTGACTATGGACTATGAACGTATTCAGATGCGGCATCTGCGATCAGCACATTAACGAATGGATTATGCATGTCTATCTACGCCAAGTGCGCTCAGGGTATCCGGCGCGGTACAGCAGGTGTTCTACTTCAGAGAAATTATAATATGAAGATAGGCATATAAAAAAATATTCTTTTATACATATATATTTTTTCTTATCTTTATATATGCGCACATATGTATACGTAACACGCGAAAAAGTTGTAAGATCCCGCGATTACTTCTGCGAGCCATTGTTCTCTCCGTCGTGGATTACCAAGCGATATCGCTATCGCTTTTTCAGGAAGAGGACTGTGTGTCTCACTTTCTGCTCCATTATGCACTTCCTACCGACACATCGGCGCGGTTACGCGAACGAAGAGAGCGATTCCCATGGCGTTTAATATCTCTCTTGTTATTGCGCGCGGAAATTCTTTAAATATGCATAATGTCGTTTATATATGAGATGCGCCAAGTAAAGCACCGTACGCCCGAATAGAATTATGCGGCGTAAAGTTAAAAGGACGTGGCGTTTAATATCGAGATAACTTCTTTTTATGGCGATAGATAATCTTTCGCGTATATGTGTGTGTGTGCATTTAGCCGAGAGAAAATTTTAAAATTAAATTTCGACACACAAATTTATGGATCTTTTTCAAATAATTTTATTAAAATGTAATGTTGTAATAATAATTTTGTAATAATAAATTTGTAGTAATTTTATTAAAATTTAATTTTGAAATAATTTGGAGAGATCCCTTATAAAAAATTAATTCATTCACTAATAATTAACTAATATATATTTATCCGATGTAGAAACTTGTCGATAATAATGCATTGATGATAATGCACTTGATGATAATGCATTTGATATCTGTTCGCGATATTTCTAACAGCGAATATTCGGTATGCCATCGATTCGGTTAGACATTTTTTGATTCGATCGACAGAATGTTTGTTCTCTGATGCCTCTTCAACGTCACGGCTGTTCACGGCTGTGACGTTTGTGCAATTACCAGACGTTGATTTTTCGAAATTGCAAGATTCCTTCTCCTCAAGCGCCTCGTTCCATTTGCCTTCTTCGCTCGCTACATTAAACTATACAATAATTATACGGCATATTACGGTGCACATTGCATTCGAGGAGCAGGATAGGAGAAACGACCTTGCCTATGATAGTTATGGACTGACCTAGTCCGGGCGTACCATTCACTGCGATGCGATTACTTAGTCGTGGCTGGAGGCGCGTCTTATGTTGCCGATCGCGGCTTCGAGGATCTCCTAAGAATCGTTCGACGACGCAGTTTTGCGTCGTCATAGATACTATATCGGGTATTTGCCGCTTGTTTTGCCGATGCGATTTTCCCTCAAAACGAAAAGCGTCGCTCACAGTTTTCGAGTAATTACCGTTGCCGACACACCGTGTCTAATTCTCGGTAATTAAAATGACAATTGCACGCTTACGCGGGAACGAAGACAAAGTGTCAACAGCACGCACTATGCTAACTTCTAATTATACATCGCGCTCTCTGAGTAAACCAGCTCTTCCTGCCATAAACTAATTCGCGCAAATTTATGACGTGCAATAAAATACCTTCGATACGTCATCCTTGAAAACTATCCTGCGAATGTATTTGAATATGTTTTAAATAATGTCTTCTACTTACATCGATTTAAATTGATAGAATTTAATACCATATTCACAATACGAGTACGTATATAAATGTATTATATATAGATATTATATTATATATTTAATATATTAATATATTATATATTTAAATATATACATTTATATAGTTTTAAATGTTGCGAGACTTTTTTGTGCTTGCAAAAAAAATTTCCATACGATCGCTTAATTAATTTTACTTTCACTTCACATTTCACATTCACTTGCGCATGTCTACGTATATATATGTGAACGCTAAAAAATATAAAAGAGTCTATACCTGTAATGAGCCCTCCTACAACACACGTTTAAGAAACAACACATTGCGTCCAACATTAATGATCGAAAAGTGTCAAATGTCCGCGAGAATTATACAGTATAATGATCACGATACTTGTGAACGATAGCAACAATGGCAATCTTGCGAACCATTATCTTATCTCTCGTGAATTGTTATGCTTATGATAGGATTATATACGTAAAAAGAAGACATGCCATGGAAATGATGGAATCGATTTTTCGCTGATCATTTATATGGATTCAATCGATATTAAAACATTAAATTGATAGAAAAATGTCATACTTAAATATAGATAGAATGACAGAAATATAATTAATATCTTATCATTGACGTAACATCGCGTAATCTTAATCTTTCTTTACACAGATTTATGTGATAATAAAGGTAGAAATAAGATTAATCAACTAAACTATGAGTGTGAAACTTATTTACATATATTTATCTTCTTTCATGTTATATAATTATAATATTAATGTATACCTATATTTTATACATTTATTTTTTTAATATATAAATTTTAATATGTCCAAAAGTCGAAATTAATGTATACAGTAAATTTATATATCGCTTGATGTTTCATGACACAATCGACTGCGATAAGCATGTTTTGCGTGTACATGTGACCAGTCAATTATACGCCCACTAGATTTCCTATTTTTCCTACTATGACGTAATCTGAACTGTTATCGAGCAAGGATTCCACGAAAATAAAACAACAAATTTTTACCCCTCTGTCACCGATCTGTTATCGACCATGCTACGGCAATAATCAAGAACAATAATCTACATGTATTACACGTATCATGCGTATCGTACCGTGACGATTCTGTAACGTATGACGACCACATGGGGGTGTACGCATATATATATAAATAAAGCCGATAAAGCCCTTTGACACCGATCGATATGAGGAAAAAAGTGGCGCGAAAAACTTTCCATAAAACCCTTGGACTCGGTTCTTCAATTCGCGCGCAAAAAAAAAAATAAAAAGAAAATAAAAGACATTATCAACGATATAACGCAACGAGTACCAGCGGCAATAAATTTTCTCGCCATGACGTGTACGTTTCATTTCGCAGGCTTGAGCGAAAGACGGTGAATATTTTCCACGTTTCATTGTAGCCAGTCATTCGCATCTGCTTTTATATTTTCGAGAATTCCTCTCCCAGTCCCAAATTTAAAATTTCAGCGATCCGTGTGTCGCTCGTGAAATAGATATCTACGTCAGGGAGATTTTGCGTGTCGTGCAAACATAATAAACGACACGCGCGAGTCATCGTCGTTATCCGTGCGTGAGTCATTTCGATCGAAATTAGCAGAACGTGTGCACGGAATCGCACGCGAGACCGACGCGTTCCTATTAAAGAGGGCTATTATTGCCGCCACCGCCGCCAGAAGTAAATGCTGAATGATTCAGAAGGGTGCGGAAACATCGAAGGGGTCGTGCGTGGGGTCGACGAAACAAACAGCAAAAAATCAATAGCACAGTAACCGAAACAATGTCTGCTGCGAGTAGATGCATTAATTCCTATTGCATTAATTCTCGAATTTCCATTAAATTTCGTTGATGGATCTTAATTCCATGAGATCCTCTTTTCCAGATCTACGAGAGATCTTTGATGCGAAAATAGATTGTCGAAATGTCACGGTCATTAAGATTAAATGCAAAACTCGCGTCCTATTTCAGGAAATCCGAAGCCATTCCAAGGGCAATTGACATTGGCCCTTTTTCGCGACAATCCAATTGTTTTAGCCGTGCTAGAATTTGGAGAATTGGCACAGATTCAAGCTTCGCTCAGCGCGAATTCCGTACAAGTTCTCGAGGAGATATTTGTCGCCCAAAGATTTCATTAAAGCGAGCACCAGGACTCACTAACTCTTTGTAGTTGATTCATTTATTTCTTTCTTTACCCAATATTTCCGGCAACGAAAATTTCGTTTATTTTACTCTTTCAGCAAAATTTTACGGATGTTTTGCGGATGTTTACAGATATTGTGGAATAGAGGAAGCACGGCGGATACACTCGCCATGCTTGAATAATACACGGTAAACGAATCGAAGCGGTAGAAACAAATTCACGGACAATTTGGCAATATGGCTGCAATACGGCGTGGTCTTGTGACCATTTGTGGTCGGTTCACGCTCGACCCACGTAAAGACTCGCCTTGAACGGCCATTCCCTTAATGCTAAGTTTACCCACGTGCGCGCCTAAGTACGTAGGCAGAAATATGTCGTTAAACCGTATTGTATAATTCCCGCCTTAAGATATACAATAGGTATGCATACTCGATCGTAATAAGCGAGCCCGAGAAGAAAAATGTATAATTAACGAGCCGGTCAATTTTAATCGAATGAAATATACGGTTTCTCGTGGAAACGCGTAGAAAGTACGGCTATCTCTTTGCCAGAGAGACGCCCACTTAAACAAACTGAAAGTCCCAATGTAAGTTTGCGCATGCAAAACCAGACAGTCAGCGCGATAATATTATTTCATTCGCATTTATATCGTAAATACATTCGTTATAACCATTCGTTAAAAAACCCCTGTCGCGAGAATCGCACTTGACACTATCAATTTTTTCACAAATATGGTTTCTTACAAAAAAAAGCAGCAAAAATTATAATTCTATCTAAAATATTTTATTTTGATGGAAAAATTAAAATAAGTAAAAGCTTGGCAATATTGCGAGCAAACGACTATCTATCAATTTTTTCCACAATATAACTTTTTATAAAAAGTAGCATCAAAAAGATTATACAATTATATTTAAAATATGTTATTTTTATGGAAAAATTGAAACAAATAAAACATGTGGTAGAAGAAAAAACACTTTGTGATGCGCGAAGGAAACATGAATAAGACCGAGTTCTCATCATAATTGTCTCTGCAGGAGAAGTAATGATACAACGTCTGAAAACTGCAAGATTGTCATTTACGAGAAATAAGGTCACCATGTTACAACAATAATTGCAACACGTGGTAGTAGTAGTAGTAGTACAAAGTCGATTTACGTTGGTTTATCCAGCGATTGCACGATTCTTACACCGATTCAGCCGACTTTGCATTCCAACCGCAAGGTCGCACCACCATTCACAACTCTTGTCGTGACGTTACCGTGCAAATCTGCATCTCGTAGATGCACACCGGGTGCGTGGGCGACCGAGAGTGCACTCAGGCTGAACGGCATTTTATTTTCGCGGGTGCCGCGGCTATAAAGATTCAACGCTCGCAGACGTCGTAAAGGCGCAAATGAATCGCTGGATAAGAACGATACGAAAAAAAAATTAGAGATTAAGAAGGAGGCTCGTAAAAGGATCGGATATTAATGGAGGAGGATCATCAACGTTATCCTTGAAAACGAAAATTTACGAATATATATATATATATATATATATATATATATATATATATTTACCTGGACATTACTCGGAGTAGCCGGAGCAACTTTCAACACCACCCTTTCGTCTATATGTCGGAGGGACCTCTGACGCACACGCGTCGTTGCACTTGGCACGCGTGCACCCCCGCGCACGCAAACTCGCGTAGCAAACACAATGTACTGGGCGCACGATCGAAAAATGAATTTCGCGTAGAGAAAAATGGGCAAAGAACACCGGGGAGAAGAAAGAGGACGTGGAGCGTGGGTGGGGGAGATGCGGGGGAGGAGGGCCGGCGCCGTTTTTCCGCGGTGCGCGTGAATGGGGAGAGTACGACGTGAATCGTTAGAGAACTACTGGCAGCATCGCGATATAAAGGGCGTCGGGACGCCCGCGTCCGCCGAGTCTGCGCCGTCACGACGAACGTCCCTTTGTCCCCACGAATCTCTCGCCCAGCTCCTCTCTCTCTCTCTCTCTCTCTCTCTCTCTCTCTCTCTCTCTCTCTCTTCCTCTCTCTCTCTCTCTTCCTCTCTTCCTCTCTTCCTCCTCTTTGTCGTACGCAACGCTCGCGCTCTTCCTCGCGTCGCGACGTCGCGTTCGTCGCTCCCTTAAGTGAGAGAAAGAGCTACGCGTCCCCCCCTTCCCGCCCTTCCGCGGGTGAGAGATCGAGATGAAAAACCGGTGCGTCTCCTCTCCGCGTCAGTTCCCCGGAAAAGTTCTCGAGCGCATTAATTGCCGACTAGACGATCCTATTCGGGGTAGAACGCGGCCAATCGTGGGCCGAGCGATAAAAGCGAGAGTTGAAGGGTTGAAAATTCCTATAAACTCTCGGATGCTACAGACACACGAGAATGAAATTGCGGCGATTGATGCGAAGCATACGATTTTGCCCATTTGCGGGAATCGAGAATTGAAGAGATTGCTTTCGACTAACTTTGGTGTACGTGAATGATTTGTATATACACGCAATTATTTGAAATAGAATTTTCAATTTGCATTAATATATTCATACGTCGTATTAATAAAAAAGAGGGGGAATCGTTGGCTGTATTATTTCTATACAATAAGAAAAAGAGATGGACAATAATACATGCCTGGCACTCGCGTGACCAAAGGCATTAAAGTACTCGCGTAATTATACGTCGCTGCAGAGAGGACACTCCACCCTTCTCACGACCTTTCCTCTCTTTCCCTCGCTTGTTTTCAACCCCGTGAAATTCTCAAAACCAAAAGCAACCGCCGTCACTTGCGTTGCAACTACAGTAATTTCTGCCCACGTCGAATGAAGGCAAATGAATCGTTATATGCAGTTATCGCTGCAAAGGTGAACCGAGGCAATTTTTGTGTTCAACGAAAAATAACGAGAATGCAGAATAAGACATCGAAGCGAAAAGGAAAGATTTAGGAAAAATAAAAAATGAAGAAACGTCTCAATAAATCGTAGATGAATTGAGTTGAGGCAAAATATTTGCGATTAATTTCGCGAATATAATAATGACTATTTCCTGCTCTTTTAAGTAGTGACTAAATCGATATATTAAACGGTTATATTATTAATTTTTTTTTTCCTCGCGCAAAGTTGCAACGCTATTGTTAGCGAGACAGGGCAATCACATAGGCAAGTATCGATTTTATAGCGTCAATGAAACTGCAAGAACTGTTCTATTCAGCAACTCTGTCACAGCGTATCTGCCGCAGATAGAAATCTTTCGACGCTTCAGTTCACGTATTGTATAAACGATACGCGAGTCCGCTTTTGCAGAATACACATATATGTACATACATTGCAGACACTGCGTATGTCACGATATAAATCATCGAGACGCGTAATGCGATCGTGATGGCCGACGAGGAATTTGATGATTTATCACACTCGTGTCGTAGTTTTGCTACCGTTTCGGTTGTCAATAGTTCGTGCCGAGTTTGAGAAGCTGGTCGTAAACTACGGGATGTTCGGTGAAATAAGGAACGGCGCGATTAATGTGCCGAAATAAAAAACCTTCCTTGTAAAAACCATCATGACGCGAATAGTTCCCAAGAGACGCTTCTCGGTCCTTTTCCCCCCTCTAGAGATACAAATAGCGTGACCTTATTTTTCGGTTCACTTTTTAACGGGATCCTTCAAAAAGTAATCGCCAAGTTATCTAATGCGTGAAACCATCGAATAACATTTTCATATGAAAGAAAAATTTTTTGATGTAGTTATAAATATACATGGTGTTTCTTAATAAGTGCGAAAAATTTTAGGAAAAAATTAAAGGAGGTTTTTCATATAAACATACTCCTACGTCCCTCCTTGTGAAGTTACACCCCTCCAAAAATTAGATTTTTATTTTTTTCTCAAATTTGGAACAAGTTAAAGAAATGAAATTGGTGGATATTTTTTAGTAAAAAGGTTATTTATTAATATTTTTTCAACCTATTGTTACAAAGGGATGAAACTAGCAATCCCTATTCAATTTTTTATTAGAACTTTTTAATGTTTATAACCCCCCTTAATTTTCGACAAAGAATCATCTCCTAAAATTGTTCGCCCTATTAAGAAACATCCTGTATGTAATTTTCATTATAGGGAATAGATATACATAACATACACGTTGCCTTATTTGACTATTATTCCGACTATTTACGGAACGCCCGATATAGTCAATACACGTGCCGTACGATTTCGTGCGCTCCATGTTGAGTGCGTTAGAAGCGAGACGTAGAGTTTCCCTATAAGTGTTTATCAACCGGTCGTCGAAGTATCTATCACCGTACTCGGCTCGAAGCGTTCCAGATTCGCACGCGCGCCATATTCTACCCGACAAGCGAGCCAAAATATACTATGTACTCTCAATCAGTAATCGATAGTGGCCGCCCCGTTGCAATATTTCGGCCAAGAGACAAACGGCAGCTTTGAGAGACCGCGATCCATTTAGCCCGCAACACACCGGGCTGTTAACCCAGCCCTCTGTGCCCCACCTTGTGTGCGGCACGAATCCTGGTAGCACGGAATAAAAGTAACGCGGTTAAGCTCGCTCTGCTTCACTGTGATTCTCTTTGCACGCAAAGTATAAAGAATTTCTACCACGAAATCCCGGGCGCTTCACAATGGACGCGAAAGTCACTGGAGCAAGAAATGTTATTTCAACATTATATTACCTCGAATAATTATAAATATATAGAGAAGAAAGTACTTTCAGATATAGCAAAATAAAAATATTGAAAAATTATTCTTTTCCATTCTCATAAAATATGTGTAAATTATATATAATGTAAAATATGGAAATTATAATATATAATATAATATAATATTTATTAATTAAAATATAAAATATGTAAATTATATTCTTATAAAATATGTAAATTTATCTACAGCACGTTCAGATGGAAAAATAAAAATATTGAAAAATTACACTTTTACATTATTATAAAATATGTAAATTTGTCTATCGAAAAATATGCGTGTCATTCATTCTAGCGTAATGAATAAAAATAGTGTATTGCGTATGTTTTTCCGCGAGGAAAACAAATCTCACAATCTGACATTAAGAGTCTAATGTATCATGCAGACATCTGTATGTGATTTAATCACAGAAAGGAGGGTCTTCCGAGCAGCGTATATCGTGCTCCATTTCCATATTTAAATCATCGTCCATTTCAGACAGTCGTCGCCGAGGGACTCGAGACATTGTAGTCGGGAAATCATATAAAGCGGTCCATTTCTATCGATTGTTAGTCGCCATTTCCGTCCATGCAACATCGTACGATGATACGATGATATAACTCCAGTCGTTACCTCGAGATTTCGAGATGCCTTGGGAAATGCACTGAAGAGCGAGGCGATGACATAAAAATTTTTTGCACGTGTCAAATAACGCGGCGGTTCGTGCAATTTGCATTTTGAATCCTTCAAACGTCGATTCTCCCGGAGACCCGCTTCCGTTTATCGACCTTTCGGTAGAGACGTTTTCGATCGGTGCACGCGTGTTTTATCTATTCAGACCGCGGTCTAAAAAACCGCGCGTGCACACGCTACTCCTACTCCTAGTGTAAGACACAAAGAAAGCCCTAGGAGAGTTTAAAAGTAGTGGTGGACGGGAAGAAGCTTTTTAGATTTAGACTCTCTAGTCCGTGTGGTCTGCCGGCTATCTATAGAAGCGCATAAGTGAATCGGAGTCCATAGAAATCTCTCTCTTCATCTCTCTCTCCAGACATCCGATCCGTTTAGATATAAATAGTAGAATCTCGAACGCATGGAAAATTTTGCATGAAACGGGAGCAGATTTCCCTTGAACTTTCAATTCGCGACGGCACGTTTGTTTCTAAATACTAGCTGAGCGCCACTGACAGCTACAAGGCGACGATTTTATGCACACATACACGCAGCTGATTGGGAGGAAGCACGGTATTGACAGTAGCAGCAGTGACGCTCCGTGGCTGCGAATGACAACCTTGGCCGAAATGCCGAACCTGCTTTATCTGGTAATGCAATTTACCACGCCTATCGCGCGCAAAGAATTTCCAATTTCTCGTTAACAGATTTCCTTTTTATTCCGTTCAACCTCCCATATTCGTGAACTAAATACAAACCACGTACGTAGCTTGTTTAGTCTACTTATGCACGTGTGTTTGCACGATTCATTCGGCAAATTCGGACAATCATTGTTAAAATGACAGAATCGGCAGAATATTAATTGACAGGATTGACAGAAGTGCCAAGGCTGCGAGAAATAAATTCCGAATGAAATTAAGTCTCTTTTTACGATAGGAATTAATTTTATGTACATACATTTTTTGTAGAACCGTCCAGAGGAGATTGCATCAATTCCAACAATCATTGGATGTCAATTACAATAAATTAATTCGACGTGGAAAAAACATTTGTTAGTCGTAAAATTAAAGGATCTTTAATACGAATCAAGAGCAACATATACTGTTATATTTGACGCTTTATAAATTCCGCGAATAACTGATTTTAATTAAGCAAAGTATAATATAATCTTGTCGCATGCGGTAATGTGAGACAAAAATAGAATTAAAAGTCCAAAGTTCTCTGCAGTGGTCCCCACGAGAAAATAAAAACTATTCATGTCGTTGTCAGAATGAGTAAGAAGGAAAAAGAAAGAGAGAAAGAAATGCAATCCTCTCAGACGATGACAACAAAAATATTTGCACATTTTCTCTCTCTGTCTCTCTTTCTCTCTCTCTCTAATTATCTACATGTGTGTATGTGTGTGTATATTTTTCCTACGCATATGCATCACGTTGATGATTAGTGATTTCGCGACTGTCGATGCTAACCGACACCAATTAGTCACGCAACAGGCGCAACTAATCGTTTCATTGGAAGATCAAAATTGTACTTTGGAACCGTCATGAAAGCCTTGCCTACATCCGATAAAGACGATCAAGAGTCAATCGATGCTTAAATGTTACTCAATGGAGACAAAAAGAGCAAGAGCGGGGCAAAACAGCTCTCGTAGGATGCAATCAGCACCGTGCACGAGAAGAATCGCATGACCTTAAGCGCAATCTTACGGTCATATATGTTGAACGCTCTCAGAGCACCTAGTTAAATCGATCATGAACATAATTAGAATGAATGATATGATTTGAAATAATTACAGAGGTTAAAGTATTCACAATACTTGCATCAGCGATAATGTGCGTCGCTCGCAAAGGAATTAGTTTCTCGTTTTCGAAAAATCTACGACCGCTCCCGTAGGGGACACTGAAGCTAGGACATATAGGAAAACTCTTGTCGTCGTTTAGTAAGCTCGAGTGTGAGCGTGTCATATGAGAGCCTTGTTTTTAACATGTTCGTACCAGATGTAGGAGAAGAGTCGGGAGCGTTGTTGGGACAGCGAACGTTCGCGGCCACTTCTTGGAAACATAAATCTCTTTTCGACCAAGTATTACGTCTTTCCATGTCGTGACCATGTCGATTCTTTCGCTATAGACAAGAAATCACTTGACGGATGTTCACCGCAAAAACCGTTCTAAAAGCATTTAGAAAACATTCTCGAGAAACTGCAAAGCATGCTTCTGTCGAAAAACAGATAAGTTACATTCGTGTATTTCTTTATATGTGAGAGAGAGAGAAAAAAAAGAGAGAGAGAAAGAGGGAGAAAAAATAATTCTTCCCTGTAAATTATTTTTTTCATCTTTGTATAATCTAAATAAAATTAATTAAGCAATTTTAATTATAATTTATAATTAACCTTTATAAATGTCTGCTATGACTCATACTTTTTTTACAACAAAAATCATCGTGTTATTTCAAGGAAAAAATAATTTCTCTTATTCTATTATTTATTACACCTTATTTTTTTTCGCGAATGTAGCAAATTTACAAAACACCGTTTTTTGATGTTTTAACCTCGATGAATTTTAATTTTGATAAGAGAATTGACGTCAAAAAGGAAGAATTGCTCAAGAAAAACTGTTTACGCAGCTGATAAAATTAAAAACGAGACGCTAAGAAATACAATGAGATGTGTTAGAAATTATCAAAAAAGATATCAATTATCGAAAAACATGGAGAAAAGAGTGAGAGAAATTTTGTTGAGAACGCAAAAATAAAGGTTTAAAATTCGTATGATACTTTCGTCAAGCGCAATAAATTGCTGGAAACAATAGGTATACCGGATGCATTCGCGAAAGCGCGCAAATCTGTGTCAAATATCGCCCAACCTTCAAATCGTATATACGAGGGCAACCGCAATTATGTACGAGTTATATTTGGCATGACCGGTCGACCTCGCAATAATGTTGCAATCGAACATTCGCAATTCCTTTTTACGGTAAAAATACCGTGCGACAAAAAGCTGCGCTTTTTACGAAAAAAAAAGAAAGAAAAAAAAAGAAATAATCTCTCGCTCCTCTCAGGTGGCCCGAAAAGCGCCGACACAATCCAGGAATAAATCAAGCGCGTCATTTGCGTCACACACGTGTTTGCTCGATTAGCATTTTGCGAGTAGCAGTAGTTTCGCGTACGTCTCGCGATATACGATACATACAATTGGGAGAGCGAGATAAAGAGCTCTCACGCACACATGAAAAGTTTTCGAAGTTTGGGGGCAGGAAGGACCGGTTCTCTGCAACCCAGATGTATTAAATCACGAGCGTAAAAAGTTGGACGGATTCAAAGGGAACAGATCTAGCAGGTCAATAGGATGCTTCAAGGTCACTGCTTCGGACAGTCCCAAAGATCCTTTTTTTACCGTCGCGATTACTAAGCATTTATATTTATGATGTCTGATTTTCCCTTTTTAAAATCCGTACAAGCTGATTCGTCAGCTGAGAAAACATGTATCGTAACAGTAGTAAAAAAGAATATATATATAATTTTTTTCAAATGCATATTATAAATATTATAAATATTATATTTAATGCTCTTTTAAATATAATATTTATATAATACTTGCAAATATATTATGCAGTAAGTATATATATATAATTAAAAAGAATTTTGCATATATTTTTAAATATATTATAAATATTATATAATAATTATATTATATAATATTAAAGAATATGGAAATAATATCAAATGCATTTTTAAAAATGTTTTTACAAAATGTTTTTTAAATATTATATAAATATACTATATAAATATATACACACGAAATGTGTGTGCTGCGAATTATACGCGTACATTTTTCTAGCGCGTGGAAAAAATTAAAAAAAAAAAAAAAAAAAAAAAAAAAGAATTTTTGTCGACGATATCAAACCAGGAAAAATATATAAAGGGAAAAATTATGTATCCGGGAACTGTCACGGCAAAGATTGATGATGGTAGAAAAGCAACAAAGAATTACAAAGCATCCAATGTAATTGTTAATTATTATTACAGCAAATATGCTAACGACACGTATCACAGTTATATTCTTCCTAGAGTCTATCTTGTGGGAACGTCTTACACATCGGGCGCTTACTCTCTTCCAGATGGACGATACGTGTGTGATTACTTTACCACGTTGTGTCTACTCCCTATATACTCTCACGACAATGCATTAGGGGAATACACAACGCTTATGAGCGCGACCCATACGCATTCGAATTATCCTTATTAAGATATAATACCTCCTAATGCGCGTTTAAATTAACCATGACATCTACAGAGCAGAGGAAATATATTCGTAAAACTTTGTTGAAGAAAAAAAATTGTTATTTTTAATTTTACAATACATATTGGAAAGATAGCATAATAATTCCTCTATTAATTCGCGATATTTGTGATTATTTATGCCAGATGATTTCTGACGATACATTTTAAATTTCTTTTTTCTAACAATCGAAAATTAAAAGTGAGAAACGAGCCGTTGCAAATTAATTTAAAACGTTTAATCGACAGTTTATTACCTCAATTTAATGTCTCGTTCAATCGACTGTTCAATCGTGTGTACATCAAATTTTCGTTTTTTAGCGTTGCATCTGATTACACAATATGCGAGGAGGAAACGAGATAAACTCTGTGCGAAGCTAAATTATAATATATTCCGCGATATTTCGCATCCACATTGGATAAACGCGTATCGCATTATCGACTAGGCTGTTAGCGCAGTCTCTATCTGCAATTCGATGACACGAACACAACGCAAGGTATCCTCTCTCTCTGCCTCCTCCTCTCCTCCCCCGTCTGTCATAGATTATCAATTTGTCTGTTGTACGCGCTTGCAACATTGATAGTGACGTACGCGTCGTCTGTTTCACATTCGCTTTAATAACACGCATTATCGACACGGTGTCGTACACGACAGCACATTAAACATCCACCAGGGATACGTCAATATATACAAACGACATATGAAATAAAACACGCGACTAAGCTTAACGGGACAACTAATCATCGCGACTACTCGTCGACATGACGATTCTCGTATAATATTCTTCATATAAAACAATAAACGAATGCGTCTTTCAAAATTATCAGGCACGTTTAACTTTTTTTTTATAATATCCTTGGCATGTGTGTTGAAATAAATTTTTCTCCAACGGAATATTTTTGAGTAATTAATAATTGAAAATAGAAAAATAAACTAGACACCTGATAAAAATGATAAAATTACATACTTCGATTAAACTGTCGAATAAACATGACGATAACACTGTAATTGAAAATTTATCTAGAGATACGCAATGTTAAAAATTCGTATGATGATAACCTTCCTCGACATTTCCGATAAAGAATCATCGCGGAATTAGCTATTAAGAGAAATAATGCGATATTGAACGCATTAATATAATCTCACAATTAAAGCAAATGAACAAGTGTTAATCCTTTATTTGGCAGAAACAGAAATTGAATTAAAGCTGAAACTTTTATAATCGAAAGAAATGCGAGAAAGCCCTAAAATTGCTAGGAATATATTAAAAGAAATATTTTCGACTTATTTGATCCTATATTTGGATCGATCTGTAGTTTTGCATCGTCGAAAAAAATTGCCTATACTGTGGTGGCTTACGATGCATGTGGTTCAATAACATCGATCAAAATTCGATTGATGGCCAGAAACAACGCATTGCCGAATAGAAAGTCAATCTAACGAGGCACATATCGCGTTTCGTTGCGTACGCGAATTGCGTCCTTCGGTTCACGGATATCACGTCAACTCACTCGCATCATGATATAACTGTCAGAGAATTTGTATGAAAACGCGATCGCTGTTGCAATATCAATCTCGCCGTGATTGATATTTGATGGCTTTTTCTGAGAAGGGGGAGGGGGATGGAGGAGAGCAACGTGACATATTTCGCGACTCCCGGAAGGATGAACCACCCTCCTAATACAATTCACGTTAGACAGCCTAACTAGGGTGGATCTACAGTGAAGATTGAGAAATAAACAACAAATGAAAGGCGACAAATACGAGAGCAAATCGCGGATAAATCGGAGAAAAATTATATTCGGAGCAAAAACGCGCGGGAAAAGGATGCGTGTGGATCCGCCCTTTTATGTCTGTCTTGCATCTCCTTCTTATGCTCGAAAAGCGCGAACTAAAAGGACGAAACGCTATGCTATAATTTTCGTTTAAACAAAAACAGATGTGAATTTCTATAAACTTATCTATTTTTTTCACATTTTGATTTTCTTTTTTATCTCATTTTAAGTAACAAAGTTTAAAAGAAGATGACTAGATGAGGATAAGTATCTTTTGTTAGCTTCCAGAACCGTACTTTTTTTCTCTATCTGACTAAAAAGCTGCGCTACATTTATATTGTTCGAGTATAAAAGGCGTAGATGTGCGTGAAATGCGATCGAGGATTAACGTAATCGTGAACGTGAAGAAAAAATATGGCCACTTTCGCTGATAAATTAATTTCCCCGCGATCGAATCTATTTTTCTTCTCGCAGCCGCGAAATCGTGTCACATACATTCGGAATAAGAAGAAAAAACTACAGACGCGTTGTGAAGGAAGAGAAAAAAAGAGCGGGGAGAAAAATTGTCCCAAGATATATGGAGAAGAAAAAAAGATCCGTACATCCGAGTGGAGAGATTTCAATCCCATCATCAAAATCTTCTCCCTTTCAAAACAAAGGCTCGAGGAAAGAAGGAACGAAGCAGACGCACGTACCTGTCATCGTGCAGACGCTTGAGGTCAGTCATCTCGCGCTCGAACTTGAATTTTGACACCTCGCAGAGCAGGGCGTCCCGTTCGCCGACGACCTCGGCGAGCTCGCGCTGCAGCCTTTCAATTTCGGCGTACTGGCGGCTGATGAGCTGATTCTTCTCCTCGAGGATGCCCTCGACGTCCGAGTCCAGGAGAGCGCCCGGCGGCGGCGCCGCCGCCTCGTTGTCGAGGATTGCGCTCATAACTATTTGTTTACTTTCACCGACCGCGGCCGCGCGCGCGCGCGCGTGTCCCTCGCACTCCCGTCGTATGTGATGCGAAAACGTTACGCTCGTGAGTTTCCACCCCACGTCCGGGAAACGTCGTCCTCTCGACCCCCGCGTAGTTTCACGCGAGAGGCGCGCGTCGTCGATTTACGACGCGCCGCAACGAGTTACGAGACAACATTACGACAACGATCGTACGTATACGCGATCACGTCACTGTAACCCGCGAGACAGCGCCGACGAGGCACGCACGACGCGACAGCCCCTCATTGTACGTTCGCCATATTGCGAGACGAGCCGCGGCCGCGGATCCGCGTTTCCCAACGTCAGTTCGATTCCGCCGGTCCGTCGCGTCAGGCGTGACGCGCATGCGCGCGCCGTCGATCAGCTGGACGCGTGGCGCCATCGCGAGCTCCGCCCCGGTACCCGCGTGCTTTCTGGACTTCGTTTGTCGATTATCGATATTATCGATATTAGCCGATAACAGTTTGACGGAAAATCACTTGCTCTTCTTCGAACGCGATGTTTACATTTATTTCGTAATAACGATCGTCGAACGTAGATCTACTGAAATCCACGTATGCGACAAACATTAATGTTATCGCGATGACCATGAAAGTGATGGATGGTTGGGAAAGGAGGAGGGGAAAAGGCGTGTGCCTCCCAAAGGCCGACGGTAACCTTACGCTTTCATTGCGGTATGGAAACGTGATCGCGAGATGTTAAAGGACGCGTATGTGTTAATGAATATTGTCTGTAATAAACACACGAAGAAAAATTCAAACGTATCGAATTGCGAACAAAGATATTCGTTTTATTCTTCTCGACAAAATTGCGGAAATATCGCTAGCATCCTTTTTCACGGGTATAATTTTAATTAAACAATTTCGAGTATTCTCGGGGGAGGGGAAAAAGAAAATACGCATCGAATCTCTGAGAACGCAAAATTCTAAAAATACGTTTCGCCGTTTTTACAAAGACACAAGGTTGTATAATAATCCCACCAGCGTACTATAGTGTTCGTCTTTACGTTATGTGCAAAGAGACTTAATGTGATGCATGCTTTTGTATGACATGCGACAGTGCATCGACAGGTTATATACAGGTTATATACATTTGTCTTTATTCGCGTGAATAATTTATTATTTCTTGTTATTGTTCTTTCGATTTCTCACGATTAATAAAGAATATCATTACAAAATTCGCAGACTCGACGTACGTTCTAAAGAGAAAATTTCGATTATCCAATTTTTCATGCATTTTTTCGTTGCATTAAATTAAAGAGAATTAATGAAGGAGAATTAATAAGAGGATTTATAAAATATTTGAAATCTCTTTCGCTAGTTGAATAACAAATCTCACACACACATACATATTATTTTGAAAGATTGCATTGTTTATGTTAATGGTTACATAATTGTTGAATAATTTATAATAAATCATAAATGTAAAGTCATATATATGTCTAATAGAAAACATTTTCAAAAAAAATTTAATGTAACGATAAAATATATGCAAACAAAATTATTAATATATTTACTAAAATAATATTTCATTGATATACATATATATTAGAAGATTGTGTCATCAACATTTGAAGATGTATTGTGGCAAGAAGAATTTAATGTATGTCAATTTGCAATGTCATGTATACAAATTCTGTATTCACAATGTGTGTATACCTTAAATTTAGTGTTTGTGTCATGTCTCTGCCATGTAAGATACTGGTTAATGGATAACTAATTCTTTGTGAGTTTGATTGTAACAGTTGCAAGAAGTTAGTGCCTCCTTGAGAAGATTTCTCAAACAACATTTCTACAGCAAGTTGGAGAACGCAGTTAACTGCGAAAAATCATGACTGATATTAATATAGATACTTTAGAAAACCTTATTACATATTTTGCAAAAAACACCTATAAGACCAAGGCTACAGATGTTAGAGTAATTGTTCTATAAATATATTCTACAATTGTACATTCCAATGCTATTAAACTTTTTGTAAAATTAATGATATATATTTTTACAGACTCAAGAAATTATGCAAAGATGTATGTTGCTTGCATCTTTTGATTATGAATATTACATAATTGATAACAGCGAAGGCAATCTCTGTGGACATTATCCTGGATATCTTATAATATTGGAGCATGATAAAATTCGAAGTTCAAAAAAATGTGATTCATCACTGCCAGCGCCACAAGTACGAGAAATACCTGAATTTATACAGTTAAAGAATAATCTCAAGAGATTGATGAGAAAGTCAAGATTTGCAAGATGTCGTTCAAGATTTCCAATACCAGTGATACTTTATAAGGGTAGGCACGTATGCAGATCTGCAACATTAGCCAGTAGCCCAGAAATGATTGGTAGGGCTGGTTTAGCTTTCTTATCCAATTTAACTGGCAATAGTATCAGTTCTACATCGCCAATTCCATTGGAAGACGAAAGCTTAACACAAGTTGCAGAAGAAGTCATGGAAGAATCGAGGCTTATTGACATGAAAAATAAATTTCGGTCTTATGATATAGAACTCCTGAAGACTCTTAATGTAGGAACCATCATTGATTTCATGGTTGAAAAGAAGAAGGTCAAATATGGAGTGGCGTAAGGATGCTATTAATATTGTTTTTTGTTTTTATAGAATAATTCTAAAAGTCTTTGTAATTTCCAAACAAATGTTTGAAAGGAAAAGAAAAACTGAAATTATCTAATTATATGTTTCTTTGATAAATGCAAAAAATTAGTAATATAACTATTAATTTGAAAGAAATATAAATTTTATAATATTATACTAAAAGTGTATAGAAGAAAAAAAAGACGGCTCAAAATTAAGACTATTTCAATAAATAATTAAAAGATGATGTAAATAAAGATTATACTTTGTAATAATATGTTTAGGATAAAACATTATTTTTGAGGAGGGAATTGTATACACATTAGACAATAACTATTCCAATAAAGAAGATTATCATCTTTGCAAACACAGTAAAGTTCCATAATAATAGTTGTTAGCCTGAGCAGTCTGTTTTATTCTATGAATCCACTTTTAGAGGCCCTTAAACAGAGCTCTTTTGTTCGATACTCAGCATAACTTCATCGGAGAAGGTAGACCAGGAGAGAAGATACGACGAGTTTAACCTTATTTCACTGCCATATCCTGGATGTGAATTCTTCAAGGAGTTTAGAGATCAAGATTATCGATCAAAGGGCTTGGTATTTGACTGGTATCAGAATTACGTGGACGCGACAATCTATGTACCTGATGACTTTTTCTCCAGTCAGTTACGAATTAACTGGGATAGATATACAGAATGGGATCTAGTCAAATTAACACAAAATTATTTAAGATTAATATTAAGATATTTGAGCGATAGTAATAATGGAATATTAATTCACTGCATCTCAGGTACAGACATAAAATATTCAATATATTTTATATATATTTTTCTATTAAAATTTATAAAAAAAATACTTTCTAATGAAATTAATATTTTATTTACAGGTTGGGATCGTACACCGTTATTTATTTCATTATTGAGAATTAGTCTATGGGCCGATGGTGTAATTCATAAGACATTAAATTCGTATCAATTACTTTATTATACTATCGCCTATGATTGGTTGCTTTTTGGACACAATTTAGCAGATCGACTAGATAAAGGAGAAGAAATATTCTTTTTTTGCTTTGATTTCTTAAAATATATTGAAACTGAACACTTCAGTATACATAAACGTTACGAGAGAATGCCGAAACTTAGCGACTCGCAACCAGAAACTTTCACGATAAATGGTGAATCGTTTGAACTTATTTCAACTCCTAATTTCAGTTCATCTAGTTCTATTGAACAAAACAGTGAAGATGGTGAAGCAACAACTGTATTTTTCGATAATTTGGATAGTCAAGATGATTCTCGAAATAATGTGTAATTATTTTAATTATTTTTTTTGGGCATTATTGCCAAATGTTAAAATATTATATAATATTATATTGTATTAAATATTATATTATATTGAAATATTATATTTGTTATAAATATCATCTAATATTCTGATGAAACTTATATATATATATCTACATTTATTATAGGACCATTGCACCTGGGATACTTAATGTGTCTCCAAATAAAGAAGATGGTATCGCTCAAGGATTCTCGCGTTTATCTTTGTCCACAAATCGTACATCTCCGATTGGAGTTCCTATATCGCATAATACTCGACGGATACGACAACGAAATGATTCAACATCTTCAGGCGACTCGTGGCAACTGGTAACAGGGACAGGTAGCCTGTGTGGTTCTACTAATGCTGCTTGTATGGACAATGTATTAATTCCTGGTTCAGATTGTAAGCCTTCATGTGCAGCTTGCACAACTCCACGTACATTACAAGGAAATGTAAACACAAATGATGACGAAGTTACTGCCTATGTATCATCCATACAGTGAGTCTTCAGTATAAGTTTTTCGAGTGTTAATTTAATTTTTTTTTAAATATGTGATGTATTATATTTTAAAATGATTTATTTTAGACGTAAAGAGCGATTACGTTGTCTTAGAAATATATTTTGTAAAGCCTACGGACCTCATGGATTTCGATTAAAGGACGAGGCAAGTGGAATTAGTCAATATCTTGGAAATATTGTTGGAATGACTTCGATTCCACGCACATCTCATAATTAGACTAAAATATTGTTATTAATGCTTTCTAAAAATATGAATTTATAGTCGATTTTCTTTATTCTAAAATTACATCAAAGAAATCCGAGTATTTTGAAGTATTTTCCTTCAATCTTTGCTTATTTTAATGAGAGAAAATATAAAAAATGAGAAAATATATATTATATTCATTATATATATCTAGGATGATTTTTCCTTTAGCAAAATTTCGTCCGAAGTTTAGTTTTTGAATCATTAAAGGAAGTAGTTAACTTATGACGGGTTGGATACAAGAGACAGGCAAGGGAGCGATTCACCGTCAGATGCGGGTGCTTGTAGTCATTATTACTCTTACTTTAATAATTATTTACTTTTTATTATTTAAAATTTTGCTTTAATATTTTTTTAAATTGTAGTTTTTTTTTTAATAATTAAAAGTGTAAATAATAATTAAAGTAACAGTAATGATTACAAGTAATAATGACTACAAGTGAGTGAGCAAAGAGAGAGAGAGTGAGAATGAAAAAACCTGTTATAAGTTAACTACTTCCTTTAATAATTCAAAAACTAAGCTTTGGATGAAATTTTGCCAAAGGAAAAATCATCTTAGAATTGATTCAAAGTCACTTCAAGAACAATAGGGTTATTTTAAATAAGGATATAATTATAAATATATTATTAATATATATATTATTATAAATATATTATTAATATATAATTATAAATATATTATAAATACATTATTATTAATATATTATATAATTATATCGTTTTTTTTTAAGCTAATATGGTCGTGCTGATACATTTTCCATTAAAGTATCAACTTAAAAGAAAAACACTAATATAGAGAATTTAGGATAGAGAAAATTGACTATATTATTAATAATTCTTATATTAAATTGACAATTTTATAATCTAAAATTTATATAACATGGAAATGTACATTATTGTTTTTCTCAAAAATGTTATATACAACATATGTGCAAATAACAGAATAAACTCAATATTTTTGTACATGTCTTATATAGAGTGTATTAATAGAGTTTTATCTTTTTTTCTTTCTATACAAAATTAGTAAATTAATATAGTAAATTAATATTTATTAATATTTAATAATGCATAAATTTAATTTACAGAACATTTAGCATAACACCATTTTAAGATCTAAAATACTTTGAGATCTTAATAAATTTTCTAAACAGAAAGATAAATAAAATAACTTCTTACTGAATAGATTTATTTCATTTTAAAAGTACTTTTATTTTTAAAATAATTAAAAAGATATATTAAAACTCTTTTTACATTTTATATACGTATTCAAAGAATATAATTAACTATCACAGAAAAAATTATCAGAAAATTATAGATTCATTAGATGTATAATTCTTGATGGTGGTACATGTTCTCTGCAATATGGACATTGTGGTTTAACACGTAACCATTCACTGAGACAAGTCCAACAAAACAAATGACCACATAATGTTGCAGTTGTTGCTGTTGCTTCGAGGCATAATTGACAACTATGACTATTACATTTTGTATTAGATACACTTGTGATTGAAGAATCTTGTGTTATGCTATACTGCCAAGTTCTTAGTAGACATTGAATTAGAGTAGCAATTCCTAACAACTTTAATCCCCAGCTGACGGTATCGACTGGTCGAGGACCGTGAACCTTTAAATCATTTCATAGAAATAACAGTAATAAGATTATGATATCGTATATTTTTAGAGTTTACCTTTGTATGATCTAATCCTGCAATTCTTCTACCCAAACTATAGTATCTACCATATATATAAAATAATCCTTTGTGGAATAGCACTATTATAGGTATCATAGTACGTAATTTGGTCAAAAAAGTATTAAAAAATGTTATCGCTGTTGGTGTCAGCTGACTATGCGGACGATTTACATACATTTGACACTGTCCTAATAATTTGAGCAACATTCTTTCCCCGAGGCATTCCAAAATTGCTGCTAATATCCTGACCTAATACAAAAAAAATTTGGAAATTAATTAAAATCTCTCGTAAAACATATGTCATAATAAACTTTCTCATTGAAACGTACAGTTAATGTCGGAACTTTGCGCGCCTCCAAATTAGCTTGTACTATACCGGTGTATTCCTCGCCCAATGTTTGATTTCCCATCCCCGAAGTGAAAACAAAATATACTAATTTGAGAGGAATGTCGGATTGAATGCATTGGAAAAACGTTCTGTGTACTCCAAAATTTTGCAGTGTCTCGGATAGTTTCTGTCTCAGGTGTTTCACAAAATCGTCGTCCCGTTGATGCGATCGCAATATCTCCGCTTGACTCGCGCATTTTAACTTGCTAGGCCACTTTTTAACGGTTCCCATTTTTCTCATTTATTATATTGTTTGTTATGATCGAATACGTGACATAAAAATTATGCAAAGTCATGCAAGAGTTCCGACAATGCAAAATCATTTCTCCTCTCTCATTTCTTGCTCTTATGGCAGTGATGTCAAACGGAGGGATTTTTTCGCGCATGCGCAATAGCACAAAAATCATATGATATTATTAAGTTCATCATTTAGAAAGAAAACAAATGATATAAAGATTGAAATTTTTTTATCAAATTGCATAATATTCTATCGCAAATTGTTCAAATAATCGATAAAAAAGCAATCTTGTATTCATTTTGATTAATTGGTTTCAACACATTATAAAAATGATAAAGATAAATTACAATTCTCTTGATTCTAATCTAATAATGTAATTCAATTATTACATAATGATTCGTCGACGAATTATCTGATTAATCAAATTTTCCAATCTTAATTTTTTAATGGATAATCTGATGCGGACTTTACACCTTTTTTTGTAATGTAAGACCGACATTACATTTGTCGTACGATACATTTTTTTAAACATATTGATTGGCTGCAGAATAGAAAGTTTCTAAAGACTCAAAAAATTATTATCCCGCAGCCAATCAATGTGCTTAAAAAATTTGTCATACGACAAATGTAATATCGACCCAAAACAATATCTCGATGTAACGTAGGTTGGTTACAAAGATGGTAAATCAGACTCTCGCTCAAGTCTCAAGTGTCTCTATCACAGCTGTTCGCTGTGTCGGAGCGGTTGCGTTTGACAGCTCGGCTTTCCAATCGGTCCCTCTCTCCAGGGAGAATCGAAGCTATTAAAATTCAAGATCTCTGTACCATATTTTCCATCAAAATCGTCAAACGCGACGATTTTATACGAATTATGTATTATATACATCGATCAACATTGACAGATGTCTGAATTAATGTCGATTAATATAATGCAGTCGTTTGGCAGCAAACGGATGACATGAGACCTGTGCATATCGTGATGAGGAACTGCGATATTATTAAGCGCCGGGTGGGATATTTGTCGTTAGCTAAAACGAAAAATGTTCGTCAAAGATCCCTGTGGCATCATATGCATTATCGTCACCTACATAGCAGTGTTTTACGCCGATTACGTTGTGGTACGATGGATCGTGTTGCATACCATGCAAGACAGGTTCGTATAGCAAGAGAGAGAGAGAGAGAGAGAAAATTAACATTTAAATATTTTCAGCGCATAATATTATGTCATATTTTACACAACACATACTTAAATTTGGCTTATAGATATAGATAAAATATTTGAATATATATATATATATATATATATAAACTTGAAAATCTTAAGGATTACATATACAAATTGTTAATATTATAAATTGAAACAAAGATTTAAATATAAAAAAAGAGAAAATATTATATAATGGTTTTACTAAAAATATCTAAATAAACTATATATTCTTCTCTTTTAATTAAAAAGAATTAATTAAAATTATTACAACATTATACTTCTTAGATTTATATACTTTTAAGACATAACATATTTTTAGACATTTTACGCATTTTATAATGTATATATATATAGATATTATTATATTATTATTATTATTTTTTAATACAACATTATTCTTCCTTAGCTTATGGGGTCCTTTCCATGTAATAGCATTCAACACTGTTGTACTTCTTTTAATGATGGCGCACTTGAAAGCTGTCTGTAGTGATCCTGGAATAGTACCTTTACCACAAAATAGAATGGACTTTTCTGATATTCATGTTTCCGGAGGTAATGATGATCACGAGGGAGATGAAAAAGATGATTGGACAGTATGTACTAGATGCGAAACATATAGACCACCTAGAGCACACCACTGTAGAATTTGCAAACGTTGCATCAGAAGAATGGATCATCATTGTCCATGGTAACCATAAATTCTTGTTATGGAATAATAATAATATATGAAGATTCATGCAATATATAGTAACTTTAATACAACCCTTATAGCAATGCTAATATATCTAGTAAATACTAATAAATTTAGTCCTATATAATCCTTATAAATATTAATTTACAATATGTATTAAATAAGATTTATGTATTTTATTACATAAATTCTTATAATTGAATTTTTAAGGATCAATAATTGTGTCGGCGAAAGGAATCAAAAATACTTTATACAGTTTCTGGTATATGTTGGTGCATTAGCTATATATGCTATTATTTTAGTTATTGTATCATGGATTTATGACTGCCCGCAATGCAATAATGATATTGCAATCAAACAAAATCGCATGTATGTATCGATATATTTACAAACGATTTTCTATGAAAACTGACAAGCCTATATATTAATATGTATTGCAGTTTACATTGTGTGATATTAGTTTTGGAGTCTGCATTATTTGGTATGTTCGTCATAGCAATTCTGGTGGATCAGTTTCAAGCGATTCTAAGCGATGAAACCGCTGTGGAACATGTACAAGATATACACCAGCGTTATCATAATAAGAATACACCACGAACATTTACGCTTTTGTCCCAAGTGTGTGGCAAGAGTCATCCAATATTTTGGTTGTTGCCTTGCCACAATCCACCACGTTATTCCTTCAGGAAAGATGCGTATTTAATTGATCACGAAGTTTAAGATTAGACAGTAAAGCGTATTATATCTGCACAGTATTTTTTTCTTTTGTATCATCTTTCTATATTTCTTAGAGCGATTCTTTCCTTAGATTATTAATTTAATATGTCTTTGTAAAGATTATATATTGACGTTATTATAGATTTGAGACTGTAGCTATAATTTTTCTACAGTGCAAAAATAAAATATTTATATATCATTATGAGATGATTAATACATACATACATGATACATACACACACACACACACACACACACACATATATATATATATATATATATATTTATATATATATATATATTTTATATATAATATATATATATATATAAAATTATTGATACATATATATTTCATTCATGATACATATATATATGTATAATAATAATTATTATTATATTAGATGTATTTATACTGTAAACAAATAATAGCTTTAATTAATATTGTTTATGTTGTAATATACACATGTGGTAACAATATACACATGGAAATGTAATCTATATTTTTTTTATGTCAATAAACTAATTTTTTTATCTTTTAAAATTGATCTAGATATCTATCAGAATGAATGATATTTCAAATAATATACAAGAATGTCAGTTCTTTAATTTAAAATAATTATTGCTTGAACTCTTCATCTCCTTTGCCTAGTAATTTTTATTTGCTGTAAGAATTGTATTATAAAAAGAAATTTACTATTAAATAATATTTAATACAATTTTTATAATTTTAATAAATTTTATCATATCTAACATTATTGTATTATTAGGCACTTATATTAATTAATAAAAATTTTAATTAATATTAATTATATTTTGTTGCTAAGGAATTATTTAATTATAACAATATTTTGTTAATTAAATTTAACAAATTAAAGTTTTTATTTTAATATATTATTGAGACACACATATACAGTGATTATAAGTACAAGATATCAATACTGATCATCATTATTTTGAATACTGTCTCTTTTTGTTTAACTTTTGTTTATGAAATTTTTCTCTAATTCTATATAATGAAAGATATATTAAAGAAATACTAATTTTATATTAGTTCATTTTGTACATTTCTTGTGCACTTATATGTTAGAATTGCGTTCAATTTACTTGTCGGAGTAAGGCATTTGATTGACCAATCAAAAGCAAGATATTTTAATCCTGATTGGTTGATCAAAATTTTAGACGAGTACATTTTCGATAGTTTCTTTTTTGTACGTATACTAATGGAGAATTTATTTTTCAATGTTACTAGCCCTGAATCTAGAGCTTCGTATCTCAGTTCAGAATCTTATGACCGTGTTATTATTTATCAATTTATTTCTTACACATTTAGCTATATTATATATAGCTGCATTAATAAAACTGGCAAGTGCAATCATCGATTTGTGACATTAAATATTTCTGATTTTTTCTTGTCCAACATTTTCCATATGAATGAATAATTTGATATTACATTATACAGTTTTTTTATGTTATGATAATACCGGTTGGTCATTTTCCTATCGAAGATATTTCAAAATAAAAGCAAATATATAATCGATCATTTTATTTAAATTATTAAATTAACAAACATGAGTAATAGTATTAGGACTGCAGTTTTAAAAAAGGTATTCTTTCTTTTTTTTTATTATAAAATGAAAATTTTACAAAAGTTAACTGGAATTTCTTTTGATATACTCGATTATATTTCTATTGTATTTTCAGATTACAAGATCTTTACAAAGTAATAAGAGTTTAAACATATCTGATATTGCATCTTACTTGCATTTTACAACACAGAAAACAAATGGAATCTATTCCTTTTTACTTCCATTAAAAACCAGACAATATGATATACAAAATAACATACAAAATATCATAGATAATGATCCAGATAGTATTTTTAATATCAGTACAGAAAACAATGTAATAGCTTTTAACTTTACTAGAGAAAAGTGTATTAAAGAAATTTTGGAACATAATTGTTCTGCAGTATCAGCTCCAGCTTTTGTCAATAATAAGAAAAATATCATAGTGGAGTTTAGTTCACCTAATATTGCAAAACCCTTTCATCTAGGACATTTAAGATCTACAATAATAGGAAATTATATTGCTAATATCAATAGCTTTGTAGAAAATAACGTCAAGAAAATAAATTACTTAGGTGATTGGGGTACGCAATATGGTTTAATTCAGTTAGGAATTGATATGGTAGATATTAGCGAGGATGAAATGAAAAAGAGTCCTATAAAAGCGCTATATATAGCATACATTACTGCCAATAAGTTGGCTGAAACTGATTCCTCCATATTAGATCGTGCAAGAAAAATATTTAATGATTTGGAAACTGGTATAGGAGTCACATGTGAACAATGGAAAACATTTAAACAGTACACTATTGAAGAATTGAAAAGGACTTATGGTAGAATTGGTATCACATTTGACGAGTATCATTGGGAATCTATGTACAATGCCAAAAATATGGAGAGATTAATTACATTAATGGAGAAAATGCAATTATTAGTAACAGATGAACAAAATAGAAAAGTTGTGAATCTAGATAATGATAAAATTATTCCTTTAATCAAAAGCGATGGTTCTACCTTGTACATAGCTAGAGATATTGCTGCAGCTATTGATAGATTTGAAAGGAATAATTTTGACTGTATGTATTATGTAGTGGATAATACTCAAGCTGAACATTTCTCGAACTTGTTGGAAATATTAAGACGAATGAAAGTGCCATGGGTTGAAAGATTGAAACATATAAGATTTGGTCGATTACATGGTATGAGTACGAGAAAGGGAAATGTAATATTTCTAGAAGATATCTTAAATACTACTAGAGATATCATGAAGCAGAAACAATTAGATTCATGTAGTAAGTTAATATGAATATTACTTTGACTAAACTATAATCCAATCTTATCTATAGTTCAATTTAATTATCTTGCAATATTTTTCAGCCACCAAAATTCAGTTAGATTCAACAGATAATAGCTCAGATATATTAGGCATTTCTGCAATGATAATCAACGATTTGAAGAAAAGACGACAACGAGATTACACATTCGATTTAAATGCAGCATTTGATGTAAATTTCTTATCAAAGTGTGTGCATAATTACTTAATTTTATATTCAATATATAATTTGGTTTAATTTTTTTTGTAAGGTCAGTTGAAAGGAGACACTGGCGTGAAGCTGCAATATACTCACTGTCGACTCATTAACTTAAAACGCAATTGCGGCGCTGTCTTACCTTCGGAATGCGAACCAAGCCTTTTACGAGAAGAAGTCGTCGATGAATTAATCGTATTAATTGCCAAATTCGAAGAGATAGTATTAAAATCGTACGAAGAAATGGAACCATGCATATTAACGGGATATCTCTTCCATTTGAGGTAAGTGTGTATTTGATATCAAATATTTACTATAATTATCTAATTGTGATAAATTACTTTTTTTATACAGTCACGTAATTAATAAGGCTTTCAAAACATTGAAAGTAAAAAATGAATCATCTGACGTTGCTAGTCAAAGATTGCTTTTGTTTCATGTTGCTAGAAATATTCTTGCACAAGGTATGAAATTACTTGGTCTGATGCCTCTGGAGGAAATGTAACACAATGAAAAGATGGTGAGTTAAAACACAATGCATTGTTTTTAAACTTGTTGTCATTGTGAAAATTATATATTGCAAAATATACGCACAGGGTAACTTTTTTTTAGACAAAGTATGTAATATTTTTCGAGATAATTTCTGTATACGATTTTATTGTATAACAGCAATGAAATTTATTATATCACATTAGAATAAGTAAATTAACGTTTGTTCCAAGTAAACTTTCTCCTGGCACCTTCCTGACCCCACTTCTTCCTTTCGCGCCTTCTCCAATCTCTCGTTAAAAGTCCAGCTATTCAAAAATAAATATAATTTTCTATTATCTAATATAAATTTAATTCATAATAATAGTTTCAGAAGGTACAATATTAAGCAAATATACATTATACATTAAAATATTTGCACATGATTTCACGTATCGATTGTTCCTTACCAACTCGCATTTTTTCGATCAACGATTTGTCTACAAAGCTGCGTAAGCCCCATGCGATACCCCAACGTACAACGCCACACTGTCCAGTAGGCCCTCCACCCTTAATTGTAGCCTCGATGTCTACTTTATTGCTCATATTTGTAAACATTAATGGAAATATAATCTGTAACAAATAAAATGTAAGGAACATTAGAGATAATTTATTTAAATTCAAGTCTTCTTGAAAATTTTTTCAATCACATGTAATAGTATTTCAGAATTATCAGTCACAAGAACAGATACATCTATTACAAAGAAAAGGAAATATGAAGAGAAATAATGAAAAAAAAAATATTAATAATGGATGGTAAAATAATTCAGGAATAACTATCTATAAAAGATGAATTATAAAATTAATGCATCATCGAGCATATCGGATCGTACCGGAATCAAATCATCCGATTTACAACGAGGGATATTGTTCCTTTGCTAATGTTGCTACGATAGTTTCCAGCATCTTATTCATCTCTAATAATTGCACTCTTAACAATTTTACAGCATCTTCATTCACTTTCATCGCAGTGATCAGTTTTTCAATCGTCGTTTGTAAAACGGCATCGGAGACCTCGTTGTTTTGCCGCTGCTTCAACCAAGCAGCGTGATCGTTCAGATTGACGTCGTCGTTCGCCAAGGGGATATTTTTCTGCGCTATTTCATAAGCGGCCTTCATTATATCTTTGGGTAGTCGCTTCTCGAGCGGATTAAGCGGTTTCACCACGAGTACATGTTTCCTGTTTTCAACGTCGATCTTATGATCCGACAGCCACTTGCGGAAAGCGTACGGAATTGTAGTGTTATGCAGGACCATCTCTGTGAAAAGAATCATCTTCGTTTGCCTCACCAGTTTCGTAAGTCCAGCATGATTCCTTAGACCCTGTATATCGTGCACGGCGATACCGACTAATAAATTCATCAGAATCACAGTAACGAACACTATAAACAATGTGAAAAGGATTTGCGAGCACACTGATAAAGGATGATAAATGATGAAGGAACCGCCTGTCGTCGATGAACTGTCCGCTTGATTGATGAGACCCTCAAAATCCAGTTCGCCGGCCATCATTGCCAGAACCTTGATCAGACCAGTAAAAGGATTACCAAAAGCGGGGTCGCCCGCGAATATTACACAGAAACTGATGGTAAAGCCGATCAGTAGCCCGGAGTATGCTAGCAACAGCTTGGCGAATTCAAATTGGATGTGCGTGAACATGGCAACGTAGGTGCCGAAGGCTGGTAATTGGCCCACCATCAGCATCAGGTTGGTCCAGGCACAAAGTATAGCGAACGCGCCGACGTAATTCTGCCAATCGTAGGTACGTCCCGTATAAATAAAGGACGTGACAAACACGCTTATAATCACCACGCCATCCAGGATATTGTCGATATTGATGAAGTATTGTAAGGCTGACTTATAGACCATGAAGCCGAATATTTTCCTTGGTATGGTGATGCACGTCAGTACTAGCGCGAGATACCATTGAATTTCGATGAACGGTTTGCGGAAAAGGAAATCAACCGCTCGTTTGCTATCGCATATCTTCGGACTGTCGGTGGTGACTTCGTGATTATAACATTTGTACGCTAAAGCGGTCAGCACGTAAGTAGTCATGCATATCACTGTCATGGCATATAGAAATATGCGCAGCAGATAGAGTTTACGTATCTTCTCCCACTTGAGATGTAGAAAAGCCATAACCAATGGATGCGATAGAAGATCCTTCCGATGCTCCTGCACGAAAGTATTTATGAAGCTTGTTTCGCACTTACTGTTGCTAGGAAAGAGAATGTCAAAGTGCAGTCGCATCTCGAACTCACGATTATGCGACACCGGTCGAGTCAGTCTGATCGAGGCATCCAATCGTTGACGGAACACATGCACCGACTCGGGAATCTTCTTCAGCACGACGTTCAGAGCAGACAGTCCGGTGCACGTGGTTGCGCTGATGTCAGCGCCCGCCCAGATAAGTGCGTCGACGCATCGTGATTGCTCGTTTAATGCAGCGATGTGAAGAGGAGTAAAGCCGGTCCGGTCGGCCGCGTTTACAAGAACGCCGTGTTTCAGCAACAGCTGCACCAATTCGATGGAAGAATCGGTACTCATCACGGCGAAGTGTAATGGCGTCCTATGCTCCCTATCCACAGCGTTGACGCTGGTCGGCATTGATGACAACAGTAGCTCAACGCATGGTATCGACTGTACGAAGCAGGCCACGTGTAACGGCGTCTGACCCAGATGATTCTTCTCAACGACGCTGGCTCCGTGTTCGAGAAGCAATCGCACCGTTTCCACCGCTTTCGCGCGTACAGCACTGTGGAGAACTGGCTCGATCACCTCCTGACAGATGTAATTGAGCTTGGCGCCGTTGTTTAGCAACGTGGTCGCGACTTGCCAGTTGTTGCCGAGCGCCGCGAAATGAAGCGGCGTGAAATGGGTGATGAAACTCTCGTAGTTGACGTCGGCGCCTCTCTTTATCAAATATTCCACGCAATCGACTCTGTTGCCCAGCGATGCGGCCAGGATGGCATTCATGCCAGTACGCGACTCTACGTAGTCGTAATGCGCGCCAGCGTTCTCCAGCTCCGGCAGAAGATGCAGCAAACCGCGATAGGATGCCCAAACGTAAGCGACGTTCCGTAATCGTTCGCTCTTGCACGCGTCTGGCAGAGCACGATTTTTCTCCATGTCGAATAATAGTCTAGTCTCTGTCGGATCGACGATAGACCATATCGCCGATCTTAATTTTGTACCGTTCACATAGTGATTCTTACAACATTCCAGATTATCGAAGAAGAGGGACTCGTCGGCTGGCGGCGGCACACCGGCATCGATCTCGATCTGCTTGCTATCGGACTCTGATGCCGACCTTACGCCATCGATCGTGATCTTTTGCGAACAATCCTCCGGCGAATACGCGCATCTCAAGGATCTGTAGGTGGAAGCCAATCTCACAGAGAGCGAATCATCCTTGCGATGATTGTTGAAGCTGGAATAGAGACGTTGTCTACCCTCGTCGAGAATAATCGGCAATCTCAAAGTGTTCGTCTTGAGGTCGTTCGTGTTTTTTGCTTCTTCCACCGAATCTCGCTCATTTTTGTGCATCCTGGCGCGAATCAAGATTTATTTATGATCGAGGATAATTTTGCCGAAAAATTAAAATTATATATTTCGCTTCTCCCCTATTTTTTCGAGCCAAGTTCGAGGATATGTATTTTTTTATTCGATCTTTTTCTTTATTCTTTTTTATTTGAATCATTCGCGATCTAGTGACTTGATCGTTGGTATTTTTACAATTGGTATTTTCCTGTTATTTCAGCTATTTCCACATTCTCGCGGACAAAGATTTCGTATCTTATCTCATTCATTTGTAATTATAATAGTCCTGTCATCTCTGTTATTCCACGTGTCAGAATTATTTCAGTTACCAGTATTATATTTAGTTTCCGACGTAAGCATCCATAATCGAGCACCAATTAATATCGATGATTCGCGCAAAGAGGCATTTCAATTATTCATTTGAGCTGCACCGATTTAATCATGACTTCACCTGGATTACTTAATAATATTTCGCGGATAAAATTATTTTTTTTTTAAGTTCCTATTGTTGCTGATATATTTTTCCCTGCTCGCGAGAATACATATCTTTTCATTAACGAAATAATATATTGTATTCACATGTTTAATTTTCGCGATTATATTATATAAGCAATCTTTCCTCTTGTTTGTATTAGTAGTATATAATATTTAGTTAATATTTAGTTAATATTTAGTTAATAATTTTTCGTTTACTGAAGGTTCAACAGAATCGACTAATTTTAAATGTATTATATAAAAAAAATATTCACTGCATTTTAACGTGTCAAGACTCTTCAAATGATAAAAATTCAATTGTCAATCAATTGTCTTTCACAAATATTATATTCTCCTCTCTTCTCTTATTATCGGCTTCATATATAGTTGCTACTTTAACGCTCCCGCTTTTGGAAACCCGTATTTATAAGAGTCTAAAAACTGACCGAGAAAATTTAAATCCACTTAAAATGCAAAGACGGGCGTCTAGAAGGATTTCAGGTACATGTCCTAACATGAAAGAGATATGTATGTCCACTTGAAATGTCTGTCATTCTCGAGTTATCTCTATCGTTGCACGTTCGACGATTTCGCTAGTATTACACACGGACTTGACTGGTTTGTATGATTGCACTACACGTACTGCACAACGCATTTTACTCTGCGTACATATCTGTCGGTTGGTCGATTGTGCGTGAAGAATTCGCGAACAGGGAGGTAGAAGCGCTACGGATAAAATATATAAATATAAAGAGAAATGTAGGTTGATATCGAGATTTATTTCTTGTGCACACATGATTAAACTGTCCTAAATTCCGGATCTAGATAATGCTGGAAAAAATCATTGGAAAGTCGTTTGACTTTCATTCTGTAGCGTTAGATTTTTTAACATTATTATTTACATCTGTTATCGTTAAGATAAATAAGATAATTAAGAGAAAATATTCTCTTAGATGCAGATATTTGCGTTCTTAATCATAATGTAATGATAAAATTATTTTTCTTGTTGAAAATCAATGAGAATGAAGGCTAAATGTATAAGATAAGAAGACTATGATATCTTTATGAAAAGTGTCTATGGTACATAAATTGAATTCGCTAAATACATTAATCATTGTGTGGCAAAACCACAATAGTTTTAAATAGCTCATAAAATTTAAATGGCTCATTCTTCATTCAATATAATTGAATATTTTGAAAATCCAGCAATAAATCAATCATCATTTGCATTATTCCCGCTTCCGTTTAATCGGTTGTTCAATATCTTCTTTATTCAATTCTTTTTTGCAGGAAACATTTTGTATTCTTTTTTTCTTTTCTCCTTTTTTTTCTCTCTCTCTCTTGCAAAGCGCCGAGTTTTTTTATAATTTCTCGAATCTGAACTGCGTATATATCTAGTTGAAGGTCTTTCACCGCATGATCGCGAATATATGACTGATTTACATAATTTTTAATTTTGTATTCATTTTGAGTATATTTGCAAAATCTCTGCCAAGATATTTTCGAAATTGATATACGAAATCACTGAGCATGAAATATGTATATTTCGTATTAGTATTTGTTTTAATAAAAATAACATTTTTTTCAAATTCAAGACACGAAATAGTTTTACATCGCGATAATTTTATTAAAGCCGACAAGAGAATCCTTCAATCTCACGACGCAATAAAATATGTAATAAATTTTTTACAACTTTTTTTCTAGTCAGCAAACTTTGAGAATTAAAAGATAATCAATTATATGATGAATAAATTCGACAGATACAGCATGGAAAATAACGTGGATTCAAAGTACAAAGTTCAATACGTTTTTAAACTTCAGCCTCTACATTCTTCTTCAAAAGATGAATCTATAATTCAATGTCCTCGTTTTATCTCGTTGTCAGGTTTCCTATTTCGAAAGTTGAGATTGAACGAGAGAATTTATGCATAACAGAACCGGTTTTTTGACAGTCTACGCGTACCGTTAGCATCATACATGTATTCTTCGAATCTGATCGAAAATCTTAAAGAACTTGACTATCGAGAGATTTGAGGCTTTCTTATTAAATTTAATCAATACAAGTTTAACTCGTGTAATAAATCTTGATGGAAAATACGCAACAATAGCCCGTATATACTATTTTTATTTAGATTTGTGCTAAAATTGCAATTTTAAAACTTTCTCTACTGAAGAATATAATTATATAATAATAATTATATGACAATATGACAATAATATATAGAAAGAAAAATAAATAAAAAAAGACAATTAATATTGAAATATGTTAAAAATATGTAAAAAACAGATGTACAGCCACAAAAATTAAATCATACCGGTTTCAAAATAATATACTGGGCCGGTTAATTATATATAGATATTGAATTCAGAAATAAAGAATTTTTTCTGACGAATCGAACATCTTATAAAAACCTGCACATGTGGAGGAATGTTTAGAATAACGTAAATTGTCCTGTTTTCTCTAAGGTTTTCTCTAAGGTCTCATCAATATACACATGTTAGTATTCGCGTCATGAAATCTACGTTTTTTTGTAGATTAGAAGTACCAAATACATACTAAATATTTGAAAATACATGTATTTTAGAAAAGTGGAATAGAATTCTTTTCTCTCTTATGAGGAAATATCTTTTATAATTATTGCGTAAAAACAAAGTAATTTATTTGTATTTATTATGCAAATAGTGTTTCTTTAAATATAAAATTCATATATAAGGATGAAATTAATACGGTTGATAATGGACACACGATCACATTTATATCAGAAATAAGACAACAAGATTGATAAGTATTTTCTGGAAGATATAAAACGCATAAAAATATCATAAAAATATCAATTCTGCGATATTTTAATTATTCATCGTGTATTCATTCTCGAATCCCAAATTTCAAAGCGGAAACTTGAAGCGGAATATTCATTTGGAAAATATTTTAGAATATAATTTTATCGACAATTTTATTTATTTATACCCTTCATTTTTACAAGTTCTCGAAGGAGAGTATGATTTTTCTCGCAAATTTCTCTGAGTTCCGCGATATCATCCTTGAATTTATTGCAATCCTGTATCAGCATATCCTCATCGATACCACGACGACGACACGCGTTCATATCACTTTTAAAATACGCTTTTGCAAAATAACTTTTCTTGCGTATCGCGGAGAAATTGTTCTGACCGTCTCCTTCCTTGGCGATCTTGTAAGAGGCCGAGAGAACATCGCGCGGTAATCTCTTCTCCCTGGGGTTTAACGGACGAACAGTCAGGACGGCACGTAAAGGTGATGGTAAGAGCAATGTGGTCCATCGGAAGAACTTGACAAAGCGTTTCGATGGCGTAAATCCTAGAAAAATTGCCACCTCCACGTCATGAATCAATTTTGTCTGACGAACAAGTTTTGCAAGACCGGCCGTTTTTTGCAGGCCTTTGATATCATGCACAGCTATGCCGATCAATAGATTCATTAGCACGATCGTCACAAACAGGAGGAATAATACGAAAAGAAGTTGGACTGTGATTTGTCCCAAGCCGAATGATTCTTCGAATTTGTCGTAGCGTTTGGTAGATCCGAAGAAGAAATCTTCGAAGTTTAACTCGCCGGTCATCATCACGAGGACTTTCGTGAGACCAATGTGTGGGCTCTTGAACGACTGGGTACGAGGAAATATTACACAGAAGCTCGCCGTGAAGCCTACCAGCAGACAGGCGTAGGCTAGGAGCAGTTTAAATACTTGTGCCTGAACACTAGTAAACATAGCGACATATGCGCCGAATACCGGTAACTGCCCGATCATTAGCATTAGATTGCTCCAACCGCAGAGCACAGCAAAGGCACCCAGATAATTCTGCCACTCGAACGTTTCTTTTTTATAGAGGAATGATGTGGCGAACACGCTGACTATCACAAACCATTCAACCAGATTTTCGATTTGCAAAAACTGTCTGACGGATTGATAACTAGGAATGACACTCACTTTGCGGAAGGCTTCCAATATACTGAGTATTGCCAACACGTACCACATACTTTCGAGTAACTCTGTTTGTTTGGGAAAAGTGTAGCTGCAGTTCGTGCACGTTTTATTTTGAATATTTGTAAAGTTTTCATTAATATTCGTACAGTTCACCGTAGATGCGTTATAACAGTCGTGAGCTAGAGCGGTTATCACCCAGCTCGTAAATATCAGCACGTATATTAGATAGAAGAGCAATCGAGCGGCGTAATATTTTCGAATCTTATGCCATTTGAGGTGAAGAAAAGACTGGCATAGTGGATGTTCTAAGATCTCCTTGTAACCTTCCTTTACGAAAGCGTTCAGGTAGCCGATTTCAGGCAAACGGCTATGTCGATTTCGTCGATGCTGCAACAGTGGATGAAAGTCCAATTGTAGTTCGAGTTCGCCCGCAAATCCTTGCCGGTTTAAAGTCAGAGACGCATCTAGTCTACGCTCAAATACGTCAAGGGAAGTCGGAGTCTTCCGCAACACAATGGACAGGGCGCTGTTACCGCCAATGGTTCTCGCACTGAGGTCCGCCTCGTGCTTTATCAGCATGTTGACGCATTGTGACAGTTCGTTGGAGGCGGCAATGTGCAATGGCGTGTAACCGTACTTGTCAGCCTTGTTCACATTCGCTCGCCACTTTAGCAAGAGCTCGGTGATCTCCTCGGTCATTAGGGATTTGCCCAAAGCCAGATGCAGTGGTGTCCGACCTTCGTCGTCCTCTGCGTTGGGATCCGCGTGACCTTTCAACAGTATTTCCACACATTCTAGAGAATGTGAGCGAGCCGCCAAGTGCAACGCTGTATATCCTCGATGATTTTTCAGTTGAAGATCAGCCTTCGCTTCGATCAGAAGAATTAGATTGTCCGGGTAGCCGGCTTCTGCGGCCAAATGCAGAGCAGTGTTCTTCTTGGCGGTAGGCAAATCTACCTGACAGCCAGCCTTAAGAAGTACATCTAAACAAGTCGGGTCGCCCCGGTCGGCCGCGTGATGAATAGCGGCATATCCGTCCTGATCCAGGCGATTCAGTTCATTACTGTTCGGCGCCAATAGAGTTAGCACGCGTAAAGCATTTGTACGTGCTGCCGCATGTAGCACCGTCTCTTCGGCATCGTCTGACGATTCTGGACTGATACCATGCTGCACCAAATACTGGGCGACGTCGAACGCATCGCCAAAGGCGGCATAATGAAACGGTGTGTGCTTCATACTAGTATCGAACTTCGCGCCCTCTTCTATCAGATACTTGACACCGTCCAGACAGTTTCGAAACGCGCATAGATGCAACGGGGTAAGACCGTGCTCGGGCTCGGTGTAATTAATATTGGCGCCGTGCTGGCACAAATGGCAAATAATATCAGTACGACCCATGAAACTGGCCTGCAGTAACAACACGTTGATCTCATTCGACTTGGGGGCTGGGAGAACCGTCTCGGTTAGCATATCGTTCGTCGCAGTTAATTCCAGGTTTTCCCAAAACTGCGATTTGCAACATATACGCTTCTTATGCTCCGTCAGGACGTTGCCTATAAAGTCTTCATTGATGCGCAAGCAAGTGCGATTGATCTCCTCGGAATAGGGACGTTCGCTGATGAAAGAGTAATCCATGTGAGATGCAGGAGTTATCGGACTATCGAGAGATAATGGAGAATTACACTGAGTGCGACCACTCTCGAGTTCATAGCTGTCTTGTTTGGACGAGAAACGTTTGTTCTTTAACCGAGTCAGGAACAAGGAAGCCGTACTTGTACGAGTCAATAAAGACGGGGCGGTTCTTGAAGCCCGTTCATCATTATTTTCCTCCGTGCCTTTCTCCGAAAAGGATTTGAATTTGATGTTATCCACCATCTTCGCCTATTGCCGTATTACATTCAGTTACCTATAAACGTGATACATCTATTTGACAAAGTCAAAGTGCTTGATAAGAGAAGTATAACCGGTGTTTCGACTAGAGCAGTGCAAAATTTTTGTACGTGTAAAGGCCTTAACTAAGGAGTGCGGCGGTAACCTCAGGCACGTGCGCGTCACAAATGTAAGGTGGCAATCTAATAACAAAAAATTATATAAATAAATTATATAAATAATAATAATAAAATTATATAAAAAATTATATAAAAAAATTATATAAATAATAATAATAAAATTATATAAAAAATAATATATAAAAAAATTACATAAATAAATTATATAAATAATAATAATAAAATTATATAAAATATAATATATGTTCCCTTATTGTGTTATTTATATAAAAAATTATATAAATAACACAATAAGAGGACAATAGGTTTTCACATCACCCATAAGGTATTATTGTTGATGCGTTTTTTTTTTAAGTGGTTTCCCCAGTACGCCTATTCCACTAGAGATGACAAATAATGATTCTCGTGGAAAGGGAAATTTTATAGAAATTAATATACGAAGCTAATAAGAAAGTAATATACAAAGTTAATAATATAAAAGCATAGAATGTTAGATGAGCATTGAATTTAGAAATATTAGATAGCAGAAATATTAATTTCATTTTTTAAGCCGTTTACAAGAATTTACAAGAATTTGAGACAAAATATCGACGGGAATATTAGAAGAACTAGTACGCATTAGCGAAAATAAAGATGCATTACTTAAGCAAGAACGTTGATCAGTTTTATATATTTTAATTTCGAAAAGGAGCATTCGCAAAATGTATATATGTAAATATGTGGAGCCAAACATCGAAAAAATTCGAAGACCAAAATTTATAAGTTTTGGATAATTCGATATATCTAAAATTTTAAAAAGGTCTATCCCTATTTCTGACCGCGTTTTAAGAGTTAAATCACTTTGCAAATCGTAAAATTCTTCTTGAAACTCTAGATTCTGTTCTTCAACTATAACTGTAAAAGGATTTTCAAAAAGAATTAGATATTTTTAAGTGTTTCGAAATCACTGAAACGCGTATCAAATTGAATTATTAATGACTCGATTAAATGGAGATGTGTCTTAAAATTACAATCTTTGTCATATTCTGTAAAGAGAATTTGGCAAGATGGATAAAAATAAAAGATATCGTTTTGTGAGTTTTTAATAACACTAATTTTCTACGGAATGAGTCAATATGACTTATTAATTGAGAAATTGTCTAGTTTGACTTTGCAGCTTCAGATTTACATTATTTAAATGAGAAGTTAAATAGATAATAAAAGCTAGTTCGGAAAGAAAATCTATATCTTTAAATAAGGGCATATCTTTATAAATGGCATTATGTTCCTCAAGGAAGGATTGGAATTTTCGACGATTAAGAGATCTATTACCGCCTTTAATTGCATTAACAATTTTGGATATAATTTGCATAATTTAACTGCTTTTCCGCATAATGCTTCTTGGTATATGATACAGTGAATGACAGGAAAAAATCGATATTAAATTTTTTAAGTGTTTGTTCAACGGCTCTGAAAATGTCTATACTGGTTGTTGTGTCATGCAATGGTACGAAATCTAATAGCTCCTCGACACATGAGAAATCGAATTTTGTATGATTCGAGCAAAAATACTCAATTGACTCACGTGTCGGTGCTTTCATCGAGACATAATGAGAAATATGAGCACGTTGACAATAAACATTTCAATTTCTCTTCTATGGAAGACGCGATATGAGTGATTCTCGATACCATTGTATTTCTAATGGAATACTAGAAGCTTCTGTTAATGTTAAAGAATTTTCGAATGATTTTACAGCCTCGATAAGGCATTCTTTTACAAATTCATCCTCGGTAAATGATTTGGAATTTTTAGCGATAAGGTGCGATATAGAATATGAAGCAATAATTGCTTTTGCAGAAGATGTAGCGTTATCCGCGTCGAAATTTATAATACAATTTTCTCTATGTACTAATTTTAATCTTTCTACCAGATTAAGTTTTTCTTGGCCCACATATTTTGAATACTCCTCGAAATGTTTTCCCTTATAATGTTTATCAATAACAAATTTTTTTACAATAGATGGTTCCTATTCGCACAATAGACAAATCGTTTTATTGGAAATGCATGCAAAGAAACTATCTTCCCACACTTTATCATAATGTTGTACGTACCTCTGTTCACCAGCCATCCTTCACGTTTAATAAAATTAAATGTGAAAATAGGTGAAAAGATACGCAAGAAACACTCTTTAATAATGCAAAGGATTGCACACGCAAATTTCACAAGAAATTGATTGCGTGTCGAGTATCGCGAGTATTACTGATAAGCGATATTCTCTTATTTTTAATAAATTGGTCAATTGTGCGGAACTCGCCGCGTAATCAAAACGCGGTCAGAAAGAGGGATAGACCTTTTTAAAATTTTAGATATATCGAATTATCCAAAACTTATAAATTTTGGTCTTCGAATTTTTTCAATGTTTGGCTCCACATATTTACATATATACATTTTGCGAATGCTCCTTTTCGAAAATATATAAAAACTGATAAACATTCTTGCTTAAGTGATGCATCTTTATCTTCGCTAATACGTACTAGTTCTTCTAATAATCCCGTCGATATTTTGTCTTTCGTAAATTCTTGTAAACGGCTTAAAAAATAAAATTAATATTTCTGCTATCTAATATTTCTAAATTCTATGCTCATCTAACATTCTATGCTTTTATATTATTAACTTTGTATATTACTTTCTTATTAGCTTCGTATATTAATTTCTATAAAATTTTCCTTCCCACGGGAATCATTATTTGTCATCTCTAGTGGAATAGGCCTACTGGGGAAACCACTTAAAAAAAATGCATCAACAATAGTACCTCATGGGTGATGTGGAAACCTATTGTCCCCTTATTGTGTTATTTATATAATTTTTTATATAAACAACACAATAAGGGAACATTTATTATATTTTATATAATTTTACTATTATTATTTATATAATTTATGTAATTTTTTATATATTTGTTATATAATTTTATTATTATTATTTATATAATTTATTTATATAACTTTTTATATATTATTTTTTATATAATTTTTTGTTAGAGAGCGGTAGGCATGAGCTAAGAAATCCGGCCGAAAGGTGCAAATAATTGACAACACTGGACTAGAGAATTAGATTCTGATAAATTGTATCAATTCCCGCCCTCTCTATCACGATCTTATGTCCACATAATTAAAACATCTTACATAAATTAAAATTTCAAACTATCACATCAGAAATATATATATGGACAATATTTCTAATTTCTCAAATTAATCGATGTATAAAGCAAGACTGAGATATGTTTAATGTTAAAATTATATGAATATTACATAAAAAATATATTTAATATAAAATGAAAATCAACCAATGTATTCTAAAGCTGCACACAATTGTGTGTATTAATATAAATTTAATTTTGATGTAGTATTTGAAAGCGTTTTTTACAACTTTGATATATTATAGTGAGACATGACACGTTCCGTATTATACATTCCGTATTATACATTTCTCGTTTTGACAAAAATACTGTAAGGGCATAACATCTGAATCTAATGCAAAGCACATCGCGCAAAAATTGGAAAAATTGTTAAATAATTAAAAGAAAAATTCTCTCTCTCTACAATTTGCTTCGAGTTAGTTAATGATATTTATAAAAAATTAATAAAAGCGATATTTCTCTTTCTCGATAACATATTGATACGAATAATAATATTAACATACCGATTCACATATGTACTACAAAGATAGGGAAAAAATATAGAAAGCTTACGGATTTGATAAGAAGCAATAAATATTATATTACGTAGCATCTTACTCATAATTAAAAAAACTTTACATAATTAAAAATAAATATAGGTTTGTATATAGAGGTGAGTAAAATACTAAATAATTTCAAAATATTCAAAGATAATTATTTTATTTCTCTTTATATATATATATATATATATATATATATATATATATATAGTTTCATAAATATTTGATTTTATTTATATTCGATTTGTATTTGTCTTAGGATAAAAATTGAAAATAAAAAAATGTTGAAATTATGATGGAAATCACAAAATAAAAATCAAATATTTATGAAACTATATATATATATTATATATATTATAAAGAGAAATAAAAATATAAATTTCTGAATAGGATGAATTTTATATACGCAAAAAATAAATAGAACCTTCAATTACATGGAGGTAAATATTTTGATATTATGCCCTTCGAATAAAAGGTAAATTATTTTCAATGATATATCTTGGATTTAATATTGCGGCTCTTATCGCGAATTGTCCTAGACAATTGTCATCAAGACGGAGATATTGTTCGATAAGTGAGACAATTTACCTTGCACAAAACAGAACTCGACGCCGAGAATTGATGATCGTTTCGATCGCATCACCTCGTTCTATCGCCAGACTGATTAATACTGACAATGAGAGCGAAAGAGCGTACAGGATAAGCTTCTGGCTCCATCATACCGGTTATACTGGCTTGGATGTTACATGTTTTCGATACCGACTGGCTATCAAAGATGAGCAGAGAAGGTCATCTTCCTCTCGAAGAACGTCACATATTTTTCGCGTTTCGCATTCTTAGTGATATCGGGGAAGAATATCGCGTAATAAAAGATTCTCTTCCGCATCGACTGTCTTCAAATCCATGATTTTTCCAATTCCAGAGACAAGTACGGATTTTTTCTCCTTTGCTTTAATCAAATTTATTATAACTTTTAGTACTTTGTGTTGTGTTGTAAGTTTTTAATCTTCAGAATCTCTTGAAATTCGACGTAATAAATATTGCAGACAGATGCACAAATATTTATATATATATATATATATATATAATATATATATATATATATATATATATATATTCATCTTCAGCAGTGAGCAGAGGAGTAATAATTCCCTGTTGTAGTTAAAATTTGGATTCATCACAATGCAAATTTGCGACGTGATGAATTTAAAATTTAAAAGAGGAGGTGACACTAAAGTCCTTGAAAGTCAGGAAAAACATACCATTGAGAGCGAAAGTTGAAATATGATTATCAATTTTTTAATTAAATATAAGCCAAAAAAATTAAAAAGTTTCATAAATGGGAAGACTTCAGTTGCCTTGATGAAGTAAAAGGAATTTTTAAAGAATTTTAATCAAATTTTTCGAGTTCAATAAACTTAATGACATAAGAGAAGTTTGTTTATATAATTTCTCTGACTTGAATATTAAAAGCTAACTAGTAGCATATATAATACTTTCTCTCATATAATACTTTATAATTTCATTATTAGGCGCTATCTTGATAATTAACATAGTTATTTAATCACTTTATGGCATAATAAACATAACATTTATATAAGAGATTTTAGTATTTCCGATTTCTGAAAAGTTATTTTATCATTTTGATTAAAAAGGATCTTTTTAATTGTTCGACAACGTCGAAGATAACTACGTTCTGCAGGAAATATAATGCAGAATATAATGTAAAGTAATAGTTTTATCATTAAAATAATGAAGAAACCTAATATTTTTTTGATAAATATTATTATTATAGATATCTTCGTAAGAGCGATTGCTTAAGATTTAATGTCACTTTATTTTACATTTAATCAAAGCGTATATTTAAGTAATAGTCTAATTTTTCTGTATTTTGTAAGTGCTATGTTAACCATATTGTTAATCTATAAAAAATTAGAATATACATATGCAGTCATAGAACATGCAAATTGGATTGTAAAGTAAATCTTTTATCACATACACACACACACAACACATATATATTTGTTGAATAAAAATAACATATTTTAAATATCTTAATTCCTTTTCAGAAAATATCATCATACAGATTTATATTATTTTGATTAATTTTTTATCATGTATCAAATATGTATGATAACATATCGCTTTTTTCTTTCAACAAGCGGCGAAAACTCAGAATATTTTTTAACGAATATAATAACGACACTTTTTTGACAAAGATTAGGTCAAAAATATTTAAAATAAATATATTAAAATAAAAAAGATTTAGTTCTAAGCATATAAACAATAAGACAATCTTAAGTCATTTTCTTAGACAAATTTTATAGTAGAAAATTTCAATTCAAGATTCTAATTATATATATTTTAACTGTAATTATGTATAATATTTAATAATATGTAATAATATTTAATAATATGTAAAATTTATATGCAATTTATTGCAAAAATCTAAAATTTTCTTCTAATAATAAAATCTAAATCTAACGTATGATTTTCGAAATATATATATTAGAAACATATTTAAAAATCGTTAGAATCGTTAAACAAAACTCACCTGTTCACGGTGATACATCTCTTCAAAATATGTGATATCGTGTCCATTAATAGTGATAATACCAGAGCCATTACCCCAGACTGTCACTTCACCTCTTGCAGACTTTCTCATGCAATCTAAAATTATAAAGATGATATATATAATTAATGATATATATTTTATTTCCTAATCATTATATATATTTTATTTTCTAATCATTTGCTAAAGTTAAAATTATTTATTTACTTGTGACTTTAATGTATGGCCTTCCTGTGCTGTCATGTTCCAACTGTACATATAAAAATAAACTTCTGTATTAATCATAATTATATTTTTCCTTGTAATTATATATAACTTACAGGTGGCATAGTTATCTCTTGGGAATGGCGAATAAGTACTTTACGATATTTCATAATATAATCTGTTGCATGCCTTGATAGTGGGTGATTACATAATCGCTCTAGTGATGTTACAAGATAATTGTACTGAAAAAAATTATTACCCTTATGAATTAAATCATGTTTCTTGTAATAAACATCTCTTTATAAAAAAATTTATCAGTAATATTATTATTCACCGATTTTAGCATTATTAATATTATTATTATTCACCTCTATATCTAGAAGAGTTTCAAGTAGTTGGTCCTCAATGTTCTTTTTTGATAACCATGTAGAACCTACCAGTTTACTAAAAATAATAATAATATAACTAATAAAAATATAGTACGATCTTGAAAAATAATTGTATATGCTTGTAGAATAACATTTCTAAAATTATATACCAATTGTACATATTCATTTAATATATGTTTCATTAATATTTCATTAATATTTAACGTACATTTTATCCATAGGTAATGTTCCTTGTTTTATTAATGAGTCTTCAATATTATTCAGAGATTTGATTTTCTCCATAATATTCTGTTTGTAAAAATAATTATTTTAAGTATTATTACTCTCTTGTTTTGTATTTTTGTGAAAGTTACTGTAGGAACTTACATATAACGTTTCATAATAATTTGGTTTAGAGGTATAAAATAGAGAATGAAAAGGTCTTCCAGAGTTATCAAATTCTGCTGCTTTCCTGTCTGGAAAAATCTCTTCTGGATGTCGCATCATTGGTCGAGCTTTTTGATCATATAATCCCGATGGAAATAAATATTCAATTGCTCTCTAAAAGTAATGATTATATGAGTACTTAGGTATTTTCATTAACTATCCCCAACTAGCCTTTTACAATCACATACATCTATATCTGCTTGTGTAAAGCAATCCGGATCTTCACCCATCATATTAGCTAGATGTCGTTTTCCTATTTGATATTCAGCAATCTCTTTCTTCATAAATTCATCTGATAAATGCAAATAAAAGATTGTATACAATATCTTTTATATAAAAAATATTAATATTATTAAAGAATTATATAAAATGCTAATAAAAAAAAATAGGTATTATGATCATACCATGATCTTTTGCACGTTGCAAGTACGTTATCATAGCTTTGCTCATCTTTTTCACTGGTTTCTTCACTTCTTCAGACTTAAATATATCGTCGATTTCATCAATATTTGTTGTATCTGATCGCAATTTAATATGTTGCATATAATTCTGCAATTATAAAATAATTTAACACAATCACGAAATAATTAATATAAATATAAATGAAATAAAAAAGAACCAAATTGAATTAATAACTTAACAATTTAAGTCAATGAAATTTCTTTGCTTATTCTCACTTCGAACTTACCGAACATTGTGTAATATCCGAAAACAAAGCTGCAGTATTGTTACTTATAACAATCCCGAGACGTCGAAAATGTAAATAACGTGCGAAAACAGACATAATTGTTTGATAAACATAAACAAATTATTCTTTAACTATAAGATTCGGAGTCGATGACTTAACCTCGTTCGAATTAACCCACTGACGACTGACGACAATGACGACCCGAACGTTCATGGTTGAGTTCGAAAATCTACCTGTCATGAATCACCTGGACAAAAAAAAAGAGCAAAGATTATCCTGATTAATCAATCAGACGTTATGTTTACTCGACGAGTAAATTTTCGAACGCTTTTATTATATTTATCGGTTGTTTCATATTTCGTATAATAATTTTCAAATAAAAATTCCGCTATTTTCGAGAAGAATCTCGATCAATTGGACGATGTTCAGAGATTCTAATTTCTAATAGCGTTTTCCTTTTAACTTTTAACTAATCAACTAACCAGTTCTGTCAGTGGAAAACGCTATAATATGAGAAAGTCTGGTCCCGGTCTAGGTTATTCGTGCTTCGTGTTTGTTAAGGTGCAATTTCATTGACGCTAGAAACCAGCGGCAAATTAAAATCACTAGACTTTCTCTAGTATGGCGTCAATAAAATAAAGTTCAAACAGTTTCAACTTTTTCAGTGTGTAAAGCGGCCTTTTCATTGACGCTACTTTTTAGCGTCAATGAAATTGCACCTTAACAGTTGGCAGCCCTACGAGATAGGCTGTGCAGTACTGCGCTTATATAAAATAAATTTGAAATCGCTTCTAGCCTAATCATCTTCACGCGATCGACTTTATTTGAATTGCACGGCATCGCATCGAATTATGATGCGGCGCCGATTTGTTCGAACGTAATTCGGGACATCGCGATGCTGTATAAGCGTCGAATGAGCACGAATTGTCACGCAAATATGATAAATCACATCTACTCACCGTTCACCGGCTGTTCCACAGGCCGCTCCACTCGCTCGCCTCGGGACGTCCAATTCCGATCTTTATGCGCACAAACTCACACGATATCATTAACGCGAACGCGCGACACTTTATTCGGCACTCCCGATATTCGCTCGCATCCGATCATCATCAAGGGCGCAAATAACGCGACGCGACTTCGCTCCATCTTCGCGATCGCGCTATCACTGAACTGTGAAAAATAGCTGTCGCGCACTTTCACCGGCATATTATGAAAGTCGCGCGATCATCCTTGGACACTTTCGACGCTCTTTCACTCGCGATATTCGTTTAAAAACGGTTAAAAGACGTGAAAAATGCGGACGTACGACGATCCGTGTAACTGCGTATGACTCCGATTCACGTATGACGCGTATGACGTACTATGACGCGTATGACGTAGCAGTCACGCGCCAACATGGCGGCCGAACCAGTGCGCAGAAACGAATGCGTACTGGTTCGGCCGCCATGTTGGCGCGTGACTGCTACGTCATACGCGTCATAGTACGTCATACGCGTCATACGTGAATCGGAGTCATACGCAGTTACACGGATCGTCGTACGTCCGCATTTTTCACGTCTTTTAACCGTTTTTAAACGAATATCGCGAGTGAAAGAGCGTCGAAAGTGTCCAAGGATGATCGCGCGACTTTCATAATATGTCGGTGAAAGTGTGCGACAGCTATTTTTCACAGTTCAATGATAGCGCGATCGCGAAGATGGAGCGAAGTCGCGTCGCGTTATTTGCGCCCTTGATGATGATTATCGGATGCGAGCGAATATCGGGAGTGCCGAATAAAGTGTCGCGCGTTCGCGTTGATGATATCGTGTGCATCAAGATCGGAATGGGACATCCCGAGGCGAGCGAGTGGAGCGGCCTGTGGAACAGCCGGTGAACGGTGAGTAGATGTGATTTATCATATTTGCGTGATAATTCGTGCTCATTCGACGCTTATACAGCATCGCGATGTCCCGAATTACGTTCGAACAAATCGGCGCCGCATCATAATTCGATGCGATGCCGTGCAATTCAAATAAAGTCGATCGCGTGAAGATGGTTAGGCTAGAAGCGATTTCAAATTTATTTTATATACGCGCAGTGCTGCACAGCCTATCTCGTAGGGCTGCCAACTGTTAAGGTGCAATTTCATTGACGCTAAAAAGTAGCGACAATGAAAAGGCCGCTTTAGTCGAGAGAATCTATGACGTCACGAGCGGATCCGCGGCCAATGTCAGAGCGGTTCAGCTGTTGTGTGTGGACAATGGCGACGATTCGACGGATGGTGTGACATCCCAACGGGCTAAATGTTCCCGCTGCGTTGTCCGGCTGCAGGTAGACGCGCATCACGTCGCGCTGGATGAAAGCCACGTCCCGGCGTGCAGTACCAGGTGTCTCGCTTCTCTCTTCCCTTTCCTGTTTTTCTCGTCGCTGCTTCTGCGATGGCTACGGTGAACGCGAACGCGCTGTCCAGTGACATAAGCCGTAGGAATCCTCAGGACGAGTACGAGCTTATCCAGAGAATAGGCAGTGGAACCTACGGCGATGTCTATAAGGTATGTATTCACTCAGCTCGACTCCTTTAACGACGACGGGATCGTCATTTATCGTATTCTCTTCGCAGGCTAAACGTCTCTCGATGAACGACCTCGCGGCAATTAAGGTTATCAAGTTGGAGCCAGGTAAATCCAAAGTATTTTGTTTATTGTACGGTTATCGTGTAATTTTCTATCGCGACTCTTTGTTGATTTTTTCTCGTTGGTGTGGAATGTTTTTTCTATAGAGTGCCATTATGATTCCTTGCAAAGTATATGGAATAAAAATAAAAAGGATATACAAAATTGTTTCATTTCTTCAGATATACAAATTTACATATAAATAGTTCTCAAAATATCAACATTGTGTTAGAAATTTTGTTGTGGAATTGTAAAGCAGGATAGTTTATAGTGTTTGTGTTTGTCTCTTAGGTGACGACTTTGCAGTTATTCAACAGGAGATTTTAATGATGAAGGATTGTAGGCATCCAAATATTATTGCATATTATGGCAGTTATTTAAGGAGAGACAAATTATGGATATGTATGGAATACTGCGGGGGTGGATCGTTGCAAGATATATATCATAGTATGTATAATATTAATTATTAGTGTTTATACATATTATATGGAATAATATATCTTTAATAATCTCAACAATTAATAATATTCAAATTTTACATTTATAAGAAGAATATAAATTGATAATAATTTATAAATTAACATTTTTGTGATTAATATTTTATTAAAATAGTTGTAATATATGTGTATATAATTATATTTTTAATATACTTCTAGTAACTGGACCATTATCAGAAATACAAATAGCGTACATGTGTCGGGAGACTCTCACTGGTTTAGCTTACTTACATAGTATGGGCAAGATGCATCGTGATATTAAGGGTGCCAATATATTATTGACTGAAGCGGGTGATGTAAAATTGGCAGACTTTGGCGTGTCAGCACAGATCACTGCGACGATTAACAAAAGAAAGAGTTTTATTGGTACACCATACTGGATGGCTCCTGAGGTACTTTTGCATTTTCTTTTAACATCTAATATGCGTTATAAGTTACATTGAAGATCAACGCAATTAATATTTTTGCAATGTGCAGGTAGCAGCCGTAGAGAGGAAAGGTGGTTATAATCAACTATGCGATATTTGGGCATGCGGAATAACCGCGATAGAATTGGCCGAGTTGCAACCGCCGATGTTCGATCTGCATCCGATGCGCGCTCTGTTTCTCATGTCCAAATCAGGCTTTAAACCACCGACGTTGAAGGACCGTGATAAATGGAGTCCAACATTTCACAATTTCGTTAAGGTCGCACTCACAAAGAACCCCAAGAAAAGACCGACAGCAGAGAAGTTGCTTCAGGTTAATCTTGTTTTATAATTAATAGATATGATTTGTCTCTGCATGCTGTGTATGACAAAAGAAAAAGAAAAATATATACAAAATCGAATTGCATCTATGCTAATCTGAAATAAATTATTTTGAATATTACAGCACGCGTTTTTTCAAGGGGAGATGCATAAAAGACTGGCGTTAGAATTATTGCAAAAGGTATCGAATCCAAGTCATATGTTTGCCGATTTAGAAGCTGACGAAGATGGAGCGGTGCCTAATGTTCCGCAAAGAATAGCCTCGCGTCACACTGCAAGGCCTAGGCCAAAGAGTCCCATATCACAATTGGATAGTGATGGTAAGCATTAATAGCAATTGAAGAATAACCAATAAATTGAACATCTTACACTTTAACTTAACCATAATTATAATTCATCTTGCAGATCAAATCAATATTGATGGAGGAACATTACACAGAGATTCTATATCACCATCTGTAGACAGTAATCCAGCATGGGATATCATGGACATCATGAACAATGTCAAAGTAAGTTTATCATAAATATTTGTTCTGCTTATAATTATATATCATAATTTGTTCAACATATTATTAATTAAAAAATTGTTAGCACAATTGTTTTTCCAATATTACAATGATTAATTCAATATTTATGTTAAGTTACTAAGGCCCGGTTGCACCAACGTTATTTTAGCTTTAAGCGAAACTTAAATATATGTCTGTCTTTATTTATTTAGAAAGAAAGATAAAGATAAATATATATTTATATTTAATATATATTTAAGTCTTGCTTAAAGCTAAAACATTGGTGCCATCGGGCCTTAATTTCATTAAATAGTGTATAAATAGTTAATGAAAGAGTACAATTTATAACAATAAAAATATCTAATATCTGCATATTTGTGCATATACAGGCTGTACATAATTGCGATGTGCATCCAGACTGTGGAATTGGTTCTGCGTTTGAAGATGTTCAAGAAAAGTAAGTTGTTTTTTACTTTTATTCTAACAATCTTTATCATACACATTTTACATGAAAGAGAACATAGAAAACATGAAAGCTTCTCTTCTCATTTCCATTAATATGGTAGTTGCTGTTTTGTTCTTATGTTCTTATATTCTAAAATATTCTTATGTTGTAAATATATTTTATAAATATCTGAAATATAGAATTTCAGAAATATTTCATATAAAGAGATTTTATAGTTTTATATACATATATGTATGTATTTTGATTTTGAAATATGTTACATCTTATCTTCTATAATATATATCAATTATAAAGATTAATAAATTGTGAAAGCCAAATACAATTGTCATATGTTACTAAACAAGACAGCAATGCAGTATGTTGTGTTATAAGAATCATCGACATTTTATTCTTGGCTGATAGTAACTAATAAATACATTGCATATATAGTATGTGCTTTTGCTTTACATCGTGTCATACTTAGTTATTAAATCATAATCTCAAACGAGAGAAGAATGTACATTCATTACTCTTACACTTAAAACAGCAACACATCATATTCTGAAATATTTTAATGTAAGTGGATAGTATAGACAAAATTTTTATAAAACAAAAGAGACGATTATTATATACATAATCAGATGCTACAAAATCTTTATGGATATTATACAGGGATTTATTCTTTGTAATTTTTGCATCTCCGATATTTTTTTAATCCTATTTTTTTTATTCTTACCGTAAATAAAAAATATCTAAATAATCCATAAAATCGATAAAAAATAATTTTGCCTATAATTAAGCCATATATTTTGTCTTGTATTTGTCATCGCTATATTTCTTAAAGACATGCTCATTTTTTGTGTCAGTACACTTGGCGCGAACCTTAAGACAAGTAAAATATCGAAACGTCGTAGCAAAACTGGCACAGAGATATTTCGTATGACTATAAGGTAATATAAATAATTTCCTCGGTTGATGTCTGGAGTGAAAAAATTTCTTTTTATCTTTAACAAAGATATATAGCTTTACCAACACAAATTATATACTATTCATATATTCTTAATACTAAATGTTTGGAAAGTTTTGACCAGTTTATCGCTGAGTAATATTGAAGCAATCCAAGTTATAATTATAATGTAAAAAAATAAAAATTACATTAAAATTTTTCTACACCAAAATAGCTCTAAAAAGAACGATAAATTAAATGTAAGAATTATTTAAATAGAGAGTTAATAATGCTTTTTAATGAGATGTGTAAAAAATTTGATAACAAATTTTTTTATATAACAAAAAGATAATTATATATGAGACAATTTTTTATATATAGATACATTTCGGCGGGACAGAAATTTAACAATATATTGTGTATATACGAAATTACAGTACACTACTTTTTGCATGTTAGGCGATAGATACGATTGCTTGTATGCATGATTTGATAGCAAATTTGTCAAAGGATTGCTGATGTGTCGTACATGCATTTTATTGAAGTAAGTACGGTCACTTTTTGAGATATATTTGTATATACACCAACATATAAGATTAACAGTTTCGTCTATTAGAATTAGTTATTCTAAAAGCTAAAATTGTGCATTTTTACATCTAGAAAGAAAAGTCTAACAAAAATGGGAAATCTAAAAATACCGCTTAATTCGTACGAAAATAAGGATTGCCCGAGTATTTTTGATATATCTTAACAACATAACTTATTCGGCTGTAAAATAATATTTATATCCACTATTAATCCTTGATCCTATAGCACATTTGCCCTATGCTCCAAATTTCGTTTTGTAATCCACATTTCTAATTATTCTCTTTTAATATATTTTTTGATTTTTCTGATCAGTTTGTAATTTTAATAATTTCTCCCAACAGGAGTCTATTGCAGTACATTGATGAGGAGTTGTTGCTAAGGTATTGGCAGGTAACCCTTTTCCCTTGCACCTTGCACCTTGCACTTATATCTCCTAATAATTGCGTTAATTACTTTTGTAAATTGCATTACTCGGACAATTAATTAATTCGCTTTATTATTAATTCATTTTTTAAATATCTTCTTATTTTATTGCAAGTATTAATTAAAATTAACACGCATTTTCCTCGGTTTTGTGTTAATTTTAAAAGACTTCTTTGAAATTATATATATATTTTGTCTCTATATAATTTCTTATAAATTACTCTAAAAAGAGATTAGTTTAGCTAAATGTACTAAAAAATTATATATACATATATTTATATAATTAATATAATAATATATAATATTATACAATATTTTCTTAATATCTAACTAAAAAACAAAATGACTAAAATTATAATCTAGTCTTAGAAAACAATCAATTATCTCAAATTTAATCAACATCCGCAGCGTGATCAAAATAATATTACAAACACATTTTAGATAGTTGTAGAATTATGCTTCTTTTTTATGTTACGCATTTAATGTTATTTGTTGCATGTTAGTTTTTTTTTCAATCATCTTGATATTTGAAAGTTGTTTATAAATATCAGTCATACTGGTGTGAAGGAGTTTCTGTATCTAATATTGAGAGGGAGAAAAAGAAAGAGAAAACATGTTAGTTTACATATAATTAAAGTTTCATGTGTTTTATTATATAAAATTGTTTTTTTTTATTCTATAATAATACAGTTCAATAAAATTATCGTTTTTTAATACGAGAAAGAGAATAACTTTTTTTGTTGAACTATATAATAATATAAGATTATTTACATATACTGGAAGGTTTGAAATGAATTTATGAAAATCGATTGTAAGAAATTATAATTTTTATAGATTCTTCTTGCAATTATTTAGATATTATATACATGTTATGAATAAAATATAAAAAATTATGATAAAAAAAGAAAGATACATCAAAATCTATTTAATCATGGAGTAATATTTTTTAATGTAATCGTGTATCTAAAAAGGAGAAACAGTATTAATTGCTTTAATATTAAGAAACAGTATTAATTGCTCAAATTAATATTAAGAAACAGTATTAATTGCTCAAATATCTTATATTATTTACAAAATTCTAAAAAGCATTGTGCGCAGAATATTTCGAGCAGTATCAAGAAATGAGTTTATAATGTTTATAGTATATGACCTATAGTTTCATGTGTGCAGGGGAAATGCAATGTCGATGGTCGGTGGGCATTGCGACCAGCTATATTCCCTGCAGTAAGTAGATAAAATAAATTACAGTAAATAATTTTTTTATTATCCAACATATATTTTTTTGGTTGGTACATTATCATGAAAGTATCAAATATTTATTTGATTATATATATATATGTTTTATTTATCGGAAAACATTAACATAATTCTAGATATTTTACTGTAGTATTATTTTATTAAGATATCGTTTTAAATATTATTTAAATATTAAATGATTTAATTTCTTTATATGAATAATATCGATGTGAGAAAAAGGGGAAAAAATTGATTTATTACAGGAAATATATTACGTGGCTGTTTTTGCCTGTTTGTTCAACTGACAATATTTGCCAAAAAATTCATTATGTAACACCAAAACAGGCCTCATGATTGATCTTATTAACACTTGATAACACGATTGCCTTGTGTTGTACTAAAATCTGCAAGAAATGTGCAGCTTTCACATCTCTAACTTATTTTTGCATCACATTTTATTCGAAAATCATTTCAAGAGAAATATCTGATCCTGATTATTAATTTTATTGTTACTTTTAATTTTAATTTTATTATTTCATTATTACAATGCCGTTAATGTGTATTTTATTTTTTTATGTTATTTATTCTTTATTAACAAATATTTTTTTTCTCTTTCAATAAAGCGTGTTTGAAAAGAGTAACGATAGTAAATTAAGTAAATTAAAAATAGTTAAATTAGTAACATTTGCATTTTCATGCTTTCTTTTTTTTTTAGAGCCACTCTTCCACTCGGGGAATCATCGAACGATTGCGAAGTCCATTGTCCCTATTACAATGTGTCTGGTAAGTGATTTACAATGTAGAAAAAAATTTTATTGCATATAATCTAATCAAATTGCTTTAAATTTATTCGCGTGTTCGAATAATAAAGAGTAGATTCGTGTGCACAGGATCTCAAGCTAGTCCCCGACGTCACAGTTCCGTGGATGAATTATACGGTCTCGTCAATAATTCTCAGTCCCTAACAACCGTGAATGGTCAGCGTCAACGATCATTGTCGGATAGCGGCCCTAGAGATGAATCTGCGCAGTCAAACGGTAAGAGCGTACGTTGTGAGTTTAGTGCTTTAGATCATGAACATTTTAATGTTCATGTAAATATTCGATACACATAATACATTTATTATCTACTTTCTTTATTCGTGATTATATTATCGACATTAATATATAATCATTTCATTCAATCTCAAATCATTCAATTATTTTCTCAATTTATTCATCTATTTCATTTATCTCAATTTCTTTTCAGGCGACAATGAAATAGCAGCTGATCAAGATAGAGAGAGTATGAGTCCCGACTTACTCTCAGATACACCGCCCGTCCCTCCGAGGAGGAGGGATCGAAAAAGACACACACCACCGAGACCTATTAGTAACGGATTACCTCCCACACCAAAAGTGCACATGGGAGCGTGTTTCTCAAAGGTTAGTTGATTTTATTTTTTTATGTGTGTGTTAATGTATATAAAATAATGGCCAGAGAAATTTTCATATAGTAAATTAAATAATATATAAATAATTTAATAAAAGCAATAAAAAAATTATATATATGAATTATTTTTTGAATGCTCATTATTATATTATATGTTGCATTTATTACAATAAGTTTTATAAAAATATTTCTTTTATTGCATTTCTTGATAATATGTTAAAATTTTAATAATATATTATTTCTTTTCAATTATATATTACTATATATCATTTATTATTTCAAATTTATTGTTGCAAATTTTATTAGGTATTCAATGGCTGTCCGCTAAGAATACACTGTACCGCGAGTTGGATTCATCCGGATACGAGGGATCAGCACTTGTTGATCGCGGCGGAAGAAGGAATTTACAACTTGAACTTGAACGAACTTCATGAAACCGCGATAGACCAATTATATCCGAGACGTACTATCTGGATGTACGTTATTAAAGATGTTCTCATGTCTCTTTCCGGTAAGTGCTTATATATTATCATTGATGCTCTTGCATAATTGATTAATTCGTATTCTTTCTCTAAATAATATTAATGATGTGTATTGTAGGAAAGACGCCTCAGTTGTACAGGCACGACTTATTAGCGATGCTAAGTAAACAAACTCATAGGTTTTCGTTGCACATGAATAAAATACCAGAGAGATTAGTCCCTAGGAAATTCGCCCTCACTACAAAGGTACCAGACACAAAGGGATGTACCAAGTGCTGCGTTGGAAGAAATCCATATAATGGGTGAGAAATTCTATTACGTTTCTTAAAAATATACAAAGTATAATCTTTCAATGAAATAAGGATGAGAAAAAATTGGATACAATAATTTGTCATATTTGTAAGCTTGTTAAGTAAAATTTAACAAACATAATGCTTTATCTTTTTAAATGTACAGGTACAAATATTTGTGCGGCGCGATGCCGGCTGGTATATTTCTAATGCAGTGGTACGATCCATTGAATAAATTTATGCTTCTAAAACATTTTGACTGCGTTCTACCGTCGCCTTTAAACGTCTTTAGAATGGTTATCACACCTGAGATGGAATATCCAATGGTGTGTGTATCAGTTAAGCAGCCATATCAACAGAATAAACTGAAATTGGATTTGATTAATATGAACTCAGGAGCGAGTTGGTTCCACAGTGACGAATTAGAAGACATAGATGGTTCAGGTATTCTTATGTCATACTTATCTGTCAACAAAATTTACTTGTTTGTAAAGAATCACCTCTATTATTATAATTTTTTTATACAAAAGACATTTGCAATTGATTTTCTCTTTTTAAAAATCTGGTAATTCTATCTTTATTACTTGAAAGAACTATCATCCTATTTTCAATAAAAATATTGTTTCAGCAACTGTGATACCAAGAAGAGAGAATTTGAATGTTATTAATGTCACACAGTTTGAAAAAGATGTAATACTCGTTTGTTACGATAGTGAGTTACTAGAAGTATTATCTTATTATTATATATAGTAATATGTGTTATAAATTAAATATGTTATAAATTAAACATAAATTCGTATTTACAGACGTGGTGAAGATGGTGACTTTACAAGGGAAACCTCGAGTTAGCAAAAAACAATTATCAGAGCTGCAATTTAATTTTCAAATTGAATCTATTAGTAAGTACAAAACACTTTGTTTACTCGCAATCCATATCAGTCTTTGTGAATATAACAATGTTTTTTTATTAGTTTGTCTACCAGATAGTGTATTGGCATTCCACAAACATGGTATGCAAGGTAGAAGTTTTAAGAATGGCGAAGTTACTCAAGAGATTAGTGATCCGAGCAGAACTTACAGGTTACTAGGCTCAGACAAGTATGTATCTGACGATATAAAAAGTTTGAAAAATAAAAAAAATAATGCACTTAATAATACATTAATATAATAGAATTTTTAGAATAGAAAAATAATGAAAAAAGAATTTTGTATTAATGAGATTTGATATTCTTGCAAATTTCTCTTTTATTGGAACTTTAATTGTGATTTAAAAATAAATTTGGGATACTTTTTTGATAAAATTTTTACATTGCTTGAGAGAGAAAAAGAGAGATATTGAATGTGTTGACAAATAATTTCAAAATAGATTTGATAATAATAATTTTTCTCTTTTAAAGAGATAATATATTTCATACATCAAAAGAGATATTCAATGTTATTGATAAAATTTTAATTTTTACATTTTTTACATATTGTATTTTGTATTTTATAATATTTTAGTTTTTTTAACTAGAATGCTATATATTGGTCAAATTTATCATTAGATATAATATTTATAATTAGATTAAATTAATATTCGTAATTAAAGAGAAAATAAAATTAACGACTATGTATTAAATAGGGTTGTGATGTTGGAGAGTCACCTGGTTCACAGTGGCACATTGACTGAATCGGAAGGGGCGGATCTCTACATACTCGCTGGACATGAGGCCAGCTATTAAGTATCGATTTTCAAATTGTTAGCTTGCGACCACACGCTGCATTATCGTCTCGCACGATTTGTGATTGAACTGCACGTGTAACATGGAACGACTACGAGAGAGCGATGAGGTTAAAGTATGCAGAGAGGTAAAAGCTTTACAATTAATAATTAATTATTTTCACTACTTTGCAACGTGCAATTTCGATGTTGCTGCAGTGGATTACCGTTGTCTCTCCGATAATAATCGATATCACGATAAAATGATAAACTAGTAATTTACTTGCGATAACTTTTTTTAACGAAAGGCATCTTAGAACTTAGTCCTTTCAGTGGATATGCACCATGATAGGAAGAGGTATTGAGTTTAACAGAAAGGCACGAAACTTGAAACAGAGAATATGTACGCGAAACTTATTCTTATGCCTGATTAAATGAAGCCAATAAAAACCATATGCTTGGAAAAGTATCGGATAAAAGCGATTTCCTAGTTTATATAGTTATACATGTGTAAATTACACTCTTATATAAATTATGTACACTACGATACAACTACAAAAAGAGATTTATGATGAAATTAAAATTAAAACCTCGGAAAGGAAAATTAATATAGAGATTATTCCGTGTTTCCGACGTTATATTATATATATAGCTAAATTAGCTAAGTATATGATGCAAGAGTATTATTGCATAGCGTGTTTTATAGGCAACAAAACTCTTACAACGTTGCAAACGGTACAGTTTCGGATTTTATCTTTTTTTTCCTAGAGTCGTGCTATATATTCCTATTAGCTTTTAGCCTTCGAAAACCATTTTGATCGTAATATTGATTTAATAGGCTAAGAGCTCACATATTTGTATTTTCGACGAGTGCAGGAGATTATTCTCTAAACGAGACAATATTTATATTCTTACATACACGAGATCGCGTAAAGTTTTCGAAGGTTAAAGCATTATCCGCTGCATCCAAATGCAATATCCGATGGAATTTTCGTGTAACTTTGACGGAATCTGTGTGACATTAATCGAGATTACAACTTTTAATATATATCTTGGTTGTCTCACTTTCACGAGATTTGAATTTCAGTGATCGAACTTTTAACGAATTTTAAAAAAATGTATATTTTATTTGCAACTTTTCCACTTTGTCGATATTAATTACATTTTTGCATATAAATACAAAATTGCGCAAATTGAATAAATGAAAATTTTATTTAGATTTATTTTGAAGATGAATTAAATAAAAATTTTATTTTTTATTATTTCTAAGTGTAAGAACTGGTGCGCCGAAAAAGAAAGTCTTTGTTAAGAAAAGAAATGATTCTGAAGTAGCGAGTTTATCACTGAAATCTAATCTGGTGGGAGCGAAACATCACGTGTATTTGCTTCCAAAGACGATAGATCGTAGAGAAAATGGCAACGACATAGAAGGAAAGTAGTTAGTTGATGTATAATGCCCTGTAAAAACGTTTTCGAGAGGTTCCGTGTAGAAATGAATTCCTTATGTGAATTGTATATATAATATCGTGTATACATATATTATATGTACACACATGTAAGCAGTACAAAATTCGCTTGTACCAATGTGTCATCTTTGAGAATGTGTGTACGCACGATAAATTACGCTATTCGAGCTTCATTTCGTTGGGCATGGGATCACACTTCGAGAGAATTATCTTTATTCAGACATCGCGTTCGTCTCGCGGTGTCTCTAATTTTTCGGCGATATTAAATATATAAATTGCACGACAATGTCATCGATAGCGATCGCGCGAATTTATCTTGAAATATATACGCGTTACTATGTTCGAATCGTTTCGCTTGCTGCACGATATTGATCGTGACTGTAATAAAATATTCGCGATCGTTGACTCATGATCAGCCTTGAGAGATTTACGTAACAATAATCCCCGATATCTTTTGCTTTATGAAATAATCTGCTTCTTTTGTCGAGTCATTATAGTGCTCTCTGATGAAGCGCCATTGTGATATATGTGTCAGGAAAAAATGCAGTCACGCGAATAAAATAAAATGAGAAGAGAAGGATAAAAATGATTTCTTTTATGCGATTTTCGTTCGAGTACTTCTCTCCATATAAATCGGCTGCATATGTAATTCGCATCAGAGATCACAATATTTGTCTGCAGTTTTTTTTTATATCCAGTAATTTTGGTATCGTTATATGTTGTCAACGACGATATTATCGTATATATCTGTGAAGCGACGAACGCAACATAACTTTCATGTGATCGGTCTCAAGACTGGGAGAAATGTATTTTCTCGTTTACAGTAGACTTTCTATAATGCTTGAGGAAGAGTGCTGGATTATGTAGGATTTAGGCGAGAGAAAAGATCGTTGACTGCGTTTTAAATTTACGCAGTCGAAATCTGCAACTCTCGAGTATCGTCAACGTCATTTAATTTAACGAGAGAAATTTTATTTGTATAAATATTATATGTATTATCCCAAACATGTTTGCTAAAATCTAATCAATGCGTCTACGAATCGATTCTTAGCTCGATAATGATTAAAGGAAACAAAACATTCCCTTTTTTTATTTGGAATATTTGACTAATATTTTTTATGAAATATTCACTAATCTCTAATAATTAGTAAAGATATCATTTCATTATATTCATTATAATGCTGTTGCGTTCCTTTTGTATCACTTTTCAGAATTGATATTTAAATTCGACATATTTATTCGATTATAACGTAAATTAACGGCAATTTTTTAAATAAACATATTCGTAAAATAACGCGAAAAAAGCATAATTAATTCACAATCGTATCTTCATTGACATATTACAGTTAAATAATTCATTATTGCAATTATACTTAATCATGAAGATCAGAAATTCTTGGTCGTGTAAAAAACGCACATTTTATTTTCTCTGGACTGATATTCGTGTGTATATATATATATATATATATATATATATATATATTATATATATGTATATATGTATATATATACACACATATATATATATAATATACATTTATATGTATATATAATATATATATATATATATATATATATATTTATATAATATCTGGCACTTTTCCATCTATTTCTGTCGAGATTTTATTGAGTTAGAGTCTTTAATTTGTAATTCTTTGCTGAGAAAAGCGAAAGACGAACTGTAAAGTATGTAAATCGAACTGTAAAGAATCGTCAGATCAGAGCGAAACTCATGAAATTATCTTTGCGGAGTGTTGAACTATTTTGATATTTTATATGCATCTTTTTCTCTGTACATAGAGAATAGATTATTCAAAGAAAGTACTATCGAAAAAAAAATTCAAAATATATCCTAGCGAAGTTATGAATCGGTGTCTTATTGTTTCCGCTGAATTTTCGCCTCATGGCAAAATCCAAAGCGATAATGTTTTTAAATTAATTTAATTATTATCATGCATATTTAAATTCGCAATTCAATTTTGCAGAATTTTAAATTTGCTCGATTTCGAATAATCGAAAGAATTTGTCGATTTCTGCCAATCGTTTTTATATAAATTGTCAATTTATTCTACGATCGATTAAATTCTGTTAGTCAAGTCTACATGTTATTTGTTATAAACAGAAACGTAATTGTCTTCCCTATACATACTTGCTAATAACAATACGCTAATACCAGATCTGTTAAATATCTACGATATTAATATTTCTGGCAAAATGTTTGATATCCGTAAAATTATGTATTTTCAATGTTTGTTTAGTCGACAATCTCCGCTTTCCTAATATTGTAAAAATTATTCGAGCAAACTATTATTAGTATAAATCGAAATATAAATCTGCTTGATGTCTAAAAGAAGAAGAAAGATTGTGATATATATTGAAAAAGACGGAGCATTATCTTTATTCCACGCAGATGTAATCCAGCTAGAAAGTTATCTAAAGGCTGTTCAAGTGTTATTAAATAGTTTAGAAATGTCAGATGTGGAAGGATAGATATTATTTTATTTTGATATGGGCGAGAAATTTTATTTGCGCGAGATTATTCTGCTTCTTTCCGGGGACGTACATATTTACAAAATATTTTGATAAAAATAATGGTAAATAGTAATTGCAATGTTACCTGATGTGAATTTTTGTATTATTGTAAAGACAATAATTTTATCCGGAGCATCGTATCGAGCGAATCATGGAAGGAAAAAGGCGACATCAAAGTAGATACATCACTGGCATCAGAGTAGATATTATAAATCTCTAAAACGGATAAATTTTAGTACAGAGTGAAGAAAAAAAGATAGATGACACAATTAAAGTCTTTTTAATCCTCTGACACAGACCAAGTATTAGAAGAATTATATGCATTAAAAAGACACACACATACATACACATACACACACACTTTGTGTAAATTTCACATATCCATATTCTGTGCTCGCGACTATTGAAATTTCATTCTTTAATTTTTATAAAAGATAATAAAATTAGAGTATGGGTGTAAGACACGTCGAGAAAAATATCTGTTTCGCTAATTTTATACAATTAAGAAATTAATAAAGGGCATGATAAATTCGCACTTTCATCATTTCTTCAAGTTATTTCGAATACGAGATAGATGTAGATACATGCAACAGATTTAGATTTATTTTCCATTCGAATGGATTAATTTAAAAAGGACATAAAAAAGAGAACCCCTTTATTTTTCAATACATTCAGAAAACGAAATATATACAGAGATATATGCGATTAATCTATATATATATGTAGTGAATAATTGCGTCCAGTTTGCGAAGAGTATCGTACACCCATACTAGCGATCTTCGAAAAGTCCTTTTGCGCAAACATGTACATGTGTAAGTGTTAGGACAATTGATACAGCGATAAAATGTACCTGTACACATTGACCATATTAATGGTTTGCCTCTATACATACGGATGCTTGAGTTTCAAATTCTTAATTCTTGCATATTTTGAACTTTGAAATCTATTTCAACGTGCGCGAGACAGTAATACATATTATAGTCCTTAATCTTCAACCATCCCTCGGATTTATTCGGATTAAATTGATTTTTTGTGTTCTTTATTGGCATATGATTCTAATATATTCATATTATTTTTTGAAAAATATTAAAAAATGTTTTCAGAATTTCATCATGCATAACGATTTCTAAGAATATAAGATTTCCATTTTATATTCCATGATTATTTTATTTGATTTTTATTCAATTTTATCAAAAAAAATTTCTTCGTGAAACCAATTTATGATAGAATAAATTTCAGTTCAATTTTATTACATCTCTGATACTTCTAATATCGGGAAATATATTGGTTTCAAAATAAATACTTTTCAATCCGATAATCTAAAGGATAGAAAAAGATTAAGCGCCGCATGCATGTATTATTATTATTTACTATCAGGAATCTGACAGCGATTGATAATACACGTGCATTACGTTTTGCATGCAGAGAAATATACAAAATATTTTGAGAGGCAAATTCGTAAGTTACGTAAGATGGATAAAAAGAGAGAGAAATATATATATATATACATAAATATAAACAAATATATTTAATAAAATTTCTTGACATATATATTGTAAATTCAAAGAGATATTCACTTAATATCTAATAGAATGAATTCCAATAATTTTGTTAATTAGCCGGAAGATGTTGAAGATACGAATTGCCGATATATCAGTAATAGTTGTTAACTAAAGCCGTAGTAACACAGGTAGAACAAACGAACAAAATTATTCTTCCAACCAGAAATTAGAAGAGCGAAACAAAAATATAATGTTACATCGTACAGAGAGATTTTAGGAATATAAGGAGCTTTTTGCTGTATAAAAAGAAGAAGATTCTCACCAACTACTACTTTGTCACGTGCATTTAATTATTTATTTAAAGAATATTATGTAATGCTGTCCCTTCTTCCCGAAAAAATTTATATAACACAGATACGTTGCGAAACAGGACGAGATTAGATGTTGATTTATTCTTTGTAGTCGAAAGTTACGTATTATACACAAACGGGAGAGAAGAATAAAAGATTTCCTTATAAATATTAATTGGAATTGTACTAGCGACTAAGTCTGTAATTATACGCGAAAGTTGTATATAATGTGTATAACGTATTATACATACATATGTTATATCTTGCGTTCGCCGAGTCTTCGTTTTAGTCATTTTTTATATAAATACAGTATTGCGAGAAAATAATTTATAATTACGTGTAGTAAACGTATTTAATTTTCCGATGTATCTATAGGAACAATCACAAACTTTTCTGTAAATAGACCTTCCCGCAATAAAATCCATCTAAAGGAAAAAAGAATATATATATAGTCGAAGACATTTGTAGCATTGCAATCCATTATATCCTGATGCATCCTGGCATTTATAGACTTTATACTTACCCGAAAATTATGTCTAGTGCCTGGTCGAGAATGAAGAATACATAGTTGTGGCAGGTTTTATATAAAACATATTATTATATACACACGTTATATGGTAGCATATACACTGGCATATATACTATTTTCTTATTTTCTAGTCAACATTTTAATTATTTAAATTTATTTGATCATTGGTACGAAGTAGTCACAGTTAATTATTTGTGTAAAAAGTAGAAGATGTGTATTTGGGAATAAAATTTGTTTGAAACTTGCATTTTCAAATTCTTTAGCTATAATTTAACTGACGACTTCTTCAATTGGAAGTTAAATGACTTTCTTAAATGTTTTGTTCAATTGAAACTGTTCCTGTCTCTTACACGCTCTATATAGTACAAGTAAAATATCAAATAATATTTATTTTAACATACATTTCAACAGTCTATAGGATATTGAAAACAATTGACATAATTTTGTTATGCTTTTATGAAATAATCATGAACGTCTATACGCTTATTACGCACATAAACATTAAAGAGATATCAATTTATTATAGAGTAATAGTATCACGTTGCGTTAATTACCTTGTAGGCACATATTGAAGGCACATTAACTAAAGTTAATCCTCAAATTTTTCAGTACAAAAGATTATATGAATAATGCAAAGCAAACGCTATTATTTTCCTCTATAAAAAGGTCAAAATATTGGAAATAAAAGTAATATTAGAGAAATATTGGAATAAAGATAACATTAGAGAATTATTTTTGTTGAAAATTACCTCCATACAAGATAGAGTTCGTTGAAAATATTACGTAAGCGTATTTACTTTGTGATATTAAGAACATCTTATTATGGATCGAAAAATCCATAGGTATTTTCACTGTATGTCTCTATTTATCAAATTATCTATTTTTATTTCCAATTTTTACAAAGTGTGTCCATGTCTTATCTAAGTTGTTTGTCCATGTCTTATCTAAGAATAAATGATACTTTCTTAGACAAGATCGTTTGCTTCAACTTCATACAAAATTAATAATTCAATAAATTTCTTAAATTTAAAACATGAACTGCTTCTTATAAAAACATTTGCTTCATTTTATCCACATAACTAACCGACTATGACTCGAAACTTTTATTGGCTCATCTCGCAATTAGCTCTATTCATTCGTGTGTATATATATATATATATATATAAGTACGGATCACGTCTCGATGTGCCCCTGCAATTGACCTACTATCTTCCGTACCCAACCCGCTTGACTCTGTCCTGCTGAGACATCGTCCCTATCCATCTCAGAGTTTCGATTACAACTAATCGGCGAATCATCTCGCGACTGATAAATCGTGTTCACTTTCGTGGTGACCCTGATTTCCGAATCATCGACAGCGTGCCCCTTCCCTAAGACAGATTTTATCTTCAGATAATCTGGCTTTTGTGCGACGCTCGGTTTGCATCTTGATGACAATGACATCGAGAACGCTTCTTGTTTTCTCTTAGCAGGTATTGGCGGCGCGATTTTCACCTTCGCCAACGTCGTCGATTTTGTCGTCGTTGTCGTTGGCGTCGATTGTCGCATTACGAACACTTCATCGACATCGCTGAATATTGCACTATCCCGGTATACCTCGTCTGTATCGGCATCCGCGTAATTCTCGATGGTCTCGAAACTCCTCTCGTAGAAGCTGTCTGTTTCGCTTTCGCGACGTTCTGCATCCTTGTTGCTATTTGTTTCCTCTTCCTCTTCGCGATCTCTCTCCCGCGATTCGTTGGTCTTGCCGAATGATTGATTGACATCAATGGAAGAGGACTGAATGCGTTTATTCTCGGCAAAAAGAATCGTCGGATCGGCGTAATCCGACTGGGCGATTCTGGCGCCGAGACTGGAACTGCCTTGCTTGTAGTAAAGTTGGGGTATCCGCTGATCGCTGATCGAGCCGACGCTCGAGCAGCCCACCAATTCTTCAGCATCCGAAGATGGTTCCTTCGCGTGTTGCTTCGTCTGTTTAGATCGCTTCTTCGAACACTTGCCATTTACGACACTCAATGAGCGAAAGTAGCGTGTCCGCTCGAGTTCGTCGTTGCATTCGAGTGTTTCTGTGCTCATAGTATTCCGCAAACGGCCCTGCAGACGACTACTCGCCTTGAAGAAGACGTTCCGAAAGATCGCGCTGCCACTGCTACCGTTCGCCCGATAGATCTTATGATCTGGATGAATATTCGCGCTGTCAGTGGTAGACATACGCACGTCGGAGTAAGCATCGTCAGTCAATCGCGTATCCTCCAGCGAGCAGAAAAAGGTTGATGAACTAGAACTCGTCGAAGTAGTAGGAAACTTGGCGATTCTGCCCTCTGGTTGACACGTAGATGCGTATCTCTCCATGTCCTCGAGATTAATCTCCGCCGGCTTATCGGACGCGATAGTAAACGGTCGCTCGCTCATTGGTTTGCCGTCTCGTTGTAAAAAGCGCGACTTAGTCACGCTTGTTGGTTGCGAGTTAGGGCTTATCTGGAAACTGCGCGGTAACGAGCCACACTTGGGTGGCGAGGTGGGCAGGTCTTCGCATAGTTTGGTAAGCCAGACAGCAGGCTGAGTTGGGCTATCGTTGCCGTCGTCGACGTTCTTCGCTGTCTGCAGGCCCTCCCAAACGTGCTGCAGATTATCGTAGTTGCCGAAACCCTTGGACTCGGCTTCTTCCGCATCGTTCGCATCGCTCCTTTCACCTTTGCATCGTTCAGACCCGTCTTTTTCGATACGTTCCGTCATTACGATAGAATTGACATCCTTGCGCTCGGACGTTCGGTGATTTAACATGCATGGGGACGATACGAGGATCTTCTCACTAGCCATCGATGTCGAATTATCACGGATACGCAACGCCGTCTTGATCACTTTACTATCAGTGACAATACTCTGTCGCTTGAACGTCTCAAAGGTCGTTCGCTTCTCGTGCACGTGATTTGTATTCTCATTCTGCGTTATCGTTTCCATTGAGTTTTGAGCGGTCTTCAGGTTGTCGTAAAAAAGCTGCAACGGTTGCTGATTCTCCCGCGCTGCAGTTGCCGAGGACAATGAATTCCATGCGTTGTTCGTCCTGTTCAGTCGCTGTTCCCGATGCGTCACCCGATTGCGTCCCAATCTATTGTTGTTGTGATTACTCGAGCTGATATAATTAGCATTCTCCGAATCGCTTTCGTCTGACGTGTCCGCCGAAATACGTTTATTGAATCTTTGCTGTCGCACATTGATGATACTGTTAATTCGTTGTTTCTCCAACAATCTCTGGAATTCTTGATTCTGCATGAGAATATGACCGACGATTTCCTCCACTGTTTGTGGAGGAGTGGTATGCTGCTGTTCATTATTATTATCTTTGGCTTCGCTCGGCGACGATGAGTTTGTCATTTGAGTCTCTTTCTCGGCAGAAGTTTTGACTGTTTCTTCGATCTTGGTTGTTGTAGATTGAGCATCGCCAGTAATGTCTGTCTTTTGTTCCTCGTCTGAGTGATTGAGAGACACGTACGATTGGAAGCCTGGCTCAGATTTTCGTCTCCAGCCGGTGAAGCGATCCTGAATATATATATATATATATATTTATTATATAATCTAAATATATATATATATATATATATATATATATATATATGTATATACATAGCTTTTTAAAAATATTAAGAAATGACGTAAAAATTTAATGACACTAGATAAATAAGTATAAAATAATAAAGATTTAAATAAGATTTTATAAAATAATAACAAAATAATTTATAAATGATACATTGATAAAATAATCTAATAATCGAGAAGGAAAATAATTTTTTAAAATATATATATATGAATTATATGTATATAGTTTCGTAATAATTATATTACAATAATACCTTGACTTTTGAAACGCGTATATCCGATGACCTATTAAGAGTTTGCTCCTTGGAGTCATTAACGGCAACATCTTCGTTGTCATCTTTGCGCGATGACACAGATGAACCCTAATGATATATGTATTGATAAAAAAAGATTTATAAAATTTCTGACTTATATCAAGAAATTTTCGCATATTTTCTAGACCTCACCTCCATTGTAATATCAGATTTTCTGACACCCTTTTTCAGCTTTTGTCTCAAACCAGTCTCGGACCTACGTCTTTCCCTCTCCTGCTTACGTTTCTCCAGATATTCCGGAGGCGCGGAGTGTTTCTTCGCTGATCCTTTATCCGTCAACGCGTCGTCTGTTTAAAGTATTTTATGTTATTTTTTTCCTTTCGATTTGTATAATAATTAAAAGTAGAGATTTTTAATTATACAATATTGCTATTTATGCATACCTTCTTGTTGCGTTTGACCCAATTGCAGAACTAATTGTCGCGCGTGCGACGGTATAACCGCGTTATAATTCTCTAATATCACTCTCTTTATTTGTAAGGTCCATTCTCTCTTTTGTTCTAGATTGCGTGCCTGGAAAACAAATTAGTAGAACATTAAATAAGGATATTTTTTACATGCGTATTTAAAGCTATTACTTTACAATTAAAAAAATATCTCGAAAGTTCTTACTTGTAACGTATATTGCAACCGAGGATTATCAAAAGGTATCACATGAAAGCTGGATGGTTCCCCCGGAATACTTTCAATCAGCATTAAATTTGAACACTAGAAGCACAAAGAGAAGAAAAATTATTTTATATATTTTACAAAGAAATTATAATTTTATTAAAAATTATTAAAAATTAAAATGGTTAAGAAATGTGCTTTATTCAAACTATAATTAAAATTCAAAAAGAATTTATACGGTAAAAAATCGAATCGATCAATATGTAGAGAAAAATATGAGAAAAAGAAAATTAACAAAGGTAAAGAAGAACGGTATAAAAGTAATCGTACCATGATATGAGCTTTGTAAACAAGAAGACCATCCTCCTTTTTTTTTGTCAAAAGAAGCATACGATCAAAGAGGAAGGCATGTCGCGGTGCTTTAGCCCCGCGCATCCTGAATCGACCCTCCGCGACCAATTCGCCGCTCGTAGTCAGGTCTGGTCCCGGCCAACCGTACAGAAGCGATTGAATTTCTTGAACACGTACGGCGTGCTCGTGTCGCCTCTTCATGGCATTGATATGCTTCGCTATACCAGTCATCGCGGCGAGAGCAGCCTCGATGGCGCTCATGCCTTCGTCAGCCTCATTCTCTCTCGAATTACAATCAGCGCCGTATTCCTTCGACAAATTCTCTAAAAGCAGGTGATACTTGAGGATCCTCTGAACCGGCTTCAAGAGAAACGACCCGAGTGGCAACGCATGCCCCAGAGCCGCTTGCCGTTCGCGAAAGGCGGACGCGGTTTCCTCCCGGCCCATCAAATCAGTCAGCACGGAAACCGTTCTGGGATAATTGGTACAATACTCGGTGTAAACTTTGAATCCCGTATTATGCTTGATGAACGTATTCGCCACGCAAACAGGATCCAAACCGCATCTCTCGATGTCTCTCAATAATTCTCTATTAAATACGAAAATGTCCTCGATATTGCTGAACAGATCGCCGAGATGCAATTGGCGCGCGAACGACGGCGGATCGTCCCGCCAGAATATCAGGTAACCCTGAATGACCTGACGCAGATGCTCGACGTATATCGCTTCCGTGTCCACGATCTCTAGCAGTACCCTCTCGACGGGGTTGCGATGAGGGTCGCAATAGCGAGGTCTGTGGCACACGGGGCTCTCTTCGGCGCTGTCCCTCCTCTGTCCATTGTCGCCGTTCAAGATTCTACAACTGGCTTCCGAAACAGTCGCGACTCCGCTGTCCGCGGAACCCTGCGAACTGGCGCAGGTGTCGGCGAGAGACTCGACCGACGCCAAATATGGATTCGCGGCGCAGGTGTTGCCCTGATTGCTGCAGCTACTGGAGGACGTGCTGGACGCGATGGAGCTTCCGGAGTGCGGTCTCCCCGTGCCGTTCCTACGTCGTCTGTTGTACCTGAGCGGGATAAGACCGTTGCTCTCTCGTCTCTCGTACATCGGCTTCTCGGTGACTTCCCCGTTACGTTCCCCGTCTTCCGGTAAGGACGCTACCGTTTCCACCAGCATGGTGTTATCGGTACCGGTGACGTCCGCGATTTCGACGTACTGGCTTTCTTCTTCCTTGCTCTTCGAGTTGTCCCGCTGGTGCGTAGGCTTTGTTAAGTCGCCAGTGCGGAACTGACCGAGTATGGAGTCTCGATGGGCGGTTGGCACCAGGCTCAGACGCTTCTGCAGAGCCGGCGGGATTCCGCAGGACGATGACAGGACCACGTGCTCTCCATCATAGTCATCGCCGCGTCGCGCTAACTCGTCGAACATCTTCAGTAGCTGTGGCACCAGGTCTGTGCTAGTGCCTGGAAATAAAAAATTCAAACGTCCATTTTGGTAATTGTTTAAATTGAATGCGAGACCGTTAATTCATTTACAAGTTTATTCACATTGTAATTTATTAATCCACGAATTTGGCGATCAAATATGAGAATAAATTAAATTCAACGTTTCACTCAGTCGTTGTAGAAGCAGAATGTTTCAAGTATATTTTAAAACTCTTAATTAAATAATTGAGAAAATTGACTCTTAATTAAATCTTAGTTAATTGAAAGAAATATTAGTTGCGTTATTAAATCACATTTAACGACAGCAAAGATTTCCGGTGAATTAATTTCTAGGATAAGCTAATTATTCCAAAAAGCTAATTGCTTTAAGTCATCTTGATTTATATCAATTTTAATGAAATATATTCTTCAAACATTTCTTGGAATAAATTTGACACGCTTCGAAACATCATTACACGATTTGTCGTGTGAATCTTTTCACGGTCCATTTGTTCGAGTTCATCATAAATCAGCGATGCTACGATTGGCAAACGGAGCACGGAGATGCGAGAGAGAATGCCAGATGGAAGAGAAATACAGATGAAATTTGCTCCTATGAACATTAATAATAACCTTCAATTCATCACGAAGAATGGCTTCGTTCACGCGAAAATGCCGTTAACACTTTCTTTCGTGCAATCAATCATTTCCGATTATATTAGAGATTCTTAGAATACCGTCTTGAGAAATTACAGGCCTTTCTTGGCATTCAACTTAATTCGTCGAAGCAACAAGCACGACAGTAATTAATATATGATCACGAATCATCGCATTGTCATTTGTCATAGCAACGTAATGAAAATTTATTTTTCTTACTGTATACATCATATGACTTATTAAAGAAATTATTTTGTGCACCTTGTATGCATATACAATTATATATTTACATAGAATGTCTTTAGCGTATAATCTTTTGCAAGATTTGCGTTAAGTCTTAAAAGATTTCATATAAATAAATGGGCATATATGCAGATAATTTTTTTTCTCGATTAAAATATTATTGCACATCTTTTTATCGTAACATTTAAATATTTTATTGTAACATACAACCTAGAATTAATTAGAAAACAACTTTGGTATCTGCAAAATTCTTTTTTTTTCAAAACAGACTATTTTGTTCTTTCAATGTTAAACAATTTTTTCTACTGCTATAAATTTTTCAAATAAATAAAGCGACTGTGAATCTTTTAAACAATATATTGTTGAACGCAAACCTTACCCTAATTCTCGCTTCGATGAATTTATACAAGAGATATGTGCAATATGTGAAGGGGGAGAGGCGTCTATTGACATATATCTGCGATATTTCATAAATCATTAAAAAATCCCCAATAAGCCAAGAAAGAAAGATCGCTGCTGCCGTTGACTGCTTTTATCGTTAATGCGATCGCCTTCAATTAACTCGCTTCCCGTTTATCGGCGTTAAAAGATCAGCTTGCGCCGATCCGATTACTCGCACACGAACAAAATGCAATTACACGAGTATGCACAGCATACATGGGCTCGACATTCACATATACAGGGTGTCCCAAGCGCGTGGATTTTTCTTTTTAATGGCCAACACTTTGGCGAAATAATCTAGATCTCGTGATTATCAGAATTAAGATTCATAAATTCAGTTTATTCGAATAGAAATTTAATGTAAAAAAGTACTTTTATGCTCGTAATTTATACACATTTTGCAACTAAAAAAATGTTTTTGTTGATGCAGATAGATTTCTAAATCTGACAGCCAAAATTTATCGCTATCTTTTGTATCTGCTGCTAGAATATTGTTTAAAAAAGACTTTCTAAATTGCATTAACAGTTTAAATATAAATTCTGACTGTCATTTAGATTGATTAAGTGTAAAATATACGCGATCACAATATTTGCTAATTTGCTCATTTATCCATTTCAATCAACTTGTATCTGGTAAAATTATTACAAGACTATTTTTTGAGTGATTTTTGATTATATAACTATCGCACTTGATTCTAGTTATTCCGATTATGTGTGCTAGAAATACGCTCGATTTTCATCGCAACAAATTTCCCAGATGACGAATATTGAACGTTGATTAGAGGCAATTGATTAAAATTAGCCATTTTTCTCTTTCTCTTCAAATCGCAGAGAGAAATTCCGGCTGCTGTCAGAAGATTAAGAGAAAGAGAGATAAATCTCACCCTGTATACAATCGGTTGCATCTCGCGGCTCATACGTGGTCGATTGTGTAACAAACAAACGAGCAGGACGGGTAGGACTTCCAATTTCCTCAACGTGAAATCAACTTTGTCCGTACGTACCGCTACCTGTGCGACACGTAATCGTGCATTTACATAGATGTGGACGCATTATCATGCATTTACGTAGATGTGGACGCATTATCGTGCATTTACGTAGATGTGGACTAATTGATTTTTCTACGATAACAAACACACACATAAATGTACACGCACACATATAAAAATTCTTCTATTCGTAGAATTCTTTTTTCGATAACGTTACGATATAATATGTAAATGGTCTGATTCTGAGCACGTCCTCGATTTTCCTCGATGTCTCTCCCTCGGATTCACTCATCGCAATATTATCTCGGTCTCCCGATTTGCCTACGACTTGTGCACTCTTGGCTGAAACTTCCTCTAATAATAGGAACATGGGACACGGACTTTCGGATTTAAGTAATCTCGTCTAGACGTCGGCGTTTTGGTAATTTTACAAACATGAAAGAAGTATGTCAATTGGATAATTCTATCATTGGATAATTCTATATTGGATATTCTTCTATTGGATTTCTATCTTACTTAAGTTCGAAATCTTCAACATGAAAAAATGTTTCGTATCTGACAAAAGAAGAGATGAATTTATCTCAGAATACGACTAATCTTGCGAAATGTCTTGCCCCTTGTTCCGAAAAAAGAAGGTTCAATAAACACACTCGCGATACATATTTGACACATTGACGCGGAACAAATTTTCCACGGGAAAAATAACGGAATTTTATTTAGGTCTTTCCGGCGCGAAGAGATTTAAGGGTTTACGAATGGGACCCTTTGATCTTTTACTGTATCTACTAGAATTCTCAATTCTGAGGTTTCAACATGTTAGTTTTTCGTTCTTAAAATGTATCGCAGTCATGTTCGAATTCTCCTGGAAGGGACGACCAAAAATAGAGAACATTTCGGAGATAATCGTGTCAAAAAAAGAATTTTAAAAAATCTTATAAAAATATATAAAAAAAGAAAATCTTTATATGATATATAAATTTTAAAAAATATATTTTTAGATAGATTCTTTTAAATTTTTCAGCTTTTGAGTGAAAGAAATAAAAAATAATTACTTTTTTTGTAAATAATAAAAAAAAATATTTATCAAGAAAATATAATATGAAATTATAACTCTCTTTCTTATTTGAGAGAATACGATTAAATCTCGCGTAAAAAAATTCAAGATTTGCAAACATTAGTAAAAGAAGAATCATTTCAATAATGAATGATATCGCACGCATGCTTTTACAAATTCTCCATCTCTCTTAAAGAATTTAACTGATGAAAAAGCGCACGTTCTCGATGCTATAAACTTTTGTGGCTGGCACCTCACACGAGGGCTACGAAAATAGCGTTCGCAAAGAGGAGGGAGTAAAAGGAGAAGGAGAAGATACCTCGAATCGTTCATTGACAGAACTCCGATATTATGCACACGTATTTACACGTATTGCGTTCATTGACACGTAGACTCATTGAAGAAAAAAAATCATTTTTCTTCGATATCAAATTAAATAATTTAAACTCGATCTTTATTATAACGAAAGTTTTCAAAAAGTTATCTTTAAATTCTTAATTTCTCTCATTCAATATTCTATATTTTTTTAAATGATCATTAAATTAGGAATTTTAAAAACAAATTTAGTTAATTCTTTTTAGCTCTTTATTCTCTATCTTGATCTGTCTTTCAAAGTTTGGCTCTTTAAAAATATACATGTTTCTCGCGATCTTCACTATACGTTTCGAGTACGTCATGTATATGTGTAACGGCACGTGTAACACCGGTTAAACAGAAGTGGAAAAGAAATGGGCCTTCAATGATGAAAAGCAACGGTCGCTGAGAAAATTTTCAAGCGCCCTCGAGCATGCGACCGCATGCCAACACGTTCCTATGAATCATGATTCTGCTGCATAGGCGTGGACGTGCTCTTTGCATTCGCCGTCTCCTCGGCGCTACGACAAAACCCGTCGCATAAAATCTGCATCGTGGATGAGAGAATAAAGCGAGGAGGGGACACATTTCTTGCGAGAGGGGGAAGGGAGACGTAACTCACGGCGGAGTCGATAATATCCTTGTGTTACGGCGATACCCGAGTGATACTTTGCAGCGAATTAGGGTCAATTGCACCGGCGACATCTCCGGTCAATTAACTCTAACGATTTCCTGTCCGTTTGAGAATCGGCTTAGCCAAGAATGATTTAGCTAATATATCATTTCTATTTTTCTTGATTCGCGATAAAATAAATAAATGCAGAAAAGTTGCACGCGCAATCTTTCTTGAAAATCGCCGGGATATCGAACTCCGAAATTTCTTTTTATGCTTGTTTTCTTGTCACGACTTCTCCTCCCAATCTCTCATTCTTCTCATATGGCGAAGATACGTTATAATATCTATATAAATTCTAGAATTTTACACAGCGTGACGGCAGTAATATTGCGTGCCGAATTCTTTTTCCAGGGGTATTAAAGAAGGATTATAAGAAACGTTTCCGTGCAGCCTTCGCGTCTCGCCGGAGGCTAAAGACGGCGGAGGCTACCGTTAACTGGCTGATATCCAAAGTTCGGGAAAGCACGGGAAAGAAGGCGGACAGTTGCATCGCCTGGTGCGACTCCTCGTTCTGGAAACCGATCACGCGCGGTTCCGCTGGAGAATCGCGCGGCGCGCACGACTAGAAAAGGAAAAGAGCCTGGACGCGCGAGCACACACATATGCGCGTATATGTGTGTATGCAGTTCACATAGTCGACAAGTGCAAGGACCGCGCGTGTCGTGGCCGCTGCACCCCGGAATTCCAGGGTGTCCCCCTTTATGGGCTCTTATCTGTTCCCGGAGGTGCACCCGGAAATGCGCTAAGCACTCCAGGAGACGCATTCCGAAGCGCACGTCCAGGATGAAAAGGCAACATTATATGTTATAACATTATATGTTATAAAGTTACGAAGCAACCGTCGGAAATAAATTGCCGTCGTGAAAATGTATATCACGTATGGGAAATGACAAACTAAAATTTATTTTTTTACAAATAAATTTAAGAGAGGTTAATTTCTAAAATTGAAATAAAATAAAGCAATGAAAAAAATAGTCTCGTTTTTAATTAGATAGATGAATTTATTTATGCTGAGATAAATCGAAAAATGCAAAAATAGGAAACAGTACAAAATTTATTTATTTGTCGTATTTTAATATATTTTAGTTATTAATATATCTTACATATTTTTAAGAAAAATGAATTTTGAGATAATTAAAAAAGATAGATATTTTTAATATACATATAAAATATTATATGGAGAAAATGTGAATTAAAAAACGTGAGTAAAAAACATGATAGAATTTATATAATTTACAACTTCGAATTTCGATGTTAAATTACCAGACAAAGATTGAGAGAATAAATATTATTTTCGGAAGATAATATTTCTATATTTTGTGATATATATTCACTGTTCTTGTTTCCATTCCATAACGATCGTAATGATGCGATCTTTAGTTGATTGTATAAATCTTGCAATTCTGTCTTACAATGAGATAATTGAGGTAAAATAGCAAATGAGACAAAACCAACAGCGTTACCCTCTTTACTAATATTTGATCTGTGATAACGAATATCACACAAAACATGCGCAAACACTGTTAGATAAGAATCGCGAGATTTAATTAAATCGGCGATTCCAAGGGAAATTGGAATATTTGCTCGATTGAAAAATTAATTCACTTTTGACCCTAGTGCATTAACAAACAACAGCATTTACCGCGTTTTTCAGTTATTCGGATTAAAAATGTATTAAATTAATTTATATATTTTTTAACAAGTTTTTTAATAAGCAAAATATATTGAAATATCGTTTGTGACAGTATTTTTTAACAAAATTGTTTATCTTTATCATAATTACTTTCCTCATTTTACAATAAATACATTTTAATATATATTTTTATGTTCTTTACATACAAGGTATTCGTTTTGAAAATTGATATCAATATTTATATTGATATTAATATTAATATTTCTTAATGGAAAATGAAATTACGACATATATCCAATCATTCGATTATCGGAAATCAAAGAGCGCAATTTATTATTTTATTTATTTTTTATTATTGTTCCCCTGCTTTCATGAAAAGAAAATAAAATCACCTCCCGCTATTATTATTTGATTATTCCCACCATGACAATCAAATTCCGTCTCGTTGCTCCGAATGATAACAAAAGAGTCGCGATTTCGTACAACAATAACATGCTATGTCGCCGAATATTACAGTGTTATTGTTTACATACGATGGCCTTGTTATCATTCGCAGAACGAGACTTGAGCGAGAAAGTAGAGTGCCGTGATGTGCTTTGTGTGTCGAATTATTTTTAAAGTACGATTGCCAATATTTAAAAAATACCAAATCTATTATTTCTTATGAACAATTAAAGATTATTCTTGCAGCGCAAGTAATTAATTTTTGCTATTATCGCGTCGGGAGTGTTATAAATAAAGTGCCGCGTCGGTTTCTGATGATTAGTACGCGCACGATTGCAATTAATAATGTTTTCGCGAGTGAGTGCGGGTGTGCATGCCACAATGAAGCAGCAATGGACACACAACGGAAAGAGAAAAGGTCCAATGAGACATCCAATGATGATGTGTGGTGAGCAATTTATAATTTTCTCAATTTATTATTTGTTCTTTGTGCTAATTTATTGTCCTAATTTCAAGAAACCTTAAGCAAATAATTATAAATAATAATAAAATAATAAAAAATAATAAAAGATAATGATAAAAGATATAAATAAATACTAATAAGACATAAATAGATAAGACAATGATAAGATATAAATAAATAGTAATAAAAATAATCAGAAATATATAAATTTTATTTATTGGCAAATCAAAATGAATAGTAAAAGGCAGTAAAGAGCCAACGCAGTTGTAGAGCGTGGATTTATTTATTGGCAACAAATATTATTATTAGCACTTAATTATACATTGAAATTTGATTTCTCGTGATGGATATGATAAGAGGAAAATGATAAAATTGTCCGTTTACAAAAATAAAAACCGTAAGATTAAACGAATTAGGAAGAATTTAGAAAATATAAAGCGTTATAAAATCGACAAATATTTGTGTGATAATTTTTATCAATTATATTTTATATATGGAAAGTTATCTTTGATGAGTCTTCGGGCAATGTACAAGGTCAAGCGGTTATTAAAAACCCACAAAAATTATCTAAACTATTTCACATTCCACATCTATCTAAACTATCTTTTCTAATAAAGTGAAAGTTCATGAATAATATTTTAAAAGCAAGAGGATTATTTATAAAACGCCATAAAATGAAGAAGAAAGATCGACGAGTGAAACATTCTAACTAACAATGGCATTGAAATATATATGTCATGTATTCTTTTTTTAAAAAGAAAACGAGAGGTCTCGAGAAGGCACGTTTCTCCTAGAATACACAAAAGATTTCGAACGCCGACACTCGATAATAATTACACGAGCGATACATATCGGTTTTACGAAATTGAACGTTTCGTTCTCGAAGTCGTTCGAATAATTGTTCGTTTCTCGGAATTAAAAGCCGCGTATCTTAATCGTGCGTGTCCCGGTTGCAGTTATAGTCATTCGACACAGTCAACCTAACACTTTACACAAACGAGGCAGACGTTACAATAATGCCGACAATGACTTAGGCGACAATAACTTACGGTGTCTTTCACCCTCCGGAGTCGCTGATGTTCTTATTCCTCCGCCACTCGGTATGTCACGTATGATCTGCCTCGAATAATTCGTTCGTTTTTCCGTGTCGACCACCGGCAACGATTATTCAAAACGATCGCCATTTATCTCGTCCACTTCCGCTAATTATCAGGCAACGCGCTTGAACCGGATAAAATAGTCACTCTTCGAGAAAATCCGTTTCCTCGTAATAATTATAGTATCACGACCACGTGACATGGTAAGATTGCACAATGACGCTGACTCCACTATACTTTCGCAAAATGCGGGGCATTTAAAGCAGGTTTATATCGTCCTCGTAATACAAGTATAAAGGTAAAAAAAAAGAAATCAATCGTCAAACGGTAAACTACTGAATATTTCGCAACCACTTGAATCACGTAAAGATATCACTGTGTCGAGGACAGAACTGAGACGAGCGTCTGCGATCCACGCTTTATAATTGAGATCACTATCGCGTAATAAAGGAACTTTAATCACCCGCGCGCGACAGAAAGAACAGAAAAAAAATTCGAAATATCTTTATACACGTGTCACGCGATAAGGGAGATAACAGCAGCTGTTCGTTCGTTGCGCCTCGCGGAACGAATCGGAGCTCGGATCTATCGTCCACCTTCGTGCCGACGAAAAATATCCCGCTGCGCGGGAGGAGAGAGGAATGCGTGCGCGACGTCGCGTCGCCACCCGAGTAGTAGGTCTTGGTACCCGGCCAGGTAGATACGGGCGTGCAGCCTTCGTCGCTCGAGCAACAGGTAGATACTGACGGCTGTGGATGGGAACGGAGCTAAACGGAGCGAGCGTGCCACTCGGATGGCTCGGATTGAGAGTGTCGAGAGCAGAACGGTCATTAAGTCGACGTTCACACCGACTGCAACAAGTGGATGCGTTGGATTGCGATAGGCGACTGCATTCTTATCTGTCATTCCAACGTTACAGGATGAATATTGACAAGTGAATAATGCGACATTTCGGTTCGGGAATTGGAAGCATGATATGCTGATATGAAATGTAACGATGAAAAATTATTTTAAATGTATTTTTCTTGAAAGCGTAGCGATATGTAGAAGATATCTATTTTATTATATTTATTAATTTTATTATATTACTGTGGGAAACTGAAACAATTTGTTCCATTAAAAAATTCCTTGAAGATTATGAAAATGAATTATTATGCACATGAAATTATGTAAAATATTAATATAATGTAAATAATATTTATAAATATTACTTATAAATAATAAATTATTTGTAAGTAATAATATAAGTAATATTAATATTAATATAATATAAATTACATAAGAATATTATATGAATAAAATATAAAAATAGAATACACGCGTTATATATATATATATATATATATATATATATATATATATATATATATTGATTGTGCGATGAAGTTTCTCTGTAAATCTATGCAGCTTTCATCTCTGCTGTTCACTTATAGTAGCCTGCTTATAGTAATGAATCTCGGTTATCTATGCGACTAAATGCATAAGGCGGAAAAGATTCATTGAGGAATTCCGCGTAATACGGAGATTAGAGTTAAATCGAATGACAATTGCGTAATACATGTGCAGTTATGTCAATCATGACTAATCATTCGGATATTAAAATATTACATTAATACATCGATGCACGTGTATGATAGGAGATTCGATTTTTCGATATCTCTCGAAGATATCCGCAAATTAATATCCCGCTAGTGAATTTTTTGCAATATAACTCATTCTTTATGTATTGTAATTCTTTATGTACATGACATTACGATGCAATATAATTAAATGTTAGATATGAGATAAATACACGCAGATTTTATCACGTCTAATGTAAAAATATCATAAATTAAAATAAAATAAAATTTATTTTTTATTTTTTTATTTTTTCATTAAATAATCAGTTTCTTGTAATAATAAAGCTTTTCAAACTGATTAAACGATGTGTTTCCCCTCGAATGTAATTTGGCTATAAAATCTGTAAATCATAAACACGTCAAAATTACCATATATCTAACGTGGGATTAACGTGTGGCTTTTTCATTCTCTTTTATCCCTTAAAATCCTCTTATCAAGCGCCGAACTTTGACGATTGACAGAGAAAGGGGATAATCTCCTCTTCTTTTTCTTTTCATATTAATTTATTTGAAATTTCAGCTTTACAGATATGCATTTTAAAACTCATAATTCTCTCGATCAAAGATACGGTTAAATAAAGAACAAATTTACTTTCACGAATCTAAAATCTTATTTGCTCTCGCGTCTCAAAATTGAATTTATTTTCTCATCGATTTTTCAAACAAAAATACATACCAGATTTATGCTTTTTCGAAATCATCTTATATCGAGTACAGTAAAGATGAATAATACTCTTTTTCTAATCAGCAGCGAAGTATTAGTCATATGTCAAAAAAAAGATACCATTATAAATATATAAAAAACATATGATTAATATATGTCAAAAAAAGATACGATTAGGTGTATATAATTCGCTGGTCGGTGTGAACGTCACTGTAGAGCATACACATGGAGGGAGGGGGGGTCGATCGTCGCAATGAATTACAACGAGCCCAGTCACTGTGTGAATGACTCACCGAGGTACTCTAGTCGCCGCCGCCGCTGCTGCTGTACAGCGTACGCGTCACGACCGATAAAAGGCTCTCTCCGGCTCTCCTTGCGCTGGAAAGAGGAATTTGAACCGCCGAGAAGGGAAGTGAATAACCACGGGAGATCTCGAGGGGGCATTAGGATGCCCGGGTGCCCCGACGAAGGGGGGGACACAGACTGGTTCGACCGCGAATTATGAATCATCGAAATACCATACCGGCGTGTCTAAAGCGCGCTAATAATCGTGCGGATTCCGAGTAAAATCCAGGGGGGCTAACGGCATCTTCGGCGCGCGAGAATAGTCGAGAGCCGCAGATTAGCCCGAGCGAAGGAGGAGCAGAGAAGAGGAGGCGATTACAGCGATGACGTGGACGCTTGTGCGCTAATTTCGGCTGTAAAAGAATGATAAGCTGCACCTCTCCTCTCTCGTATTCGTCACCTTCGAAAAGTATTTAAAAAATGTTGAACGTTTCCACGAAAGGATAATGTAATCTCCGTTAAAATGTCTTTGAATTATCGGATACAGCAAACACTTTGGAAACGTCATTGCTACTGCACATAATGGTTTTATCACAAATACACAGATCTTCGAAATTTATCATGTACGAGAGGAGAATTTTACTTTAAAAAAAAAAGCATAAAAATTTTGCCTCGAAAATATTCGACACGATACGAGAAACTGTTACCTAGATAAATTTTATGGGTAAAAGAACGTAACATTTTTTTTCAAAGTCTGATTGAATAAAGTGCGATATAAATCTGCGATCTCTTGCATAAAATTACCACACAAATAACTGCGTATATCTCGCTTATTGCAATTTAATTATTAGTATGATTAAACGTACGGGAAAATGTCGGGCATGTGTGCGGTATTCGCTAATTGACAGCCAAGGGTTAATGCAACAATTCGCAAACGACGTGTGTTTCTGCCCGTTGGGTCCGACGCGGCATTAATTACGTTACACAAACGTACTGTTATATTTAGCGGCGCCGGTATGTGCGTACAACGCGTACACACATGCGGGATTTTCCGATGAACCTAACCGTATACGCGCCACGCGAATTCCCCGTCACGAATTCCTGCAACGCGAATATCCGACGCTCTTACGCTGTCGAGGACACGCGTAACGTCGTAAGAGAAACACGCCTCCTCTCCTTCAATATTACTCAAGGCCAAAGAAATTTGCCGCTCGAGCTGGTCGGTTTTTATATGCGTAAATCGCGTGTCGCAAAACTGCGAAATGAAACCCGCGACTCGATTAAAGCCCGCGTTTTACACGCAAACCTATTTTAATTTTATAAAAATAGACTTTAATAATAATAATAGAGTGTTTGTTGTTTGCAGAAAAAAATGTTTTTCGCATATTGTAAGATGGATCGGAAGATACATCATGTGTGAAATCTGTTTGGAGAATAAATTGACACAAACGTCGCCCAATTTCGTCGAAATAAATTCATCAGTTTGTTTGAAATTATTAATGTTCTATTTGCGCGGAAAATTCTTAACCGAGAGATCGATGCATCGAGTGCGTAGCGCTCTTAACTCCGATACCTTCTCGTGTATGTATGTACCTTTCACCGGCTTCGATAAGGAATTATATTTAAACCAACGACACGTAACGCCGAGGGGAATGAAGAAATCGCGCGCTTTTATCGCGATTTATCCGCGTTCGCGCAATGCAACGTCGTAATTGCGTCAAAAACAGAAAGACATATTGCACCTCTCTCTCTCTCTCTCTTTCTTCGCAATTTCTTTATTTTTTTTTTGTTTATATAATTGTCCCCATTTCATGGAGAGAATACGCATTTAACGCGCGATTGTTGGACTAGCAGAAAAATGTTTTCTTGTTTCTTATTCTCGTAGCAATTATATATATAAAAGCAATAGTGGGTAATACGGGCAACCTTGCATAGAATGCTCTCCTGCTATTATTCTCGGCAAATTAAAACAGAAAGACAGCTCACTGACAGCAAAAATCAGACGCCTCTCGATTCACGAATGCTTGGAATCGGAAACTTTCTCAGTCTCGGAATGAAAATGTGCGGCGCCGCCGCTCAAGAAGGCACGTGAGGTATTCAACATTGCTCGTCTATATACGGGGTGCTCAGAAACAATACCCATTTCGATTAAAATCAATGTTTTTTGACAGAAAAAAATTTTATTCTATTAAATGCTATTCTGTTTACATTTTAATTTGTTTCATAATGCAAGTAACATTATTTTCTTCCAAGTTCTTGATTTTATTTAAGTGTACAGTAAAACTGTTTGAAAAATTTTACCTTTTACACATGGAAAAAAATTTGTAAAAATAATCCTACTTAATCCAAGAATTTTGTAAAGATTAAGAAAAAATCAACTCAAATCGAAATCTAAATTAATCATCAATATAGACTAATACTTTGGCGAATATACGATGCGAATTAAAAGAATCTATTGAAGAAAAGGTCATTTTATTATCTAATCTTTATTTTTTGAATTAATAAACTAAAAATAATTCATTGATGACATTTCTGTTTTTACTTGTAATTTAGAAACTATCCTTAACTATTTAGAAACTATCCTTAACTATTTTTATAAAAGAATGATCGATTTTAAATTGCTCAAAGAATTCGTAAGCAAAATCGCTATCATTTGTTGAACACTCTGCGTATACAGGGCATAAGATAATATCATCACGTATAGAGAGGCAAAATAATTATTAATCGTAGTCGAGAATTGCACCAGTAGTTGTTAATATCATGAAAGTGCATTTCTGGGAATCGTTCTCGATTTCTTCGTCTGGGATAGCACTCTATTAACCCTCGGAATATCCGAGAGAGTGAATCGTGATCGTTGTTACATTCCAACCAAATTCATTGTCAGAGACATACATTAAATACTAAATACTGCGAATACTAGAGGAGCGTGTATTCTGTTCTTTGACTGAATCAATAAAAATATCATTAATCATTATTAAAAAATGTTTTGCTCCTCCGTTTTATGTTTTATTCTACTGATTCCGGCAATAAGATTTTGCTAAGAAAATTAGTAATAAAGTGTTACATATCTTTTGTTAAAAAAAATTCAGACATTTCTTCAACAGAATATACAGTTACATCAATTCTCAATACATAATTTCATAAATAAGATCCATTTTTTAAGATATCACTGATTGAAGCAGCCATCATCTCTGATTTCTTCGGTGAGATTTCACTGACTTGCAGCAGTAGGTATACTTATAACGGATTATGAGATCGTTAGCGGTCATTCACTACTATTCAGCGATAACGCACCAATTCCATTTAAGAGAGCGAATGTAAGTGTTGCACGATTATCATTATTAGATGATAGCTACCGATACCGATCGTGCATACCAAATTCGATAGCATCGGGTTGGAATCGGGGAGAAGAGGAGGGAGGAGGGAGGGGGGAGGGAAAATTGCGGCGTAGAGCTACGAGAGATCGTTTCTCCATCGGCGCCGCGACGGTTTCCTTTTCCCGCATCGGAAAACTTTCTCGAGATGCAACGATCTCGCTCGTTATACACATATATGCGTACATGTATATTCGCAGAAAGTCTATATATAGCGTCGCCGCTAATACGCGTCCGTAATATCGCGACCGGGAGCCCCGACGAGCTCGTAAGTAATTGCGGGCGTAAAATCCGGTTCACGGCGACGGCATTGCCGCGAATACGGCGTTATTATCGGCGGCCGATCGGAAGCTGGCCGGATAGGAGGCTTTCGATAAATACGCACCGTCGTCCCGCGGTCGAATTGCGTGTCCTTGATACGTCCGAGCCTTACTCCAGAAACGGTGAACGCGATTCGATGGAAAAAAAGATCCGGGATTTTTGGACGGCCGTGTGCAAGAATGCGCGACGTGGGGCCCCAAAATTTCATGCGACGCTCGTCGAAGAGGCGAGATTTCTCCGGAAATCCATTCCAAGTGCCTGTTTGAATCTAACGATGCCGCATTCCGTCGATAATCCTCGAAGAAAATGAATGAGACGTCTCAGGGAGAAGAAAAAGATTATTTCCTCTTGTAACGTCATAAAATGCTGTTAATGTAGAGATATATTTTATTATTTTATTATTTTATATATTTGAATATTTTATGAGATTCTATATTTAGATTTGATATTTAATATCACAGCAATGTGAGAGACGTGATACTCTTTTTAGAAAGAAACAATAAAATAAATTAGAGAATAAAAATAGTGAGATGCTCGTAAGATAAGAGAGTATCAAGGTCAACAATATCACAGCTCGGATTCACGCGAAGAGAAGAAAGTATCGGGTTTCCGTAAATACTATATATTTAACGAAGAAGTTATACTACGATCCCATTGTTTATTGATTTGTCTTAATAAACGCTGTAAAAAAATATATTCAAAATATGTGAATTATATGTATAAAAGGATCTATCTTTATGCATAAATATATATATAACATTAATTATTTTAAGAATGTAATAAAATATTAAAATCTGATATATCTCTTTAATAAAATTGCCATGAAGCATTTTTCTTCTTCAAATATATTTATATATTCTTCATATATATAGACTGATAAATTATGTAATTAAAATTTCTTTCGCTGTCGATATAAAAAGTAACATTTTACCGTTGTAGGAAAAAAAATATAAAGGAAATAAAAATTGCATTATTTTTTAAATAAAAATATGATTTCTCAAATAATTAAATCTAACATGAATTAGCTTTCGGAAACCATCGTCGACTTTCTGCCCTGTTGAGGATGAGAACATTCTTCTAGATATTGTATCTCCCAGATATTGTATCAAGAAACTGAGAATAATCTATTTCTCGCGCGATAGAAACGCACGTTGTTGTTTTTGTTCTATAGTCCTATAAAAAAACCATGTGTCGCGATCCTCTCCTGGGAGAAACATTATAAACCTATCATTAGAACTCTCGTATCGAGGGCACTCAAGGAAAGGCACTCATCGAGTCGCGCTAAAAATATACGCCAAATAAATCTTGATCACGCATCCGAAACGGGGCCCTTCTTCCTCGTACATCGGCTCTGTATGCGATGCCCTCGCTGCAATTTGATCGTCAATTAACCCTTGTACTATCAAGAGGGGTCCGCCCGGACCCCATAGCGGGATTTCATTCAGCGATGTTTTTAGCATCGCACTCGAGAGAGCGCGTCCGCCGTCTTTTTATACCTTATTCAGATAGAGGATCGCGAGGCAATTCTCGTTATCCGCGTTCCAATAAACGAATGACATTTTACGAGCATTATTATCCGTGTTTTTAACACCGATTAAAATCTCTTAATCAAATGAAATTAATGTAGCGCGACTGTCGTTCGACTTACGGAGCAGCAGCCATAAATACGGCGAAGAGGAATAATAAATTAATTAAACTTTACGTTCCTCGTATATCTCTACGTATAATTTATTCAAATTTGGAAAAAAATTAACGCGTTATATAAATTTCGATCGATTAAAAATAATCCATCAGGATCTCGACGCGATGGACGGACTCCTGTCTCTCCTCCCCTTCCCGGAAAGCGGAATTCATCGCGTAACGTGGAAAGAAAAGTACACGCAGAATAACGCGTGCGGTAGGAGATGGCGCCAATCCGCGTCCCCCCGCACCCCCGCGTCGCCGCCGCCGCCGCCGCGGCCCTCGAAGTGACTAAAATATTCGGGTCTTCATTCTTCAGTTTCACCAATATCAAGTAACTGCACATTGCCTTACAAAGATACGAAATGGCCTCTTTAAAATTGATCGATCCTTTCGGAAAGCAGATTACACACATGCTTCTGCGAGAGATACGAATCTCTCCTCCCTCATTTTATGTTGTACGATTTATTTCATTTTTTCGAAGATATATTTATCTCAGGATATATGCTTAAGATATCGGATATATGCTCAAGATTCTCGTTCAACGCGATAATTTACGCTTTAGATGATAAGCAAAGAATATTCGCGCGAGCATCTTGTCGATGCAACTTAGTATAATTTGAACTCGGAAATTTTTTTGAGAGAATTTAAATGTGCATGTAAATGAGATTCCATAATTAAAAAAAGCAGTTTCCGTACAATATCTCTAAAAGAGTGCAGAGAGTTGGCGATCTCTCAACGCTTGCCTGGCATAAGTAGCTACGCGCCTGTGTTCTCGGATGTAGTGTATTAGTATCCCCGAGTTATATACTTCGCGCGCCGCATAAAGATGAAGGGGGAAGGAGAGCGACAAGGAAAGAGCGCGGGGTGTGTTGCGCCTCGAGAGGAACGACGAGAGATAGAGAAAGAAAGTCGGCTGTGTGTCGGATGTCTGCTCGTTCGTCGCTCGGATGGATCGTTTTTCTCCGCGAGGAGCGGCGCGCATGGCGCCTCCGCATGGGATCGGCCGACCGGATCGCCGGCACCGGAGTCTTACCGAGAGTTGCGTGCTGCATCGCGACGAAAAAAGAATCGGGGAAAAAAAATACCGAGGCGAGCTCGAAAATGTTTCCCGTTCGAGGAAAATTGAGAGAAAAAAGAAAACTCTACTCGACCAGAGAGAAAGAATCTCGATCGACTTTGACATGACTTTATGTTTCTAAATTTTGATATATACAAATATAGTCGGCAAAGTCTTCTCCAAATTTTTCAAACATTTTAATATCACTTGTCGAAATGCGTATTTTTATCGCTGTACTTATAATTACCGTCTATGTCGGTCAAAATCAATCTTGCTCCCTTTTAAATAAAGTTAAATAATTTAATTATTTAATAAAATTGAATTATTTAAATTTAAATAATTTAATTGTTCAATAAAATTTATAATTTAAATAAAAATAAAATAATAAAATTTAATTATTTACATTTAAATAATTTAATTAATTTAAATAAATTTAAATAATTTAATTTAATTAATTTAAATTTAAAAAGCGAAAAAGAATATACAGTTCCTGTTTTTATATTGCCAAATAAAAATAATAATTCTTTTACGAGGAGGGAGGAATATCGGGACGAAGATATCTGTGTAATAAACCGAAGAGAATGGAGTTATTATTTCCTTTCTCGCGAGAAAAATCTGTTCGGACGTAATACCGGTTTAAATTTACGCTTAAAAATAAGCCGAATCGGTAGCGTTGCACGCGTCCTTGGTTTCCAAAAAAGGATTCAAAGAGATACGATGATCACCGTCCGTTAACCTACAATTTTAAAAGCCGGTCACCTCTTTTCATTCAACCGCGCGACGCGAATAAATGAAATGAAGTGAAAACAATTATCAAAGCTATTTTAGAACAGAGATTAAAGGGATGAAAAACATTTCTTTTACATATCGCGTATATAAAATGTCTATAAAATGTTTATAAAGTTCCTAATTCCTGATGTTCAAACATTCTATTGCTTTCTTCATATACTTGATATAATTATTACATATCTTTTCTTTTATAAATTAATCTCATAAATATTACATTTTGGATTTTAATAATACATTATCTCGTTATTTTTATTGTGCGTTATTTGATTATCCTTTCTAATACAAGGCTAGAAAATCAAATGGTACTCTCTTAAATAGAATTATAATGTATTATTACTAAATAAATAGAAAAACAATAAATAGACCTAACCTAACCTAACCTTACTGATAATTTCAATTATAAGAATCAATTAATCGTAATGCCTGTTTAAAAAAATCAATAATATTTAAAAAATTATCTTGTAATATTATATATGAAATAAATTTATAGTAATATATTTTGTTAAAACATAATATCTGAGCTTGGTCAAGAATCTTTTTCATCTTTTTTAAGATTTATCACATCTTGAGAAAATAAAAAAATAATATGCATATAATTCTGAATTTTAATTATACATGTTTCATTTCAGATGTATGAGGATTTTTCTCAAAACAGTAAAATTAACAAGAAAATCTTTAAAAGCTATATTTTGTAAACATGTAGATTATTACTAATTTTTTAGTAATATTTTACTGCTATAATCGTGGAATCTAAGATAAAGAAATAAATGTAAATCTTTTCATCGTAGCTCGGTTAAAATATTTGCTGATCTTTGATTTAATTTTATTGTTACTATTTTAATTACTGAGATTTTCATTGATTCAGTTTAAGAGAGTAGATTTTCATAGCCTTGTCCTTTTAACATCGAGAATTTTTCATTCGATATGACGGAACTGATTGAGGCGCGACGGGCAACACAAATCAGCTGATCGTCGAGGAAATGAGCTTAAAGCAGTTTCCAACTACTAAGTAATTCGATCGGCTCATTATATCGAAATCCACGTCCTCTTTGATACTCTCTCCGTAATCTTTTGCCGCGAAAGAGGAGCGATGAAAGTGATTTCTCGCGCATCGAGATCGCGACGCGAATAACGATGGCCTCCTGGATTCTATTTCTTCTCTTCTACGCGAACAAGAATGCGTTTTCACTACATGTGATGCATCTGCTCGCATCTACTCGAGATTTTTTGGATCGATACAAAGCCAATTCACACGTGTATCTGCCCGAAAAGTGATTATTACAATTTCTTTCGATTTATTCGTCACACAAAACTTGCTCCATTTTTTCTTTATTTTTTGCCATTAACTTGAGCTGGACAGTGTCAAGTCTCAGACGCACAACCATCGGTTCTGTTTGAATACTTGGGCGACCCTGAATACATGATTATGTGACGAAGATAATTAACGGAGACAATGCTGGCGTTATCGCAATAAATTTACAAGTTCCCTGAAACGCTTAGATTAGATCGACGCTCGTGGCATGATTAAAAGACAGAAACAAAACCGATTGGCAACAGTCACGGTTTCTTGAAAACTGGGTTGGGCGAATCGAGCAATTCAATTGTTACCCTGACGGGAGTCTAATTAGGAATCTATCATACGTGGCAATTATAATGGTCGCGCGCGTAAAATTATTACTCCGATACCGATGCTTTCTAATTACGAAAATCGTTGTAGACGGCATACGCCGGGAACATTGCAACATTTCTCTCCCTCTCCCACCGTGTATTAATACTATATTAATAGTGGAATCGACTCACCCAGAACCGCGTCAATTGCGAACGTTTATGCGATTTTCGCGCAATTAAATATCCAGCTATATATGTATAGAAAAGTTTATAAATAAATAATTACTCGTTCAATATCGCATATTAGGTCTTATCGCTTGAGCAAAATATAGTTTCAACTGGTTTGCCAGAAAGAAAAAATTTGTCCTTTTTTCATCGCTTTCTCAAAAATATCTATTAAAAGAAAATGTTTTATTTGCTATATCATGAAAAAAAAAAAAAATATATATATATATATATATCTATATATAAATCTATATATATATATATATATATATATATATATCTATATATAAATTTAGAATGCTCTCGATATAACATGATTTTTATTATATTTGCGTAAACACACGGAGATAAGATCGGAATCGTTACTGCACATTTTGTAGTAGATAAAATAGAAGCGAGAAACTATTTATAAGTATCTATGTACAAATTATACCTTACTACATGATAATTTTTATATGTATATCTAGTGAATATAATTGCATGTTTTTAGCTACAATCTCCGTAAAAGTTGAGAGTAACAGTCAATGTAGGTGCATTTAGCCAATTAGTTTTGTATAATTAAACTTAATAAATATTAATTAAACTTAATAAATTTAATTATGTGAAAGACGTTTTATTGCTATTTCTGATATCGATTTAGGTGAATTTAAATTTGCGACACAATTTCAGGAAGAGATTCTAATTATGCAAATTGAAAACCATCTATCTACTCAATCGAATTAATTGTGAAAATATAAATATGACATTGTAATATTTTTTTATAATAATAAAATCAATTCTCACTCAATTTCATCATTGAATATAGCAATAATCCGGAAAGACAATATCTATTATCTTCGATGATTTTACGATGATTATTAATTAAATGGATGTTTTACTTTAAAATATCAAATCTATTTTATAATATTATTATGTGATGTATCGGCGTGAATCCGATACTTTCTGCGATCGGATTTTCATGCGTGTCCGTGTATTTTTTACGCGTGTGACGCTTTTAATTTCATATGCATTCGAAAGTCGCGAAGCAACCATATGATCTATATGGTGCTCGGTTTCTATCATGGTGCTACCGATCGGAGCATTCTCCTTTTCTCACATACTCGTACATACGTGGTCGAAGAACAATGACGGTCAATTGTCGCAATTAAAACACCGAGTTTACCGTACGAATCAGCAACGCAGCTGTTCGAAAGCGCCGGTAATTTTCGACCAGTCGCAATTAATTACGTCACGACACGATGCGGGAAAGTCTTTCAGCTATCATTGAACAAACAAGCTTACGTAAGGTTCTTGAAAAATGAAACAATAAATTTTGACGTTAATCTTATACTTAATGATTTAGAAAACTCTTAAATAATATATTTACGCACAATATTTATTAAATATAATTGAAGATTATTTGATACATTTTCAATCGAATTCAATTAATTCACATTTAATTCAATCTAATTCAATTTTCTTGCAATATATTCCATATTTAATTCAAATCTAATTCAATTTTTCCACAACAGATCTCATATTTAATTCTATTCTATTACAAAAAATAATTATGCGTTTGTTTGTATTCTTCGATAAAATAATAATCATGAAAATATCAGTTATAATGATTTCTTAATAAAAACAAATTTAATGTAAAATACTTTCACACAAAACACCGTATGAATATAATAATAAAATGCAATAAATATCGTAAACATTGTAAATATCGTATACGTCTTTTCTTTTCGAATTTGACGAATTTAATTTCTAATTATTGTCTTAAAATATAGTATTTCCATTTGCCAAATTTTTATATAAAAAAAGAATAAAATAACTGAATAGTCTTTTCTTTCTCTTTAGTTTTTATATATCTTAAACTGTTTAACAGATTGTAACGAAACGAGGATATATCAATTGTAGAGACATATATCGCGCAATTAAAATAGAAATATTGATCAAAATCGCTCTGTAGGATGCGTTTTATTTTTTGTATCGTTCGTAAATCGAAATTACGCCATATTTACGCCCACGTATTAGGCGTATTGAAACTCGGATAAATCAAATGATACATCTGAAGTGTCAGATTCGACGAGAAGATTGATATTATTGTGCCTGACATCTCATACTGCATACAATCATTATCTTATCTCGCAAGGATGTGTTGCGATACTGCGTTTGTTTACAAGCATAGTCGATAAATGTATCGGCATTAGTATTGTATCTTCTTGAAACTATATTTAAACTAATTGCAGCGTGACCCTTTGAGTATATCTGCCATTCGTCTAAGGCAAGGAAGATAAAAGTATCAAATATTTTTTAAATCTTTATGTACAAAATGGCATGTACAGATTTCTTGCGACTAAAAACACTAAATTTTTAATAATTAAAGATTGCAAATTTTTAAAACCTACACAATATATATCGTTAAATATAATATTAAATATATAATCATTAAATATAGATAAAAATGTTGAATTTATGGACGAAATTTTTGTAATTCGTCTCATTGCCCTAGAAATTATTAATGTACACTGCCGGCCAAAAGTTTGGATACACTTGTCTAACTTTCGGAATTTGTACTATCGTAACTGTAATAAGAAAAGGAAAGAAGTTGATGGGACTATTGTCAATATGTTCTGGCCACCACAATCCTCAGATCTAAATCAACATACAATCTGTCGTCAAACGTCAAAAAAGCGTTTGATACTTTTATATCAGAAATATTTAAAAAGTTGAATTTTTGTTTAATTTAAGTTTACTTATGTATTATTTAAGTTTTTATAACATAAAATAATTATTTAAATATAAAGCTATTCAATAAAAACATATTTTCCTTATAATTTCTGATTTTTTAATAGTGTATTCAATTTTTGGCCGGCAGTGTATATTTTTTTCCCACTAGTCTTTTCAAGACGCTCGATTCTTATCCCCCGAACAACAAATAAATCATGTTGCACCGACTAGAAGATATTAGCTAATCCAACCATTGACATACGTTTATGGCGGTAAAACAGTTGGTTCACACAAAGGACATTCCATTCCGTCTTACGTCGTTCACGTTGATCTTTGTGCCACGATAGTTGCAATTGTCTTAGTATAGTTGTCTGAAATATTCAATACTTTCAAATCCAAGATATTTCTAATTGTCTCAGAACTGATTATGCGCGATACGTGGTATAAAAAATTGAATTGTATCAGAATCTTATCTTGTCGATATTTATATTTAATACTTATATATGTGTAATATCTTGTGTAAACTGAGATGCGAATTTATTCTTCAATGTATTTATAAGTGTGTTAATTAATTTAAAAAATCAATTAATTCGTCAAGCAATTGTCTGTTAAACGGAAAATTTGGAAGTAACTAAGATTATTTCTCTTAAATTTATAATCTCGAATTTTCAAATAAAGATAAAAAACTAAACGAAAAATTTGGAATTAAGATTATTTCTTTTAAATTTATAATCTCGAATCTTCAGATAAGGAAAAAAAATTAGGATTCAAAAATTTATTTGACGTATGTTAACGTGTTATCGTCCCAAGACTTTGAATTACAAAGTTTCAATTGCACCCCGAGTCGATTGAAGCCCATGCAACATGAGCGATCTGAATGCGAGAGCGAGTGATACCACAGCCGAGGGTTAAATCCAGCGGTACCAAGAATCATGTAATATATGATGACACGCATAACAAGACTATCATCAGCGAAGACGCTTTTTGCGCGACGCGCTATGAATATTGAACAAGGACTCACGCGTCCGTAATAATAAAGGGGCGTCTGTATACCGTATATTATATAGCGGAAGAGCGGAATACATACATCTCGCGCATGGAGATAGACCTCGAGATATCGCCCACAGTATCTTCGAAACCATCTGATGATCGCAGTTTATTAATGAAACTCGATTTGCATCGATTTGCTCTGCGGCGACAAGCAGTGGTTATAATTTGTGTTGACCAATATTTAATTGGTACCACAAGAAATATTAGTCGGTAAAGTATGATTCAGAGAAAAGAATCGAAAGCGACATCCTTTTACACTGGTTAAACTTTAAATCATAACCAACGGAATAAAAGATCAATAGAAATAATAATAAATTTGAATTATAGTGACGTTATATTAAAGTTCACAAATCGCATTTCCGAAAACACAATTAATTTTTAAGACAATTATGAACACTTATGTCTCTTGCGAATTCGGATGATATTATTTAATATTATTTTTATTATTTGATATTATTTTCTAATAGTCAATTATTTGCGAAGCGACATAATCATTAAAATAATGTAATTCTGTAAAACATCATTTTTTTCTTCTCTCTCGGACAGGGACTAAAAATGAGATAAGATTTCAAAGGTTTCTTCTCTACGAGCTCTTTTTCTTTCCTTCAAAAAAATTAAAAAAAAAAAATGAAATTGCCTCTTTCTCTTTTGTCGAGGTCGCGTGCATCTCGAATAAATTCTTCTAATGCGGTTTCCCCGACGTGTTAGGAGAATACTTTATCTCGCGAGATGTGCTGCCACGCGATGCGGTCTGGTTTCGCGGCGGCACTTTTCCGCGCGGTCAACTGCGAGAAGCAAAACCGGTCTGGAACGAGTCCGCGAAACGACGACGGAACAACGCGACACGCGATGTCGTCGTCGGATTTCGGCGATTAATTGTTTTAAAATTGCCAGATCATTTATCCTGCAATTTTTCACCGTGTCAAATACCTTCCACATATTGGTGGTGAAAATCTCACTTAAAACATTTTAATATCAACAAATGAAAATCAATTTAATAGAGTCAGGAATCATTGCACACGTGCGTAATGTGATTAATATTCTTTTGCTAACTGTCTAGGTCTAGAGTTCGATTCTCTTGCTGTATATAAAAAAATTATACTTTCTAAGATGATGCTACCTATGTACAAAGAGGTTTCAAGACCTAATATGTAAATGTGTCTATTCTGGTTAGCGGTTGCGGATTTCTCGCACATTTTATTATATGCGAAGCTTTTCACGATTTTCTAAACAATATTTTACATTTTTATTCGCATTTTTTGGCTTCTATATAACAACAAATTCATTCGATCGATTGTAACGTGTGATACAATTACCATAAAAAAACAAGAAATTATTCTTTTAATATTCTCTTGACCTATGTGGCATCTCTCTCTCTCTCTCCCTCTCTCTCTTTCTTTGAGATACTCTGAAATTATTTTGGTTCTTACTTGGTTGGCAAGCCTGGTCGCTGTCCTTACACCCACGACTGTCGCACGATATAATAGGAGCGTAATCGTATTCGAACGCGCTCGTGACCTCCAACAAGTTTTCTTTTACATTTTCTTTCTTTGTCTTTTGTCGCTTTCTGCGATCAAGAACCATCGCAAGAATTTCCCGGCTGATTGAAATCGAAAAGATCAATTTATTTAATTCAAAAACACGTGTGAATATTAACGTTAAAACATTTAATGCATTTCGTCCACGTGAAATTTGGTTCTAAAAATTTTCATCCATATATACAGTAATACATTGCAATATTTTTTAATTACCTTTTCTTTTAATAATATGAATATATTGTCAAGAAAGTCAACATGTATTTCTATTATTATACTTTATCATTTTTTATCATATCATTTTACGAGATTAGTTTGCGTTCGACTCGACTTCGATATTTTGATGCCGCGAGTTTCATCGACGATTATTTTCGCAAACGGAAATTAATTCACACCCGTAATATATATTGCATCGTTGAGTAACGCGTTGGCCAAACAGGTTCGATCATGAGACGTCCTTCTTTTCAACTTTGTTTACTGTTACGCCACTGCACAAGCGATGTATTTCACCTCCCACGTGTCCCGCGCGATCAGAAATCATGTGTACAGAGTGATTCAAAAAAAGAAAATAAAAGTGACAAAAGATGCTCTCACATCGAAATACGAAATTTATTATTATTATTAAATCATCATAAAAAATCATACTTTTTATACAATTTGTTGATTTTTTAAACTTTTTGGAAATCGACTTTGAATCTCGTGAAATACTTAATTTCAAGTTTCATAAAAATTCCATTAATAATAAGAATATTTAAATAATGAGGAAAGACAATTATTAGATGTATCAAAACCATGTGTTAATCAATCGGCATTAAAATAATTGTCACTGTTTTTTTCGCTTTAATTAGGATCTACATCTCATCTTATTAGAAAAAGAGTACGCGACTTCTCGGACACCGCGTATATCATACTTGGAGAAACTGTTCTCTAAGAAAAACAACTAAACAGAGATAGTCGAGAGACCAGTTCAATTCTTTTTAATATCATAGATAACCTGATTTTCCAACACTGTCAAAGTCTGTCGAGAAAAACACACTTGGTTGAAAGATAAAGAAGATAATAATAAATGAAGTCGTATAAATGAAATTCCATATTACACTTATTGACAATGTCGGTCAATCTTCTCCCGGGAAACGCAAAAAGCCGCACGTGCCCACAGTTTCCTGCGGTCCTGCGATCCAAGATCTCGCTTATCCGCATGTCGCGATCATCGCGGCGAGGAACTGATTATGGGTGCGTGCTGCATCCGCGGTGGTCCTGCGTGAAAGGAACGGAGTGGAAAGGAAGCGGAACGACGTGTGTTGTTGCACTTTGCGAACTCGATAGAACACGCGCTTTTCACCGTTAGTCGACTGACAACTGCCTTCCAGAGACGAAGGAGTATCGGTCAGTCGTGCTCCCCATCCATCGAATCGCTGCACGTTCAGCTCTAGTCGTGAATTTTATTTTATGAATAATTTGTCGAAGAAAAAATTAAATTCTCTTTACTGATTGAACGCTCTCGAGTCGAATAAATCCTCGATCTATTTAGTGGAAAAAAATCGTACATTGAGGAAATAATTTTCAAAAATATTGTTTTATTTCAATTTACACAAATGATTCTTAAAAAAGATTCGTCGATATATCTATCTTTGACGGCGCCCCTTAAAGAGTCGAGAATACAAATTCGGAAAAAAATCATAGTCGAATAATTTCATATAAGATTCGATTTTTAATAAAGAAAGACAAATGTCAAAGCGCCACATCGATTTTTAAGTATGCAAGAGACGCACGATGAAGAGATTTAAATCGACTCGTAGTATATTCGTGTCGCGGTCTTTTACGCGCGGTCGACGGCACGAAAGGCGCGAAAGGGATGGAGATCACAATGCGCCGGGCGTGACGTTATTTGCGAGCCGCAAATTGATTTCAGGCTGTCCGGTCGCGGCCTTTTGGCACGCGGGAGTATCGCTTTGTGCAAGGCGACACCTTCCCAGAAATGCAATCTCGGCGGCACACGTGCGACTTAGAAAACCGCTCCAACCTCGCTCTCTCTTTCTCTCTACCTGTCCGTATCTGCGCGCATACGTGACCGTCCTCCGCCCCCGCGCGTTAACGTTTTAATAACGTGAAAAAATAGTTCCGATGCGATTACGCAATTTAATATTTCTCCTTTTCTCTCTCGATCTAGAACAGTTACAATCCTCGATAATATTCTCTGAATATTGTACTCTGAATGTACTCTGAAGGTGTAACGCTCGTTAAAAGCCCTGCCTTTGCCCTGGTTGCAACTAAATTAATCAGTCAGACGAGCGCCGACAGGCCAATTATATACGGCGCGGATTCCATTTGCGATTCCAGAGACTCGACAGGTAAATCCGCCGCGGGCGGCTCTAAATCAACTACCTCGCGTAATTATACGCGAGTCGTATGTCGCGCGAGTCGTATGTACGTCGACTCATTTAATTCGCGCAACATCCGGATCTGATCCCTCGGTACAGCTACAGTAGCATTCGGATATTCATAATGTATGTAAATCCCACCGCGTAGTTACGCGAGTGATATATCTGAGATATTAATTACGTCCCGTTATCTTAGAATCTGATAACGTTATATGGTTCGCACTCGGTCTTTAGTCTGTGATACGTACTATTATTATATCCCGATGGTTTTCAAATTCTCATTGCGATTAAGGTAAATTTTTAACAGTGTTATCTCGGGCATCTTGCAAGATCTTTTTGCTGCTCGAATCCAATATATTACTTTTTTCCGTGATAATCGATTAAAGTTGCGTTAAGAATGCCATTATATTTTGCATGATATTAAATACTATGGCAAAAAATGTCAAATTTAAATGAAACGAAATTGTAATATGAAAAAATCACGATTTATCAAACAAATAAAAAACAATTCAATAAATTATATAAACAAATTTTTCTATAAAATAAAGTAAATTTTGCGAATTCTTTTTATCTTCTTCGTTATTTCTAATTAATGAAATAAAAAATAAAACAGGGACTTAACTTAAAATGTGGATGAGTTAACTATCACTTTTTAACCATCACTTGAGAAATGATAATATTAAGCGGAATTATTATCAAAATTTTTAGAGAAGTTTATGTCGTAAGAAAGCGCCGAGATTGAAGATTGTTCGTACCGATTAGCAGCTCATACGAGGACATAACGTTCACGCGAGTGTACAGAATGCACGATTTACGAGTGCGTTAACACTTTCGTTGCACGTTGGCGACACGCCGCAAGTTTTTCTCGACCCGCCCACGAATGTCGAATCGATTGGTCTCGAAGTAAGAGGTCAACATTTTCTCAAGAATCTTTCTCGAATCGCTTTCTAGGATATTTGAATTTTGGCCATTTTGATTTCTTATCCGATCAAAAAGTGCAATCTATGTAAGAGAGTTGTTAGATTATTTTTCGCATCCGTCGCATAAATTTGACAAAAAAATGCGTTTCCGAGAAATCCTTTTATGAACGATAATATCTAGAACGCGCTAGAGAGTCGCTCTTTCACGCGACTCGGTTTCCGCACGTTTTATCAGCATTTAAAGTGTCGCGTCTCGCACTTTCGCAATCTTCGGGAAACATGCGTGACATTCGTCAAAATATACAAATGACGATGCGTAAACCCAAGCTAATTATTCCGGTCATGTTTCGACATGTCGGTCGTCCAGCGCCTGAATCTCATTACGACATGTCTCGTGACATATGCGGCCCATTTACTTTAACTCTGTGAAAAATATTTATAACCATCCGAACGCTTTCTCGCGCGTGTTATTACGTATCTTTTTCCCTCCGCATGCGCAAGACGCGGCAGTCAAAGTGTCAAAAAGCTAGATATCTAGGAATAACTGTGCGCTTTACACGAGTACATAAAAAGGACAGGAACGAAGGAAGCTGAAAAGGGCAAACGAAAGAGAAGATAAGCGGCCTTGCATAGATAGACTCCATAGACTTCCATAGACGGACGCCACGGGTCAAAGATCGAATGTGTCGGCTAATCTATCCGTCAGATCTCGATCCCGCGCGATTCCGGATTCAGCTGTTGCGGAGCCGGAGCAGACGCGGAAAAGGGGACCTTCGTATCTCGATCCGGCGACACGAGTCGCCCCCTTCCTTGTTTGCGCGATCGACTACACGTATGCACGTGGCTGTGTGTGCGTGTATATCGATACACACGCACATGTAAAACCGGATATCTCCGCCAGCCGAGGGGGTTTAAAGCCGCGGAGATGCCTAATGTCGCTACTCGCTACGATTCCCTTATACGTTTAAGCAGAATCGAGATAAAGGTTCGTTCACACACTCCATCGTGGCCGATTCAAAGCCGCGCTCGCTCGCTTCCTCAATTTCGTTAATGAGGAAGACGGTGCACGATCGACGAGGTAAAATGTCGATATATTGAATGTTGCGAAAGAAATCTATTTCGCTATCTCGTCGAAGTTTATACGATTGAAGTTTCTCGCTCTCGATACAAAGAGTTAATAAATCCCTTTAAACGCGGGGAGAAAAACAGACGAGATTGATCACGTCATTGTTATAATAACTAGCTTGTATGTATCACGCAAGCAGGAGAGTGAAAGGGGTTGAGGGTTTCATGTTTCTTCGTCAAGTGAAACGAGCGGCGAAAATCGTATCGCGCTTTGCGTGGGTGCGGATGCAATCAAGAGCGGAGATACGAGTTCGCGTGAAGAAGAACAAAGCCCGCAAACATCCTCTTTTCCCCGTCATAAGCGACGAATGTCGAAACGCAAGGGAAAGGAAAAGGATGAAAAGAACACGACGATCCTATTTAGATAATGCGTTATCCAGCAGCTCACATCGTCAACAAAGAATCGCGAGAAACGGCAGCTAATATTGCCACAATAATTGCTGTTCTCGTCGAGAAATGGCTGAGTAAAAATTTGAAAAAAGAAAAGAGAGATTGAATTATAACACAATATAAGATTTGAGATTTTTGTCTTTCAATTTGTAAATATTGATTATCAAGTTAAATCTTTATTATAAAAAAAAATAATACGATTAATCAATTTTACTCGAATTTAGCGTTATTTGTTTCAATTTCTAAATTTATAATTTATTAAATTTTAAAATACTAATATCTCTCTTATTCTTTCATTAATAAAACAAAATAAATATTTTTAATTTACATAACTTTCGTTATTTTTATTATTAATCTTTATATTTATATTTTTTTTAATTTTCTTTTAATTTTTCCTTGAAATAATTTTTATTCAGGGTGCAAAAAAATCCCATTCCAAAAAAATTGATAGAAAAATATGAATAAAAGATTGATAAAAAATAATAAAAGATATAAAACATAATAAGATAGGAAATTTGAATAATAAAATTGATTACTCTTATTATTTCAATAATTAGATATAAATGTAACAAACATCGTTTCTGTGTTCCTACATGGATTGTTGATAACGCCTTGTTGTGTACGCGCATGCGAGGTTAATCTGTTTAGGATTAAATAGAAGAAGGCAAAGAGACGAGGAGACCACTCTCGGCGGAGACGTACACGTTCTGGTCTCGCGAGCGAACCTGCGCCGCCGCGGGCGATGCGATTCTCCTTTAAAATTTCTGCACGTGCAAGCGAGGCCGCGGGAAATCAAGTTCAATGGCGTCTGGGATGAAGATCTAAACTGGCCGCGTACACGCGTGTACATAAAAGATACATAGTACACGCGTAAGAGAGCCTACCTCGAAGAAATGCGTCGTGCAACTTTTCGCAAATAGTCGTATATAAATGTACATATATCTCTCCCCCCCCTCTCATCCACGTGTACAGATCACAATGTACTACGCGTAGTAGCCTTTTTTATTATCCTAATGATACTAATTATCTTTCTGTAACGCTATAAATATAGATGCGTGTTGTACTGCATTTGTTGTATAAAGTCTCATTTCCCGTGATTAAATTTCTCTTTAATTTCTTTATACTTTATGAGAGAAAAATTTTGTTAGAGAGAATAGATATATATATTATTATATATTAATCGGTCATATTATATATATTTATATATTTTATTAATTTATTATTAATATCTCGATATTTTTATTTTTTTTTTTCATGCAAGGATTTTTGATACATTTTTGTTTTGATATATTAATTTTAATATTCCCAACAGTTTCTAATTTATATATATATATATATATATATATATATATATATATCATTGTAACTAACAATAAATTAAAATTAGATAAAATTAATTATTTGAAATTTTAGCTAAATGTAAGATTTATTATTTTTTGGTTTCCCAGAATTTTAGTTTGCAAAAAATCAATTTTTTCCTTTCACCGGGTGGAAAATTATTAATATCTCGACATTTTCGTTAAAGAAAAATCGATTCCGGATTAGTCCAGAAAGCCCTTATCAAACTGATATATGAGTTTTAACGCACCATTTGATAAATCGAAAATGCTGATAATAACAATTATCAAGCCAGAGACAAGAGACATACTCGCGTGTTTATTAAACGGTAAAGAGTCATAGCACGACTCGATAACGTTTCGATAAATCTCTCGCGATCGAAAGATTTCCGGCGTTTGTTACGTTCTCTCTCGGGTCGCAGAACCAGAGAAGCGAGAAGCACGCCTACGCCAGCAGGCGAAGCCCACGCTATCAGGACCGTAAGTATCTCGGTCTGGTGTGACCGAGATGTCGTGCGCGCCGGAATGTCCATTGCACAAGTCGATATTTATTCCGAACGAATCGCGGAAATACCCGTCGCGGAAGGATCGCCGCGTTTAAATGCGATCGCGTTCCTCGATTCGGCGAACGACGACTGGCCGCGCATCGAGATCGAGTACACGCGGTCTTTTATTCGCCTCAGCCTGCACGAGAGCGAGTATGCCATACGGTATGCAATTTGTCTCGCTGCTCGTAAACGGATAACGTTCACTGAAATTCAAAGTTTTAAGATACTCCAATCTCTATCACACGCGGATAATTAAAACGCTCTTTTAACCGTATACCTTATAGATCTTCGAAAAGTTACGACTTGAAAACTTCAACGTCTCTCGGACGCTTTACGAAACTTGAACCTTCGACATTTAGTTTCGAGAAACCAAAAGGTACTACTGATTTCGTGTGACCATATTTAGAGAAAGCGCGAGTCACAATACATATTCTAATGTACTTTCCAAAGTACGACGGCCGTTTTTGTGCGTCGAAAAGACTGGAGCAGCTTTTTGGAGAGATCCGGACGCGCGGAGAAAAAGAGAGAGAGAGAGAGAGAAAGAGAGAGATCGAAACGCTCGAATTTTCGTTGCGACATGACGTTGCGGTGCGTAAAAGGGCAAGAATACACGCACACACGCACGGAACGCACGCGCGTTCGGTCGTCACTCTAAGCTGCATCCGGCAAAGCGGCGGTTTTTTGCGACACGCCGGGTATTGCATCCTCAAGTTCTGCGTCACTTGTCCCTTGGAAGTGGTCGGACAAAGTCTTCTCGCCAAGAGTCGCAAATTTTCGCGCGTCGAAAGATCCGAGGATCGTTTCCCGTCATATTCAATCTTCTACTATTGTTGTAGACCCTGCTTTCGAATTTCGTTCTCCTTTGTTTTTTTTTAAGAACAACTATTTATATTCATTTCATTACGGATGATCTGTACGCGAGAGAATCGCGACTCTCCGGCGGTTTTATTTATCACAGGCGATTAATCCCGCCGACTCTAACTTCTCCGAGTTAGCTTCTCGACCTTCTTACAGGAGCCTCGCTCTGCGCGCGTAACGTCTCAATTACGCTTTTTGTCCTTACGAAATAGCATACATTTTCCGCGGCTACAGACTTTCTAATTAAAGAGAAGCGCCGAGCGAGCGCTCTCTTCGCAAGATCTACCATGGTTAAATTAAAAGGATATTTGAAGAAAAATACATTGCCGAGAGAAGCAATATTGATTCATCAACGAGATCAATTTCTTTGCATCAAAGGAAGAACTTGAATTCTGAATTCGTCAAAAAATTTTATCAACAGAAAGCGTACGATTTTTGAATCGTATTGAAATTGTGTATGAAAAAGAGATGTTTATAAACTGTTCTTTTTTTTTGATATATAAGAATTTAATAAAATTTACATATTTTGTGGTGGCCAAATGTTATGATTTCGAAAAAATATACTTTCTTTTTGTTTGAATGCAATGTCATCGAAAACTTTAGAAATTTGTTCTAATGTTTTAGCACTTTGTATACTATATAAGAGTTGAAAGAGTTATTATATCGATCAGTTTATTGTCTTGTCTCATTGAAATTTTAATGCATCTAGTCGAACATTGTATATACGTTATTTATATTATAACATGTTTCATTGTAATTTATTCTAACAATATTTATGAAAGTACAAATGAAATATGTTTACGCTCTTGTACTTGTAATTATATTTAATTGATATAAAATGATTGAAAAATTTTGATAATATAAAAAAAAGTGCAAATGTCTTAGCTTTTCCCTCTTTAAAAAAAGTACAAAAGTCTTAGCTTTTCCCTCTTTAATATAGAAAAATTACAATTATCCGAATTTTGTAAAAATATAGCTTCTTTCATTTGTACATGTTCCAATATGTCTAATAATATATTTAATTAGATTTTTAGTTTATATTTTAATTATATATATTTTTATTATAATAGTATTTAATTTGACTGTCCTTTTTCTCTCTCTCTTTTCTTCATAAATATTTTTAAAGCTATTTTAAAAATCTTGCGTGTAGCGCGGGAAATCTGCCCAATTGCACGCATTTCAAATTGGTTAAACTCACTGGACGAGGAGACGGAGGGAGAGAGAGGATAAGACGATCGCGTTATTAGACGCAATAAATGCGCGCGATGAGCCTCGAGACGCGTATTAATTCGGGTCGTTTACGTTTCGAAGGCAATACAAGTGCGTGCTCGCACTTGTATTGCCTTCGCGTCATATACGAAATATACAAGGCGAGACACGTGTCGAAAAAAAAAATAAAAACAATAATACATATACAATCGAGGCGCATGCGCGGTCGATCTAGGATTAGGATCTAGTTTTTCGAGAATAAACGAGAGGGAAAAAATAAGATTAAATAGCGCATTTTTTCACTCACCGTAGAAATCCTCCCAGCTAACCGATTCGGAGTCGGAGTCCACGGCGTTGGCACTCACGGTCTCCACCTCGCTGCCCATCGCGGCGTCCACGGCGATGATCCCTCGTATCTTGTGTTCCGTCGAGCGTTGCGTTTACTCGCGTGACGTGCAGTCGTGATTGTCGCGCGATGACGTCTCGCCGGATCCCTCCGAACAGGCTCGGTGACACATCCATGAACGCGCGGGGACCGACATTGTCTTTCGCGAGACACTGGGAAGAGAATCACGCGCGCGTCCGAACGAGGGTGAACGAAGCAGCGAGACGCGCGAAGCGAGCGGACGTGAGCGACGGACCAACACGCTGCGCCGGACGGATCGCGACTGGCACCACTGACTGGAACCAGAACTGGATCCTCCTAGCGCGCCGAAACTCGCGCTCGAGGAGGGTGAGGCGAGATCGTAAAACCGACGTCGGATTCGGACGGCACCGACGCTCGACGCGTCCCACGCGACACGCTCGCAGGATGAAGCGCGACTGACAGGACAGCGGCGACGACCTGACGCGATCGGCGCGCGTCGTCCGAAAATTGTCGAGGGTGAACGATCGCGCGGGCCAATGAACGCGTTTCTCTCAATTTTGTGAAACAATCTCCCCGATTTTGAATTCTTTCCACACATTTATTTTAGTCTCTATTAAAGAAAAAAGAATGAACAATTATATACAAATACTTTTCAACGGATCCTTCAAAAAAATTTTTAATTTCTTTTCCAGATTTATTTTGGTTTATATTAAAAAAAAGAAATTTTGTTAAAGAAAAATTATATAATAAAAATATTTTTTTGAAGGATTTTCTTAATAATAAGACCTATGTTGGAGTCTTGATTTGAAAGGATATTGAATGATCTTAATCACGTTGACTTTTATTTTAGCATCGCACCGTTTAAATATTCCTGTGAAACTGTGTATTTGAATATATAAGATTCGAAAGATTTATATCCGAGACGTTTCGATGAGAAAGCGTGTAACTGATACGCATTGTATGGAATATCAATGACTACGGAGTGACATTGGAATAAAAAAATGTCCCGAAAATACTCCGGTATAGTTTAAAACCCGGGACATCGCGAAAGTGTACATTCTTTCGAGCCTTCACGCGTGTGGCTGCGTTTATTTTTCGAAGAAGCAACATGGAACATGCACTTACACGTGCGTATATATTAGGGGCACGATACGTCAACGGAATCGCCGCCGTTCTATTATTAGATGGCCAACGCTTGCATTCGACGGCGGGAATGAATGGAGAATGCACTCCCTGAACATTAGGACGTTGCTCCTTAATGTTCGCCACGAACAAAATTCAGTTTCAGAAAATTAATTTCAAAGTTTCAAGACTTTTTTTACTTTTCGAAAGTTTGTAGTCAATCTTTTCTATTATTAATGAAACTAAGCAGAGATAATTGTACAACAATTGCAGAGAGGTTTCCCTTCATTCGTTTATATTATTTTTTTAATTATTTTGGATCGAGATTTTTCTTCATATAAATTTGAATAATTTTTGTACTATCTCTCACAAACATAGCTCTTAAATCGCATTAATCTCTAAAATTTGCTTTACTATAAAACTGGAATTAAAAATCTCTATTAATAAGGAATATATTGTTGTTAATAAGAAACATTATTGTACTAATATCTTATTAATTTTCAAAAGAGAGATTAAAACGCATTTGTAGTTAATTTTTTTCTAATATTAGCATTATTTATATATTGCCTATTTTTTAAAAGTAATGGGAAAATGAATAACGTGCTATGTAATCCAAATAATTAATATGATTAGTTGCCTTCCCTTTTTGTCATATTGCACACACAAAATAATAATTCAATAATTTGAATGATTGTATAAATTTGTAATATTGTACATGCAAAAATATAAATTTGTTAATTATTCATATATTTGTTTGATATATTTCGCAATATAATGTAGCCATGAACAATGTATTGAGCGGTAAATATACAATGCCAGTACGAGTATGTGTGTGTGTGTGTATACACGCACACACACACACATACATACATACACACATACATATAGTTTATATTTTATATACACACATTTCTCCTCTTTTATTATACCTAATAGTTACATCTCTGATCTTAATTACATTTTTCGTTCGAATTTAAGTAATTTATCTCATTTTATGTATATAAAGTCATAATAATAGTTTTATAATCTTCGATAATTAGGAAAACGAACGATTTTCTTACGCTGTATTTTCAATTATTACAAAATTTATTTTATTGCCAGTGAGATATTAACCTGTATAAAATAATCTAATAATGTATATTTGACTGTATAAAGTATTTATAAGAGAATAATGTTTGTCTAGCAAAAAGATCTTATGGTTTTTTAAAACCTCTCATATGGAATTACAATGAATTATTTTTTGAATGCATATTCTGGAAACAGAGTACCATTTCAATTATTTTCGCACTTAAATATAACAATAAAGAATTTCATGTAGAAATACAATACAAATATAGGTGATCATCGATTCAGTTTAGAGTAATAACATTTTACATTGGGGAGAGAAAGGGGCCACAGGTACATATATAACTTAAAATGATATAAATAAATTATCACAAATGTGTATAAAAAAATTGTAACATAAATCTATAAATGGATCACGACATGGACAACGAAAGCACTAACAAACATTAATTAATATTTTATCTAAATACGCGCGCATTCTAGATTATATCTAAAATTCTATCAGAGATAAAAATTCACGTAATTGTGACATAAAATAGATCATGATACAATATTTTCTAATATATGGTAAGCTCGGAAATTACGCCATAATGGAATACAAAAAATTACTGAATCTCTTTCATATGTACGGTATATAAAATAGCGAAATCTTATCATACGTTTTGCTAATGTTTTTTATATAATAGTGAATTATTCTCCGAACATAATTATAATAGCATAAATATGTATATATATTAATAATATTAAATGTCATGATATAAACTAAATATAATTATATCTATGCTTTTGCTTACTGTCATTGCAGAAATTAATTTATAAAAGTTAATATCTTTAAATACATTTTTACATAAATTAGCAGAACGAATTATTCTAATGAAAAGAAATGGCATATATACAGTTATGATTTTAACAAAGGAAATATATGTGCACATAACGCAAAAAAAATCTATTTTTTCTTATATCGCACGATTTTGCATGAAATTAAAACAATTCAAGAAATTAACTGAAATATAAGAATTAATCGAATCAGATATTTACATAAATAATTTAATATTACAATGATTTTTCTTTGAGCAGTTAGATAGAGAAGAGCACAATCGTTATGAAAAACAAGATTTTACAAATAATACGATATTCAATATCCACATTATCTTTTCTTGCACATTATCATCTTGTGCATTATCTTTATGATTTATATTGCACAAGAATATTCACGAATTAAAAATTTTGTGATGTATAAATATTTATCATAATCCTTGATAATTATCTTTTGTGTAAGTTCGCGCTTGTATCTAAATAATCTTTAATACTGTTATACCTTTTTTTAGAACACAAGAGATTGAGATATTAGAAATTTTATAACATTGCTTGCATTATATATTGTGTAAAATATAAACATCAGTTAAATTAATTAATGTATGATTGTAAATATGTAGGGAGAAACATTTATAATCTGACTGATTTTATTATAATATTATATAATATACACACACACACACACACACACACACACACACACACACACACACACACACACACACTCTCTCTCTCTCTCTCTCTCTCTACATATTAATGTTACAAACAACAAATTCAACCTAATGATTTGATTGCAAAATTCATTTGTGCGATCTTAAATTATGCAACAGACATCATGTCTTGCAGGAATATTACGACATCCATAGTTGATGTCTTTCTATACGAACACATTAATTCTATTGAATCTCTGTAATTTCCTAGGAGGAAGTCACTTAATATTATTAATATTATCACTATTTTGTTCGCTACAACTATTTAGAAATCTTATATATATATTGTTCGATTTTATTGAAAAACAAATCATCATGATGAAGCAGTCTTAAATAAATTAATGCGATGTGTGTCGATAACATCGTGATAAATCGAGATTTTGTCCGAATAATACTTAATTATATATTTCCGATGGATTCATTATCAGAGACTGATTTCCATCAATACTAACCAGACCAATTTAAGAGAATGAGGCTTTCCTTCTTTTATGCGTAACTTCGATTGAATTATCCCTTTTCCGTTTATGTTGCTTCTTAACTCCTGATTACACATAATTATATGATTAGTTATATGTCATATTATCCACATCAATCTTAAAAAATGTATTCGAAAGTCCTACTGTTTTATTGTATAAACGTTTACAAAAAATGTTTTAAGAAGAAATGTTTTAAAATTGTGGAAATAATTTTTCAGTAATAAAAAAATATCATTAATATTTTCCAAACTAGTTAAAATTATTAAAATTTTGTTATTATGTTTCTATATTGTAAAATACCTTTAAAGTTATTTTGAAAATAATCATTAATGCATCAATTTACAAATAATGCAATCAAATTGACAGAATTTAATAAATATGTATTTTATTTACAATATATTGACTAAGTGTAATACTACCAATTAAAAGTGTAAGAATGATCACCCTATATGTTTTTCTTGTTTTTCTTTTCTATAAACAATAATTTTATGTATTAATCTTACCTTTTGTATTCGCCACACGTGAACGTGTTACACGTGAACTTTGAGGAACGGGACTGGGAGACTCAATAACCATTTTTTTTAATCGTGCAACTTCTTCCATCGCGGGTGTCATCCATTTTGGTTTGAGTTCGTTACTGAAATTCAAAAAATAACCAATTACTAAAAATATAAATATAAATATAATATATATATATATATATATATATATATATTTATATTTATATATTTATATATGTATACTTTTCATATATCGTGTCTGAATACACAATAACTAAAGTTAAATACTCACTCCGATGATCTCGGCGTTCCTTTATGCCTATATGAATTTGATTGCCTTTCCTTCATTCTACGAAGTACGTCCAGCATAGCGTACGTTGGTAAAGATGGTGGTCGTGAAGGTAAGGATGGCGGGGGTGTAAGAGGCGGTGTCAGAGGTGAAGACGGCGGTTGAGTACTAATTTTTGCAAATTTATCCGGGTGCAGCGCCAATACTGCTTCCCAGCTAAATTCTTTATCCTGAACTGAATGCTTAGGCTGTGTATTTCGTGTTATTCGAATCTAAATAATATTAAAATAACAATCAATTACGTGAGTTTAAGAAACAGATACTTAAAATTAATTAGATATTCAATTAATATTATTTTACCTCGCCATTTACAGGTTTGCAAGGTCTTCTTTCTCTTAAATATGGACGCTCGAAAAATATAGCACTTGTAAGATTTTCATTGGATTCTTTCATACTGTAAAGACATGTAGGAATATTGCTATCTTGGCTGCTACTGCGTACAAATAAATTCCGTAAATAGGAATAATTGGGCTTGGTCTCGAATTCTAATTCAGTCACATACTTCATATACTTCATAATTGCAGCTATAAGAGAGATAGATATTTTATGTAAAATAATGTTAAAAAAGAATGAAAACAGAAAATAATACACAGAGTGTGAATCCATTTTTTTTACATTTATTTTATCTTATGATATTTTTATATTTTGACTAACCTGGTGGTGTTTTTTTGTGAGGAAAACATTTATCCATAAACAAAGACAAGTCTGACAAAAGAATTTCTTTTTGTCGATGAACTTCTTCTGGATCCATAACTGAGTCCATGTCATCACTATTTTTTTCCCAAGGTAGCTTTCCACATAACCATTGTATAATATTATAACCTAAAGTTTCTAGATCTCCTCTTCTTGAATGTGCTAAAAAATAATTTATTTAATGAAATTTTGAAATTTAAAGTTATTCCTAATAATATAGTCAATGGGTGGTTTTTGCCATAGTAAATATTAAGTTTTTTGTTGAAATTAAACAGTTTAACTATTCCTATTGGTTTCTCATGTAAGAAGAGAATATTCTTTATAACTAGATTGATATACGAATAATTATAAATGTGCAAATGCCCATTAAAAGTAATGTGACATACTTCCATGATGAGCATCCCGTGATGTAAATTCTAAAGTACCCTCGTGAGCTCTTCTCTCATCATGTACAAATGGCTTGTGTTCACCAGTTCCTGTACGAAAACGATACGCCAAGCCATAATCTACAAGGTATGCCTGGGATTTTTCTTTTCCTATCCCATCTCCACATGATAATAAAATATTTGGTCCCTTAATATCTGCATGAGCATATCCTTTGCTATGAATATACTCTAATGCATCCAACTGTAAAAAAAATTATAATTCCTGAATAATCAAAAGCAAAATTATGCAATAATTGTCTAAAAAGTGCATCACAAATATGAAATTTGCCATTTGTATAGCCAGCGTGTTAACTAATCTTGTTGGTAATTTCCTTCTATGCGACAGGAATAGTTTTCCAATATCTATTCCATATCGTGGTATTACTAGAAACCTATATCGCTCATTTCTATAAATATGAGAACCTGAGCCCTCGTATGTAGGAACACCAATTTTCCTCTTTCTTTGAGACTCGCACCAACTTTCAACTGCAAAAGAAAAAAAAAATGTCAAAACAACAATGATACTTTCATTCATTTTTTTGTATTCTTAGATTATAAATCTGAATTAATCTAAATTGTATCATATATACATTACTTACTCATGTGCTTACGTGCTGCTCTTATATAAAAATTCATTTCAACAAATAATGGCCCATTGTTATGAGGCTCAATTTTTACAACATATTTGGCATCTTGGCCGACAGGCGACGTAACGTCATTAGAAGCTGTAGAGAAACAAAAGAAAGTCTTATTACATTTAATTTTATACATATATATATATATATATATATATATATATATATAAAATATGACAGATTATATTATATTCAATATTATGAATGCAGACTATAAACATTTACCTAAATATATGTCCCCAAAACCACCATATCCAATGGTATTTCCGAGTCTCCATTTATTTTGTGTAATATCAGTTAAGATTTCTCCCGCTGGCAGTTGCGCTGGTAATTTACAACCTGCAGCTGCCACTCTCTTCACAGGTACATCTTCCACTCGTCTTGGTGGCATTCTATAGCTATTAAATTATTCACATGTATAAGAATCTGCTATTTATTTGATAAAATAACACAACTTATTACATATCATACAGATAGAAAACAATCTCAATTTGCAATGTAAAGTTTATTCTTGCTAAGAATAAACTTCAAAACTCTATCATAAAAAAGATTTATTTGATACAAGTAAAATATCGATACATTGCATCAACTATCATACAACATATCAATACATATATTGTATATATTTATAGACACAATAATAATTATATTTATAATTTTGCATTTTATTCTTTTCATTAATTTCTTCTAAAAGAATACTATTCGCTTACATTTTTAATTGACATGAAAATATTAATTGCATGGAAATATATATCATTAAAATTATATACACATAACATAATAACATATAATTAAATATACATTTAATATGTTTAATTTTATTAGCAAATGTTTACAATATTCAGGAGATATTTATAATGTGCATCTATCATTAACAAAGCAAATTTATTCTATAATTTTAAGATAACATAAATTGATAGATGTTTTATCAATTTCAATATAAAAATATAAGATATAAAATATTAAGTATATTTAGGTTACTATCATTCTTACATATCTTGTAACCTTCTCGAGACGAGACAGCTAAGTGAAATTGTTTACATGCTTCGGGTCAGTAAGGAATGCTACTTGCTATCTTAAAAATACTATTTTTTTTCTACAAATTAGATATGCACAATTTTATCACACTAGTCGCACTAAAGTATCTATACATGCATATTACCCTCAAAAATCAACAAAGAAACTAAGATTGAAGTTTGTTTAGCGACTTAACGAATCATTAAGTAAACACTTTACCAGCGATAATTTCTACGAGTATGCTAATTTACGGAATGCGAAAATTTGTTCTACGTATGCAACAAATGTTCTCTCGGCAAGCCTTTATAGTTTAATTGTTGTTTCATAGCACAAATGTATATTCGAATGTCAATTATATGAAAATAACGGGAAACAATCAAGCAGCAATAATCAACAATCGACAATGGATCGCCTTGTACAAGAAAGAGTTTCTAGCAAATTTCGCAATGTCGAATTAGTTTCCCATACATGTCATCCTCCGCGAGGATAGATATACTTACATGATTTATCTCTCTAACAAACGACTCTTTTATTATTATTATTCAACTAGAGGAACTCACATTTCACGCACTCGAGCAACGGGCACTCGCGAAGAAACGCAACGAGTGAAATGGAGAGATTCGCAAACTACTAATTAGATTTCGCTGGAGACGCCAGAGTCGCGTTCCGCAAGGTTAGTTACAACAAGATCGCGATGTATATATATATACGTAATGTGTATAGAGCCGTTTGGAATAGTTCGATGTATCGTGCGTGACGATCAGCCGGTTTTTCCTCCGGCGCAAAGGCTCCGAAAGACGGCGCAGAGACGGGGAACGAGAAATACGAGACGCGGACGTACGAGATCGCGAAACGAGAGGGGTAACTAACGAGCAGGCCTGTACTTGGGTTGCACGCAGCGTACGCGTTAACGGAAGCACGGAACGATTGGGAACGACGACCTCGAATATTTTCCTCGTCGTCGCGACGCGTGCCGAGATGGAAAGCGCGAGCGGGAAGCGCATCCGAACGCGCCTGTCAATGGCCCGCAACGCACGGCCCACCGTGGCACTCTTGTCCTCGTCTCGTCGACTCCTTCACGCAGTTCACGCTCCTTCCTTCGGTTCTTCCGTCCTCGCTACTATTCCACACACGCGCACCGCTTTGGCAAATCGCATCGCGCTGCCGTTACAGAGGACCGCAACGCCAATCAGTCGAAGGCCGATTGTCTTTAAATGCGCGTGTAGAGCGTCCCGTAACTTGTTTGGACTATGTATGTGTGTACGTTGAAGATTGGAATTTGATTAATCGGAATAAAAAGAGTTTGAATTGACTCGTCCTGATTGGTCAAACTTCAATTTTCGATCATTGAGCTCTGTGAAGCTCAAATCGAAGTATGCATTGAAAATTGACATTTGACCAATCGAGACAAAGAAATCTCTAGTTTCCTTTTCTTCTCATTCAAATTTCAAATTTTACATTTTTCATTCATAGTTTGAAACGGGCTTTAACGTTTCCAATTTCACTATTTAAATTCATAAATAAAACTAAAATATTTCCTAAAAGCTGCGTGTATTACTTTTATTATTAAATATCTAACGAGAAATGTTTTTAGGTCAGATGATAAATGAAAAAGCAACAGACACCATACAGAATATATACATCTGGTTGCCATTTTATATAGGAAAAACTCGCGTAATATACTATAGAGCTCGATGCATAATCTGATACGGACTATAGAATGCGTTCTATGACGATAATGCGGCGACCAATCATCTCTCGCTTGTCCGGAGACGATAATCATAGCGGAAATATGATTGGTCAACGAATCGCTTACCGCGTGCCGCGCCTAGTACAAGCTGCTCGCGCATGCGCGAAAGTTTCAGAAATATCGGGGCAGTTGCCGTACTATAATACTCGAGTATACCGTGTTGATATCGCAATTGTATTGTACCGAGATCGTTGCTAAAGATCGGGGTGATATTGTGATTTAAGCGTGAGAATTTACGTCCGGCCCGATAATTTTTATCGAAATGACGTGTAGAACTCTAGTACGATAATTTGTAGACTGATTTCCGAATCCGTTGTGTGAGTATAATCCCGACAATCTTTTCATTTAGTGGTTAAAATCCGTCCGCATTGACGTCTCTTTCTCTCTCTCTTTCTCTCTCTTTTTCTCTGTCGGGCGTTTATGAATAGTACGCCAATGCACGACGCGAGGATAATTAGGATTGTATCGGGATTATATGAATCTTTTTTCGAGGAAAAGATGCTAATTTAATTTTAGGAAGTCGTTGCAGAAGGTATATTGGACCATGTAGATAGATAAAAAACGATAAAGGCAGAGAAAGAGAAGAAGAAGCATTTGTAAAGAGTTGTTATATATCGCGTTAAATTTCTTCCGCCTCCTGTTATTCATGAATTGATTACTCTCATTCACAGTGATCTGGTGCACTTTATTGTTGTTATTTTATCTGAGTGATGCAAATATCACGTAATAAGAATAAAGTATGATTGTCTCCTCCATTATGTATTGCAATAAATATCAATTGTCGCTTTTCATCCCCATACTTTCTACGTACAAATATGACTAAAAACTCATGCATTTTGATAGCAATTTTATCTTCGAAATTACGATAAATAATGCTATTTTACAGCATATCAAGTAATATTCTTTTTCCTACATAATTAATTGTTTAGAATGTCACAAACAGTTTAACATTTTATTGACATGTATAATATATAATATATATATGCTTTTTTTGAAGCATATAATGTTCATCAGATACTGTATATACATATATTGCATTTCAATGTTATTGTTTATTTATTAAAAAATTTATTTGCATTAGACAATATATAATAAAACTAATATCTATTATTTATAGTTGCATTATGATGCGTATTATAATTTTGTTCTAAATTAATATAAAGAATTTGTCTTGTTTAAGTTAAATAAACATTTCTTTCGGTTTATTAAATTGTAACTACCGTCTAATTCTTCGCATATATTTAACCTTTGCGCTGGTCCTTGTAGCCTTTTATCTTTTCTTTTTTTAATAATTTTGTTCCTATAAGATATAAATTTGTGTGTAATCATCTTTTAAGATAAGATCAATTTTTATCTTATTTGCTTTATTAAAAATTTATGAAATTTATTGTTGCAGAGCATTCATTCTTGTAGTATCAATTTGTCATCATGTCTTATCCTGGTCAACCACCTATGGGTATTCCAGGGATGCCCCCAATGCCATATATGGTTGGCGCACCTCCACCAATTATAGGAGGAGTCATGCCTATGGCACATGTAAGTAAATTTATCACATGATGATTGTAGCATGATAAGTGTTTTTATATTGATAATTATTTATGTAAAATATATTAATATTTACTTATACACGAATTATATTAAATAATTTAATTTGTATGTGATAACTTTTGCTTTTGTTATTGCTGAAAAATTAATTTCTTATAATTCTAATCTATAAAATAAATTTATACACATGTATGTAATCAAAGTGGTATTGATTAATATATATATATATATATATATATATATATATATATATATATATTGTGTTGCATTTTATTTTTAAAATATTAAGCATGAACATGCAATTTATATCAACATTTATTAATGTGAATTGTATCACAAAATTTGTTTCAAACTTGCAACAAATATATCTTTTTAATAAAATTATACAAACAGCTTTGAATGCAAAATACTTTTAATGCAGTTTTTTTCTTTGAATTTATTCGATGCATGATAAGTACATAAAACAGAATGTGTTATAATTTGATATTCTGTAGTAAGAAGCTTAATTAAAATAAAAATAAATTAATCGCTATTAGAGAGGGAGGGGAAAAACTGAGTGCATGAGTAGACATGTGCATAATTAAGAATCCTACCATTTACAAAACATAGATGATTCCAACACCCGTATCTGCGATGCAGACATCCGCGCCGGCTGTACGTTACTCGCGCAATCAGAATCGTCACGACAATAATCGAAGACGGGAGAGAGAGTCTGGCCCGCCTGTTACGGTATTCATCGGTAACATAATGGACAGAGCCCCTGACGTGATGATACGACATATTCTCGGTGCATGTGGACATGTGCTTTCTTGGAAAAGAGTACAGGCATTTGGCTTCTGCGAATACGCGGGTCCCGATGCAGGTCTTAGAGCGGTCAGATTGCTCCACGACATGGAAATAGGCACGAAAAAGCTTGTCGTCAAAGTAGATGCTAAAGCCAAGGTAGTCCTGGATCAATTTAAAGGTGAGTTTTCGCGTTAAAAAATAAAATAAGATTGGAGGTAAGGAAATTTGAATAACGTGAATTAAATACGATGCGTTACTTTATAGCTGAAAGAAGGAAGAAGCTCAGAGGTGGTCAGTCACCTTTACAAGACGAGACATCCGGTGAAGGAGCAGATGGCGAAGAAGGTGAAGATTATATGGACGAAGGTATGAGAGTGGTTGATGCGGATGCGCTCGCTCGTATCAACCAGATCATTGCCGAACATGCTGCAGATTTAGAAATGGCCCAGGTTGCTCCAGGTAATTTATAATTTCGAAATCTCTTCTTTTGCTAACATGGGAAACGTTTAAAAGTTTAACTTTATAATTACAGAGGAACATCAAACAAAAATGGTAGCTAAATCATTAAATCTGGATGACGCTGAAATAGAAGAGAGCAAAAGAGATTTGATCACTCGAGAAATTGGCAAATTCCGTGAAGTCATGAAGGTAATTATTATTACGAGTATTTTTCTCTAGATCTCTTTTTGTTTTCTTTAAATCCTACGTCTCTCTCTTTTCTTTTTATACCATGAAAAATTCTTTTATGATCTTGCATAGATACGATGAAAGATAGAATTTTTTATCTCTCTTAACAAGTACGCTGAAAAAATTTTCATTAATTTATTGATATTTATGACGAAATTAATATTATTTATGTGTAACACACTCTCGGTCTACAAAGCATTATAAACATATTTTCTTACGCGCGATTGAATATCATTTTTCTTATTGTAAACTAGTAGAAATTTGACGGGACAAAATAATACATTTCAGATATAAATAAAATCAGATTAAAATAATATGAGATAATCTATGTGATTTAATTGTGCTTATTAATACACATTGGCAATAATATGTATCTGTATTCTTTCTAAATATTCATATCATTAATATTTTTTATCTTTCTTGTATAATTTTTTTCTTATAAAAATATAAAGAGAAATACAATTTCATTTTTTATTTTCAGAATATCATATGTTTGTAATACTTTGTATTATTTTGTTATTTTTATGATGTTTATATCTTTTACATATGTGCATTCATAAGTTTATGATATTTGAATATGTTAATGATATTGGTCGGATATATAGTGTGTGTACGCAAAATTTTCGCGAAACTTGAAAATATTGAATGTACAGAAAAATATTATCACATTACGTCTTGCTGATATAGAAATCAAAGGCATACAGCAGCATAACAACGACGTAAATCTATGAATCTATCATGCTATATATGAAAGAAAGAACTCATCTTTTAATGTTTGTCGATGAATTGCCGCTATATCTACTTTATATAGATGTTGCGATCGGACACAGATTCACGCGTTTTCAATGTTTAAACGATAATATGAAATCATAAATCGCGACAAGCACTTTTACAATCGTAAAAGTGTCCAATCGCATATGCATTCTATCGCAGGCACTGATTAGACTCTCTTTGTGTATACTTGAAATGTAAAAGAATGTACTTGGATATACAAGAGAGGATTACAAGTATATATCTCGAAAGCCGTAGCTTTTAAGTATTTTGTGGTAAAGTGCGTGTGTGCTATGTTAGCTCTGAACAATTGGAGCCGTGACTCGTTGCTATAATTATAATAACAGGCAGCGTGCGTCGCACACAGCAAACGCACACGCCTAGGAATGCTGTGTATGGGGACCACCCTTTCACTCACTCATTGGCTCTGAAGGGAGTCAATCACAGCACATCCCTCGTATTTTCGCAGGCGGCTGCAGGCTCGTCGGTAAGTCAGAGTATAATCCAAACAACCAAACATGAAAAAAGCAAAAAAGAAAAAAAAATAAAAAGAAATGCATTATATTGTACATTAAGAAGGAGATTCTCATAGCTCTTCGCGACAAGCTGATGACATGTAGCTCATCTGTTTTGTTTCTATTAGTTTTATTAATTTGTCGCAAATAGTCTCATTGCGACTATTATATTTTTAATGTTTAGAGATAGATACGATTCTCGTTTGATAATAAAGTAATTTTATCTACTTCTGTATATGTCATGCTAAACTGCTAGCACAATTAATATCAATTTCAATATGTGTCGAATTAATGGATTCTTTATTACTATTGTATGGATACATTTTATTTTTATAACAGTCACAATTTTAATTGTACGCATAATTAAATATGTTTGAGTAATTGTTTATATTCGTTCTATTTTTCTTTTTGTTATACGTTATTAAAATTAGAATATATTAATTATTAGTATTTTTTAAAATTGAAAAGATTTATCTGACAGAACTGTCATAAATTGATATGCACAAGCATTTAGTATACAAATATTAAAATGTAGGTATATTTATAAAATATAGGAATATATGTAATTGCATCTAATAGTATTTCGTACTACAAATAGATATTATTTATACGAAAAGAACTATTAGAAATAAAACAGAATTAAATATTTTCCTTAGATTCAAAGATGTACAAAAATGTTCGAAATAAAATTTAAATGGTTTTAAAGACTTTTAGTACATACGAAAAGAAATATTTTTCCCTAGAATTTTATTTTTCTAATCATTGAAATATATATTTTTAAAAATAATTATAAAAAGAGAATTTTCTTCATTTTGTATAGAATAAAATTAAAGCGTTAATTATATCTAAATTGATTATATTCGAGATTAATTTTCAAGATTATTTATTTTATTCTGAATATTTTTTGCATCTTTTTAAACCTGAGGAAAATTCTTATATATTTTGTTTCTAATTTATTATCATGTTACACTATGTATCATATTTATATCAAAACATAATATTTATATTATCCAATGCTATATAATTCTTCATATGGAGCATGGTTGCGGTATAAAAACACGGTAATAAAATTAAAGTATCCAATGATTTAAAGTATCTAACGGCAAGAACCATTTGTAAACAAACGTCTGATTGATTGATATTTGTGCTAAGAGAGGCCTAGCAGTCTAGTATTTGCATATCGAACGTAGGTAAGCGGTTGTTCAGGTTGCTTTCATGCATAATTTAGGATTCGAACCTTATTATTATCATTTTGAGCAAAACACAAGTTTGGCGCTGACACACTTTTTACGATACGGACTAGACTATTTGATAGGATCGAGAGAAACTTTGCTCGGTACACACAATTGAAACTGATTTTGTCCATCACCAATGGAGACTGTTCAGTTGTTGTCTTTATTTTGTGTAAACAGCTTCTGTCAGCGTCTCGATCAGACATGTAGTACCTAGGTGCGCGCTCCTCCATTCTCCGGTACCACCACACTGACTGACCAAGTCAACTTCACACCGTGAGTAAACTCCACAACCATGAGCCAACACAAGCAATTCGGTTCTTGTAGTTTTTTTGCTAGTGAACTGCCCATCTCTGAGAAAAATACCTTTTTGACTACGTTTCATGTTTCAGCAGTCTATTCTCTCCTCACAATGTGCATCTATTTTTATGCACTGAGTTATTCTACCCTTGTTAGAGCTTAAAACCATGGGTTACCGTATGGACGAGAGAGCTTATATATCATTATATTCCATTTGATATTGGAATAGATAATTATGGAAAATAGGACTAATGATATATATTACATGATAAAAAAAGAGATGGAAAAAAAAATTATGTAAAGAGAATTTTTTTAAATTCTGTAATTGTAGCAGCTTTGCCAATGCATATTATAATAAAAATTTCTATATATAGTGATATATTAGGAAAAAGTATTAGAAGAAAATTTTAATAATATATATTTTAATAATATTTTAATAGTATATATTTTAATAGTATAATTAATTTTATGTAGATTATATTTTAATGTCGTGTAAAAATCGCACAACAATAGAATCGATTTTCCAAACAGTAACCCATTTTTGGATACTAGTAACGAATAAGGATGAACCATACTAATTTATTTCTAAGACGTTGCGTTTAATAACACGGGGACGATAACGGTGGGCAAACTATTGTGCATTTGATATTCAACAGTTTGCTGCATCGGCTGCCATAACGCGTGTAACCATATCCAGGAGAAAACAAATATTATCAGACAGTTTCTTGGCAAATGTGAAAAGATGTTTTGGCGGGATACCCTCTCTTCGTGACGACTGCGCCTTCGATTGGTATAATATTTTCTAATAATTATTGAGTATTGATCAAGAATGTCTCTAAATTTAATCTAAAAAATAAGAACCCTTTCAAACTATAAAGATTTTACCATTAGATTTAGACTATCGAAAATCTTACAGGCACATTTGCAATGTTGTAAGTACATTGAGTGGCCTCTGCGATGCATCTGTTTAGCTATTAAGGTATTTAAATATAAGCTAAAAGTCTAAGATAACTTTTATGCCTGTATCCAAATATTTGTACCTGCACTTAGGTAATTGATATGTAAACGAGATTTCGCGTGTAAGATGCCGCTGATCGAGCATACTCCAGTGGAGTGAGTATACCATATTGAAATGAACACTTCTCTACATTTGTTATGTCAGATGATTAAGGCTTATACAACTAGTAATCGTTCTGTATATGAATCGTGATATGGCTAATTCTTTTTTTTCTGTCTTTATATATTTTTTTCAGATGTAAAAATTCAATAATTTTGAAAATAAACAAAGACACATTTTTAATAATTAGCGAGCATTTTTTATCAAAGTTTATTCAATCAGATCATGATACTCATGAAACTATTTTAATTTGACAAAGTTTTTCATTGAACGCTTGCTATTTTATAACTTGCTCGTTTTTATAATGATTATTAATGATACTTCTGTTTATTAATAACAATATAATTTATGAATATTTTTTCATCTCTTTTGTGTTTTACGCTTAAGGAGGATACGATTGCTAGTTCCTTGGTTCCATCAATATCACAAACCGATATCCTTGTTTCAACCTTCTTGTCTCACCTGTGTTCGCGTTCTTGTGTTTTATAGAAACAAGAGGAAGAAAAGGCCCAAGTAAAGCGAAAGAAGGAAGCCGTCGAAAAGGAGGAACGTGAAAAGCGGGAGAAAGAGCGGCGCGATAAACGCGACGATGATGTTTCTAAGGAAGATCAGGATGGAGAACTTGGTAGTCCTACGTCTCATAAAGGTCGTAGTGATAGTACAGGCAGCAGTAGAAGGGACAAACGTCGTTCTAGATCTAGGTGAGCATTCCATTTGCATCCCACATACAACAGATGCAATAATCCAATATACATACAGCATATAAAATGTATGACATTAAATATTTGCAAGTAAGAAATGGTGTGTTCACACACCTTGATTACAGTATAGGAACTTGTGCGAGCCTTGCTATGGAGTACGACCCGTCAACATTTACAAGTGACTCGATTTGAATATTTTTTTTCTTTTAGTTTATATATATAAATATTGCTTCAATATAATTTTTACAATTCTTTCATGATCTTGACTTTTCCAGATCTAAAGAACGAGACAGAGATCGATCGAGAAATGATCGAGATCGGGATCGAGATAGAGACCGTGAAAGAGATCGAGAGCGGGAACGAGAGCGTGATCGGGATCGCGAGAGAGAACGTGAGCGAGAACGTGAGCGAGACAGAGAAAAGGAGAGAGACCGGGAGCGCGAGAGAGAACGGGAACGAGAAGAAGTGAGGAAAACGGAGAGAGAGATTATGCGCGAAAGGGAAGAGGAAGAAGAGGCGAAGGAGAGGAAAAAGAACGAGAGACGAGCCAGAGAGAAAGAGGCGGCATACCAGGAACGTTTAAGGGCATGGGAGACACGTGAACGACGTAAGCAGAAAGAATATGAGAAGGAAGCCGAGAAGCGTCGCGCGAAATGTGAGGCTAGAGAAAGAGAAGCGAAACGCTTGAAAGAATTTCTCGAAGATTACGATGACGATCGCGATGATGCTAAGTATTATAAGGGCAAGGAACTGTCTCGCCGGCTCGAAGAACGAGCGTTGGAGGCTGAGGCGGATTCGCGGGACCGTTGCGCAGAACGTCAAGAACTTCAACGTTTACGCGAGAAATTATATGCAGATGCCTCTAATCCGGATCCTGCTGCAGAATTTGAAAGGGTAATTCATATATCTCTTATATCTTGAGCATAAGAAAATGCGTTGCATATTTAATGCATATCTAATTTCTTAATTCAGGAAATTTTAGGTCGATAAATGTTCAACACAATTTTCTATCATTTATCAAAAATTGTATTAATTTTCTAAGCTTGTGTGTGTGGATTTATCTTAAAAAAGATCTCTTTTTGCATAATTGCAAAATGTTATGTTTGATATGATTGCAGAATTGTAAGATTTAATTCTTTTGTATATTAATCACTTAATCACATTACATCTGGTGGCTACAAATTCTAATTACAATAACAAAGAAAGTATATTAATGAATTTCTTGATTTTTGTTGACTATTTATTTCTACGATATTTTTTGTTAGTTGAAAGCCGAAAGGGAGGAACAGTATAAGCCTAAACCAGTGATTACTATAATTGACGAAGAGGATGACAAGGCGACGAAAAAGGATAAAGAAATAATGCCACCGATAGAAACCGAGCCAATAGAGAGCGATAGTGATGATGGTGTGCAATTTGATGAAGTTTCTCAACCGGAAACACCATCCAGAACACCACCGCGACATCATCATCATCATCGGCGGCATCATAGACATCATCAGAATCATCATCGTGATGGTGAGGAGAATCAAGAAGGATTTGCGGAAGCGGATCGAGAAAGCCTAAAGGATGCACGACCGTCGCCCGCGCATCAATCGGCCGCAACACCCGCTCAATCCATTCCACCGTCATTGGATGAAGATTCGCGTATGTCTCTTGTCAGTGAACCGGAAAAAACAAGTGGCAGTAAGTTCGATTCACTTTTTGATACAATATTTGTCTCGTTGCGATTTAATTAAGCTCTTATTTCTTCATATTATTTATGATTTTAATTATATATTCCATTAGTTGACAGATATTGTATGTATTTTTTTTCTGTTCATAATTGTTTTTTTTTTTTATAGGCAACTTTGTTCCATTTGCTATGGGAAGTGGAGGCAATCGTGCTAGCGATCACATAGGTGGTAAAACGCCAGTCAGTCCTAATACTACTGTTAATACGAATTCACAACAACCGAATCAAACGCGGAAAAAAGGCCGTATCGATGTTAAAGACGTTTTCAATAACGATGATGATGATGATGCTGCCAATAATGCGAAGAAACGTAAACTTGTACCTTTAGGTAAATTACTTTTATTTTCGTTATTAATAATATTAACAAGAAGGAAAACTAGAATATTTATAGTCTATATTTTTACAGATTATGGTGACGAAAAGAAAAAGAAAACTGAAGAAGCTACGAAGGCAGGGAAGGAAGAAAGTACAAAAAGCCAAGAAGAAAAGCGAAAACATATAAAATCTTTAATAGACAAAATACCCACTGATAAGAACGCATTATTTGGCTACCAACTTGATTGGGCACTCATCGATAACGTAAGTGTCACTTATTCTTCAGAAACAATTATTCTATATTAACATCGTTTGAATACAATTGTATCTTTAATTATATTTTTTTCGTTTATATCATAGCCATATTATTATTTTTGGCGGTAAAATAAATTTTTATTGATGTGCTAATCTGTTTTTACGTTTTTATCTGTTTAGACATTGATGGAGAAGAGGATAAGACCTTGGATCAATAAAAAAATTATCGAATACATTGGCGAATCGGAACCTACTTTAGTGGATTTTATCTGTAGCAAAGTAATGGCAGGTAGTCCTCCCCAAGGAATACTTGACGATGTACAGATGGTAATTATCAAATATTTCTCGCTATCGCGTTATATCTTTTCTGTGGAATACACATCTCGTGTGTTTTAGGTATTAGACGAAGAAGCAGAAGTATTTGTAGTCAAAATGTGGAGGTTATTAATTTATGAGGTGGAAGCCAAGAAGATGGGCTTAGTGAAATAAAGGAGGAAATAATGGAGTATCGTCCGAAAATTCATCAATTCAAAAGGTTTATATTACACATAAATTTTTTTCTTTTGAATACGAATGTTTATAGGAGCTAAATACCTCTACATATTGCTGCAATTTACTATCGTACTATTGTAGGAGCCCTTTCCTAGACAAAACACAAGTGTCGCTCGATCAAATAAGTGGTACTAAGTGTGTAGTAACTATAACATTAAATAAAACTTGTAAAATTACGGTTTATATATATTTAGTGTTCTTCAATTTATATGTGACTGTCGACAGACGGGTAAATGATGTGATTCCTATATGATAAAAAATTAAATAAAAATATTGATATCTTGATACAATCATTTTAATGTTGCATTTATTAGTTGTGTATGCAGATTTTTAAAAAATGCACTATCTTTTCTCGCTTATTGTCTACTAGATAGATTTGATAACATGCATAGAGAGGTATTTTTATAATGAATGTAAATTTTAAAAAATATATTAATGATACCATAATATGCAATTATTTCAACATTAAATTTGTCAATATTCAAGCAAAGAATACATCATTTGTTTCTAAACAATTTTTCACATGTAAAAATCTATGTTTACATAAAATATATAATTATATAAAGTATATATTGTGTAATTAATAAGAAGTTTGTGAAGCCCATACAGTTTGAGATATATTTGTTTTTTAACATTTATCAGTTTTTTGATATCTCAGATCGAATAGTCGAAAAGACAAGTGCATAAGATTCTTTTTATATTTTATTATGTAATTAAAAGTCTATAATTTTATACAGCTAAAAATCTCTTTATATCTTTTCTTTTTACCTTCAATTTTCGCACTAGTTTCTCTTCCTTTATCTGCAGTGCACAGCAAACCTGCTCTACTTTGGTACTAGATGTCGCTGCATGTATTTTATAAGATGGCGCATTATTAAAACAAGAAAAGGATAACGTCTTCGCTTTTCAATCTCAGATAAAGATTAATAATCAATCAAATAAATTTCTCCGATTTTTATATCCAAGCGTGACAACTAAGTGATTATACAACAGCAAAATATAGGTAATAATAATTTTTTATATTCATACTTTTTATTTTGAAATCGAAGTTGATTTTAAATGAGAAATCGAGCTGTAGCGATTAACTTCTGTTACTTGTTCTGTTTTTTGTCTTTTGTTATTGCGAAAACATTAATCGACAGTTTTGTAACATTATTTACTTGCGATGATGTATTTTGAATGATAAAATAATCGAATGGAAAATGACGTGATTTCTTTTACTCCTTATATTAACTGTATTATCGAACTGACAGAGATTAATTGTGATTCAATAAAACAGGTTAGCAGGTTTCCTCTTTTATGACAAAAAGTAAGAACGTGTAAATCATAAAAATATATTTATATACGTAAAAATTATTTTATATAAAATAAATATAAAATATAAATAGAATATAAAATTAAAAAAAAAAATATATATATATATATATATATATATATATATTTTATTCTATATTCTATTTATATTTTATATTTATTATATATATATATATATATATATATATATAGAGAGAGAGAGAGAGAGAGAGAATATGTAAAAAATATATATTCTACATTTATATATGTACATATTCAGCATATAAAAATATAAATATATATATTTATATATTGAGAAAAATATTTTATTTTTATGAATGCATTAATTTTACTTAATTTTTAATCATAGGTATGATAATAATATTTAAAATTGATCCCTTCAATTATCTTTAAAAGATATAATCTCGATTGAAGATAATTGGATAATTCGACTTGCGAAACGCACTGCGTATGCTATACTATATATCGCGATAAACTTGCATATTGCATAAAGATAGTATACATACATCATATATATATATATATATATATATATATATATATATATGATGTATGTATGTATGTATGTATAAATATACCTTAAAACGTCTGATGAATAATTCTGTATATTAAAACGTGCGTAAGTTGCAATTGTAATTTCGCTAGTTATTTTATTAATTTCTTTATTATTTTGTTCATTAATTTTTAAATTCTACGTTTCTAATTTCGCGATTTATGTTAATTTATCTATGTACAACCTATATTTGGCATTAATTAATTCTAAACATGTGTTTTACTCTATTTGTTCATTTGTTCGCTAATTTAATAATTACGCGTGCTTTATTCAAATATTATATATTTCTAATTTAGAAGAGAAGAGAGTGCGATCTTAATATCTTCCTCTTACTTATTCTGACGTCAATGCTACAAAAATCTGACTGTGAAACGAAATTACGCGCCGATAAATAACGACGGTTCACCGACAATCGAATCGTTGGGAAGCACACGAAGAGAGACCACGGCAATTTAAATAAATTAACGGAGCTCAAGCGTATCCAGCACTTTCACCGAGTTAAAGAAAAGAAAGGAGTATTCGAACATACAAATTCCGCGTGAGTAATTGCGATTAATGGTTATTTTTATTAATAATTGTAATTTTTATCTTCTAGTGATTTGCGGATAAATTAATCGAATGATTCAAAATTAAATCGAAATAAATATTTGATTCCAAAACGAGATTGATCTTTTTCCTTTGCATTCAACATAGAAAATTTGCAATATAAAATTAATTAATGAAAAGCTAAATATAAATCTATTTTTATTTCAAATTACTTTAATTCTTTGAAGATTCAGAAATTAACTCTATTAGAAAACGCATTCACAGAAAGTTTGTTAGACCAAAGAATGATATATTTAATTATAATAATTCGATTAAAATATCAGACATTTATCTCGAAATTACACAACTCTTTATCGATGCTTAATTTATCGATTAAACTGTTAAATGAACGCGATCCCATAATCTGATTTATGATATGATGTTGCGATAATTCGATGCTGTACAACAGATCATGTAAGGAAAGATAGAGTCTACAGAGGGAAGATAGAATCTAGTCTTACAATTAGAATTTTGCAAGTGCACTAGAAGAGATTAAAAACATAACCGATGTTCTCTAAGACGATCGGTCTCATAAATAACAACAGTTATTTCATATTTTTTTGGCATGTATAATATAAGAAAATTTATATATTTAGTATGAAGGATAAGTGTGCATAATTATCGATAATATTATGTAACACGAAACAAGTTTCTCTAGATGGCAACTTTATGCGTGAATAAATCTATATAGAATCAAACTTACGGTACAATAGTAATTATCGATTTTACGCTATTCATTCATCTTTCATCACCGTAAGAAAAAATAAATTGCATTTACTTAGTTGAATGTACGTTTTATTTCGTCGAATATTTATTTCTTAAATAATGTCAGCAACAATATTATTGTCAGCGAACATCATTGTCATGTTGATTCTGAATTTTAATGATTGATTTTTTTTATTAATCTGAAGTCTATCTATATTGAGATACTAGTAATAAGGCAATAGATCTCTTATTCACTGATTTAGAAATTTAATTGTTTATACAGAAGGGGGAGATCGACGTCACGAATGGCGATATGACGCGGTGGTGAGTTAAAAATCGCATTAGTCACTTCCGTTGTACGTCGCTATTTCTCCGCGCGCAGGAATTATCGCCATTGCAATTTCACGCGTCATTTTTCAGGCTGATTGCACTTTTTTTTTCTCTATCTCTCTTTCTTGCGCGCATAAAAGTCACGGCACTGTATGTATACCTTCCCAATAATAATCGACCGATCTCGACGATAGTTTCGCAATTCTCTGGTACGTAGTCTCGACTCTCTTTCCACACTGAATCATAGAAAGTGTAGCAACGGCGCCCCACATGTGTGACTCACAGACAACATGATCGCATCCGATGTGGAATTGCGCCGCGCGCCAACCGTAAGCGATCCATCGTCGCGCGATTCCCACGATAAATCTGTGTCGCAATTCGCGATCCCGAAGCAATTTGAGCGAGGGATGTAAATTCAGAAGAAGAGAGAGAGAAAGTATAAGAACACGTGCATTTTGCCGTTAGACATCGGGGAACTTTTAAGCTTCGCGCCCCAGTATGTCAACAACTCTCCCCCCCTGTGCTTCCTGCAGATATATGCCGGTGATGCTTCCATTTTTTTCCAATTTTACTAATTTATATCAATATTTATATTAATTTTGGTGAACAATAATTATATTAATGGAAAGAGATATTAGATATATTGATTATTATTTATATGTAATATATATATTGGTTGTGAACAACTCTATTAATATAGACTTCTCTTGTCATTAAAAACTTGATATCTAAAATTATCTCACAGTTACGATGATCATCATTTTATGAAATTTTTCTGATCAGGCCTTCGAGATTACATACGGAAAAAAATATTCTATTACTGGGAAAGATAATTACTCAATTTATTTTCCTTCGTCTCTAACAAAGAATATTTTCTTGATGATATGTAGTTTTAATATATACTCGTCACAAGTTATAGAAAATCTCATTATCATGTTCTTAAAGGAAGAATGTATCCTTTTTATTTATAAAAATATCTTAGAAATATAATAAAGAAAGTTCAGATTCAGAAAATATTTTGAATAAATAATTTTTACACTTGTGAAGAGTTTGTGATAGACATGCGGATTATAAACTTATAAAATACTCGAAAGAAATAATATTCACTTGAATATAATATGTATTTTTCTGTATGTAGATTAAATAAAGAAGAACAGAGAGTAAAGTCGATGGAGCGGAAAGAAGGTGTCGAAGAGAGACAGCAGTAAGGAGTAATGCAGGAGCAAAAGGCAGAAAACACCGGTAGGCAGTTTTGTAGCTGTTTTTATCAGCTTCTGGGCATCGGGGGTCTAGAGGCCCGAGCATGGCAGGACGCATCTTGGGGGGTTCGTGTGGGAACGTACGTCTCTTTAGCGTACCACCTATCTCTTTCTCTCTCTTTCTCTGTTTTTTTATTCATTCTCTCGTCGTCCTCCTTTACCTCCTTCTCTTCTTCTCTTCTTCCTCTTTGGCGAATCTACCTTTTTTCTCCATTTGGACCGGCTCGACGATTCGTTCCTCCCTCGCGTCTTTCCTTCTCTTCTCTTTTCCCTCGCTCCCTTCACGCTCCTCTCGCGGGCTCTTCATCGAGGCTGGCTGCCTTCGGGTACCACTTGGGTCATCGGGGTCACCCTCCGCGGTGCACTCGCTACGTGGTATGCCCTATATTTACGCACGGTAAGAGCACCCTGAAGAGAAGGTGGACGCCCGTCCGCTTCTCTTTTCCCTCCTCTTTACCAAGCACCACCAAACCTCGCTCTTCTTCTATCCCATATCACGGCTGCTTCTCAATAAGCGCCGATCGCGTTAAGATCAGCTCACAACGATTCGCGCAGGGAGAGAATCCTCTTTTCGAAGGATCAGAAAAATCTTTATCTGTATCTTGCAGATACTTACACAAGCATTATTATATCGTCTTTCCCCTTATCTTTTTTCATGTTTTTATGTCTTAAAAAAAATTGACAAATCAATTTTGTTATTTTAACAAAATGTTTTGAAATCATTCAAATCATCAATTTTGTTATTTTAACAAATGTTTTGAAATCATTCAAATTCTTTATCTCTTCATTTAACAAACTATTTTCTAAGCCGGAAAATATTGCAAATTTTAAAGACGATCTTTTAGCGGAGAAATCTTCATAAATTCATAATTTAGTTTAATTATATTTAAAACTAGACGATCTCTCCATAATGATAAAAGCAATATTTTGCAGCATTTTTGCATTTTATATTTTACGTTGAGGGATGGAAGAAATTGATTTTTTTCGATCACAAATAAACAATGTTTTCTTTTGGAGAGCACGAGTAAAATGACGTGACGTAGAATAAGCGTGAAATTTCTTCTTCTCGCGCACAGTCTGACATTTACGGTCTTCATTATTCGTCCTAGAATGAAGGAAGGTTCGTATATATTGGATTAACAAAAGAAAAGAAAGAAAAAAGAAACGTTGAACAGTGTAGCGCGCGTTCCATAAATCAGCGGGATTATTAAAAAATGCTGCGCACCATTAATTCGTACGATAAAAGTGTTAGGCGCGCGCGGCGGTAAACGCCGCGTATTGTGAGGGATTGCGACATGACGACGCGGTGCGCCTCTTGCAAAGGTTACAATATATATATGTGTGTATATATATATATATATATATATATGTATTATACATATATATAGATATATGTATATATATATGAGCTGCAATAGCATGTTGTAACCTTTTGCGCGAGAATTCTGCAGCGTATGTTATTCGTGTGATAGATAATGGCCGGCACAATTGTAATTATGTTGCATCTGCGATCAGACTCGCGTATATTGTATATAATTGTACAGAAACAATATTTGGTATATTTGGATCAAGGAATAACAAAAGTTTGGAGCAAATGATATCCATCGCAAAACGGATGACGATTTTATTCGGAAAGAAAATCTCATTTCTTAGTGTGCACGGGCCCTAAATATGCTCCAGAGACCTCATGCGAGATACCATAGGGTGGTCGCAATACGCGAAGTTACGGAGATGCGAGACGATGAAAAATATCTGCTATCTCGGGCTAGGATCCTTCGAACAATGGGATATCTTCGGGACCCCGAGTCTTCGGCTACGCGGTGGACAATTATTACCCCGATTGTCGGAAGATAATGCTTCATCGGCGATGAAATAATGATTTTCTGTCGATCGGACGGAAACACGCGAAAATTCCTTGGTAATGACCTAGTGGCAGTCTATCATTTCCCTCTCCCGCATAAATCGCTGCATTAACTTGCTGATATTGAAGAGAGCTCGTTAAATTAAATGAATTTGTTGATTTAAATTAGAATATCATAAAGTGAAATAATGTAATGAAAAATACACACACTATTCATATATAAAATCATAATTATAATAATAATAATTATTATTATTATTCATATATAAAATAATTATTATAATTATTAAAAAGAAATTATTAAGAAAATAATTATTTCAATTTTACGAAAATATTAAAATAAATGAAAAGTTTAAAAGAATAATTGTTTTATTACACATGAAGTGGAAAAAATATTTTTCGAAGAATGTAATAAATTAAAAAAAAATATTATATTATTTAAAATTTAAAAGTATGAAAATTATTAATTTAGAATTTTGTAGTCTTTTAATTTAAAGCTAATATAATAATCAAAAAGTATTAATATATTATATTATTTTTCATTTTTCTGAAAAAAGATATTATAATTGAGACTAACATTATTTTGTCAGTTCGCAAGTTAAAGAAAAAATAAATAGATATCTTAAGATGTTCATCTTTCAAGAATCAACCGATTAAATATTTTAATTATTACAAGTCGATGATAATCTATAATTAAATCGACTGTCATGTTATAATTATGCCATAGAAACTCTTTCTGAAATTAATTTCTCGGCGGAAATGCAAATTAGCTCTCACAGGGTAGCGAAAGAGGGATATAGAAGTGTCATTGCACTTTTGCAGTTTTTTTTCCTTTACGACGTAAATTCTGCTCCCTTTTTTTCAATCGCGTTTTCTCACTCTCTCTCTCTTTCTCTTCTTCTTTCTTTTTCTTTCTCTCTTCCAACTAAGCGACGTTAGTCCAACGGACGTCATGTCTAGCGAGATCTGCGCATTATTGTTTTTGCCGCCCTTCGTGTTTCCCACACGAGAGGACCTTTCCCTCTGCCATGTTCGGGGATGTACAAAACATAATCGAGACTCTTTTCGGTGAACGCGCTTTCTCCTCTCGAGTTCCTTCACAGTGATGACGCAAACGCCTTTCATACTGTCGCCATTCGAATAGTATGATTAACATGCGTTTTCATTACGTACAAAAATAATATTAAATATATCACACAATTAAATTATAAAATTTACAAATATGTAACGATGTTATATATATATGTATATATGTATGCATGCATGTATGTATGAATGCATGTATGTATGTATGCATGCATGTATGTATGTATGTATATATAAATCGTTTTTATACACATGTCTATGGAAACACAACTGGAAATAAAGTTAACTAATTCTTAACCGGACATGTATTTTTTTCGTAATGAGGAAAGATCAATCGATAGCGAACACCTGTGGATTTGTGGTCAATATTGATCACGTAATTGTATTGCTTAAGATAAAAAAAAATTAAGTACTTTGTACGAATATGTATGAAGATATATATTTTACACACACACATTTTTTTTAATATAATAAAATGTATATTACTCATGAAGTGTAAATTGAACGAAATGAGATCACGATGCATATGCAATAATCTTGTGGGTCCTATGGGTGACGATTGCTATCGATTGCATAACGGGAATTCTGAAAGATCGTGATGCAATTTTTTCATGGACTATAACGACAAGAAAAATAGAGAAGCTCGAATTATAGATATCTTTGAAATTGCAGCTTGGAAATGGCAATTATTTTTGCAATTTTTACGCACGTGAATATTTTTTTTATCAAATAAATTCTTTGTGAAGATGTTATAAATTTCATTTCCTTGCAACAAATCATAGAAATAAAAAACGTTGTATGAGAAATAACAAGAGATAAAATATAATAATGCGAAAAATGTAAAAGTAATACTTGCATACACACACACACACATACATACACATAACGCTAATACAGCTAAATCATCATCTTTCTCAGGAAAGCATGTAACAAGACACGTTGCGAAATACATTTTCCTGGTAATAATACAAATATAACACCCGGCGTTGTAAAGCAATAATATTCCCAAGTCGACGAGATAGATTTAACTGTGTTAAAGTACATCGATCCTTGGCATACGCAATCACGGTATATCTCGGCGCTTTGCAAAGCACGAAGAGAGTCGACGCGAGAGAAGCGATGTAACGAGTGACGCGGGCGGGCCACCCTTGCAAAGCGGTTCATTTCTTCGAAGGTGGGCGCTTACGCAAACCGCGACGGATTACGCACTGCGCAGATCCGGAAAAACGCCTGTGGAATTCGTTTCACAATGACGACATGCCGACACAGCGTCGCACGACGCCATCGCCGAACCGTCTCGCGAACAGACAGACACACAAAGGGCCATTGTGACGATTTTTTATCCCGCGTCGCGGATCTAATCGCCCACGCGAAATGCCTGCGCGCTCTCGCGCGAATCGCCAAGCCAAGCCAAGCCAAGTCGAGCCGAGCCGAGCCGAGTCGCGCGGGACTACGATTTCAAGGAGCGTGTTACGCACATGCGAGTTATTTACTATCGTATCAAGGTTGGTACACGCGCCCGCGAGACGCGTGGTCTTATGACAGATATACGCTTCAGCTACCATGGTATACTTTAGTTTTCAACTAGTACACTGGCATAATAAAAGAGAGGCAATGTATTGTCTTCCCGCTTAAGAATCGTTTTTGTATTACATTCAGTTTGTTTTCGCTAACCTCCCAACGATAAAAATATTTCAGAGCATTGTACACCTCAAGCTATATACCTTCGCGGTACAGATCCTGATCTCCTATCGGAGGACATTGTTTGAAAGTAATGGAATTACGTTGGTGTACATACGGACAGGATGCAGTTAAGAGTGCGTGACGCACATAGCACTTGCTCCAATCTCTGACTTATGGGAGCGCTAACTTTGAAATGAACACGTGTGTTTAAATATTTCTATTTGTATTCTTTACGCAGCGCATAACAGCACCATGCATATCATTCGTATCATATCATTACGCCATAAAACAACGTGCATCATTAAAAATTGTAATTACAATATATGTTGTTAATTATGAGAAATACGATTTTTTCTTATCTCTGAAATGGAATAATTTACTAAATATAATTATTTCTGATTGTGTCAAGTATCTAGTATTTTGATATTTATTTGTAAAATAATTAATATATTAGCATATATGTGTGTGTTACAGGAATATGTCTACGGATTGTCAAAGGAATGCAAGGGACTTAGACAATTGTACGAAAGTCATAGTCAAATGTTAAGCTACAAATTTGCGAAAGTGTCGAACCTAGATACAACATTGATCAAGCATCGTATTGAAAGACCATTTCTATTCAGCGCGCATTTCCAACATACTTTTTCCTTTTCGTACTTTACATGCCTCGTCGCCGCCTGTACGAATGATCGAATAACAAAATATGTAACTTTTCGCCACGTTCTCCTTTACTACGCTACATTATAAGTAAAAACGACCGATCGCTCGTTGATAGTTCAAGCTAAGAAAAAAAAGGAGGGAAGACGTCGCGCGCATGCGCGTCGATCTTTAGTAGGTCACTCTTAGTACGCTCGTCCCAACTTGTCACGTCGCGAAATGCGCTTTACATTCGACTTACGAGCGCCCATCCACCACAAAATTTTCGTCATATTATATTTTCGCAATTGTGCAAATTCTCGATAAACATAAACGCAATCTTCGAATCTATCACGTGATTACATGAACCGCGACGAAAACCAAGGAAAAAGATATTATATTTCTCGTTGCAAAAATTTCACTGTCGCGTGATATACGTCGTGCTGATCCGCCGCAAGAATAACGCAAAGCGCAGAAGTCATTAAGCGCGAAATTAGCGGACCACGTGTCTGCCGCGTCGAGGAGATTCGCGAATGCGCGACGCACCGGCGAGAATCGCGCGCGCCATCGCGCATGCGCGAGTTAGTGGGTCGCCTGCGCTCGGAATTGCTTCGGCGACGCTCGGTCGCGCTCGGCCCGATTCGAACGCGCCCACCGACTCCCGCCACGCGCTCGACGCGGCGGTCAGTCGGTCGATTGTACGCGACACGCGAGGGTCGCGAAAAACCGCGAGGAGCCGCGAGAATTCGCGAGAGGCACGGCCGCGCATGCGACGAAGACACGGAGGAGCTCGCGATAGAGCGGCTGGATAAAAACTATCGGACGGAAACGCAGCGTTTATAGCGAGACGGAGAGGATCCGGTGGATTTTCTATCGTCGTCGTCGCCGTCGTCGTCGGCACAACTGCGCAGAGACAAAGTTGATCTCTCCTCTCGATTGAGAGCGCCGAGAGATCGATCCTCGCGCGCGAGGACGACAGCTGTCAAAAGTGTGGAGCCGCCAGCGATCGAGATATGGTCTACGGAGGAGGATTCGACATGGTGGAGACGGTGAGTTTTGATGATTTCGATTCTCATTATTTTTCCATATTATGTGATTTTTATTATATAAATTTTCTACTGTAAGCCATTTTTCTTGAACGCGTGTGCGATTTTATGTGAAAACCTGTTTAAGAATAAACACATGTTTGCGTCACATACACAGGTTGAACGAGTACATACCTTAAAAATTATTATTTTCAATTCTGTGATCGGAAAATCTTGATTTATATTATGATTAAATAGATCTTAATATAATTATTTTTACAAGCAGTTAATTTTTTAAATAAAATCATCGATTATTTTTTCCAACATTAGACGGTTTTGAAGTTTTTTTTTGGTTTATCATTCAATTTGTTTGCACAAGTTTATACACTATCAAATTTCCGGAACAATAATGATTCACATCATTCACCGCATTCATCATTAAAAATCACATGAAGAAGAATGTGACTCAATATTATTACATCGGAAATCTTGCATCCTCTTCACAATGCTGCAAGAAAAATAAATTCAAAAACAGAGCATAAAAGCGATTCGTTCGCACAGCTATAAACGTGTGCATTTTGTTTTATTGCTAAATCTCAGATCGATTTCTTGCAAAATATAATATTAAGATATTCGTGTTTTCATATAAATAAATGTGTAAAAATATCACAGGCATAAATAAAGGAGTCGTGATAAGGTCCGATTCTCCCGAGGAACAGCACGCGTCAAAATAGTTACGGCCCTATCGAGGAAAGACACGAGCCGGCGAGTCGGTCGGCTAACTTTCGAATTTACCACTACTATAGGCAGTGTCGATAGTTGGATACGAGAACCGAGAAATTCACTCGGTTAGTACGTGATGGAAAATTTCGCGGTAAAAACAGAAGCGAAACCCGTTGTCGGTCCGCGGTTTTCTTGGCGGCGCAACTTTTACCGAGCACCGTTTGTCGTCTTCCGCAAAACGCTTGGACAAGACATCCGTATTATTGTGTGCGAATCGAGCGTTGTTCACCTATTTTACAAAATCTTCAGCGGCTAAACAGTCGTTCCCTTTTATGTCTCTTCGATTTATTCAGATGAAGCGATCATTTGGAATAAATCACTTGAAATCTGAAAATTTGAAATATAAAATTAAACATGAATATTTTCTAAAATTTTTTATATCCCTAAAAATTTATTCATCCAGTTTATTCGTAAATATTTCCATCATTATGTAAGAGACAGTATATTAAATTTTATTTATGTAATCTCTTGTGTAGGATTATATTTTTTTAAAGAGGATGATTCAATATTAATAGAATAATATATTATTGTTAATTTTTTTTCTAAATTTTTTATGTATCAGTATTCTCTATATTCAGTTTATTTTTAGATAAATTTATCTTTATGTGAAAGATAGCATATAAAAAATTTTATGTAATCTTATCCAGAATAATATTTTTTTTCGAAAATATTGGTTAATGTTATTTAATATTAGCATAATATATTATCATAAATGTTTTTTAATAATAATAAAAACCAATTCGTCAAATATTGTTTAATTATGGATATGTTATTTAATAAATTAATTGACAATCAAAATTTTTAGATACCAAAAATAAAAGAAAATTTAAAGATATAATTAACATAGAGATCTTTCTCGACATTTTTTTGTATGCGTTAGGTTTGTATGAAATGTACATATATATTTGATGGCATAAATTTATTAATATTATGCATTATATAAATGATTTTTAGCTTGTTATATTTTTTATTGTTATTTTTTAATTTAAAAAGTAATTTAAAATAATCCATTCATCATTTCATAAATTGAAAACAAATTATATTAAAGACAGAGAAGTTTTACGAGAGAGATCTTCACGAAGAAGTGTATCCGAGTTCATCTTTCACGCTATGCGCGAAAAATAAAAAATAATTAACATACGAATTAAACAACATTTTTAATGACTTTCTGTTGAACTTTGCTTTTTGAATAATAGATAATTATGTTTCATTGATAAGCGTCCATCATCGCGTGCCTTTCGCAAAAATATTCATGCATGAAATTCTTTCTCTGATATTAAAATAAATAGCAGCTGCATATTTTTACAATATTTATGAGATATGACATTTATGAGATAGAAATATACGGTTCTTTATAACCGATATTTTTGTGATTTTGATCTTGATTTTATCTCGGCGATATAATTGTACATAACTGTTGTGTTGATTGCATAACATTTTATTCTATTTTATGTATATTATTTTCACGTATATTATCACTTGGTTCTTGAATTTTCCTTAAGAAATTGTTCATCCTGTTCATAGAATCAGCACGGAAGATAATTTAAATCTATTAAATTTAAATCTAAATCTAATCTTTACCTAGTGAAAAGAAACAAAAAAGTTCGATTTTTTTCATTCCGATCACGTCTCTCTCTTTCTCTCTCTCTTTCTTTCTCTCTCTATCTTTCTCTTTCTCGTTTACAGCCTTTGTCCAGAATTTTTGGTTGCCGATGTGCGTGTAGAAAAGCGCGTACCCATATCATACGAAATTTATTGTCGGCGATAGAGCCGGGTATGTCGCGTCGTCGTATCAAGTTCCGCGGTCGCGTAAACAGGGTGTAATTAAAAAATTGTCAGTAGCTGGTCTTTGTGCCGGCATTGTATATAGCAGGCGTCCTTGCCGAGCCAATTCGAAATCCTGTCTCGCGCGGGTTCGCATTAGCGAGGGCGTGGTTGGTCGTTCGTTCCTGGTCCGAGGAGAGCCAGCCTCGGATAGTAATTGCACCAGACTCGTTTCCATTGCGCGATTTTTATGGTTTCGACTTCTTTCCACGCTCCTTCTTCTCTTTCTTTTTTTCCCTCCGCTTTTTTTCCTTCTCGACGTCGCAAGACTCGCTGATAAACACATATCTCTATGGACATACATATATATTGCCTCGGAAAGATCTCTGCTCTGATTTTTAATACCGCATAATCGAGATCTTTTATGTAGATTTATCCGAGATCGAATATGTAATTCGAGTTTGGGTTTCGATGTTATAGATAAAGGTAAAGAAATAATGTTTTGCGGAATAAGATAAACCCCTAATGAAATTGAAGAAATTACATCGCGAAATTCGATAAATATAATTCTTACTATCTACAAAGACTTATTAATTACAAAGGCTTTCCTCGTATCATGTATATTGTTACGCTTGAGAAAACTTACGGATAATATATGCAAAGTCATTTGCATATCTATCTGTTTTTCGATTTATTAATAAAACATAATAAATTATGTAAGCGACAATTAAGCTTTTTCTTTTATAGATTTTTTTTCATATTATCGATATTTATTAACATTAAAAATGTCAGTTTTATTGTACATTACTCGGAAAAGGTAAAACGCATGTTCGATGCGAGGAACATTTTCGCGAGGTGAATTAAATCGATACATTCGAGGCAATCTTGTTGGTTTTCTTGGAACTACGACATCGCATCTCGCCCTCTGTTAGTGTGCCCTTTCACCTTTCTCTTCTTGTCTTCTCTCGTTTGTGGCCCCGACTTTGCGAACGGCCTAAGAATCCACATTATTTTCAATAAAAAAATCGTTTAAATCCCGATATATAATTTCATATTTCTGCATTCTTGCAGCTGCTTCAATCATTATTTGCATTTTTATTTTTCTCGATAATCTGAAATTATATTTACAAAGTCAAAGATTTAAAGTCAAAGATTTTTAAATATTTTTTACTGTTAAATATTTCAATATTATCTGTCGACTTATCTTTTTTCGAAGAATTACAGTAAAGTTTATCGAAAATAAGGGGAGACGGTTAGTAATATAAATGCAAAACATGCAGAAAATATGTATAAATAGCAAGAAATATCTATAGCGGCGATATTCAACTTTGAAAAGTGCATGTCTTAAAATCATTGCGCAATATTCGGCAACACATTACGGAGATACATTTCAGAATTTAAAAATGATTCAGAGGCAGTTGTGCCAGTCATGGCCTCTGAAATCAACGAGGAAAAGGCGATAATGCATATGTAAAACAGGAGAGATTGGTTAAGAAAGAAAGGATAAATTTACCGCACTAATTAATTAAAACCACTAATAATTTAAACTTTTTATAGAGCCCAATCGTTAACCGGTCGAAAACAAAGATTTACAGGATAATTTCAATTCAAATAGTTGATTCGCAATACGTTTTTAGAGTACCATAAATTATTAAGCCTTCGATTACCTTTGCACTTTGGGGTTTGAAATGGCTCGAGACGTAGCGAATGCGAACTTTATTATACTCAATCTATAAGTATCGCGCGAAAACAATGTAAAACGTTATTATTCGAGATAATGTGACGCGCTAATGCAGGCCTGTCTACGAAAAGCTACCATTTTCCCGTCGCTCCGGGATGAAATCTCGATGCATTTCTTACGCGTCGGAGGGTTCGCATGTAATAGCTTATGTTAGTCAACGCGACACCGTTGCGGTTCCATTCTCCCGTACTTAAGGGACATGAAAGGTCGTCGCTTGCCAACGCGAGCGAGATACGACGAGGTGGCGCAATCCTCAGCCGTGTCGAACGAGACGGCCCTCGCAAGAGCGACGTCGGGTTTGCGTGTCGGCGCTTACGATCTACGATCTAAGGATCGATCCGGAGCACGAAATCGAGGACATTAATCAGCGTTCGGCGGCGTTCTGCGCACGTGGGTGGCCGTTACTGACGTAAATCGGCTCTTTCTCCCGGGTTGCGTTTGCCTACGTTGCGCGAGGTAAATCGAGCGAGGTCGAAGCTCCTCGAAGCGAGGCATGGCAGGGCAGGGCAGGGCAAGGCGAGAGCGCTGGATTTTCGAAAGGCGGCTTTCGCGAAAGGTCGATCGTCCCCTTCGATATCTCCTCTCGCAGTTCCCATCGAGGAAAGCGAACTCGTGTTGTTGCTCGTGTTGTTGTACGAGAAGTAAAAAAAAAAGAAGAGAAGAAAAGAAAGCGTCTCTGGGAAATGTGAGTTCCCATGATTTATCGCACGCAAATTCATTCGTCACTGTCGTGCAAATAAATAAATGTCGAATGATCGAATCATCGTCGATGAACTGTGCCTTTTTTGTAAACTTTGTTCGAATCTTGTAAAGAAAAAAAAAAAAAGAACTCGCTGACGAATTGTCGATTAACTTCCTTATAACTTATGATCAATGAATTCCGATTACGTAAGATCGCACAATGCGGTTTTAAGAATCCTTGCTGTAGTTCATTCTTGCGTGTTAACTCGCAAAATTTATGACAACCATTACACTTCGATATCCTTTGTCTTGTCGCTCAAGTGAAGTAGCTCCACCTTTTCGCGCCGAAAGCTGTCCTTCGAAATGTGTACTTTATTAGTGCGCGGTGTCTCGGCACTCGAGTAATTCGCTTTAATTTTTTCTTTTCGGCCGATCTATATTTCTACAACAACGTGAAAAAATCGACGAAACAAGATCTTCCATACGAAAAAAATCTTCTATATTTTCGCGATTTAAGGATGCAAACAGAAATTTTTCGGTCTCTATAAGATATATTAAATAAGATATTAAATAAGATTTCGATAAAATTTCTATTGTGCAAACTCGCGAATAAAATATTAAAATACTCACGCCACACACGATGCATAAATTACAATCTCATAAATTACCAGCGCCATATTATTAGCTTACGATAAACGGGACGTCCAAGGACGCGGTCAAACGAAAGATACGTAGCTATTTCGTATCATGTATTGAAAGTTCTCTACACGTTCTCCACTGACATGTCACTGTCGTCATACGGCATGCTGTTGTATGAAAAAGAGACGCAGATTAACGAACAAGTATTCGTACTATAAATATATAATATAGAGTATATCAAAAGACGGCAAAAAATTTAATGATGTCAATTATATGTGGAAATAAAAAAAAGTTTAATCAACATGACTATGCAATTTAACAAAGTTGCGAATAAATGCAAAGATGCAATTAAACATTCATCTTTTTACATGTAATAAAAACATTCTTTTGATAAATCTTTTAAACTAACTTTCATAGTGTTAATGGATGTCAAATTAAATTGTTCATTATCTCGATAGCAATTAAGTTGTGTACTCATGCTGACTAAAACTTTTTCGCTTATTTTAGCATATAATTATATCATTAAATTCTTTACCATCATTTTTGATTCCATACATGGTACATCTGATATTCAAGAGCGACACCGGATTTCGTGATCATTGCAAAGGGAAGATGATCGAAAATACACGGCGCCGTTTTGAAAGAGGAAACAATGAAAGAAACAGCCGTTTTATGATGTGCACTTATCGCTGCGTGCATTCCAATTCCATTTCGTACGCACCACGTGTATCTGCGCGTGTTGGGGATCATTAAGAATTTTTAGCTTGTTATAAGAGAAAGAGTTATTCTCATCATTTTTCAAACGAGCAAATTTTGCTAGTAATTGATTGTCATTAACATGACTAGATATGAAAAGCGTTATGCGTATAGATCGATGTTTACGCAAGTTTCTCGTCTATCACTGTTTTGCTTATTTTTCTTCATCGATTTTAAACATTGTCACGTCTATAAATATTACAACTTACGTGAAAAGCCTTTTAAATTGATTGCATACTAAACATATTCTGTAGGAGAATTTTTTTCTTCATACGTCCCATTTTTAGTCCCAGAAGAAATAAAGTAGCAATTAATAATATTTATGTTTCTTTGATTTTTTTAAATTTGATTGATTTTTCATCGATATAAAGAGACATTTGACATTTGTTCAATTTCATCCGTTGTTACCTCGCAGCTTTTATCATTATTATTTTATTGCGCCGAGAAAAGTACCTTCCATTATATATATACGTTCTGCTGAAAGTTGCGCCCATAATAATTTGTTTTTCTTTCATTCCAATTTCTTTTTGTGCAAATGCGCTGATGGATGGATGATGGATATATATTTTCTTCAACATGATAGTATATACTTATGAAAATGCAATAAATATTTATGAAAATGCAATAATTTGCAAATCACTGTTATAATTCATTATACGTTCACACATTCGCTGTTTAGAAAGTCGTAAATTCCTCAGAGTGCACTGATCATTTCACAAGTATCATCAATAAAAGTACATATATATATATATTTTCATGTTTCATTTAAATAAAAAAGAACACATATTATTTTATAAATTACATTATGTAGAAATGAAATTATATAATGATAATTAAAACTCTTCATTGAAAAACTCTCTTCAAATCGGAGGATATCACAAGCGTTTCATTAATCTCCTTTATATTCGCGTTTAATTCCCAGTCCCGTTCTGTGACTCCCCATACGCGTAAGAAAAGAAATTTTCTTAGGGGGTTTTAATTCGCGGTTCCCTTCGTGGAGGCTTACAGAGGCGTAATCGCGCTTTCCGCCGATTCGCCTCGGTTACGCTGTGCGTACGCCGTGGTATTTACGCGTAGCTACGTGATCCTCTCGCGGGCACAACCGCTGCGGCACAACCGAGTTTCTTCGGTACGTGACTTTTACCGTTAGGCCGCTTCTCCGCTTCTTCTGTCCGCGAGTTGCCTACATACGGAGCAGCCACTACGCGTGTTTAATGAACGAGTTTTCGATGCTTCTCTTTCTCTCTCTCTCTCTTTCCGTCCTCTCTCCTCTCTCTCTTCTCTTCCTCACTCCGACACTGAGTAGGTACGACGAGCGATTGACGATTGTCAATACTTTAGAATCAAATTTTATTTATTTGACACTTTGATATGACTATTCGAAAAAAAGTCGAAGGCTCTTTAATGTATGTCACATCTGCCATGTTATGATTAATTTTCATATAATTTCTTACAATTAGTTTTTTTTACATAATTAAAAATATTCAATAAAATTCGAATAAAATTATAAATAAGGTGAAATAATTATAACAAAAATATAATAATATTAAATTATATATAAAATATAATACAATATTTAAAATAGTTTAGCTACACTCAAGAGAGATGATTTTAAAACGAGGGTATATAATAAATACAGAAGCAGCAAAACATTATTATTCATTGCACTAATTTTATTAAATATCTGCGCGATAAATATTTACGCAAGCCAGAATAGACTATGGAAGTATAAATTTTCGGTATTTCTCATTAATAATGCGATTCCGCGTAAGCAAAAGAAGATCTCTTAAGATACGACGGGGCTTGCAGAAGCAACAAGAGCGCGAGACGGCATCGCCGAGAGGGAGAACACGAGTTTCATTTAAATAGAATAGGTCGATAGTGATTTACGATACTCGACGGCGTATACGCTCGTGACCGTTTTCCATTTCTCCTCTCGCTGCTCTTTACCGTCCCGGTCTGCCTCTTTACGAGCATCGTACACACGTCGATATCAGAAAATTCAGGTACGCCATGCCTCTGCGATTTGCGGTGCGAATGGAACAAACGCTTAAACTCGAGAGCGACGAAAGTTACGACGGACACGGCTAATCGAAAGACGCCAATTACGCGGAATAAGTCCTTGTTTCTCCCAAAGAGTTATTCAAAACATAATGATATATAATATCATATTATTACGTCAGATTTCGGAAGTAAAGAAAAAGAAACGTTTTGCGTAAAAGTTGAGACAATCAAGGATGAGCATTTGCAATGATGTATGCCATTATTGTGGAACGGCAATGACGTTATTATTTGTTTCTTTTCTTTTCGAACGGAAATCAATGCGCTCTTCGCGAACGCTCACAATACGTATAGCAATATGTATAACATGAGGGTGGAGGAAAATTACGATTTCTAATATTACGCACACACATGTATTGCGCAAGGCACGCTAATGCACGCCAGACTCGTCGACGCCGCAAAGAATGAAACTTCGTCGTACAAAGTTATGCGTGAACCAGCGCGGCGCATTCACGTGCAACGGTATCTCCCGCGCGCGACGCGGCCGTCTGACTTTGACGAGCTCCATTCACTCGGAAATGCATAACGTAGCAGAAAGAAATGGTTTCGCGCAAACAGGAGAGTTTTGCGGGGAAACACTTAAAGCGTCAACAGCATGCGCAAATAACAACCGTTTTTTTTTCTTTTTTAATGAACGTCGAAAGAAGGAAGGGAAATATGTGTGTATGTATGCGTGATTATAGCGATTTTATCGTATACACGATGCCATGCACGATCACCAATGCAAGGGGAAGCGCGCCGCTTATTCAGACGCGAGAATTGAAGAATAACTGTGCGCGTGTGTGTTAGCATTATTCATTTTTACTTTGCAACTTTTTTTATTTATCTCTCTTTGAGATAATTATTATTACCTTAAACGCTTGAACGCTGTAAAAAGTAAGCGGCTTTAAAGCGAACGGTTTCTAACGGGATATATTCAATCAGCAATAACTTCCAACTGTACATTTCGTAGAATAAAGTTAAATTGTTCACTGTACAATCCATGAAATTAACATTAGAACGTATCCCTTTATTAAAGACGAATCTGAGCATGAACGAAAGTAAAAATAAATGAAATTTAAACATCATAGAACTCAAACATCATAGAACTAATTTTATCAAATAATAAATGTTACTCCTCAAAAACGCAACAAACCTTTTTTGAAGATAAAGTTTGGTGTAATTTTCTTTTTTTTTATGAGAGATTTACTTTCTCTAAAAAGATCAATATAAAGCTTAAGAAAAGGAGTAATTTCATTTCGATATTTTCATATATATATGCATATTTGCATATATGCAAGAAAAGGAGTAATTTCATTTCGATATTTTCATATATCCCTTCTACCTCCGGTCATATTTGAAAATTCGAAAGGATGTGGACGGTGAAAAAAATGGCGGAGTCGCGGGGAGAGAGAGGAGAAACGATGGCGACATACGCGTATCCTATCTGGCGCGAACACACGGTGGCGAGTTCTCGGAACGAGAGGCCATTACCTGGTGCACGGCCGCGTACTGATATCTCAATACGTGCCCTTAGCTCTCGAATCCATTATAATGCCACGGGTATACCGAGGACAATCGTCGTCGTGCGGGAGAGAGTATTGCTCCATCGAGAATAGCTGTCCGCCCCACGTACCACCACGTTCCAGGAACGCCCGCCTTGTCCCCTTGGAGTTTTTTCGTCGCGAATTCTCGCTTTTGCGTCAGCGGAATTCGCCCGCGTCTTTTACGCGCTCGCAAAATTCACGCTCCATTAAAGGAGACACTTAGAAACGGACCTTGATAGATACCTCGACCGAGCGATATCAGAAGCCAGAATTTTTAATTAACAAGAATGATAACGGAAACCGGTAGATCGCGTGTTTCAAATCTGCGTCCATGTACCACTGTAAGAAATGCATAGCAAATCTCACATGGCGGTGTATTTTATACTCCGCGAGACGATAAGAACGACACGAGTTTTCCAGAGAAAAGAAGCAGCGCATTTTTCGCGACGAAGCAAAAGCTCTGATTTCGCGTCGCGTTGTCATTTCGCGAATAACATGGATAAAACGTTCCAGCATTCTCGGGGATGTGAATTGTCGTGTCGCTATGCGCGCCGTAAACATGGCGATGTTATGTCTTGAGCGGAAAGCATCGACGTCGCGCTTTTTTCGCGACTCGCTCGCCCCCGCGTCGCTCGTACGCGCGGGCGTTTCTCGCTATCACCGTCGAAGAGAATGTTCTCGTTTCGCTATCCTGGCAAAGGATAACGCATTACATATATAATATAAAGGATGCGAAATTTCGCGATCGTTATGAGAAAATGGCGCTCGCGTTGAGGAGAGAAAATTGTGTTCTCGATCTATCTTATCGCATAATTTCACTTTCGAGACCTTCAATGCAAAGTATTCTAATATTATCTTCTAAAGGGGAGAAATTTTATGATTGTTCGAAAAGATATTATGCTTTGCAATATTATTAAAATGGAAGAAGAATTAAATGGATTTTTGCTGAGACCGAGAAGGATAACATGAATTTTTTTCCGATACGCGTCTTGATTTATGTTTAATATTTATCTTTCGAGATTTTACCATTTCTCTTTGTTTCGATTTCTCACAATTAATTTTTCCGATTAAACGCAGCGCAAGTTTATAATTAGTAAAATTTTTCGTTCTAATTTAAATCTCATTCTTCTTTTTTTACGTTAACAAAGAGATAAATTTGAGAAAATATATACGTCCTTTGCTTCGTTGTAGGTGTACCGTATGCATGATATAATCCGCTCTGAACGAGAGTATGACAATAGTACGGTTACATGCGTTTGTGGGCGAGAAAACTGCGTAACTCCTACGCAGAGAGGCTTTCCAGGCTTCCAAGAAGCAATGTGTCGTTTATATACATATATTCTTATTCGGTCGCTCCTTTTGCTCTCTATATCGCCCTCGTCTTTCCTTACTTGATGTCAAACACCGATGTCGCAAATAATGTTCCTCGTTCGAACATAAAGTCAGAAAGAAATGGATGTTTGGTTAAAAAATGTTCAGATAGACGACGGATAAATTGAATATATATATATATATATATATATATATATATATATATATATTCTTTCTTCTCGTTTCAACATTCCCACATATTCGATATCCCGTAGATAGAGATGGAAAACTGGCTTGACAGCTATTAACGTCGGGCGATTAGGAACTCGAGAAACATCACTTGTAAATTATCGTCGCCGTTTTATTTTTAACTCGTTACGCGCTTCTGTATTTTTCATTCGTTTTTTTTTTCCGGAGACTGTGTGCACCGAGTTCACTCTCTCGACTCGACCAATCTATGCTCGATCTTGCTCGGTTCCTCCGCATATGCGAACATACGTTTCGCGTCGCTGAATTAAACATAAGTCACCGTGTGCATAAGATATGCCGCGAATGTTGCCGGCATGGCAGTTATAAAACGCGACTCGATAGATGCATCTTCGCACTAACTTTCTTTTCGGGAAGAAGAATCACCTCATTTGTGGTCAAGTCGATGTTATTTTGATTTTTTGCATAAAGTTATTATTTTATGATGCGTATCAAACAAACGTATAATTATTACTGAAAAAGTTATTCGTGAGAGAATTTATCGTTGCATTTTTTCAATGCACAATTGAACCTTATTTTTATTTTATTAATTGACGCACGCGAATGATTAATAAATAAAAATGTAAAAAAAGTGATATATATATATATGAATTTTATAAATTGAAATATCTCAAAATGAAATAATTTTCTCTGTTTTACATAATTTTCTTAAGCTTTAATCTTCACGTATTTTTAGATTTTATAATATCTTTGTAGATAATATTATATACGTTCATAGAGTCCAGAAGCATATAATAGTCAGTTTTATCGCGAGAAAAACACATTTATCGCGCGACCATCATGTCGTATATGTTTGATACGATCAAGGAGGAACATGAGCTGCATTTCCGGACTGCATCGCGCAGCCGATGTACCGTTGCGCCTCGCGTCCATCGCGATGAAGCGTGGGGACTCTCGGAGGGACTCCCGTAATTATCGTCATTACCGTCGTTACTTCGTGCAGCGTGGATATTCGTCCCTCGGGGCTGCTCGTTCTCGCTTCGCTTCGCGAGATCGCCGCTTATTAACGAATAAATTATGTCATAACGGTCTGATCGGCGTCGCAGCGCGTGCGGAAGCAAACATACGTACGTCTGGAATGCTATTCGTTCACGAAACAGAGAGAGAGAGGGAGAAAAGTATACACGTATCGCCTGTTAAACCATCAGAAAACATTGTCAAGTATTTTAATTTGATGGGCTTCTATTTAAATAGACGTGATATGTTTTAGCTATTTTAAAACTTCAAAAATTACCAAGGCAATTTTAATGAAATCATCATCTTATCGCTTATTTTACATTGTAGCTTAGTTTGTCAGATATACTTTCTATCTTTTGTAATAAATTTTACATTTTTTAAATGTATACATAAAAAACCTAATTTCTATCTATTCTTCTTATTTTTACAATTAAAACACCTCAATTCAATACGATTTAATCGATTAATTATGACTCTGATTTTCATTGATATTTTTATTCGTAGTACGTACATGTATAAAATTCATAATGTATTCTCGATGGAAGTTGCAACGCATCCTATCTCTCCTCTCTTTTGCCCCTTCTCTTTATACTTGTTATCGGCGGATTATATTCACTCATCGAGCTATTCACAGTCGTCATACAACTGGAGATGTAACGCCTCTCGTTCCCTCCGTTCTCTTCCTCTCTCTTTTTTTTTCTCCGTCTTTTTCTTCACCGTTCCCCCTTTCATGAGATGCAGGTATTCCCTCCTTGTGTCTCTCCGCGTGTCGAGAAGAAGTGGCCGTTCCTCTCTCCTTATGCTGCCAGAGTGGACCGACAGTCTCAAGGTCGGTCACTTCGGGTTTTCCAAATCGTGGTCCTGTATGACGAGTTACTTCCTATCGTCGTCCTCGTCTCGCCCGCGAGCACGAAGGGGAAGGGGAAAGAAGGGAGAAGAGCTGCGTCGATGTAATTCTCAACGACAAAAAGTCGCACAGCTATTCGATGGCGACCCTTTGGCGCCGATATCTACGATCGAAGTATGGAACACACTTATATAATTGGACCAGTAAGCGAATATATTAGAAACTAGTTAGAGAATACATTATCACGAGATGTGCGAATAAACACGAAAAAAATAAGCAAAACATTTGCCAACAAAAAGTCTTAGGATATAAATATCTGTAATTGATGATATTTATTTTCAACGAAACACTTTTCTTTTTCTTCCGCAATGTTTTTTTTCCGATAATAATTCTATTTATTATATGCTGGAGTGCAGTTTTTATCGTTGTGTCAACGTTTAATTAATCTAAAAAAACTTATTAAATTTAATTTAATCTTCTTCTTTGCATATAATCACATTAATTTTATATTTAATTTTTTTATTTGTGTTATATTGCTGTTGTTATTCATCATTTATCATATCAGTGTTTGCAATGTTTAAAATTTTATTGATATTTAATACGTTATTAATTGAAAAGGTAAAAAAAATATAATAATATAAAAAATAAAATATATCTATCCGTTAGTTATAAATAATTTTTTATACATGCAATTAAAAATTAATTATCTTCAGTTTAAGTTATATAATAGTATATTATAATGGGAGAGATCATATATTCAACTATAGGAAAAATTAATTGTCTCTCTCTTATAATATTTGAACGAAAAGATAAGATCACAATTTCGAAACGGATTTGCCTTTTCTTGGTTTCTTGCCTTCTCTTTAGTTCAATAAGTAGTTTAAATATTTTGCGTCGTTGATTTTTTTACACCGATCTTGCGACACTCGGAAAGCGGTCCATATCGAATTAAATCATAGCTGAAGTGCCTGGCACGTGACTAATCTAAAAGCAACACAAGGTCCTGCGCCATACATGACAAGGGGCCTCTTTGAACACGGAAGCGTTCCATCGTTAAATAATGATGTATTTATCACTAAATAAGACAGAGTAGTCTCTTTCGCTAAATCACTTTTCTACGATGCATATCAACAAAATGATTATGAATTTTTATATTTATATTAATCATTATACAAAATTAATTGATACTTGTGACAAAAATCGAAATCGCTGTTATTTTGGCCAATTTAATTTTTTATTCTACATCGCACGCATGCATGAGCTTTATATCCCTTGTCATATTTCTAATCTACAAACTATTTTTCTTAGATTAGTTTCTTTAGATTAATTTAACATAATGAAAATATGAGAATAAATTATTAATGTTCATATATTTATCAATTTAATACTAGTTAATTCATTGTCAAAATATTCTGTATGATATATATATATATATTTATTTATATATAATGTTTTGTATATGTGTGATATTTGCATCGTAAAGTATTAAATTAGCTGTAAATAATTTTTAAACCTATCAAAACGAGAAATAAAATATAACCCAGTCTAAAAAGAATGTTGCGAAAGTAGCGATAATTCTAAAAAAATAACCTTGAGGAGAAAAAAAATTGCTTTGCATAACATTCGTCTTTCAATGCCACCTGAATTACTCTTTTATTCTAAACATTTTTATACATCTTTAAATTTGACGGAGATATTGATCGCATTTCTGATATCCATTATATATTTATATAAATATATAAATTATAAAAATATATTTTTTTTAAATAATGCGTAAGTTAAAGAAAAGAGCAAAATAATTTCTCGAGATATTTCAAATATAAATCTAAGTATTTCTTCAAAGCTTTCAAATGTAAAAATTGGAATAAAAATTTTCTCTTCCTATGCTACAATTTGTACAAAAAATATATATTTTAACGAATATGACAAGTTTAAATTTAATTACAAAAAAGCTTAGTTTAGTTTATTGAATTTTTTTTACAAAAATAGCTTTAGAGAGTTCACTAAATTTCCTAAGAATTTAATACTCTAAATATTTTGTGCATTGTTGCGTCAAATCACATAGAATTTCGCGAAACACGGTGTAAATTTTTCATGATTTCTAATACCGTGCAACATGTGTGCAAATGCAGAGGCAAACTTGAATGCACATGTGTACATAACGTAAGACATTATAGTCTCGGCAAGGGCGATGCGTGGGCGGTAAAGTGTTATTAATAGCGTACACCATCGATATATCGGACGGCGCAACGATGCGCAATAATGAGGCAATTATTAACGAGAGTCGATTAGCAGTCGTGAGAGCCGCGCAGGAGAGATTTCAGCGAATTTCTCATAAAATTATCACGTGCAGTCGTTGCGTAAATCTCACGTGATGCAGCGTGTCGTTTCTTTGATTATCGATTAGGCGCGTGATCTCTAATATTTTCGCATTTATACGATGTTCATTGACAGGACATTCATAATTTAAGATTATATTTTCCAATTATGTGTTAAAAATATTTATAATTTTATATTTAAAAAAGAGATATAAAAAGAGAATAATCGAGATATAAGAAGATATAATATATTAAGATACTATCTTTTAAAGATAATATTGTTACAGAGAGTAAATAGGGATGTGTAAGAAATTTAATTTTTAGCATCATTGTATTAAGCTTGTTAATTAAGACACGCTTTATTGCACTTTTGCATTTAGAAAGTAAAATGGATTGGGAGGCATTAGAAGAGCAAAAACAAAGTATAAGAAGTGTAACTGAAACGAATAGATCTATTAAGTGAATGTAAACTCCCCCTATTCTCCCCGGAAAGAAAGAAAGATGAGAGATAGAGGAGTGAACAGAACACGTGAACCGACATTTGCGAATTTATCTCGCGAGATAAATGTGTTGTTCGAGATCTGCAGTCCTCTCTGGGATGAAGCTACGAGAGTGATCCAGGTAGCCGGGGGACCCGCAGTCCGGGTCCCGGACGCGAATTTACGATCCTCGCGCGGCTATCCACGGACAGAGCAACGCTCTAAGGACACGATCCTGTTGGGGGATCTGCGAGTTAAGGCGCTTTAATAATGCTACTTTAAAGCTCGCTCGCGCCGGACAAAGGCCGACCTGCCATAACTTCTTCATGGTGATGCACCGACGGCATTACCGTGGCGCGTTATGCCCCCATTATGCGATATTATGTTACTATTTACGCTATCGCGACTGCCTATTTATTTGTCTTGCCTTGCTGGCCATTCTTGATCTTCTCACTCGATCTTTCATTTTCTTTTTTTTTCGATTTTTTAACTAGCTCGTCTTTTCACTCTCTCTCTCTCTCTCTCTCTTTCTCTCTCTCTCTCTCTCTCTTATCTTATCGTTGGAAAATGCTATAAGACATGAAATTTGTGCTACTGATTGCATGAATGATTCTTTCCAAATATTTAAATATTCCAAGATATCAGATTCTTATAAAATGGCAAAAATTTACAACAAAGACCAGATTCACGGAGATTTGTTATCAAGATTCATTTTGCGAAACATGAATCGCAGCGAAACGTGCAGTCTTAAAATTCGAAAATCTTTTCGAATATTTCGAGATATTCGATGGGACTTTATCTCCGGATTAGTAACGTGGTAGTTTCGTTATAGAGCACCTAGGAGGGCCGTAAGAATTTCGCGCGACGAGGGAATCGTAACTGTTATCCCCAGATAAAGCGTGAACTTAACGACGTACGGAAGAAAATCGCGAGAATAAGGGAAATGCGACCAGCGACCGTTTAGTCATTAGTGTCCGCGATATCGTCGTTTACCTACCATGTGATAATAAAGTAGCCATCAGGAGTTGCCTGCCTGATAGTTCGCTGCATCTCGCTGCGTTTCCGCAGGTCGCGGATTACCGCAGATCGCACGTAATTTCCATTCTCAAATGCTACGCGGACACTAGCTACGCACATTTTTATCTCGCGGTATATATTGATTAGAATAATTTTTTATTATCATTATTATGCAGTTTACCAACAAACAAAAAAGAATACTAAAAAGAAAATAATCATTTTATGTATCTTTCTTGACATTAAATGCGATTATCAACTTTCAAATTCCATCATATCACAATATTGAAAAATTTGATTAAAGTTGCAAAAGTGAGTTATTTTTTAAATGTATCTCATTACGTAATAGTTATATAACGTATTAAAATTTTGTTACAATCAAAGTTACGTATGTTAAAATTTTCAAGAGTTCTAAAAAAATTTATTGTCTCGATTTATTATAGTTATAATATTATAATGAATTAATATTATAATGAATAAGATAGATTATAATATAGTATAATTATAATTATAACTATATTATATATAGTTAATAAGATAAAATTACGTGGTATAAATGATCGAGTCTATTACGAAAAGAATGTGAATTAAATAATTAGAGATTTAATTATCCTTTGTTTTGTAAGTATAAGAGTTTTTAATTATTCAATCGAATTGTAAAAGATACGTACGTAAGGATGCCTGCGAAACGCTACGACCAGCTATAAGTTAAGCGAGCGAGCGCTATTATTTTTCTTACTTATTCATTACTCGCGCGGCAGAAAGATAATTGATTACGCGAATAACCACGCGACCGCACACATCGCAAAGAAATATTCTTCGTGTTGAGATTACACTTAATTTGTAATAACCGATAGGGGCTTTTTTTTACTGGAATTGAATATCTCTGCTATGGCCTTGGAGTACATGCTGTAATTAAAGTAACGTTTCACGTGAGATTTCCACGATACAGCTGCGGAGCATCGATTATACAATATCAAAAGCACAAAAGACACAATAAATAATTTAAAACAAAACGAATAAGATTTTAAGTTGATTATGGAAAAAATTTATAGAAAAACCACACGTACGATTAATTCAAAGATAAAAAAATAATGAAGATGAGATGAAATATGTATATGTTATCTAAAATAATCGCTTCAACATTTAATTAACGTATGACGGCGATATAATCTAAGATGTTTAAGTAGAAAGATATAATTACGATGCGTGCGAGGCGAATGAAAAATATAGAATTGAAGTGGAAAAACCTACTACTCATTTGTATTGTTTATCTCGAGATGTTGCGATACTATTTTAATTTGCTGTGATGTCACGGCGGTATAGACACAAGCGTCGACTAATCCGCGGCTAAGAGAAAAAAAATATGTAAATGACGCGGCGCATAGTAGTGTCTTCGTTGCACTAATAATGCATAGAAATCAGTCGCGGATAGTTGCAAGAGAGAAAAGAAAAATATACAATCTTCCCGCATCTTCGTTCGGAGAATAAGTGAGTAATCGTTCACAGTCGAGGACTTGTTACGCGATTGATAATGATGGATTTTTGGCCGGTTTCTTCGCGGCCGCGACGAATATTTTACATGTCGCTTAAAAAAAGCAATATATATATATATATATATATATATATATATATATGTCGATAAACGAGGAGAATGATACATGTATATAAAAAAATGTATACACATTGTGGAATATCGAAACTGAATGAGAATCTGCGAAGAATCTTATTCTTATCTAGCCACTCGTACTTTAATTTATTCGTGATAAATATACTCCTATGTCTCTCTCTATCGTATTATTTCTTTCATATTATTTTTAATAATCGTTTTCGTTATGTAATCCGTATAAACGGATTATCGGTTCCCTTTGAAAAATTCGTTGAAAGAGAAAAATTTTCTTAATTAAATAATTTTATCTGCTCTCGTCTTAATTTTGTACTGTGAATGGCGATATTTTATCTCCCTTTAAGCAATATCAAACATAGCTCTTCATTTTATTTCTTTATAATACTATTAACAATTATAACATATTCTGGTATCTTTTTCTCGACAATTAAACTTCTAATTAGATCGAGAAATATTTCCCAATTACATCTTTCAAACTAATTAATTAATTTTTTCCTCGCGAGAAACAAAAGTCTGCATTTTTACGCTCGCATTTATATACTTCTATATTAACGCATTTAGCTTTAATGGCCGAAAGCGCGTACGCTGCGCGTTCTCCGGACCGAGACGAGTTTGAATGGGCGACGATCTGGAAATGAGGTTTGTAGAGTAATTCAGCGCGTATGACGCACGCAAGCCGCGATTCTCGCGTTCAGGTTGAGGCGGCTGACATCAGTTTGCCGCATTTAGCGTTAGTGGAATTAATTGCACGACAAACGAACGGAATGCCCGGCAAAAGGTGGAAAGAATACCGGTCGCGCGGTATCGCGTCTTGTCACAATGATGGTAATTCGGGAGGAAATTCTTGCCGTAAATATCCCGGCTCGTAAAACGACGCGATGATGCGGATAAAGACATATACGTGTATATATATCTCGATATGTGTACAAGGTGCGTGTCCCGCTTCCACGACGTGACATTTTAATAACAGATCCACCGGCCAATTTGAAGTCGACTTTTTCCCGTAGGAAGAATATCGAAGTCGTTATTTGCTCCGTAAAACGTTCCGAATATAATATAAAGTTGCATTCCGCATGCGCAGTGATTATTGTAAATTCGAAAAATACACGGAAAGAAGTTTCAGGATTTCGAGACGTGTCGCCTCTTTGCCTCTTTACGTCTCACATTAACAACGACATCGAGTCGAGTGGTCGCACGGGTGAGGTAATTAACAAGAGTATCAAGTATAGTAGAATGGCTCGGTTAATTGCTGGGTGGAATTTATATGCAAAGACAAAGATGTTTGTGTACACAGAAAAAAAGGACATTCTTGTTTTGAAAATATCTTTGGTTTTAACATGAAAATCTTGAAATGAAATTATATTGCGTTAATTAAAGAAAAATATAATTGCTTGAACAATTGCTTGCTTGAATGAAGCCATTTTATATAGTTTAATCGAGAAAAATATATTCTTATGATTTAAGATTTAATTTTCTTGAATGGAAAAGAAACAATGTTAGGTAGAAAATAACATTTTTAAATCAAAGATTATGATTTTCTTAAAGTAGAATTAAATAATTATATATTCTTGAGGTGACAATTACAATATTAAAATAAGACTATAATATTGTTAAAATTTAAAATTATTAAATTCTTCTAAGAAGATTATAAATTGTTGCGTATATATGAAACAATAAACGCGTTAATGTAAGTATATAAGTTTTGATTTGACACTTTTTTTTCTGTGTATCTACATTAAAAAATCAAGGTGTCTCTTTATATTTCTTCATTAACTAAAATGGCAGAAAAATGGATGAAAATAGAAGTATAAAGGCATTTTGTGTGTTTAAGAGGAGCGCATTATACTTCACGTCAGATTTAGATTGAAGAGAAAGATCGCATCTCTTTCTCTCTTTCTGAGTTACTATAAAGCTAGCTAGTAAATAGACACACGTGACGTCAGAATCCTTTCTAAATCTCTTACGTCATAATAGAATCGAGGATGATCTCGCACATCACGATCATTGCTCTTAGTTTCCGCTCTCCTCTTTTACGAACCATTTAAATCTTGAGATATTACAATGTCGTATAAAAGTAACATATCTTCCAACTTGAGTCACTATTCAACATAATTAGAATATCATGAAGAGAAATTCGAATTGAAACTCCGTCCGCTTATAATTCGCTAAGTTTATTCTCCGCGAAGTACGTTGCCATTTTCTTAAATCCATTAAGCTAAAGTGGAATCGAAAGCGCGATTAGACTTATTATGTATCAGGTGTGCTAGACATTTATAGCTATTTAAAATCGCTGCTACATCCAAGCTCGTTTGTAGCGTTCCGATTTCACCGAACGCTGAAATGTATAATTTATGCTGCGAAAACAATGCGCGATATATTTGGATGAATATCGTCGCGCGTGCAATAAATACATGGACGACGGCGCACCTTTCGGCATGCGCCTTAGAGAGATTCCAGTTTTTACAACCGTCTCTCGTAATGTTCCCATCCTTCCTTTTCTCGAGCGCGGAATGCATATTCAAATTCGCGAGGACGGCTTTACGATCGCGCGAACGAGAGCCGCGCGATCGAGAGTCGCTTGAGTAAGACAGCCTCTCGCGCCTCTCCTCGTCTCTCATTTCGTGGTCACGGTGTTATCGAAGGTCGCGATTTCTCGCTCGAAATGTCACCGTGCGCGTTCAAAGTCCGACAGAATCGTAAAAAATCTCCATTATTACGAAATCGGCCGGCGATTGCCGATAATTCGCGCGACGATTGCAGACATTTCGACGGTAATTGTTTCGCGATAATTGTTTTCGGTTAAACCGTATCGTTGCAATTCTCGCAATTAATTAAATAAACGCATATCGAAAAAAATCCCCTGATTTATTATTCCATCTATCGATCTTCGTTCTTTCTTTCCTCGCGCTATTTTCGGAATCGCGATAAACGAGCAACGTTGAATTTTAATAGCGCGTTGAATTCTTCAAGATTGCAACAGATCGCATCATCTCTATCGACCTCGTTAAACGATATATTTTTTTTACGCGTATAAGAGGGAGAGACCAAACACAAGCGCCTTTTTGAAAGATTAGCTTGCACGAAACAAAGAAACCCGGCGGAATGTCAGGTGCCGCCGTGTAATCGCAAACAGATTACGGTGTTTGAACGGAACGAGACGGTCTCTCGAAAATTACGAGGCCGTCCCGTTGACTGCGCGGTCCGTGACTCCAGCGGAATCCCGCGTTTTGCGCGCGGAAGGGGAGAATGTTGCAGCTGCACCGGCGATTAGTCGAACGCGTGACGTCAATGGCGCTTGTCTTTGCGAAAGGCTCGCCGAGAGGGAGGAAATCCAAGGAGAACCATAAGATTCTTCTCCACGTGAGCGTCATTCCCGAGGGTTTGCCGCGCAATTTTTTTGGCCAATTATTTATATTTGGGCGACCAATTAATTTCGCTGAAATTTCTTCTTCGCTTCTCGCGATGACATTTCATTTCATTTCGTAATACATATAAAATGAGATAAAAGAGAGCGAGAATATTGTGTCTGTTTAGTTTGCTTATCAGGCGACAAGGGCTCCCAAAGTTTCCCACAAGGTTTCAGGTTGAAATGTCTCAATGTTAATAAATGCCGTGCTAAGTTTGCACGCTGATTTTTTTCGCTTAATCGCGGTGTCGCTCGCGAGCCTCGTGATTCCGCGAGGTAAACCCAAGGAAGGTTCTCTCTTGAGAGGCGTTCTTAGATTCCATCAGTGTATAGATAAACATTCTCTTTCTCCTCGGAACCTTTCGCGAGGCCTCGAGAGAACGAGAGAAAAAGAGAGAGAGAAAGAATGAGCAGTGAGTGCGCTCTTGCCGAGCTCGCTCGCGTATCTCTTTGGTACTCCTATCTCGCGTGCTCGTGTGCGCGTGCACATATTTGTTCACGTATATGCGAGCGCTGTTGGCGTGTGCGATCAAAGTGGCAGAGGTATTGTGTCTCTACGTTGTCTGAGAGCCCCCGCGCCCGCGCGCGTACCTGTGTCCGTTGGGCATAATCGTTTATTTCGCGTCGACCTTTGCGGGGCACTACGTCAAAATGTCAGATGCGACCCCGCCTGAGCGCAGGGGAGATGCACTGGGAACGTTGTAATGGGCTTACAAAGCGTAACAAACTGATGCGAGGTCAAACACACGACGGGCAATAAACACACGTAGAGATAAATGGGCCCTTAAGGTGCACCACACCGGGGCCCGCCGGCGGGAGAGAGAGTGTTTCGTCTCTCGACTCGGCGTATCTCGAGCGTTTTGTTTGCCGGGACGCGAGATGAGCGTCGAGACGATCCGAGGGCACGATACCAAAGCCCGTTTTCAGGATATCAACGCTTTCGTTCTCGCGTAAACGAGTAAACGACCGTGTTTCTTTCAGAGATAGGAGTAGTAGAACGGAATAAAAATGCACAAATTGCGCTAATTAAATAACAGTGCTGCGGCAGAAAATTCTGACTTGATATTAATAAAAATTGAATGCAAACTACATGCTTTCAGTCATCTTGTTTCTAATAATGCGGTTTAATTTTTAATTTTAACGTCAAAATAATAGAATATAAATTCTATAAATTATAATTACATTTTATGTTGTTCCTCTTTAAAATATTTAAATGCATTTCTCTTCGCTTGCTTTACAGCAACTTGAAACTCGCTACGTGAAGGTGAATGCACGTCCTTTTAGTTCAGTCATACGTGTGATTAATAATGAGAAATTTTTATAAAAATAGCCTGAAAGCTTATAAATACTTGCAGCCTCGAATGTAGCAGTCATAAATAAATATAATTAGCATGATTTGAAATCATTATTCGTTTCAAATTTTCATTCACGTGCTATATGATTGACATGCTTGCAATTTTAAAATAGATCGAATATAAATATTGCAATTATTATGTTAAACATTTGAAACAAAGAGTAACTTAATTGTGTAAGTTGCATATATGCGTGACTGTTTCATTTGAGAAAGTTTTGAATGATTATTTTTATGAATATTTATTTTGATGAAATGGTTGAAAGGAATCATTTTTATGTAGCGAGGTTTTATTTTAAGCAAGTGAAAAATTGCATATTTTGCAAAGCAGAAAGAAAACAAGTAAAATATAATTTATAAAACTTAAATTTTTTTTCTGACATTGAAACCAACATCGATTTTCTCTGTATTATATTTTTATCACATTGAAAATGCATTTCGATATTAGCATACAATTTTTTCACAGCGATAACTTTTAAGTTCTTTTCCCCAATTTTTAAGTTTTTTTCCCTAATTTATGTAATTAAAAAGATACTCCGCTTCACGCTCCTTTATCTTCAATATTTATAGAATTTATTTACTACATTTTTTATAAAATTTTCGTTGCAATAAATAAGTTCAAATATAATTTTAATTTCATTTTCTTTTTCCTTAATCTCTCCTTGGTTTCGGGACAGTCGTTCATCCCAAGCAGCAGGAGGATCGCCTTAAGCGACTCGCGGGGCGTAACAAACTGACGCGGGGTCAAACGCAAGACGGGCAATAAACACGCTGAAAGATAAACGGGCGATCGCGCGGGTCCATCCGGGATGCTCGGAGAAAGTGTTTCGTCCGGTGCGGTTCCGCGGCGGTTTTCGCTTTCGCGCGCGAATCGATATGAAGAATCTCTCGTATCGTTCGGACTACAAAAGGCGGGGTCCAGTTTACTGCCTCTTTTGTACATATGCGTTGTTTTATTACACGCGACCGTTTTATATTGTACTTTACGACCCGGAACAGTTCGGATTCGCCCCGCGCTCGTTATCTCTTTGTTGTCCCGTGGGAATTATATCCGTTATAAATGAGACACTCGTGAAAAATCTGACGTTATTTGCCATTATCCCGTCATTTCTATAGAAGTCGATTTCCACGATAATAATCATGATATGCAATTTTATGAGCAAATATATACATATATGTATGATTAATATGTTCCACAACATGGTTACAATGTAATATGATTGAATAAGATTTCATGGAACACAGATCTCCGGCGTTTCCTTCTCTCGCGTCTTTCTTCCTCGCGCTCGCGCGTTGTACAACGTTATCGCGGGCTGGTTCGTCCATTATGTACGCGTTCGCAATCACCGGCCCACTACCACAAAACCACAATCGCGCTCTAATTGCTAGCATTAGCCGCTTATAGTCGAAGCCGAGTTGCTCACGGATCGATCAGCCTTGGCCGCGACGAGAAACGCGCGACGCCGCTTTCTCTTCTCTACATTTTTTTGCAATCTAATCGCTCGCGAACGAAATGTGTATAAACAATCTATACGATCTTGAATTCCATCTTTTTTTCTCAGATGCCGCAAACGGTGCCCACCGCGGCCGGCTACTCGCCGTCGTTCGACTACAGCACTTTTCAGTTCGATCTGTCCCTCTTGCCGGAGGATTACAGCCCGGTCGGCGATCAGCTCGGTCTGAAGAGTTCGCAGATCAAGCAGGAGGCGTGTTCGCCGCGTCCGGGATCTCCCACGATCTACCAGAGCCCGCCGTATCAGAACGGTGACCTGTCGTTGTCGCCCAACTATTCGCACGAGGGATCTTCGCCGGGATACCCGACGAGCCCGTACTACGTACCTAGGAGCCCCCAAAGCGCCCAGTTTTATCCCATCAGCCCGGAACCGTCGGCCAAGCAACCGGTCAAGAGGGAAAAGAGCCTCGATCTCTTGGCCATCCTTCAAGAATCTAGGTAGATCACGTTCCTCGAAACTCTTGTTGATCGCGATCTATTTTATGGTCACGTCACTTTACCGCTATGAAAAAAAGTTACAATACGTCTTTCAATTTTTCGAGTCGATTTTATAATTCATATTTGCATATGTTTCATGTTTAAATATAAGTATCTTGAGTTTGCAACATGATATCAACAAAAAATTTCATATTAAATGATTGGGAATTGCACGATGACGTTTAGCATCGTGGCGACGTTTTTATCTTAAGTGCCGTTATTTGTCATCTCCAGTTTTCGTTGCAATCTTATAACGGCGACGAATCGCGCATTTTCGCATGATTACAGACTCTTAGCCGAGAGTCTGGGCTACCGCGAGGACTCGACCGATTGCACGGTGCCTTGCACTCCACCCCGTAGCGAGGAGGATATCTATAATAGCCTGGACGCGGATTTTCTGCCGAAGAAGGAGGACACTGGCGTGCAGGCTCATCCGTTGCTTAAGGAGATTCTCTTCAAGGAAGAGCCGCGTTCTGTTTCCAGCAACGGCTCATCTTCGTCCTCTTCCTCCTCCACCTCTTCCTCCACCTCGTCCTCGCCCAGCCCTTCGTGCGAGTTCGAGAGCAACGGATCGGCGTTGCGCGAACTTCTCTTCAAGGGCGTCACTCGCAAGGAGAACCTAGGGGAGATGCCCGACAAGCTGAGCGAGCTCAAGGTGGAACGATCGCAGGAGGAGCTAGTGAATCCGCTGCAAAAAGAGGAGCAACTCTTCAAGGACGGTCAGAAGAGCGATCATCAGCTGCTGCGTGAGGTGCTGAGGGATACCAGCTTCCAGAGGAAGTACAATCTGAGACCTGTCGATCTCGGCGGTGTCGGCACCGGCTACGTCGAGGACATGGAGGCTGGTGAGTGCGTGGGCGACCTCGCTCGCGAACAGCTCGAGCCGGTCCTCAGTCTGGCCATCCAACAATTGCAGAAGGACTTTGACAATACTTGCGTAGCCCTCGGCATTCATCCAGGTGAGTCGGTTACTCTTGTCAAAGTTTAGTTGGAATTTTCATAAAACGATTTTTCATATCGTACTTATATTTTTATGATCGGGTGATTTGATTTAATTTTTTTTCTACTAAAGGATACAAAGAAAGTGTTTTGCAAAACGAGTATTAGAGTCATTATAGATTCATGTATATTAACTTATCAAAATTTAATTAAAAATTATGAATAATGGAATGAAAAATTAAATTTACAATATATAAAAAGAGAGAGAGAGAATATAAAACTATATATTTCGTGATTATGGATCCTGTCTCGTTGAAAAGTAAAATGCGTAACCTTGTGCGTATCTTTGTAAACACGCTATTTCTACAATAGTTGTAATGATCATGGACGGATGCAATTACGTGCGCATTAATTATTATCAACTTTACAATAATTGTGTAAGATTTTTTAAAGAGTTTTTTAAGATTATATCATTTGATTTCTTTCATCAAAATCGCTTTATGTAACTCGCCGTGCAAAATTATATCGATTATATCGATAATTCTTGAAAGAGAAGAAGATTGGAATGCTTATTATATCATTCCACAACATATGATACGTGAAAGAAAGTTCCCGTTGGTAAAAAAAAATCAAGCCAAGCACTGCTTTTAATTCATCTCTAAAGTTTTTTAATTTTGTTATAGAGCTAAAAATTTCATTAATTTCTCTATATACTTTTATTTGTTTATATAAATTCCCTCTTCGTAATCAGATACCGTAGAGATTTATCTCGTATAACGTAATGATATATGAATGACACGCTATGATCGAGTCATCAGAAATTCCGAGGCGTATATCGATTTTCTCGACTTCGCTCTATTAGACCTCGTTACCTTGCCGCGAGCATAGTTTCGACGTCGTCGTCGTCTTCGTCATCGTCGTCGTATATGCGACTAGTATTTAGTTCGTCTATTAGTTTCAAACCATGATGTCACGCTCGAAATAAGTTACGAAGTGCCGTGAAAGCCGAGTCACGAAATTACTCGCATCATGAAGATACACGTCATCGACGCAATTATGCTTTGCAAAAAACTTTGTTTTGAATACACTTGTACCTTGTTGATACCTAATTAATTTAGAGAAAAAAAATAATTTATTCCGAGAATGTACATAAATGTTTGAACAAGCAAACGTTCTCAGTGAATTAATTTGATCATTCGTTCTCCAAATTTAAATTTGTCGGAGTATTATGCTTTTTTCCACGACAATCGCGCGCAGAATAATGTCCGATTTCTGACTTTTAATTGTAGAACCGAGACGCTGGAGTGCAGCAGACGTGGCGGCCTGGGTGCAATGGGCCAGACGACAATTGCAATTGCCGCTGGTGCCGTTGGAGAGTTTTAATGTGGATGGCGCGACGCTAGCTGCCCTCACCGAGGAGGAATTTTGCCAGAGAGCTCCCCAGGTGAGCGCGAATATGCTTATTATATTCTTTCTTAGAATAGAAACATAATGAAAAAAATACAGATATGTGTCACACACATAAAATTATAATAAAAATTATACAAAATATATTTTCACTCTACGGAATATTGTAAGATCATCTTTCCTTTGCGAAATTTTTTCATAATTTTTCCATCTCTGTTCATATCTCGTGATTAATTGTGTTTCTACATAAAATTCTACTTAATATAAAACTTGATTAAGAATGAAAAATAAAAGAGTTCTTTCTTTATTTTTGTTAATTTTCTTAAAATATTTTAATAATTTAAAAATATTTTAAAAATATAATAAATTATAAATATAAATAAAATATTTTAATCATGAATATTACGCAAATATTTGCATCAAACTTCAATCTTCGGACAAAAATATTATAAATTTCATATTAATGTCTTGTTACCTAAATTTTTGTGTTTCTTTATAATATATCTTATATTTTATTTCTTCGATTTTTATTTTATCACACACTTTGTGCAATGCCTGCATCTGCGTTTGTAATTATCTCAGCTGGGATCTTATATTTTTAAGAAATTAATTATTCACAATGATTTTTGAAATGCCTCCTATTATGTGCCAGGCTTTAACGATAGTAAAATAAAATTGCAACATTTTCGCGTAAAATTTAGTTTTGTTAGTTTAAAACATATAATTGATAATGTTGGAATCGATAGAGAGAGAGAGAGAGAGAGAGAGAAATAATAGCGAAAATATATATCTGCCATTCCTTATCTGCCTCCTGTCAACACGGCTGAATTTTTTATAAAATTTATCTCTCGTCGTGAGAATTTACAATACATTTTGCATTTATCACTTTAATTGCCGTATGTACAAAAATTGTTCATAATATCTATTTTAGATAATAAGTTCATTGTCTCAATATAATTTTCATAAATAATTAAATAATTAAATATTTAAAATAAGAAAAAATTTTAGGAAGATAGGAAATATATAAAGAGAATCAATATTTATATTATTTAATCAGAAATATATAAAGAGAATCAACATTTATATTACTTAATCAGTTAATCGCGAGTAAGTATCAATGTTTATCGAACTATAAAACATGACACAACGAAAGGAGATGAAAAAGTTAAAAATATTCATCTGAAATTATTGCGATTAAGTTCAAGACTTTTGGCAACCAGGAAAATTGGATTATGAGTCAGTCAGTTATTAACTTTATTCTTTATTACTGTAACACGCAATTTGCGATTGGGTCGCATAGTGAGTACGTTCGTGTTCGTTCGATGAAGAAATAAAACGATAAAGAGAGGGACTTGAGAAACGCTCGTCGAGGTCCGGTGAAAGTGAGTTTCCTGGTAATCGACGTGCGTTTACGCGCTCCTTCCGTGTAATCCATACCTGAGACATAAATAAAAAGAAGGTATCTACACTACAGGCAGATTTCGACATGTAACGGGATCGGAATTCCCGCGCGAATCATCGGACTCGTGAGAGTTGCATCAGTTTGCGTCAGAGATAGAGTTTCAGGGAGAGAGGCCCTTAAAGATTTTATCCAAGATTTTGCAAGGCTATTTTCTCTTTATTTAACGGATTCTGTTACGAAACTGGTACTTATTCATCAATAATAAATCTTGATGAGATTGGCGATAATGAAATTGATGCGAGAGATGCGGGCACTAATTCATATCATTATATACACAAATATCATACCTTATCTTATGCATTAAACAAGATATAGTCTTGCATTACTATGTTGAATGAATCTATAATAGAGATAAGATTAAATTTAAAAAATTAAAATTTTTAAATAATTAATAAATTAATTTATTTTTTAAACTTTAATATATTTTATTTATAAATTATATAGAAAATTTTGCTTTAAATATTTGCATAAATAAAATTTTATTAATAATGAAATTATTTTTGGTTAAATACATTTTTGGTTACATATGTACATAAAGTTTAAATTTTTAAATTTGAAAAATGTGTTAAAACCGTAATTATTCATTATTAAATAATAAAAAGAATAATATTGTAACATAATAATATAATATTATGAAACAAAATAAATACAATACATATACAAAAAGAGTAAAAATAATTTATTAATAATAAAGAAATTATAATTATTGTATCTTTTATATCTTTTATGTCATATTAAGTAAATTTAAGACACAAGTATATGTTCCATGATCGCGTGACTTTTGTACCATGAAAGTAATTATTGCTAATTTGTTAAGAGAATTCGTTCATTACACACTTATTCCTGCAAACTACATCTAATTTAAAAATTTAACATGACTTAAGTGTAACGTATAAAATAATGTATAATAGTTACTTTTATACAAGACACATTTTAATGACATGATTATTTGGCGAACAAAAGCATGAAATTGCCTCGCGAATATATCATTATTCGTGAGAGAACTAATTGTAAGAGAATAAAAAGGAACGACTTCTCTACCGCCTCTCTCGATACTTGCGTATAAGGCTATTATATTGTCGTTTATTAAGTAACAAGTTTTCCATCGACATTGAACGTACTAAAAACCGGTTGCTGTCAATGTTGATTATACGCACTGCTAATTATAACCCTAAACTTGACAAAGTCAAGATAAAACTGAAGAGAAGTGAACTTGACATTGTATGTGAAATATCATTTCGATAAATTAACTTTCCCTGAAAAAACCATATACTAGTTTTTTAAAATTGCAATATTTTTTTTCGCATTTATTTTATTTTACGATTATAATGACATAAGAAAAGAGAAATATGTTTTTGTTCTTGATCACATAAAAATTAATTAAATCTTTTAATCGTTTCTTTTTCTCCTTCTAAACTTTTGAGAAAGAAACAGAAAAGTCGATTCACTTAAACAAGGAGCACATAACATTTTCGACGCCATAAATTTTGGACTATTTTCAAAACGGCGTAAATTTTGAAAAATCTTTCGACGCGCGTCTCGTTATTCGAAATTGCAGACGTGAGGACCGTAACGTAAATTAATAGCGAGTAGAGTAGCCGTGTATGGCGAACGGAAAAGTAGCCATGCATAATGGATTCTGCTTTGCGTCTAGTAATTGGATAATCGCGCTACGAAGTATCGCGGTAATTCTCTAGCGTATAGCGTGGAATCATGGTCAGGCTTATGGTCACGTTCTATCTACGATCTCGCGAAGTTCTTTCCTCGTTTCTTCCAGCTTCTCGTCGATATGATTGAATTTTCTTCGCGAAGATTTCATTCACGTGCGGTTCATAAATATGTGCGTGTGTGCTTTGCTTTATCTCTAGTAAAAGAATTCGTTTGATTAAAATGAGATCTCACAAATTTGGAGAGAGGGGGATATTGTATATTCTTACATTTAATTTATCTGGTTAATCATTTGGATGTTTTTTTTTAATTTTTCAAGCACATTTTGCTGCCAATAAAATTATTGTGATGAAATTTACATATCTAGGGGGTAGGAAAAAATGTAAATACTCGTAAATATCATGGAAATTATAAAAAATTATAAAAAGTTTTCTATCAAAAATGTAGAGTAAATGATGTAAGAATTTGACATTCCAACAGTTTTACCTTCCATAAAGTTGTCAAGATTGCACAAAGAGAAATGTTTTAAATGAGAATTCTGATTCATTATACATATATTATACATATATATATATATAAACTTTTGAATTATTAATTATAAATCTGTTGCAAAAGAAAAGTAAAATATTGAAAAAGCGAAAGGACAAAAAATTAGATTGCATTGAGATTGTTTATCGTATAGAGAGAGAACTGACGAACGAGTCCTGGTGCACTCGCTTCTCGAGGAAATAATTAACGGCATTCTTTGCGGTTGGGCATCGCATTTTAATGACGGTAATTATCGATATGCGAGAACTTGTTTCTCGGAACGTCGCGAGTGTAATTGTATATCGCCGGATGAATCTCTGATCGAATGCTGCACATAGGTCGAAATATTTTAAATTCGCGCAAGAGAGTATCTAATTTTTTTCAACAATTAAATCCTCCATTTTTTAAATATCCCATTCAAAGTTGTTGCGAAATAATATCTATATATATATGACATCGCTTCGCGTCATTTATGAGATACAAGAGATGGAAGGATTGCATGTCGCTCTGGATGTCAATGTCACTTCTGCGTCACGAAGATGTGCGACGTCGAGGATGCTGAGCCATCAATTCGAAACGTGCACACGTGCATGCGTACATGCGTGCACACGCGCTCGTTCGCGATCGGCAGGATCGCTTTGCCGTACCTGCCGATGCGCGCACCATTGGCTCGGCAGAAACGATCGAGAAGTGGGTCAACCGCTCGAATGTCTTGTTGTCCGCCGCGTTGCGTCTCGACCGGAGAGCCGCTTTCTCTTCTCTCGCGCACTACGAGTCTTCCGTTGGAATTCTAACGTTCCGCGCCTCGTTTCTTTCTCCCTCTCTTTCTCTCTCCTCTATTTCGAAGCTCTTCTCGCGTTCGTCCCCCGATAGCTTTTCATTTTTAATCACTGCGTGATTTTGACGGTAATTGATCAAATTTTGATACGCTTTAAATGGTGAAACACACACATATATAGACGCTATGCCTCGATCAATTCAAGTAGAGCATTGATGACTGTTATTTAAAGTACACGGAGCCCCAAAGTCACGGCTAATTAGGCTAATTGTAACGCCGCAACAACACCTGTTTGTGTTGAAGTGCGGGAGCATGTTGCACGCGCAGTTGGAGATTTGGAAGGCCGCTGTTGAGGAGTCACCGCGGAACACTCTGGCCGCTTCTTGGAGTCCTGCGGGAGTGGTCCAGTCTCCCAGCAGTGCCGTGGCATCGCCGACTATCGGAAATACGACAACGACGGGCAACCTCAAGGAATCCCCCTGCACTGTAGACTTCTCAGATGGTACGTTCTTTTTTTTCTTTTGGCTCGATTCTTACATCATTCAACGCTGTTCAACGAAATAAGGACGATTCGTCTCATTTTTTTTATATTCGCGCGAATCAAATGTGCCTTGGTGGCTCTGAAATATATATAAAAAATAATTTTCCTCCTTCATCCCTTGCGTTTGTTTATTTCTTGCCTGCAGACGAAGACGAGGATTGCGCTTCCGGTCAGGGCGCGAGTGGAGGCAGCGCAGGTGGCGGCAAGATGCGCAACGGTGGCAGCCACATCCACCTGTGGCAATTTTTGAAGGAACTACTGCAGAGTCCGAGTGTCCACGGCTCTTGCATACGTTGGCTAGATCGCGGCAAGGGAGTCTTCAAGATCGAGGACTCGGTCCGGGTGGCGCGGCTCTGGGGCAAGCGGAAGAACCGGCCGGCCATGAACTATGACAAGCTCAGCCGCAGCATTCGACAGTACTACAAGAAGGGCATCATGAAGAAGACGGAGCGCAGCCAGAGATTGGTGTACCAGTTTTGTCATCCCTACTGCCTGTGAGGAGTTCTCTTCCCACTCTTCTCCCTCCCCAAGAATCCTCTTTGAGCCCCCTTTTTCGCGCGCGCGCACCTGCGATCCTTCGGAGCGAGTGACTTCGGGATGAGCCCAGCACGAGGAGATCGAAAGGTAACAAATTTCGAGACGACGATCCGCCGTGCTCGATGTTATCCGTGACGATAACGCCGAGGCCACGACCGGGTCTGCTTAGTACGCCCGTTTTGGGCGACCACTTTCGCCTTATGTTTATTCCTCTCCTTTGTTCTTTTTCTTTTTTTTTCTTTCTTTCTCTGTTTCTTGCATTGTTTTTTCGAGTTTTCCCTCTTCTGTCAATAATAATATATATAAGCATGTGCGATTTCTCTTTCTCTTTCTCTTCTTTTTCTCTTTCTCTTTCTCTCTATCGAATCGTTCCTGCGCTTCGATGAAGTTCTCTCATCGTGAAGCGAAGATGCGAGCGGGTAGAGATTCGCCAGAGAAAAGGGAAGAAATGACTCTTTTCTCTCTATTCTCATGATCGCTTGTCGGCACCAGTTGTCGGATGTCCTCGAATTGTCCGAGCAATGCGCACGATGTATATATAATCGGGATATTTTGAGCGCGCGGAACTATTCGCTGCTGCTTCTGATATCCGTTCTCTCGATGGAAGTGACGAAACAAAGAGGGAACATTCTATTTTTTATACTAAACATTTTTTTCTAACCGCTACAATCACCATCCTTCCGTGCTTACGTCGCGACCGATATGTAAAAAGATAGAAATCTATCAAAGAAATATCAAATCTTTGAAATATAATTGCCTGATCGAATATTAATCGTCTAATAATGTCATTTTAATCGACATTTTTACAATTTTATAATCTGTCGGCACGCGCGAAGTTCGCGAAAATATTTTTATCATCTAAGAAGGTATTTATTAAGTCGTCGAGAGCGTGCCTTAGACACGTGCCGTGGGCATCGCGAAGGATGGGAATTTCGCTCGATCGAAATCGCGCCCGTAGATCATCGATCGAGAGCTTGCCGTTCGAGAGAATAATTAATCGGCGATCGTGTTACGCTCGAGGCGTCCTAGACGCAACGACTGGTGCTGGTGATTTTGGTCCCATATATCTATGATATATTAAATGCTGTATGTTCCATGAACGATTAGGCTTTAAGATGACTTATTATTAGCTACGTAAGTGTATCGGGGCTCACGTGAGCCATCCTTAGGTTACTCGAAGAGATTCATCTATCTTCTTTCTTTCATATTTTCCTCTCTTTACGCGTCATTATGACGTCGACATCGCGTCCATTTCTTGTGCTTGTAGTTTGTATGAGCCTTTCTCGCGCATTGTATTTTATGCAGCTTTTCGTAACGCGTATTATTTTCTTTTATTATTAACAGCATTTTTTCATTTTAGCATTTTTTCATTTCTATCGCACAAATTATCAGAATAATATCCATTCGCATAATTAATTTATATTTTTCTCTGTTGCTTTCCTTAAGAAACCACTATATCTTTATATTTGAACGAATGACTCTTTCGAAAGAAAATATTTTAGCAAGCTCGTTATTGCAATTTCGAATATGTTATTTTATGCATATAAGATACGATTAACATGATTAATTTTGCGAATTTTTCAACGTAGTTAAGTATAGGACTCATACTAACGTGTTCACGTTTGCTCACCGATCGGTTGTACATATAGATGTTATGGCATAATCATTTTATTCGTTTTATCTATTTATATCCGAATTTATATTTTAGATAAGATATATATAACATAGAGATGTATAATAATTTTATTGGGAAGTTCTTTAGCAATTAACATCAACTTCATCTTGTCAATTTGCTTATGCAAAGTAATGTCACGGGGACTACGCGGTCGTTTCTCGATCGTACAAGGGTGCAATTAATGAAGAGTGCAATTATATCCGTGCATTCATTACTTCATCGGACTTGAATTATTCTCAACTCATTATGACGCCATTATTTAAAATTGTGATGAGTAGAAGAAAAATAAGAATGAAAATTATTTTATTAAATTTTGAAATATTAAAAGGAATGAAATTAAAATTTATTTTTTTATAAAGTATCGATATTGCCAAGTTTCACCCTATCATTGCAGTTAAAAATTCTTTATTTTTTTCATCCGCTTAATGACAAGACTGCTAATTTTATTTACGTATTTATTGAGACGAATTGACACTTTTCGAGTAATAATTCTTTATTAATGGCGTTTGGGCTGCTGAAAGATTCGACTCGAATTTGTTTCGAATGCAGAAACTGAAGCCAAAGAACACATGGCGAGGTGAAACGAGCGAATGCCAGGTAGTTCTATCGAGGAAATGGATTTACTCGCGTAATTAGATCGTAAAGTGCGCTTCCACGGCTGTTAGATTTCTACGACACGTGCATTATTTTTTTTTATGCGGCCTGGCATGGAACGCTCGTCAAATTGGAAGTAGACCGAGGCGGGATCTCAAAACTCGACTGTAATAAATTGTGTGTGAAATTGAAAAAAATGTATTTTAAATGTTAATCGATGTTTATAAATTAACTCATATTTCTTTCAATTTTTTGTCGAAAAGTGTAACAGTCTTAATATTTTACTTACTCCAACAAGAACCATTATACCAATTTTTCATCTTACTTTATATAAAACTATTAATTAACATAAACAACATAAAAAAGTTTTTTATAAAACTCTCTTGCTGAAACAACACGAGTTTTAAAGTCGCTAAAAATTTACATTTACATGTTGAGAGTCACCTGCATCCCATTTCGTGCCAGGCTCCACCATATACTCGTACATACTGTATATTTTATAAGTTTAACGGTAGTTAGCTTTTCAATTTCACGATAAAACCCGAAGGCGGGGAAGATTTATCCCCCGAAGATTAATCCCGGTATAACTACAATAATAGAAAGGAACAAAATTGAAGAGCGCGGTTAATTTTGCACACTCAGGTAAGGAAACGGGAAATCATAAAATTGGTCGAAATAACAGTGTAAATAACATCGAATAGATCCCAATCGCGCAATGTGGTTGCACAGCGCAGCTCTTGTTATGTATATTTATATAATCAATTATTTATTAAATTAATACCTCTTAAAATAAAATTGTATAAGATAAGAAAATTGCGTTAAGAAGAAACAATTTTTTTCTTTGATTAACATATGTGAGAATGAAAAATAATTATTTGTAAATAATTATTTGCAAAGGACAATAAAATGAATATTATTTTTGTACAGAATGTCTGTTAATAGACTATTATTTTATGTAAAATTAAAAAGATTTTTTAACAAAATTATTAGTCGGACATCAATATTGAGAACACACATACATATACATGAACGATTTAAAGAGAAAAAATTTATTGAATTAAATCACAAAATTGAAATAGCTAAGAAAACTTTATTTCTTAAATAATTATACAACAGCAAATTTCATTTTAATTTGAAATTTTATTATAAACAAAGATAATATTTTTATTGGGCAGGAAAAATATCTTGCTCATCATTTCTACGTCCATTATCAAACATTTTGTATGAAGAAAATATAAAGAAATATTAATACTGGAATTTATTAGAAATTATCGCTGTAATTAACTTATCTCGTTAAGAAAAAAATATGGCAAATTGAGAGAAAATGTGCTTCCATTATCCCAGTAATCTTTAACAATCAGAACATAATTAACTACATACGCGCATTTAAATGTATATATATTTGCGGCTAACGAATAATATAGCATATATATATATGTTTTTATAATAATTGTAAGTTTAGGCGTTATACTGGTTTTATATGATCAGAGATTTAATTAGCATTAAGCGTTGATTTCCTTAACGGCGGTCTTGCTACAAGTAAAGACATTGTTATATACATATGCATATATTATATATATATATTTATATATTCATGTTTCGACTGTTGTAATGAGATTAAGTTGGGTACAGCGTATCGCGCATGAGATAATAATCATAGATCAAAGCTCTTCTCAAAGCATGTGTATTAATGACATTCGAAAATGAAGACATATGTAGATTTAACACGTCGATTATAAAATACGTGGGATGAGCTTTGATAAGAGCAATAATTTTAATAATAATAATAATGTTAATTATTAATATATATACACATATATATATTTTCTTACGTCGATATTTTTCATGCTGCCGACATTCGGAGCGAGTTACTAACATACGAAACAAACAGAAATAAAAAAGAATAAAAATTTCGTATACATTTTGCGAGATTATTATTTTATTCTCTTCCATTTGACTTCCTTTCTCTTGGAATTCGCGTCGTATCATCCAGAATTCCCTGGAAACTTTGGTTACGCCAACGCTAAAGTAACGGAACGCATTTTTTGAACGTATCGCAAATCGTGCCCAGAAGAAACGAAAGCGATGAAGTGAAAGTCTGAGTTGAATTTCTAATCATCACCGATGGCGATTAGATTTGTACCGATCATCAAGTCTCCAAATTTTGCACAACTATTATTCTTCAGCGATAAAAATTATTTAAAAAAAAAACATATTTAAACGTTAACAAGCTTATAAAAAGTACTTGTTTTCCATGTATATTTAAATACATATTGATACATTTTTTTTAAATATTATGTGCATATAAAAAAATTGCTTCTTGATATTTTTGCGAGATTGATAACGGAGTGACTTAGCATCGCGAAAAATATAACGGGTGAAAATACCAACTAAGATATTAATTTCTTTGGTGCATGATCCTTTTGTCCGCGAGCGACTCGCGCGTACGAGACTTTTCGATTACTCGCCGATAGCCACGACGGGGGAGTATTTGCTCTCGAGAGTTCTCCTCGGGGGCAATCCAGCCGGCGAACTATGGGCATTCTAATTTCAGAATCGACGTCTTGCGGCTCAAGGAAAGGAAGAAAAGAACCTCGGCGAAGAGGGAAGGCGAGAATCTCGCCGCCATAAAGATTCGTATCGCTCTGGAAACGTCGAGGAAGAGCACGAGAAGGCGGTCTTTCTCTCTCTCTCTTTTTCTCTCATCTCACCCTCGCCACGAGTGGGCGTCCCTTTTCGAGATTTACGACAATTTAATCGCGCAATTAATCTAACACCTTGTTGCAACAACACCTCGCCGAGCGGCGGCGGGGAAATAAAAATCGCGAGGAGGGTGGAGTGAGTCCCGCTTCGATCTATCGCGGCGGATATCGCTCGGGTCGATGCGAGGTTTAACCACGGTGTTAAAGAGGATTAACGCGGGGGTAGGGGGCGGGGGCGCAAAGGGCGAGAGAAGCGATATACGAAGTCTTATGGCGAAGCAGCAACCACAAGCGGCCGCGAAGTGTTGCGTATTATAGACGCGATAAATGAGTCCCCCGGATTTTTATTGGACCGTCATTGTTTCGCGATCGCTGGTGAAGACTTGAAAAACGGCATAATTCAAGAGAGAACGCGGGTTTCTCCCCGTTTAGATGCGAAAACCGGCGACCAGTATCGGCGTCACGATTCCTCCTTTCGTATACGAGCGGTATTCTTATCAAGCACGATATAACGGTGTGCGATTATAAAGATGATAGGCTGTCAGTAGAAAACGCGAGTCAAATGAAACCATTAACGCGAGGAAGAATTCACAATGTATTTAAAATAAAATTGTTAAATTTATTTGTTGTTATAGCTAAAAGTTGCATAAAAAATTATAAAAATATAATCATGCAAGTTTTTGTAAAACATGAATACATGTATAAGTGTTAATATATTAATTTTATATGAAATGTAACTTCAAGGAACTTTATGATATCGCGACAATCTCTCTGAAATTAGATTATACAACAATCTTATTTTTGAAAGATTGTAAATTTACATGATTTATACATGATAAAAAATAAAATATATAAAAGTATTCTTTATACATACATAAATTAATCGCGATCTTTTTTAAGTCTAAATGCAACTCGCATAATCATCGAGAGAGAGAGAGAGAGAGAGAGAGAGAGAGAGAGAGAGAGAGAGAGAGAGAAAGAGCGCGCGAGTATAAATTTTCCTTAAGATTCTCCCGACTGTTGTTCTCAGCGACGAGGACACCCCCGCAAACGAGCGCGCGGACGCGTGCGCGTTCACGCTCGCTCTGTCTGTACGACCAAGGACAACAACATTCTCCGCAAAACTAATTGCCAGGTAAATATATACGAACAACGAGCGCCAGTGCGCGCGCGTTTACGGACGACACGGCGGGGGCCCCGCGGGGCCCCCGTTGTCTATACGTTGGAATTTATTGCGCTTACCTGGCGCAGCGATAGCGGGAGAGAAGAGGGGGTCCACACGGGAGGGGGAGGAGGAGGAGAGAAAGAGCAAGCTCTCGTACGAGAGCGTAATTTATGCTCTCATTATGCAACAACCGAGATTCATTACGAGCGACACGCGTTGTCTCGCTTCGGAGATCGATCTACGAAGGACGATCTCGCTGAGCGTTAAGGTATTGAGACAACTAGAAAAAGAAAGAGAGAGAGAGAAAGAGAAATTGAACACTTATCGATACACTTTGGGGGGCTATCAAATAGCGAGATATTCCGCGCGCGAGATTGCGTATTGATTCGTTGCAATTTTTATTTTAGAAACAAGTCCCGACTTATATCCCGAGTCTGTTCTTCAAGATGTGAGTCTCGAAAACGTTCGCAAGTCAAGTCTGTTTTTTTTCTTCCATGATGTACGATTATTTGATGCGATTGGTGAACTTTGTAAGATGTTCATAAATGCGGGGAATAATAATTTAGGAGTCGATGCAATCGTGCATATAGATTCTCTCATTTTTTAAAAACTCATAAGTATCCTGCATTCTAAATAGTAACTTATGATGTAGAGACTTTTTTATGAAAAAAGATATGTGTGCGTCAGATGTAATCATTAGGAAAGAAATTTTCTATCAAATGATCGATCGCGTGCAAAAATCGAGAAAATCAATAATGAATTTTTCCCTTCTCTTAAAAATCATCTAAGGGGAACTCTATCTATTCCTTCTTTACTTATTAGAATTTTAAAAAAGAATGTTTTTTATTTTAAAAGCCCCGAGCCTCTTGACCCGGTCCATCGCTACGCATCGGTCGGGAACAAAGGGGGCTCGCAGAGGGTGGCATTCCGCCCAGGCGCGGTGCGTCTCGTCTCGCGCTTTCCGTTGCATCGCGGAAACTATCGGTCACCGTAGCGGGCCTGTAATCTCGGGGGCCCGTAACCGCTCCTCGCGGCCGGCGACAAAAAACCGGCAGAGAATGAAATACGGATTACAGTGGTTGGCCGGGACCGGATAATGGCGGATAATGATGACCTCGGCCGGTGCCTCGGCTACCACCCGCCCGTCCGCCCGTTGGATCACATATTTTCCCCTTTTCTCTTTTCTCCCCTGCCCCGTCACGCTCGCCCATTTATGCGCTTTATCGCGTATCGGGATTTCCATACAAAGTTGCGCCCGACGCTAGAGTCGTAACGGCGGGGTCCGCGGCGTGCACTCGCTGCGTTTCTCACGCGCCTCGTTCGTCGTTGCGCTTCAGAGTGCATCGAACCTGCATTCAACATTAGAAAGAAGAAAATCGAGGAATGTCTGAGCAGAGATCGTCCTTAAAATCTCTCGCGTTCTTAAGTTTATTTTTTAGATTTGTAATTCGGGAAATTATCAAGCAATTAATCATATTATATTATTTCATATCCCATAGTAGAGCTCTTCTAGATAACTTGTGACAGAAATTCAAGACTGAAAATTATAATTTTATTTATAATTTCACATATTGCATCCTAATATATGTTTGTATAGATATTTTATACCTATATGTATGTATATTTCATGATATATTTCTTCATATGTTTTTTGTATCACGCATAAAATTATATTTAAATAGAAAAAATTCGACCTTAAATTTTATTATTATATAAATCATTTACTCAGAACTTCGAAATAAGGCTACAAAAACATTTGAAAAATATACGCACGAATGAAGTATACATTTTAAGAATTTACGTATAATTTATTTAAATTTGCCGTATAGAAAATGATAAATGGAATGCTGTCGCGAAATATCTAAATCTCAATTTATTCAACTTATCAGATCTTAATAATAGAATGATGAAACGATACTAACGGAATCTTGCTAAGCAATCTTGCGACGGTTTCTAGTCAACTGAAATATCAAAGCAGCGAGAGACTTCAAGGCTACAAGTTTCGTTTCGCAAAATGACACTTATGGCCGACGCTTCGATTAATGCACCTCGAGTAGGCTTACATGTACAGGTATCGACATGACGGCCTCGTTGCCGTCCGAGCAACGTCAATTCAATCGATGAAATAAATCAGGCATCGATCGCGAAAGCGGATCCCGACTCGCAGGTGGAATTAATGCACGGAGATTTCCGATATATTGAGACCGCGAGAATAAATCAGTCGCTATATGGGAGAATGCGATTCGCGCGCGAGAGGAGCGCGAAAGTGCGAAGGACCTACAGAATCAGCCGCTGGGTAAATTAATCTGCGCATATAAAGTATATTACGCAGAAATTTGACTAGCATTATACATCGAGAATAAGAGATGATTTTGAATAGCTTCTCTTCGCTCGATTAGAACTTTAAGAGGAGTCTAGAAAAATATAAAAAAATGCATTTTTAAATCTTTACACTTGTCATTTTTTTAATTCGCGATGGAATTTAAAAAAAAATTTATTTCTCATAAAATTAGACAAATTTAAAAGTGTATCTCTTGGAAATTAAAACCTATTAGAAACTTATTAGAAACTGTATCTTTTGAAAAATTTTGATTTAAAAAAATAGAAATAAGAAAAGAATAAAGAAAAAATAGAAATTCAAGAAAAATCATCACTGAAAATAATAAAAGTGTAAAGATAAAAAATATTTTTTTATTATAGATAATTTATCGAGATTTATCTTAACTATATAAGTGCGCATTTATTTAAAATGTCATTGTCTTTTCATATATTTTTTGCAATTTTTCGTATTGAATTTATTAAAAATTTATGAAAAAAATGTATTTGAAAATATAAATATTATTCTTCCATTTATTTAAATAAAATTTTATACATTATATTATATATATAAAGTATTCTATTTTTTTATTCGCTAGAAAATATAATTTTATAATACATGTAAAGACAAAGAAGATAATGCGTTTCTTTAAAAATGTTGTGCAACAAATTTGCAACTAAAATTTGGTGAATTAATGGCAGTTCTATTCGATTCTCATATATTGCTGCGATAGAAAAGTCATCTGTAAAATAAATCGGTGAATGAGGTGTCAACGGTCACCTCGAGTAACGTGCGCGAACGCGAACATAAATCCAAATTAGCAGCAACATCGGTCTCCTCCTTTCTCCTCCTCTTTACCGAGAATGACAATAAATCGTGATGCGAAACTATCGGATCGATCGCTCGAATACTACTGATTCCCGTTTCAAAGCGATGCCTTTCGCCGAGAATATAACACCTGAAATCATTTCAAGAAAAAAATCGAATCTTATGGTATATTGTTACGTTAAATAGTATACGAAATTAGATGTAAGATGTACGAAGATCGAAATTTTTTCCAAAAATTAGTCGCAAAAATCATAAAATTCTTAATTTGTCGTTTAACGTTAATTAGCGTTAAAGCTCATTTTAACGATAATCTCTGTGTTGATCGATGCTACATCTATCTACAAATTGCATCGTGATACTGACAATAAGAGTTCTTCCTGATAAAGTAGTACGAAATCAGATTGTACAACATCAAGAGCTATATCTATAAGTTGTACATTCTCGAAAAATAAAATGATCCTTTTTAAATAAAATAATAAAACTTGTTTCTCATAATATTTTAATAATGTTTATTTAATTTTTTTTCTCTTTTCTAACTTTTTCTCTAACTTTAAATTAAATTAAATTTTAAATATTGTATATATATTTTATATAAAAAAGACTTTAATAATATTATATATTTATATTTAAAAAATTATATATCCTGAAATAAAGAAAAAGAACGTTAGTATACACAGAGAGAAGACTGAGAGATGTCATGGCCTGCTTTTAGATGATCTCTGAAAGCGATAGTCCCTCTATGGACATTAAAAACGTGGAGATGAACTACAAAGTCAATATCCATGAATGTTCTCAGAGGGTAATATATAATGTGCACAATTTCTGGTTTCGTTCCGTGCTATATGCACGAAACGCCGATAGCACCAGAATATAACAAGATACTTATGTATATAAATTGATAGTAAATAGATTATTCAATCGCGAAAGATACTGTAATCTTCTAATGTAATGTTCAAAAATTAAATAAATATTTTTCTATATTCATTGCCATATTTATATATTTTTATTTACAAAATACAAAATGTCTGCTGTGGAATAAAAACATTTTTAACCGTATTTCTATCAATATTCTTAATTAGCAGTAAACTGATCTTTGATATTTATTAATCATTTTTTTAATTAAAAAAAAGATGAATCGGAATGCATACGTTCGATTAATTCGTTAAATATTTATATATATAAATATATATATATATATAAATATTAATATTATATATATAGTTATATATATAATTATTATAATATTATATATCATATAATATTATATCATATAATATTATATTAGATATAATTATATATAATATTATATATATAATTATATATATATAAATATTAATATTTATATATATAAATATTTAATTAATTAATCGAACGATTGCATTCCGATTCATCTTTTCGTTCGGTATATATAAGTATTTAATTAATTAATCGAACGATTACATTCGACTTGCCATTTTACTCGCCGCGTTACAGTGAACATCGAGAGAGGCAGGCAACATGGGCGGCATGCACGATTTCGAGCGTCCGCGCGCAGACGAAAAACGGCCAATTTATATCTCGACTTCCGGACGCGATAGCGATTTCGTTCTTTTTGCATAAAATTCTACACCATTTCGCGACACTACCGTTTAAATATCGTCCCGATCGTCCGAGGAGTGGCTGACTTACAGTGAATATCCGAAATCTGCTTCTTGGACTCACACTTAAGTGTAATATTTATATATATCGAATAAAAAAGCGAGTCGGAACGCAATCAGTCGAATAGTGAGTTAAATATTTATATATACCAAACGAAAAGATGAATCGGAATGCATTCGTTCGATTAATTCGTTAAATATTTATATATATAAATATATATATAAATATTAATATTATATATATAATTATATATAATATTATAATATTATATTATATATAATTATTATATATAATATTATAATAATTATATATATAATTATATATATAATATTAATATTTATATATATATATATTTATATATATAAATATTTAATTTAACAAATTAATCGAACGAATGCATTCCGATTCATCTTTTCGTTTGGTATATATAAATATTTAATTCACTATTCGACTGATTGCGTTCCGACTCGCTTTTTTATTCGATATATATAAATATTACACTTAAGTGTGAGTCGAAGAAGCAGATTTCGGATATTTACTATAAGTCAGCCGCTCCTCGGGCGATCGGGACGAGATTTAAACGGTAGTGCCGCGAAATGGTGTAGAATTTTATGCAAAAAGAACAAAATCGCTATCGCGTCCGGAAGTCGAGATATAAATTGGCCGTTTTTTGTCTGCGCGCGGACGGTCGAAATCGTGCACGATGCCGCACATGTTGCCTGCCTATCTCGCGCGATATTCACTGTAACGCTGCGAGTAAAATGGCAAGCCGAATGTAATCGTTCGATTAATTGATTAAATACTTATATATACCGAACGAAAAGATGAATCGGAATGCAATCGTTCGATTAATTAATTAAATATTTATATATATATAAATATTAATATTTATATATATAATTATATATATAATATTATATATAATTATATATAATATTATAATATTATATTATACATAATATTATAATAATTATATGTATAATTATATATATAATATTAATATATATATATATATATATATATATATATTTATATATATAAATATTTAATGAATTAATCGAACGAATGCATTCCGATTCATCTTTTCGTTTGGTATATATAAATATTTAACTCACTATTCGACTGATTGCGTTCCGACTCGCTTTTTTATTCGATTATTCCTATTATAATATCTTTCTCTCTCTTTACTATACTGATTTACCCAATTATTCCTTTTTTTTTCTTCTCAACATATTCTTACCCATCTATATTCCTCCATTTCTTTTATCTTTTCTTCATTCCTTCTTGCTCTTAGACCCCACCTTATTTTTAATTTATCAATCCCTAATTTCCTTGTTATTATGTACCTTGGTGTACAAAAATCTAATTTAAATAGCCATCTCACACAATCCAGTATAATCTTTTTCAATTCTTTTTTCTCTTCCTTCACTCCATATTTCTATCCCGTATGCCATCACTTTCTACTAAATAACTAAACAGCTTCCATCTCCTACTAAAATCCTTTTTATAAATTCTTTCTCCTAATCCTCAGATCTTGTTCGCTGCTAATCAACATTTCCTCACTAATTCTTTAATATGCTCTTTATATTTCCCGTTCCTATTGAAAGTAAATCCTAAATACTTGGAGTTCTGCAGCTCCTCTATCATCTTTTTACCCCATTTCCATTTTTCCATCTTTTCTTTCTTTTTTCTATTAAATACTAAAATCTTTGTTTTTTCCGCATTAAATTTTAAATCTCTATCTTTACAAAACCTCTTGAAAATAGTCATCATTTCTAATAACGTCTCTCTATTTTTTGCTAACAAAACTATATCATAACGATTTATATAAATTTTAATCGTACAACGCAAAGCGCGCGCTTCGCGCGCGCCATTTATTCCCTTTCATTATATATTTCTCACTATCACACAAGCTGTCAAAATTTGTAATAATCGCAAATGACAGCTACTCACAATATGAATTGAGCACAATAAAAAAACCAATCGGCATTGCGGAAGAGAGATAACAATACTTCGAGACTTTCGAGAATCGACTTAACATGCCTTTTTTAGAATAGGCCAGTTGAACCTATCTTTCGTTGATCCTAGCCACTTTCTTTCTCGATCTCTAATCAGAGATCGAAGAAAGAGATAATTACTCCTTTTTTTGACGGATAATACCGGCAAAAAAGCGTGAAATACTTATGCCCATTTAATAACGATCGTCCGATTTCACGATCGCTCGTTAAATATTGAATATAACTTTATTTTAACTAAAATAAAGCCAAATTACTACAAATTTTTATAAATTATATTTTAGAATAAAATATATAATTAATGTGTGTACATTTATCGTATTACAAATTATTTAATTAATTAATCATTTGGCTTTGTATTAAGTTAAAGTAAAGTTTGGAAACAATATCTACAAATTCTACGATGGATGAGCTATGAGCATTAGAAAATAAGTGCGTATTATAATAATAAATTAGCATCAAAAATTGATAAAATTAATAATTGTTAATGAGTGTCCTTTATAAATTAGACAAAATCATTACAAAAAAATCTTTTCTTGATTTCTTCTTTTTTTAATTAATATTTCAATATATTTTCGCAAGATATAAAGTATAAGTTTCTAAAAAACTTATTAAAATTATTTAATTTAATTAATTTAATTTAATTATTTAATTTAATTTATTTAATTTAATCCATCCTAGCTCATCCATTTTGAGGCAACGGATTTATCTACAATATATAATCTACATCTACAATCTACATCTGCAACTTCTACGAATCCGTTACCTTAAAGTTAAATAAAAGTTTTTTTCACTCACCAGCATTGATGCGCAACAGCGGAGTTGTTATCGAAGCTAGTTGTCTGTAACATACAAATATAAAATTCATTTATAATAATGCTCACAAAATGCAATTAATATTTAAAAAAATGTTTATCGCACGGAATTTTATATGTGTAAAATAATGAGCAGATAAACATGCATGGAAAAATTTTATAAATTTTTAAAACTGCTTTTTAAATAGGAAATTTTATATGAATAAAAATCTTTCTTTTTATTTCATTTAAATAATAAAATCGAATTATTGTTTAATAAGTTAACGATTTATAACAATTAATATATAAATAATAATATTCACCATCAGGTTGTTCCGCCGATGCAGGATGCCTCTCCTAGGCCTGCTCCTCCTCTCAGATCATCAGGATTGCATCGATCTATAACATACAAAAGAAAATTCCAATGTAGCAGCGTTCAAAATAATTAATATTTCAAGAATTATTGTATACATTGAATTTTATATTCAATGCATATAATAATAGCAGATTAATAAAATAATTCTATAAATTTTAAAAAACATTACTAATAATTCTCTTATAACATTGTAAAGCTTACACCTTTACAAAATTATAGCTTTAATTTAAAAATCTTTTTCTTTAATTCTGCCTTATATAAATATAAATAAAAACATCAAATTAATTGTTGCGATTAATTGTTTAATTTAAATTATAATAAATATATTTAATATTTAATATATAATTATATAACAAATAAATAAATTGCTTACCAGAAAGTTGCTCTGTCGAAGCCCGATGCCTCTACCAGGCCTTTTCCTCCTCTCATGTTGTTGGCACGCGATACTGAACGACACTCCCGCACTCGCGAGCGATATTTTTATATCGCTATTTTCGTTATTTTACGCGCGATACTGAACGGCACTCCCGCACTATTTCGATGCGATTAAAAATTTTATATTTGATCGCGCGATATTACATCGCGAAAATGCGATGCGTTGACGAAGCGCTTGCCGTCCGCGGCACGTTGACGGCACCGACGACGCGAAAGGGTACTTAGCTTCCTTTTCAGGCACCTTAAGATTTATCATAAATTGAAAAATTTAAGCTAAACCTCAAGTCACCATCCAAGTACTAAGCCCTCCCACCGCGACAAGGTGTACCCCATGGGAGGGTTATATTATATTATATATAATTTTATATATAATATAATACATAATTAATTTTATAATATACTATATAAATTTTAATTCGCAAATATAAATGATAAATAAAAATATAAAAGAAATGTATGTGGGAACATGCTTTGGAGATTGACATTAACAAGCAAGTTCCAGATGGTCGATGCTTACAATTACGAGAGCCTGATTCCGAGTCCGTACAACTGAATATGCTGCGACACTCAGATGTATTCGTACAAAAAGCTTCACCTTTTATTTTATTTTATTTTTTAATATTTTATTTATTTCCGTTCATCATTGTTAATTGTACTGAGCAGAGTCCAGACGAGGACCGAAACGTTTACATAGAACTTTCGATTTGTCAATATTTTGTGTGAAATTAGTTTATCAAATTATAACTTTTAAATTTTTAATTTTTAGTATGCGAACAAATAATATGATTAACGTTAACCCATTTAAAGTGTGTTTCTTATATTAAATTTGACTCATATGTCCGTTTTTAACTTCAAAGTTTTTTTGCTCCTCAAGCCTGATTAAGTACTGATTAAAAATATAAAAGATAAGAGAAAATCTATAAAGACTAAAAAATTATATAAAGACACACGTCCGCACAACTTGACAGCTGAGCTTAGACTCTCTGACAGTCGTTGTTTAACAACATCTTGACAACGCGCGCAGAAATAATTTTCTTCCGTCGACAGACTTCCCGCCGAAAGAATTCAATAGGTGGCGAATACATTCAGGGGGATGAGATGCGAGGACGTAACAATATAATAAATAATGAATGTGATAAATAATTAAAATATTAATGACTTACATCATATTTTATTGATCCATCCATTTCCAAAACTTCCTTTTTTTCTTTTGCTTTCTTCATTTTTTCCTCGTGGCACTCCAATCCTCGTTGCACTCATTTGAATTCCTCGTTGCACTTACACTCACGAAACTACGTTTCACGAAAAGTTCCTCGTTGCACTTGCAATTGTGTTTAGAGAAAGAATTTGATAATATATGAGACGTCTCACATCACTACTTCACTGCTCAAAAGCTACAGAGCGAATGATCGTAAGTCATAAACATTACCGTGGTACTGTTTATATCGCCAAGATTGACTATGTAGAGAGAGAATTTGATAATGAAATGTCACTACTTTATTGCTCGAGATCACTGTGCGAATGATCGTAAGTCAAAAACATTATCGCGATACTGTTTATATCGCCTAGATCGACTAGAATTTGATAATATATGAGACGTCTCACATCACTACTTCACTGCTCAAAAGCTACAGAGCGAATGATCGTAAGTCATAAACATTACCGTGGTACTGTTTATATCGCCAAGATTGACTATGTAGAGAGAGAATTTGATAATGAAATGTCACTACTTTATTGCTCGAGATCACTGTGCGAATGATCGTAAGTCAAAAACATTATCGCGATACTGTTTATATCGCCTAGATCGACTAGAATTTGATAATATATGAGACGTCTCACATCACTACTTCACTGCTCAAAAGCTACAGAGCGAATGATCGTAAGTCATAAACATTACCGTGGTACTGTTTATATCGCTAAGATTGACTATGTAGAGAGAGAATTTGATAATGAAACGTCACTACTTTATTGCTCGAGATCACTGTGCGAATGATCGTAAGTCAAAAACATTATCGCGATACTGTTTATATCGCCAAGATCGACTAGAATTTGATAATATATGAGACGTCTCACATCACTACTTCACTGCTCAAAAGCTACAGAGCGAATGATCGTAAGTCATAAACATTACCGTGGTACTGTTTATATCGCCAAGATTGACTATGTAGAGAGAGAATTTGATATGAAACGTCTCTACTTTATTGCTCGAGATCACTGTGCGAATGATCGTAAGTCAAAAACATTATCGCGATACTGTTTATATCGCCAAGATCGACTATGTAAAGAAAGAATTTGATAATATATGAAATGTCTCAATCAAGTAGAACGATAACATAAGTCGGATGAAATATATTTGTAATTCTAAATATTAAAATAATAATTATTGTCCGTAAAAATCGCAACGATTGAAGTGATTGTTTAGTATTTTGGATTCCTATAATTTAATATATTTTCGATTAAATTGTTTAAGAAGTATTGAGAAAATTTAAAGCATTGGTCGAAATATATTTAATTCTAATATTATTAAAGAAATATTATAATTAGTATCAATGATCGAAAGATTATTACATATAATTAATTTTTTTATCCCCTTTTATGTATCCCCTGTTTCAATTTTTAATCGCTGTAATGAAGCATTGCGATTCGATAAAGATTTATGCGATAGAGTTTCATGTCTTACTAATTTTTAATTAATTAATTTTTATTAATATTTAATATTTATTTTATTTTTAATATTAATATTTATTTTTAATATTAATATTTATTTTTAATATTAATAATAATATTTAATATTAATTAATATTTAAAGCAAATTATGTTTTGATACTAATTGTAATCGTGTTTAGTAAGAAAATTATAATATTCGAAGCGTTTCTCACTGCTTTATTATTCAAGAGTCACTTTACGAATGATGACAAAGCGGTAACGTATAGCGCACTACTGTTTATATTTTATATTGCCAAAGTCGAACGCCGTGTTATCGATAATTCGTTGCCGAAATATTTTATATATTATAAAATATACATTAACATATGGAATATTAAATTATGGAAGTATTTTAATTTATTGATTAAAATTGATTATTTATTAAACAATTTATCACGGAGCTAATTATTTGACTTTATTCGATTATTTTACCGTGCTTTTCCGAAATCAAATTCTATAATATTTAGTTTTGCATTTTGAAAGATTGACTTATAGCGAGCTAAATAAATAAATAAATGATGTTGAAAAGAAAAAGAAGACATAAATAAATTAATTAATAATAACGTGAAAAGAGAGAACATACTAATATTTTTATATAATAAATTATTATTAATTAAATTATTTATATTTTTATTTATATTATTTATATTATCAGAGAGACATATGTATATGTATATGTATATGTTACCCTCTGAGAGAATTCGTGGACATTGGTTTTGTAGTTCATGTTCATGTTTTTAATATCCACAGAAGGAGTATCGCTTCCAGAGATCACCCAAAAGCGGGCCATGACATTTCTCAGTCTTCTCTCAGGAATACAGCGGATTTTGCATGCGAATATCTATAAGATTGTCTTTAACAGTACCTCTTGTCGGTAATTTCACGAAGAAAACAGGAATGACCGTTCTTTGGTAACGCATTATCGCTTACCAATCGTTTTCTATTTCGCTAGATAGCTCTTGTAGTTCGTATTGATGAAACTCGATATTTTCAAGATAGAGAAAATAATATCCTTTGTTGAAAATTTTCTTTTCTGGAATATTAAATAAATATTTAAATTCAGTATTTTTTCTAGTGTAAATAGACTATATATTTTATTTTTGACCTGATAATTTTCAATCTTAATTTTATACTATTATTTGTCGTGGTACGCTTATTGTTAGTTCTTTATTTCCATATTTAATTTTGCGCATATAAATTATAATATATAATCCTATGTTGTTTGATACAGGAAATAAAAGCTTCTTAAGTGTATTTTATTGTGTTTTTATTTTCTTGCATGAACATAAATATTTCCTATGTTTGATATATAAAAGCTTTTTAATTGTGTTTTTATTATTATTATTTTACATATAATTCTGGTTAAAACTGTATATTTTAATTAAAATGTGTTTTAAAATATACATGACTGTAAAGTTACACTTTTGAAAAGCTTTCATTGTTTTTTAAAATTATTTATTGTATTTGTTTGATATATTTATTGGATTAATATATCTTGTACGTAGTATTAACAAACTTACTCACAATCCAAATTTTAAAAAATGATTACATAAAATATAGAAATTCTCCAATTACAAAATTAAAAAAAAAATTCAGCTGAACGAAATAAAGTTATATTCATACAGAAATTCGTTAAATAAACATAAGATGTTTTCTAGTGCTTCATATTGCTACTTTTCTATTTCAATAATTACAGATATTTAATGAAGATTTAATTAGATATTTAATTAGATTTAATAAATTTAATAGATTTAATAGATTTAATTAGATATTTAATAAAGATTATTATCAATTATAAAAAAATCTATGTTTATTTGAATTTTTAATATATTCTGAACGATGTGTGAACGAGTTTTATTTTATGACAATATATATATAATTATTATAATATAAATGATTTTAATACTTTATTTGTCATTATTTTCAGATATCGTTAAGAGATTAATTAACTCATTGCATTATGCTAATATTTTAAGCAATCGAGGAGAAATGACGCGCGTTGCGAAATAAAGCAACCCTGGTTTACGATATTGCGTGTATCTTACCTTGTCCAGTGTTTGTAAGTGTGTAAGTTTTGTATAAGTAATTTCTGTACACCTACCTGTAGGTCGACCAGTAGCCAGGAGAGACGTAATCGACGTTCTCTCCAATGACGCGTAATGATTCAGAGCCATGAGGACGATTGTGAATCATATTTCTGCGACCTGAAAATCTTTTTTAACGAAGGTCACACTCAACGCGTCATTGCTGCTTGTGTGTGTGTGTGTGTGTGTGTGAGTGCTTATATAGGTACTTTTGATACTGAGTCACATATATTTTTAACGCGATCGTATACGCATATTTCTCTTTTTTTATAGAACAATAAAAATTGCGATTTTTATGAGACATAAATGATAAGTGTTTCGAAATGTTTCCTTTCTAAGAGTGTGATTTTTTACACTTTTACTAGTAAAAGCAATTATTCTTTTATTTTAATATTATCGTCTGTCTTAATATTATCGCTAATCTTTTCCTTTATTATATGAAATAATGAATGTGAAATCTCAACAGTATCTCAATTTTAACTGTGCGTGGAAAATAATTTTTCTCCAAAGTATATCACGTGATTTATATATCATTTCGTAATTCAGTAATAATCCTGCTAAAAAAGTTTCATATGGATAAAATAGGAAAAGTTACTTGAGTATAAAAGCAAGATTTATCTTTTTATCTACTCATCGATTTTCTATACTAAACAAAGGGAATTTTTAATTAAAGTTTATATAGGAAGAATAAAATTTAATTTTGAATAAAATTTAATATCGTTAGTCAGTTTTTCTCTGCTACGAGTCAAAACTTGACTTATACATTTTTTTTCGACACTATGTTGTTATTATTGAAAAAAAAATATCAATAAATGTAATAATATTATCTTTCCATCCTTTTATTCTAACTTTCATTCTATTCTGCTTGCTCTTTTTTCCTACTGGTGTCCGAATATAAAATACGAAATTGCAGTTAATCCAAGGAATGCTTCTAAGGTGCAATACATTTAGCTCTAATTATTACGAACCAACGTTTAACTTATCCGATAGTATCTGAGGGTTAATTATTTTCGTGCCGAGGTTGAGCTCATCGCGTTGCTCGTTTAACTTTATTTCGCAAAATTGGCCGTTCGCGTTTACGCTCGCAATTCGTCTACGAGCAGGAATTGAACGAGCAATAAGTAACGAAGTACTAAATTATTCTTATTCGAAATACAGTTCTTAGATCCTAAGGATGATTAAAGCACGCAGGAGAAACTTCAATATATTTTTATTTCGATTTTTCGTAATATCTGCTTCTCCTTCCATTATCTTTACATTCGCTTTCGCCTTCTTTTACATTCATTATTTCTTTTACATTCATTATTTTAAATCCATCGTGTAAAATGCGTTTTTGAATAAAATAAAAACAAATCTATTTACATCCGTGGCATTTTGCGTCGACGCGTGCTACGCGACGTTTTACGTGTGTCAAGCCCGCGGCGTCGCGACGCGTCGACCGGTTACTCACCGCGGGCGACGCTCCATCGATCGTGTCGGCCGCGAGGGACTGCAGGGGTCGAGAAAGAGAGCGAGGGAGACGAGACTCTGCAGGGGTGCGATAGAATCCCCTCCCCCGTCTCTTTCCCGGCGGCGGTATTTGCCCCTACGAAGCGCGTCCACGAGGGTGGGTATACTTGCCGGCGAAATAAAAGAGTCGCCGGCAACGCGCGAGATAAGAAATTAAACGTACGCGTAGATGAAACGCGTAGAAAAAAGAAAGAAAGAGACAGAGAGAGAAGGAAGGAAGGAGGAGGGAGGAACGAAGTAGGAGAAAGGAATCTTTGGCAAATGAAAATGGAGATATTTTTAATCTTTCGCCATCTAGAATATGAATACCGTTCGCATGTTCAGATTTAATGATTAATTCATTTAATCACATTCTATATAATTAATGTGTTTATGATCAGCGTACAGTTTGAAAAAAATATCCATGAACAGGAAATTGCCTCCCCCTGTGTGATTCGCTTTTGTTTCGATATTATTCTCTCTGGAGATTAATGTTCCATCCATTTATAAAATAGATAATATTATTCTAATATTAATATTTATTATTATATAATGGCTTTTAAATGTGCAATTGTTGTAATTTCTCTCTCTCTCTCTCTCTCTCTCTCTCTCTCTCAATCTATTATGTATAAAATAAAATTTGAAATATATATATGTGATGTTTGTTAGCGCAAAAGAGTTAAATAATTTTTTTAAAAAGGATAAACTTTTGAAAATGTAATATTTATATTAAATATACAATTTTTTCAGTAAGCAAATATAACGATTATAAATATTATTTATAACATTTTGGATAAAAAAATTTAGATAGAAAGATAGCACAAATTAAGAAATTATAAAAAGATTTTTGCGAAAAATCGCACATATATTATATCGGCACATATATCTTCTATAATTATACACGTACCTGACTAAACGTACCTGACTAAACTTTACGTAGTGATGGAACCGTTTTAGAGTAGCAATTCGATTAATTCGTCGACGTGGAAATCTTTTTTACGAGACTCGGCTTATACGTAGTAAATTGGAATGCCTCGGAAATACAGATAGATCGCTACGAAGGAACGAAGCTCGATTGGAAAAGTTTTGCGCTTTCAGTCGTAATGTAAAGATATAGTTATGTACTTACTTTCCAGTTTATCCCCTTCGGTTCATGATCGAAGAAGAGCTTCCTTCGCCCCTCCAAAGCTTATGGACACTCATCAAATGCGACAAAGACGCAAGTTCGGTCAAACAAAGTTCACTTTTTTACGCTTATATTCTTCCTTCTATCGAATGAGTATATGTGTTTCATTATTTTATTTAAAATAAAAAAAATTTAACAAAATTTATAAAACGAATAAAATTTTACATGTTAGAAAAATATTTATCCTTTAAATTTTTACATTTTATTATAAAAATACAAAATAAATTGAGTATTTACAAAACAGACAATCCATCAAAAAGTTTAAGTAGAGTATTGAGAAATTTAATTTCTTTTTCGTAAACTTATAATCATATAATTGTATATTAATAAAATAAAACACTGTATAGTGCGTAAAAGTATTAATATTAATATATTAATGATAAAGAGAAAGCATATTACATCAGTATTCTAATTATGATTCATTAAAATTGATAGCAGATATATTTGCTTGCCAAATGTTTCATAAATCCAAATATCTATACATTGCACATTTTCCTATGACTTTTATTATCATCATCAAATATATATATTGACACATATTGTTTAATCAACAAGATGCGATATACAAATTTATCGATCGTAAAAATGTCGCAAACTTTTCACTTGAATTGAATTTATTCAATATTAATCACTTGCATTGATTCTAGTAATTATTAAAATAATGATAAGATATTCTATAAAACGTCATCTAGTAATTATTTTACAAATTCTTGGTTCGAAATTACATAAATGAATAATTCGCACGTGTGTGTCTTTATGTAGCATTATGCATTATTTTCTCTACTTGTTGGATAGTTATCGATTGGCAGTAGTATAGATAAATATGAATACCGACGTCGATTTGATATTTATTCATTGACATGTGTATCAGTCATGGTATATATATGTCATGGAAATTTTAATTACAAATTAAACATAAAAAGAAGACGTTAATTTAATTTAATTAAGATATATATATATATTATAAAACTGCGTTTTTTTATTCATTTTCAGTGTATTTGCCAAAATCAAGCGAAAAATAGACAATTTCTATATTCATAGCATCTTTTTAGCCTCCATGATATTCACTCCAATGTTATATTAATGTTATATTAACAATGTTATATTATTAATATCTAGTCTATATTAATGAGAAATTATATAATGTATAATTATTTAAGAATATACAATACATTTCTTCTATACCATATATATATATATATATATATATATATATATATATATATATATTACACACTTTTATTGTATTTTATGTTGTATTATTTTATGTGGTGTATTATTTGTTAGTAATTATTTACATGAATATAAGTTCTAGAGGAAATCTTATTTTTATTTAATTTAATGTATAATAATTGTTGGATATTTATTTAAATTTCAATTGTTTCTCTCTTTATACTTACCTACCCTTGAAAGGTTTCTATACAGAGTTATTAAGTGAAACAGCGAAGAAATGAAGTGTAAAACCTTTTGAAGCAAACAAAATACTTTATTGTTAGATATTATAGTACAGTACGTGTAGCCCGTGACACATTAAAACAGACCATTTAGTTATATCCTAAATAAATAGCCCTCTTATTCCATAACCAATCTTGATATGACCCTTTAATATCTGCCTCCTTTCTCTACTTCTCTCTCTCTCCCTCTCACTCGCTTATTATTTTATTTCTTCCTCACGCTTTCTTTGGTTTTAAGAGAAATTATTTCTCTCTATCTCTCTCTTTCTCTCTCTCTCTCTCTCTCTCTCTCTCTCTCTCTCTCTCTCTCTCTCTTTCGTTTACGATCCAAAATCTGTTTTGTTCACGAACCAATCGGTAACACTGAATCGGTTTCGTAACAAAGTAGGGAATTACTTGCCATGATCGGGACGACGGACGAATCTTCATTAGAAAAAATATTTCTCGCTCGGTATTTTTCTTTCGCATGCATACAACAAATATACACACACAAATACACAAACACACATACTCGCATTTATGATTATTCTGCGGAATCTCGGTTCTTTCTGCGACATATGCTTTAACACTAGGTTTTTCATTTTTCCAACACAAGAAATGTATCAGACAAAGAAAGAGAGAAGGGCAGGAGAAAGCGAGAGACAGAGAAAAAGAGAGAGAGAGAGAGAGAGAAAAAGAGAAAGAGAGAGAGAGAGAGAGCGCAACGAATCAAACAAATGCATCGTTGCTCATCCACATTTATATACTTTGCTGTTTTCAAAATTCCTTCTTATTTCTCGTGGCTCTCTCTTACTCTTGTTACGAGTCGAAGCGCACATGAGCGTTGTTCCTTTTATTATCCGATGTGCGCGACTGAAAAGAATGAGAATCGCGAAGTTTCTTGACGACAACTCTGATCCCAAAATTGTTTTTCTTTTCGTAAAAAAGAATTTTGAGTTTATCCCTCTTTTTTTCGCGCGAGCTCTCTCGTCTTTATCTCAATAAAAAAATAATTATATTGCTTCTCTCTTCTTATGAAAAAAAAGACGCGAATTCGATAGAAATAGAGAGATTCAAATTTCGATATTTCTATGAATCATGTTAGTCTCGTCGGTCACGATCGATCGTTCGCGATTCTCAAACGGGTCCGACCCTCTCGGCTGAAAAAAGATGGCACAACCTACATATATAGACACGTATATATATGTACGTATGCGTATGCGACTCGCGTATCGTTATTATTACTTTATCCTTCTGTATTCCAATTGTTAGCTCCTCTTCTCTCATGCGGGTACGTATGTATAATCGCTACAAATATAAGTCACAGGCCAACATTTCGTAGTACAACACAGCACAATCATTGTCGTATCATTATGGTTTTTCTCGTTTTTTTTTTCTTTTTTTTCCTCTCACGCGTCCGATGAGGTTTCCACATCGTTTAATATTACAGTATCAAGTTTTAAATCATATAATCGTATTTTTATATATATATTAGTAATATATATAATATATATAATATATATAATATTAAAATTGACGAGATATATTCTATTGACTAGGCACACTTAGTTCATAACAAGAAAAAAATTGTCTCTCCCTCTCGCTCGCACTCACTCGTATCCGATTTGCCTTCGCTCTGCCGTCCTCCTCACTCTATTTTCTGCATCCTTATCATTTCAACTTGAGTAACTTCGCAACATTTTTTTTCTCTTCTTTATCTTTATCGATATACTTGTCTCGTATCATCTATCATAGGTAATAACAGACACGGGGCTCGAAAAGCAAAACATAAAAAAAACGAAGAAAAAGAATCAGACGAACAAGAACTACTAGTCTCTCTTAAACCTTTATTTTCCTTACAAATCTTATAATTGGTTTCGATCAAGTTTCCTCTATATTTAATTGCAACAACTCCTTTATCAACATGGCGGACGCGATTTTCGAGCCCCGACGATGGGCACTGTTAAAGTACCTTTCGCAAACTCGTGGCCTCTTTTTAATACTTAACAAACCATGTCGCTATAAAACTTGTTTCGCTCTGGTTGCTCTCTTTCTCTCTCTCTTTCTTTTGTTCTCTCTCTCTCTCTCTCTTTCTCTCTCGACACTTATTCGCATATATACGCACATACACACACATACACATATATCAGTAGTAAATATTATCGTCCCTTATCATATTATGGAAAAATAGAAACTTCTGACAATAAAAACCAAACAAACATGAATCGGCGACCGACGGGGGGTAGCTCTGCGAACGAGGGGTTGCGGACGTTGCGCCGATCTACGGAAAAAAAAGAATCTTTCGCAAACCCGACGTTGACGTGCCGTATCCGCGATATCGCGATATCGAAAAAAAATTACTTCCTTCTTTCGCGTTTGAAACATGCGCGAGCACGTATCATTAATACGAATCCGTTCTGTCAATAACGTCACTGGTGTATGTACGAGCAAAGTCTGACGTTCACTTGAGAATTTCCTCTTTTCGAGAATGATTCTCGATAGATACGAGATGAATTTTTCTCTATATGGGGAAACGACTGAAAATTCTTATTTCAACAGTGACTTTCAACGAGGATTTATTTCGCACGGCAGAATTTTCTTTCTATAATAAAATTGAAAATGACATCACTGAATTTTTCTCTCTGAGAAATGGAGAAAAAGAGAGAGAAAGAAATGGACTCTCAGATATATGTTTAACATCGGTAATAAAAATATATTTAAAAGCAATATCTCCTTTGCGATTGGAAAAAAAATTGAGCCAAAATTCCAAAAGTGCGCAATATATAATATGTATATATATGACACCGTGAATATATATATATATATTCTTTCTTCTCTCTCTTCTCAATAAAAACGTACAAATAAAAATTAATAAAATAATGATTCCAACTGGAAAACTTTTTTATATTTAAAATAGCAGCTGTTGCATTAATGATACGGAATGAAACGTATATCGCCGCCTCTTAATTTAAAAACCGACCGCAAATATCGTGAGTTCGTTTCCCCTTTGCAAATATTAAATAGAAAGTTCGCCCAAAGAGCATCGAGTTTATCAAAGCTATAAATTTTATCAGAGCGATCGTGATAGAGAGTGATTTTGCAATTTCATCGTCGCTTCCTTCCAGCAACAGTCTTATTTTGTAATTTTATGTAATGTATAAAGCATAATTCTTTTTTTTATTCATAAAATATTTTTGTTATCCCTTTTCTCTTCACATAGAATTGAAAAATTATAAAGGATTTTTACCAATTTTTACTTTTCAAGTAACGAGAGGAGTATTCATTACTCTTGCTTTTGTGCAAACTTTGCAATTTTTCAGCATCTCTTTTGTGAGATTTTGTCGGAATAAACATTTTATAATTGTATGCAACTATGCATACACTTGTATCGAGTTTATCAAATATTCATCATGAGCGCTCTGACAAACATTTCTTTCGATTCTTCGTTTCTTTTTCGCGCAAGATATTCGAAGATATCGGCCACCCGCGCACACCTCGCACCCCCTCCCGTGGCGCTTGTTTAACCGTTTACAGTCATCGTTAATTATTATTATTCACGTCTCCACCATTCTTCTTCCCTTCCGATCGTCTCGTTCTCTCTATCTCTCTCTCTCTCTTCTTTTTCTCTCTCGTTCGCTCTCACTCTCACAAGTCTTCCTTGCAAAACATCGTCCTCGCAACATGCAAATTTGATTTCTTGAAGTAGCAGCCGCAATCAGCTTACGTTCTACTTCGCCTTTTGATAATATATGTTTATTATATTACAAGTGTGTGTACGTATAATAGATATATTCGTGTACACGTGATCGTGATTAATATACATATATACGTACGCAATAATTATGCAAATACCATTCATACGGATTCGCGGATTTTCATGAGACTCGTACATGTGTGTGTGTGTGTGTGTGTGTGAAATAAATGTACATTTGTTACGTACACTGTGTGCGGGACATCGGTGAATGGGCCGGCAGATCGCCGATGGTGGATAAAACCGATGTCCCTTCGTCTCTCATTGTTCTATACCTGGAAGGAGCGGTGAGAAAATGAAGAGTTCCTGTATATATGCATGTGTAAATATGAGTGTGAACATGTGTATGTCTCATACACGTGTGTATACGCTATCGCGTTGGTGTGCATTTCCTTTGGCCGATCATTAACGCTAAGACTTAACAACGCCGGATAAAACGCGATATAAAAAAATTGTCCGCGCCGTCGTCACCGAACTTTGAGTGCTTATTAATTTTCTTTTTTTTTGTCCGCTGATTGATAATGGCCTTTTTTTTCTTGCTTCCGGTGCTCGAAGAAAAAAAGTGCCGCGCCTCGGGCCCGACGTCGCTCTCCTCGTTTCTCTTTTTTTGCTTCTACGTGATTTCGAGCCACCGCGCCTCCCTGTGAATCGCATATCTGTGTACGTGTATGTGTGTATACATATGTATATTTTGTGCGAAATTAGTCGTAACAAGTGCCTTTTGTGGCTTTGTGGAGAACGCGTCGGTGCACATTTCGCTCTCCTTTCACGCGTAAAAAATACGAGCTTTGCGGATTCGCGATATACAGACTCGTTTATTTTTGATTTTCGATAAGCATTGTCTCGGTCGATGAAAGCCACGGGAATCGCCATAAATCCGACGATACTGCTCGGCAGAGAGAATAGCAGTCGCAGTAATAATAATTTACTAGCATAATATATCATAGTAGTTTAATAGAGATAATATTAGTTTTTTTCATTATTTTCGGCCACAATCAGAATGACCTCGTTCGACGCGGAAAGTCCGTAGGAAAAATCTCTGAAAGAGTTCCGCTTGATATTCGCACGAATGCGCATTTTGCATTGGACACAAGGACTCCCCTCTTTGCAGTATAAAAATAAGTTCTAATAGATTGCTTTAGTCTTAGTGAAAGAATTTTTTTCAATCGTACCGCACAAAATTCCGAATAGTACTTTTGAAGATCGTGATAAAATACCTATTTCGCTATTCATCGTGTCTCGTAGTCAGATCACAAGCAGACGTACCTCTCTGGTTTTTTTGCCTTTTTTTTCGACCGAAAGGCTGCCGTCGGGAACCAGGCGCGGCGTGAAATCGGCCTAATAAATTCAATCTGATACAGTTTTGTGTATGCGTAGTTGGAGTTTTAAGTACGTCCGTATTCTTGCGCGCAGAGCCGAGCGAATGAAAGAGAATAATTACGAACTACGAGCGGAGTATGACTGGCTTGAAAGAGAATTTTAAACGCAACGTGATGATTTTTTATCTCGTTTCTTTGAGCTAATAAACGAATGGCATAGAATATAATGAAATAGAATATAAAATGTGTTGTGAGATTCTGATTTTTTATCGCCCTTCTCGGCCGTTTTTTAATAAATTTCGACTAATAAAAAAATACGATACAATTTTTTTCGAATAGTAATTTCGTTAATTCCGCAAACGATAGACGAGTGAAAATATTTAGCACGAAAAGAGAAAAATCTTTCCCAGCTCTGCTCGCCAAAAAGGTCACCATCGCATTGTATAAGAGCGATATTAGCGCGACTTAAAGTCGTACATTTCGCGCAGGAACTGAAATCGATATAATTTCGGCTGAGTTCGGATTTCGGATATCGCGTAGGTTAAAAGAATGCTTCTCGTCCCTCCCGAATCATTGGGTTTCCATATTTCCATATTTTCCGACGAATAACTGCTGGAGACTGCTTTTCGCTGCGTTCGAGAAAAGCCGAAATTACACCGATTCGTGATCTCCCGCTCGTATATACGAGTATTAACGCGCTCCTGTATGTATGTATGAACCAGCGGTAAGAATAAAGAGCCGATCGTCGAGAATAAAAAAAAGGGCAGATAGACCGAATCTCGTCTCGCGAAAACGAGCGACGCGATTTATCGTGGTCGTCGCGAAGTGCAACGCGAGTCTCATCGCTGTTTTCATCCCAGTTTCTCCCAGTTTTCATCAATACCACGTATAATCCGTCTTCCTCTTCTGTCTTTTCTTTTTTTTCCTGTTTTCTTTTCCTTAATTCAATTGTTGTCGCGTTTTCTCCTCCTCCTCTCTATCCTCCCCTCGTTCCACAAGCACAAAACATCGCTTGGTCGATTAGCTTACGAGTCAACATACAAATATAATTAGAAAAATATAATTGGTAGAAGAATATAGAGATAGAGTTAGAATCAATCGTTTTTCTTATTATGTTTGTTTTCTTTTTTTTTTCATCTTTTTTTTGTCGATTATTCGTTAATATTCCTATTCCCCGTCCCCGCGCCCTCTTCTCTCCCCTCGTCACGTTAGTGCTCGCTCGGGAGTTTTACTTTCCGCGAGTGACCCTCGACACGTGTTTACTTAGAAAATCCCATGCCCTCTTCGCGAAACTAAAACTCTGCCGATTGCACAACTTCCGACCCCTCAACGCCGGGCAACGTCAAACTCTTGCGACGAAAAACATATCCAAGTGGTATTTGATAAATGTACAGATTTATCGTTCTGTCATCCAATCTCTCGTTTGCGCGCGCAAGCATCCCTCGTCAGGTGTGCACGTCTCAAAAGTGCGCGATTTCTCCTCTTCTCATTTTTCATTTTTTTTCTTTTCTTTTTTTTTCTTTTTTAAGAAACGAGGATACGCCTGTCACGTCCCTTTCAGAAGTCACGCGAGGATATACGAAGAATCGTTCAGTCTTAAAGGATGGGTAAAAGTGCGCGGGCGGTGGTGCGGCAGCTCCTAAAACGTGCGACATCCCTCGCGGCGATCTTTCTTTCTGGCCGCCTTCTTCTCTCTCTTTCTCTCGTCTGTGTCTCTCGCCCCGAGGCGACGAGACTTTTTGTACCGACCGACTTTCGCAAGTATCGCCTCGCAAATATAGCACGGCGTGGATTATTTTTGGATATCCAAAAGACTATTAGAAAGCAACAACAACGTCTCACGCGAGGTTTCTCGAAGCAAATAGTGTTTTTTCATCGGAGAAGAGTTCGATCTTCTTCGTCGATCGCGCGAGGGAGAGAAATATATACGATCGATTATTCTCGATCGGTTTTGTGATGAAATCGCGGCGCGCGGAGACACGAAAGAGGGATACTGATGTCGCGGGGAGAATATGAATGGCGTGCGAAAACGTACACGCGAAACGTGTTCCTTACACACATAACATCTTCCTTCCGAAGGTAATAGTTATACGCTAACGGCGATTTCTTTATACAGCGTGGCAATTACAATGTGGCGAATGTTGTGCGCGCATAGCATGTCGATATATACGTGTCTTTCATTTTTATACGCGTCTACGTTCATTCCCTCCCCCGCGTCCCTCCTTTCCCGTCCTCCATTCACGTGTGCGTAAAATGCGCGTCGATATATGTGCGTTGTCGCGAGTCCTCGACTTGAGAATGACGGAGAAATATACCGGGAACTCCTCCCTCCTTCTATTTCTTCCTCTCTAATCGTTATTCTTAATCTTCTCGGGAGATTTCGTTCTGCTTTTAATTAGTCCCTTTGTCCCTTCGCAGAAAGATTCTCTTCCCGTTTTTTTTTTTCGCGTAACACTAGAACGTCCAGGGAACGTTTTGCGATCGAATACTGCTCTTCCAGAACTCGCCGTACGCAATCAAATAGAAAACTAAGTCGCGACGAGTGAATAATGTAAAGGGAAAGAGCGACAACTTTGCGACTCGACATCACGTGTCACGCGTATCGACATCGCGAATGTCTATATACGCGCTAATAGAACCTGCATGTGACATTCTTTCGAAACTTGTATGCAGAGGGAAAAAAAGAGAAATTTTCTTTTCGAAATAATGAAACTTTTGCGTACAGAGTTTTCGGACAGACGGTGTTCGATCTACCTTCGCATTATTTTTATTCGACGAGGAAAATATATGCCTATGTGACTAACATTGTTGTTTTCGTAACACTTTTCGGCAGATTACAAAAATGCTATGAAAATCGTCGGCGAATCTCCGAATGTTCTAGTGTTAACGATCTCCGATTTTTCGAGGAAGATCCGCATATTAGGATCGTATCGCGAGAATGCCGCGTCTCGCAAAAACGGAAATGCACGATGCGATGCGACACGCGCGCGATATATGTAGTAGAAAAATAAATTTTCTCTCAAACGTTTAATAATGAGATAACACCGACGTTACGAAATGTTTCTTAACATGTGTCGTTACCACAGGATCGTCACTCCACCCAACTTTCCTCAATAATCATTCACGCTCTCGATTAATCATCATCATCTTTTCTCTTTCATGTGTTCATATTTAATAAAACATTCGATAAAATATTTATATATATATAGATCTACATATATAGATCTATACATTTGTGTTTTATTTTATATACACATATATATATATAAAATAAAAAAGAGAAAAAAGAGAAAAATACAAACGATTCGTATAGATATTTTCTCTGAATTCCAAACTCGTTCCTGAGATATTTGACGCGCGTTAAGAAGCATCCTGTACAAACATCGGTACAACCAACGTTTCAACGAGACAAAAATACGAGACCCTATTCTCTCCGTTGGCGCCTTTACGACGACCACCCTTGGCGAGGGACTCACGACTAGACTCACCGAACGATAGGGAGTGCGAGGGAGAAACGTACAATGTGTCCTTCCCGTACTTTGTGTGAATCCGAGGGAAAGAAGGGGGAAGGGGAGAATTTATCCTTTCTTATCCGCGCGCAAAGGGGTACACAATAATAGGTGCGTCGAAATAATCGCTACGCTACGACTCACTATTGCTAATCTACACGCGTGACCGTGGTCGACCTTGAGGTGGACCCCGCCTATAATATCCTATCGACAAGAAGAGAAAAAATCGAGTGACTACAACACACTTAAGTTCTTACGCTTAAAGCGACTCCTAAAAATGATCCGAGCGTTCACGCTCGGCTACGTGACTTACTACGAGCGCCTTACTACAAATACGAAATACGTCTACAATTCTACGCGGGTATATACGCGCGATCGTATAATATCGCACCGGAGGAAAAATAGTTATCGATTCGTTTGCGTTATTACGAGATAACGGACCGCCTTTTTTTTCTCGGCACGCCTTTTAGCGCTGAAATGTCAATCGGCTGTTTGATTCTATCTGTGCAAGAGAATGTATAGTACTTAAGTTTGATGAAATGGCTTCAAGTTAGCGAATATTTTTCTCTTCAAAATTCGGAATAAAATTTTTTCCAATTTTTATTCATTTTCATTAAATATATTTTAAGCTTACTCTTTCATTAGATATATTTTAAGCTTAAAATCAAAATTATTTCTCTCGGCGAAAGTTAAAGCTTATTCCTAAATAAAATATTTTATTTTCGTGATATATTTTTATGATTCAAAAGAATTTCTTTTCAAGTTTATATTATAGAATTTTTTATTATAGTTTTGTATTTTGTAATTTCAAGTCCTCAATTTATAGCGGTTTTTAAATTTTTCTTTTAATTTTGTATTAATGTTGAATTCTTATGCAGATGCTTTGGCAGACAAATAAATTTTAGGCGTATTCAGCGCTAAAACATGATGAAAATACAAAACATTGTATTTCCTCGAGAAACGTTTATAAATCTCGAGCGCAAGAGATGCGTTAGATTTCTTGACGAATCATGAGCTTTTGTGTAAATTAATTCTACATCCCCCAAACTAATGTTACCGCAAAGTTGTATCAGCGAAAAAATCCTCTTGGCATCGCCAAAGTGATAAAGGATTATACAATATAATATTATTATATAATACAAATATATAAAATAATTCTTTTTACTCTAAATTTTTACGAGATTTTCCATTGTCTTCTTTTTGACATCGAATGATATTCTTTTAATTACAAAACAAAATTATCTCTCTCTTATTTAATCACAATTTTAGCATATGATAAATATTTATTGTGCGTGGCAAGATTAAAACGGGAAACGGATATATGTATCAATGTCGGAAATAATTCTCGACGATTACAATATATTCGCGGAAATGGTATTTGCATCATCGCATTAATCTCTTAATTTACAAATTCTATGGATAAAAAAATATTTTGCGCGCAGAAAAATATCCTCGAAGAATGATTGGCGAATTTTACAAAGGATTGGCTTATAAATAATAAGCCGTGTTTAAATAATTATCGCTAACAGTAATAATCATTTCAACAAACAGATATATTTTCCGTTTCACCCGTGACATATTGTCTCGTCAACATATTGTTTCGTATCGGTCTCAAATAACGCGTCCTTTTATTGAACGGTGCGGTTATCGGCATATCGATAAGATATTATTGAACGTTGTCTTCATGAGTGTTGACTGTTACACGGAATAATTTGTAACAGTGTCGATGATAATTAAACTCGCGATGAGAATGGGCTTCACTTAGCGTTAAAATATTACAATAGACGAAAAAGCTATTCCTCTAAAGTTCCGACATCGATCAACAATGCGATATACTATAGTAAATAATAATCGCGTCAGAGGAAGAAGTATTTCATCTGGAGTATCTCGTGGTTTCTGTTGCATTTTTATTCTTCATATTTTTCAAATAAAATTCTCAACTCCTCACGAACCGGGATTTATGGTGTTTTGTAAAAGAGAATTTACCTTGTATTATACAATCGAGAACGTGCATTCTTTATCGTTACAATCCTTTTGATCAGTTTTCTTTGGAAACATAACGCGTTTGAATTCATCTTTAAACAATTTCGTTTACATTGACAGGTATAATGTAATCTAGTATAATCGCATAGAGTAAATTGTGTGTAAAATGTATGAAAATTATTTCACTGAGCTTTAAATAATTCACTCTCAACGTTCTCATTAGATTGGAGAGTTAGTTAGCGAACGACTATATATTGCACAGCTTCATATTACACATTAATTGCGCGATATTAACCAATTTCGAGGATTTGTGGAAATTGAAGACAACATATGCGCGCTTTATCGAACACTCGATATAAACAGACGCGGAATATACTTTGCCTCGATTACCAGTATCGATCTATTGACATTACCGTGATAAAGCTATCATAGTACGCGCCGTATCTAATATAAGTATATTAAGAACGGAGATTTTAATAGAAAAATAAAGTAGGATCATAAAGTTAATTATGTAAAGGAAAGATTTTTTTTAATAGTCAATCAAAATCAAAATTTATCGAGTAAAATACATATGTTTATCTATAAATTTTGAAAAAAGTATTTTTTAAAAAAATTAATACACGAAACATCAATATTGATCGAACAATGGATGAGTTTTGACGTTTCTTAATGATTTTTTCGTGCAAGTATCTTCATTATATGCGACTTAATATAATCTTTATGCGAAAAAAATATCAAAACAGTAATGGCATTAAACTCTCTTTGAAGACAAAATTAAATGGTATAATTATATGATTGAAATAAATCACAAGATTGCGAAATGTTCTGTCGAAAAAAATCACTTAATTGCATTGTGTGTTTCAAATTTTTGAAATATTGATATCTTGTGGTGATTTCAATAATTAATGACCCGTCTATAGCAATATACTAATTGAATTATAATTGATTATTATCGCGATGCAACTTAATTATAGATTTCTCTTTGATTTATCATCGCTTGCCTTCAAAGGCGTTGCTGCGATATATACATAAAATTAATACGTATTCATCGCGGATGTATATCGAACGAGGCTATTTTACGTGAATTTTTCAGGAAACGCAATATCCTTCGACGTTTACGAGAAATTCGAAGCGTTCGATCGCGTAATTCGCACGTGCCAATTACGGTGCCGCGATAATCAGAGAGAACCATCGTTGCGATTCGATAAGTTTGGGGCGTATAGAAACTTGCGGACGCGGTAATTCTAACGTGATTAAAAAGGGGAGAGGGGGAGGGGTGATTTGATACTTCGTTACAGTTATATTGGTGTTCAGTTACAGTTTATCGTCACTCTTCCGTATGTTCTCGCTCGCGTGCTACGCGGGGGAGGGGGCCCGGGGGATGGATTCAGTTTTAGCAAAGCCGACTATAATATTACACTCAGCACACAAGCGCTACTATATACTTAAATAGGGTGGCGGCGTTACTTGCGTAGACAATACGGGGAAATAGCACAAATAGCGGTCCTCTGTACGACATACGATATACTTAACATCGTACACACGGTCCTTGTATTTATACGAAACCCTTGTAAGTAAGAGTGTTTAGTATAGGAGGACTGGGGGATGTTAGTTGCTTCTAACGACATATAATCGCGAGGTACACCGCGTTTGATCGGGATCGATAGGGACGACATTAAGATCGATATAAGTGTAACGGCGATGGCGTATATATATATATGTATGTATATAAATATATGTATACATAGTGGTATAATAGTATAGTAAAACTGTCGTATTAATAATAATGTCGTAGCGATCGTGCCATTGATCGTAATAGTACAAATAGTACCAGTCGTACGATAACCGTTCGCATCAGAAGACTAGAATTTTGCTTTCCTCTTCATCTTCCTTAAGATGTTAATAACGCTTGCTCTAAGCCTCATAAACCTCGTTTATGCTACTCACAGAGATTGTCGCTCTCTTTTACAATATCGCTTAAAATATCCTACATTTGATTCGTGAATTATATTAAGTACACGATTTATTTTTTTTTTTATCTCAAAAATGATTTTTGCCCCTTCTTAGTCGAATTGGAATTAAAGACAATTTTTTAAAACAACTCTCGCTTGTGCAAGTTTTCCTCGATTTAATGACAACGTTAGCGAATCCAAGTGTTCTTAGAGAAAAGTCCTATGACAGAAGAAAGAGTAGCACAGCGTCGAATGTTTACAAAGTTATCGCTAAGAACGCGCCCGGAAACCGTGCAACCTCCCACTTTATCCTACACAAAAATCGAGCGAATGCGATAACACGTGAAAATTCCCCCCGCAACATGAGCAAAACGCAGTCAATCGATATAATTAAAAATTACGTACAAACACGCTATAACATATCCGATAAATTGTTAATATCGTACAGTTCGATAAATATAAATAGTCGTAGTGTCTCCTACTAATAGCTATATACGCGCGTATATATTATGCGTCATGTGCGCGTACATCGTTAATCGATATATTCTTTTTTTGGCTCCCTATATAATGCGTAATGTATAATATATAAATATGATAAATGCGCCGCGTCGCGCGCTACACCTTGACAAAATAATGCTCTAAAAAATCTTTCTCCTCTCTCCTGCCCTCCCGTCTTTCTCATTCCCTTCTCTCGTTCTCCATTTAAAGTCTTTTGCCTTTTTCCTTCAACAATTTAAATTCGATCCTGACGAGTAACATCCTTGACGAAGACCCCGTTCGTTTGAGCGAGCGAGACATCCCCTCTATGAATCTGCTTAAAGCCTATTTCCACATGCAGCCTATTTCAACAAATATCGAACAAAGATATTTAATACAGAGAATCAATAAAGCTGTGATAATCGCGACGCGTGAAAATGTATCTCAAGTTCATTCGATATTAATATCGTAGGCCAGATCCAAATCACGCCTAGTCGAGCGAGAAAATCAAAGCGAAAAATCAAGTGACTTGGTTTTTAAAAATACTTGAATTGTACGGAATTGTTGTATGATCAAATTTTATCGTGACATCTTGCGGGAAAATTTGCGCACACGTTATGGCGGAGAGAAATCGGTTGAAATCTGTCAACGATCGTATCATCGTTTGACTTGTAAAATTGTCAAATTCGTGAGGAGCAATAATTCGGATAGAGAGTAGAAATGTCATTCTCGTTTTCCTTTTTCACCCTAAAATAGAAAATGTTTACTCGTTAGATCCGGAGATATCGGTCCGCGAATTTCTTCTCGGATTCGATGGCTCGCTGTGGAAATTGTCACGAATTTACGTAAAAAAGTCGCGTAAGACTGTTTCTAAACGCGGAACGCGAAAGAGAGAGTATCACGAGCAAGCAGAGTCTCGATCTAAATTTAATAATAATTCGATGTAATAATAGTAGGATTATATCGTACATCCCGCGTACTAAAGATTAGTCTATTATTTTTATCAAATGTGCACGAGTCGAGGGAGATTACATCTCGGTATACGAGTGTCGATATTTTGTAGTCTCTTACCACGGTATAATAGTTAGAAACAAGATTGTCCATATATAAATAATTATATAATCACCGTTCGATCTATCAATGTAAAGCGCTTTTACGATCAAAAACATAATCACACGTGTTGTTCGAGGCTATATTCGGTAACAATAAGCACATCCATCCTCGCGTGAACTAGCGAAACTGCGTGTCTCGTTCTATAATCCTTGCGCGCGCGTTTTGCGTTTTCTACAACAATTCAACCATCCTGGTCTCTCTACATTATTACAAGTTAAAAGTATCCTAATTCTAACGAATCTACGTACGATTATATCGAAATGGAATTAGTCGATAAAGTATTGTGCTCCCCGACAACGTAAAAATGATTGTAAACTTTGTTCGTTCAACTTTCAATCAAAACACCTAACAATCAGACTTGTTGATTGAATTCCGTCCCGCATCTTGTCCGATCACGGTTGAAAAGTTGGATCGACACAAATTTTCGAAACGAACATTCGATGCTTTCGCGATCGTAAAAACTTTTAAACCTTTCGAGATCACAGAGAGATATTGTGTAAAAATATATGTGAAAAAATTGCGATTGAATTTCATACAAAATTTTCACGAAAAAATATATATTGCGAGGGCATTTTTTACAAAAAAATAAATTTCAACACATTTCAAAAGATCGATATGTCGCAAATTTTTCATTTTTTTTCTCCATTTAACTCATCATTAAACAACATCGATGTTCAATGAAAGAGGGAATAACTTTATACTTATCAATGAAAGATATGCTAGCGTTAATTTTAAGTAGAAAAGTGCCTCGAAAGGATTAAATCGTGTATAAAAATTCGCACCTGTTTGTGAAAGACTAATTGTTTTGCTCCCACGCGCCCTTTCTACTCATCTCTCGCTTCTGCTTGTTTTTTTTATCCGTCGATCAGTTTGGAAGGAATGTTTATTTTTTCATATTAGGAGTTATATTAATATGCGTGATAGGTATCTTATCAGACGTCGTTCTTCTCTCTCGGCAGTCGCTATATTTTATCTTATGTCAGTTTTCGCCTTGCAAAAATAAAATTTCCAAAGAATAACTCTGAGAGATCAACGATCGTCGGCATTTGTCAGCTGAGCGCGATTAACGATCGTTCACCGATCAAATCAGCGAGGATTCGACACTTGGAGAAGTCGGCGCGCGCTTTTATTCCTTCTTTCCATTTTTTTTTTAATTCAAAGTGTAAAAATTGTAACGGTACTTTCAAAACAAACTTCGATCCGAGAAAGAATCGGGCGTCTCGTCCAAAACCTGTTCGAGTTTCCCTATTCCTCTCTTTCTCTCTCTTTTTTGGTCTCTCTCTCTCTTTTGGTTTGGGGTGAATCGCGGATTCTGAACTGCGAGCTTCGCTTTTCACGCGATCAATGTGGTTCCCTTTTCGCATATTTCTTTTCCTCCGGCGTCGAAATTGAACGGTGTACCGAGAAGAAGTGCGGAAGCGGTGGACGAATCGGCCGATATAACCGGATGCGCGAGTATTAAGAGTACATACGCGCGTTTTAGGATGCTAGAAAAAAGATTCTCGCGGGATAAAAGGTTCCACTGGTGGTTCGCAAAGGTTACGTTTCACCCTTGGCTTTGATGTTCCCTAGAGTAATTGACATGTGAAGATATACTTATAGTTTATGCCTCTCTTCCACTGTAAACGGCCTGACTCGATTCCCTTTATCCTTCTCTCTCTCTCATCCATTACAGTTTTCTCAACGCGCTTCGCGCTCAGCGATGGAAATTCATCTTGGAAAGCAATGTTTACGAATCATTTTATAAAATGACATTTTGCACTTTTTACGTGAGATTTTCAAAATTCCCGATCTCTTAAAATCTCGAAAAACTATTCTTAAAGTGTCTGAGAAATATATGTATATTGCACGTTTCTTTCGAGCTTTTCGTATTGAAAAATACAGATTATTTTCATAAAAGCTGAAGTGAAAGAAAGAGGAAATTGGAAGCAATATTCTTTCTAGACAATACGACTTCCATCGCCGAATGCTGTTTCTCTCGATTCGCCTTGTCGACTGACTCGCGTGCAGAGGAGAGTAGATAGAGCGAAGGTGATTAATTTTAAATAAATTAGAAAAATTCTTTGTTCTCGCTTTAACAAACGCGATTCGAGAGCCCTTCTCTTCTATCAACTCTCCCTTAATTTATCGCGGAAATAAATTCCGCATGGAAGCAGAGACAACAGCGCGATCGCGCGTTAAAGAAACTCGTCAATTTGCGTCTCCGAATGTTTCGTCCTTTCGATCGATACGTACATCGTGTGCGCTGTCTCTTAATTATTGTACTACCAGAATATTCGAGAGAGATGACTCGAGAGTGGAAGCTGATCCAATTAGAGAAAAGTTTATCGACTTTTTTTTTTTTAATATTATCATAGCTAAGAGATCGCGAGATACGAAGAGAAATTCTCATTCATAAATTCGTGTGTTATAGATAAGATATTTTGATTTAAAAAGTATATATATGTATATATCGCGCGATATCGTGTGCTATATCCACCTGATTCTCTGAGAGTACAAGGATTAAGCGCTCGACACGCGCCAAGCGTCGCGGATCTGTTATGCAAATTATTAAGCTGCTATTGTCGCGTTTTATCGCGCTGAGCCTTTTTTTTTTTTTTATTCGCATCCTCTCTTGTTGCTCGCCGGAAGTGTTACGTGCTATCGATTACCGTAATCCGGGAGTGTTGCGAGAGAAAATCAAAGCGCACGCAGCTGTCTCTGGACGAGCCGCTGTAGACATTACGTAGGAATGTTATTCGATAGTAATCGCAGACATTCAACTGTATTGATAACGAGCGATAATCGTAACGTGCTATCGTCTAACCAAAAGTATGCGAGAAACATTTAGCTCTCCCTCTCCTTCTTTCTCCTTCCCTTTTCCTTTTAAATCTCAGCTTACTTTCCCCCCGCGCGTCGTTCGCGTACCTTTATCTCCATCATATTCTCCTCGTCGCTTTGTCGTGTTATCAACGCGAGTGGTATCACCGTGACGTCATCGGTTCGCACACGGCTCTCTAAATAGTTGTTAATTAATAACCTACAAGTATAGTACTGTTCCCAGTTTTTATTTATTCATCGCGCCTCCCTCTTAAACTCACGCACACACAATTTTTTTTTATGTGTTCTTTGTTAATTTCAAAATTTAAAAAAATACATATATACTCTCAACCGGACACGCGCGTCGCGACGGGCGCGGTCTAACTATTTTTTACTTTTTTCTTTATTCTTCTTTTTTTTTGGTTCAACTTGTCAAATAACGCTTATCTCGCTCTCTGCGCTCTCTCTCTCTCTCTCTCCCTGCCTCTCCCTTCCTCTCTTACTCATATTAACTCCCTTAATAAAATCCTACCACAATCTATGTAATAATAATTTATATGCATGTATATTTATAATGTAATGTATTATATATGCATATATTATGTGTCTGTATTATATGCTCGATTAGCGAATATAGATATGAATAGGATTTATGTGGAATATAATGACGTGTACGTTAGATTAGATAATAATTTATCGATGATAATGACAATAATAATAATAGTAATAATAATAATAATAATAGTCATAATAGTAAAACTAATAATATTAGCAATAATATAGTAATATGTATGGTAAAATATAGATGTAATAATAAATAAATAAATATAATAATAATTGCAATAATAAAATCACATCGCGGGGATCAATGATTGACGACTAGAGTTGTACCGCGATGCTTTTTTTTTGCGCAAAGATAATGATAAAAATTGACGATTACAAATAAATGCGATAAATTTGACAAATCACAAAAAAAAAATCAATCGAGACGAAAGACAATAATAAACGGCGTATATATGCTGTAATGATCCGATAATATATAAATAGCACACGATTTCTCGCGCTTTTGGCAACAGAGTCTCTCGATAGCGGGGATAATATTAATCGTAATTGTCGTATGTCAATAATAATTAATGATAATAATGATGTGCGACTGACATCACGACGACGCACAAAATAGCAAGAACCTTATCAAATCCCCTTCCTCTAATAATAATGATAATAATAGGGCAATAATAATAGAGTAATAATATAATAATAATAATAATAATAATAATAATAATATTAATATTAATAGTAATAATAGTGTTAATAATAGTAATTATCCCTGTGCTTCGCGCACGTGCCCTCCCGCGTGTACGTGTGTCATGCGCGTGTCGTATGTATATTTATACGTATGTGTGTACGTGTGTCCTCTTATCGTCTAATAGTGTTAATTATTACATACGCTGAGTGTTTAACTTGTTTTACACGCGATGCGAAGTAGCAAAGATATCGAGAGGCCATGACTAGACATTCAATCGTATAAGTTTCTTGCCATACGACTTATACAATATTAATAACAAGATGGCGGGCGGCACCGGAAAATTTGCCGACGAATAAAACACTCGACTTATAATTATGTATTAATCATACACGTAATGTACACATAGGTTCTCCTCTCCTTCTCTCTCTCTCTCTCTCTCTGTTTCTTTCCACTCTTCCCTCTTTCCCTCTCACCAAAATACACTACTCCCCATCTTACTTTCAGTATTAACTTCCTTAAACAATTAAAGGAAATGCTCGGCGCCCCCTTCTCCCTCCTTCTCTCGCTCGAAAATTAAAAATAGGGTGAACGATTACGATACAGACATCCTGGAATACTGGAGGCTTCTTATCTATACACCACATAGCAAAATCTTATTCTCTTGTTTATGCATGTACATTCTTTCTCTCCTTTCTCCCTCCTTCTCTTTCTTGTTTGTTCGCTAGAGTTAAATCTTAAAAACGCACGAGATCTCTAAGCCTAGAAAAACGTATCTTAAATTACAACACATACCGTATACCACGTGCTGTGGCCAATCAACGGCCTTCAGCGAGACAATTGATTTACAATTCGATCTTGTATTCTCATTCTTTGCTTGTATTCTCATTCGATTGCTCCTTTCTCTTTTTCCGTGTTTCTTCATTCGTAAGAAAAAAGCGACGGTTCATCAGGAAAAGGAAATTGTGTGCTCGTCCACGCTCTTCTTCCGATAATTTCCCCCCTTAATGGAATGTATGTTAATCGCAAACTGGTCCACGCGAAATGTGTTATATAACACCTTTACGATTACGATTAGTTTTCGATTATATCCTTATCGAAAAGATGTTAAAATATGTTGAAATTATCAAATATCTTTTTTTTTTCTTTGGTCAAAAGCGGAGTTTGCTCGATCGATTTTATGTACACCGATATTTTTTTACCGGACATGCAACTCTAGAAATATCATAAAGCTTGATTATGAAAGATTTGATTTGGAATGAAACTGTTGGTTCATGTAATTTTTAATTTTAGAGAAAAAGCGAAAATAATGGCGAATCGGAAAAATCGACGGCGATTCTTCGACAAAGAGGGGAAAAACGCGAAGGAACATGTTCTCTAGTGGAAATCGGCAGGCCGATCGCATCGTTTCGTCTTCAACACACGGACGATTCATTTAAAAACTTTTCCCCGAGGTAAGTAAGAAGCAAGGGCGGTTCAACGATCAACGATAACTGGCCATTCAACATCGAGTAACGTCTTAAGATCTACTTAAATTCTGGGGTGGAACGACGCGACCGGTGCCTGAAATAATTTGCTCGAAATCGATCGGGCTGCGAGAATAAAAAAAACCTTTCATCATCTTTGTACTTTGAATATGCTCTCTTCTTTTCTTCCCTTCGAATCTTCCCCCTCTTCGTATAATACCTGTCATTTTTCACGCACGCATGTTTCGCTTCCGAACCATTTTTCCAAAGACTCTTTTCAGTGACTTTCCTTTATCGAGAAATGTGGGAATCTACATTAATATATGTCTACCATATTTTTTTATCAAAGATAAAGATACTTTCGTCTCGATTCTTGTCGTCCATTCGTCCTTTCCAGAGTTGCATGTTTGAGCAACAAAATCACATCGTGATAGCATCTCGAGCTAAATTTATCGATAATATTAACGATAATATTAATCTTGTATCCCTACAGTTCCTCGATCGATACTAATCTTGGAGAACTCCAAAGTCGTTAATAATTTGTCTCCGTTCATGGACCATCACTCCTTGCCATCCGAACCGTCGATTGGCGCACCTCGCGCGCGGATACGTATACACCACGTTTAATCATGCTAGTGATATATGCGTACGATAATTAATTCGCGTATATCGCTTACTGACTAAGGAAATCGCGATCGCGCGCGTCGCCGATCTCTGCCGAACTCCGGTTAGCGCGCCGATTCGGCTCTACCTCTTCGCTAAATTATATAATCCAATAATGTAACCCGGGAAAAGACGAGAAGAACGCGTGATATCGCAACCGGAGCCGAGCCGACGTCGCGACGCGCCGATCTTTCGCGTTTTCGTTTACAGCGTCGTATAATATCCATCATGTGGTGTCAGAGAGACTGCAGCTCGGCAGCAAGTACAATGTGTATATAACTAGGCATGCAACAATACTTGGAGTGGTATTTTTCACGAGTTAAAAATAGCGATTAACCATTCGATCTCCCTCCCTTTCTCTCCCCCAATATCTTTCTCTCTCTCTCACACTCTCATCGTTTCACTTTCACAGTTGCTCTTTTTGGTTTTACTCATTAAGTAACATTACTTGGGCCCGGGAAGAATGTAATTTTTCTTCTTTTTTTTTTCTCTCTCTCTCTTTCTCGCAAAAGTTACACAGAGTCGCCGCGCGCCGCTAATGTCTTTTGTGTCTCGCATGTATGTGGCGTTGTGTGCGTGGATAAAAAAAAATGTCCCCTCTTTTCTCGAGATGCACGTATACCTTTTGCATGATTAGGCTCGATCTCCTCTCCGACTCTCCTGCTCTCCCATATGAAGGGTATCCTCTGATCCTCGACCGAGACTCGGTAACGAATGCAGCTGCGATTTTATTCCGCCATAAAAGTTGCCAAGAGAGTCGAGCGAGATTTAGAGGATAACATCAAAACTTCGAGTTTTTCTTTTCGATTTTTAAAGTTGTTTCGTCGGCGGCGCTCGGCGCGATCGGCATACAATTAACGCGCGCTGCGAACGTACAAAAATATATATGTGACATTTATAATCCGCTATAGGTTTCTAAAAACTCGTCTCTTTTTTTTCTCTCTCTCGTTATTATTAATTCACCGGCGATCGACGTCGCCGAGCGTCGCTTGTTAGGGAGCCCGCGATCACTCGCGAAGACTTCCGGTTTGGATTTCCGTGGAGCTCGTTTCGTTCCTCTCTTCCGTTTCTCTGTCTTACCGAACGTCCGTCGCGTGAAAAGAAAATTACATCGGGAAAAGTAAGACCAACGTTCACGAAATGACGGAGGCACGCAACTGGTGTTTCAAATATTAGGAGAGAAAAATAAGCAAAATTCAACGAGTCAGGAATAAAAGCAATTCGATTTGGTCATCCATCGGCTTAATCGTATCCGATTGATAAAACGATTATTGTACCTGATATCTTCTTTGAGATTATTTCTATTCATTTATAATTCAATTTATTATTTTGAGTTCTTTTTTGTATTTATTACGTATGCAAACTTCTATCTTTATTAAAGCAAACAATTTTCCAATTCAAATATCAATATAATATTTAATTGAATACTTTCTGCTTTCGTAGAAATTAAATCGGAGAGATACTGGAAATCACTATAAAATACGAACAATTTAACTGTACGTAGTAATAAGTTAATATATTTAACAATTATGTCATCAAATAATTATATAAAAAAATAAAATTTTAATAAAGGCAAAAAGTATAAAAATTTAGTTATTTTCTTATGGCGTTTCTCCTTGCACGGAATGATTTTAAATAGCTACGAGAAACAATTGCGCTACGCAATGAAGATATCGCGTGTGTCGATGGACAACAAACTAGCTACGTTAAAATATCTATAGATTATAATGCATCGTCTATAATCAAACAGAAACATATTGCTATGTAACGTCACACACATTATAGTGGAATGTAACTGATCACCATCGGCGAGAAAGCTTCGTCGGGGAAACATCGTAGGTGGAGATATCGATTATTATCGGATGAGAAGATATCGATGGATCAGATCGGGAAATGTCAGTTGATACGGCATTACATGATGATACGATTCTGAAAAATGGAAAAGTCATCATCCGAGAATTATTGGATTAATGAATAAGTAATCAATTTAAAAAAAAAAAGTCATGCCGTCAGATCGAAAAAAAACATTTAATCTACATGTAAAACTGCAAATTTCTGTAAAGCTGCAAATTTCCATATCAATAATTGGATCACTGTCTCCCGCTTCGACAGTGGACTTTTCTTAAGAGTTGGATTTCTGTGATTCGATGTGCTTCAAAATGGACTTTCCTCAAAAGAGGTGATATTGATTTTCCGCAAGGGGGGGGGGGGGCCGTCGACGTTGTCGGAAACAGCAGGCGTAGAGAAGAGACGTAGAGAATGAAGAAAAAAAAAGTAAGACCAATGCTCGTGCGTAATGTGAACTGAAAATATTATTAAAAAGCATGTACAACAAAAAATAACTAAAAAACAAACAAAAATACGATTTACAATTAAATTAAGAACAATCGAGATGTATCTCCTAAAAATAATAATAATACAATATTATAATAATATTAATAATAATAACATAACAAACCAGTACAAAAAAAAAGGAAAGAAGAGAGGCTGACAGTTTGAGAAAATGACAATATGTCGAAACGGTACTCGTTCTCATCTTCGCGCGCGTCTCTCATCCCTTGATAACGCGAGCGCGCAAATTTATAAAACACACACGTAGGCACGTATAACATATATACATCATACATACATACACACTCACATATATACACGCACGCATGTACGTACATCTCTCGATTCTTATTTAGGTGTAATGCGTAGGAATGGAATTTAATCTCTCTTGTCTTGTGCGCGCGCCTCACGCAGTCGGATTATTATTGAATGCGACAAACTATTGGTAGTGATGGCTAGCTGGCAAGGTGGCGCATCGTTTCTCTCCTCGTTTTATTCGCGTTTTATATAATAACGTAATAACGATACAATAACTGAATTAATAAGAATAATATTATAATAATGTAATCATAATATAATAATAACTAAATATACATTCAGATAATAATAATACAGTAACTAATTAATAATAAGTATAATGATAATGAGACAGTAATGTAACTATGCATCAACACATGCTTATGCGATGTAAATATTAATGGACAGATGTCTTTGTGATGCTCGGTGCAAGCTTTCCTTTTCCCCTCTCGCACCGCGAAATATTATTTTCTCCAATCTCTTACTCAAAAGAAAGATACCCGAATGTCCCGCTTCCATGCCGTCCTCTCTTGGTGTTCCGTCTTTGTCAAGTTATTTAAAAAAAAAAAAAGAAAAACATGAAAAAGAAACGCGGAAACGCGCAATTGACACAGCTTGACGAATCAAAGAATTGAAAAGAGAGCTTGACGGTAGCTTTGCTCGAGACGGCGCGAAAATGGGGCCGATCGAAAAATTAAGACAGAGATATATCGAAACAAATCGTTATGTAAAAAAAAGAAAATCGAGAATAATCAAAATAATTTTCGATGACTCCTGCTCTCTTCGGTTCTGTTCTTTTCTTTTCTTTTTCCCCTTTCTCTGTTTCTATCGTTCTTGTTTGTCCTTAGAGCTTGATCCTCGTGCTAAATCGCGCGAGGACAATCGGAAAATGTCCAGAATTTGCGATCAAGAATAATATAACATCGATTTTTTCAAATGAAACGAACGTAAGAAACTAATCATCAATATCATCTTTATCGTTCGTGATTCAACGGAAGAAAATCGATAAAAATATTCACGGAATGTTCACGGAATTTATCTGGAGGGCAAACAAGAACGAAGATCTGCGACGATCACCTGGTTCGGTAGTCTTTTATTCAATCGCAATTCGCATCGAAATTGAAGAATCTCTTTCTCTATTTCAATACATCTACCTTGGTGTACCTGTATCTGTCAATTATAAATTTGTTAATCGCATGATGCAAAATGTTTATCGTAACTCGCGTCTCTAGATTTCACAATTCGTGCAAACATCATTTTAATGAGATTTATACAAACGTTAATGTAAACGTCGAAGAAGCTTGCACATACATTTGTTCTTCATTATATATATCATCATATGTTCTTTTTTTTTCTTTTTCTTCTTTTTTCTCAAAAAGCTATATTTTTATAAAAACATTGACAATTTATTTTGTTATTTTTATAACAGGTACAAAACACTTGGATCACAATTTATGTCTCTTTGATCGAGCATTATAAATGCTTAGCTGATTGAAAATTTTCGAATCTTCAGATCAAAATCTTTAATCGAAGCCAACAAAAATCTTCAATTTAATCTCACAAATATTTACCTTATTTATTCAAATCTCGACTACCAAATCAAGTAATCACGAAACGGCAATAATCATGGATTATCCCAAGATTTTCGATTACGATCAATCTTCGAAAAATTGAATTCAAAGACGAAGAAGCGTTTGCGCATACTTTAATTATTGTTCCTTTAATCAAATCGGATAGTCAACTGATAAACAAATCATTTATTTAATATTTTTTTATTTTTATTTCTGTTTATTAATTAAAAATCTGTTATTTTAAGTAGAAACAATACCCGAAACTTGATCGAAAGCTAAAATGCTGCACAATCGAGTTATGGGAGATCAATCTTTAAAAAAAGTTTGATTAAATTAATCACTCATTACATAAAAAAAATCTATCGTATCTTCCGATTGATATAACTTTTTCCATGAATGATGATTAAGCGCGTGAGGTCCGAAAGGTTTGGATCGACTTGAGAGGACTTTCCGAAACTTTCGGAATTGCGCCGAATGTTTACGTAAACGACGATAATTCAGTAATCGAAGATCTATAATCCATGAGGCCTCGTAGTCGAGTAATAGGGTTAAAATTAGACTTTATGTGCCAGCTAGCCTTTTTCCCTTCACAGTATCAGGGGAAGGGAGCGTTCAATAACGTATCGATTGAAAGTGTCACATCGAAAGTCGCAACACACAAGCATTATTAATAGTAATAATATAATAATAAAAAAAATACAATAATATTAATAAAAATATAATATAATAATAGAGCAAACGTGTACGTGCGTGGAGTCGCGCGGCGGAGAATTATGGGAATTCCCGCGTGTGTGTATGATTTACTTAATTTTTTGTTTTATCTCTATCCAACAAAATATATTAATACTATAAGTTTCAGAATAAACGATGATACCGACGCGAACCTAAAACGGCTGCGCGGTAGTCGGGTCGGGAAAAGGGAATCGGAGGGTGTCAGTTTTAATCTCATTGGCGTTTTTCTTTTTAATCGAAATCCAAGAACGTAAAGCAGCAACGATAATCAAGCGAAAATCAGAGAAGAACAGACGTGTGTTTCACAATAGCTGTGATAACTTATCGAGAGAGTGAAAAAAAGGAAAGTCTTACACGCTTACTAAAACAACTAATAGCTACTATACGCGCTACTATACTACTAGAGTAATAATAATAATAATGATAATAATAATAAAAAAATAATAATAAAATAAAATCAAATAAAAAAAGAAAAGAAGAGAAAGGAGGAGATTTCGCCCAAGGATGGGGAGTTGGAGAAAGCAAGTGATTCGCCTTTTGCTTTCGTTCGTTGACAAGGATAATTCTATAAACGATAAACATGCGGTGATTGCGTCATTTTTTTTGCTACGAGAGTCGAGAATAAATTTCGACGAACTAACGTCGTCGACTGTACGTAGCGGATACGCTCAAAATGCCATTCCAAAGTGTGCATTCTACTTCTTTTCTTAAAACATCCCTTGTAATAATACTACGCCATTCTAGTTTCTACGAGTACCAACGATTTCTACGTGTCTCTCCGTGAATATTAAACAATCTTTATTCTCCGTCAATTATCTGCGCCGTCGATATCTGAGCGAGTTACTTAGCAAGCAACAGGACCTGTACCTCGTACTTTGCCAAGGTGAATTATTTATGTATCTTTTACACTTATAACAATTTAAACACATAACGTTGCTTTACCGATAAAAGTGAGCGGTTGCTAAATTTATCAACGCGAATTTTAGTGATAAAACTAACTAGAAAAACTGTTCGATCAAATATTTAATATAGATCGGCTCAAACTCGACGTCGCGATAAAGTAACAGAAACGAAGAGATGCACGAAAGAGAGATAAATATAGAAATTAACTAAATAAAAAAAAAACTAATCGATAACAGTAAATTGAATTGGAAAAGTGAACGTGCGCGATGACCGTTTGACGACATCGTCGTTGTCGCTGTCATAATTGAATACGAAATGCACCTCAGGATGAATTTCCGTAGGAATTGTCGACAATCATTATATAAAAAAAGGGGGAAAAAATTCAGATGCGAAAACAATCGTGAAGGGGGAATTCAAATGGCGGGGATACCGTTCGATCTATCGATTCATAAACGTATAAACGTCCTGTTTATTGGGAATCTACCAGTCTCGCGACGATTCAATCATGGTCTCGGATGATCAACAAAGTTTTATTATTAAACACGCATCTGTGCACGATTCAACGATCCTGTCACCCAAATCTACGACGCTATACTGAAATGTTATATTGAAATTTCATCTTCCTAAATAATTTCTCAAACTATTTGGCGCAATCGTATCAATGTCGCATGGATCAATTGGATGTTTTACCTCAGTAAGATCAGCCAATTATCCATTCATATAGCGCGCGAACAATTTGGGAAACCGATTCGTCTAAAGATCGCTGCTCGAGACGTATGTGTATGTTAATAACTCGGAGCCTAAGTCTAAGATCATGCAAGCCGTTCAACAGAGGATCCAGTTTCGTTCGTCTCGTCGTATAACCAGAGAAGCGAAACTATTAAGATCCGCGCAAACGGTTGCAATTGCATCTTACGAACCTTAGTGGATCTCTCGGGAGAATACGATGAAACAATAATAGTATCTCGCGCGACAACAACACGTTCCTCGCGAGCTTTTGCACGGGGACGCTTCGAACCGCGGTGACCGGAAGCGACACACTGGTCGACCACCACGTCGGAGAGAGCAACGAAAACGTGTAAAATGCGTTTCTCGGTGTATGATTATCAGACGAGGTCTCAGAGAGAAGATCGTGGTTAGTGCGGGATAGCGGAAGGGGTAGGAGGGAATGTTGGTAACGGGTGCGAAGGGAGGAGGGAGGAGGACGGGGGCAGAGTGGAAGGCGAGGGGGGGAAGTGACTAGCGGCGGCGAGCTCTACAACTAAACAACAACAACAGTATTTTCAGTATTATAACAACATTAACAAGTAAGTTATCGCGCACGCGCACGCGTATATACGGCGCGTACGCGCGAAGAAAGGAGCGCGCGCGAATTTGTCGGGGCAGCAAGGTTGATTACGTTCTCTCTCTTTCTCTCTCTTGTTGCGGATCCTCGACATTCGACGAGTCGCGAGGGTTAGAGACGCGTAGAGCGTCGCGCGTCGCGCGTCCTCGCCTCCTTTTCGTCGGCGCGAAACGGACCGCCGTTCGCGAAGACGCGGAGGGAGAGTATCAGGGGGAACGCGCGGGCGCTATGCCTTCTCGCATACCGTCGGTCGATGATGTCCGATGATGTCGTACGGCGGAGTCCACAGGAGGAACGCTTCGGGAACTCCATTCTTGCCGCGTGAACGACACTCGCTCGAGGGAGTCGATCCCTCGCGTATACGGAGCGTGTGGTGCGCCCCTTCTCTAATGGTCGGCGGTTCGTGAAACGTCTCGTAGATGGGGGCGGGCGAAGAAGGTGATGGCAACAGTGGTGAATTGAGCGCGCGAGCGTGGGTGGTAGAATGATGGATGTAGAAGAAGACAGGCGAGCGTAGGTGAAAGGAAAGATCGAGATCGCGGTGATCCCGCGCGGCCGTCCAATCATGTGGAACGGCAACGATGATAACGAGGATGATGATGACGATACGATGACAAACATTGACACTGGCGCACGACGATCATCGTCGTCGTCGTGACGCGTCGCTGCTCTACATGCCGATCGGCGGTACCTGCACATAACGGTATATGTACAGGCGATAGTCCTTGCTGGCGAGTACCACCGAGCCGTCGTCCATTAACGCTACATCGAAACACTGCGCGTGCTTGACTTTGCTCTCGAGGGCCGAGACCAGTTGGCCGTCTTGCGTGAAGATGGTCAGATTGAAGTTGTTATGATTGTCCGCTATCAGAATCTCGCCGTGAGTGTTGATGCCCACGCCGATAGGGTAGTTGGTGATGCCTTCGCCGCCAATCTGTCGTAGGTAAGCACCCTCGTAATTGAAAACCTTGACGCAGTGGGCGCGATTGTCGCTGATGAAGATCTCCTGTTTGTCGTTCACTACCACGCCATTCGGGAATTCAAGATGCTTCGAGCAGCCAAACTTTTGCAGGACGTTGCCGGTCTGATCAAAAATGATGACGCGCATTACCTTGCACTCCACTACGACGATACGTCCCTTCGAGTCAACGGTGACGCCGCGTGGATGTTGGAGGATGTTGGCGCCAAATTTGCGCACGAACTGACCGTACTGATTGTAGATTTGTATCTGATGGGTCGGCGAACGTTCCGTGACGATGATGTCGCCGGACGTTTTTACGACGGCGACCCGATTCGGATAGAGCAGTTGGCCGTCGCGTTTACCGCACTCGCCAAATTGAAACTTGAACCTGCCCTCCTTGTCAAAGATCTGGATGCGGTGATTGTTCGTGTCGGCGACAATAATATCGTTTTGCGCGTTCACCGCAACACCCGACGGTTCCGTAAACTGACCCTCCATTACGCCAAATTCGCCGAACTTGCAGTGATAGATCATCTTCTGCCGCTTGATCTGCGACTTGGGCGGGAATATTGCGGTAGCGGACATCAACTTCGATGTCAGGTCGAGGACGGAATCGCCGGGCGCGGTATTCGCTGCCACGGCTACCGCCGATGGCATTGCAAAGTGATCGTTCGTCGTTACGACGGGATAAGCGTCGCTACCGCCGTTGCTCCATTTCTCGTATGGATTGGCGTTCATGCCGTTCAGATTAACATCGCTGATCGTCGTGGAGAACGGGCCCAGACTGTTGGCCGAGCTGAAGCGTTTGGAAATCACGGTGCTGATGGTGTCGATGGAGGAGGGTGACGACGACGAGCCGCAGTTCATGCTGGAGGAGATCAGGCCGTTACTGTAAGTACGATCTAGGAGAAGACCGCCTAAAGAACCCGCTCCGTTTCCTGGTCCGTTGCTGATGTTGCTGCCGCTGCTACCGATGCCGTTGCTCGACAAGGCGGTAGGTCGTGCGATCGGTGGCTGTTTGCCGATCGAGCCGGCGCTGTTCTCGCTGCTACTGTTACTCCGCACGTAACCGAAAGTGTTTCTCACGCCTACTTGTATCGCCTGGTAATTGCTGACGAACTCGAGATCCGCGGTCTGATTAGCTATGTCCGTGTTCGGCGTGTAATTGAGCAGCGTCTGGAGCTTGGACTCGAAGACCTTCTTGACTATGAGGAAATCAGTAATGGTGGTAACCTTGGTGACGCGCTCGACGAAGTCGCAGGCTTGCATAATCTTGTCCGCCATCTCGTTGGCGCGTTGCCCGAGCACGTTGAGAGAGATCTGCTTCGCCGAGAACACCGAGTCGAGCTCCTTCAACAGCTCCTGCTTCCGCTCGTCCAGCATCGATCGATAAAACTGAAACGTATCGTTGATCTCGTTCTGCGCCTTGTGATACTGCACCTGTAATATCGTCGCGCTGTGATCCGCCGCTTTGACAGCCGCACGGGCGTCCGCCGCCTTCGCGCGGCACTCCTGGACGGTCCGCGCCAACGCCTCGATCTGCTGCGCGCCCACGTCCGAGATGTGAGCGCAGTCGTGCAGCGGCGCCGCGTGCTCCGTCAACGTGCACTCCTTGCATATCGGCACGTTGCAGCTTCGGCAGAAATACTTGATTATCTCCTGCTTGTGTCGCGTGCAAAAGTGTACCTTCTCGCTGTTGTTGCCGTTACCGCTGCCGCCGTTGATCACTAAGCTGTTCCCGCCGCCCCCGCCGCCGCTACTGCCGTTGCAGGTGCTCTTGGGCAATTCCGTTGTCGCGGTAATCGTGCCGCCGCCTCCGCCACCTCCACCGCCGCCACCGCCGCCGCTGCCGTTGCCGCCGCCGCCGACGGTCTCCAACTTGGAGTCGGCCAGGTTCAGCACTCGGTGGCCCTCGAAGCAGAGCATAAACTGATGCGCCATCACGCAATTCGGACAGAGAAACTGGTCGCAGTTGTAGCAACGCGCTACAGCGTCGGCCGCAGTGGACTTGCAGCCGGTGCAGCGAGTGCGACCGGTGCCGCCGGTGCTACCCAGCCGGCAGCGTGGGCACGGATCCTCGCCCGACTTCGGCGCGTCCAGGCACAAATCGCAGCTGTCGACGTCGCAGATCGCCGAGTCGCTAGCAGGCGGCGAGCTGCCGCTCACTGTTACCGGGGACAGCGAGACCGGGGACCCGAGGGAATTCGCGCGCGATTCCAGCGAGGGTGTCGGCGAGGCCATCTTCAGTCAACCGGCATCCCTGCAAGCAGAAGGGCGAATTAGTTTACAGCGCTCACACATTCGTGGATTCTGTAGAACGCGCGTTGTTCTTTAGACTTTATCGATTCAACGAAACTGATCTACTGCTGGATTTTTTTAAATGTTATTTGTAAAAGATGTTAGCGATCATTAATATGATCTCGTTTTTTATTCTTCATTAATTGGTGATTAACTTTTTATTGAAAGGTCGTTAATTATTGATGCGGACTTTCAGTTGATATACAAGCCTCTCAAAAACTAAGCCGATTAACTCTATTTTCTGCAAATTTCTTGATTTTAATATCAAAATGATAGATGATTAGAGTATATTAGTAGGTAATAAAATTAAAAAATTCACAAAAAGTAGAGCTGATCGATAAGATGAAGTTTTAATAGCAGGTTAAAAATATTTTTATCTCCCATCGCCCAGGAAGAATATCGCGTCGCGGCAATGATATCTATAATGGTATCCACTATAATATCATAATAATACCATAATAACGTTGTAATAATCTTTAACTATCGCTCGTGGCTGTTTCTCGAATGAGAGTCGCCGAGTCGTTGGCGCGTAATCGTTATTACGGCGTTTCCTATCTCAAAGTTCTCTTTTATCGCGATTCCCACGCGTCTGCTCCCTCCCCCTTTTCTCGCTTTGCAACCCCGATGCGGTAGCAGTTACTCGCGCGGTTCGCGACAAGCAGAGGACTCGTCCCTCTAATTAAATCGCTCGAGCCGGACGGCCATGTTTCACCTGGCAGCGAGAAGAGGAGCGAGATCGGAGTCTAAGGGGGCCGGAGGGGAAAGGGAACGATGCGCGGCGGCCGCGAAGGAAAAGGAAGAACGAGGGAGGACTGGTATAGACCGCGAGTCCAAGGTCACGAATGCGAAGGTTATCGTACTTCTCTCCCACCAAACGCAGAGCGAATTTATCGGGTACCGTGCGACGACGCGCTCGCTTTTCCACGCTCGGCAGAAGCAGGGGGGAGGCGAAGCAGGAGAGGAGGATAAAACACCGAGGAGGAAGAAAAGAGAATGTCGGAGAGAAAAAGTGAGAGAGAGGGAGGAAGAGATGTAAAGCATTTTTCAGCGATCTCGATGTGCGAAATCCATTTAAATGAAAATATCTTGTTTCTCAGAAGCTTCGAGTAGCAAGCTATGCTCGTCACTGACAAAAATAAAACCTAAATAAAGAAAAAAAGAAAGAGAAAGAGAAAGAAGTATGACATTAAAATCATCTTTATTCATTTTTCTTTTGTATTCAAGGTAAGCGGTCAAGAAACCAACCGATACACGTGAGCGAGATGGGGAAACCAAGCGGAGAAAGACAGAGAGGAGAGGATGAAGGCGAGCTAGGAGAACAAAGAGCATCTGCTTCAGGAAATACTTTTCAAAGCGTTACAACACCAGCGCGAGTCCTCTCGCGCGCGCGCCGTCTTCGTGCAAGAATTTCGATTAACTCCCCGAGATAAAAGGTGAACGCTCCTGAGGGAAGCGTCCGTGGAGTCGAGGTCGCCGGAAAGCTGCGTTTAACATACCGAGACCGACAAAGTCACGGGGAGCGTAACGCGTGGCGGCTGCGATAAATTCACCGAAAGCGAATTCATGCCATTATGAAGTGTAAAAATATGCACGTTAAAGTAGTGTTAAAAAGTGTAAAAATATGCGCGTTAAAATAGCGTACATGTAAAATATCTTCATTCTATCTTACGAATAGAATATTTATATTTAGAGAGCATACTTCAAATAAATAATTTAACGATGCATATTTTCATTTCGTTAACTTCCCGTAGAGGAACGTCAGGTCACTCATGTGTAACGCATATTTTAAAAATGTTTCGATGTGCGCGATAATCAAAACAAATATTTCATATATGTACAGAAATATTATTATAAATTTTTTTTTCTTTTTAATTGTGGCACCAATGTGGTTTTTTTTAAACAATTAAATATTTAAGATACAAAGTACACATACAATTAAAATCCATTATCAGATTTCATTCTGCGATATAGTATAAAAGAAGTTTTGCTACGTCAAAATTGATCCAGCAAATTCGTCCATAAAGTCCATGAAAAGGATTAATATATATCCTTTTTGAATCTTTTTAATGAAGTAAATAATTTGAAACATCTAAAAAGAGGGAAGGATTTTTTTATGCGCGATTATGAAAATCGCGAAATATCATTTTATTAATGAAAATGTATAAAAAAATTAATACGAAATATATGATGTGATAAAAAAGACAAATTGCAAGTCATTTAAATATCTATTATTGAAGTTAAATTCATCCATATAAATATCCTATGTGAATAAAACACAATTTAAACAAGTTATATATAAAAAGCCACGACCATACCATTTCCATTTATTCATTCATTTTTATTTATATACTGAATATACTTTTGCTAACTTTATCCATTGCAGATATTCCCATTGTGTTTTTTTTTTCATTTTATCTTAACATCTGTCTGTGCACGTCGCGATTGTCGAAAGATCGTCGAGGAAAGAATAGAGGAATATTTCCAATGACCGCGTGTGGCGCAAGTATGACAAATCAAGCGGCACACGACGGGATATAACGTGTTAATTCTTCCTCTCTCGCGGCGCGAGATGGGGATGAAGCGTTGAATAAAAAATGCGACGTGGTTCGCGCGCGCGGGGAGAGAAACGGGCGCGGAGAAACGTGTCCTTGGCTAGAGGATAATTCCCGTTACCGAGGTACCGTTGCATTTTCGAACGCGGATCGCAAGCCCCGCGGTTGAATGCACCGTGGGAAGGGGTGGCGGACGGCGCGTCTGGTTACCATGGTGACGCTGCATCGACCGCCCCAACCCTTCGAACCGGGGTTGTTCCGACGAGGGTCGAGTCCGTTGCCACTCGCTGGCGCGAGTGGTGGTGGTGGTGGTGATGGTGGTGGAGCGGAGGGGGGTATCAAGGGGGGGGGATTGGCAACCGCCGCCCTTCGGGAACGGTAACCGTTGGTGCATCGCCCTTCCACGCAACCCGGCAGGCAGTGCGTGCTTTTCTACGGGGTGAGCGAAAAGAATCTTTTCGATGGCGAAAGAATATAAAAGCGAAACAAACCCTCGAAAAATCCAAGACATTGCGGGCTTGTAAGCACCGTAATTACGAGCTTAAACGACATTCGAAATGTCACGTGTGATTACGATATCTTTTATAAAAATGCCTAAGATTTGGATAATTCATTTTTGAATAATTTTTTCCCTAAACTGTAACAATTTAAGTATAATGTTTTTCATTTCGCGTGACACATTTTCAACTCGATTCTAACTTTGCAAGCTCGATTTTACAAACTTTTTATAACTTCACTGACATATCCTGAAAAAAGCTCGCGATATTTCGAGAAAAAGATTGCAAATTTGGAAGCGTCCAAAGCGAGTGAAAAATCATATCAATTTTTGATCATTGAGGAATTAAATATGAAGAATGTTTACAACGATCGTATCACACATCGTGTATGTATAAGTCGGGAGCGTACACTACTCCGATCGGTAATTTCAATGTCACTGCCGAATCATTCTTCAGCGAGCCCCCAAACGAAGGGAGCGGTCGCACCATCTGCCCCTCCCTCCTTCACCCCTTGATTAACGTTATTTCACTCGTCGGGCGAGCATCGACCGCGATCGATACGCGGCGCGGTGGTGGCGGGATATAGTCACGTTGCCGGGCCGAGGAACAAGGAACGAGATGAGGAGACGAAGCGGGCGAAAAGGCCATCGGCCTGCGCCGCAGACGGATTGGTAACGGCCGCGGCGCTGGCGGTTATGGGAAAGGTGGGCGAGGGAATGTGCGAGACCGGGATGGACAGGGAGAAATTTATTGGCCAAGGCTCCAAGATGCCTTGTATATTTTCGCAACGACCCGCGATATACGAGAGCAATACGGCTAATTAAAGCGACGAGATTTCGCCAAAGATCAGTGACTTTCGATAAAGATACATTTTGATCCTCCCCGTCTTATTGATGGTAAATTATCATAGAAAAATCAGCCATTATCATTAACTTCCTCGGACTCTTCTCTCGATGAGATTTTACTGTTTATCCAACTATATATATATAAAACTGTTTATCTTTCACTGTTTATCAATGACGGTACACTGATTCCGTTTAGAGAATGAATATATCGTTCCAAATATCCGTGTCCAAATGTTGATGTATCATCGCTCATGTAACGTTTCAGAATATTTGGAAGGGATAAAAAAAAATTCAAACGAGAAAGAAGTGGTTATTAATTATTTCGGATTAAACTGAGTCAAAATAGAAACGACAAACTAATATATCAGATATTTATAAAGTATAATATATAATAAATATATAGAAAAATAAACTATGTACAGTAAAATAAAAACGACGCAATAAAAAAATTAAATTTTATTTTCTGTTTTTTCGAAAGGGAAAGAAATTTTATTCCTAAAAGCAGAGAATATTCTAAGCTAGAAGGAAGGATAAAATGAGACGGAAGCCTACCAGACGCCAGATCGATCGTGTCTGCGTGCTAGCGTCGACAACGGAAACGGAAGTGGTTGTAACGAGATCGTTTAAGTCCCAACGCACACCGAAGGATTTCTAGCGAGTGGAAAATTTTCATTCCAATTGAGGAAAATAAATTCTCGTGGCAATATTGATTTTAATCTTCATCATATGAAGAAACTATCTCTGATTAAATATATATATGTATGCACAGATGTTTAATAAAGTTTAACAGTCCAAGAATTCTTATCCTCATCAATTAATGACAAATTTGAGCGAAATGTAAAATTTTAATCCACTAATTAATGTTTAAAATATTATTAATGTTTGGAAATTTTCTATTTTATATAAGTTTGATCCTTTTTCCCCCTTAATTAACATTATGAAAGTATTTCTTTTTATATAAGTGATTTCTTTTTTATATAGATAATCCTATTAATCAATACATGATACATATATATAGAGAAAAAATACATGGTATTAATAATTTATATAATATTGAGGGAGAGAGAAAGAGGATTATCAATTATTTATTAGTTATTGTATGAATTGTTAGCGGCTTATATAATGATATAAAGTGCATTCGAGTACTTCAAGCAGCATTTCTTTTAACGCTAAATCGAGTGAGTGCTTTTCGCACAAAAGTGGAATCCCTTTTTCTATTCGAGATTTAACCCGCTGATGCATTTTGACCCTCTAAAGTGTGCATCAAGGATTATGCTTCTCGAAAGTGCCGTTCGTTTCGCCGCCGGAGGTTTACGAGCGCGAAGTTATGACGTTACGCGGGCGTTTCGTTCCGCATGCGGAATGCACTAAGAGGTCACTGCACTGCGAACTTGTCTCGTCATTGATAGAAGACCGCGCGAATCAATCGTGGAAAATCAATTTTATACATAAACTGGATATCCTGCGACGAGATTTTGATATTCGCGAAATACTTAAATCTTCAAATAACAAGAGCGCGTTTGTAAACAATGCAATTATGCTACAAGATGGAATGTCGATTTAAACGATAAAATTTTAACGAATAAAATATAACAGCACGTCAGTATTTCGAAGATGAATCGAGTTTAATTCTAAAACAGTCGAAAATATATTTAATTAAATATGTTCATTTTATTTTATAAATTTGTTGATGCACCTTTTTATTATTCAAACAATTTTGCGACGTGAAAAGAATATTTGTACGTATTTCTTCTTAATTATATTTCTCTGTTTCATAATAAACAATTGCAAAAATGTTTTACGTTACGAGAAAGCCATTTACTTTATTGAAATGTTGTCAATAGTTGTACGCATACTAAAGAATCATTTAAATGATGAAACGTACAAACATATGCAATTGCGACTTTTATTACGTATAAAAAATATGTAAATAAAAAGGAGAAATATATTTTTAATTATTTTTCAATTCTTTATCAGCAATAAATATATATTTAGCGGCTTAATCTATCACGAATATGCCTGAAAATAAAATGAAGAAGGAACGAAAGATGCTTGTGATTACCAAACGTGGAGCAAGGAAGTTACTACGATTATTTCCCGCCAGCAGTATCGTTCTTGGAGTTGTTAGTTGGCGAGATCAAGACTCGAGAGAGGCGTACTAGAGGAGACCAGAGAATGGAGTGACGTGTGTATTATCAAAGGCGACGAGAGAAAGAGAGAAAGAGAGAGGAAGAGAGAGAGCAAGAACGGAAGGGAGGATGAGTGGAGGAGAGGTTCAAGCACCATTTGACCGGTCTCTGAATCATCGTTAAGCGACCGTTACACGACGGCTCGTTAAATCGCACGGCTAAATGTGGGTGGGTCGGATAAATCGCACGTCTACAGGGCGCTACATTGGCAGAATTGTTTTCGCGCGCGCAGCGAAACACCAATTGGAATTGGCCGCGATTTCTCTTATCACGATCGTGCCCTTGCCTTTGAAACCTTCAGCTCGACAATACGTAATCGGCTTCAAAAGTTTTCGAACTCAATCTAAGGACGCGTTTCATCTCATTAATTAATAAATAATAAATAACGCATAATTTTTTCATTCTAAGTTATTTAAAATATCTTATCAAGTGCAACAAGATTTTTGTTATAAAGATGTTAAAAAATGTATAACTTACATAAATGTTTTACGTATTTTAAAATAAATTTATGTAACATTTTTTTTTTAAACGTTTAAAAAATTAGGATGCACATGATAGTTTGTAATATTATCTATTAACTCAACTTGTGTGTGTTTAATGAATAGTGATCGTTTGAAAATAAGCAATCGTGCTGTATCGATCATCATAATGTTAGGGTGACGTGTGAACATATGACGTGGGAGAACCGGAAGTCACCAATTTCAGAAACAAGCTCGAAGCACTCTCCTTAAGTAAGATTCCAATTAAGACTATCAAATAATTAACATTACTTCAAAAGTCTCGACCCTCTTTAACGGTTGGCTCTCGTCGTTTTTTGTTTAAATATTTTCCTTAAATATATTTCTATTATATTTTAAGCTCGCAAATAACATTCTAGAAAAATGCAATTTATAGAGATACGCAGAATTTAATTTATAAATTACTTTAACGTCTCTCTCGCAATTTTTGTTCAGCTATTTATAATATAAATAATCAAGAATGTCGCATTTCACGTTGCAGTTCTCTGAAACGTGAAATTGATTAAATACAAAAATATCAATTTAAATTGCATGTATGTGGGCGTGTATGTGTGCTACAGTGTGTTTTAAAATTATTGAACAAAATTATCTCTATTTTATATCAAATGATAAACTCCTCTCTATTAAAGAGAGGTGCTTGCTTTCTGTTCTAATTATGTATATTCGAATAGGGATTAGTTCCAACATCAGTGCACGTAATGAATAGGAACGTTATACTTGTTATGCAGACAACTGGTTCTGTTTGTTAGATAGGTTAATTCTTGCAACGATCGTAATTACAAGCTCGGATGCCCTCCAAAAAAAATGTGCCATTGAGACAGTAATTTGGTAATCATTAACGATTCTTACGGTTAATGCGGAACTATGTATATATCGCAATATCCTCTTGTATAATTAAAGACAAAATGGTTGGTTCGTGACTATGCTCGTTTAACACTAAAGATAGAGAGAATAAAGATGAGAATATATACCCGCTTTATACGACACTTTCTCAAGAAGTGTGTAAATAAGACGATATTTATACAACCTACGATCAATATAAATGTACATTCAAGATAGATTCGAAGAAACTATTACTGCAAAAGATACAATATTCGGAACATGTTATTAAAGAGAAACTAACAACTTTTTATATATTAGACATCTCCGAATAAGAGTGTTGAAAATATTGTTGTAATTACGTGCATGTCATTATCGTTATACAAATTGCAATGTTTTACCTAGATAAGAGAAAATGGGAAATTTATAAAAGGCTGAAGCAATCGCGGTAAGTGAATTCCTTATTTTGAGAGTATTTATAATAAATAGAAATTTTTTGTAAAGAATATAATAAATATATATTATTGCTAAATTTTTTACTAATGCTCAAGTAATGTTCACTAATGTCCAAGAAACGCCAGTAATTCCCAAATCATGCCCAATAAATCTGGCAATACCTCAAATCTGTACACCGCAATGCCCTCAGAGGTTTACCCCTCGGATTGTAAGAATGTGTACACAAATATCAAATTAAAAAAATATAATAAAATAATATATAAATATAATAAATATATAATACATTATTTTTAAAACTTTCCTTGAAAAAAAAAATATATAATAATTACTTATAAATATTGCGCGATATTGATTATTTTGATACTAAGATTTTGTAATAAGCGAGTTTGAAATAGAAATACAAAAACCAGTGGAAAGACACGTATAAAAATGCAACAGACTTGTGTAATGTGACTTGTGTTCACATGTGAATTTATGACGAAGTGGCACTTTAGGTTGTTGTATTTTAAGCAGAAGAACATGAAAAGCTTCACGGGAGGATAGTCATTTTAAATTCATCCGGTGAGGAAGGAGAAACAAGGAAAAACAAGAAACTTTTACAAGAGGTATCGACAAAAAAGCACACACCTGTGGAACGCTAATGATTATGAGAAGCGACAAAGAATGTAGCTCGAAGTCTTAAACGAAGACAGTTTCCCTTCTATCTAGAATAAGTGCAATCTATGGATAGCACGAAGAAAGAGATGCACGATAATTTTAACTTCAAGTTTTCTAAATTTCCAATTTCCAAGAAGACTGAAATAAAAGTTAAGATATGCAAACTATGTAGCAGGCATGACCTGGTTAACTCAAATCAATTTAATTGACATTTCTCTCAGAAAATAAAATTATATTTTAAATTATATTGTCAGCATTATATACTTTTATATTTTTATGCCAAGAAAATATAAAATAAAATATAAAATAAAATTATTATGTAAATGATTTATGCTGCTTGTTCTTTTTATTGCTTTTTATATTATTGTTCAACATTAAAGTGGAAAATGAAATATCCTATGTATAATATAACTATGGCTTAAGATTTTTTAAGACTTAATAAAATTTTAATTATTCTTAATTTAATATATTTTCTTAATGCTATAAAAATGTCCGTGAGACCAAGTTTAAGCTCCATTCTTCATGAAATATGAGAAGGAAAGAGAATACCCGACTCTCTTAATAGCGGCAGAAATAATTACGCCTAACGGAAATCGGGGGCAACATTATAACGTCGCCCGCATGCGTCATCTTCTTGTATTTGTACCATGATTGAGTGCCTTAAGAATCTTATACAATGCGACCCGTAGGACATGAATCGCGGATGCGAGCGCAAAATAAAAAAAGAAAAAGAAAAAAACGATACGCTTTTACGTACGATATGAATAAGCTAATCACAATATATACCTACAATGTATGTGTTCATAAAGATAATTTTAAGATTATAGTTTTTAATTTTGACTTAGAAAACATATTCTTATAAGAGATATGTATATTTCTGTTTCATTGCTTAAAAATTGTAAATTTACGGAAAATTATTATTTTAAATACATATAATTGTTTTATATATTTATTCTCCATAATTATATTATCAATTTTCTAAATAGTGTATATTTTTTTAGATATAAAATAATCAAAATAAAAACAATAAATAATTATAAAATGTATTATTCTAACATAAATAAAATTTATTCTAATTAAGATTTTTTAATTTTTATAATTTTGGCGCATTCAGGATTAAGAAAAATATGCAAAGACAAGATAATAATAACAATAATAATAATAATAATAATAATAATAATAATAATAATAATAATAATGATGATGATAATAATAATAATAATAATAATATAAAGCGCGTTTCTGTAGTTAATATAATCAAATTGCAGAGTATTTCGGATAATTCGCTGGCTCAAACCTCCGGCCAAAGTTAACAATAACAAATTTTATTATTTTTCCGAGGCGCGAAATGCGATTAAGGTTCAGAGCGGTCGTGCGCGTATCACGGTTATTATTATAATTAACATACGGCCGCCGCAATGTTAATTGCTAATTGTAATGCGGTTCGTTGCGCGAACAATTTCTCACGGTGAAGTAATAAAGAGCGACCGTACACTTTGTGCTAACTTAGCCTTTAGGATTACCTGCATTATACTGTAGCCAGTTTCACTCGCTCCTCGTTCTAAGAAGAGCCTAAGGGCGAATTTATGCAAATTATTCGCAAATTACCATAGAGCGGAATAAAGTGGCTAAATTTTGATAACAAAGCCATTGACACGAATTTGTCGATTATTTCCCGATAATGAAACTTTGCAAGCAAATATTCAGATATATCTTTGTTTTCTATTTAAATCTACTTTTGTTTATACTTTGAATCAAGTTTATTTTAATAAGATTTCAGTTTGATTTTTATATCAATTTTATATTTATATTTTATTTATTTCCAGATATAATGCAATAAAAAAACGTAGATAAATGATTGCAAGTTTTAGTGACTGACAACAAGATAAATGAGAAAAGCAAGAAACAATTGAAGAGTAGAAATAAAAACAAGATTGGATATGTCACAAGAATAATTTTAAAATAAAGAATATTTTTCGCACAAAACGTATTCTTTCATCATTAATCACGTTCTATATTTCTTAAAGCTCTTATGATGTATTTTTATTTCAAGTTTTCAAATCGTTTCGTTTTTCTTCCGCTTATTCCAATCTATTAACACTAGCGAATACATTTATTAGCATTTTTTAATTACATTTATCAATCGTTATTATTTCACGAAGAATTCCGGTTTTTTTCCGGTTTCGCGCCTCGAAATATATTTTGCAAAAGCAATGAAGGATTTATGGTTGCGGCAGGTTGTGAGGAAGGAAAATACTATGTCGAAGCTACACCTCTCGGCCTTGTGATTAATCTTTCAACGATAGCCAGCGGCCTCTGAAATTTACTTTCATGTTACGTTATACACCATCGACTACAATGTAGAACGGAACGCAACGGCTACGATAACATAAACACAGGATACAATTTTAATGTGGAAGAAATGTGCCGCGCGAGTGCCAAAGGTTTATTAATTTATGGAAGCTGATTTCGCTTCATTTATTGGAGACGCGACATAAAAAGCCCGGGAGCGATGTTTCAAAGCGCGGAGAAAATCTTCCGCCTGTTACAAGAAAACTTTCTTAATTACCCTGTCCGTGACAGGAGCTCTCGTAGGGTGCTTATTTATGCATTAACGACGTAATTTTTATGCACGTAATGGTACTCGAGTCAAGGATGTCTATCATAAGATGATTCTTGCTAAATATGTATAATGAAGCGTCCATTTTTAACATGACACTATTTTATATAGTTAGATGCAATTAAATCTTTTTAAGTAATCAATTTAAAAATTCTGAAAATTTTAATTGTAGGAAAACTATCTCGCACTGCGAGATATGCGTTTTTTTTAAGTATATATTATAATATTGTCATAATTGAACTCGTTCATTTTATTGTTTAATTTAATGCCCTAAAATAAATTTTACCTCACATTATTTAATTTACACTTTTTTGCGCAGAAAATTGAATTAAGATAAAAATCTCTAGCACTTTGCGCGATCAATCATAAGCAATTCAGGCAATACTAGTAATACACATTAGTGAGCAACACGCCAATGTGCTATTTATGTGATATTCAGCTTTCTAAAGCGTCGTGAAAAGAGCGGAAATTATTTCTGACTCGTTTCACTGCGGTGAGGTTGTTTACAACGACGCACGTTGTGTCAGAGACATCGATCGATATACATATCGGGTACATATAGCCGATATTTATAATGTTAAACGGGAGTCCGGCTCTCTCGCTTATTTGCGGCATAACGCAACGTCCCATATTGTTCGCCGAGACGGTTTTCACAGCGAAAATGACGTTACTGCAACAGACACGTCTTTTACACAGGCGCCTATTAAATGCTATCAATCCGCTGCAGAAATACATGTAATATTGTTAAAATCCCAGCGATGGTAAAATATTTACGCTTTGCATTGCTTTATGTTTCGAATAAACTACGATAAATATGACGTTTGCAAAAAAATTAAATAGTGCGATTACCATTATTTTTTTTTTCTTCAAATAAAGGTTCGCCTTTTTTCGTCATCCATGTGCATATACAATGTCGAAATTTTTGAAATTGCCGAAAGTTAGCATTGTTACAAGGTTTCATCGTTCGAAGTGTTGTAACCTTTGAATCTATTGAAGCTCCAAGCTTCTATAAGGTTTCAAAGTCTCCGCGGTACCAAGTTGCCGTCAATTCGCGTCAAAGTTTCAAGGTCCCAAGATTCCGAGACTTTAACTTTGATGTTATCATGATCTTTAAGATCTAATATATTTTAAGACATCAAACTCGCGCGCAAGGTATTTATAATGCGATAAATGATTCTTGATCTTCTGCGATGTACACAATTTATTCGTCAAAATTATTAAACGCAGCATCAACTATCGCGGACGAAAGGCCAGCCCGAATTCTACCAGGTGGGAATCGATAGAGGCTAAAATTAGCGTGGCGCACTGATTGGCGAGAAAGCCGAACAGCCGGAAACGAGATCAGCGTCCGTTAACGACGCGAGATTCCAACGATCGAAAATTGGATAAGAGCAGTTGCAGTACTTTTATCAAGTTTTGATCGTATGTAAAAAAAATGAGAAAAAAAGTATTTATTAAAAATTGAGGTGTAAGTTTTTTTTTTCTAAAATTCTCTAAAAAATTTCATACATATATATTTCGTTACTCAAAATATGTTAAAAATAATACATTTATATATATATAAAAGACGAGTTGTGTGATATAAGCTGATAAAATGCTTATAAAATTTCAATAAGTGAAGCTATCAAAGCTGCTTTTGATTTAAAACGGTCGATGCTTGCTATATTTTTTTTTTTTTTTATTAAAGCTGCACGCATCTTTTTCCTCTTATCGGAAACGTAATTACGTCGAGGAGAAAATTTCCTCTCGGCCTATCGACCTTTAGAGAACGCAGCCATGTGGTCGGGGGAAATTTTATTTTTTCCTCATATGTCTAGGCCGCGGTAGAAAATAATTAAACAGCGCGACGCAGCGCGACGCGACGCGCCTTTCCATTCCCATTTCTTTCTTCAGCGTCGAAGAGGAAAGCGTCGCGGCGCCCGACGCCCGGCGCCGCACGCGCTGACAGACGGGGACAAGAGAATCGTGCACGCACGCGACCTTCCGCACGATCAATATCGTTGTCCGACTCGAAAGATGGTCGCGACTTTTCGCGGTTCTTCGCCCCCTCGGTCGTTAGCTTTTTTTTTTCATTCGCTATGCGCAGACGTAAATTGCAGAAAAAAGCGCCGGGTTTCGTAATTAAAATCAAGGAAAGGGGTGAAATAAATTTAATTGCGCGTTTAATAAAAACGGAAAAAGGTTAAATAATACGTAAACGTGCGGTAAACTCGCGACGACGAGACGTCTAACGCGTACACGCGATCCTATCGTTTATATTTTCTTTTTTTAAATCCGCGTCAAATGCGTCTCGCGACGATATTCGCGAACGCGAGATTTCGTTCGAGCTTTTCTGCGCGCAACTCGCACTGTGACCTTCCTCTCCGCCGTAGCTCTAAACCCGCCCGTATAGCACTTAGCCGTGTAACGTCCTCTCACACGGGTACACACATCCCTCTTCTCGCTAAAATAAGCCCGTATTTTTAGAATGTCGGCACGTATCGCGTAGGTGCCGCTTTTCCCTGTATACAGCGCCAACCGTCCGGGGATATATTCGTCTCCCTCTACGCGACCTTCGATTTTCTTTATTAACGAACGCCCACAAATCCTTTGATCGCAACAACCCTAATGCGAAAATTTACCCCATACAGCGAGACCCGTGCGCGAATTTTTTTATTCCACCTATTCATCTTCTTAATTCGATAATGACTGATTAAAAATATTATTATGTAATTTTAACTTCTCCTAATTTATATTCAAGTAATAAGAAACGTCGAAAAGGAATTAAGAAAAATATACATAATAATTTTAAAACAACATAAGTCTCATTTTCCAACATGCTATAAATTCCATGGAAATGTAGATATGAATTGATCTATCAATTTTAATGTAAAATACATTTGTGGAAGAAAATCACCAAGATCGTCATAAGAGGAAGCAAACATTCTTCGATACGCCAGAGAGCATTATTTAGGAGGAAAGGAAGGAGCTTGGAATTTTTCGTTTTCAGGGCGTATCAACTCTTCCGTTCGCCTTTTTGCGCTATCGTATAATTTGCATGAGGAGCAGCCGCCGGCCGCGGTATCCTAAGCACGTATTAAGCGACGAGCGCGAGATTAATCCGGAAATACTGCAGGCAGCGCGCAACGATTTACGTATTTATGTGCCCCCGAGAGAGGAGGATCCGGCGGGAGGTACGTACACCTTGCAACTCGCACAACGCGATGAATTATCGCCGGCCTGCAGATCGCGCCGAGGGATCGCGTGAGTCACTCGAGTCGAGTGTAACACGAATCTCGAACAATAAATTATGATACACACGACGGTACATCGCGCGAATCTTAGAGAAATACTACGCGCGATGGATTTCTAGGGAATCGGTCAGTGAATTATTTAGATTTCGGAAATTCCGCGAGAGAGAAAACGACGGCTTGATTCTAACCAGCGCGAGGCCGCAGTCTGTTTAGAGTGGAAGGATCGCGGCTTGCCTCGTCTATGACTTCTTTGATAAATTCAGCGTCGATTTGACTCCCGAGTATGATTCGTTATCGCTCCAAGATTATGGAAATATTTGAACGTATACCGAGCGATCGTAAAATCTTCGATCCGATGCGCATCGAATTGACGACTTTGCTCTACATCAATCGTCATGTACCCGTCTATTCGTAGAACTCGTAACAAGTTCCTCGATAAATTATCCAAGATTCATCGTGCGCGGAATTACAGTACTTCGCCAACGATTCATTACATATTCCTGCAGGTGCCACATCACCGAAGACGCTTGTTAGACATCTAACGGCGTTACCTTCTTAAAGAATAACCTCTCGGATAACCCTTGCGGTGAATAACATTCGATATTAATTGCGAGATTAATTGCCCCTTACTACGATGCGTAGGGATATGACCGCAGGGGGAGAAATAGGATTGGGAATTTACATAGATAGCCTGTCGCGATAAAATCTCCAAGTACAGGAACTCGAAGATATTCTCATCATATATTTGTAATAAGAATATGTAATAAAAGAAAATATGTCTTTCTTTCATTAAATCTACCTTCTATTTTTAATCATTATCGGAAAAATTTTCTTTGATATTAGAAATTATATCACCTTTTTTCTCATTTTTCTACAACCTTAAAACCTAAATTTTCTTTTAAAAATATAAATTTTATTTTATTTCCAACTTTAAGAAAACTTTTTTATTTAATTAAAATTTTAATAAAATTTTTAATTTTATATAACCATTTTTTAATATAAATGCATTTATATTAAAAGGAAAATATATATATAAATATATATATAAATATAAATATATATATGTATTTCCCTTCCCTTCCTCCTATTTTCCTTCTTTTATTCTTTCATAATCCGTTTCTCTCTTTATAATTTCTTTTGAAATCAATTTAAATCTCTAAATTTAATATTATATTTATTAGTAGTTCCCTTAATTTTACTTTATTTTACTTTCTTCTCAAATAATTAAATAACAAAAGTTTAAATACTTTAAGTATAAAACTTTTTCTTCTCTTTATTTTTTCAATCTTATTTTCAATATATTTATTTATTTTTATATGTCATCTTTTTAATCTAATAATTTCTATTTTTTATATTTGAATAAAACATTTGAAAAAGTAATTTTGAATAAAATTTAATTAATGTTTTCATGAATTTTGGAAAATTGAATTTATTTTTCGTTAAAAATACATTCTAAAGACATATCAATGTTCCCTTACCTTTAATCGTTATATATGTAGAATGCTTTTCGTATCAGAAATTAAACTTTATCGATTATATCGAAAATTCTGAAAATAGAATGCTAACTTCGTAGAGAGATGAGTGATCTAGCTTGGTATTATGGAATTCTTCGAACCTCGATCGACATTCGCCGATCAGGCGCCCCTTTTATAAAGAAAATATGCAAAAACTCTCGCCTCGGTATGCGGAACAATGCGTCATTGTGCACCGACGCAAATTGCGCGAGTTTACTCATATTAGAAGCGGAATGCGCGTCAGCGTAAAACGATAAAAGTTGACAGCAGTAATTAGTTTTTATTTACGGACGCACGCTTTGTAATCCTGTGACGACAATGGACAACTAAACAAACGCGACTATTCTCATATCAACTGCGATAATCGTTTCGACACGTCATCTCCTTTTCCTCTTCCGCCTTCTTTCTCAGTCTCTCTCTCTCTTTTTCTAGAATATATTTTTCTTTCCCCCTTATTAAAACATTTCTCACGATTGCAGTCTATTTCCAGCGTAAAGTAAAATAAGATATTGACTTGCAAGAGATATTATTGGAATAACTGTCTTCAATATAAGAGATGTCTCGCGATATAAACATTATTATAAAACAGAAATGTTTATAGAACAGAAGTGTTTATAGACCTTTCCTAGCTTGCTCTGCGAAATTGTATTCTTTGAGATTATGATGCAAAGTCGTAAAGAGCGAGCTCTCACTGACAAGTAGCGTAAAAGCCTATACGTTACCCTGAAGATATAATGCTCGTAATCTCGTGGCGCGGGTACTTGCAAAATTTACGACTTCTTCACGGTACTCTGCCGGAACGCCACAATACTCACCTGAAAGAAAAAAGAAAATTTCGTTTAGTATAAGTGTATGCGCATGCCAAAGCATGGATGACAAACATCCAATTAATCTTCTGTAATATAAATCAATCTTCCATATCTATATAATATAAAATAATCACAGCAGCATTATTTATTACAATATTTATTATACAAAGACTATGTATTTTGTGCTTTTACTAATGTCATTATCTTGAGAAAATAGAATAATAAATATGATGTCATTAATTTATTATTCTTTTTCTCTCTTGTTTATTATATATATTAAAACAAAGTTTAATATCAAGCAATATATGCTTCGAGAGAGAATAGATATAAAATATTTATATTGGTGATACAAAAAAATTCTCTACTATATTTAAAATATGTATAATTAGATAATTAGGAAAATATTGCTTGACTTAAGGATAAAAGCCAACAAGTCATCTGCAGCAGTTTTCTATCGGAAAAAGATTATATTTTCTAACTAGTGCATGCCAAAAATACACAATATTTATTTCAGAGTACTGCAAAGACAAAAGATGAAAGGTGTTCAATAATCGATATTCATGACATGTTCGATATTACAACGGCTATATCAATGACGTCTGAAAAAAATGGATTTGCGTCCGAAATTTTCCCATTTTAAATATGTTATTTTTTGACTAGCAAAATGAGAAATGAATCGGTAGCATTGAAGATTTTTCTGCAAAAAATTAGTTCTCGCTTGGGAGAGGTCATAACAAATGAAATCTGATGCAAAACCGTAAATTAATTCGCTCACAAAAGGGAGAAAGGTTATCATATATATCATATATATGATATATATGATCGAAAAAATTAACAATTCCCTCGTAATGTGTATCTCTTTAACGTTAAAAATAGTATGAAAAAATTAGGAAAAAAAAATTTCCTAATTATAAAAGAAAACAGTATTCTTAATTAATTAATAAGCAATAGTTAAATATGTACTTTGCATGTGTTTTGTTGAATATTGAGGAATAAATTTGAAAAGAAAAACAAAGTATAATGGTATGTGTGAAAAGTCAAGCTGATAATTATCTCAAAGTTTTAATCAAAATGAGGATTGGAGTAAAGCGCAGAGTTGTAATAAAGTCGTAAAACTGATAAAAATGTAATATAAGATTACATTCTGTAAATAAAATGTAATGTAGGGTAAAAAGTAAAATAATTAGACATAATAATATATGTATAAGATATTACATATAATTACTATAATTATGTATATTATATAATTATATTACATTAAAACATAATCAAATTTATCGATTACTCCGCGCAATATTATATCCAAGAGAATGTAATTAAAAAATGTTATTTTAAATATTTTAAAACGATCGCACGGGCAATCGCGATCTTTACATCGTGATTAATTTCATCGGTGATAATGAAACGTCTAATCTAAACACATGCACGTGGAGCGAAGGAAGAAAGGGGAGACAAAGGCGGGAGGGAAAAACCGAATGTTTTGCATCGCGCAATACCATTGTCCGATCTCAACAGATAGCCGGAAACACGCAACGAAGCGAAACTTCCGGCGAAACCGACACCCGTGCGGCATACGCGGTCGCGCAAACAAAACCGCACGAGAACTCACCGCGGTCGATACGCGTTCGCGACGCGGATATTAAGCGGCGAAGTCGCACGACGCAGAAATACGACACGGTCGTGTAAAATTGCCCCTCCCCTCTCCTCTCTACCCCCTTTCTTCTCATCTCATTGATGTTATAACGTGCATTTTTTATGCAAACAATCGGCGAGTACGAGACAATTTATCGGGAGCCTTAATGCACGAGAGCGTGTCCCTCTTGTTATGTCCGTTCTTTTGACAGCTTTTAGTAATAATTCTGTATTTTTTGCCGCGCGACCTGTATTTTTTTCTCCCATTCCCGTCAATATCGATGAAGATGTAAAAACAGCGCAAACTTTTCGCGACGTGTAAATAAGATAAACGCACGCAACAGAATAAACTTATGAATACATTTGCATCGTTAAATTTCTTCGCTTGTTTCGTTCTTTGACGCGCCTAAGAGCGCTTATTATCTTTTTCCGAACGTGAAGTGGGACGTTCGACGATTCTGCGTCTGTCGTAATAACGATGGAAAGTGTAACGACGGAGTCGGAACTTTGGAAGGGCGCGGAAACGAGGGGACGCGTTGCGTAAGTTAATCGCCGTCAATTTAGCCAACGCACCTGGCGTGAGAGAGGGACGTTGCAGCCGCGGTAAAACAACGAATCGCGCATCGCAATCATTCGATGGGGAATTCAGTAACGACGGTCTGGAAGTGAGCCAAGGACGCGCCACCGTGAAATCCGCAGGTGTGCAAACGACGAGAATAGAAACGAAATTGTCGAAATCTTGCTAAAAATATTTGAATAAAAATCAACGCGACGGAATATAAATAAATGGATTAAAATAATTGATTTACATGCAATTCAATTACTTATTTAAAAATCGGAGAAAAATAACAATTATTAAATTTAAATTTTTCATTTAATTATTTAATTAAATTTGTCTTTCTTAAAAATGTATTTATGCTATTTCAAGCTGTACATGCGTGAATGTTTCTTGATATAAAATTAAAAAGTTATGAAAACTTAAGATGTAATACGGATATATACGGTTGAATTTCTCGCGAAATTAATCGCTGATATAAATCAGATAAGTCTCTTAATCGCGTGATGACTCAGCAAGTGGTTGTTTCTTCTCGAGAGATTCGCGCTTATCTTAATTCGGCGTAGGTCGTAAACGTGAAATTTATGGACACGTACTTCCTCATTGAAACGACGACTTGACAAGCCTGGGAACGCTGATTACGCAAATATCATGCTACATATTTCGCTGACAGTCTGTTCATTTCAAAATTTACATCATCCACGCAATATCCTCGAAAAGCATTTCTCCTCCCTCCTCCCTTCCCAAAATTAATATTTCCATGTTACGAGAGTTCATAATTAACGCGACTACATCGAACATATCATAGCCCTCTCTTTTTCCTCCGCCTCCTCGATTCAATTAGAGCCTCGCATCAACGTGTAATACGCGGATTACGCCTTCGGACGAAAAATAGATCGCGTTCAATACTGCAACACTCGCGACAGCAGCCGTGCATTAAGCATGAACGAGCGATATTAACGGACGATCAGCCATTGTTATTACGAGCTAATTAAAAGTTGTATCGATCAGGCAGGATCTGATTTTCTCGTTTCGCATCGTCGACCCGACGCCGTATGGATATTCCACGGGTCATTGCAAATTGTTTGGCAAACCTAGCGCAGTGTGTCTGCGTGAATGTGCGCGCGTGCGTGTGCGCCCATTGGTTTTACACCGTTCAAAAATCGAGCGACAAAATGCCGCGACCTAATCGATCGCGTTAGCGAGTGTTACACGCGAGTTAATGCGCAAATAAAATTGTGTTCGCTGAATAATACACGGCGAACGCGAGCGGGGGAGGGGGGGGTTTGCTTTTTGCCGCGCGATGACTAAAGCGCACCGTCGACCTTCGCGTGATCATTTTCGCCATTTCGTTATTAATGCGGCGAGTGTATCATCATGGTTCGATTTAATAAACCCGCCCGGATCCATCGAGTGCTCCTGTTTGCGCGATTCGATAGTAATACCGCGATAACTGTACGTGTCAATATTTTCTCGTGTCGAGAGACACACTCAACGTTCGCTTCAATATTCGCGAATTACGCGGTAAAAAATGCATCTGTACGTAAAATATCATTTTCCGCAAACATCAGAATCATCTCCGATCGATCTGATCGGATACAATCGAGTAGCAATTGAGAAGAACTACCTACACTTGGTCGATTTAATAAAATAGACTTTGCTCTAAGAATGTTATATACTCGGAAAACGTGCATATATATATTTAATTACAACTTTTGATTAATGATTGACTCGATAAGCGTCATATTCGCAGCTGTATAAATTGTGATTCAGGCAAAGTGGATAAAAAGACACGTCTATGATGGAATTATATGTATAATATCCAGCACATTAGAGATATCGAACGAGATGTCACACGTCCTCGATCGTGTTCTTTGAGAGGCGGTCTCAATTCGCACTGCGTCCCGCTCGCGCGAAAATTCTCACGAAGCCAGTGACCTCTTGACCTACCTCAACGACGGTGAGCGCCCTTTCACCCTCTTTCTCTCTATCTCCATTCTCTTTGCCTCCCTCCCGCCCCTTCTTTCCGTCATCGGTTTCGCGGTGCTCTTATCGCGCCGGAGACTTTTCTTCGATAGGACAGCTGCCGAACGATAACCACCACACCAAGGAATATTGTTCGTGCACGAGAAACGCGTGTGTATGCTTCGTATATTGGTGTAAATCGACAGTCTCTGATTTCCCGCGCGTGCGATACCACGCGTTATTCAGATGGCCCGGTACGGCTCAATTCGAAATCGTGTCACCGCTTGAATAAGTCGAGATAAAAGGGCAGAGAGGCAAAGAGAGGAGACAATCGCAATCTTTATGAATGGAACATTACGGAGATGGAATAATGTAAAAATGCGACGAAAAAGAATACCGTGTAACTTTCAATACAGAACGGAATCGTGCTCCCAATTAGATAAAGGAGATATATTCGATAATAAAGCTCGCTGAAAGATTGAACTTTCCAGTGCCATTTGATATCAGCTTTTTTCATGCAGAGAGCAATTCAAAATTATCGCATTTTTTCCCATTTTTGCTAGTCCGATGGAGAGAATGGATTTTTATCCAGAAAAGATATATCAACATAATTATCTCTCATTCTCGAGTGGAACTTTTTACAGACTTTTCCTGCATTAGCAAGAAAGAAATTTACAATTGATATCGGTGAAGCGGAAGTGGCTTCGAAAGTACCGTTACTTTTTTTTCTCAGGATCTGAAGAGAAAAAAAAGAAAGATATGGGGACAATAACTGGCAGGTGTTGCTGTCACTTTCGAGCAAAGCGATTCTTTATCGACACAAATGTGTATACGACTACAAATTTAAAATCATTGAAAGAGTCGACCATGTGTCACGATCTTTATTTTCCGGTTGGTTCTCACGATCTCCACAGGCAATGAATTCACATTCAATCGATCGAACTGGATGTAAACTGAATGTAAACTTGGCAAAGAAAATAAATATACGTACGAGAAATTTAGTAACTCGATTTAAAAATAATTTAAAACTTTGCACAAATATGGACGAGCTGATTTCAGCTGGTAACTTTTATTCGTACAATGTTTCAAATCAATTTAAAATCGACAAATAAAAGATAATCGAACATGTTATTAATAAGAATTTCACTCGCAGAAAATTAGGTAATATGAAAATCACGCCAAAATAAAAAATACCGAATAAACTTGTATATTTATTTTTAACCTCATGTTTAACTCGCATTAATCAATTTAATGCGGGTATGTTTCCGGTGAGATTAAAAATATCGAAAGTTAACTCGCGCTGAGAAAAAAAGATCTGAAAGTTTAGTATTAAATATTATTAAGTATTAAGAAAGGCATATTATATAAATTTAAATAAGAAAACAAAAAATCTGAAAGTTTAGTATTAAATATTAAGTATTAAGGAAGGCATATTATATAAATTTAAATAAGAAAACAAAATATATGACTAGAGAATTTTAACCACAACTATATGTATAGTATATATAAGACCTGTGTCTTATCGCATAAAATATCGGATTGAAATCATATTAGTTGTAAAGTCACAGAAGCGGTTCAGGCATACGATATAATTTTATGTCGCTCTCCCATTTTGTCCAAATTTCTTTCGGCATTTTCTCCGTGATAACTAGACTATTTGGGATTATCGGACCGAGAGTTAGGTGCTCCAAGCAGACGTTTACGAGCGACCGGATATACATATTCGCATGTATATACATAACGATGTGAAGTGGCCTAACTCTGACTATATTCGAGCACGAATATATCCTGACGGATGCTCGAGCGAGCGTTTACGCGTTGCCGCGCAAACCCCATCAGGGAGATTACGGGCTGCGAGCATCAGCGTCGGTCGAGATTCGATTAAGGACGGCAGCTCGAGCAGCGTAAACCAGGGGCAAACTGTAGAGATTGGATCGTCGAGTGGTTACCGAGGATTTGGCAGGGCGAGTTCATCGAAATCCGCGTCGAACTGCACCGCGAATTGATTGAGTCTTATTACTTCAAGGTCGAAAGGATCGACAAGGTATCTAGATATATAGAGGAGGCTCGATAGCCTCTATATATCTAGATACCTTGTCTTGGCGTTGTCGCCGAGTATGCTTGTAATCGTAGGATTGGCGTGTTCACTTTAACGTAATTAACCGATACACGTAACAGTTCCACTTTCAATCTTCAACGTTGAATTCTTGGATAATCAAGCGTTAAATTAAATTCCTATTAAAATGTAATTTTCATAGCGCTATGGTTGAATTTTTAAGCATATTGTTTTGTCGATTGATAGTAAAATAATTAATTGTAGAAATAATTAGTGACACATGTATAAAAGTAATTACAAAATAGAAATGTGAGGAAAATATTTTTTTATTTAAAGTAATTCTCTGAGCGTTTCATAATGTCCTTTTCAGGCTAACATAAAGTACATTTAACGTTAAATGTACCATGCACATATTGTTCCTCAGAACACGTAAACGTAAAACTTTAATCGTAATCGCGTTCGCGGAAGTTGAAATTGCAATTGTACAAAGTTGGAGGAGTTGCCGATGACGCGACCGCCGCGTGTGCTTTCAATCGCGCGATGCTTTTGAATGGCAAGACGGAGACGGAGAGAAGAAAGAGCCGCCCATTCGAGGAAGGCATTTGATGGTCGTCGCTTTTGGTTAACCGGAAACGCGAGAACATCCTCCGAATGTTAAAACGAGAGATATCCACTTGTCTACGACCTTCCGCATTAATGAGTCGGCACACATTCGCGGCTCCACGACACGAAATCTCTCGTCGAGGCGCTCGTTCGGCGATTTAAATTCCGATCTCATGACGCTCGTGTCATAAGGATACATCCCGACGTCTCGTGAGACTCGTAATTTTTTTGCAAGAAATCTTTTTCTCGAGATAGATTTCTTCCTAAGAAATCCACCGACATTTTATAATATCGTTGGGACTATTAATCTCGTGCTAACTTGAATCATAAATTTCTTAAATCCTCGTAACTTGTAGCCTGACTGAAAATATAATCAACCGTCATAATTAAATTTTTGCAATAAAAAAATCGTGTACAGATATATTATTCTGTCATTATTACTCGATTCTTGACGCATTTGATTCCATCGATCTTGGATTTAAAGCAAAAAATATAATACAAGCGTGTATTAATTAATTACACTAATTTATATCTACGTTAATACATTTATCGCGACAAAATTAAACTTTATTAATTTCTATAATATTACTTTATTCACACCGTTTAATTTTCCAATATGATTATTGTTAAAGAATAAAAATGTAATGCTCTAGAGTAACGTTGCGTGTGGAACAATAGGCGCGTTTCTCTCCAACGTGCGTGGCCCAAATGATAAAAGCCTAACCAAGGACTTGGGAAATGTGGAGGCCATTTCCGGCGATAAATTCGCGTCCGACTGCGCGCGTAGAATTGCGCGTGTCGGTTTATTACTTTTAACGATTGTCGTTTGTTACGACGAAAAAGAAACTCACTAAGGGATAAATCTCGGACGTATCGAGCGCGCTTATCTGCCGAGGTGGTACTAGATAAAGAATAACGATGGGAATTAAATCGACACTTCTGTCGATATATCGGCCATCTGGCGTCGCGTCGCGTCGCGTAACGTCGGATGAACGCGATTCGCCGTTTTCTATTTGGAATCGAGAGAGAGAGAGACGAGATGTGTTATTATATTTCTATCCACACATGTCACTTGAACATATTTTAACCCTCCTAATAGCGCAATTTCTTTTTTACCAGGCTATTCTCCGCCAAGAAAATCACAGAGCAATATGAAGAAGAAAAAAATAAATAGAAAAATAAATAAAAGAAAAACATTTCTAAATGGACTGTATCTCGACAGAATTTTACAACTTGATATATAATTATTCAGAGATATTTAACGGTGGGAATTAAAAAATTTCCACATAATTGGAATTTTAATCAATTTTTAATTAAAAAATGTAATTAATAATTTATAAAGAATCAGATTTGCGTGTGGGGAGAATATGTAATCGATTGAGAAAGAAAGAAAAAGAGTGAAAGGCGCTTGGAGCACCCTGTATATTGCACGTTGTATAGTAAGAGGTTGACCCGTTCACTGTTAGTATTACGCGATGACGTGTTCGCCGACTTTTCGCGTGTGTGTTAGTAAAACGAGAATTCCACATGTAATTGTCTGTAACCTCCAGTTACAGCCGCGGGTTAGCTTAAATTTTCGTTCGCAGTGAATCGAGTGTTTCTGACACTTGGTGGACATTTTTCGAATCGCATTTTCTTTTTGTATTTTCCACGCAGCAATTTTTCACGCATGAAACAGGCCGATGTCAATTCTTACTCGCGCCATAATCACTCTCGCGTTATTGAAACGCGTTGCGTTACGCGATAATCGATACAAAAGATAGCAGTGATAAAATATGTACCGCGTATTTGGTAAATACTTGTAGCGAGAGAGTAATCGTTTACACAGTAAACATCGGCGATTGCAGTCCGAGAGCGGGCTTTGCATCTCTGTCGCGTGTTTAATTCCATGAATAAATTCTACTGATTACGAGACACTGTTTTATCTTAAACGACTGCGTTGAAATTACTGCACTTGCGAAAGAAAACAAAATTATTCCACACAAGGACGAAATAAAAAATTAAATGTCATCCTTTTTTAAATAAACGTTTCTCGTCAAAAAAGTTTCATTTTCTACATTTATATGAAACATGTAATGTACATCTCCATCATGTAATTTCTACAAAGAAAATATTAACGTTATACCTTGATCGGGCAGAGCATCCAAATGGATTCGCGTTTGCTTTGAGAATTAACTCTTATTTTAATAAAATTGATGAGTTTCAATGTTACATTAAACATTATAATCTCTCAATAATAATAATTGTATTATGCTTTGCACTGTTTATTTATGTAAATTAAATAAAATCATAGCAGAATTTGTACATAATAATTATGATATTACAACACTGAATAATATTTATTGGAATTTATAGGAATTAATTAACGTTTAATATTTAACGAAATTGCAATAATTGTTTAAAATAAATTAAACTAAAAAATATACTAAAATTTTATATTTATAGTAAAAATATATAAAATATATATAATATATATAAAATTTAATAAATATTATTTATCATATCAACAATTATCTCTCTCTATAATAATTATATTTCAATGTAAAGCGTAAAATTAGGATTTCTCGATGTTTATATTTATATGAAACAAATATTAAGTCGAAAAAGCACAGTATATATATAAACAACGACAAATATTGCGAGAGAGGACTGAGCTCTTATGACTGTGAAAATTTTAAAATAATATTCGCATCGCAAATTGCAATAATTTCAAATTGCTCGACGCTGCTGTTTTCCACCTCAAAAGCCGGCGGTAGCGATTTATCGTAGACAACGACGCAAACATCAACGAGAAAAAATCACATAAATAAATTCTTCGGTCGTAATTCATATATAACGTTACAGCAAAAAAAAGAGGAAAATGAAGACCAATTCGAGTAGAATGCGGCGAAAGTGCGAGACCGAAATCTATCTATTTTTTATATCCATATTCAGTTTGCATATTTTTTGTTTTCCTTTTTGTTGCTTCTTGAAGCATCGAATTTTATTCACCTTCATAAAAAAAATAATAAAAATCATAAATTCAGATCATGTGCATTATAGTTAAAATACAAAACTGCATAATCATAAATTTTCAATAAAATACACGATGGAATGTTAGAGTTGAAATTTCACGATAAAAAGTGCGAAAGGGCAGATACTGTAAGAGAAAGAGAAAGCGTGTCAAGGCCGCATATTGAAGCGTGAAGGTCTAGCAAAAGTATTCTGACGAACGATCTATCGATCCGAGACAGCCGCGACCGATCAGCTGTCATAAATCTGTCGTCTACCGGAATCTAAAGTGGAATATTTCGCAAAATTTTCTCACAAGACAATCAGTTTCCGTATATACATTCTTAACGAGGGAAAGAAAAATATCAACCCAGAGAAATAAAGAAGCAAAGTTTTAATGTACAAAGCAAAATGGAGCGAGGATACAGCGCTGCGAGCACTTTAATCTCCGTTTCCTTGGCTCTCGAGTCCTTTCAGAAACGTTCTACATTAAGATGTTAACACAAAGCACATTCTCCTCTTTCTCAACACAGTAAGAATCAGATACGCATTCTCTTGGCATGCGTTTACCTGAACAAAGAAAACGGCTGCGAAGAGAAACAAGATATTTTATTCTTTTAATAATACTTGACGTTTCTCGAATGCTGACACATAGTAAAAGAAGAGAAAATGTTTTCTTATACAACTTCAAATGTGCGATGAAATGTTATGATTTAAACTGCTTGTAGTTTTACAAATATTGATTTAAAAAAGGAATAATACAATTTCTGCATAAAATATCGTTCATTTCATCAGTATTGCAGTATTGCTAAATCTCTCTTTGCAAAAGTAACCTTAATTAAAGTCTGATTAAGATATTATTAATTTCATAATAATGTTGCTCTTCATATTTGAACTCTCGACTTCCTGAGTTAAGAAAATTGCAAAAAATATTTATAATAAATTTAAAAAAATGCAATTTATTTTTTAAAAATTATTTAAAATAACAAAATTTACAAAATAATCAACAAGAGCAATTCAATGTATATAATACAACTAAAAATTTATTGTAATTTAATATTTTCAATCTGAAAAAAATTATTTATTATAGAAATCTTAATCAGCTAATATTTAAAATTACCACCTAAATTCACTCAGCATTGATAGCACTATATTACTGCAAAAAAAAATCACATTTTTATAGCAGGAAGACTAACTGTAGTATCGATCTCTCTGAGTTTCTTATTTTAGATGTCGAGATACCATTTTTCTTCCACACCCGTAAAGTCCGACGACTGGCGGGGAATTTAAATTGCTCCAGACGCTAACTGTTAAAAATGATGGGCCGTGTGCCTCGGCTGTGGTGTGATAGTCCTTCGCTCGGAATAGTCGGCTCTATCCGGTTCTCCCGCGGTACATCCGTGGGATGCGCGAATCTTACACGCGCGAGCGCCTTTTATCCGCCGCGGCCTCGCCAGCCGATTGAAAAGGACCGGTTCGCGATTAATCGCTCGACTTAACTGCGACTCGACGCGACGCGTTTTTAACCCAGTTCTAGTGCGATGTGTAACACTACAATATATCGTCTTTCTTGAAACTCTCTTGTCGCTCGAAATTTCCAAAAGCAATATTTTGATTCGTATTTAAAGATGATATAATATCGATGTGTTGGAAATTGTAATTACGGTGCCTCGATTCTTCGTGTATATTTCTATATCGAAACATGAGAAAATTATTATCTCTATTTTTGTACTATTTTATAAAGTCCGATTTTACGGTTGTCTGGTTCTGTAAAGACGATATGATATTGATTGATTGAGTGATATATATAATATTTCAATATAAGTATGATATGGAGATTTGAAAATTGTCGCACACACGTAACAAATACAATTAAAATTTAGTGTACAGTAAAAATACAATTATTACACAGCTCTGGAAGAAAGGTCTGCTATATAAACTCGGCCACGGAAATTCAAGAGAAGGGAAGATGGAGGAGGCTGCGGTGCTTTTTATACTTTCACTTTTGATGTTTGCCGCTAGCACGGGAATTGTCTAACCTCGAAGTTACGCGAGGAGGAAATGAAAGTTAACATGCGCGGGCGTCATGTAATTGTACGTGGAAACTTTGGAATAAATATACTTTGAAGTGTAATGTATATGCGTCTTTATATGGACCATTTATTATACACAAAGTACATTTAAAGACGAAAAGCTACTCTTGTAAACTTTTTTTAAAATAATTTTGTAAATATTTATCGAGAAAAATGTTTATTATTCTTTTCTTATTATAAAAGAAGAAAAGAGTTATTTTATCGTTATTACAAAATGAAATTCTCGAGGATACAGTAATCCTAATGCTAAATATCTCGAGAGAGAAATATCCTATTGTTATCGTCCTCAAACGTACTAAAGTATTAGATATTGTTCTTAACTTTATGCTCACCCGAGAATTTGCGCTATCAGGAATAATACTTAGGCGGAAGAATTCTCAAGCGTACATCCATTCAAAGTCATTCTTATTTCTATATAACTTCCAACTTTTATCCTCTCATCCTCAAGTCTATATTCATTGGAGAGTCTTCTCTCTGTCGTCGAGGATTACTCTCAAGAGTTTGTGAAAATGTCAAACGTATGACAACTCAACGCATAACATTAACCACATTTACATATTGTGCGATACTAGTGCATCAATGTATACTTTTATCGACCGTAATTTTATTTTCTTGCAAGAACCACATTGTACTTGTACATTTATACGAAGTGAAGAAATACATCTATTTATGGCGTATGAAATTATAGCATATAAAAATAATTATTTAAAAAATAAAGAATTATTTAAAAAATAAAGAATTATTTAAAAAATAAAGAATGTTCAATATAAGAAGGCTAACATAAAAGTTTCCATCATTGTTCTTGCGTGCAAATCAAACCCTTTGATTCAACTTATTACTAACCCGGATATCTCATGACAGATAGCGTTGCAAATGTGTCGTACATTAATAATGTTCCTTTCGATCTTATCATTCTACACATTCCTAATAAATCATTCATCTGCGATATCATATGTGCCGCGAATAAGTCTGTGAAACGTTAATTGTGTCATGCTCAATGTGTGTCACAATTAGACTTTGAAAGCACAAGTAGATATAAATAATATACATTATAAATATATATTATAATATATATTTATTATATTTTGACATCAGAGATTTAATTAAAATATCTTCTAAAGTTTCTTTAATATATTACATATTTTTATTAATATTATATTTCTATTTCAATTAATTTCACACTATGCTAATTAATGTTGCTCATTATTAGTCTAAATAAAATTAAACGAAGATTCCTCCGTTTTTGTGGTAATGCAAGCTTCGAGAGGAAAACGTTCCGAGAAATTCGCGCAAAATCTTACTCTCGCGACGAAAGTATGTTTCTCGATTTTATTAACTCTTTACAACGGCTAAAGCGATTCGTGCCGCTAAGGGTTAAAGACCGTCATGCAAACGCGAGCCGTGCGTGATATCGATCTCGCGTTGGACGAATCGGCTGTGCACACGTCACGTGGCCGATGTGGAACACGCGTGGAACACAGAGAGCGTGCCCTCGGCGGCTCTAAACGCGAGACCCCTTTTCACGCCAACGCGCACGCGATATTACGAACGCTCTCGGACGAGTTGAGGGACGATCATCAGCCAGGCCGATCAACGAACTGCTAGTTCCTCGGGCGCAATCGACATTCAACATTTATGGCGCAATTGAGCTGCGTAATGCATCGTGGAATTTATACGTGATGACGTCAGCCTCGGAGCAATTTTTCCAAACCCTTTCAGATCATTCGAAGAGATTTGCAAAATTTGTTTTCCCCATCACGAATCGAGGAAAATTATTTGTTGAAATTTGAGATAATTTAATGAGACTCTGCAAGAATTTCTTTAATAAGACGTGTAACGATTCTTTTGTTGAGACCAACTTGAAAAACCATTTATCTTCATCTTGTTGCATAATACTACCGCGCACGAGGGAGAAAGTGAAAGAAAGAATCGAGTAGAGTAGTGTTATTACATTATTTTCATATTTTCTCTCTGTAAAGTGTCTCACTGCTTGTTGTTAACGCGAGTTATTTAGATTTAACGTTCCTTGTAAATATCCGCGTATCTACACGAGTCGAGATATTTATAGCGCGCATTTTATCTCTTTATAGCGCGTTCTAGTCTTTTTTCATTCTTTCGAGAGTTTATATAATTAATCGCGAGTTATAATTAATCGCAAGTGATAAATAAAAAAAAGAGAGCATTAGCATTTCGATGGGCGGATACACGATGTATAACGCAGCTTAACGACTTCCTCTCGAATCCCAGTTACAACCGGCGCGACGAGTTGTGAGGTAACAGCACGCACGGGAAGACATACCCTTTCACTTTGGCATTTCACTCTCGCGAGATCGAGAGGCTGTCGAGATGACACGAGGCGACGATAACGGGCGAAAGTGCAAAAAAAAAAAGGCAAAAAAAGAAATGACCGTAGAAAATTAGCCAAAGGTATACACGATTACGTTAAAAATGATGCAAAAAAAGTCACATTCATTATAAAACTTTCTCTATTTTGATCAATCTTTCTCTATTGTTGTTTTCTTATATAAAGAGTTATGTAAGTATAATTTATATTTCATAATGCGTCACGTAAACACATTATAATTTAATCAAGATATGAAAATCAATTTTCATTCGAGGCGGTTTCGCTTAATTATTCCGTAGAAAATTATTTCTCTTTGTGCGAACCAAACGAGCGAGCTTATGAAAGCAAATGAATAAAATTAATTAAATTAAATTAATCAAAGGTATTATATTTATAATTATGCACGTATATGCGTGCGAATTGCGTATTCCTCGTAGATTTAACATTATAGCGCGTGCAGCATCTTTCTTGTCGATTTGCAAGGGGACTTCAAAAAATATTGATTTAAAAATATTCATCTGTTGCAACAAATACATAAGTGTAATATTCGCGTCAAATCGCGCTCGTACATCGTGACGCGGAGAGAGAAATAAGACTGTCTTACGAAACGACGACTATTAGAAAGGCAGCTTGAAGTATCGAAATGCAGAGAACACGAGACGCGGATAAGCCGCGCGATTTTCATAACGATCATGACGTCATTTGCCTAAATCCGGGATCTCGCTCTCCAAGCAAAATATCATTCGCGTATTAATTAGAGAAGTCTCTGGGCAGATTTGCATATTTATTGTCAGTGAATAGCCAATTCTCAACAATTAATAAATTATAAATGATTTTTATGTCACTTTTGTTATTTTATATATATACAGGATGTCCCAGTTATTTTCCGTCATCTTTCAAAGACAGATTCCTGGAATCATTTGAAGACGATTTTTTCTCAGCGAAAATATCAATAAAGGCCATCATTTTTTGCATGTTCCCGATTTTTGTCATCATATATCTTTGCAATTAAGTCTTAAATTAAAACTTAACTAAAGTAAACTCTATTTAAAATTAATCGAAGAATGTGGTTTTGTTAATATTTTATTTCTACAAAGCTTAGGTTACGAAAAATCTCTTATTTCCAATCACTTATAATTCGAAAATTATTAGTGCCTCGACATTTTCGTTGAGGAAAAATCGTCTTCAGATGATTCTAGGAATCTGTCTTTGAAAGATGACGGAAGATAACTGGAACACCCTGTATATATATATATATATATATATATATATATATATATATATATATATATACTTGAAAGATAATCTTATATATAAGATATAATTGTAAGAGAGATTAATATTATCTTTCAAGTTGTTAATGTTGATTGTGAGCGATGATTCGGGACAGACGATTGATGACAACGATATTCACGAGAAGTAGTATTGCTTGGAATGGGAAGGATTAATCATCGTTAGAAGGATAGTGATACAGTTATACTTGACAAACTTGTTGAAGCGAATGTAATCATCGTGTGAATCCCTATCTATATATTTGTACAGATCGTATCTAACTGTCATATATATCATATTGAGTTATAACGTACACAAAGAAAAGCGATTTAGTTAAAAACCAACATTGTTGTCTCATTCGCTCTAAAATTATTAGTATATAAAATAAATCAGCTTCTAATGTTCTCGACGCATAGTCGATAATGACGTGCAATAAATGAATACCAAGAAGTTTACGCTCCACAGTTATGCAATATAACGATAAAAAAGCTGAAACTAACAATGATTAAAATGTGTTTATGTGTTATATATACTAGGTAGTCGTTATTTATCACGTATATTCTTTCGAGAATCATCGTTATTAGTATAATGGAATCTTTTAATTAATACACTAGACTATTAAATTACTATATAAATAGACTAGAAAGAGTGTGTGTGTGTGTGTGTTGATAAAATTTAGAAGCGAGCCAATCTTAAAAGTAATTATCTTTTTTTTTCATTTCTTCGTGAACGAATTGATAGTACTGAAGTATTGAAATAAATCAATTGAGATAAGTGACAAGTAATTTCCCGTTTTTGCCGGAGGCTATGCGAATTCAATAAATTATGAATTTTGTGATTACTCGAATTCCAGAGAGATAATATCGCGCATTATCGAATATCCGGTGCAATTCTCACGAATATTTCCCACTTTTATTTGCATTTCGATTTTTCAAGCAGCTAACGACATTGCTCGATAAGTACATAATACAATTGCATATCTCATTTTTTATGCATTTGCCGCTGAAAATAATAGATAATAATAATAACGAATTTATAATCGCTGTATACCCAATCTTTTCACCTGTAAAATTTGTTCAATATCACATCCGGAAATTCTCTACGAATAATGCACATTTATCTTATCGAACCGGAATTGAGTGCTAAAGCAGAGCAGTTTCGAGTTATTGCGTCAAATATGAATATAAATAGCATATACGACAAAACATAATTAGATAGATCGGTTTAATGCTAAATGTGATAAGAATACTGCTAATTGACTAGTTAATTATTTAATAATCGGAAACTTGTGAGATACTTATAATTGTCGCCAGATAACAAACTACGAACATACTATATATAGTTTTATTTCAAGAAAAATGAGCTTTTCAAAATATATAATTTTTCTATAAAATCACACGACTTGTTTCTTTCAAATAAAAATTTGTGCAACAATGTATTTTAATAATTTGTGGAATAATGTTATTAATAGTTATTCTATAAAAAAAATTGCATAAAAAGCAAAGTTTTTATTCTTATCGCAAAATCTGAATGTATTAAGAAGTTAAGCGATTTCAAAAACACTTTTCATACAATAAACGATGTACAGTAGATTTATGCCATTATGCGTTCCGCTTCCAAGATTAGTTTCCTACTTTATAATTATGTATGTAACGTGCGATAAACACATCGTCTGTTCTTGCATATGCGAGAGATATACTTTCGTCGATAGAACTCGTGGGTGCGTGAGCAGTTTACTTTCGCTGCTTAAGGCACGTTCATACAACACGTTTCTAAATAAGGTACGCCGCCGCTTGAAATACGGCATCGCGCAAGGTATAATCTTCTTAATTAGATGTATCATGGTTTCATTTTGCGAAACACGCCGCAAACTTTTCGATTTTACACGATGGAACATTGTTGTAATACAGTAAATCAAAGGAACTCGACCGAGGATTTTATACGCTTCTGTAAAGCTAGATTTTTCACGTTGCAAAAGGATTTAAAATAAAAAATATACGACGAAAAATGGTTTTATGAAAAAGAATTATTATATTAATTTTTCTTCGTAAAATCTAAATTTAGATATAAAGTTAGCATTCGTTTGGCAATATATTTCGACGATATTGATGAGAGCAGACAATTATCGAACAATTAAAATTTAACTTTATTTCAACGAAAAGTGTTAATTAATATCAAGGAAAAAAGAGGTATTGCCAAACCAACACCAGACGGCATATATACATTGTGGCTGATTTAAACAGCTGTCCCCGCGAGATAAAGCCAATCGATGAGCAATTAGGTGACTCGGGTTTGTGCCAAATGAAAAACTAATTATCACAACTATTCACTTTCGAACCGATCATTACAAATGTAAACTGATGATCAATGTGCGAAACACCGAGGAGACATAAACAAGCTACGGATTTGTATATTTGCCACGTTTTACCTTCGATATTTGATAGATTAATTGAAAACATTCCTACACGCGAGCGCGATGTATTATTTAGGCTAATATAATTTATGCGACACGCGACGCTACGAAAATATAACCTTATATTTAAACAATTTCGATTTCAATGCCGCAAATGATATAATCCCTGATCGTTAAGTCATCGACCACATAATTTGCATGTAAGAAGCGTTATGTCCATAGAGTACGGTAAGCAGAACCTTAAGTAATCTTCTCTGAGTTTGTTTTCATTGCTTTCGCAACCTCTTCTTTATTCAATCGTTCTTGTTTATTCTTTGTTACGGAATTTTGGAACGTCAGCTCGCGCAATCCGAGTAAATTTTCAGATATCTTCCTTTCGCGCCTCTTTCTCGAACCTAACCGAGTTTTTATGGAAAAAAAAAAATGCGACCCGATTCTACATTTTCCGCTACGGCGACGTTTCCATAGGGGTCACGTGGAATTTCCTCATTCGACGTGCTTCGCTGAAACTTTAATGTAACGGAAAACGATTACGCGCGGTTTCGCTCGTACACCGGCGATGACGCATTAATCGCAATGACACTTTAATACCGAGGAGGACGTGGATATTTATGCGTCGGCTTTATCGCGGTGCAAATATTAACGCCTGCGTGAACCCGCTGCGACCTAAACACGGTCGCGTTCGAGAGTCAGGTTCAGAAAAAGAGGCCTCCCGCAGGAGAGAGAAATAAATAAAAAGCTCGAGGACCTTCGTTGAATTTGATCGTTCAAAATACTAGACTCGAAATTAAGTAATTGTACTAACACTCATCGTTTCTCGTTCTTATCGGCCTTGATTACAATTTTATAAAGTAAAATATATAGACAAATTATATATATAAATGCAAATATAAAAACAAACTATTGTGCAATTTAAAATTCATGCAATTTCGCTCGATTTTATTGTCTTATATAATTTAAATGTAGTCTACTACATAGCTTTAAGCCACATTTAACAAATATATATAACAGTATGAAACATAACAGTTGAAACGTCTGTAGAGAAAATGATAAAGTTATCATTTGAACCTAACAGAAGAGATAATTTTCACATTCTCTAAGAAAATATTTCAAACACAAAAATATTTATTATATTATCCTCATGTTTCTCCTTTGTATCAAGCAATTTTGTTTTTGTTAAAAATAGTAAAAACTTTAAATATGAAGGTTAAATGTATACGATCTATCTTGTCTATAATTTAAATCAAACTACTAATATTACATCGTAGGATACTATTGATATTTATTGGACGTGTGAATCTAAAAAGTCACACAAAGAAACAAATAACTTCTATTATAATAACTTCTATATAAATAACTTCTATATAAATAACTTCTATATAAATAACTTCTATTAAATAACTTCTATTATGCTTAAAAGTTAAAAGAGAAATAATGATTTTGAATCACTCTCTATAACGTTTTATAGAAAGTGATGTCATGATTGGTAGAAATGAAATGCCTGTGTTTGATGACGACGAAATATTTCTAGATAAGAACAAGCATGAATCGTTTGAATCATCTTGTTAGCATGCAAAGAATTCTGTTAGCAATAAGTTTAAAAAATCATCATCAAAATATCATTAACTATCGTTTATTTTCGTTTACATAGACCATTAGTTTCTATTTTGTCGTACATATGGAAAATCGTTAATCCAAACGTTCAGAGAAAATAAAATTTTACGATAAAAACTTTCTATTTTATGCGTCACAAGTTTTACACAATAGCACGAAATTGTGTTTTATAGCACGTTAATCGGCATAGTATAATAGCGTAAATAAATTGTTGTATGTTTTAGGGATTTTATTTTTGGATATTTGGCTAGATTGTCAATTTTTCTCCATGCGAGCGCTGCAGGGAATTCACGTAAATTCTTTGTGTACTCGACAAAAAGTGTCAATGATAATAAAACTCGATTCATAATTGAAAATTGGATTTTCAACTATTTTAAGTTAAAAAGAATATTAATTATTGTAACAAACAATAAATTTATCGTATTACTAATATTGTCAAAATAATGTACATTTGCAATTTTATTAAATTTTTGTACCTTAATATATTGTATAAATTGTATTATCAATAAACGCGATAGCCCCGCATTTCCTATGTAAAATAAAATAGCTTTTGCACTTTATAACTTACTAAAATTTTCGAACTTTCAATATTTCCAATATCGGATTTTCTTGTGAAAACTAGAACATTACAAACTAAAATATTTATTTGAAAAGTACATTTTTAGATGTAATTAGTTTTAATTAAAGGTGGGTCAAAAACTCCGAATTAAAATAATGTAATTTTAATTGTCAAAATAAATCATCAATGTGCGTTACGATCGTATTCGTCTCCTGTTTTTCGATATTGAAGTTTCCTCGCGTTATCTCTAAACCGGAAACCAGCAGAAAATGAAAATGAAAACACAGCATATCACGCAACTTTTAAACGGCGGATAGATTTGATTTCCGATGCCGACGTGCGAGACAGAATTTTAATTACTCGCTTATCCTACAGAAAATTGATGTTCCTCCACATATCTCCGTCTCTTTTTCTTTTTTTTTCTTTCCGGCGTTCTGTGCATTGTGTCCTCCCTTTTTCCACCAACATCGATGGAAATCAATGTTTCCTCCTTCTCCTATTTTTCGTCGTTCTCCTATTTTTCCACGTTTTATTATTTTGCCTTGTCAACAGCCGACTAGGAGAATTTTGAAAAAATTTTTTACAATATATACATACATCTGCCTCTATTTTTACAGCGGAAAAAAAAACAAAAAAAAATGTAGTTTATTTCTATGAGAATTCTCAAAAATATATTTCAAATATCTTTTTACATTTTATTTCCTTTCCACACACATACACGTATACGCTTGACGGATTACGTAAAGGAAAATGGCTTCGCTGCTTTCTTCGGCAGCATCTTGCGTAATATCTTTTCACCGTCATTGACAGATGACAGAACAAACTGCCGGAAAGAGCAATTTCAAAACATTGTGTAGCATGACCTGTGCTTTTGAATAATTAATTGCTGTCAACGAAGAGACGATGCACGGAAGACATAACTTTCGAACGGCTGTCTAATTAACCTTTCTATAGTGCTCTCTGTGAACGCGTCCGCCGACAAACGCGGTTAACTTCGTCGTGACGCAATGCGGCGATTCGCAAAGACCCCAAACCCTCATCGTATATTTAGGGTTAAATGTAACCGTCCTATTCCGGAGTTAATTCCATTAGTCCAAAAAGCGTACGACAACCTTAATATTTATATTATACCGAATGATATGTCTCTATCAACCAAATATTCTCTATATTATTTTTTTATAATATTCTTTATATTATATCTTGCTAATAAAACATTCAAAAAATAATTGAAGATAATTATAAAATAATTTCGAACGTGTGACGATGTTGTTATCGATATTAACTCTATTTTAATCCATTTGAATCCTAGCGCGAAATGTTCATCGAAACGACTTTCGAGCATCTGTTGCCGGGGGTCGCTCACGAGGGAAACAATTTCCCGAATCGCTGATTTACGATCGCGAATACCGGCGACGTTACGTTCGTCGAGGAAACGACGATCTCACGCCACCGATCGCGTAAACGTTCCTGTTTACTACCGAAAGAACAATAAATCGGAGCACGATATACAAACGTCACCGAAAACCTTGCTCGTCGAACACTAAACACGAACAACGTTATTCTGAAGCTTCGTGGAATGCCTTTCAGGGCCACGCTCCGCATGGAAAAACGTGATTACGGTCCTAAGGGACGAAGGGAGAAGAGAAGGATTCGAGCGTGTCATTGTTCCCGGGAATTCTCTAACGATCAAAAGCGACGCCGCCGTGGAATTTCGTCATTGAAAAGTCGCCCGGAGTGAGAAAGCGAGATTCAATCAAACACGCCGAGATGTTAATGCGTGGGAGGAAATAGAACTTGACGCGATGCGAGATTGATTTAAGCGAATGCTGGTGTAGATGACACACACACAGCGTGACGTATAATTGTAATTCTATCATTTCAATACGGAGATTGTGTTTATAAAATTGCGCAAGTCGTATATCTCTACGGATTGTTTCGATATCAATTATCTCGCCGACTATGCCTCTCGAATAAAATTTTCATTAAACTGTCCAGATTTTAAGTTGGAAATAGTAGAAATTTTTCTCATATATATATATATACGATAAATCGCGAGGACAATAATTGTAGAGAGAGTGCAATCTTTCATAATTAACATCGAAATATATATTAAATGTTTCGACCACGTCTTCAGGAAAAAACACAAAGCCATGAAAATGTGACCGAAATATTCAATATAAATATTTTATCATCAATAATATTTTGCGTTACCTCTGTCTGTTATCGATCTACAGTTTTTTTTCGACTGAGAAAATTAAAAAAAATTTAATCATACAGTTTAGCCCTCCCTTTGCGATCCCAAAACATTCCTCGCAACCATTTTTTTTTTCTTTATTATGTACGAAGAAAGAAATTTATCGTCGAGAAAAGGACGACTAAGAGGATTTGTAAAGAAAGCTATCGACCGTTTCCGGTCAACAATGGGACGCACCGTGGAGTGCACATTCTGAAACGCATTCCGGGAATGTTCTCTCCCCCGAAACCGGAAGTCGTTCCCAGCGCACGTCTGGAGGGGGGAAGAGGGCAGGGAAAGAAGAGAGAGAGCCCGCGGTTTTATCGCGACTGGAAGAAAAAAAAAAAAGACTCACCGTAAATACGAGGATAATCCGTGTGCTGCCGAATAAGGTATTGCGCTTCCGGAGTCCTCTCTTTCAGACGTCGTACACTCTGTGGCACATGTCACACATGAAAACCAACGACGTCGTTAAACAGACGGCGGAGAGAATCCGAAGGAAGGCCGGTTATCTTTTCACTTTCGGTCTCTTTTCGCCTCCTCCTCCTCGCCTTCCCTCTCTTCCTTTAGCACACAACGAGATTCCTTCAATTCTTCTCGCGCGCACTTGGTTCGACCGTCGTTGCCGTTAAGGTTAGGTCGCCGGTTCGTTACGCAGGTAGGCAAGCAGGTACAGACACATATACCTCCAGAAAATTCGGGTTCCAGCTCTCCTTCTCCCTCTTTCACTCACAAATCACGTTCTTTGATACGGAGAATGTCCGACAGGTACGTTACCGCTTCTTCCTTTCTTCCTCTCTATTAATCTTGGCTCGTCGCACTGGGAGAAAAATCGTCCGGATAGAAAAGTATAAAAAAAAAGCAAAACACAATGCACAATTCGACGAACTCGAAGAGACGCGTCGCAAGTCCCTCTCACACACTCTCTCTCTCTCTCTCTCTGCCACAAAACTCGTGGGGAGGGCGCGTCTTCTCTCTTTCTTTCAAAATATACCGGTGTGCGACTCGCGTTGTTTCGGAGCGAAGAGTCTCGGTCCCGACGATCCTGATCCTAGCGATCGTGCTTCCAGCGCTTTGCGAATATCAACAATATTGTCGTGCGCGATCGTAAAGCGTTGCTCCCTCGCCGTCTTCCCGTCTCTCTCTCGCGCAGATCCTGCCGCCGTCCTTTGTTCCTCACGCCTCGGCCGCTGCTACGTGACTGACCGCTTCGTGTGCGCTCGAGGCGCACGAACCGCACCGAAGACACCCGAGGAAGGATCCCGACGGTTCGTCGATCGGAAACGACCCTCGACGCGGCGAGCCGAGGGAGAAGAATCTTCCTTTGTTCAGGCGAGACCGAGCGGCACGACGACGACGACTTGTAACATAGTTCACTCTTCTCCTCTCCCTGTTTCTCTCTCTCTCTTCCTCCCTCTTTCCCTCGTATTATTTTAATCCTTCTTTTTCGCTCCCTTCGCGCGTATGCACTCTCGAGCACTCCTTTCTCTCTCTCTCTCTCTCTCTCTCTCTCACTCTCTCACTCTCCTTTCATTCGTTCGTTCGTTCGTTCTTTCTCTCTCCCCTCTCGCTTCGCGTCGGCGATGCGAGCGATCGCGCGGTCTGTTGGTAACTGAGATCAGACTCGGGAGACCGAAACGCGGCGTCGAGACGCTACGCGAGTGGTGGGGGTAGCTCTCGAGCGTCCACCACCCCACCAACCATTATCGTTAGCCGACGCCGACGCCGACGCCGATGCCGATGCCGCCACCACCGCCATCGCCGGCGGTGTTCCCCCTCCCTCTCCCGGTCGCCCTCCCGGACGGCGCGCAACACCCTCTCGTCGCGCGGCATCAACCCGACGCGACGCGACGCGGCGCCCGTTGGCGTCATAACGGGTGGCCGGATCGAAAGAAGTTTGTGTCTAAAGGGACGATCGATCGGGCACGGGACGACTACGCGAGACGGCTCCGGACGATAACCTTGATCTTCATCTGCGAATTTCGGGTAACGGCCTATCGGAAACTGACGATGGAATAAAATTGCGTGTACCGACCTCGACGAAAGAATTAGAAGAATGTATGCATATTTTTGTTCGATTGTCGTGGAAAATTATTACGTGTATGTGACGTGTAAATGTGGGAGGGAGATTCTCGGTAAGAGAATAATTTTTGATTGTCTCTTGACATAGAGGGGCTGGCTAATAAGTGGGGTAGAATCAACATTTACATTTTATCGAGGGATATGTATTACGAGTGCATTTTGCGCGAAGTTTCGCGATAAATAATGCAAAACTGACGCCGCACAGTTGGACAATCGAACATAAAACTGTAACCAACCAATTACAAGCGAACACAGGTTTCACATCCGTCCCACAACCTATGATACACTATAGTTTGCGACGAATCAATAAAACCCCCTATCTATTACGATAATAAAACGTGATGCGTATCATACTATTCCACAGAGCTATTAAATTTCCTCCCTTTGAGTTGAGTCGATCATTCCACGCAATCAAATTCATACAATATCTTATTTTTCAAATAGAAACCTTTAGTCTCTCTAGCTATTCAATTATTTCTTTATAGACTTTTTTTACAAAATATTATTCAAAAATTTATTACAATATTGATTAACTTGTTAATGGCTGAAAACTGAAATAATCTTACATAATCGTAATTATTTTTTTATCTTACGCCTAATTTTTGAAGATATGAATTTTTCCACTCGTATTCTAAGCACATTCGTATAGTACGGAAATTTTTAATCATTATCCTAAATAGTATCGCGGTCATTGAATTTATATCAAGTAAAAATTAAATTATACATTAAAATATTCATAACGCCCAAGTTTTCTCGTAATAAGACCGATGCTTCATTCATATCGCGCATATGTATATTTATTTTTCAGCACATATGTATAGAATAAAAAACGAAAAAAGCATGGGAAACCTGAGGGTATGGACGCCAGGTGAGGATGAGAGATAATGAGGAAAAGTATGCCGGTCATTGCGAGAGAGGGAATGTTTTACATCCGTGGGAAAATTTTCTGCATGCCGCGGTTTTTCCGTCTGTGTGGAGATCGCGGTTTTGCTTGCCTTTCATTGGACATAATATCCGTAACGACGTTTATGTGCTTGTATGTAATACGTCTATACACACATCGCATGTAATTCAACCTACCTTACGTATATCTCGAGGCTATATATCTTTTGCGTCACTTTTCTTATCGTGCTAATCGTAAAAATGTCATTATTTGCGGGAGAAAAAAATATAATAAATATATAATAAAAAAGTACAATTAAAAGGTAATGAAGTTTAAGTACCATTATGTGAAATCGGGAAATACGTAAAATACTACAGAGTCATCTTGTGTCACATCAAGAATGAGCTGAGAGAAATATTTTGCAATAATTTCTTACATAAATATTACCATGTGTAGAAAGTTTTTGCTAGAAATTACATGCATTCTCTCTCGTAGAAAAGTATTGCGATGTTAAAACTTGTCCTGCGCAATGTATCCACATTTACTCGAAAAAAAAAAAAAAAACTACCCTACCGTAATATATCACAATATGCGAAATCCATTACGTCACACGCAGCAAATTTTTATTAGAAATAAAAAGTTTTTCGCACGATTTTTTTTCAACTCTCGTACATTTATACGACTTTTAGCATTATGTCACGTAGTAAGAAAATATCAAAGGTAGGTAGATTACCATGCAGAAGGGAGAATATTTCACGATGTTGACATCCATGAGAAAACAACCCTGCGGAAGTCGGGAAGGAAGAAGGGGGAGGAGAGATAAATAGTCGAGCTTCTTTTTTCTACTGATTTGACACATGGCTTATCTCGTAGCAATTGCGAAAAGTATCATATGAAATGAGACAAATCAATTATACGGTGATGAAAATCCGTATAACACAGTCCTAAACAAATCGGCAGCGAAAATATCCGGTAAAAGTCAGACGGCAAAAAGGCAAGGACGAATGACATCTTTTTATTCGACAGAGGCATTAAAAGATTCGTGCGGTTTTTGTATAGATACGTTTATTAGACATTAATCTAATAAGACGCGTATATTATTTAATTTATTCACTTTATACATTACTTTATTATTTTATTGAGATTTATAGAAAATATACGTTAAAAAAAGAAAAAAAAAATTTTAACCTTGAAAAATAAGATATAAGCGTTTTAAGCATTTGATTATTTTGGGTTTATTTCGGTTATTATGTTACAAGAAACTTTTCGCTTTCGAAAGTCCTATGTGCCTTAAAAAATCCAAATTTGCGTGACAGGTAGACAAGCTGTCATTAACTTTCGTCACGCGCTCGACTTTCCAATCATTCCCCCAACTAATGTCAGGAATCTTGAAGACAGATGAAAACATTCTAACCGTTAAACACGTTTGCGAGTGCAGACGCAGACCTTTTCATTTCGTTGCGAGCATTGCACGTGTAATTACGAGTCTCTTTCATTGGCATGCATGGAAGACGGTATTAACTGTGTCATAGAGATGCGACCGTAGTTATTACTCAAGACTCAATGTTCTCGACAACCGTATCACGATGACATACCTTTTCGCGTTGCACGTGCTTGGAACATGTGTACATATCGTTATAATATTTAAACAAATTATTTTTCGGACAATTGTTCTCGGAAATGTTAATATATTTTACAATACACATAATATGTTTTACAATTGTATCACACAATATCACACAGTTCCTTCATGCATTATTTTAAATAATATAAATTATAAAAAAATAAGAAAAAAATTTAAGAAAAATGAATGTAAAATGGATATGTCTAACTATAATCTTTGAAGGTCAATCCAATCAAAATAAATAAAAGAAGACGAAGGAACAGACAAAGACCACTTAAGCATTTTTTGAGCAAATCAATCTTCCTTCTGTTTTCTTGTACCTGTTACCTGTTCGTTTATTCATTTAAAGAAAAAGATACAATGAATAACAGAAGCTTTCGAAAGAAAACTTTAAAAATCCCTAAAGAAAATTTTCTAAAGACTTTTCTATGAATCTATGGATTCGTGAAAGTAAAAAGAATTGTCTGGAATTTTTGATGTTTTAGTTATTCGGAAAGAATTTTTTTTTTAACTGACAAGATATTTGTGTGTTTAGGATCCTCTGCAAAAGCCGATCACTCTCTAAAAGATAATTCACGCACGTAAAGTCTACTTCTCAGTCTCTACTTTGTGGAAGTTCGAACTTTCCTCGTAAATTGGCGGATATTTTGAAAGTCGCCACATAAATTCTATCGATATCGCAATTGCATTCGGCGACGAATCTCAATATTCGCTAGTATCCGTATTAAGAACGTCGGTGAATTTAGTGGAGTTCTTATTCCGTGTACTTTCTCCGAACGAAAAGAGATTTCTACTTTATGATTTTTTTTCTTTCATAAACCTGTTAACTAAAATTTGGAATTTTACAATTTATTCACAATTTTTATCAATAAGTTTTAAAATCCCGCATAAATCTGACTGTGTTAAGAAGGCTAGAATAAAATTAGAATGGATAATTTCAAATTTTATAATAATAAATTTTATATAAAAATGAACGATGTTTTAAATGTGACTATTTATTTTTTAATATCTTTTCTACAAATTAGATAAATTCTAAATAAACAGGTTTGATGATAAAAGAAAAACTAAAAATATATCTTATTGTTAGAAATATATATATGAAATATATATAAGAAATTTTTGTCAAAAATTAATTATACATCAATTAAAATTTTTCGTTCTTCAAGAGAGAGAGAAGGAAGAGAAATGTTATTTCTGATTAAAGATGTTTTTTTCTAAGAAGATATTCGACTATATGATGTCCTAGGATAAACATGATTATAGTTGTAAAAAAAGGAAAAATGTCAAAAAAAATTATCCACGATTTCCCGAGCGTTAAATTATGATACGCATAATGACTTTTTGCCACCATTGGAAGAATGGCTTACGGCCCTGAGTCCCGGTCGTGCAGCGAGGGGCACCTGCTCCGGATCCAAGAGACGTTACACGCAACGGACATACCCTACGTATTTTCTCTGGTCGGTTACATTCCGTTTCGTTCCGGGCAAACGGGTATAAAGGGCAGCGGTTCTCAATCGACCGTCAAATTATCGAAGAAAATTCCGTAAAAAGTAACGGGAAATAAACTGTGAAAAATCACGGATAGATATTATTTTTCAAATATGAAAATTGTCTATCAATTTTGCGTCACATGTATCTATTAGCTTCTTCTGAAAGAGCATACTTTTCTCATCATTGCTCAAAGTGTCAGTTTCGATGACTAATTTATCTCTTTTTTTTTTATTTTGTACTTTTATTTCTTTCTAGCGAAAACGAGGAATGGATTTATTTTTTACGAATGAAAATTGTCGTGAAATGTTGATTAATTTGTTTTATGCAAGATGACTTGGCGACATATTTTTGAAATCGATGGCAGACTTTATCTAGGCTCACTCAATATTTTCGCTATCGTACTGTAATCAGCATGTGCTACGAACCGATACGAATGTCAGGAAACAGCTGACTTTTCGGGAAAGCAGCTGCTTTCTAGATATATTTACTCGTTCGCGCGAGTCCCTTGAAACCTTTCCCTTTAGAAGCTCTCTTTTCTACATTTTACGATCGTGCTACAACCAGTTATTAGCGTGCCAGAAATTATATACTTTGACGCGTGTGACATTAGAAAGTCACGTGTTCGCTTGGGAACTTTTATTTCGGAAAATAAATGATGAATGGAACAGAGGCTCTCGAAAACGTCAAAAGTCCACCGTATCGCGTTCGTCTCAAAAAAACTGATCTCGCTTTTGAAGAATTGGCCTTGTAAAATGAAAGGCAGACTCGGCGTTTCGCATCTTTCTCCTTTCGTCTCGTCTTTCCGTTCGCGGATCCATCGGGAACTGGCGCGAGCCACGCCGGAAAACAGCTGACTTGTACTTTTTCGTTCGAAGAGCAGCTGGTCGGCCAGTCTGTCTCTGCATGGGCCAAGAGCCGTCTGCGTTCCTTATACTGGGTGTGCCTCGTATCGATCCACAAGCAAGCACGCTGGTTTATTTTAGTGTAATTGTACGCGCAAAATAATCAAAAATTTCCTCCGTTTTTCGTAAGAAAAAAAAAAAAGAAAAAAAGAAGGTAATACCTGCAGTAAGTTGCAATATATAAGAAAATCTTGCCTCTTGATATACGTAAAGCAATATTGCGTTTGCAATTGGGTTGAATGTTACTTCATATCTTCTCGTATTTCTGTATTAAGAGATATAAAAGAAATTTTCTCAGATATCTTAATATCACGATTGTGCTGTAAAGGAGCCAATTTTATCTCCAATAAATATACAGTCTTAATAGCTTGTGTATTAAAAAATATGTTAATATAAAATATTAATTAACGTCAAGTATATTGCAATGAAATTACGGCAATCAAAAGTTAATTTATTGCTCAACCCGATTTATATAATGTGTTTAGCCAAGCCTCAATATTATCTTTATAAGCGTATAAAAATCGTACATGTGTGCGACGGGAATAAAAAACTTTTAATGCGTTTAGAGATGCGCGCAACAAGTAACGAAAATTACAAGAATTTTCCACTTTCGATCGTTATTTCCGCATGATGTCTCTAACCATGGGTTATTTTCCTGTTTAACTGCAAAAGAAGAAGGCGGAATTTACCGTCGGTCCATTACCTCCTACGGTATTATGGATAATGGAAAGTAGACGACAGACGGCGGTAAAGATCATAAAAAACTTGTACGTGTTTGTTGCCACCGTATATATTATATATATATATATATATATATATATATATATATAATCTTTCCAATGGCGAGAAGCCTGCCTTCGGTGACTATCGCCTTTATCAATGGCAGGCGAGTAACGTGAGGTGCATCGTGGCCCCGACACGATAACCGACTCATCGCAAAACATTCTGTGCCCCGCTACTAAATAACGCGCGATCGCAGGCTTATCATTGATTAATGAAAGTAAAATTGCGAGTTGAAATTTTCGAAGCAGCGAACAGAGATAAAAAAATCATTCAGCGAATCGTTAATCTCTCGAAATATATAGAGTATGACAATTCTTCCCGAAATAGCCGATTACTGTTAATAAATAATTTTACTCATCCATAATTAACACACACACACACACAGATACAGCGATACATTTTCATTTTAACATAAAATTTCCCGCACGTTAGGCTCGTTATAAACAGCTCGATGATCAAAGAGATCGGAGAGAGTCGATGCGACGAGTCGAGTTCACGTTGTTTGATCCAATCGCGCAATTAAAATGAGACTCGAGAATTCCAAGAATATGCTCAAGCAAGAAAATGAGAGCGATTAATCTGACCCGCGTTTCGTCCCCTCGAATGTCTCATCGTGCCGACGCCTGCCGTTAAGAAGAACCACGAGATTTATTTACGCATAAGTTCCTGAATGAATGGAGCAGAATGAACGTATCGAAGAAATAGGACGCTGACGAATAGGCTGAAAATTACGCGACTGAATGGTTGGAAAATTCTACATATTTTACAATATATCGCCCGAAAATAGTCGTTTAAATTAATTATCTTAATTTATGTATACCAAAATGTGATAAATTAATTCAAGTGAAATTCAACAAGAGCACTTTCACTTTTTATAATTATATTAGAATTACATCTTTAAATATGTAAATAAGTAAATTTATATCAAGTATACATTGTTTTAAATTTCTAATTTTTTATAATTTATAAAATGTTAATATTTATGTTAATATTAATATTTATATCAAGTAAATCAATATCGAGAACACTACAATACTGTTCATTAAATATTTATGAAAGTATAATCTACAAATTTTTCTCGAAAGATTTATCACGAACATGTGGTGCAGTAGTTTAAAATAAATTTCGTTCAGAGAGATACATTTTTTTTTATAATTATGTTCAAATTACTTCTTAAATATATAAATAAATAAATAAATGTATGCGTATATTTATAAGTATAAATATTTTATATAAAATTTTTGTATCAATTTATATCAAGTATATTAACATCAAAAAAGTTATCGTCCAGTAAAAAATATTTATGTAAGTTTGACCTGCAAATTTTTCTCAAAGGATTTATCCTGTAGCGCAGTAGTTTAAAATAAATATTGTCAAATAAATCAACGCGATAATAACGAACGATATAAACGAATAAAATGCCATTTTGAAGAGTTATTAATTTATGCTCGATTTTCGCAGAGTCTAATTCCATTCCGGTCATGAGCTACAACCTTTTGCCGAGCTTTTAATTTCAATTCCGATAAAAACATGAATGTTTTCGGTAGGCGTTTCACATCGGTCTTCCATCTTCGTTCGACGAGCTTTTCTCAAATTTAAATGTAAACGGCAAATTTTAATCGTCCTGACAACTCGATCGAAAGCTTTCCAATTTGCAACTGCGCGGAAAGTGAGACGACGATGCAACCCACAAAAAGAAAGTATCGATTATCATTTCTTCGAATTGATTTAACAGAGTATTTTTTAATCATTTAAATATATAATTTCAAACTTATTTATACCACGGTTAAATACAACTTATACAAATAATATAAATTATTGCGACATATATCGAAATCTGCGATATTGATTTATGACCTTAATGCAGTTAAGTCGGAAAAATCACGTAAATTAAAGATTTTATCCTTCGTGAAATATTTATATTCAATTAGTTTTTCGAAAATTTATTACTCAAGTACGATATAATTAGCAAATTTTTGAAATATTAACAAAGCATGTATTGATGATGTGCATGAGGGCTTAATGAATAAAACAAATTGATTTCAATAATTCGTACGGCAAACCGGTTAACGCGGAAATTGATTTCAATAAATTGAATGGCAAACCGGTTAACGAAAATTTGATTTCAGATTCATTTGTACGTTTAATTTCGAAGGTTATAACGCCAAGACAAATAGAGATTTCAAATTAAACTGTCTGCTAAAAAAGTTCGTGTAAGGAATTCGTATTTATTTAGAAATGCCGACGACAGAATCGCGCTAATAATATACGATTATCTGACGAAAATTTTGGAAACATATTTTATATATCTTATACGATCGCAAAATTGACTCGTTAAATTCTCAATTAAATGCGGTTTCTCGATATGATTGCCAATAAAAAGAGATATACACTTTGTATTCTCCATCAACTTAACGGTGCTAAGATCAAAAGATAATTTATGTAATTTGATTATACAAATAAGTGTACATAAAAAAACTTAATATTTTTTTATAAATAATATGTATATCTTGATTTATACAATTAACGTATTCAGAAAATAGAGAAATTTTTGTATATAACTATATAAAACATAAAATAGAATTTAAAAAATTTTTTAAAGACACGAAGTGCTTTAATATATTTAATATAAATCTAATAATCAAGATTTTTTATGTACAATATATATACATAATAAAGACATATGTTCAAATAATAATTATGTAAGACACAGAGCAACATTAATATTTATTAGTAAAAGGGAAATATTGTGGCAATTGTTTTATTCGTTCACTTAACGATTCATTAGCGCTGTGATTGTTAAATATTTGCGCATAATACAAAGAAAAGAAGAAAAGCAAACAGCTGTGCTCGATTCGAGAGTAATCCTCCCTCAAGGTTATGGCGAAAAGAATTCCACGGAAGAAAAAGAAGTAAAAGGGAAATCAAGACGTATCGTGCGACGGTGAGAGCGAAAGCGGCCGTGCTGCTTTGACGATTTTTCTCGACGCGGAAACGTACCAAGGTTACGTGGACGCTTTGTTGCGTCTCACGCCTCAGGGCCACCGATTTCTCGCGCAATCCGTTACATCGAATCGCAAACCACGAAACGGCCGCCTTTACATAATAATATGTACGACCGACGAAAATCTGATGGGCGTAAATCCGCCATCATTTATCATTCTCGTCGTTATCTTTTTTTTTTTTTTTCGAGAAACTTATTTAAATGATAATATTTGTGACTGTTTCCGCTCCTTTAACTTGTTTAAGGCAAACTTTGAAAGGAGAGACTCACAAATTATCTTAAATTAGATAAAATTAAACGACCGTCCTTTTGTCACGCATATATAAATAATAAATAAAGATAAAAATGGAGAATAAATTCAGGATAAAATTGTGCTGAGAAGATAATTTCTCGAAAGAAAAGTCAAAGATACATAGAATAAAAGTTTTTGATGTAGTGCCGTTTTTCTTTTTCGAGAAAAAAAGTTTCACGTTGAAAGTAGTATCCGCTATTTTTTTTATGTATCGGAATTTATATGTGTCTATCGACTATCAAAATAGTCTTACAAATCCAACTTTAGAATCTGTCTACATGATAATACGCATCTATCATACTGATTTCATTTCGTCAGTTCACTGACCTTTCAAAATAACAAGATACAGTAATCGCGAATGTATTGAAACTTTTTTTTTAGACCAATAGTTCGTCCAGTAATTCTAAAAAAATGTGATTTGAAGAAAATTATCGCGAAACCTTTAATACATCACATATAAATAAATATATAAATATACATAAATATAAATAAACATGTGAATATATAAAAATATATAAAAAAATATAAATAAACATATAAGTAAATATATAATATTAATAAATATATAAATAAATATTCGAAAAACTAATGCAACCGACAAAATTTGGGGTATTGTTTACTTTTTTCTTCACAAAGAATCACGGCTTTGTAATTACTGGACACAGTATATATGAGGAGATTTATCGTAGGCGTGACAGGAAACCTTTTCCCCGGTATCTTTAGTTATAATTCCCAGGGCTTTTCGTCCTTCCCTCGCGTACATCTCGGCCCGTAATCTCCTCGCGAACGGTAGCAGCCGATTTTACGCCGAACCTCCTGCTAAGATCGTAAAAGCGCGCGTCGGAGACGGAGTCCGAGCGTAACCGAGACAATTTTTTTTTCTTCATATACACACTACTTGCGTGACACGTATGTACGCACGAGTGTATTACACATACGCACGCCAAGCGACGACGACGATGCCGTCTACAGGAGGGAGAGACGTTTATCGCCCACGATCCGTCACCTCTGCCGCACATGCTGAAGAAATTAAAATTTTTTTGTCCGGTTTCCCCGAACGAGCCGTTTATCGTCGTTTCGGAATCGTCGTTCCCAAGACAGAAAAGAGACGGAAAAAATCGTGAACATCGAGAGACAGCTCAGTCGCGTCATTATAACATATATCTCCATCTATCCATGGGATTTGCGACCGATGGAAAAGGTTTCGCTTTTCTATAGATTTCTATAAATTTCATATAGATTTACTCACCAGCGCGGCTCTCGCTGGCGACCTTTAGCACCGCTGCTACCGATTTCCGGGCTCTTTGATCGGACAGGAACTGCGACACTATGCACCTATAAATAGAAAAAAATATAAATAATATGAATCTTTAAAATCAATATAAAATCAATATCAAGTATATGTAAATATTGCATTCCTTTGATATATATCGAATATCGATATATATGTATAATTTTTATACACATTGACATGTGCATGAAAAATCCAATCGCAAAATTTTGTAAGATTACTAAAATCCAATCGGAAAATTTTGTAAGATTAAGGTCCATTCTTCAATGAGTCATTAGTCGTTAGTCGTAAGCAAATTGACCAATCGCAGTCGATTATTTTCAGTTTGCTTACTAACTAACGACTAATGACTCATTGCAGAATGGCCCTAAGGGATATACGGTTTCAAAGATTCGAGAAAACGATTCATATGAATCTAAAAATCGGATGGAAAAAACGAGGTCTAAATATTTTCACCGTGCCAAATATTTTCCCCCGTCTGTATATTCGACAAAATAAACTGCGCGCACAAAAAAAAGGCTCTCGCGATCCCGAAAAACCGCGCGTGACATGTAAATAACACAGACGCGACATTGAACGCGTCATCGTCGAGAAAAACACGCGATGTAAAAAAATCCCTACGCGCCCGATACGTCGTCACAGCCTAACAACGAAATTTCTCTCTCTCTCGAGATTACATTTCCGCGAACCGGAAGCTTTTCCGCATCGTGTCGAATGCTCACCTCGTGCTCGAAGCTCGACGTCCGCTCTCGTTCGTCGTTAACCTCGCCTCTTGTGAAGGTTAGGTTTTCGCCGGCTCACTCGAGACAGCCGGCACGTGCCGGATGTCCAGCTATTCCGTCAAACGTCGAACGTTCGCGCGAATGATGCGTCTCGCGATGTCGCCGATCGTGCGCGAATCCGCGCAAACACGAGCACCCGCGTCTCCCGGACGCGATAAATTCACGTACGCGACAAATTTGACTTTTCGAACAACCGACCGTGCTCTCTCTCCTACCGGCGCGCGTTCCGTACACACCCGACGCCGCTCGCGCGCGTCTTTCCGTCCGCGCTTCGGCCGCGCTCGGCCAACTTCGGCGGCGCTCGGCTCGAGCGCCGCCGGCGGCGACGCGTGACGTCACGATGTTGCGTAGGCGGCCTCGTAGTCTCGACGCAGTTGATTTATTCGAACGGAAGAACGCCTTTTGTCTCGTCGTTTAGGTAAGCCAAAATATGAAAATTCTTCGTGTCAATAAACCTATCTTAATTTGGATACCTCAGACGTCATATGTTGTTCGCAGCTCGAGGAAAGGAGAGTGATAAATTACGGAATTTTGCGACTCGTAACAACTCTGACGACGCTAATGGACGCGTCCATAAAGAGTGAATTTCGTATATTCCCTTGCACAATAATATTCCTCGATCTTCGAAGATTCGCTATTCTTCGAAGAATAGCGAAAGATAATACTCCGGATGTGAGCTTGTGATCTGTGTAAAATTCGGAGTTTGCGATTCTTGATTTCCGAATTCACGACTGGGCATTATGCATCTCGTTCGAGCGTACTTTGAATCGTTTTGTTCGTGAGATTTGCGCGCGCAAATCTTTCTCATTCGAACCGCTTCTTCGAGGCTACATAGATTCCCGCTATTTCGCATCTGGAGTCCCCTAAATTCCTGAGATAATAATCGTTTTTAATATCTCGTGAACGACAGCATTCTTGTGGATCTCTTCAAGATTTTTCTATCCATTCTTCTATCCTTTATTTGTATCTAAATGTGAGTACTAAACCAAATTAATTGATAGTTATTAATTTCATATATTTAGAATATTATTTGCGTAGGTTAGGGATCAGGCTAGTGTTAATAAGATCGAAAAAGCTAAATTTATGATTATAATTTTATGATTGAATTTTGTTTAACCATAATCTCGTCTAGGATATTTTTATTTTTTACAGATTTCTAATTTATAAAAAAAACATTGTTATATAATTTATTGAGACCGAAATATTGAGATTCAATATGTATTAAAGTGAAATCCATTGCAAATTCTTAAAAAAAAATGTTTTTGTTTCTCGTATTTAGATAATTATTTTTATTAAGTTTAAATTCTAGAAAAATAGAAAAAATTCTTAATTAACTCAGTAATAAACTTTCGAGTACAGATAAAATTACAATATAAAATAATTTTTAAAGATTTTTACACAATAAATATTTATTATATATTACTATGTATATATAAATTATGTATATTAATATACATATATGTGCATAAAACGTAACAGCGATAAATATAAAATTTTTTTAAATTTCTTTTATTTATGCTCGTTGGGGAAAATAAAAAATTTCGCGAGCGAATACCCAGAAATGTTTATGAAAGTCAATACGCTATTTAGATTGACATTTAATTCATTGTTGTGACATTTACTTTCAGGAATTTACAAGGAAGTTGCGCTGCCGTACCGCTGGTCGAATTAAAATCTCTAGATTTCTTTCACGGCTTGAATATTATGTATCTGCAGGCATACCAAGTAAGTGTATAAAAAATAGTATTATAGTATTATAAAAATAATTTTTAAAAATTTTCGCACAATAAATAGTTATTACTATTATATATTACGACTATGTATATATAAATTACATATATGTGCGTAAAACGTGTAGCGTTTTTTTATTTATGTGATTTTGTTGGTGAAAATAAAAAATTTTGCGAGCGAATTTTAGAAATGTTTAGAATTTTAGAAAGTCAATACTCTATTTCGGTTGACATTTAATTCATTGTTGCGACATTTACTTCCAGGAATTTACAACGAAGTTGCGCTGCCGCATCGCTGGTCGAATGAATCGTTGGACTTCTTTCACGGCTTGAATATTATGCATCTACAGGCATACCAAGTAAGTGCATTAACAATAGATTATAATCTATTGCGTGCCGAAAAATATTTTGCTCTCCCTTTCGGTTCGCGTACGTGCTTGTGTACATGGATCTGGAATTCCTTTTACGCGCCGCAAATCGGCGTAGATCGATGGAAATGCACACCAGAATCATACAACACAGTAATCTAATGCATTATATATTCTGGTATTTCATAAATCCCGCAAAACACGTGCAGAACGTTTACAATCGTGAAATATTACTATACTGACTTATGTTCTTTGTCTTTTATTATGTTATATTTTGAATTTTTCAAATTTTTATTAAATTATTGAAAATTTGTTGTTAAAATTGTTGTCAAGATTAAAAAATTTTGGATGTCATATAATTTAAAATAAATAATAAATTTTTCTTGTATTATGAAAAGCTAATCTGTTTAAAATCTATTTAAAAAATAGAAGATAAAATAAAAAATTCAATAAGATGATAGTTTAAAGTTGTGGGATAAGTTGTGGGATAAGTTTCAAGTTGCACAAGCAGATTGAAAATATATTCTTCTTTTTCTGACAAACTTTCAGAAAAATTAGAATATATATTCTAAGAATACTCTTACACACGAGTGCGTTCTGTGCGATGGTTTTATTGTAAAAGCTTGGTGGTCGCGTTGGGAATTTAACATGACCTGACCTGTTTTGAGTAAAGGGGCTCAGCTTTACGTTAATTTTTTATAGCGCACTCTCACTGATGCGTACTCTTTTTTTTGCAAAACTTATTTAAAGCATTTTACGTTTCTCTTTTTTCTTTTTATTTCGCGTTTAATCCCGACAAAAACAAAGAGTCAATACTACTAACAACCCTTCACTTAATTAACTCTGCTTAGCGATTCCCTTCTAGATAACGAGATAAAATTCATTCAAGCATATTTGAACCAAGAATATGTAATCGTGTAGGGATTATGCGAAAGTATATCAATTATTTTATTATTTAATTATCTAAAAAATATACTTTTTAATTAAGTACTATATTAAAAATTAAAAGTTATATTTTCATATTATAAAAATTTGCACAATAAATTTACAGAAATAAAGATAAATAAAATTGTATTAACGTGCATAAAAAATTGTAAACAATCGAGTACGGACTTTTCAATGGAAAATGTGAATAATTAAATAATTAAAATTTTCGTAGTTTTTTTCTTGTATTATATTATTAGATTTATTTTTGATCAATGATAATATATAATTATAACAATATCCAGACGTTGCAAAGAAAGGATATCGTGCAACTTTAAAAAGAAGCTTTTTGCCTCATAACAAGTTACAATTGGCGCAAGGTTGCGAGATAGTAAAAAATATGAGAGTGCGTGGTCACATTTGCGTTGCAATAACATAACAATATCCGATAAAAATAATCACATGCAAATATTGCGCATTTGCGAAAGGAGTTGCAATAATAATACGAAAGAAAGCTTAAAATGCATTTTCTTCCGCTCTCCCTGTTGTTACACATAAGAAACGAGTCCCCGTTTGGTGACGAGAGTGAGAGTAATCCTGCAACTTTCGTTTATTCCCGCCTCGGCCTCGTGATGTCATAAATATAACCGTGTATCGTAATCCGAATTGGCATTCTCGCGGTGAAAGGTACGGCACGATGAGGTAAAGAAGTCAGTACTGGGAACGGAAATATGCGGAAATTATTTTTTGAGAAAATTCATTTAATTGTGAAATTTTGCTTTTATTTCATAATTTCTTTTTTTCAAAAAAGCCAAAAATATCCCATGTTACGTTTAAATATGTAAAACTTTTTTTTATAGTGAAGTAGCAATTTCTTTTGTAGCGAAGTAGTAATTATGAGAGAGAAAGGAAACGAAATATTCAATTTTAAACTAAGAATTATATAATGTTCGACAGATTGCAAAAGTTCGTCCTCTAACGGAAATAACGATTTCTCTCGTCCTACTTTAATAAGTTTATATTTCATTTAATTACAGCGGATTTAACTTCTTCCACGTTATTCGTTTTAACACTGATCGATCGATTGCGTGAGTAACGCGAGTGCTCTGTCGGTTTCCGAGAAGATTAAAATTTAATTTACAAATCGTTGTCGTAAAAATAGCGCAAACGAACTGATCTTCGGAGATAGACGAGGATTATGTCGGTCAATCTAATCTTGCTTTAAATACTTCCCATTCAGAATCAATTGTTGCCAATTTTCCAAGAAAATATATATCATGATCCTTGATAGATAAATATAGTTGAATATAATCTGATATCGTATTCAAAATTAAGTGGTTTAATTAAGAAAAAGGAGGATAATTGCACGATGAGATAATCGATTTAAATAATATAACATTTAATAGCATATAGCATACAAAAGTTTAAAATAAGAATGTGTGTGAGCGTCAATTATGACATTATTCTCGAACTTTGATTGAAGGGAGAAAAGATTTGCTTCTGCGAACCATTATGATGCTGTTACGCTAATGAATAACGGAGTTGAGTATACGCGCGTAATTAATGGTGCGCGTGTCGTCGTGCGATTTGCACAGCTAATAGTTTCCCGTAAAACCGGTATCCGATCGAAGTCCTCTCCTCCTCTGGCTCTTTTTCCGCGCGCGGATATTTTAGCACGCTGTGCATCAGGTTGCATCCTGTCGACGCGCAATTTCTGTACGCGACTCGGTTCCGGTTTAACGATCCCCCTCAAGCCGGAAACGGCGACTACGTAAGATACCGGATGTCGGTTTCGTACGTAAAATTCTTAGTGCCGGAAATCTCTGTGCGGGTGAAACGAGCGAAACGTAGCTTTGATCGACCGATCCGATCGTGAAAGCAATCGCGAGCGTGCCGACGAATATTATTATCGCGTAACGAATCGTTCGGATATTCCGGTTAGTCGCTGAGAATTCTTCCTCTAAGGCACGAGAGAGAGAATTATCTCTGTTCTATCTCGCAAGTGATTTCCGACAAGCAACCGGTGGTTGCGCCAACGAGGTCACGCCGCGACACCTCGCCCGTTTTCAACCCTTTGAGACACTGATGAAAGGTGCGAGATGAGGAGAGAATCGCAATGAAGTCGGCGCAATTTTTCATCCGGAACATTTATACATAATAGAGTGGATATTAATAAATTGTTCGCGCTGTTTTTCTTTGATCCGCGAAAATTAACGAGATATTTGTTTTTCAGTGGCAGCTTGACAAATTGCGAGGGCGAAAGTGTAGGTAGATAAGTAGGTAGATAAAATTAAACGCTAATATAATATATCCTATAGATGTAATATATCCGCATGACATAAATGATGAGAAATGAAAGAAATGTAACTTTATATACAAAGTAATATCTACAAAGTAATTATTATTCATTTTTATTTATTAAAGTGCAGGGATTTTCAGCGATTAAATAATTGCAATAGTTCGAATTTCGTGATTAAATGTTTGAGATTTGAAAAAAATAAAATTTATTTGTTTGTTTCGGTAAAGTGGCAAAATAAAATAAATTGACAATATATTGCTCGATATTTTTTGATGATTCTAATTTGAAAGTTCAAATCTGAAATTGTTTACATATTTCGATTCTGAAAATATATTTTAAATTTAAATTTTAGACAAAATCGTGCAAAGTTGGATGACCTGAGAAAAAAAATATATGTTTATTTTACTTGTAACAAATAAATCTTATATATATTTTCACTTCATATTTTCTTGGTATTTGAAAATTATCAACAATCGAGAATCTTCGAACATTACAATTAAATAGTTCGACTGTTCGTTGTGTTATAAAATATTCAAATTTGAAATTCTCGAATGTTTTAAAATTTTGCGATCCATTTGTGTTCGAGCCTCAGCATACAACGTTATAGTTAAGTAATAACTAAGATATTTGCGTCGATGTCTAAGTGGAAAATTTATTCGTGCAATAAGGTAATTTGTATGTCGTGAGGATGAATTCTCCTTAAAAGGCCGCGCGTCTAGATCGGAGAACGACATATTTATATTGGCATGGATATCTAGGCCAAGTAAAACTGGTTATGGAAAAGCCTTGTCTGACGTTGCTGCTTTTCTTTCGGAAGATGACCAAACTGGTTTTGACCTCGGCGAAGACGGCCTTCTATGCAGCTACGTTTGCGTTTGAACGTTAAGATCGCGGCTCATTCTTCGTTTCGTAAACGCGAATGCGAGTTACGTTTCCATCGTCGAAAAAACGAGAAAATATTGAAATAATATACGAAAAAAAACAAACAGTGAAAATAAGGCTTTATGAATAAGCAAAAAAAAGCATTTATGAATTGGTTCGGTATCAGGATCAAAATATTAATCGTCGTTTTCATGAAAATTTATAACAAAGCGGTTGTGTTTTTACTGAAACAATAACTTTATAGTTACATACTATGAATATTGCTGCAAATTATCTTTCATTGCACTTTATATAATGATATTATAAATTAAATTCGTTGCAATTAAAGAGTTACGCTAATAGTCTTGAAACAGCTTGAATAATGAATGATAATAAATATTAATCTGTACAATAAATATTACAGTGGATATGAAATATTCAAAAATGAGTTTTAGTAATTGTTTTTAAAGTGAACAGATTTTATCGTGTGAAAAATTGTATATCTTTTCAATTTTTTCCGCAGAAAAATAACGAAACAATAATTAATCGTTTATCTTAACAATTATATGAAAAAAAATTAATTCAATTTATGATGAAAAATTGTATTAGTAATCGCGCATATGAAAACAACTTATATTTTATATTTACTTATATTTTTACACATAAAATAAAATAAATAAAGCGTAAATAAAGCGATACATTACATATATATATATATAAAATATATGATAATATATTATATATTTATATATAAAATTGCAATTCAATTGAATTCAATAATTTTCGGAGTTAATAAAACAAATGGTTAGTACTGGGCTGATACAAAAGTACTATCTTTATTCTTCCGAAATGTGAATGGCCTCGAATCCGTGTTTTCGATTGAATTTAGCCAAGGACACGTGTACTGGAAGACGAATCCTGGCTGGGATCCGAGTTTGGACTCCCGGCAAGATTGAGCGACTCGCGTTGTGATATATGACGCACTGCCGTATAAGGCGTATAATAATACGAAGTTAGATCGTAATGCTTGTGCCAATCCTCTCTCTCTCTCTCTCGCTCCTTCTTCCTCTCTTGTTCTCTCTCTTTCTTTTTCTTTCTCTCTATCTATCCTCTCCCTCGTCAGGGCCATGCCAAGCGGAGCGGAGCGGAGGATCTTGTGAAGACGAAGACTGTAAGACCGCATGGTCCCTCTTCGTGGAAGTCACGCAGAGACGCGGGAGAGCCAACGAGCCGTCCTTTTTTCTTCCTCTTCCTTCCCCGCCTTTCCCTCCTTCACCTTCCATTGCCATACGTCGACCTCCTCTTATCCCACACTGAGCGTTTGCGCTTCCACTTATCCTTTTCGTCCTTTCCGCTGGAACGGAGGAGGCGGTTGGGCCGTCCCGGTCTGCGTCCCTTTCGGATCATGCGGTCGCCTTTCCTTTTCTCTTTCAATGTCCTTCTCGTCCTCTCCATTTTGCCCTTTTTGCTTTTCTTCTCTCCTTCCTGTAGCCGCGACTCTTTCTACAAGGTTGCTTCTTCCGCTTTTAATTACGAGTCTGCTACATCTTGTCCATGTCGTCGTTCGTGTCGAGTTTCTACCTTTTCTTGTATACTTTATTTCATCTTATCTCGCGATCGCTCGATAAGTTTTAAATTGGATAAGCACTTCGTTTTGCTATGAATTGCCCAGTGTATTTTTAAACTTCTTCTTTGGACTTTTAATTTATTTTTTTTTTTCAAGTTCTATCTTTTTCACGTGTATATCTACTGTACTCTTTTTTGAATTTCTTTTGTCAGTCTACAATTCCATTCATAAAATTTTCTCTTTATTTTCACTCGTTACAATTCTCGACTTCACGTAGAATTCTCGCGGAATTCCTTATATCAGCCATTTTATACCCTTCATTTCCCTTTCATCTCACGCTGCACCTCTCGCTGTACCTCCCCAGCTTCTCGTTTCGCCTTCTCTCATCGTTTCCATCCGTTTTCTTTCCTGGTCGGGGCACAACCATTATATCCCTGGCGATACGTCTCGCTGCCCGTAGCGGCCGTGCAACGTTGCATTCCGTCGACTGCATTCCGTTCCAGACTGCCTCGGACGAATGCATCTTTTGATAGCTGCGATTCGACGAAGGAACTTCCCCAGTCTCAGAAAATCTACCCCCTCGGCGTTACTCGTCGGTAATATTTTATAATCGCGGTTCCTAACCGATCGCACGTATCGATGTGCGTTAATAATTTTAGATTCTTCACCGCATGCTATCGGACTGTCACAATCGACGTGCAACTTGCTCGTAAATTTGTCCGGAGGGGAACACATGTTCGTAGACAGCCTATTTTTGTAACCAGGGACCTTCGATCCCCTCTGAAAAAGTGAAATCACGAGTCTGCCTCAGAGACAGACCGATCTCAACAAAGGAAGCTATTACTTAGGTTTTCCGTAATCACGACTTTCCACGATTGAACGAGGGAACTCGTAGTCACTCAGTCACGATCGTGAGATCATGTTCCCCTCTCTTTGCGATCATAAAAAATAGTAATCTTATGAATTTTGTCGTCTATGATGATGAAAAATGACTTGTAGCGAAACGTCATTTTTCAAAGACGAAAACGTCGAAAAAAAAATTCCACACTTTTATTTTACTGTCTTTCACCAATACGTCTTAAAAATATTTAAATGCTTAATATATTAATTTCGATAATCTTGTATAATTCTCTTCAATTTATATTTCATAGTAATAATCTGCAAGTAAGAATATTTCGAAATAAAAATTAAGATTAAAGATATTAAAAAGAAAAAGATATAATTATTTTTTTCTCGCCGTTCTAAATTATAAAATATATCTGTTTCATCTCGTTACGGCATTACTCAAAGTGATTTTTACATCTCGTATCGTGAATGGTGCGAGTGAGCGAGGAGAAGAAGAGGGAAGAAAGAGGGTGCTCTTGGGGCGCTCAGATCGCGATTCGGGGCCTTCAGGCCCCAAGCCCCGAAGCGGACAATAGACAGACCGTTAGACGCGGTGCAGGGCAAGGTACACCGGACTGAATCTCGGCCTGGGAATTGTTGAACGAAGGGCACCTCGAGGGACCTCGACCCGAGCCGAGGGTCCCGCCGGGGCTCGGAGAAACTGGTTTACCTGCCACCTCCTTCGTCGTCCTCTCTTTTCTCCGGACGTGGCGGTTCCGTGGCGATGAAACAGCGAAGAATGCAAAGACGCAGCAACAGCAGCACGCCTCTCTTTCCAGAAGAGACAATTATCAGCTAGATATCTCTTCGTGTTAGTTTTCCACCGACTATCGAAATTCCACGAACGCAACGAGAATGATAATCGGAGAGAATTTAGATCAAAAAAAGACGGAGCTGTATACTTTTTGATTGTTATATCTGGATTGTATGCACATTGATATGAACATCTTACAATTGTGATATTTTAAAGTTTTTCTCGAAAAAATTTAGTTATCTCTGGAAATGGTTTTTCAAATATGTTGATAAGCTCCAAACATGGTTCGATATGTAGACGGTACATGCGTATAATATATTCCGTTTCGCTCTTGCGCTCTTCGTAGAATCTAGAATTTTTGTATGGAATTTTCACGGAAGCTACATAGTAACTGAGAACGCGTATTTAAATTGCAGCTTAAGATAGGAAGATTGTAGTATGGATTTCTTTCGATGCGATGGCTTGGCTGTAATCCTAAATGGGAATACGTACAGACGAAAGTACGTAAATATGATGTTATCTAAAGACGTTTGTGCGCCAGAATTCTTGATATCAGATCCAACATCGTATATTTTATCGCTTAATTCCTAATTTCAGATAATCTTAAATATCTGCAAGCGGTTTTGAAATAGTTTTTCAAAGAATTTTGAAATAGTTTTTCATAGAATCATTTAGAATAGACGATAAATATGTCGTTCCGGAAATTAGGTTTTTAGCAGTAGATTTTCTTCTCAGAATATTTCGATAAATATGATAAAGAGGAGATAAAAAGTACGATGGAATTATTTATTTAACAATATTTTAAGTTTTAAAACGATATCTTTTTATCAATGTTTATACATATAATTTGTACTCTTGTTTATATTTATATTTATATAAATTTTTTTTATTAAATAATATACAAGAAAAAAACTAGTTTTAAATATCAATATATTTTCATAAAAATTTTCAGGAAAATTTTTATGTATCAAAAGCTTGAAATTTGGGGCGTTCTTGGTAATAGATTACTATAGGCTTATTCAGCATATGTGGGGGAGTACTTTCTATATCATATTCATAATAGATTGCATCAGCGAACTCTTTTTCACAAATTTGATAAGATTTATCAGCGATAGGATATCAGCTATAAGCCGTATTCAATGATGCGTCTACGCACACAAATTTGTTTTTTATTTCATTGCGCTTTTTTCGACGAAATCAGGCTGTAAGTTTTGAATATCAAATTTTCTCGTAAAATATGAGCGCAGCATTGTATCGCAATATGCTATCGATTTTTGTTATCGATACAATTATGAGTATGAGATATAATTTTTTCAAGTTTTCTAATTAAATGTCTTCTCTGCTATCTCTCTTAAAAATCATTATTTATACATATAATTTAATGTAAATTGTAATTATTATAAAAAAGAAAGGAGATATAGTAATTAATTCTTATATATTATTAATATTAATATATTTCTTAGTTAATGTAATAAATAAGATATATATTATATTTAAATCATAATTTCCAAGATAATATATAAAGTATGTATAAATAATAATTATTATTACAATTTTGTTAATATCTATTCAATTCATAAATTTTATGTGTAATTAAGTTTAGGTAATACACAAATTACACATGTAAATATAATTATAGGTCGGTTCAATTAATCCGAATCGATCCGATTCCAAATCTATACTACTCCAGATAGAGAATGTCGTGCATTGCTAATGAGAATTAGTCCAGTAATCCAGTAATTAAAATTGAAAACGAGCCATTACATCTTCTATTATATTTATTAATATTGTAAATATGAATAATGAATTTTCATATCTGATAGATTCTACGAATTTGTAACGAGACTAAAGGCAATGTTAATTTAATCGCTACTTATACATTCAGATTATTAAATCTCGCCAAAGAATTGAGAGATTTAATCATTTGACGGAATCGGAAACAGGAATTGGAAACTTTGTTTTTCGAGGAATAAAGAGATTTCGCGAGCAAGATTTTTTCTTCTTTCGAAGACAATTTTTTATCGTTTCGGATTATCTTATCCAAGATAGAAGATAGATGTCTGTCGTTCATCTACGCGTAAAAATTCTTCAACGGATCTCGAAATTGAACCTTATTATATCCGCGATTATAAAACGGCCTATCCACATGACTTGCACGTAGTTAATTATACGGGTGCGGTTCATTGCTCGCGAACAAGATCTTCACGCATCGTTCAATTACGCTATCGTAATCTATAGGAGATAGGATTAATTGCAGCGTGATGAAAGTGCGAAAATTCAATATTTGAAGAATATCGCTAATCGTCGATGTAATTATACTTAATTTACTTTTTACATAGCGAGATTGACATACGCATTGCTATTCGTGACCGAAAGAAATTAATTTTTTATCGTACATTTTACAGAATAAAGTTAGGCTATTTAAAATATTCTTTAAAACATATTTAAAATGTATTTAAATTAAAAAAAAATATTTATTATTATAAATATTAAATATCATGTTATGCATAATACTTTAAAATTCTTTAACTCCCATATTCTTCTAACGTTTAGAGAAATTTTACGCAAAATTTTCGTTACTAACATATCTGTTGATTATAATTTCAACAAAGAATCCGCGGTTGAAAGGCCATGAGATGGAGTTCACGGGAGACTTTGCAAGTGCGTAAATGCATGCATGGTCGAGTATGTATAAAGAGAATGAATTAAAGTCAGTAATATATGCGGTCCTGGAATTTCCGCAATGCGGCGCTCACGTTGTTTAGGCTTGCGTGTACATCACCGCGCGTGATACATACACACGTGTTATAGTCGCCACACGCCACGCACGTAACACCTATCTACGCGCGGCGAAACGTGCGTGTTTTGAAAGGTACGCGAATCCAAAGCATATCTATTTCCGTGACTAGAGTAACCTACCGAGGCGATTCAGTGACGATTTATCCGCCATTTATCCGGCAAATCTTGCGAATAACATGTTCATAAATAATGCTAAAATTCGCAAAAATCTTTGGTAAGATTTGTTTCTTTAATTAGACAATGTGCAGAAATGAACAACAGGTGAAGTGGATAAATTTTTCCTGAAATCCACTTATAAAATGATTATTATATCGAGTTTTTAATGATACAACGAGATAAAAATAAGCTTCATTACTTGGTGTATACTTATGCAACAAGCGGGCTTAAACACAGTCCGATTTAATGACAGATCTGTGACGCCTACCGGATAAGATCGCCGATGTAATACCAAGCATAACGAGCGTGAGCTTTAAGGGGTCATTGACGGTGGGACAAAGGCCGTAATCGCGTGAAATTTTGGCACGGTATCCGGTCGAGTGTTACGAGCCACATAGACGCTTGCCAGGATTCTACAAGTGGTTGACCCTGGCCGCGAGGCGACGCGACGCGACGCGACACGCCGGCGTCGATACGTGCGCGCGAGCGCAATGTCAGAAGTATATTGACCATTCTATGAACGCTCATCAAACACATTCTCCGTGAGATATTTCATATTTTATTTATATCCTCGTATATATTTTCGACGCGCATAAATGCTTTATTATTATCGCGATTAGACGGTTGGACAATTGAATTGATCGATGCTCGTACGCGATGGTCCGACCTTGTTGGATCGATCACTCTCGAGGAACATGAAACGGAACATTCCCCTTCCCGGAAACGTGTGGTTGATCGGTTTAGATCGGAATCCCAATAGGTTTCGGATGGACCACGGCATTCCACTGGGCTGCTATCACGTCACTTCGGATGTGCGTCCGGAGTGCTCGGCGATGAATTTCGTGTCATGGACGCGATGGGTGTAGCCGCAGAATGGATCAACCGGCTGCGCGCGCTTTTGTACTTATGGAGCGAACGAAAAAAAGTGAAAAAAGAAAAAAATTTATACGTTCCCGTCTATACGTATGCTTGGATGTGTCCGTCTGGCGGATTCGTCACGTTCGTAAATCGTAGTGAATTTTTGACGGCGTCGATGATGTACGACCTCGAAGAACATACACGAGATTTGTCGGGCCTATTTCTGTAGCGAAGTAGTATAAATCGTAATTCCGTTCACGTATTCGATATCGTCCGTATATTGTTCCCAGTACGTTTTTCAGCTCGTTTTTTTTCTACGGATTTGCAACCTTCGCTTTCTAACTTGCGATATGTAAAACGAACGATGCGTCGATCCATCATGTGGATAACGATGCAAAATACACAATACATACGATGTTCTAAATATGTCTATTTTGAAACTTTTACTCTAGAGTTTTATTTTCGAAACAGCTTCTGCATCGTATTGACTTTAATGATTAATTCGGAATGCGCTTTTCCCTTGGCATTTGTCATCGTGCATTAAATTAACTGCGATATAGCAAGTTTATTATAAAAAATTAAATTTCTCATATAAAAATTCGTTTCGAGAGAATGTCCAATGTAAATCAGAAGTTAAGTCTTTCAATATGATTAAATTATGATCTCCGGAACTCGTGGTAAACTTATGCAAGAATGAAGAGGCTATTATCGTAAATAATTTCCTTTAATTAGCTCCGAGTGTGAATTGAAAATGCACGATGCACTTCAGGCGAGATGAACAGTGAACGCAATTTTCGAGTCGATGATAAATGATCACTCGCGAATTGACGCCGACTCACGAGTCTGTTCGACGTGCACGTTGCTATTGTTGCAAAAAAGTTTAACATGGAAAGAATAAGCACTAGTAATGACATCATCTTCAGAGACACACGTGCATCGCCCACCTGTGCTTTACCGATGATGTGTTTACGACGCGAACGAGATTCACGCGCTCGCACTCTGCGTCTCAGTCTTGCGCTGAGGCGAATTTACACATCATTCCAGATAAGATATCCGACATTTGCGTGTAACCGCGAATAGCGAGAAAAAACGAAGTGCGAGTGACACATTTCCCGACCGATAACTCGTGACACATTTTACGACGCAAAATTCACAAAATGTTAATAAATTAAAAGAAAACTTGTACGTCATCATATTAATATCAAAAATAAAGAATGTCAAATATTCCACATTCAACGACAATTAAAATAAATATGTTTTCTCTAACTGATTAAGTAAACCTGATCGAAAAAATCGGATTGAAGCCCATTTTGAAAGTGAGCTCTTTCATTTAGGACAATCATCAAGAATAAATTGTGTAAATTCGCACATAATCCGAGCAATTGCGTATTTATTATCGCTTATTTATCACTGGCACTGGTATTTGTATCTGGATGGATGCGAAACGCATACATTGTGTACATAGTGTTTACAGTATGCACCTTGTTGGTGCAATATTTGCACGGTATGGCTATACATAAGCTGTAGCACGTTAATAAAATAAGAAAACAGCATCCGCGTTAGTCTCGAAATATGTTTGTTGACACAATAGAGATGCTAAAGATAAATAATTTTTCACAAATCAATCTTCTCTCTTACTCGATTATTATATTATGCCAGATTCTGTATATACAACATTATGCTCGTATATCACGATATGTTTATTATTTCACTTATCTTTATGCAATAACAATATCTGATATTTTATTTTCCTTATGTTCAACAATAATAAATTATAATGCATACTGTATAACATATATAAAAGTTTTATATTTATATTTAATGTATTATATGATTGAGTGCAGCGAGCTTCGAGGTACGGCAAACAAAAACTATATAGCGTATATATAAATAATTTTATTTTCATGTTAAATTAACTTATACATATTTTAACAGATTTAATACATTTATGTTTATTTATATGATACACTATATTTCCTGTTTTTTGAATGAAAAGCGAGAGATTTTATCTAATATAATTGAGAGCATTAACGTGGAAAATTTATTAAATTATTTGCATTTTTAATCGCGTAATGTTTTATTCTTTGCTTGATTTTGATTTCAGTGTTACAATGGAAATAATTGGTCGATAATGCGACGTAGACGCGGCGCATGTAATTGGATATTAAATTGGTAACGTCACTGTCTTTCTGCGGAGCGATTCTCTTTCGCCCTCGAGGGACCGAAAGTTGGATACGGTTTCCCGGACAACATAATGCAATTTTGTCCGCAGCTTTCTCACAAATACACATCGCAAATACATCCGGGATACTGCGCATCGCGACGCGACAACAGCGGTTTTGTACTCGCACGGTGAGTTCGATGCAAATAGACTGGTGAGTAAATTGAATCATTACATTTAGACAAAAGGTCTATAGATGCCTGTACATAATTAATTTTAGCGGATATTGTTACGTAATAACAATCATCTTTTTTAAACGAAACAATCATTCTATCAATCATCCGCATTCTTCTAATCTCAGAGATACTCCAACGTAATGGGTATAAATGGAGTAAGATTTATAAATTGTTGCTGCGATGGGGATTTTTATATAAATGATTTTGTCGGGTTATCGCGTTTATCTGTATCATAAATAATAGTTTTCGCGCGGACAGATTCGATAAACATCATTAACGTTTATACGAAACAACGTTCTCAACAAAAGAAGGTTCTATGTTCCACGTGGCCTGAGAGAAGCTTTTCTCGTAGCTTTCTCGTGGAAGGCTCTTTGAAAAATCGTCTTGCTATTTTCTCCCTTTGACCTCGCCGCGAGTTCCCATGTCTTTCATTCTCACAAGTTTGCTTTCCGTTTCGCAGTTGCTTTTCTTTAATTGTGTTTCTCATTTCACAATAACATATAGGTTTCTGAAAGAGCTCCATATTGATGTGTACTGCTCTTTTATTTTGTTAAAACTACGATATCTCATATATTTTCTACCGAAATCTTTTGAACAGACCAAATTTGTTTCGCACATTTTCTGCTTTAAAATATTTCTAAAACTGATATAAAGAGATAAATAAAGCTGATATATGTATTTGTTTTTTGCTTGATATAAAGAGGGAAAAATAAAAAGTGATCTAAAAAAGTGACTATCTAACTTAGATTGAAAATAGTTGAATGTTAGTGTGTATTAGATCATAGTGTACACTTAACGATAATGTTAAGAAGTATGAATTCCCAAGGGTAAAAATTTGCGCATCTAGAGAGAGAGTCAGTCTATTTGCTATTTTCTTTCCCTTCGCAGTTCGTTTACGCGCAGCCATCAATCGTCAGGCAATGTACCCAATAAGTAAGGTCTCGAATACGATTTGCTTTTACAAGCTTCTTCGATTACCCGCGAAGATTAAATGCCATAGTTCGCGAGAGTAATCACAGTGGAGTGCAAGAATACTGCGCCTCGCTGAGTTTCATCCTTGGAAACTTACCATTTTTAGAAACTTTAGCCGTGAGCGATGCAAGTTTTTCTTAGATGAAAAACATGAAATTTCAATGTTTTAATTCTTTACTTCACTTTATATCAATTCATATAATAGATATTTAGTACAGTAATATAAATTGTTATTGAAACCTTTTTTTTCCTCTTTACGATAATTAATTGTGTCATCCGAACAGAAATATCAAAATTTTAGCTCGCGAAATTTTAGATAGATAGGATTTAAGGACATCGTTACACCTTTCGTGGCAAAATGAAGGAAATCTCGGGTGCGACCTTTATGGAATTAATTAATCAAAGCTTCGCGTTAAATGTCGCTGTCCTTTACAGGACGACGACAGTTTGTTCGGTCGGTGCTCCGCAAAGTTAATTGGCTTCTATCGTGACGTAAGTAGTCATTTCCGTTATCATTAAATCGCAAATTTATCATGGTCACTGTATCATGTTATCCACCTCGCAAGTGGACCGCTGTTTTATTGTCGCGCCAGAAACCTCCACCATGTCAGTCCGAGATTTTGATGAAACCCCTATGAGAGAGTAATTCGATTTTAGATGGTCACGAAATTAGGGGAACTTTTTGAACACCTTCTTAAATAGACAGGAATATATAGTTACTACATTTTTAGACATCTCTTTAAATATATAAAATTGTGTGGCTACCGCACCGCAATATATTTAATTCTCAACTCGTAAAATATAATTAGTTTTAGTTTAATAATAAATTAATCATAAAATTTATACTTTCTGAATATATATTTACGAAAGAATCTAAAAATAAAGATTAAATATTTATATATATTTAAGAAAAATAAATATTAATATTATACAAATTAAATATTCTCTTGAATATTAAAATCATAATAAAAAGTATATTTTTTAGCCATTCAATAATAATAAGACAAGTCTTTGTACGTTGACTTAAATTACTTAATTAGGAGATTGGTGTATTTGCAATTAAAATTATTTTCTTATGTTTTAAAAAAGAAATAAATAATTTTAAGCTATATAAAATAATTTTTAGATATATTATATATACATGTTTGAATGCCTAAACATATGTTAAACATATAAAAAGTCACATAAAAATCTTTGGAACGTTTTCTTAAAATGATATTTTTAAATACTTTTATATATTTTTCTCGAAAACTGCTAATTTAATTATTGTTTTAATTTGTTCAAAAATATATTATGGTTCTGTTCAATTAAAAAAAATTGTAATTTAATAAAAACTTAGACATAATTAAAGCTGCTAAAAAATTGATTTTATTGAAATTATAATTAAAATTTAGAAGTATCTTATTCAGAAAAAAGCTGAATGGATTCATAAATTATAATTTATCTTAATGAATTTTTATAATTTAATCTTTGCGTATATGAGGCAAACATGCTCAAAAATTATTATTAATTCTTTCATATATTTCGCTCGTAAAATATAATGACAAATTCAATAATTTCATCTCAATAGTGCTGTTCTCGACATTACGATTGGCGAGTTTCTACTGTTACATTGACGCTGCGTAATGTATACACATCAACGATGGCGAGGCGGTTAGTTAAGTTTGCCAAGCATTAATCATGCACTCGGTTAGAAAGCTCCTTTGCGTAGATTTAACCTCCGAGCTTTCTCTCATGCTTCTCCGAGTTTTCGCTCTCGCTGATCTTTCGCAAGAAACGAGCAACGGAAAGAAAATGACGAACTGGATGAAATGAATTGCTCTCCATTTATCCATTGTTGGGTATCTTATGGCGCGCTAACAGATTCTTTCTTTAAGTTGAAACTCGCTGAAAAAAAGAATTTACGCGGAAGCGAACTTTAAATTACAACAACGTGAACCCAGGGCATATAAAAGCAAGTTTTTCCTTCCTGCGTTTCTGGCCGCTTTCGAGTATACACTCACTCGAGGCACTTGGCTGAACACTCGGTTGGATACTTGAGGTTCTAAAGAGAGCGAATGGTTTAAACTTCGGCTACTCGTATACAAGTAGTCTACCGCTCCACCAACGGTAGTCTACCACACCAACGGTTGTAATCGAGTGTATTAAGTTCGTCGTATTTCAACTATAAGGTGGATCGAAAAAGTCGCAAACGATTCGATTAAACGAGAATCTTTTATGACAAGTTCACGGAATCAATCATCATTACTTCATAAGTATTCATAAGTATTCGAGTTTTATTTTTCGGTCAATAGAAATAATATACAAATAATATATAATTTGAATAATTATGCTAATGAAATAATATAGAGTATATTGTTTATGACATTATTTATAATTTAAATTTGTATTTTTCGAATATTGCTTAAACCTTTTTTATAAACCATTATCTTTTTCTAATAAGATATAAACGAGATATCTCTAGAAAAAAATTAATTTGATTAAAACATAAAATAGCGCATCTTCAAGATTACTATAGAGAAATTCTTTTTATAATTTTGTCGTTTATTTTCGACGAAGCTCTTGCAAATACGATTCGTTTCACAGAAAAAAAAACGCAATAATTATTTGCGTATTCGCGCAATGTCTTATATCCTTTTTCCTCAGGTCGATAACCGCACTATCGATTTAAATTGAGCCGTCGAACGATCGAGTTAATGGAGAACGGAGATTGGGCCAAAATGGGCATATCGGTACGACACGGAAGAAGCGTAATTGAACGCAACCAAAGTGGCTTACTTGCAAGACGATCTATAAATACATGAGCGGCCACTGGTTCTCTGCTTCTCTCTTTCTCTCATGTTTAAGCTTTGCTTTATTAATTCAAGTTTCTTCATGCTTTTGCGCCTCGCGTTTCGTGCCGCTTCACCGTGACCAACTATCGCAATTCCAGAGATCCGTAGTCAATTGTAAGTGAACTTTGTGTCATGCGAATCGAATCATTTAATTCAAAAAAATGTAGAAATATTAATTTAATATAAATGTCTGGAAGATTTAAATCATCGTGTTTGAAAAAAATCTAAGTTGGATAAATAAGATTTGTGTTTTCTATTATAATTAAATCCTACTTATTATTTGTAAAAATACCGAATGACCAAAAGAAAACGCAATGAATATATATTTATAAAATTAGAAATTTATTTGTAATACGTATAGTAAATTGATAATTTTGATTGCAATCCATGTGTTCTTTAAATAACAACATTTCTTCGAATAATTATTTAATAATAAGAAAACATTTTGTCGATGATTTTCTACGAGTTAGCATAATTTTAACACGTTTTCCATGTGTTCTATCATCGAGATAGAATGTTGGCTCATAAATGAAATAACATACTGTCAGTGCACTAAATTTCCCCGAATGTACCCATGTTATCCGAATGACAGAGACGAATAAGCGTCTGGCAAAATTATGTGAAAAGCATCTACAGCGATTCTAGCAAAAATTGTCTGAGAAGGTAAAGAGCAAAGACATTACCGCTGAACGAATTTTTTCTCGTCTCTCCATCTTCATGTCTTGAGAGATTTTCAAACTTTTTTTGGTAAATCTTCTTCAAGCATTAAACGGTAAACTTGATTAGAAAATCGCTTCAAATTACTGTTAATGATATTTTTGTGATTGTTCGATTTAAAATTAAATACGTTAAAAATAACAAACATAATCTTTTAAAAATAAAAAAAAATTTGTTTGAAGCTTGTATGGCTACCACGATATTTCAAGATGTCTCTTAGGTGCAGAAACCGATATAGGTGTGCGGCCGATATATGGTCGCCTAAGCGATAACCTAGATTCGTCGACGCATAAAATAGAATGCGATCGAAAGTTGAAAGAGGAGAAGATACATACAGGAGAGAAGCAAAGAAGAGGCGGGAGAGGAGGAGGAGATCTCACCTTCCGTGGAACGCATCGACACCTATTACACGTACGTAGATATCGACGAGGTGTCGCGTTTCGTCGAGATAGCACTTTTACGTCGTCGTCGGCACCTTATCACGTATCTTTCTCAACAAAAGAGATGCTTCCCGAATAAACCATAACGTATAACAGTCAAGCTTTTAGTCTGCTCTTATAAAACAAAAGGTAGCCACGCCAAAGCATTGGATCTGTCAAATCGCAAAAGTCAATGATCTCGAAAATTGATGATTATCGTCAAGATATATCTGGCCTTTTTGTTCTGAGAATTCGAAGAAGAAGCTCTGTCGGGTTCTCAGAGACGGATTTACGGAAAATACTTATCGTGAGAGATTCTCGTAAAAGAGTGAAAGTATGTGGATCTTGAAGAGGATCTCTTCGTAGAAACCATACAATCGGTCTAACAATAAGTGTATATACACCATCATTGATGGTAAAAATATCTATTAATATCTCAATCAATTTATACAAGCAGTATGTTTGCTAAGCTCGATAATTTTGAAACACAAGCGGAGATAAATTGGATTTACGACGATATTACAAAGTATATTTCTAAGCGGAATGAAAACAAAGTTTGCGTCGCATTCTGCTCAAGATCAATATGTGCAACTTAACGCGCTTTCGAAATCGTCGATTCAATTCTAATTAAATATCTCGTCATCTCCGATCGCGATAAGCTCGCTTGTTGAAACAATTTCAGCCGTGAGGTCGACAGCGGATTAGCGACTCATCGAGAGCGCAATTACGGAGCGAGCGGTCTCCTTTCTCGGGGGATTCTCTCGAGTTTGCGGTGCGAGCGGGCGAGAAACACACGGCGAAATCTTATTACGCCGTTCCGTAATCGGGAGGCTAGGAGCGTAACCTCGAGGAGAAAAGACGAGGAATTGCGCCGCCGACGACCGCGGTCATATGATTCATCCGACTTTCATGAGAAAATGCAATTTTTACCTGCGGCGCTACTTCTTATAGCGCTACGTTAGTCTTGGCCACCTTTCTTGTCCCGGTAGACGAGACTGAGACAAAGGCAACCGGCTCGCTCCCGGGCATATTAGCAAATTAAATTGCGTATTGAAATTAGTTTCACAGGTATTTAACATATTCGTGGGAAGTAAATATGTAATGCGCGAGCATCATACTTCAAAATGGAAAATTCGTTCTTGGATTAATTTCACGTGAACTTTAAAAGACAGTGATGATTTTCGTTAGGAAAAAAATCGACTGCGAATTTATCAAAAATATCTGCATTTCGATGAAAAACGCGCGATATCCTGCGCGCGTAAAACATTTCTCTCGGAATTCATCCTCGGAAAAATTTATGACTATAAATCGTAAATCAAGATTCTTTCGACGCGACAATTCCGAAACGCTTTTATTGCTTTTACAAAGGTGTTCAAAGTGAATAATACGATGGAGATATTACGAGATATAAATTCTGGCAAGGGACGCGATAAACTCGATATTAACAAATCGAGAAGATGTATATTTAATAATCGCGTTGAGATGCGTTTTAAAATTTTATTATCTCGTCAAATTTTTTTCATTTAAAATAATGATATTACATTCTTAATTTAACAATTTTATAATACGTGTATGCATTATGTAAAACTATTCTTAGATCGCGGAATACGATATGCTGCAAAATTTACTCCTTACAATCTTCCGTTTCTTCCTTTGCGCGGCTATATATTAACAAGCTATCCGACTCGAGTTAAAGACTTCTTTACGAGAGGATCGTTACGGCCGCGAGAATATCTGACGGTAAAAAGGCAGGTCTGGCTGTGTACTTTCGTGGGAAAAGCGCAACCGTCTCCTTGCAACCGCGTCATCCATATCGAGATCGGTACAGCACGATTACACGAAGACAAAGCGAGCTTTGTCTTTGAATCAAAAGCGTCTTGTCGGCGTTCTCGTTTTAATAAATACGCGTCTTCCCTCTTTCTATTAGCATTTTTCAGGAAACGTTCATCGATGTGCTCGCTCTGAGAAAGTTTTGATTAATCACCGTGACGCTCGCGGGCATTTTGAATTAATCGGTATTATTGCGTCATTAATTATTATTTTCGTGTGCATTTCGATCACGCGATACTACGATAGAATTTCTGTTCGTAATTCGTTAATTAATTTAAAAGAAACATTTTAATTTTATACGCTTTTACTTTTATTATACAATTTCAGTTTTATACAATTTTATATGCGGATTGAAAAATATCCGAGTTAAGTTCCGTCCTCTCTCTCTCTCTCTTTTTTTATCAGCTGTAAAGATATTTACATGCACTGCGATATAAATATCAACTTTTTAAAGTAGAATATCGAAAGTTGTCTCACCCCGCTATGTTTTTCGCGGGATGATAAAAAAAATTAACATAACAAGATAGTTTTTCGACGCGATTTCCGTAAAGTATTTCTGTTCGAGACTGGAGTACATAAATGAGCCTGTTATTTTAACAATCGAAACTTCCAGTTCCACGAGGAAAATCAACAAAGCGTTCGTCAAAGTACGAATCGCGTATTTTCAGAGCACTCGACGGTAGAGATAAGCGGGCGGGATAATGCAGTCGGCGCACGAGCGTTTTATCTGTCGAAAGTGTGCGATGGAAATCTGCGCTTTGTGTAACGCTTGGCGATCATGGTTACAGAACCAGCGTTCTGCGCTCTCGCACAAACAGAACTTCATAGTCTTCGTAAGGCTGACTTTCTCCTCCGTTGTACATTACGCAACCACTTACTCGGCATCTTTGGGTCCCGTGCGCAGAGAGAACACAAGCAGGAAAGCAGCATTGAGATTGATGGCCAGTTTCATCGTCCTCACAAAAACGACACATGAGATATATCGTTTAATTTATTTTTTATTTTCTTTAAATCGTGAGTTTAAAATGAAAATTTCATATTAAATTATTTCTTTCTATTTATTAAAACTGAGATAAAAAATAAACATGTGGTATTGAATCCATAATTCTCACGAATTTTCGGAGTAGCTCCGAAAATTCTCACTCGCTAGTGGATTTAAAAATTTATATGTCCTTTGTATCTTTATACATTTATATTTTTAATGAAAAAATTGATGTCAATTTTTTGTAAGTACCCATTATTTCTCGTGGTTAATCATTTTATCATTAATTACAAATTGCATACCCTTCTTCATGCTCGAAAAAAATCGTAACAGATAGCAACGATTTGTGAAGCTGTCTTAGCTATTATATGATGAAATATCTTCTTTTCTTAAAGTAGGATTTTTCTTCGTACATTTTTAGCTCTTTAGCCATACGTTGATTGGTGTGCTTCTATTCGCGACTTCGTAACTCCGGTTTGTCGACAGCGCGAGCGCGATTTAATTAATTCAGGGAAATTACGACGGGCAGTCGTTCACTTGGTTAAACGTGACTTTCCAACGTGTCGTATGCAGAAGCGAATCCACCGTACTTCCGCTTCTCGCACGGGGCAAGCTCAAGCTTGTAAACACACCGCAGACCGAAATAGGGTTCTCATATTAATAGCTCGGCCGAAGTGCATCTGGTTACACGACGAGATACCCGCAAAGATGAGGGGTCAGGCAGAGAAGTATATCGGAGATAGATGGCTGGATACGTGGGTAAGAAAACGATACGGAGGAATGTAATATTTACTAAAAGTTTCGAATGAATCAGCTTCCAAAAATTTTTCTTCCCTTTTGAAAGAGAGATCGGAACTTTTTATATTAAATTATTTACTTCGAAAACCGATCTTTTATAATATTTCGTGATCTTTTAACGATTTTCTTATATATTTGGACGCTTATAAAGGAATCTAATTTTTATGAGTTGATGTTAAGATTTAATTAATTATATGTACAATAATAACATATTATATATAAATATATATGTGATGCATGTTGCAACAATTTATGTAATTTAAACTTAAGTAAATTAGAGAGAAATAAATTTATAAATTTGAGTATTTATATTTATATTTATATTACATATAAACTTTTTTTTAGAAATTTTCGCTAGAAAGAAATTAACTTGAAACTGATTAAGAAATCTGATGTTCTAAAGGTTTTGATATAATTGGAAACTTTAATACACATATAATATACATTGTAATATATTGCTACATTTTAAAATATCAATATTTTAAAAAATACCGATTAATTATTCTTTCGCAAAGATACAGTCGGTGAAAATTGACAAAAATTTTATCAGATATAAAAATAAATTTAAAATTATCAAAAATATACAACAATATAACATATAAATCTTGAACAAATATAAATACCTTGGATCAGCCATGCGACGACGCGTTTCCGTCACATTCGCCACGTGACACAAGACTGTAAATCACCGTGACTGGATCGGAAATCTCTTTCGCTCGTCAAAGTATCGCTTCAGATCTCCGATAACGCTTATCGCTACAAAGTGGAAAACACTCGTTAACAATAATAGAACAATAACACTAAACTGACCGATATATACCGAGCTCCCTCGCACTTCCGGTTTCTATCGAACGAAGCGCGCGCGATTACGCGAGGATATCGCGGATGTGGCGCGCTCGTGCAACTTCGCTCTTCGGAGTCGGGGTCTCAGTCACCGGGACTTGGGTCGACGAGGATACCGCGACGACGACGACGACGCCGACGACGTTGACGGCGCTGACGCCAGTCGACGAAGCAGTCGACGAGGCGATGGATACGAGGCGGGGATGCAGAACCCCGTAGGGAGGGGGGTAGCAATGGCGGTGCAGAGGTGAGGGTGAGATAAAGTGAGGCGAACCTGGGCGCAGGTTCGTACGTCCTCGCGATATTTACCGCTCGTACGAACCGGGATTTCGCTTCGGGGATTTCTTCGATCCATTCTGCGTGAAATCATTATTAAACAAGCGCGGCTGGTCGAATTCATTTTTGATTACCGCGAATCCCGCAGCTTTCTTAATCCGTACCCGTCTCAATTTCCCAAGGGACATTGTCGCGATTGTTGAGAATGACAGAAATTTTTATACTTGTTCACGATTTACACGGTTTTTTTTCTTCAAATATGATTGTCTTCGTGGAAATCGGTGAAATTTATCATAAGATTCATTATATTGAGAAATTAAAACTGAAGATGTATTTGTCCTGTTTACAGCTGAAACTAATATTTTTTAATTGTAAAAGGTACTATAACTCCTGAAAGATACTAGAGGTAGGTTGAGTTTAAAATTTTTCGAAGGTAAAACGTGAGCGCGTAAAATAACCAATAATTCTCGATTTGTAACGTTTCGGAACATTTTTGTCTCGAGTGAAAAATGAACTGTTCCTTCGCTTACGCACTATGGAGTCTCGAAGCTTAGAAAATATCAGGCTTGCCATTTATTTCACTCGCTTTGCTTCGAGTCACTCGTTTTGAAAGCACTATACAACAATAGCCTAGTCGGAATCAGCTGGTTGCACTTCCGAGAAAGAATTTCTGCCGACACTGGTTCGCGCCGATTCATTTTCCTGACGCTAATTCTGTTTGAATGTAAATAATTGTTCTTCCCCGACGGGTTAGTAAATAGAGTATGTGGAGTTCCTTAATATAAATGGCTTTCTTAATTTATTGTCTATCGTATATATACACACAATATTTATGGGCAGCGAAAATAATTTTAATTAATAACCAGCACGCGACAGTATTCTTGGCGTGTTGCCGGAAAAATTACAGAATTTTATTGCACTGCAAAATGAGAAATAGTTGCGTTAAATCGCCAAGAAATGAGAGATAGATGCACTACTAAATTGCCAAGTAACTTTTTTGCGAAATGAAAATTTTTCAAATTCGTTTCATTGTATGTTATCTGCATGAATTACTGCAATTTTCATTTATTCGGTCATTTAAGTTTTTTCAATTTATGCGTAAAAATGACTTATTATCTTACTGATAAGAAGAAAACAAAATCAATTTTAGTACATGCATTTTAATTTACTATTTTAAGAATAGCGTATTTCAAATGCAATAATCAATTTGTCGCAAAAAATTGCGATATCGCGTGATGCGCATATAACATGTATAACATCTATTATATGCAAGTAAGATGTGGAAAAAGAAACTTTGTTAATAATTTAATCTTTTATAGACTTTTTCAGATTCCTAAGAATCATTTTAATGATTGTTTTCGAAAATTGTTTTAACACAATTAATTGAAGAATTCACTCGAAACAATCACGAAGATAGCGACACGATATTAAATCAATGAAATGGATAGGACCTCGTTATTTTTTTAAAAATAATTTCTCGTTCCCAACATATAACATCACACGTAACATTATGTTCTATTGCTTTCTCTCTCTCTCTTTCTCTCTTTCTCTCTCTCTCTCTCTCTCTCTCTCTCTCTCTCTCTATCTATCTATCTATCTATCTATCTATCTCTCTATTTCGCATTTATTATAATGTTTATTTAAAGCGCACATGGAGTACCCTTAAGTTCCATCTACTTCGTGAATTATGAACTGAGTTTTAATCGAACTCGCAGCCAAACTCGCCAAAGTTCGATACTAATGCATACAAATGCTGCATTTGGTCTTGTAATTTGATTACAGACAGCGCTTCCTCTATATTCGATTATATGCTCCGCTTATTGACTTTTGTATTATCGCGCTTGACGCGTCTATGTGTTAGACGCGTGTTAATACGAATCATTGTGGATTTAAAGCGAAAATTAACGCACTATTATTCTCCCTGTTTATTCCACAGTGATTGTTTTTTTTTTGGAAAATTACAAACTAGTTTACATTTCCATATTCGATTTACATTTCGCAATCATTCATTGAGAAATTACAGAGGATTATAAATTACCCAGCAATATGATGACGGCTAAACATGTCTTAATAATATTTTAATGACATATAATACGTCATTAATTCAAAGCATTTTATTAATATTAATTCAAATCATATTTAGTATTAATTTTTAAGTAATATTAATTTTGATCGCAATGAAAATGTCAAATTTTCGGTTTCTCGAATATGTTTGCTGGGTAAATTATCTCCAGTAAAAGTAAACGTTAAAATTATTTAGTAATTTATAGGCAGACTCTTCATTGTTTACATAGATATAATGAATATATATAATTTTATGTAGAAATATCTTCTCTTTTTTCTTTTTGCTTTATTGTTAGTAGCGTATCGAATTTTATTGATTTCCATAGATCTTCACCAGTTTATGCAAACAAGTTACAAACCACCGGTATTTCGTCATTAAAATATCAATTTTTCACCCTCGATCTAATAAAACTATTATATATATCCATTGTATAATATAATGTTGTGAAATAAGGCAGATATACAGATTTTTCTGATAACAAGATTCTGTCTCTCTCACATCTCGTCGCTTGTAAATGATGATCCTTAAATGAGACTATCGGCCTTTATCGAGTACATGACATTCGTACGAGTGTATCTGAGCGCTTTGTTCTCCGACAATTTAGCTCCATGCAGTCTGGTCTTTCTAGAGCGCTTGCGCCCCTCTGGTCTCGCGGATGGCGGCGATGGTGGGGCTGGTTTTCGGAGGGTGGATAGCGAATATTGACGTGTCGCAGGCGAGCCAGGGGTTAGCAGGTGGCAGGAGCTTTAGCGAGGCCAAGGGCTCCTGGGGGCAAACGAGGGGTGGAAACAAACTCGAGAGGATGCAGCGTTTACTATCGCGTTGTAGGGGTGGATCCCTCTTTCATGAGACGGCAGTTGTCGAGAAATATCTTGGATCGATCTTGTTTTGCGCATTACACTAATTTCTAATTCGCGATTTGTTCAGAAAAAGAAAGAGGTAAATTATATCAACTTTCTCACAACTTTATCAGCTTTGCTTGCAGCTCTTTCTTTTTTTAATTACATTATAAATGTTTCATTATATTATACGTGTAAAATATATACATTTGAGATAAAATATATACATTGATATTGTATCAATCAACATAATGAATTGTTAATTTCTATATAAAAAATTTGAAATGTTTTTTTATACTGGAATACGTTGCTGTTGCATTATAATTTTTCTTCTTAGGAGAGTTATTTCTTTGTCGAATATGATCGTTGCGTAGCGAATTTCTGTTTGTAATCGATATGTTTATTGTTTGCGAATCAAGTTTCGCTTGCAAAAACTCGTGCAGCATGTATTTATCGGTGAATTTAAATTAATGAATAGAAACTGTTCGTCAAAATATCCCTCAAAATTATAATAGAAGAAAAACAAACGTAAATGAATTATTTAAAATTTTAAATAAAATTTACGTTACACTTGAAAGAATTCATGATATTACTGACGTGAATCATTTTTTAGATATCACTAATTGAGTGAAGAAAACTTTTTTTATTTGTGCAACGAAACTATATTATGTGAAATATCAAATTACAAATAGCACATGAATCGTTTGAAAATATCTCGTTAGCAAACAGTCTATATTGAATTTCCAATTACGAACGTTTGTTTTGCATGCACGATACATGTTTGCTTATATCGTTGCATTTAATTATATTATTTTGCCGATTCTTACAAGAATATACAAATGAATTAGACTTATATGCTATGACAGATGCTATCATAATATCAATTTACGAGATAGCATATCGCTATCATTATAATTTCATTATAATTTTATTATAATTTATAATTTCAGAAATAATATTGCTTTTCAGAGATTTTATCTGTGAATAATATATATACAATATTTTATAGTGTTCACTATGCGTGAATGTATTTTGATACTCCAGAGTAATTATATATATATATATATATATATATATATATATATATATATAAATTTCATATAGTAGATATTTCTTGAATATCTTATAATTACTACAATTATCTTATTTTAAGAATTATCATGAAAATTGAAAACTTTCCAAGTTTACAATTCCTATTCCAAGCTTCCATGCATTCTTTTTGATAGACACCTCAACATTTATACGCATTTCAATCCGTCACGATGTTTCATGTTTTTACGCCGCTTTTGTTCAGAATATCTCCCGGATCGTTAGTAATCATCTTGTGCGCAGAAATCTGCTTTTTCTAAAAAAAAATGTTTCTATGATAAAAAAAGATGTGTTTTCTTAGGACTAACTTGTACTGACTATGGCGATCCTTGTACATGAAAGTGATCTTTTAGGTGGTTAGCATGAACCCAACGCTCATGTTTCCCCGAAAATTCTCATAACAAGCTGTCATTTGCAGGCCTCTGTGTAGAGAGAACATAGAAGGAAATGTGCAATACGCGTACAATTCCACAGAGCCGAACAGCCGTGACAAATGCAACTCCCCTCTCGAGTCCTTGAAGCACCCTAATCGTGCCCGCTTCTGTGTCGATTCTCTCGATTGCTATATTCCCGCCATTCGTTGTCGCAGATCGATCATTTTCTTGTCGGATAATTGATTCTTGTGTAGCAAAGTTCGTAAAATACAGTAGTTAGTTATGGAATATTGCTATTAATAATATCACATAAGTGTTACGATATCAAAATGCTAGAATATTTGACGATGATGCAATTTTTACAATATAGACAAAGTAAAGTAATTTAGTGATATTTCTTATTCTTTACAGATTTAAGGAATTAGGATATTTTATTTTATATATTATTAAAAAAATAAAAATATTATATATTATCGAATAAAAATAAATTTCATATATATGTATATAATACATGTGTATATGTATATACACACATATATAAAACAATAAATGTATTATTCTTGTTTATGAAAAATTAAGTTTAGCTTGTACAATTTTTCTGTCTACTGTCTACTATTTTCACAGTCTACTGTGGAAATAAAAAATTTTTTTTAAATAAAATTTTTTAAAATAAAAAGATCATTTGATGAACAAAAATAATAAATAAGATTTATAAATATATAGTTATGTTTCTTTTTTAAATAAATATTACAAATTTTAAAATGACCATTTTTTATAAGAATATTTTGCAATTATTAAATTAAAACTACAGAATACACATAATATCATATACATTTACAATATGCAATTTATACATACGTAAATAATATCAAAAGACATATAGAAAATATATTTGAAATTATATCTAAATAACACGAGAGGTACAGCGTGGAAACGCACAAGTTGTTGCCGAAGTTAGTTCTGGAATCTTACTAACAGGCCAACCGTTTCAGCGAAGAGGAACTGTTGTACATCGTACGCTCTCTTGTAGCAACTTCGTGAAACTTAGTAGAAATTTGGATTGGTTAGAGAACCATTGAGATATTATTATTAAATTTATTATAACAGTAAGGAATGTCTTATTTTAATCTATTCGATATCGTAGCTAAATGTCTGATGGAAAATGTAAGAAAGATCTCGTTTTCCTGAAAAATTACGGCATTATAAAAAACTGACTTTAAATTCCGATAGTTTTTTGTGATGCCTTGTACTTGTATTAGTAAAGTTCGTTGCTCTCTCACTCGTTTTCCTGACCTACGATATACTACGATCCCTTATGCTACGACCTGTAATTAACGTCGATCTTGCGGGGGCAATTCCGCCTATCATTTGTGTAGTAAAGCAATTAATTGAAGGAGCGAAGAAAGTAAGGACTTTTTTATCTAACGATATTCTATCCTTAAACTGTTAATGTATTAGATAGCATGACGCATAGGGAGGAAAGATCTGTTCTTCAAATTCTTCAAAATCATGATAAAAAAATAATTCAAAGAAACGTACACAGATTTCAATACTTTAATTTGCCAGGCTCTTTTTGTCCTGTTATTCGATGAATCTTGTCTCGGATTTTTCTTCCTTTTCTGCATCGGCTTTTCCATCGTACCCATATCTCGTTTATCTCGCGGAAAAAGAGAAGACGAATGTCTAATGGATTTAGCTCCCTACGGAGACCGATGGAGTTGGTTTGAAAGGAAAGGTAGATTCTCTTTAGTGCTCGCATCGCTCGTGCCTGGTAAGATTCGATGTGTGAAAGGGGAGTATAAGGAAAATCGTGGGAAATGCATCACGTCTGGAAGTTATTCGCGCGACATGATGATAGAACGTTCTACAGAATTTGGTAACAGCTATTCTTTCCGACTTGTTGCTCACATGATACGTGAAATCGAGAATTCTGATATGTACAAATTAGAGGTGTGTAAGAATAATAATTTCTTATAAATTGATGGTTATTTGTAAAATTAAAATCTCTTGCTCACACATATACATATATGTATGCGTGCAATATTTTTTTCTTGAGATATATGTTAGATTATAAATATCATATGTGTTCTTTATAAATAAATTTGACGTTGAAAAATATATCTGCAGTCTTGTTTAATAAAAAAAAACGCATCTATCTCTATCTATATTTCTAAAGAGAAATGCACACAAAATTCTATAAGGAAAATAGCAAAGAGAAATCCTCTTTCATATATAATAATTTTTATTTTTTGAATATATTTGATTGGTTGATTTAGTTAGATTAGAATAATTTTTATACGATTTCTTCTTCCATCTCTTTCTCTCTTTGAAAATTTATTCATTTGAAATCTGCTTTGACGTATTTATACCATCATGTATTTTACAACTGTGCTTACATACTTATGCAGAGGATTTCGTAAAGAGGAAATGTGCTTCGAAAATATAGAATATCATGAAAATGTAGAATTTATCGCGCATTTTCGCTTTAAAATATAGCGCAATTTCAATATTGCACGATGGCGGATTGCTATGTGCAAATACTAGATATTTAAATTGGTACGTATGCACTAATGATATACTAAAAGCCCGAAGAAGTTTCGTTGACATCCATTAACGTCACATATATTACAAAATGTATGAAATTGTTTAATTTATATACGTGAAACTATATTATTTCGTATATTATTTCGAAAAGTTTTACTAATTTGTTAAAAGTACCAAAAAAATTGATAAACGACGTCCCTTCAAAGTTTGTAAAATGAAATTTCGCTCCGAGATTACTTCTGAAGCGCGGATCATGTTTAATCCTTCGGATGATATAATACAACGTTATTAAAAGATACAACGCATTAAAAAAGTTGTCTTTGGAAGAATCTTAATCCAGAAGTAATAAGAATGTTGTCGGAGCCGGTCGGAATGAAACATCGAATTTGCCGTCTTTCTTTGGCTCTTTGGTGAAACCGGCGGCGCGTCTCGGCGATTTATCACAGACAGAAATGCAATTTTCTGCAATGAGTTCACCATGCAGTAAGTGATCCAAGCTGTCGAGAGAATTCGTAATGTCGTACTGTTCATGGCAGTAATGGAATCCTTTAACTCTTTATTAAGAATTATGCATGCGTTTTCTTGCATAAACGTTCGAGCTGCTTTCTCTACATAGAAAATTAATTTTATATTAAAATTTTAATACATTATGTAACACAGATTATATGAATTTATACAGTGTTCATAAAACAGATTGTCAAACTTTGGGAATATATTGAGGAAATAGAATAATTTAAAAAAGCTCCTTTAATCTCTTTTTAATCAATCATTTTATGTCTGAAAATTATTGATTAAAAAGATATAAGAGAAATATAAGTTATAAGAGAATTATATATTATGATTTTACGTTAAAAAAAAGATTTGTGAAAAAAAGTGCTAAAACATTTTCTTTAGACAGAAAGAGAGAGAGTGCTAAAAATATTTTGTTTTATTACATTTTACTCTGGAAATAACATTTATATATTTTATTAAAAAAGATGTCTCTTTACTTTTTAATATTTTTAATAAAAACGCCCACACGAACTGTTAATAATGTAAAATTAATAAATTACGAAAATACGATAGAGAGAGAGATAAAATTAAAACGTATCGCAGATAATGTGGAATGACAAAATATAAAGGTCTTTTTTGATCAAAGAATTGTATAAAAAAATTGCTTGAATTAATAGGTAATATAGGTAGAATACTTTCGGTTTCGAAAGTAAATTAAAGAAAATCTATAAAAAAAGGAGATACAAGCTAAACCATGTACAAAGTCTTTGTACGCTTGTGGCAAAATGTATGATTTTTTGCATGGATATTTTAATAACCGAATTTTGCTTGTCAGTCAGAATTAGGAACACATGAATGCATACTTACAAAAGCACCGTCTATTAAATATATCAAAGAACAGATAATTTCTAGAACGTACTATAGCATTTTTAGATGCGTTTCGATCAAAGTATAATCTTTTTTTGCAACGCTTTTTATTCAACGATTTTATTCATAAGATATTTTTGCCAACATTATAAACAGATAAAATATTATCGTATAAATATTATATCGATAAAATACTATCGGAAAAGACATTCATATTAAGCAGTATTTCAAGATGTGTCTATTTGGTTATTTATTTTATTTTATACATATTTACAGGAACGACTATGCAAATAATCCTTTCTCGTAAATTATATAATACGGGAGGATAAATTCACATTCACAGCTTGTTGGCAATTGGAATACCGGTACTATAGTAGAGTCGGGTTTAAAGTGTTAAGTTACTCGTGAAGAAAATGTTAGTTGCTCCCCTGAATCGTTCTAACCCCCGGGGCTAAATTGGTGCGGTTCGGTTTCGAAATAGCGGCTCGAAATTGTGGCGGTTACGAGTGTCGAACGTACTGCAGTAATTGTATGTGCACACCGCGCGTAATTGCATGTTATTGTGTGTCGCGCGACTGAAATCGAAGAGGAGAAACAGAGAGAGGGGGAGGGGGAGGGAGAGACTTTTAGAGAAAGAGAGAGAGAGAGACTTTTACGGAAGAATGGAACTACAAGCTTGATTTTTCCGGCTTTCGATGAAAGTTAGATTCGGATGTCTTCTGTATCCCGATGCAACGCATCGATCGTATTCTATCCGCGTCTCTCGCACACGCGGAATAAAATCGAGTTATCCCAGTTCGGTTGAAATGGGAACACGCCGACGCGTGATTCTCAATTAATCCGATGAAATTTCATTTTGTTCTCATCGGCGCGACGATCCCCGTAAAAACGCGTGCGCGACATCGTTATTTCTTATTTGCGACGAGGACGGGTTCGATGACAATGAACGGGCATGATAGAATAAAACGCGCCTCGTTGGGAACGATATTCGGAATCCAGGGCGACTAATCGCGGATTTACGAGAAGGAGAAATCTTCGTTTGCGAATAACCAGGCTTTAAAATCATGAGATTTTATTTTTTTCCAGCTGCATTTATAACGTTCGATTTATTCTATACATACAATTTATGTATTTTTTTGATAGTTAGAGATCTCTTTTTCCTGTTGTGCAATTTTCTTTATTATATATATAGCATGAAATAACGAGGACTCATATTAATTCACGAGGAATGGTCTATTTAATTTTCATTTTGCATCAAAGGACATATAATATGATTAGGTATTGGGTTTAATATTTTATCATTAATTAGCTTCATTTTACCGAAACCGTGTTTCATTCCAAAATAGAATACCTGTTAGTCGCATGGTAATAGAATACAGATAATCATTTATTCTCTTAATGCTCGAAAAACATCGTCGTGCTTAAACGAGAAAGCACAGTATTTCGAATTAGTGTAGAAACAGTGGAAAGGGGAGCGGGGGAGAAAACAATATGGCAGAAAAGGAAAATAAGCAACGCTCGAGGCGGGGTCCAAGTCGAGAAATAATTACGTAAAATATTGCTCTAGTTTTGTGCCAGGCCGCGTATTCTTAGCATGAGAACGCGTCTGTTATAAAGTTGAATTAGCTGTTCAGAATAAACTGGCCTTCAACAGAATACATTAATTATCAATGAATAATATAAAATCTTATTTTGTTTCGTTTTTAAAACTGGCTATCTTATAACAATTTCATTGATCGAGTTAATTAATATTAGATGTTATTTGTTAACACAATATTTTTATATATAATAACTATATATTTTCTTTATACATAATAACTTTATATCGTAATGTATAATGATTCTTGTATAATAATATAAGATTAATGATTATTCAGATTAATTTTACCTTAGGAAAACCTTTTCGCATATCTTTTGATTGATTCTAATGTATTCATTTTTGCATACTTTGCTCGATCGATCCGAGGAACCGACAGAAAATTTATCGTCGACGGAAATACGGTATCTTCCTTCCTCTCTTCCTTCGGCCTCTCTTCCTGTATCTTCCCGCGTGGTTCGCTATTTTCGCTCAAACTCGTCAAATATTTCGCGAGGGTGTCTTTTCATTCGCCACGAGAAATTCTCGCCCCTGCCGCTACAAGCCATTCGATTCAATTTGGTTCGAGTCGACTCGATTCGAAGGGTAGTCTGATTAAATTCCTTCCGGGATAAGAGCGCGGAAAGAGGGAGGAATACGAGCGACAAACCCTCGAAATCACTGGAGCGAGGCAACAGCCGGCTTTTCTCGGGCCTTCTTCTTTCGAATTTTGGCATCGGCTTTTCGATCACCATCGATGTAGTAGCGATGTCATTTTGTGATGTCTAATCGTAATTTTTCCGTGCGATTCCCGCGTATTGATCCTCATAAGCGAGCATGTCAATCGAGTTGAAAATCAATTCGAAATTTATTTTAAAAATTCATTTTTGATTTCATATCGTTAAATAAATCACTTCTCATTTCTTGTACGAAGTTTATAAAAAGAAATCTTATCTTGTGGATGACTCAAAGGGTATGACTATTTAAAAAGAATTTTATAGGTAATAAAATATTATAATCAGTATCTTTCACAGGAAGATCTTAATAAAATTAAGATTTTCGGAATATTGAATTATGAATTATATTTTGAGTAATATTGAGAAACTCTTGGTCGCAAAATCGAGAGCAATAGAAAGGAACGATTCTCATTCAATTGCTTTCTTCCCCTATAATTAGTCCATGAGTCAATTGTAAGTTTACGAATATATATATGCCTAGGCCATTGAGAGGATCGATCGGGAGCGTTTTGTTCCGCATAGAGGCGATTATCGGACATTGGATGTTGGTTACAGTATGTCGCAACGTTCGCTCCGTTTTCGAGCGATCGGCTGAGTATGCGATGCCGCAATACAGGGCGCTACTGTATGTGTTCCGGGTGAGACAATGACTCACGGTTACGCCGTTAATTGAGGCGATTCTCTAACATTGTGTATCGGCACTGATTACCGTCGGAGACGATCGCGCAGGGAGAATGCTACGTGGGGAACGGACGTCGGTCGACAATACGGTCGATCTTCCTCTCCCTCGCAATTCCCGCGGGAACGAGCGAGATTACCCCCGGGAAAACAAAGGACTATTACTGTGGACTATTATTCGTGGTTAAGAAATCATGTAACCTTGCTGTTCGAATAAAGCGAACCGATCTCTCATTGCAAATGCCAACGTATTTTAAGCCATCCTGCTTTGAAATAGGTCGTTTCTCTCATAAAAAAGGTTAAAGTTGAAGCGAAAAAGTGTCCTCATAACGCATGATTTATTATAAATATATCCTGTAAATTTTTTAAATATGTTCGGTCAACTCCTTTAATTTGGAATGCAATTTTCTCTTTCCCGCTCGATATTAAAATAATTAAATTATTAATTTAACCTTTTTTTATGATACTGAGACTTGTCAGTGGAACGGTGTCATATCGATAAAACAATGAAATGGTAAAAATATTCAGTTGACTTTCTTTCCAATCGAGGTTTAGGATTCGAATGAGAATTTATTCTTTGAATAATTTTACTTTGTTTAATCTGTTTTAATTCACATAATTTAGAATAATCATGGGATACGAAGAAGGTGGCATTTGTGAGAAACGAAATCGAGATTTTTTCTCTCCACAAGCGCTCTTTATCCGATAAGGTTAAAGACTGATTGTGAGAGACATTTTCTACCTACATCTGCATTTCCTCGGCAGCTTACTTATGCCGCTTAAGCCCCCGGGATCCGCCGCGAGTGCGGCTTAAAGCTGCGGCCGGAACTTCAAGGCTTGCCAGCGGCGCGGTAATGTCCGGTTTCTTTCATTGGCTCGTACGTGCATACCGCACTGCGACATCCTGACGTAGCTGGTAGAATCGCAGTAGCGGGACACGAAACATGATGCAAAAGACCGTCCACATGAAAATCTCTGTATGCGTCTCTGTTTATGAATATTTCAGCGGTCCTTTCGAGTCACAGACGGCACTGCTTTTGTAAAAGTGTTAATTTCCGCAAAGAAATGCAAAGGAAAAAGTAAATAAAATCACAAGAGCATTGTTTATTCATAATTTTTTATATAAAAATTATACTAAAATAATAAACTATAAACGTTAAAATTTATGAAAAGTTTAATATAATAATAAAATCTTTTATGATACATTAATATAAATGAAACTTTTAATTAGAAATGTCATTCTCCTCTTGTCTAAATATCATTTAATATCAAATGCTTTGTACAAGCGACATTTGTACAATTTAAATTTGAAACGGAAATGACATTAGCAATTATCTTGCTATATATAATTTTGTCATTTTAACAAAGACAAAAAAAATAATTACGTTAGATGTCTTAACATTAAACTTTACGTGAAGATTAATACTGTTGATATTACAATTTTAGAGAAGTTGAATTTAGAAAAGTTTTATACAATTTACTTAAATGTCATAAACATATGATCTGTACATTATTAAGTGGTAAACTAACTGGTATAACTATATTTTTTGGTTTTAAAAAATTAAAGCAAGAATGAGATATGATATCTTAAAGACAATACGTACTTCATCCGATACAATGTACATAAGAATTTCTGATTATGACACATCGTAATAAATAATATTCAAGCGCATAATATCGATTAAACTTGAAGCTGCATGTATATTCTTTGTTTTTCTTTGAAGGATAAAGTTTTAAAGTAGGTTCGAAACTTGGACGGTTTATATATATGTATAATTTGAAACAAAATTTCATTTATAATTTTATATATCGTGTAATAAAATCATATACAAATATTAATCAAAATAATAGTAATAAAATCAACAAAATACATGTAGGTTAAAATATATGTCGTACATAATATAAATAAAACTTTGTTTTGAATTTTATTATTAATTATACAAATTATAGATTGTCCAAAACGAATTTTTATTTTCGAATTATAATATGAACGCTCAGTTCAATAAAGAAATATTGCAACTTAATATTTTTTTTATCACACAAGTATATTATTGTTTTAAGTCATACACAGAAATATTTTACAATATAAATTACATGAAAAAGTTCTTTCACGTTTTCTTTTATAATATTTATTATAAAACTGGAATATAAAGACAATACAATATTTATTAGTATAAAAATTGTAAATTATATATTTGTTTATGCATCAAAATATTTGAATAATTACAATACTTTTTTCTAAAATATACATGTAATAATATTGTGATTCCTCTTATAAGTTAATATATTTCGCGATTACAAAAATTATATTATAATTTTTGCTGTAATATATTTTTTAATATTTTCTTTGAACATAGGAAATCTTTTCTACAATTTAAAAATTTTTAAGAAAGAAATATAAAAAGAAAAAAGAAATATAATTATGAATTTTAATAAATTTTGTAAATACTTTTCTCTTTCGTTTGATAAATTTTATAAAATAATTCCATGATTTTTTGTAATCTTTTTTTTCCTATTATACTTTTTTATTTTACATATTATTAATATATAATATAAAAGATTATAGATAGGAAAAATAAGTTTCAGTTAAATGAAAGTAATAGAAAAAAGTGAATTCATTGATTGTCATCAGGTGCGTTTTGCGATGTATACTGCATGCATTAATCGAGACATGAATTAATGACAAGTAACCATATGCAATGCAGATCAGAACTGTTCGCTTGTCAATATAACGAACGATTTGATTTCAATGTGTCAAGCGAATTCAAAGACAAATATCACGCCACAATGAGAGAGTTATAAATCATCTAATCTCTATTATCGACCTCTATTTTGTGCGCATTAATCCTACAATTGTGCGCACTATTTCTAACTACAATGTGTCATGTGTGTATCCCAATTTTATTTTTCTTTTTATAAGTAGATGCATGATATATTTCACTTGCGATATTAGTTTTTGAATTCTTTGGAACTTTTGCGCACATTTCCCAGAGATAATATCTTGTACATCTTTCTTCTTGCCCAAAGATCTTTGAAAACAATACATATATCTATTATGAACTTTTCACAGCTGTTATACGAAACGAAAATCGATACTTGCCTCCGCGTTCTAGTGGAAATCACAAACACTGATTTATTCACGCTAGTGTTTTAAATTCATTTTGTTAAGCAAAGTTCATAGAATTTATCATGTTATCGCTTTAATTTATGAAAGTTAAAAGCAAAATAAATTCGTACATTCTTTAAATTATATATTTAATACACAATAGTCTATAATTCATATTGATTCCTACAATTTTATAAGAGATAAACATATTTAGACTCAGATATTTCTCATTGAAACGCGAATTATGTTGAAAGCACACGCGAAACAGGGTCCAATCGATACGCAACGCGAGGCATTCCGGCCGAAATGAGTTTTTCAAGAGGAAAAGAAAAGCGACCGACCGACAGCGATGGGATCGTGAGTGGAATACGCGATTCTGCAAACCGCGAGAGTGTTTGCTCCTTTTTCATCGAGGTCATGATATTTTTCATCGACGAAAAGCGAAGGGTCCCTTATGGAATCCTAAGGGAGTATCTCGAAAAATTCAATCATATCTTTACCTTCATAGAGAAGTCTAAGCCATCCAACCGAAATAGCAAATTTTTGTGACACTTTGTGCATGTGGTTGGAATGCGCAACTTTACGTGTCATATGATTTTGCTGACGTAATTTATTCTCATAATTCTCTCCTCAATTTCGAATTCTATATTTTCAGTAAATATTCTTTACTAACGCGTGAAAATATTTTTATTAAAAGAAATTGACTTGCGAAATTGTGCAAAAAACTTTACATTATAATTTAAAATTTTATCTTGTTAAATAAGTTAGAATAGAAACATTGAAATAATTATGCTTTTATTTTCATTAAAAGTTTAAATCGAAATTAGAGAATCCTATTGTGGAATGAAATACATAATTTCGTCTAGCAAATTAATGAAACATTATAATAAAACTTTTATTCGAACTATTCTCGTATTAGAGGATTAAGAATAGACTGAAATGCGAATAGCTTGTAAGCTTCTACCCAGAATATATCCTAAATGATTCGAGTATCGACTATTCCCTGTCGAGAAAAGCACCAACCACGATACGAGTCGTTCATCCCCTTTTCTTGAGCCCTTAGGGAACGGGATCTCATCCACGGGGCAAATAAAGGTCGTCTACCCTCTCTGTTCAGTATCCAGCCGGAAGTTGCTCGCTCACGTCCGACTTTCCTACGAACGGAAAAGGGAAAGTCTGCCGGGAGCTAACTCGCTATCTCGCCTTCCTCTTGGGAGCCCTTTCTCTGGGCATACAAAGAGAAAGGGAGGGCACAGGAGAAATGACCTTCGCTGCGCGTTGACCCGATACTCAAGCTCATCTATCTAACGAAGTTTGAGCACTATCCGCGCTTTTTTATCATCAAAAGAATCTAGAGTCCCTTGATATTCTGATCTAAATTGATAAATTTGATTAAAAAAAAACATTGTTTTAATTTTTTCGCAATAAACTTGATATAACAAATATTTATGATAAACACATTTCTTACACATTTTGTAATAATCAAAACATAAATAATTATAATTAGTAAAAAATATGTTTTCATATTTTTACAAAGTTTTACAAATAATGGAAATTAGTTATTATTAATTTATAACTAATTTATTAATAACAGCAATAACACTGATTTTAAAGATTAATATTCTATAACTTGTTTATATATATTTTTATCTTATATAAAATTATAGAATATTTTAACAGTTTTTAGATATAATATATTTTTTTAATATAATTTCCAAAACTATTTATAACTCGGAACTGGGGATGAACGACTAACTCTTGCTTCTATACTTTTATCATTTAATCATACATATGACATGATTATATATGATACTAATGTCGCGATATTGTTTCTGGGAAATAAATAATGATATAATAAATCAATTAAATATAACGTAGATTTATATTTTTTTCGAGAAAACAATTGATTAAAATTTTTAGAGGAAATAAGACAGCGTTATATACTAAAATTCTTTATATATATAATAAATACAAATTTTTTGAATATTTATAATAAATAAACCGAATTTTCATTTATTATTTCATTATTTTTCGATATTATCGCAACGTTAATATCATGTATATGATTAAATACTATGTATGTGATTAAATACTATAGAATTAAGAGTTTGTATATTCTGACACAGATATAGATGGTAGCTCTGAAAATTATTTATGGAGAAATATGCATAATTTTCGGCCGTGAACTACATATTGTAATGTATGACAATCGTGAACCTTAGTTAGTTGTCGTGGGACATATTTAAACATTGTCATTATATGCCAGTATACCACTGTGTATCCGTATTACATAAAATATGAGCAGTTCTTTCCGTCACACATTTAACATCGCGTTTCGCGTACATTATCGGTCGCGGTCAGCAGTGACGCGGACGCAATTACACCGGCTTGGCGGTTCGTCCAATTGTGCGAATAATTTATCGCGAGCCAGGTAACGCGCGCCCATCAATCCGTCCGTCGAATTCAATAATTATTTCGACCGCATTACAATTCGGCGTAATCTCGGTACAGTCCTTTTATTAATCGACCGTCGGTTTCACGTGCCAACGTGGAGAGACGCAAGGGGGAGAAAGTTATCATCCTGTAGATAGTCATCGATTTTCTCGTCGTGTCGCTGCCCTTTAAGGTACATTTTCGAACCTGCTTCTCGCAAACACGAGAACGAGATTGTTCATAATGAATATTAAATTTCGTCTCCTTAATTCCTTCTCTCTTTGTAAAGGAAATAGCTACTGACAGAAATTGCTCATTACACGGGTCGCATATAATGTCAAGCTTCGGTTGACTTCGACACAAATTTATGTCTCTTAAATATTTGTTGTATTTTTTTTCATTATTTTATTAGTGTACGGTGCAAAATTACATAACTTATCGATAATAATTAATTCTGTCGTTTATTGATATGGCGTGTAATCATCTTTGTGATTTTTATTAATTGTCACGACGTTGACATTATCAAACTTTTTGAAATTTTAAATTTCCTCGTTAACACGCGTTAATCCATGGTCGTCAATTTTTTAACATGTTAAAAATAAGAGACTTTTGACGTTTAATAACGATGCATTTTAACGAATATTTTGCAGCTGGTTTCCCATCGTGCATCGATGATAATCTATCCAATTTATTACATCTTTACGCAAAATTTATACAGAAAATTTGCATGTAAGCGCAAAAAAATGCACATGCAGATATATCAACGTACGGATAATCGATGTGCTTCGATCGTAGCTATATACATCGTGAATCGATATAGTTTCATTCCCCTTCAGATAGTGAATACTCGAACTGTACCTAAACTTTGCATATGCACATGTAAGCACGCGCAACCGGAAGGATGAGTGCTCTTGAATTATGCCGAAACATTCGTGAGCTAAACTCTTACCTTACCACCTTTAGTATACATATTACAAAATACATATGTCTTCATTTCCTTCATTTTCGCTCGACATGACGAAGACATGATCATTTATTATCAATGAAACGGTTTTTGTTTATTTAATATATATATATATATACGCACGCACACGCACACAAAGACATATGTGTGTATGTGTTTGTGTGTGTGTGTGTGTGTGTGTGTGTATATATATATATATATATATAAATATATATATACATATATGTTTATGTGCATATATGGTTATCTCGAGCTAAAATTTGTCCGGGAAATGAAATATTTAAAAAAAAACGCCTCATATTATAATTATAATTATTCTAAAATAACAAATGTTATAAGAATAGGTGGCGCCGAATAATAATTATAATTATTCTGTTTTTATGATACATGAGAGTCCTTTAGAATTGGAATGATACATGAGATTCCTTTAGAATTGGAATGTGCGCACAAAAATTAATTATCAGAATTAAATTATATTTTATTTTTTTTAGATTATCTTTAATTTATATAATTACTTTGTTTAACGCGTAAATTCTCCGACATGTGAAACAATAGGTTTTTTAATGAATTATATTTTAATTTAATTGATTTGATGAAGAAAAATAGTTTACGTGAAGATAAACTGCGGGCATTTTAAGGGTCGATAAAAGTAATATTTATGAATATCATAATGAAGAATATTAATTTCTCGATAAATGTGAAATAAACTGCAGAATTTATAATTTATGATAATATCACCGCGATAAAATTTACTGCCCTTATAATGTGATAAAAGTGACATAGTAACTCGGAAATTGTTCGTCGTAAGAGAAGATTATTAAAATAAATTGAGTGAATAAACCTTCGATAACGAAAGACAGTCGTCGAATTGGACATTTACTGCGATCTATTTCCAAAGAAATTTCTCGGTACATCCGCGGCTGGGACGAAGAGCACCTTTGTCTTCGGAAAAACGGCTTCAGGTTTTACATAGCGTAACAGAACCAATCCGTTCCCGTCGGGGCGAGCGGTAAGGAGCGCGGCGGGAGGAAGGAAGAACTTAATAACATCCACGGGGACACCGCCGCACCATTATCTTTAAGAGCATATTTCCTCTAAAGTGGCGCGCGAGCTCGTGCACAATGGTGCAATACCAAAAGGAAGCTGGCAAGGGGAGCGGGCGGGAGTCCCTCCGTCTCCGGTAATCATCCCCAAAGGATAAAGTGACCGCGCGCTTTATCGTCCCTTTTCCGCGTGTGCCGCTTCACTCCGGAAGCTTCTACACCATGAGATAACTTCAATATTATATACGACGCGAAATTCACGTAATGTTTTTTTTCCGATATACAGAGTGTTCTAGATCTTTATCGGATGTTTCCTTAACCAGAGTTCTTTTGCTCGATTTGGAGGCAAATTTTCCTGAACAAAAATGTCAGAGGATCTTATGATTTATTGCTTGTTTTATCTAAAAAATGAAACTCGCTTGTAGTTTTAACGTTATCTCGTTGTCAGAAGTTGTACGTATTAGTTAAATAGTCTTCTTTTTATTAGAATGACGATTTTCGTCAGTAATGTTATATATTTTCCATTCTTATAAAAGCAATTCTTAAGACTTTTTATCTTAACTATCAATCTATCTTAAACTCTTTTCTCGATACATAAACATCACCACATGTTACATGTGAAGACTGTTGTATGAAAAAGATATTCTATATATTTTTTTTAGATTATTATATCCCTACCGAGAGATAAAAATGGTCAATTACAGTCAATTCACAATTAATTTCGAAGTCTTTTAACTGAAGTTTAAATTTATTGATAACGTACTTCAAATTTTACTCAACTATATTTTATAGTTTATAATGCAAAGATGTATATTGTTTTATATATTTTATAAAAGTGTAACATATTTAAATTATTGCATTTTTTAAAAAAATGTCAAGTTCAATGCAATTATTTTAAAAACATTTGAAAAATTAAAATGAATTAAAATGAAATGAGCTCAACAGCAAATTTTAGAGATGTGATATGTCAAAGTATTCCGATATCCTTTGCTTCCCATTGAGAGTGATTAATATCAGTAATAGATATCTCTGTTAATGTATTTAATTTGCAGGCAATAAAGTACTTTAAGGTAGATACTCTTATACAAAGATAGAGAGCAGTATTATCCGTTTATGTGCTCATATAGATGATTCTATTAACATAATTGAAAAATACAGTGTATAAAGATTTACGTAGCGTATGTATTATATGCATTATTCTCTTTCTCTCTCTCGCTCTTTCTCTCTGTATCTTTTTCCGTTCCTTTCTATCATTTGATATATACACGAACACATGCACAAGAGATGGCTGCCAGTAGCGACTGCGACAGCTGCGGCGCAATGCACCGCCTGCGTTGGACGGTGCAATTTATTGTTGAAATGACAGAGAACTGGCTTGTGTCGCCTTTTAGATAGAAATGACAATAATTAGCGCGGTAATTTTGCGAAAACTGTAACGTTTTTGAAAGAGCGATAGTAATAATAAAAAAAACAATAAAAATTTAAAGTTGCGTGATCGGATCGTTCTTAACAATCCGAATAATACGAAAAATTTGAGAAAAGAGACAGCAATTATTACTAACAGTATAATCAGATTTTTTTATTTTTTTATATTATTTTCTTATCACGCGTGACATTGTTTAATTTTATTTTGATATTTTGTGTCTCACTAGCCAATTGTTCCTATTTGAATAAACTTTTCTTTGTGCTTGCAAAACGATGCGTCATTTCAAACGGAATTTAAAATGGCTTTATCTGAACGTTAAGTAGAAAGAAAGAGATTCTCCTTCTACTTGTCGATTCTATTACGATAGATTTATTCGTTCGCGATCGGGGAAATCCGCGAAAAGCTGTGAAAGACGATTGAGCGTCAAGATGCATTCATGAGATTCGCCCGAATATGTATAGGGATCACGTGAAATCCGTATCGTTCCGAAGCGACGACGAAGACGACGACGACGAGGATAATAATTGCTTTACGTCAGATAGATAACGGCAGCATGTCGTTTCATTGTCAAAGCGACAGCGCTTGTTTACCATCATCGTCTGATAGTAAATGACGGTAATTGTCGACGACGTCGTTAGTAAAATAGTCGGACGGTGTTCTAAGCAATACTGAGAAGGAGAAGGAAGAATAGATAGACACATTAGCGAAAATAGGAGATCCACATCGATAAGAAACAGATTTGTGTACATGATTTTAATGAAGTAATTAACAATTTGCTGTTAAAATAATCATATTTTTCTAATAATTAATTGTGAGAAGGCCGTTTTTCTCCGACTTGATAAGAGATGATTGGTTTTGTAAAAGAAATTTTATTTGCATAGAGAGAAATAATTAATGTGATGTGATGAAATTAATTTTTTAATTGTATAAAAATTAATTTCATAAAATTAATTTCAAAAATTAATTTTATTTATTTAAAAATTAATTTGATTTATTTTATAAGCTTATGATGTTACATCATAGTATTGGAGGAAAAGAGTTAATTTTTATTGTATAAGGAAATTTTATGTTTATTCTGTCAGATAAAATCATGAAAATTTTCGGTAATTTAAATATTTATTATTTCACTCGCAATTATCCGCAGTGAAGAGAGTTTTCATAAATTTATATTGACTTTATTTTCTTTATTAATTTCACGTTTCATATATACGCGACTCCGTGCAATTTAAATTTAAGCAGGATATGCTGGGGAATGGCAGGTTAAGCGATCGATGAAACTAGGGTAGTTCATATTAGCTATATATGTATATGTATATTCGCCATAGCTCGAAGAAGCTATACAAATTATTTCATCCCCTTTCATTTTATCATACATTAATGCTCTTTCGTTTCCGGTTTCTTGATAAAACCATTTGTTATATGTATTTTACGAGGTTAATAAAATCATAGTTTGCCTAAGTAAGTATTTAATAGTTATAAGTATATGGAAGCGAAATTCATGAACGTTTGTAGGGAATCTTTATTCCTTTTTCTTATGAAAAATGTGCATAAATATTAAATGACATTTTAACAGAAATTTTGGATAAAATTTAATAACATTAAGAAATTTGAAGGAAGACTTAATAATATTATATTCAAAATATATTCATTGACTTCTAGGCGATTATTGACTAAAGGACGCTTTTAGAAAACTATAACAATTTATATGTATGAGAAGAGAAAACTTTCAATCAGTAATTAATAAATTTTCAAAATCAATAATTGCATTCTTCCTTGCTTTTTCATTAATGAATATCATATTGATATCATGAGACGATTCATGCAAAGTAAGATTCAAAAATAATCGGATTGTCGCCCCTTTTACCCTATCGTCAATACGGAGATTGCTCTTTCCCTAAGCTATTGTCTCTACCAGCTCGTAGATCTATAGTTACGTCGCGTCAGGCGAAGCTCTCGGAGACGCAAAGCTCTACCCACTTGTTGCTAGCTACTTTTACGACCGATTAAAGTCTCTAGGCCTCCGTTTGTACGCGTGTGAGTGACGAGAGGTATGTCTGTACCACGTGCAACATTCGCGTTTCCCACGAACACGCGCCGCCGTGATACAATTTCCAGGCGTTTAATTATAGCGTCTCCGTCAAATCGATTCGACCGAGCGATTTCCACCCATTATTCTTGGTCAATGTGTGTCCATAGCAGATTAAAGACCATGGTAAATTAAAGACACGTTCCGACGTGTCCTACAATCCGTTCTATTTCTTTTATAATCCAGTCACAGTTCACAATATTACCTCCCTCCTTGTAATTTTCATTCTAAATACATCGAAGAGAAGCAGAAGCTGAAATTTATCTCAGCTGTTGAGGATATTTTATTTTAATTTATATATATATTGTGATTTTTATACGATATTAATTCTAACCTATCACTGTGAATAAAATTTTACGCTAACACATTTTATGACATTTCATTTTTATAAAATTAATAAATATACTTGCATCTCTTTCTCATTTTTTTATTGCTATTTTATGTTTGATAAGTGAATTATGTTTACGATCGTGTCGGATTTATCAGTATAAAAAATATCTCGTCGACTTTTTTCGATTCTCCAATTACGTGGAAATCTTGGTGCGGAAAAGCCCAAATATCGTTTTAATGCGGGAGATGTAATAGCCATTATCCTTCCCTTTTCTTGGCGCAGAATCCTGACGATCCTTTCTAGAATTATCAGGGATTGTTCCTCTCTGTGTAACTGGGACAAATAAGCTTCTCACGTTTCATGTCGGTAATAATAGCAATAAATTGGAATCGACGAAATAGCACGTTTCGCACATCCTTTCACTTTCCTCCTTGTCAATTCCACTTAGATCGTGATATGAAAGTATCTTGATATTACGTCATACCACACAATCACTGTATGTAATTAAATTATATAGATTGATTTGTCAAATCTTATAATATAACGACAACATATATAATATATCCAGATAATTAAAATAAGAAATAAAATATATGAAAAAATATAAACTGAATAAGACAAATTTTATCGCGTTTTTATAAACATGGATTAAAAAGAAATATTTCAAAAGTTACAATAAATGTCTGCTAGATAATATAGACATTCAAAGAGATGATCTCCCCTAATTGTTTCATGCAGAATAATTTTGCTCGCGATATTATGGTTTCGTGAGCACGCTCGTCTTCTGGGAAATTACCGCCTATAATATCTCCCCGATATAATAATGAACTTGTCATTCTGGAAAGCGCGAGATTGTCGCGCGTGCTGCGAAAACGTGATCATTATCCGATGATCGATGAACAGGGCATTATTTCTCGCACGCGCAGAACGCAACGAATTGGTGCGAATTTCGGAGCACAGTAGATCGAGAATACAACGAAAGTCGTGAAGGGGGAAGAAACCAGGTACTATCGTAAAATTCTCCTATAGCGACGCTACGGGTGTAACGACGTTTCCCCATGTTTATGGGCTACCGTAAACGCGGAACGACTTTGCCGGAAAATTTTATGGGTTCCGCGGTTCTTCCCAGCGGTTCGTCTCTCCCAGCATTTTCCCTCGCACCGACTTGGCTGATGTACGAGGTACGACGCGTTCAATGGATTTATTGGTTTCTACAATGGCGTCGTTCTTTCCACAAGAAAAAAAGAGAAAACTTTCTGGAAACAGAACACGAGAGAAGGGAAATATAATCGTGCGTAATATTGTGCAAGTTCCGCTTGAAAGCTTGTAGTAGATGAGATTTTAATAAAGAGAAAATCGCCGAATTCAATAGGATATATAACGATATGAAGGGAGAAATTTTGCTAATCAGATTAATCCTGATGAAAGATTTTTATGCGACGGAGGGAACAACGAAATCTGTGACACGTTTTAAAGCCAACTTTGATGAAAACGTGCGCATTTAAAGCAATCACTATGAAGATCACTAATGAAGTCTTCATCTTTTCGATAATTTTGATAATATTTTAGGAACTTGTTCTCCATCAGCTTTATTGTATGATAATATAATGGAAAAATGTAATTAACTTTTTTTTCCATTTATTATTATTAGTTCAAACTTTATATATATAACTTTATAATAATGTGTTTCTCCACAAAATATTATATCTAAAATTCGATGCAATAATTTCCCTTCCTCCAGGAAACTCTTCAATTATGCAACCGCTAGGAGTATAATCAATACTATCCTAATAGGTTCCATTTGCTACCTATCTGTTGGCTTCGTATGTTATACATGTATTAATTAACTAGAAGATTAGTTTTATTTAATCTTGCATTTTCGAGAAATAAATATATTTTATATTCGTATTCGCACATACAATACATGAAATTTAACAGAGCGAGAATTGCCATGAGACTTTTCTGGAAGATAACATTTGTAGATTTGCGAAGAAAGAGAAGCAATGGTATATTCCTGGACAATTTTATGGCTACTACAATATAAAACTGCAACAGCTCATCATGTTTATGAGAGCATGGATAAAAAAAAACATATTTTTCGAACGCGAGAACGTAATATTTTCTTTATCGCGATATGGAACCTCGTGCTTTCGAAAATACAAGAAACAAGATATCAGTGATGTTTTCCCAGAGATGAAATGCGGAGAGTTTATAGTCTTATCGACGAATATCGCCGTAAAACACGCGATTCACTTGATATCGAGAAATATTTCTTTTTTTGTTGCATTTTCTTCTCGACAGCAACGATCTTTCCGAAAATCGAATTTGTTTATTGTATAATTGAAAACGCGTGGATTTGACAACCCGGTTTAATAGTTTACGCAGTTTTCTTAAAGCTGTGCGAAATTATTTACTCATTTAATGAACGATTAATTAAGCGTGATCAGCCGCTGGCGACTGTAATTAGTAACGGAGCGTGTATTTACTGTTTACCGATTTATGCGTGTCTTCAAAGCGTAGTTTTGCGAAAGAGAAATTCAAGCAACAAGTAGAGTTTCGTCGCTGCGAAAGCAGTCGCTTCGTCAATAATATAAGGACATGAGACGTGTCAACTTATATCGCTGGCAGAGCGCGAAACTCAATCGCGTCATCCTTTGCATTTCGATGCGTTGACTTCGCGATAAATTTTCCGTGCAGCTTTTTCCTAATACACGTTATTTACTACTTGGCTTGCTGTTAAGGCGACTTCTTTACGCGAAAAGAGAGGAAAGAACTCGACACGAGACGAGAGAACGCAGTCCTCGACACGAGGCGAGATTCTCCTGGCCCTGTTAATTTGCATCTCGCGCGGCGACAGATGTCCGCGCAACCTGAATTATCTCTCTATGCAAGTCGTTATAACCCCCTCCTTTTTGCATCTCCCTTTCGCTCCCTTGATTCTGCTCGGAGATTACTCTCCTTTTTTATTCAAATTCCATCTCGTGGAATAATAAAGCGCGAGACCCTTATAGCGCGAAAGAGAATCACATCGGACCCTCGATATTTCGAGCGTTGAGGGGTGATTCAAAATTGATGCAGCGGGAAGTCAGTGGTGATTTCGATAATTGACAATAGGGGCAAATGCAGAAGAGAGAGAGAGAAAAAGAGAGAAAATTGTACCATCGACTATTGTCGATTGTAATTCACTGGTTATTTCGTAAATTCAATTGATTCGTAGAAATAAATCTCTCGAGTTATAAGCATTAACTTGTAATTATTTAATTAAAAATTAATACGCAATATTTTGTAGTCCCAATTTAAATGTGACAAATGAGCAAGGATGTTAATAAGCACGCAATATCCTGTCATGTTGGCGGACAGGATTAATCGGATTACAGGACATCCCGTGAGATATGATCCAATCGCTGCATCATGCATCATCGAGTGACGTAATTAAGCCACATATAGCGTCTGAGAAATATATATATATATATAAACTCGTAAAATTGTCCTCATATTTCACGTACGTGTAACAATATTCGCACTGATAATACATTATAAAATATATAATTATCTGCGAATAATTTTATATAATAATTTAGGGCAATAAATTTTATAAACTAAGAGAGACAAAAATCAAGGCTTAATCTTGAAATGAAAAATCTTGTTTTAAATAATATATTGGCGGAAAAATACTCATTATACATTATTGATTGTATACCTCTCTTGACTCATTATTTAATATGCATCATTCATATTATGGCAATTATTTGCGGTTTAGGCCGGTGATTTAAAGACCGGGAAATATTCGTTATTTCCGCCGAGTTCGAACGACGAGTTCGCCATTGCAACATCTAGTTATGGCGAGGAATTCCAACAGCGTCGCGCTGCGCCGCGTCATACGGTGCAACTGCATGCGCCTACTCGCGTTCTGTACGTTCTCAGAGCTTGGAAGGAATCTGGTCTCGAGTCGGACGAGTGCAATGAGAGGTCGCCGAGGTCAAGGCAGCGAGGGCGTTCACCAGAATTATATTCTCCCCTTTTCTTCCTCCTTCTCTTTTACTGCCTCCGCCTCTACTACGTAAGTCCTCGGGCAAAGTGCCTTGGCGCGCGTGTACAGCCTGTTTCAGAGTCAATAAAATCTGCTCTTCCGACTGATGGACGGCCTCTGAAAGAGGTGCGTCATCCTGCAACTGCACTTTTGCTGCGATAAGGGATGTTCAGTTACGATAGAGATCTTTTAAAACATGACTTTTCGTCTTTTGTTTCCGGAACGACTTTATATCTTGTAGCTGTGTTTTATCTGCTTATTTTCATCTTTGTCTCTGAATTAATCGCTAATCGAAATACTAGTCTTATGTTAGTTGACAGCATATTCAAATATTGAGCGTGTGGTTTGTATCATTTTCTCGCGATTTTATCCTTTACATTCTAAACGGAGTATGAGATACCAAACTAAGTACACATAGATTTACAGTCGTATCGATACTATCGCGATGTTTCAGTCCGCTATGTTAGACTCGCGTAGTTAAAAAGTTATTTTCTTCGATCGCGACTCCCTTGAACGCCACCGTGTCGTGATTACGTCCCCGTAAAGTTAGCGAACTGGGTTTGCATCGCCGGCAAACTGCAGGGAACCGTCGTAACTCGGTACCATCGCGTGCATTAAACTTATTGTTTATCGACTCATTACCACCGCGGCGCGCGCGGCTTCTACATTAATCGACTTATCCTTTATAACTTTTGATTAGCTTCGCAATTGTGCAAGGTTCTCGTTGCGGAGACTTGAGCGCGTATCCCGCACCGCGCGATAAATTAAAGCGCCATTGAAGCTTTTGCTCGAAAAGTGATGCGTCCGCAGCAAATGGCCTCGCGCCATCGTTTCGCCAACAGCGTTTCGCGCGACACGAATATTTTGATAATATATTTTGGCGCGAATGTAGATAACATTCGCGATATGTGAGCGCGCGCTCCTTCTAATCGGCCGGATTGCGCGCATCGATTTAATTATCTAACCGTCCTTGGTCACGCTTTAATTATATACGCGCTTTAATTATAATCAAGCGATATGCGGCAGCGCGCGGGATCCGGAAATTAATATCCTCCGGATGCATTATGCGAGTACCTCTGTATTTGCGCAGCGCAATTTGCGCAAGGTGATACGCATAGATTAACTAATTAAATTGATACAGTTCCGAAATTTCTATGCATGTTGCAGAGACGCGATACAAGCTTTGTAAATATTATTTTTGCATGTAATTAATTAATATTTCGGTGCTTTGTTAATTTTCTCAACGTTATAATTTCAACATTGTTCCTTTTCTCTCTCTCTCTCTATCTCTATCTTTTCTTCCCTTTCGCCGAGGATAATTTAACTTTGTGATTGTAAGATGTTGCTATTGTTATCACAAACACATGATTTGTTATCATACGAGCCTTCGTAATTTCGTGATATAAATGTTTAACTAGACGTTTAATCCGTAATGATGCATTCGTGGAAAAGGTGCAAAATAAGTTAAACGGTCTCCCGTGGAGATAACTATCCTGTTAGAAACGAACGAAGATCCATTTTCGTAGGATGCGTTGGCCTCGCGAACCGGTTTTCTCCGTAGAACGTCTCGGGATATTTCCTGGAAGGAAATTGCAGGATTCTAATTCGCAAGCTGCAGACCGTTTCTACCGGGTTATCGCGATGCAACTTTTCTCCGATCAATAGTACGAGAGAGGTACTTTCATAGTAATAATTGCCTTTCCAATCCTATTAACGCGCTTCCAATTTTTTTTATCGTATAATACGTTCTATATAAATCTTTTCTATAACGAGCAATCTTCTTTATCACATTTTAACTAATAATGTGACAGCGACAGGATTTTTTTTATCCAATTATCTTTAAGCCTTCGTATTTACTGTGCTTGCAATATGTGAAAATATTTCATAAGATTTTACATAAGCCCATACGCATCATGATATTTTTCAATTTTTAAGTAAATGTCGAGATATTTTTTCACTAAATTTTTAAAACTTATTTCCATTCTATTTCCGCATACAATTATTATTGTGCAATCTTACTTTAGTGATACATGTATATCTCTTAATGTAATGTAAGGGAATAAGTAATCTCCTTGTGGAGTTTTAGGACATGAAGCATCGATAAATTATAAAAAATTATAGCAATTATAGTAAAATGGCACAAATTTTTAATGGATTATTTGTTTGATGCATATTTTATACTTCGCACAGAATGATTTAACAGACACATAAATTCTCAGTAAATTCTATGCTTTAATTATAACGTTTATATAATGTATTTTTGTTATTGCACTGTATTTTTTGTCATTCAAAGACATCAATTTGAAATGAATGAATTAAAATGAATATTTTTTGTAATGCAGACAATCTTATTGTTAGTTATGGAATAAAATCATTCAGTCGCACGAATGAAGTGGAGAGCTACGCGAGGAGTACAATTTCAAATCTTTATATCCAATATAAAAAAAGGAGGAAATGTCGATAGCATCTGGCTAAAAGGACGCGTTCCAATAACGGATCGTACCTCTTCTTTTCACGGTAAAAAAAAATCTTCGAGAAAAATTCTCTTCTTCGATGCGAACTCTGCAATAGTTAAAAGTCGACCATGCCGTGATATCTCCGTGAAAATTTTCCGCTAAAAAAGTCCACGATGTAAATCCTCGGTCAAAAGTAAATATCGATAAAGGAAGATTGTGAAAAAAAAAAACAGAATTTCACGACACAATAGAGGAAGCGAAATAGCAGATTTTCGATAGAAAAAAAATTACACGTTCAAGTCAGGATGCTAATCCTGAAAGATTGAAAATCCTTTACTCATGTGAAAAATTCCATTTAAAGAAAAATGCGATATAGGATGTGTTGAAAACCGTTCGCTCTCTCTCGATCACAAATTCCTGGGAAAATATGGAATTGATTTTCAGAATTTTTCTTTAGTGCAAATTTAATTTAGCGACGCCTTTCTGCACGACTTTTTCGCTTCCGACAAATTCTTTAATCCTTTTAAGGGCGACTGTTCGTTCCATAGTCGATGTTACGATTAAATACAAGTAGAGATTGTACAACACAATGCAAGGCGAAAGGAGTGAACGTTACATAAAGGAAGCGCGGTGTGCGTTGGCGAAGTATCCACTTATAAAAAAAGGGAGTAGGAAAAAGAAACGAGCGCGATCTAAAATGAAAGTGTTGGCAGCACTTTTTTTACAATCTTCTATTTCGTAAAAGCAGAAGTTTGTAATGTTATAGAAATTTTGAAAGACTGAACATGTTCAATATATATGTGTGCGTGTTTGTATCAAATTCTTTTTTAACTTTTTTTAATTAAATGATATATTCTAACAGAATTGATATTATTTTCGGAAAAAAGCATTAGTTGAAGTGATTTCTAAAGTTTCTTATAGATGACATGCATATTTAATTTAAGATGTTCTTGGAACGAAAATTTAAATTTCGTTTTTTACACTTTTTTTAATAATTACATATTTTATAATGCATAATTATATATTTATATTAGTTCGCAATTGTTCGCAATAAATTATATATTTATATTAGTTCGCAATTGTTTTGTACAATTAAATTCTTTATTTAAATAGATATTTCATATTATTGTTTTAAACAAAATCTTTTTAAAGAGATATTTTATATATATTATATAATATACAATAATGTGTAAAATAAATTACTACCGTGAAAGTGCGAAACGAGCAATTAATTTCGCGAGTAATAACTAATAGATAAATTGTGTGACTTACATCATAGTTAGTCCCTCATTGTTTGACGCTTTTCTGAGTATTCTTTTTTTCTCATGTTTATCCTTTATTGTTCCTTCATTTTACGCAATACTCATTTAAAAACATCATTAACTATAGCTTTACACTAATTAGCAGAATATGATGATCGTATGGTACTTGGCACGGCACTTTCGATGACAATTTTATGCGATGTGTATATTTTATTTATTATATTATTTATTATATTGGTAAAAAAAGAGAAAAGCAAAAACTACTTTACATGAAATTATGATTTATTTGGGATTCAAAAATTACATGACCAAATATGCTAGTTAGTGTGACAGTGTTATTTTTATTATTGAACAAATGATATTATTTGAAGCCTTAATTATTATCTTTAATTACTATCTTACGTTAAAATAAAAATGCATCCAGAAATATGTTTTCGCTTGTTGACAATTCGTCGCGATGGATCTTAATCAATCATGTAAAATACACGTTTTAAGAAATTATATAAATTTATATTATACGATTGAGACTATATGTATATGTGTTTGTGTATGTGTGTGTGTGTGTGTGTGTGTGTAATTAATTATAACTTGCTAATAATACATAATGAAATTCAACTCGAAATCAATTTGCATTATACATCATTTTATTAATGACTAAAAAATTTGAAATTGATATATATACATATATATGCCAATAAAGTTTGGTATTACGTTGAATAATATTTCGATACGAATGTAAAAATCATAGCCAGTGATGCCAGATTCCTTTCGATAGCATGCGGTAGCATGGAGGAGGGGGGGTAATAGAAGGAGAAAAGAGCGAGAGAGAATCATGTCTCCTTCTATTACCCCCTCCATGCTACCACATGCTACCGAAATCTGGCATCACTCACCTTAGCGCGCTATTGTTGAGATTTCAGTGTCCTTGTTGTTAATCGTACGTCATTCGTACAGGAACAGCTGCCGTGTATCGTCGTATTATTCTTCGAGAAACGCGATCGTTCCGTTCGTTACATTAATTAACAATCAACGATTTGTAAATGTATTGGAAAGCTATTTCGCTAATTTACTCATTCGAAATAAGAATCGAAGCGATAATAAAGTATTGTTTCGTTTCCCGAATAATAATTATTTCTTTGTTCGGATAAATCTCGTATCGTATTTTTTCCCCAATATAACTTTTGAATGAACAAAAACGAAATAAATAATACTATATAAATTGATACTTGTGATTAACTATATGACTGTACTTGCTAATATATCGTATTGAAATTCGAATCCGGAATCGATATTGTTGTTTTATTAATGATCGAAAAATTTGAAATTGATCTTAGTAAAAGTTTAATGTACACAAATCGAGTAATGTTTCGGTAAAACACATAAGAACTATAACGCGCTATTGTTGACATTCCAGTGGCCTTGTTATCGTCATTCGCACTGCGGAACTCGAGTGAGCAAGTAGTATTGCGAGCCGCTGTATATTTCGTCATATTATTTTTCGGGAAACGTGATTATTTTCTGTTTTCGGATAAATTTCTTCGGATTTCTTTGTTCGGATAAATCTCGTATCGTATTTTTTCCCCAATATAACTTTTGAATGAACAAAAACGAAATAAATAATACTATATAAATTGATACTTGTGATTAACTATATGACTGTACTTGCTAATATATTGTATTGAAATTCGAATCCGGAATCGATATTGTTGTTTTATTAATGATCGAAAAATTTGAAATTAACCTTAGTAAAAGTTTTACACAAATCGAGTAATGTTTCGGTAAAACACATAAGAACTATAACGCGCTATTGTTGACATTCCAGTGGCCTTGTTATCGTCATTCGCACTGCGGAACTCGAGTGAGCAAGTAGTATTGCGAGCCGCTGTATATTTCGTCATATTATTTTTCGGGAAACGTGATTATTTTCTGTTTGTTACAATTAGCGATTAACGATTCACGAGTATATGAGAAAGTCATTTCGCATTATTTATTCAAAAAAAGTGCGCGATGTATATGATTACTATCGAGAACAATATGCGAAGTATTAGTATCGTCACATTCTGTTGATTAGTTTGATTATTGCGCGTACGATTCTAATTACTTGTGTTTTCGCGAGTGAGTGTTGAGTGCCACTAAATAGCAAAAATTTGACAGGAGGAGAAGGAAGCTTTGGAAGGCATTGGACAAAGGCAGAACAACCGTAAGGTGAGTAACTTATTACTTATTAGTTACGAAATTAATTACTCGATTATTTACGCAATAATGCCTCATTTTACACTATTACATAAAATGCGTACGAGATATTAAGTTTGAATTTTATTTTTGTTGAGATATTTTGTTTAGAATTTATATTTAAATTATTTATATAAGATAACAGTTTTTTTAATAATTCTATTTTTTATATTCGTATTATTTTTTATGTTTTATATGTTTTTTTATTGTTTATATGTTTTATGTTTATATGTTTATAATAATTCATAAATCCTGAAAAAATTTCTTTTTTAAGAAAAAAAATTTATATTATATCTCTTATCTTATATATTTAAGATAAGAGATATAAATCTCTTATCTTATATATTTAAGATAAGAGATATAATAAATCGAAAGTAGTCTTTTTCAATATCAAAACATATAGAAGAAAAGAAAATAATAAGACAGTAAAATATGTTTTTATTAGAATAAAGTATTTTTTAAAAAAGGATAATATACATAAATTAAACTCACATAAAAATATCTACATTTCTCATATAAATGGTTAAAGTCGCGAGTGTGTTTCTGTGTTTGATATTAAAAATATATTAAAATTATATTATATAATATAAAAATACATATATTGTGATACTTCTTAATATCTCCCGCAATAGAAAAAATATAATTGACTAACAATAAAGATTCGAAACGATATTATTTAATTAAAATTCTTAATTGTGTTTCTACACGATTAAAAATTTTTGACGGTTATTTTTGCGTTTTATGATCGAATAACTAATTTGGTACACTTTAATATCTTTTATAATAGAAAAAAATTTCGTAATAAATCAAAGAGAATTTATTTAACCAAAATACACCCGTGCAAAGAAGAATTCTTGAAATTTCATAACTTGCCTGGCTTATATTTGATGCAAAATGTTTATTAAAAAATTTTATTTGCATTTTTCAAAAAATTGACAAATTGTTGTTAGTAGAATATGTCTTTAATAAATACTATTATAAGTAAATTAAATTAATCAATAATTGAAAATGTAGCTTTTTAGATTTTCATAGTTGTAAATATTTGATAAAATATTTAATAATTATAAAAAAATAGCACAATGGCAAACTTTTATATGCAAAATTAAGAATAAAAAAATAAAAGAAAAAAATACACATATTCAACACATAAATACACATATTCAACTAATTGTAAGTAAACTCTCTCGACTTTTTTAATGAAACAAAATCAAATTTACATATTTTTACTATACTTTTATTATTTTATAAGCATATATATTTATATATAGGTTTATTACATTGATTTTAACAAATTTTAACTTTTTATTTCAAGAATTCTTCAAGTTTTAATAAGGAATAATATTATATATAATTTGCACGAGGAAGTTCTATTTATAATTTTATGTATAATATGGTATATACAATTTGAAAAGCATCAAAATATATGTATATGCATAGTACATGAAATTATGAACTACATGAAATTAGAATCTGCTTCAAATTTTGTTGCAAATCGTAATTTGTCTAAAGACTGAAAGTAATTTAAATCTTTAGGAAAAATATTAATTGGAAATAGCATTTTTTCAATTTTTCAATATATAGATAAAACGGCGACTCTAAAAATATTTATGCATAATATGCACGAAAATACTACATACAAATATTCGAAATTGAAGAGTTTATGCAATAATTAAGATTTGATCGATACTGACATATATAGTTCTAAGAATTGCAAATTAATTGATCGTGATACAATATTGAGCATTGCAATAATTACATTGTTTAACGACCGTAACAGCGTATATTGTTAACTTAATTGCCGGTAGTATTACAACTATAATGCAAAGAATATCAACTTTCTACAGTGACCTGAATCGTCGTTCCCTTACCGAGTAATAGATCTTTCAAATACTGTCGATGACGCAAACTCGTCCGCTATTATACAGTTTCTCCCAAAATTAAATTTCCGTATTTTTTAATATTAATGTTTTTATACTTATATCAGGCGGTATTATTAAATATATTAATATTTTTTTTCTTTCTAATGTAAAAATATAAATTTATTTATCAAGTAAAATATCTTTATTTTACAACACATAAAATAATGTTTTTTTTATAAATTAGCCATAATTATAAAAGAAATATAAATATTAAAAGAAATATATATTTTGCATTAGATGCTATTTCTCATTAATATCTACAAAAAATATTTTTCTATTATTAGACTTAAAATAAGAAAGAAAAAATATAGATCATCGTGACGAATAAACGTAAAGAGTAATGTAATTTCTACATTGATAATATTAATGTCTCTTGTACACGGGTAAATACCGATTCGATTGTGCTGAACTTTGGACGAGGAGAAACTTGATTGAGAAACGTTCTTTCCCAAGATTGTAGTTAACGGGCAAAGAGGTTACCTCGTAAAAATACGAAAGGAGATACTGTACTTCAGTATTGTCAATCTTGGAAGTGGTTCACATAGTTTGCACAACTGACAATCATCGCGAATATTATCGCTATTGTATTAAGAGAGCTCTTTGGCTCCGAAATGAGTTTTTATTATCCTATAATTTGTCTTGACACGGTATCATTATTCCGTGCTTTTTTCTGTTCTCTATATTCTGAAAAAATTTGAGAATACAATTTACGATGGTTATATAAACAAGATTTTGATAAAGATAAAAAGATAATAATATTCATTATATTTACATTTCTCACATGCCGTTTCTTTATAATCTTTGCGTTCATATTATATAATTATATAATTTTAGAAAATGTATATCATTATTATTTTTTATTGTGTAGATTTGGTAATTCTTTTGTGTGTGTAAAGTGAGGCAAAGTAGATTAATTTTTTAATAATATACAAACTTTTTCTTTACCTTTAATAAAGAAAATAATATCGATGTGATTTATTGTACGACACATATATAAATTTCGTGAGAGATTGATCTATGAAACATATTGCTACAATTTTTCAACAAATCATAGCAGTAAAACGTGACATGCTCTCTTATTCCTTTTGATAGATAGAAAGAATATTATATCTCACAATAAGATAAGCATCACGCAATGAAATCACATCCGCAGCAATTCAGGTAGAAAAACGATGATTAAAGATCAGATTTGATTAACTAAGGTAATCTTGTATATACATAAATGCATATCGAGTCAAATAAAGTATGAAATCTAATTAAGCTAAGTCAACTCTCTGAGAATAGCGTGACTATATAGCACCGCAAAATGCATGCAATGCTCAATTACATATGCTGCAGTGTCGGAATGTTATATCTAAGCATGGGAACAGAGCTACATTATGAGTAATAATTAAATAACAGGTTTAAGTAATTGAATAAGAAGAATAAATATATTATATCTTTAAATAATTGTAAGTTTAATTTCTAGCGCGCGACAATACAAAAAGTAACTTTCAAATTTTAATGATAATTTAATATAGTTTAACTTTCAGTTATTACAAATTACAAGAAAATCGACATGAAATTAAGAGATAAGGAAATTGAAAAAAATCATTTTCATTAGAACGAAATGATTTATTTAATTTAAAGATATATGAGTAACTAAACTCTCTGTGTAAATATTATTGACAAAATCTTGAAATAATCTTTAGAATGTATTTTCATACTACTTTATTATTTATTCTCGATAATAAATTTATTGAAGCATATATAATCATGATTTATTGAATATACCGTTGTAATAAAATAGAAGCATGCTTTCTGCGAGTGCCTGGACTATAACTATAATAGTCGTGACGTATCAAAATCGCCTGTGGAAATTACAGTATAAGGGATATCGGTGAAATAAATGCGGGCAAAGTGCAGTATAGGAAGTAAGCAGGGGAGGGAGGAGTTAATGCATTTAAAATGGAACGTAAGCTCGGTGGGAGCTTTTGGCGCAAAAGCAACCATGAAGCTGGCGAGAGAAAAGATGGTGCTCCGAGGAAGCCGGCTGTGACTAAACCTGGTTTAAATTCCCGTCTCGTAACTGACGTGTATTTTTTCTTCTTCGACGTCTAAATAAACGTCTCATCGGATCATTTATAATCATGATGTTGCTTCGTAAACTTGTAAAATTATAGTGTCTCTCGTGAATAATTAGCTATATCTGTATATTTGCATTTTTAATTAGAATCTTTGAATAAATTTTGTAAAGTATGATTAACATGTATGCAAAAAAAAATGCATTCTCCGATTTAACATCAAATATTATCCACGCATATTGTGCAAATATATTTATTGCATCCTTGCAATTAATTTATGTAAAATAATGTAAAATAATTATCATAATTATTATTACAACATAATTATTATAAGAAGCGATCGCTTTAATGAAAGTCTATGATTTTATTTCAACTTTTTTGTAAATATGAGGATTATAGATAAATCCTAAAGAAAAAGTGAAAATTATTTATATATATCGCCTTTATACATGTCGTCCTTTCATACAATTTCTTTATATAAAAAAGAATAATTTTCTTTTTTACTTAAAAGTCCTTTATATAATTATAACAAGTAGTTTAAAGATTAATCGGGGAATGCACTTTATAAAGCTATTTAGGCTTTGTTAGAATTAAATGCGTCGTTGCCCTTTAAAACGACTTTCTGATTAGAATGCTGTTGCAAAGGCGCGCGTAGTTAACGAGGTCGACGGGTGATAAGGTGAAAATTGCGTCATAAACCAGGGAGAAATTCCCTACGTTAGCTCCATTGTCGCGGAATTATGAAAAATAATCATTCTCCCGACATTGTGCATCTTTGAAGTTTCGCTCGCTTACGTGTTGACTTTTATCATTTTCCAGATTTATATATTTCTATTGTGTTCGAGAGAGAGAGAGAGAGAGAGTGTGTGTACATTTTATAAAGTAAAATGTATGAGAAAGCATGGTCGGAATTATTTTCTTTTTTGTTTAAGTTTAAGGATCTTCGTAATCTGCGCAATAAAACGCAAGCTGTTCCATTAGTTTTCCCTGTGACTCTAATTTCGTAAGCGAGCGCGTATCGGAAAACGTTGCGAGGTCGTCAGTTTCCTTGTTCGTCCTTGACCTGTAGTCGCACTGGAGTCATCTAGTAGATTATAAAACACTGAAGTAATACAGATAAATGAGATATAATATGATGATGAATGATGAATTTTAATTTTACATAAAGAGATTGAAATTCAAGAGATTACAATGATGGTGAATAATGAATTTTAATTATTTACATGATAAGCAAAATTTAGTGAGAAAATCACGTATATTGCGAGCAACATTATTATTAAGAGAAGCGATATTTAATATATAATCCGAGAAAATTTATATTTAATATCACTAGTTTTGTTGTTTATTTATTTAAATTAAGATTTATTTAAATTAGATAAGGCTTATGTAAATTATTAAAATATCCAAGAAATAAATGTTGCCTTAAAATTCTATTCTACTAAAAACAGAGTAAGATATATTTGCATAATTATCATGCAATTGCTGGAAGCGTATTTATGATGCGATGTGTCCGCAAGTAGTAAGTTCCGCGATCTAGTCAGACTGTCTGACAACGAATGAAACATCTCCTACATTTGCAATGTATTGATCTGAATTAATCTAAGTACATATTTATCTCTTTCACTCTCTCTCTCTCTCTCAAGTTTAGAGAGAGAGAGATAGAGAGAGATAGAGAGAAATAAATTTATATTTGCATCTAAAGCTAAACATAATCAGTAATATCAATGGTATCGTCATATATCAAGAATATCAATAGTAACCAGATATATTTTGTTTTTATCTGAAAGAGAAAAAAGAAAAAATCTACGAGACAGAACAATTATTTGAAACGCGATATTTTATTTTCGTAAACATGTTGAAACAAATGATTAAGATAATCTGCGCGAGACGCACACTAATGTACCGAGATTCTCAAGGTGAGTCTTCACTTAAGCGCGAGAAAATGAGACGCGAATCTGTCGTAATTAAGAACCAACGCGTGCGTAGGAAGATGGAGGAAACGATTAAGGGATATATAGGTCCAGGAGCACGGAGGCTGTGGGTGTCGCGTCGGCCGACTGGAAGTTTAACGAACTCGAACAAAGAGAAAGAGCCTTCAAGTAACGGGGGACGAGGATTGACGAATGGGGTGCTGGCGCTAGCTCTGCCTCCGCCAGGCTAGAGCGGAGGGTGCGTACATTTTCCCTCTCTCTCTCTCTCTCTCTCTTTCTCTCTCTTCTTCTTTTCTCCCCTTCGCCCCCTTTCTCTCGTCCTCTCTCTCGCTCTCTCTGCCTCAGCCATCACGGAATAGCGGTGAGCCCCCGTGTATTACGAGTCAGCCACCCCCATAACACTACCCCTTGGTGCTGTATCGATCCATCGCAGTGCCGGCTTCGAGCTCTCCCTCCACAGCGCCGAAGTCTCCGGCGCTGTGCGACGCGACGCTTCGCGTGGCGGGATTGCTTGAACAAAGGAAACGGCGATGTGTCGTGGAACCTTGGCAGTGTTTCTTTGTTTTGGCAACGCTTACCGGGACCTGCGAGAAGTAGCATTGTGACATAGAGTGATTTGATGAACAATTCTCCCGTCATTTTTTACGTTTTTTCCCTTTTTTATTCCTGAAATTATATTAAATTGATTAAATTATTGCATGCTGAGTGCTTTTTCAGTGATTATTATATTAATTATTTTGGGCCAAAGAAAATCTGAGGGTATCATCATCGAGAAAGATAATATTTAACTGTTATACTATTTTGTTTCCAACAGAGTTAGCTTAAGTGTTAGTCTTTTTCTATTAAGATAATATTTGCTCAAATATAATTGATAAGCAAAAATGTGGGATCAAACAAGATTGCGCTTAAAGACTTTTAAAAATGTACCTTTTTTTTTTAAGAAGGAGAGAGAGATTGTTGAATTCAATTATATAAATAGTAGAAATCTCTAAACAACAAGAGATAGTAACAAGATTTTAATGAAATTGTATTATTACAAAAGTACAATATATATAAATTTTATGTTCTATATTACATATAATTGGAGCAGATAAAGGCTCATTTAGCAATACATAAATAGACATTTAATTTACACATAGTTCACAATGACGTTATCCAAGCTTCGACTTTAATATTTCCATCTCGAGTAGTCTAGATATATGCTAACGAATTTCGACGAACTTTTGGATTCAATTCAAAGTATACAGCTACGATTTCCATTCTGTTCAAATATTAAAGAGTCTCTCCATCGCGGTACGAATAAAGAGACCGCCGAGTAGACAGACGCGCACTTTGCTTAATCTGCTTTGTTTGGCGTCGTCAAGGAAGTTTTGCGGTTTGTTCTCGGATCCTGCAGAGAAAAGATAGCTAGCTTATTCTATATATATATATTTATTTATTTGAATCCGAAAAATCAATTGTATATTACGTAATATTAACCTTTTAAATCAAAATTACACTTTAAGACACAGAAAAAACGATGGAACTTCGAAAATGCATATAAAAGAACGTCTCTAAAAAATTAAATATTTTTTCGTTGTCTAGATATTTTTTGCTGCGCAAATTTTGCCAATGCATATATTAATGTTGAGGCTTTAAGCAGAACGAATGATCGCATTTGACTGCGGCCTTTTGGATAACATGTTAAATACAATGCGAGCGCGATACGAAATATAAGCGTAGATTATCTCGCGCTCGACCTGACGTTTTGTCGGAACAAGACAAATGGATCCTTTTAGAACATTGACTACCGGCAACGTACTTGCCAACCGCCACTCCGCTGGCGAAATTGTTTTGTAAGCTTAAAGCGCCGGCCAGAGGATGTTTTGTTCGGTTCAGCGACTCGAGCAATTCCCTTGTTCCGCGTCTCTCGCTGCAGAAACCCGTCGCTGCATGCGGTACTTCCGCTTGAATCCTGCGATCTAACATTCGTTAGAAAGGGCGCTCGTTAAGCATTAAGCAAAATTAACCCAGTTCTGACGTCACGTGAGTCGAAGCGTGAAGGGCAAGGGGTTGTAATGTATAAAAATGAGCCGTCGTAACGTGAAAAAGTCTCTTTAATATCAGAGAGTTTTTATGTAACGTCGATACAAATATTGAATTAAAAATAAAATTAAAAATAAAATAATTCTAATAATTTTCACACAAATACTCCTCTCCAAAATTTTTCACCCGATAATTTTTTCATTAATTTTATTTATAGAAGTTTATATATACTGCGATGTGCGGTAATTGCGTCGCATGTTTATATTTTATACAAGATTTATATTTTTATACTTTTTATCGATGTTTACACAAAGGCTCGCTTTATTCTTAAAAATGGTAGTGGAATTCCATTTTATTTGATTTTATTCATATTACTTTTTTTAATAATGTTTCGAGAGAAAGAGATGTACATATGTATATTAATCGTTATCGAGGATTTTCAAATAATCCGAATGAACGGCAATATCTTCTTGTCGTGTCAATAACATTGGTCAAATAGCGACATGATTCCGATATTTTTATATCAGTCTTTGGTTACACACGCGGCATTATATATCGAAAAGAGGAAAGAAGGAGAAAAGGGGCGATCAGTGGCGGACGAAAGCATTATTCACAAAGGGACGTGGCAGTAGTATATCCAGGAGATACCATTCGCCTTAGCAGATCCATTAAAGCACCCTCGTCGAGCTTAAATCACCTTTCCTTGCATAGAAGAGAACGGACACTTTTATCTCATCTCGCTTAATTAAATGTCTCGAATTTCTGACAAAATGTCCAGCGGCATGATTAGTCGAACGTCGGATTACGTGACGAATTCGCGTGTAATTTCGAGAGAAACAACGGGCAGAAATTTCAAACGAGAAATTCCTCGTTAGACGCTCGCCTCCTTTTTACGCCTCGAAGCGCCGCGCGCAAATAGCGTTACACGTCTCATTAAACGAACAGACCGCCTCTGCTCTAAACGCATTATCTATGTGGCACAATTAACTACGGATCAGCGATTAGAGATGGCAGTCTGGGGATGGCGATATTCTGGTGAAAGAACCTTTCGCCTTACTTAATTTTATCACGCCTTTAATGGAAATAATAATTGTTTCGCCGCGTACATCACTCAAAATACATTTCTCCCGATTATTTTTGGAATCAATTATAATTTGGACTTCTTATAAAGTCAGGGATATTTTCGTGAAAATCAATTTATATTTATATATATAAATTCATTCGTCTTCAGAAAGAGATCTTATGATTAAATTGCCATTTAAGAGAGCATTCGTTAAAATTTGCGACCACTGAAAGAAATTATATTATTTTAATATTTTCAATAAACTTATATAAATATAAATTAATGTAATGTAAATAAATTAATAAGTAATGCATATAAATTAATAATATAAATTATATATATGCAATTATTAGAATATTATAATTCAAGAATGAGATTATCGCGACTTTCCTTGCGTGATATTGATCACAATGCGTACCATTTGAAAGGTCTTTCTTACGCCATCGGCGGTGCACTCGTCCTTTTTACATATTTTCTCTTTCTCTAGGCAAGGGAGCACGCTTGTATTTTCTCTCGTTACGTAATACGCGCCTCGGAATACGATTCCACCTGATAATGAGCAGGCATCGGGCATACGATCGCCCGAAGCGTGAATCGCAAGGATGTAACGCGTATTTCTGCATAACGACGGTACGATACATAAAAGGGGGAAGGGAACCTCTCCTCGCTCGAGCGATGAGCGCGGCAAATCACTTGCTTCCTGCTGCGCTCGAACGAGAAAGTTCATTCCTTCGTCGTCTTTGTATTCCCCAATACTATGCATCGCGGCGTTTACAACGTCGGAAAAATAGCGAGTGTCGACTTCACTCGGCTCTGAAATTCAAGCTTTTTTTTTCTTTTTTCTTCTTTTAATGAATATTTTTTGCATGAATCGCGAAGTGGCGGTTTCAAAGATTTCTATTAGCGAATGAATAAAACGCAATCGTCAAGCCCGTGTATTGTACGATAAATTGCTCTGTCCTGAAAATCTATTTCCACGTTTATCAAAATGTTAAAAATAGAGCCTTGCGTTTTGCGATATTTCGCACGCGATTTTGTAGCGGATCGATTATATGGATTTGTCTTATCTCGCACGTAGAGTGACTAATGCATTACGTGTCCCAGAATTAATGCCTCTCTGTTTGATTTTTCTATTTGCCATGCAACTTTGAAATTGAAAGGAAATGAAAATTACAGTAATGGTGACATTATTAGTATAGAATCATATCGCGTGTTATGATAAATGAACTGTAAAGTGTGGCCCATATGATGGAACACGGCCTCTTGCGTGCCACATACTCTACATGCGTTTCCGCGGCGATAAGATTGATAAGATGTCAAATAGTGGGATTGCGGCCCGAGCTCGTTTACGCCCAAAGTATCAGCGCGTTCAGTGATAACTCTCGGTTAAACGTGTCGACACGCAAACTGTCTCGTGCCATTTAATAGTTATTCATTGTAGCGTGATATCGTGGCAGCGAACTTCGTTTAAGAAATAACAATGCCTGGTAAGCAATGACATTGAATAGCGTAAAATTGAGATTTAGAAATAAGCAGGTGAAAGTATAGCGATTGAGTCACGTAGGTTTATTTTATTTCGATTATAGAGTACCATTAAGAAAGTTAAAAAAAAAAGAGGAAAAACCATATCAATCTATCACATCACGATATATTACTTGCTGAAATTATATAAATATGCATTATATAATAATTATCTAAGTGTGATAATTTCTCGAATATTTGTTAATTTGCTGTTTTAAAAAAAATTATATATAATAATTTTTTGTAGCTTTCTCCCTCTACATCTCTTTGTTACTTTCTCATTATTAAAAGAAGTATATGAGGAAAGTGCAGTTTATCGATAAGTGATTTGATAAGCGCTCCGATAAATCATCGATTGAAATTTCGATATCTTGACCGTGCGATTTCGTGGAAGCAGACGGTTATTCGACGATATCTGTCGCAGGTTACAAATGGACGAGATGGCCGGCGCCCTACGCCGATTCTCGCATGTTGATCTCCATCGGCAGGGATATGGACGGCATGAATCTCGTCGTAGGGCGTGCCATGCATCAGGGTGATATGCTACCGGCGAAAGTAAAACCGGATCATGGCGTTGCCTATGTATCCTACGGAGGTGCCGAGTACACGAAACACGACTTCGAGGTATACGATCCGTCGCGAGATAAACCGCGAGATTCGATCAACTGTTCCTTAATTGATTAAATTAAACATCGAATTTTGCGAGAATTCCAGGGCCAGATGTCATCGGCACGCGAGTTTCTATCGTAATTACGCGAAACGAGCCGAATATGCATGTAATCATGTACGTTATTTCGACAGTCGCGGTAATTTTAATCGAATTTGCGATTGTGTAACGCACGGTTCCTTTCTATCTTTTCAGTGGGCAGTGTCGGTTTCATAACCTACCGTTCCCCTTTGCTTGTTAATAAGCGAATTAAAGAGCTCGTGCAAAATCTCACGTAACATCCGCCGCTATCTCTAGATCCTCGGCGAATTTCGTTTCGATGGAGATAAGATTATGAATGTATGACGTATGTTATTCGCGGATATTTGCTCAGCGATATCCCAGAAATGATCGAACATGCTTTTATTACTCCGATAAAATTCTTCTTTTCTCTCTCTCTCTCTTTCTTTGTCTGTTTTATGTTTTATCCTTTATATCTTCCGTCATTCGACGAAAATTCGTAGTGGATCTGGGACATGTTGCGTATGAACGAATCGATGCGGATAATTTTATTTCGTCGATTGACAACGGCTATTACGATAGCGGAACGAAACGTTGTCTTTCATCAAAATAGCAAGGATAACTTGGAGGATACAACATGGGATATCGCTCGGTATTGATCGGCGGGATATTCGACGCGGTGCCGAAGTATTATATATCCCTTCGATTCGACATTAGACGAACCCTCTGTTTGCCGTGACAGCGCACACTCGATCGCGCTCACCCGAGGAATCACTTTCTTCTGGTTCAGTTTACACGTACCCACATACATACGTACGAAAAACGGTCACGGATCGCCCGCGGGTTAATCTATTTGCCACGACTGGAATTGTCGAAAGAGGGAAGCGCGAAGTATGTCGGCTTCCGTTGGCCGAAGAATCCAGCGTGGTCTACAAGGAAATATAATACGAAATATACTCGCATCTTAGGTGCTGATGCCCGCCCATTTCAATTGGATTCGATCGGGTCACGGTCACGTACCGGAACACGCGGTGGAAGCTGGGAGGACCACCAGCGGAGAGATGCTGTACGTCGGCCGTACTTTTCACAACGGTATACCGTGCGTAGGAAAGGTATGATCTCCGTTCGAAGAACCGGAACGATTGCTCGATCTGCCGAGTCGACGTTATTAATTCGGAAGCGAAAATGTTATTTATTTACGCGAGTGAAAATCAAGCATCTTTCATCTGTTTGGCAGGTTCAGAGAAGTCACGGGGTCATGTACATCCCGTTTGATGGGAAGGAAATACCGTGCAGGGAATACGAAGTCTTGGTACAATGTTAAATTTTATTTACGATCGCGTTTACAAATACGACGAGGTACTTTCACTTAAAACTATTAGGATCATTATTAAAGAATGAATTATCTATTAATTGCGAAAATCCCTTTATATAAAGAGATTCCAAAGTTTTATATTGTATTAATAGAAGACAGATGCGGAACATTCTATTCAATTTAATTTCATTCTATTCAAACATTCTATTCAATTATATAGAGCGTTTTTCAGCAAGCGACACAGAAAACACAGTGTATCATTCCATCCTTGTTGGTTGTAAACAAGGATGAAATGATTCACTGTGTTACACTGTGTCCTCTGGATCGTTTGCTGAAAAACGACCATACAGTTATTTTTTTTTCTTTTATTTATACATATGTATGTGTAATACGCATGTAATAATATTTTATATCCTTTCGAGACAAGATAATAAACAATCGCGCGAGTGGCGTATCTTAAATCGTATCGTCGCGTCAATTTATGGAGGCTATCGTGAGTTAAAGTTAGATTAAAATTTTAGCAAAGTTGAGACGAGACTGAGAATTGCGTTCTTATCTACCCTCGTTTAACTTCTATTAGTATGCAGAGAGAAAAGTAATTTATCCATCGTTAAATTAATGCGGAAGAAAAGCACATAACAAAACGTTATGCGACTAATAGCGTTGCTCGTATTTCTTTTTTGTAATCTGGATCGTAATTATGATGCGTTATATATAGCCTAATCGCAATTTATCACGTTACTCGATTTTTTCGATTTTAATTGGAAAAATTAAAGTGGACAAATGATCCACTGCCATGTAAAAGTATGAATCAGAAAAATATCATGAATTTCTTCGAATTTTATAAGAGATCATTTGTTATTTTTCACGCATGTAATTACGTTCTGTTTTCAATGGAAAGATAAGCCGTCAACGTTCATTTAATCTATAGATAAGATATTAATGATAAAAACTTGACTGAACAAAAAGATAGAGAGTAAATTAAAAAAAAATTCTAATCCAAAGAAATAACAAAAAAAAATTATTTGTTACAACGCTATATTGAAATTATAGAATAAAATATAAGAAAATATAGAATAAAAAAATATAAAATAAAATATAGAAAATATAGAATAAAAAAATATAGAATAAAATGTAGAATAAAATATAAGAGGACAGCTCAAACTTAGTTTATTAAAAGTGTTAATGTAAAAGAAAATTGTATTAACGATGCAAAAATAATATGCAATTGTCGCCGATGAAAATTATTTGCATCTTAATATTAAAATAATAAAAAATAGCTATTTGCATATGAAATATTTTATTTATTATTCTATTATAATAAAATATAAATCTTTTTATTAGAATATTAAAACGGCGAGATGTTTTCATCGTACACCCCGTATAAATATTATAAAGCCGCTCAACTCAATTTTACCTTGTTACGTTAATTTAATCGCGTAAGTATACACAATGTGGCTCTTTGTTTTGTCATCATCGGGGATTCAATTTTCATGCTCCTCGGCTAAGGAACGATCTTTCGAAAAGTAAATCCCGTATGCAAATAAATATTGCCGATTACGAGGGGTGGATAAGCCTAGAAGAAATGAGCTGCTTTGCTGCGATGCAACCAGTGGTCGTTTTCCACCGGTACACCCGATAGGTAGTTGGCACGTGGCCGTTGCGGCATTATATTCCCATGGTTGGCACGTGGCCGTCCATCTCCACCTTCTGCGTCTTCATCCCCCTGTTCTCTCCCCTCTGCTCTCACCTCTATTGTTCCGGGTCTCGGAGCGGAATCGTCAAGGGGGGGTGCACTATTTAATATTTTGATCGAGGAAAAGCGCGTATGTACGTGAACAGAGGATAGGGGACATGTAGAGGGAGAGGAGGGAGAGGAGTGAGGCTTGCCCACGTGCGACCGATCGTCCCCTTTTGATTAATTTCGGCTTGGATCGACTGGCACGAACGAGGATGACGTTCGACAAAGGAGACCCGGGGGCGAGCACGAGCGCGCGAGGAGAGACAAAAAGAAAAAAAAATGGCAACAGCTGGCAACGAGACCAGAATCGGCGGACAATGCCGCCTAGGCCGAGGGACGAGAGAGCATCCCTCTCGTCGCCGCCCCTCTTCTCGAGGGGTTGATCGAGTCGATCGACACGCGCGTGATCATCCTTGCGTAGTATACGCGTTACGCGGTAATCGATGATGGAGGATGCACGGAAGGGGAGCGACGTTATTATATGGGCGAATATCGGTCGGAGAAAATTTCCAACGATAAAACGCATGATATGGAACGTTCATTTATTATTTTTTTCTCGAAATCCCGCGAACGTATTTCTCTCAATAATGATCACTGGACTCCACCTTCTTTCCCCGCAAAAAATCGAAATCGTTGAATCTCGCATATTTAACTATGAGTGTGATGGGGACTTTACGGAATGTCTATACGGATTTTATAAACATCAATAAAATGTGCTCCCCTGCACTTCACGAGATAAAAAGAGACCGCCAAGTTTATTTTTTTACGTTATCGAGTGATTTATGTGATATCGGGTGGGAGAGAGGAGATTCACTCATTCTCTTCTCTCTAAGCGTTTGTGCATGTAAAATGAAAGACTTGACTCTCCGATCACGTTTTCACGTTCATCTGCAATTTTCATCGAAGCTTCTTTCGCGGGTATCTTTTTTTCCTTTTCCTTTTTTGCTCATGTATCTGCGGCGTAGACAACATTGTTAGCGTCCGATATACCAACTCGATAAATCCGCGCTTATTGCGATTTATATCAAATTATTTCGTATCGATCGTTACATGATAACAAGAAAATATTCGTTATAAAAATGCAAAACTTGTCATATTGTTTTTTTTAAATATTTTTCTCGCATGTATTTGTGCGACATATAAATTTAAAACATTTTTAAAATTTACGATATTTTTTCTAACTTGAATTAAATTGGAGCAAACATGACTTATTAATCTATTATATGACAAAAATAAATCACACCATTATATATTTAATTTTCATAAATCGGTCGTCTCGAAAAATCAGATTTTTAATGGCTAATATAAAGTAAAGCTTTATTGCATACATTTGACATAACTCATTTACGTTGATCTTTATGCATCGAATGCATAGTTGCAAATGCAATTATTTTATTTAGATGAATCTGCTTTCTGGAAACAGTCGGATTCCCGATTGAATATACCCATATGGCGTCCGATATGGCAACTAGAACCAGAATCGGAGATTCAAGTCCGAGAGCGATGAGAGAGAGAGAGAGAACAGCTGTTCTCCCCGCTGCTTGAGAGAGCGTTGCAGCTGCTGTTTCGTACTTTTCAGATCCATCAAATGCACAAGCCTAAACGAACGATATGCATCATATCATTCCGCAATTGCAACTTGTTCGCAACACATAAATAACAATATAAATAATAAAGCGTTATTTTATTGGATGGAGAAATTAAAGAAATTCTCTCTTAATTTTGATGTTTTTTCGAATGCCCATAATTCCTGACGAGTGCTTACGAATTTATTTAAAAAACATATTTTGTTTCTTATTTTATCATTACAATCAGCAATACACTTCATTTATTGTGCGGAAAATCAATAATCTCTGATTCAGTCTTTTTATAAAATATAGAACGCAAGAGAGAACAATTTCTTTCATTTTTTACAATTTCATCAACAAATACACAAAATAAATTGATGTATAATATTTAAAGATAATATATTTTTGTACAGAATAAATATAATATTTAAAAATAATATATTTAAAGATTGCATACGAAAAGTAGTTTGAAATAAAAGCGCGATAGATTAAATTATCGATTTAAATTTAATCATTTTGAATTCACGCATATATTTTGTATTCCTTTGAATAGATAAAATCATCTCTTCGAAAAATCTTGATTAATGATTAGCTCTAGAAGCGCGTTTCATCGTTCCCCAGTTAATATAGTTACATGGCACTACCGATACTAATTACTTTATAAATTAAACGAAAAATACAGAACATGCATCCCTTATTTATAGCCTTATCGAACCACCTAGGCAAACGACAGCTCGTTTTCGCATGTTTAACATATTCGCGCCCAATGAACAACTTAGATTCGCTCTCGATTATTGCTCTCCTTTCTCAAAAGCAATAATTACCAACTTGACAGCTGTACCAACAGGTTAGCATTTCGAACGCTGAGGAAAGGGGCAGAATACGGGGCGAAGGGAGGCTTCTGCGTCGGTTACGGGGGTTGGGTGGTCCTTGCACCGATTCCGCGAGTTCCCCCTTTCTCTCCCTCTCCCTCCCCTCTCTCTCTCTCTCTTCCCGCTCGTGCTGCTTTTCCCTGTTTGTAGTTGCAGCTGCGTCGCACGCGGGCCCATCGCCATCTGCCATTAGAGGCTGCACGCGTGCACGCGTGTTGCGTTGGGCCCCCCAGCCACGTAATGGCCTCATAACAATAATAAGAAGTGTGCTAAGGTTTCGATTGCTCGCGACGACGGTTTTTCCTTTCAACCCCCTATGAGCGACTCGGAATTATAAAGCAATACGAAACAAACGACTGCACGCAAGATTACAGTCGCGATTCGCCTTTCTGGTCATTTATTTAAAGCAAAGAGAAGCAACGATAAGTATGCGATTGTATAAGTAAAGTAGAAAAAATTTTTTGGGATGCCAATCACGTTTATTAATTGATCGAAGAAAAGACGAAAAAGTATTAGCGATTTTATTAAACAAATTACTGTAATAAAATTCTTTAGACTTCTTTCATAAATGCTGCTTGAAATTTGATGTACATACATGACACAAATGTAGTTGATGAGTAACGTATATAATAATAGTATTATATGTACAACTTTATGCAAATATATGCCAGCGACAAAATCCACTAAATCGCCCTCAGCGTATTCTCGCATTTCGATCTCGTAGGAGGAGCCGTACACAAATTAGCATGACCAAGAGCGAATAGAGAGGGCGCGAACACGAGGCAGGGGGACGATACACGCGACATAAGGGATGCAACAATGGTCGCAGCGACTATTTTTGCGTTCGCAGCGCATGGGCGGTTTCATAAAAAAAAAAGCTCCGTACCAGCCGTGCAATAACAAAAACCGGATTTACAAAGAGCTCGCGTTTTTTTTATATCATGGATATGCTATTCAATATGAGGCACTGAACAGAGCAGATGTAGAAGTAGAAACTATTATAACATTACTGCAGCCAATGCTAGTGGAACAAGGAAGAGAAGCCGAAGAGGGGAAAGTTGAGTGATTCGCGGCGATTAATTCGCGATAAATCAAACGCTAATTGATTGAAAAATGACAAAACAAATATGTTACCTTATTCGAACAAAAATGCACGTCGATATCTATTCCTAGGAGAAATTTTGATTGATTGTTTTGCACGATATAAAATATACGTGCGATATAAATGTATTACTTCATTTGAAATATTGTTTTATTCATGTCAGAAGTGAACACTTGAGCTGAAAAGCGTCGCCTGCCGCAGTCTTTTTTTTTTGTAACCGCTTGTATATTTTCTATACGCGACGCGGTCGTGCACACAAATTGTACCGACCATCAGAAGGCAACTGCCAAGCGCTTTTACGGCCTCCGCGCATCTGGCTCTCTCGAGGCGCGTCCACGGGTACGTTTAAAAAATTAAAAGTTAAGACCTCCAGAGGCTGTGTTCCTCTCCTACTTCCACTCCCGTTTTGTTGGTGCTTCACCAGAAAATACATGGAAACCGCGGCACAGTCGACCTATTTCCCTGGAGCGCGTTATCGGTCGATGAATTTAAAGAATTAAACCCCATATAAATAGTGGATTACATGTATCATCAGCTATAAATTATCGTTTTTAAATTCTAGGCGAAATAAAAAACAATCATAATATGATTTTACGACGATTTTATTTCATCTAATATGAATAATCTTGCTGCTGGATTGCGTTCGTTTCCATTAATAATAGTGTTGTTGAAGTTCAATCAATTCGCCCATAGTTTTGAAACTAAAATTGAAACGTGACGCATGGTCCGTTAGACTGTGACTAAAATTATTGGATGTTGCCGACAAGCGTAGAATTTCGGGTTTTTTTCAAGTTCTTTAGAAATAGCGCGATCGTAACACGATACGTGATGATGTAAACGAATGCGGAATACCGTATGATTTTTACCGTCACGTGCAAATGAATACCTATTCGTAATTTTGACTCTACATTCCCGTACGAGAGGTTGAAAAGGAATATCGAGACGATACTCACGGTTCGGCAAACGCTATCATTGGAAACTGCCAGATGTGTATGCGAGAGACCCCCGATCTCGTGCGTGTTGTGCGTTTCACACGCATATATAGAATACACGCACGAACGCACACTGACGTCGGTTGTGTGGGTGGTGGTGTGCGTATCCGTCACATGGAAGCTAATCGATAAGAGTGCAAGAGAACAAAGAAGGAAGCCCGCATATGTTGCTCCGCCCATCTTTTTCGGTGTAAACGGGCCCCCCATTTGTGGCCGAGGGGATGAGAATTCGTCTTACTTGTTTGCTTGCAGGCAGTGTTTATGAATGCATAAGGGATATAAGAGCTCTTCACCACCCTCCCCTCCTGCTATTATACGCGCAAGCGAGATAGAAGATTGTCTGTATCGTCGAGATAAAATTTCACCCCCAAAGTCGCGATGCGAACGATTTATTAAGAAATACATATAACTCGCGTTGAAAAGAAGAGAAATATCGAGTTAATTTAGTGGACGCAATAATGGAGAAAATAAATTGAAAAAATACAAACAACATAGTTAATTAATATTATAATATAGGCGAAAAAATTAACGACAGATTTAATTATTGAATTATGTAATATTGTGTGAGAAAAAAGACTAGGCTAATCCAAGCTTCAGCGAAATATTCCATTAATGATAAATCACTTCCGAATTCTTTCGCGAATTTCAATCTCTTTCTCTCATATAATTTTGGAATATTAATGTTATAGCAAATACTCAACTTTTTGTACGATAAAATTCTCTTATCTTTTCGATATAATCTCTTTGCTAGACGTCAGGATCTTCGAACGTTTAATTGAATAATTACGAAAACCGACAGAGACCTGCTCGTTTTGCGCAAGTGCTTATTAAAATTTGCGAGGAGCCTCGACCTTCGTTCTCTGTTACTCTTTGATCTCGATCGCGCGACAGCTGTACCGAATATTTCGAAAGGAGAGATTGTGGAGGAGCCGCGAGTCTATGCGCGCGAGCGTGTAGTGGAGCGACGAGATGAAAGGTAGAGATGGAGGAGGACGGGAGCGGATCCTTAATTAACTACCACTAACCGTCCACGGTTGGTGGCTGCTGGAGCGAGCGGGGAATGTCCAAGTCTTGTTATCGCGGAGACGAGAGTCTCTTTCAGCCGGTGCTCGCGCTTTAATAAGCGCTTCGAATGTAAATTATTCGCGCCGAAATTGGCGAGGTTCAGTCAAGCGATTGACCTTAGAAGGTGACTCGCTTTGAGGCAAACTAAGGCAGATAAACTCGATCGTATCTGGTGTTTGCGTAGAATTCAACGTGACAACATTTGCGAGAAACATAGTGAAACTAATTCGACGGTAATCTCGACGTGAAGTCACCGCTCGTTAGCTGGAATCATATTTTTATTTGATAAGAAAACTGCATTATTTTCGTTATCTATATCAATAATTTTCACGGAAGCGGAACGCGATTATGTAACACCGATATGAGAGATACCTTTTGGCGTAATATTCTCTTCACACAATAAATTAGATGCTTCCATTTTGAATAATCGTTATGTAATAGTTATTAATGTCGCTCATCAAGGTAAAATCGTGTCATCAGCAGAGTTTTTATTTCTCTCCGATGCTTATCTGTAAAAATGTTACGTAAACGTGAACATTTCTCGTTGTGGATAATTTCAAAGGTGCGTCCGCGAAAGAATTGCACTCCCTCTCTCTCTTTCTTTTGTACGCGAAATGTTTGTTGCGGAAAAAAATTGTATCAGCGTTATAATATGTCTGCGTTCTCTCGAGTCTGTTTTAAACTTTTCGTCGCGTTATTGCGAAAAGCGATATGATATTTTAAAAACGCTCGACGGAAGCGGGATGTTTGCAAACACATGAATGCGCTGGCTATTTTAATCTGCGTTATGAAACAATGTCGCGTCCACTGGCAATGGTCGGATTCACGGCGGCAATTTGAATTTAAATTGTTTCGGAATTACGGAAGATGTAACTCCGCGTGTCGAATCTAACGGAGTCGGTGGATGAATTTTCAAACAGCTCATACGAAAAGCGGATGTGATTTGAAAGTTCAATTGAAACCATGGATCTGTATTTTTGACGTAGTTTCATGTAGTTTACGGCGTAAAATTGACGTTGATAACTTTAGCGTAGACTTCAATGCGCATGACGATTTTCATTTATACATTGACGTGTGCTATTACGAGTCATCATTTCAAAATATTCATAAATATATAGCATTTTGTCCTATCCACAGCTTTCTCGGATGTATAACAATATTGTATTGTATATTAAACAACACTGATGTTACTCTTAAAACATGTTTCATCTCGGCGTTCCAGAGTTGAACTTTCTTCATGGAAGCCTTCTCATAAAGCACCCATGAGTGGCTCGCGAGCACGAAACGAGCCATCCGTTTTCCACGATGTGGGAAAAGAAAGCCGGCATTGAAAAGGGTAGAAGAGGCCATGAGAAAAAGAAAGAAATAGAGAGAAAGAGAGATGGGAAAGTAGACTTGCGAAAGATCTCTACGTATATAATGAGTGCGAGGACAAGGGGGTAGTCTTTGAAGGTAGGCTCTCTTGTTTGCGCACACTTGTGTATAATTGTGAGGGCTACGCGAGAGAAATGTATACGAATCCCTTGTACACGAATCTCCAAGCTTGACGCGAGCCAAAGGCTCGTTCTCACGATCTCGCGCTCAGGCTTTAGGTTGGTGCGCGCGATAGAGATCGATGGTATCGTCCATCGTATGAGCTCGCCGCCTCTCTATGAAACATAATGGAATACCCTGTTTAGATTGCGTGGTCGCCTCGCATTTCGAATATGCGTCTATAATGCATGCATCTAAATTATATACGTTAATTGTATCGTGCGCAGATGAAGGGGAAGAGAATTTTTTTTATAGGTCGAGTTGGGGTTGGATCTCCGATGAAAAAACGCTACACTCCAGGTAGCGTTAAAACATGTTAATAGAAGTCAGATAATGCTCCGTATGAATTTTAATTCTATCGATTGCTGCGTTAAAGATAAAAAAATAGCAGGTAGAGTAAATGGAAATGATCGCGTCTTGATAATTACGAATAATAACTAGGGAGGATGAAGCGTGAATTATAATCTTATTTTTTCATCGTATCCGTTTAGATAAATGTAATTATATTATATGAACTATGAAAGAGAAATAGTTGTTGTGTTCTTTTTTAATTGCCCGTAGGAATTTTTTCAGACATTACGAATGAGAAAAACAGGTATTATAATATTAATTAACTCAGAAATATAGGACAATGGGCGTTTTAAAATGAATGTTTTAAAAGTAATAGTAAGACAATCATTATTCATTCCATTGTTGATTTTTGTGCTTTTGAGGAAAAGAGATTCAATTTTTGTAATTACTTCGTGCGTTACGTTAAATCTCTATAAGCTTAATTATATTTACAGGATTGAATAAAAATTCCTTTGTAATCGCCGCTTCCCCAGGCGACTCGATAAATTAGAGAGACGTGTATTTATGTCACGACGACAAAGTGGCCGATCCTTAAGCTTTCAACAAAGAAGTCGAGTTTTTTTCAAGGATTATCGAACGATGGATTATGTACTTTCTCATAATTCTTTCACATCTATGCATGTCTATTGCTTCGTCCGTTTTTTACGGGGGAACAAAGAAGTCGACGTGTCGCGGAGCGAAATTCGACTTTCGAGACGTCTCTTGCGAACAAAGCTTTGTATTCCAGAATCGAGATGCTGTCGTCTATATTAAAGCAATCTTTCTCTCGCAGATAAAACTCGGAAATTGCTGTATTTATTATCATTATTATCGTGATATTATGTTATGCATTTTCATTGAGGTGTAAATTTAAATCCTGTTTAGTGTTTTTGATGCAAAAATTAAAAAATTGCTAATTTACTAAACAGACTTGTACATACATGTAAAATTATGATAAAAAAACAAATTTGAGATAAATGAACAATCTCTGAAACATTCTTTGGAATATTATATGAAACAAGATCCAAATAGCTCAATAACAATCAGAACTCGAAAGAATATTTAAAAAAAACACTTATATGAAAATATTCCTACGATGATTGTTTTTATATTTTGTCAAAAATTGCAATCACGTGACATTCTTTAAGATTTCTTACGATACAGTAAAAATAATTTGCCAAGGGTGTTTCATTTATCATACATTATTTTATCGATTTTAATGAAATTTTATTTTTACTCCAAAAACTTTAATACTTTGATATAATGAATTTAAATTATATATCTTAATAAGATTTTTATTGTATTATAATAATATATAGCAGCTTCTAAATGAAGTTTATTCTTAATGAGAATGTAATGTGTCATGTAATTCGTCTTGTGTCATGTAATTCAGACTTGAATATAGTATTATGGCGTAGTTAACAAAATATGTTCCTTACGGCATTATCGGGCTGCTGAGTATTTGGAGCAGGAGTAATGGGAAATAATAATATTGTATTTGTAGAGTTACATAACGATCGACACGCCATATCGTAGCTTTATGAATCTAGTAATTCATGTTCATAAGTGGAATATAAACAGCGTGTAGCAACGATATACGCGAAAATAAAAAAGATCAAATATAGTTAAAAATAAAAGAGGTAGTTGAAGAATCGGACATTTAGAAATTGAAAGTAGTGCAAAAGAAATAATGACTAATGGTAGGTATTATAAAAAAGAGAATTCTTAAATAGCAGGATAACAACTTAACGTAACAATTTTAACACAAAAGGTTACATTTTTTTAAGAAGAAAAGAGAGGAAGTACATGAGAGACGCATTCGAGCATTCTGTTCCACAAGATAAAGTTTCTAATATCTTGTGTGTTCTTCTACAATGCGAAAACGTCGCTATAAAAGGAATGAAAAGACTCACTGAAAGTTTTCTATTGTACGGAATGTTTAAATTGTTTCTCAAAAACGCACGCTTCGGAATTGAAATGCAATTCTTTCTCCTCAATAAAAATGATACATTGTAATTTCAACGAAAAGTAATATTTTGGTGTGAAAACTTTAAAATTAGCGCATATATTATATTATAGACAAAAATCTAATCTTTTATTATATTACTTCTATTCGTGGATTTTCTCCGGAATAAAAATATCAACAACAATGTTAAACGGAGATCGAGACATTTTACTCTTAAAATTGGGTGACAGAAAATTACTCGGACGCGACGGAATAAATGAAAGAGCGGAACAAGATCATGCGCAGGTAAGACAAGAAGTGGATAGAGAATAAATAAAATTGGCGAAAAACGAGGAAGACAGTGAGGAATTTCGGATAAAAGAACAACTTGAACCGAGAGACAAAGAGAGAGAAAAGAATCAGAGAGAGTGGAGAGAGCTCTGCGGGAAACGAGAGCGAGAGAGGGTGCGGATTTATAGGGACGACGGGCGGCGCGAGGGGGAGAGAAGCGAGGGTTGCAGACGCGCCACGACAAGGGTAAATGTACGTACGAATGCACCCCGGATTGGCTTCGGGATGGTTTCCATGGAGACCAATTCGCTCGGCCCGGGGAAGTCGTCGCCGCCGCCGCCACCATCGCCACCGCCACCATCGCCACCGCCACCACCGTCGCCGTTCCTGCCGTCACTGATGCAGCTTTCATCCCGGAAAATCGTGCCGCTTCTAAACGTCAAAAAGTTGAAAATGATCGGTCCGTTTATTATCTGCGCCAACTCACGCGTGAAATCTCCATCTACTGGAGACTCGGAAAGAAATATAATCGTCAGAGAGTGATCCTCTTTGACCTTGTCAAATTACCTCGTCACGCGATTGAATTTGAGGAAGATACTTGTTCCGGTAGGATTAATTTTGATCTCGAGTCGTGATTACATGATATGACATTTGATGAGCATTAAGCGACTCTTTTTTATGAAATTAAACAAATATTAGAATTTATATATAATATGTACATATATGTATATGTATGAAAATATTTATTATAAAAAATGCATAGAAAATTATTTGCGTAATTTTTTAAGTATTTCTAGAATATATAATACTATAAATTGTACGGTTTATATAGTAAAAAAATATGCCATACCTGTATAGAGAAACAAATGTATTTACGAATAGATCCACTTTTTATAAAATTGCTGTAAAAGATTGAAAAATACGTTAAAAAACTCTGATAGATGCACAGCGATGAAACAAATATGAAATACACCATGGAGATCTAATTCATTATTTTTTTTTCAGAACGCGTATCTGTTGTGTTTTTAAGTGCATAATCTTTTAAAATATTATAAAATTTTATAATTTTAAAATATTATACTTATATAAATATTAACAGATTTTTTCGATATCAGTATTCTCGTTTGGTAAACTGTCACGTGCATAAAAGTACGTTAATAAATTTATGTAAGAGCGTTGATGCTGACGTGGCTATGAATGGAAAATCAAAGATTCTCGTGATGCTGCGATGAGAAACTTGAGAAGGAATTTACGGCGACACCGATGTCGCGACGCCGATAATTTTGTACTTAGTAAAATGAGATGACATCGCCGCTATTCGGAATTCGACGTAAGCGAAAATTCATGATTTACATTGTCGAGATATAAATTTTCAAAGTTTAGAAAGCCGATATTTCTACAGCGATTATAGTATCACTGGGAATAAAAGTTTGGATTTGGAGATCGCAACTACATTTATCTACGCGAAATAAATTCGCGAAGCAAGTTTCTGTAAAAATATATTTTATCTTTTTAAAATGTTTTTAAACATAAGTTATATTAATATAAAAAGTTAATTTAAAAGTGCAACTTTTGAATAAAATTTGCGAAAATACATACATGAGAATATAACCGGTTGTATGTTATATTTTATATTTCAATAAAAATACAATTTCAAGTATAATGGAGTATATAAAAGTTAAAGAACTTTGTTTTGGAAAATTTACATCAGGTTTTCCCGACGGACTGGAAATTGTATATGAAAAGAACAGAAAGAACAGAAAATTGCGCTACTTACTACTCTATACACCTATACCTACAATATACATTACCTCAACACGACGAGATGTATATTTCTGCCAGACATAACACGTATAAACTCAGTTCATCCGTTAACGGAGCGTTAACTCTAAGTTTGCAAATTGAGCGGTCGCAAGGGACGATAAGATTACTGCAACTCTTGCGCACACAGACACAGCCTCTAATAAAACAGTCCCTTCAGGGTAAGTTGCTACGTGAAAGCATTCTGATTATATGCACCAAATAGCGTTAAGTAATCCCGGTATAATTTTGTCGGCGATCGCTGCCCTGCGATCTGTTCATCGGCCATCTGGCACGATCGTGCGATATCGCAGAGTGGGATATGTGTATACGGCAGTCGGGTACGAGTATAAAGGGGAGAGAACCACCCTTCGCTGTGTCGAGGCAACTTCCGCAATTTAGCGCGGAACGACATTCCAAACTTCTTTCAGGGGGATGAAAGCCCACGACGAGCCTTCAGCCTTATGAGAAAAATATTTTTCTCTCCGTTCAAGGAGCAACAGCGTAGTCTCGACGGTAAACTCGCACGCGCGTTTAACAAGGTTTGCGTAAATAATATCGCGATATTTCCGAGGAGGAAAATAACCAAGCGAGTAATTTTCTTCTCAGTTGATAATTGGCTTTTATTAAAAATAGAATAATCTTCGCAACTCTTACGTCAGCAACTTTTGCAGCGATACGTTAACGTCGGCGATATATCATTATACGTCAATACTGACGGTTATGTCCTCGTTACACCGCATGAAGCACGGAAACGTATGACGCCGATGATTTAATAATCTACGGCAAACAACATTGCTAGAGTGCATAAATTTCATTTTGCAGTTGCGCATTAAAGTTCACTTCCGACGTTCTCTACAATTCGAGACACGAAATTCAGGCCCGAATTTTTCTCTATTTACAATTCTTGAGTTTATTGTAAAAAACGCGAGAAACATTGAAAAACAAAATATACGCAAATACGAAATATATATCGGGATATGTATACGCTTTACATATACGGTAAAATTATAATTAGATTTCAATCTTGAATTTTTTTTATAGGGAATTTATAGATCGTTTAAAAAATAATTTAAGATAAAGTATTATATATATATATATATATATATATATATATATATGTGTGTGTGCTACATGTGTATATATATAAACGTAATGTGTAACGTGCAAAAATTTAATGTATCTCACATTAATACGATCAATGATAATGCTTACGTTTGCAAACTGTTGCAAAGAGAGATTCATGAATTTGCCGACCGTGATTGTTAATTGCTTTTGCGATCTCATTATCAGGAACAGTAGGATTCGATTCTCGTTTGGAGACAAGTTGTACCACAAAGATTCGTATGCCGCATCGCCGATCATCTTGCTCTAGAAATCGAAGTGAAAAAGCGGAATGCAGAAGAAGAGTGGAGAGGATTAAAATAATTAATAAAAAATAAAATTATAAATCGCGATTGCCCACCTTAATGCTTAAGTATTCACCGGCGAAGCAGAAGATGAATGCTTCTAAATTGATGACGACATAAAACAAAAGGGATCTCACGAGCATAGAGGAACCTTCATGCTCGCCAATCGACTATAATTTTGAAAATTGTACCAATGTACACGACCAGATTTATTTTATTGCATTAATTTGTGTCGAAAAGATATCATATTTATGAGTTGCTGAATGCTTAAAATTTACAACGCCGTTTATAAATTGTAAACTTAATACACATATATCCAATGACACATATGTGTATATTCGATATCCATGTCATCGAAGCGAACTCGATTATTGATCTGTGTTACTTTGTGCAGTGAAAGTTATTAAAGTTATTAAAGTTACTTACATTCACGATGATAAAACCCAAGCAGCAAATAACGAGGGTGTTCGATATGAACTGTGCCAGAGCGATGTACGAGTACAAGTCTTCGATTTGCTCGGTAAAAACAATAATGTTTTGATGCCTCCGGATCAATGAGCCTATTGTGACCATGGATATAGCCGCTTTCTCTTTCTGACTCTTCGGTAAAATTGCTAATAATCTTTCACGTAAAATGTCTATCTGACCGCCTGCATGTAACACCTAGGAATTTGATCTCGTTGTCTTCATATATGTGATAGTTTTGAAAATTAAAAGCATCTTAAAATTCTTGATAGAAAAAATAATTTTATTAACAAATTTTCAAAATTTATCGATATACTCAGAATTTTGTAAACCAGAACGAATACTTATTAATAGATATTACAATGAAGAATATAATAATTAACATGCGCGACATTAATATCGGTCGAATAAAAGATCTGATAAACTTTGCTTCAAATAATTCTTGAAAATCAGTAGTATAGAGAGCTTGGAATAAATCTTCCATATAACTTTTTTTCTCCGACGTTTTCTAAATAGATCAAAACTTGCCACGAACAATTCTAATCATCGCGAAAATGCGGATCGAGCCACCCCTCGGGGTGCGTTTCTCAAGGTAATCTCAGTCGGAAACTTGAAAATATCCCGGGGAGAGAAGGGAAGGGAAGAGAGAAAGAGAGAGAGAGAGAGATGGAGAAAGAGGGAGGGAATGAAAGCCCTCGGGGGTTCCGAGGCTTAACTTACCAGCGTAACGAGCAACGCGCTGAGCACGCCGATCACGGTGGCAGTCGTTATCTGATGAAGAAACTGCGTGGTCATGACGAGCTCGTAGACCGGCGATAGGTCGCTCTCGAAGGGTAACTCCATCTTGAGGAAAAGCTCACGATCGTTGACGTCGTTGTCGCTACGCAGGACGACGACGCCTATACCGTAGACCATCACGGCCACCGAGTGCAAGCCGATGATCAGATTGGAGAAGCGATGAGACAGACCGGCCACGTTGCTCATGTTGCACCAGGCGTTGCCGCAATCTTCCGCATTCCCGCACTCCTTCCAGTCTGTCGCAATCCTCGCTAACACGTTGTTGAATATTCTAGAGAGAATCAGTTTCGTGGAGCGTCGCGAGAGCAAAGTCATTCCCCTTCGAGGATTCTAACTAGGAAATTATTTTTTCGCTTGGAATGATGAAGAGGGGATGGGTCAGAGATGTGAGCATAGATATCGGAGTCACGTTGATTCTTCGGTATGATAATAATAATGTATGATATAAGAAAAATGGTAATATTGAAACACATTAATAAATCCTTGATATGTGAAATAAGAAAGAATTCTTGAATAAGAACAAAAATACACTTATCATTGTTGAAATGAATGATTGTACTCGCGTGAAGTGTTTTTATCAGGAGGAACAGGGAGAAATATTGCTAAATTTTTAATGCTTTGACGATGACGAGTGCGTGCGAGTTGCTTCGTGCTAACGTTCGTTCGATTTGCATGACATTTGTCATCAAGATACGTCGAATAGCAACGACGTACCGTTGTTTCGTCCAGAAAATAATCAACTTGACAAATAATAAACTGTACGACAGCGTCGCGCTCAGGCCGTCCATCAACTGTTCAAGATCTTCGGAGTTACAATGCAACACTACGTGACGGTATTGAAAGATCTGCGCGAGTAGCATCGTCGTGGTCCAGAAAAATCGACTCGCGATTACGTAAGTAGCACCCGGCCAGATACCGACGATACGAAGTCCGATCTCGATCGAGCGGGTAATTGTATTCGCAGACATCATCAAATTCTCGACTGGTGACGCGAACACCTTACGACATGATTGAACGATACGGAATTAAAGTAAAGATGAATTATATGTATCCGTTCGTTGAAGGAAAAGAGAGAACATTTGTATATTGTCACATTAATATCGTAAATCGACTCACTGAAAATGAATTAATCAGCGAAAATATAAAGCCATAAGAAGTGTATCACCAGCTAAAGGAAGTTAGGTCAATAAAATTAACACAATATTCGGAACTTGATCGAGGCACGAAAGAAACATAGGAGTCTTGGATACGGTCATAGAACAGATCTATACGGATATGAGACGCGCACCTGTAGACGCTGCAGATAAACTGACAGATACCGAGAGTCACTTGCTGAGGGCCGCCCTACCATCGTCGACACTGTCGGACAAGGCAGGGGGCAGCTCATTAAATATTTTCATTGTACGTTGAAGTTGTAACGCATGTTGTCAGGACGATTGCTGATTTTGTGGATGGAAAGGAAATCGAAAGGCCGTTCTTCCACCGTATCGCGCACAATTTCCATTAAAAATGTACGATCTCGCAGGACGGAGGTCGGCGATGGCTTATGTCCATCGGAAATCATGCGCAATGATCTGAAGAAAAATGAAGAAGTCTTTTCAAGGGTCGAGAAGGAAGGGAGAGTCGCCTAAAGATTCGTGGAAATCGAGAAAGCTTTATATCGTGGTAATCTTTTTCGAGAGAGAAGATATATACTATAGATATTATTTTATAAATTATATTATTATTGATTAAAATTTTTTTCCTTACACTTTCTTGGAGTGTATATGGTAGTATATTTGGAGCATGCGTTTATATCTCTCATATAATGAATATATATGAAAGTGTCAATGTTGACAATCGCCGAGATGAGTGTGGCATTTATTGCATTGCCAATAACACCGACAAATATGATCCTGCAGAATTCATGATCTATAACAATATATGTATCAAAGAATTGAATATACTTCTGAGCTTCATATATTATCGCTAATATATATATATATATATTAGTATACAAAGGAGATAACATATTTAAACATTTAAAATATTGTTGCGAGAATATGTTTTAAACAAACTATGTAATGAAGGATGAAACAAATAAGTAAATATAAATTTAGTATATAATATATATATATATATATATATATATATATATATATATATAATAAATGCCATGTAAAGGCAGGGACCTTAAACTTTTATCTCGTATAATATGTGGAAATCTTACACTTGCGAAGCATTGTAGCGAAAGATCCATCATCTTCCCAACAGTAAGCTTCAAATGTTTCTGCGCTCTCAATATTATGAATAACAAAATACGACTGTATTTAGGCTCTAATTCGTACCAGGCGATATTATATGCAGCTAATGCTACAGCTCTGCTCTGAAAAATATAATGTAAATATTTTATATATATACGTATATTTATTACAATTTTCTTAAATTTTATTATAATCATGACAATCATAGAACTATTGATCAAGATCGTCATAATTATTGCTAACCTTATTGATTAGATATTCTCCAGCATAACAGAATATGAACGCTTCAATATTCGTTACGCTATAATACGGAATCGTTCGTACTATCTTTTCTGTTGCGTTGGCAGTCCCTAGCGCCTGCAATATCGAAACGTTATACAGCAAATGATTCAGAGCATAAGTTGTTTCTATCAGCGCAATAAGACATAAGAAATTCAATAAGCAAACACATGATGTAAACAATATGTCAAGCGCAATTAGTCATGTGACAATTAATTCCACAGAATAAATAATTATTTCTACTTATAACTTATAGTCTTTATTATATCTGTTTTATTTTACTCACTGTTATGACTAAAAATCCTATTAGGCAAATCATCACGGTGTTTGATACGAATTGCATGAATGCAATAAACGTGTATAGACTCTCAACATTCTTCGCGAAATAAATGATTTTCTGATGTTTTTGAATAATTTTCTCCATTATAATAGCGATAGATTTATGTTTCTCTTTCAATATTAACTTTGTTAACCAATAATGCAGAATATTTAATTGGCCACCTGCGTGTAGAATCTAAAAAGAAAGAAGACTATCGTCCACAAAATAAAGACTATTCAAGAAGTAAGTCGACAAAACAATATATAACAATTAATGATAAATTTCTTTAAATGCGCAGAATCAATAGTTATAATATCTATATACTAGTCATGTCTATTGATTTTCTATTTATTAGAATTTTATTAGAATTATTACAGTGTAGAAATGTGTGTGTTATATATGTGTGTGCATTTATTAATTGCAAATACTTTTGTAACTCACCAAGATTAGCAGTAGAGCGTTTAGTATACCCAAAGCCCAACTACACATGACGAGATGTATCAATTCCACGATTAACACGATTTTATACGTGCATTGCGTGTTTATGATGAAAGGAACTTCCACTTTGTAAATGTGGGGTAGTTCGATCGTACGATCGGTGGCATCGACGTTGGCCAGAATAACGCCCACGCCGTATAAGAGCGGGACAACTGTATGAAGAGTCATGACCGCATTGGCGATACGATTCGATATCTTCGCTTTGATTACAGCCTCGTTCATCTCAATATCACTCTTGGCACAGTCGTTCCAATCTTCTGCCATCATCGTTAAAATTTCGTCGAATATTCTATGCGATCGCACATACGTGGCAAATTTAATGAGCACACATCGTACATTTAAAAATTGTATTTTACTATCTTGTCTCAAAATTGAGCACAACAATAAATGCGAACAAGAAAGAGAGCATGTGACGAATATGTCAATAGATGGAATACAATTTTTCTAAATTTAATGAACATTACGACTTTATGCATAATTCAAGCAGATAGTTTACACTTAAGTAAAATGCAAACAATTATATATATATGTATATATATGAAATAAAATAACGAAATTATTGTTAGACACAAAATAATATACTTATTATAATATATTTTTGCGTATTGTTATTATTTTATTAATTTATATCAAATTACTTACCGCTGATTTAACCAAAAGAAAATAAATTTAAGCATTAATTTAAAAAATCCTAGAAAACTACTGAAACAATCCATCAAGTCGAACACATCATCAGAATGGTAATGTGTCAAAAAATACAGATAATGGCAAAGTAGAACGATTGCTACTGTGACAGTCCAAAATATTCTGAAGAATATAACGTACGGTGTATCTGGCCAAATACCGAATAAGATAAGCGCAAATTTTGTCATATGATTAATAGTGCTTCTATGCGTCATAACTTCGTATTTTTCGTTGCTTTCGTCTGTGTACATCAAATATATACAAGCGAGTATACCAAATATATGAATATACTTAAAAAATAGCGGAAAAGATAGAAAAATATTTGAAAGATAATTTTGTCTAAATGTATTTCGAATGAAAGTCCGACGTATCACGAAATATCTGCGTGCACGAAAGACTGGGATTACGAAAGGCAATTGAATGCATCCCTGAACGAACGATCAATAGAAATTGCTCATTAAATATTTTTATCGTATGGTGAAGGTGCAGTGCGCATTGTAAACGCGATTGCCGATTTTGTGGGTGGAAGGGAAATTGAGAGGCTGTTCTTCCGCCGTACTGTGCACAATTTCTATTAAAGATGCATGATCTTACAGGACAGAGGTCGACATGGCTTATAGTCCGTTAAAAATCACGCACAATGATCTGAAGAAAAACGAAGTTTTTTTAAGAATTGGTCGAGAAAGAAGAGAGAGTCGCCTAAAGAATCGTAGAAATGGGGAAATTGGGGATGCGTTATATAGTGGTAATATTTTTTGAGAGGAGATATATAGATATATTATTTTTCAAAAATTATACTAATTAAAATTTTTCTTGCTTATACTTTCTTGGAGCATATGTGCGCATCTATATTTCTAACGATTTATTGGATATATATATACACACACATATAAGCATGTTAAAAATTTCTGAGATGAATATGGCATTTATTGCATTGCCAATAACACTGATAAATATGAGCCTGCAGAATTCATTATCTGTAACAATGTATGCATAAAAAAGTTTTGAGTTTTATATAGTATTAATAAGTAAATTTAGAAAATATATACACACACACACATACATATATATATATATATATATATATATATATATAAAATGAAAGAAAGATAATGTACGGATCTCAAACTTTTAACTTGTACTTATAATATATGGAAATCTTACGCCTGCGAAGCATTGTAACGAGAGATTTGTTATTTTTCCAACTGTAAGCGTCAAATGTTTCTGCGCTCTTAACATTACGAATAACAGACTACGACTATATTTTGGCTCCAATTCGTACCAGGCGATATTGTACGCAACTAATCCTATTGCTTTGCTCTGATAAAAATATAATGTAGAGATTTTACATATATATTTATTAAAATTTTCTTGAATATTGATCATGATCATGATAATTATAAAATTATTTATTAAGTCATAATTATTGTCATAATTATCGCTAACCTTGTTAATCAGATATTCCCCAGCATAGCAGAACATAAACGCTTCAAGATTCGTTACGCTATAATACGGAATCATTCTTACTATCTTTTCCGTAGCGTTAGAATTACCGAGTGCCTGCAATATTGAAACAAGTCATACGACAAATGATTCAAGTTGTTTCCATTGGCGCAACAAAGATAAGAAACTCAATAAGATAAATATACAGTGCAAACAATAAAATTAAATATGTGACAATTTTACAAAATAAGTAAAAATATCTCTAATTATACAATATTTAATATATATCTGTTTTATTTTACTTACTATTACGATTAAAAATCCTATTATGCAAATCATTATGATGTTTGATACAAATTGCATAAACGCAATAAATGTGTACAAATTCTCAACATTTTTTGCAAAGTAAATAATTTTCTGATGTTTCCGAATAATTTTTTTTATTATAATGGCGATAGATTTACGTTTATTCTCTTTCAATATTAACTTTGCTAACCAATAATGCAGAATATTTAATTGACCACCTGCGTGTAAAATCTAAAAAGAAAGAAGACTATTGTCCACAAAATAAAGACTATTCAAGAAGTAAGTCGAAAAAACAATATATAACAATTAATAATAAATTTCTTTAATTGCGCAGAATCGATAGTTATAATATCGATATACTAGTCTATTGATATTTATTGATTTTCTATTAGAATTTTATTAGAATTATTACAATGTTGAAATGTGTGCGTTATATGTGTGTGCAATTTATTAATTGTAAATATTTTTGTAACTCACCAAGATTAGCAGTAGAGCGTTTAATATACCCAAAGCCCAACTACACATGACGAGATGTATCAATTCCACGATTAACACTATTTTATACGTGGATTGCGTATTTATGTTGAAAGGAATTTCCATTTTGTAAATGTGGGGTAATTCAACCGTATGATCGGTGATGTCAACGCTAGCTACTCGTAGAATAATGCTCAAGCTATATATGATCGGGCCAACTGTATGAAGCGTTATGATTGCGTTGGTGATACGATTCGACATCTTCGCCTTGTTTACTGTCTCGTGCATTTCAATATCACCTTTAGTGCAATCATTCCAATCTTCTGCCATCATTGTTACAATTTCGTCGAATATTCTATGCATGATTGCACATACGTTACAATTTTAATGATTATCTTAAAAAAATCTAAGTTTACTAACTTTGTTTTAAATTTGAGAACAACAGTATTTGTAAGAAAAAAAAAGAGCACATGAAAAATGTTACAATAGATAGAGTAAGTCATTTTTAAATTTAATGAGCGTTACGAATTCACACATATGTGCAATTTAAGTAGATAATTTCACAAAATATAAATACATATACAATATACATGAAATAAAATAACCAAATTATTTTTAGATGCAAAATAATATAATGATTCTATTATACTTTTGCATGTTATTTATTTTATTAACTATATCGAACTTACCGTTGATTCACCCAAAAGAAGATGAAATAAATTATTATTTTCAAATATCCTAAAAAGCTACTGAAACAGTCCATTAAGTCGAACACGTCGTTAGAATGGTAATGTGTCAAGAAATATAGATAATGGTAAAATAGCAATGTTAACAGTGTAGCAGTCCAAAATATTCTATAGAACATAACGCAGGATATATCTGGCCAGATACCGAGGAAGGTGAGCACAAATTTTGCCGCACGATTAATAGTGCTTTTATTTGCCATAACTTCGTATTTTTCCTCCGTTCTCTTCCATATAAAGTATATAAAGTATATATGTGTGCAAACGAATACACTAAGGTATGAATACACTAGAAAAAATACGCGGAAAAAAAAGAAATATAATTTCGCCTAAATATATTTATCGAATTATAGTCCGACGTAGTATCACGAAATATCCGCATGAAGTCTGAGAGATTGAAGGGTCAGTAAATGAATACATCGTAGGACGAACGACCAATAGGAGTTTATCAATAGTGCTCATTAAATAATTATATCGTATGGTGAAGTTGCAGTGCGTATTGTAAGCGCGATTACCGATTTTGTGGATGGAAGGGAAATCGAGGGGCCATTCTTCCGTCATATCGTATGCAATTTGCATTAAAAATACACGATCTCACAGGACGGAGGTCGGCTTATAGTCCAAAAGTCATGTGCAATGATCTGAAGAAAAACGAAGTCTTTTCAAGAATCGAATCGAGAAGGAAGGGAGAATCGTCTAAGAATTCGAGGAAATCGGGAAATGCATTATATTGTGGTAATCTTTTCCGAAGATGTATAGATACAATATATTATTACATAAATTATTATTAATTAAACTTTTTTGTTTACACTTTTTTGGAGCATATATTTGAAATATATGCATTTGCATCTCTAATCATTTGTATTTTTAATGATTTACACATATTGGATATATATATGTATACTATATACTGATATTTTTATATATATATAAAGGTCAGTGTTAAAAACTGCTGAGATAAATGTGGCATTTATTGCATTGCCAATAATACGGATAGATATGAGCCTGCAGAGTTTATTATCTATAATAACATAGGTATCCAAGAATTATATTTCCGAGTTTGATAATATATACACTATCTCTAATATATATATATATATATATATATATATATATATATTATAATATATATAAAATAAGAGATAAATAAATATTATATAAGTGCAAGAATTTCAATCTTTTAATTTGTACTTATAATATGTAGAAATCTTACGCTTGCGAAGCATTGTAACGACAGATTCTTCATTTTCCCAACTGTAAGCGTCAAATGTTTCTGCGCTCTTAACATTATGAATAACAGACTACGACTATATTTTGGTTCCAATTCGTACCAGGCGATATTATACGCAACTAATCCTATTGTTTTGCTCTGATAAAAATGAATATAATGTAGAGATTTTTCATATATATTTATTAAAATGTTCTTGAATATTGTCACAATCATGATAATTATAAAATTATTCATTAAGTTGTAATTATTGTCATAATTATCGTCAAACTAACCTTGTTAATCAGGTATTCCCCAGCATAACAGAATATGAACGCTTCAAGATTCGTTATGCTATAATACGGAATCATTCTTACTATCTTTTCCGTAGCGTTAGAATTGCCGAGCGCCTGCAATATCGAAACACGTCGTACGACAAATGATTCAACATACAAATTATTTTCATTGACGCAACAAAGATAAGAAACTCAAGATAAACATACGATGCAAACAATAAAATTAAACATATGGCAATTAATTTTATAGAATAAATAAATATTTCTACTTATAATATTTAATACATATCTGTTTTATTTTACTCACTGTTACGATTAAAAATCCTATTATGCAAATCATTATGGTGTTTGATATAAATTGCATGAACGCAATAAATGTGTACAAATTCTCAACATTTTTTGCAAAATAAATAATTTTCTGATGTTTCCGAATAATTTTTTTCATTATAATGGCGATAGATTTATGTTTATTCTCTTTGAATATCATCTTCGCTAACCATCTATGGAGGATATTTAATTGTCCACCTATGTGTAGGGTCTAAAAAGAAAGACAGTTTATAAAATAAAGTTTCGCATTCAAGAATCGAGTCGAAAAAATAATGTAACAATTATTAATGATAAATTTTGTTTAAACGAGCTTTAAACGAACAGACACTCAGGTTTATGTATTAATTATCTGCTTATTAGAATTATCTATTTAAATGATTTTTTATTTATTAAATTTTTTAAATTATTGTAACGTAGAAATGCTATATGTGTGTGTGTATGCGTTTATTAATTGCACACATTTTTGTGTATAACTCACCAAAATTAACAGCAAAACATTTATTACGCCCAAGGACAAACTGCACATGACGAGATGTATTAATTCCACAATTAACACTACTTTATATGTGCATTGCGTGTTTATGTTGAAAGGAATTTCCATTTTGAAAATGTGGGGTAGTTCAACCGTATGATCGGTGATATCGACGTTGGCCAGAATAATGTTCATCCCATATAGGACTGGACTAATTACATGAAGAGTCATAATCACATTGGTGATATGATTTGACATCTTCGCTTTATTTACTGTTTCGTGCATCTCAATATCACTTTCAGTGCAATCATTCCAATCCTCTGCCATCATCGTTAAAATTTCGTCGAAAATTCTATGCATGATTGCACATACGTTACAATTTTAATGATTAGCATAAAAAAATCTAAGTTTACTAACTTTGTTTCAAATTTGTGTGCAACAGTAAATGCAAGAAAAAAAAGAGCACATGAAAAATGATACAAGGTAGAATACGTAACTTTTAAATTTAATGAACGTTACGAATTCACATATATGTATACAATTTAAGTAGATAACTTAACAAAATGTGTAAACTATAATAATATATATGAAAAAAATATATAATATATAATAATATATATGAAAAAAAAAACGAAATTATTGTTAGACGCAGAATAACATACTTATTCTAATACACTTTCCCATATTATATATTTATTTTATTAACTATATCGTACTCACCGTTGATTGAACCAAAAGAAGACGAAATACATTATTATTTTCGAATATCCTAAAAAACTACTGAAACAGTCCATCAAGTCGAACACATCGTTAGAATGATAATGTGCCAAGAAATATAGATAATGATAAAATAGAAATGTTAACATTGTAACAGTCCAAAACATTCTATAGAACATAACGTAGGATATATCTGGCCAAATACCGAGCAAGGTGAGCATAAATTTTGCCGCACGATTAATAGTGCTTTTATGCTTCATAACTTCCTTGCTCTCCGTGTACATAAAATATATATATATATATATATGTGCAAACGAGTATACTAAGGTATCAATGCACTAGATAAAATACGAGGGAAAAAAAGAAATATAATTTCGTTTAAATGTATTTATCGAATTGTAGTCCAACGTAGTATCACGAAATATTCGCGTGAAGACTGGGAGATTGTGAAGGGTCAGCAAATGAATGCATCGCTGGACGAACGACCAATAGGAGCTTATCAATAGTGCTCATTAAATATTTATATTGTATGGTGAAGTTGCAGTGCGTATTGTAAGCGCGATTGCCGATTTTGTGGATGGAAGGGAAATTGAGGGGCCGTTCTTCCATCATACTGTATATACATACAATTTGCATTAAAAATGCACGATCTCGCAGGACGGAGGTCGGCTTATAGTCCAAAAGTTATGCGCAATGATCTGAAGAAAAACGAAGAAGTCTTTTGAAGAATCGCATCGACAAAGAAGGAAGAATTGACCAAGAATTTATGGAAATCGAGAATGCATTATATCGTGATAATCTTTTCCGAAGATGTAAGTATAGATATAGATACAATATATTATTACATAAATTATCTTATTATTAATTAAATTCTTTTGCTTACACTTTAATGGAGCATGTATTTAGAATATGCATTTGCATCTCTATTCCTTTGCATTTCTAATGGTTTACATATTGGATATATATATATATATATGTATAATATATACTATATGTATAATATATACTGATATTTTTATATATATAAATGTCAGTGTTAAAAACTGCTGAGATGAAGGTGGCATTTATTGCATTGCCAATAATATGGATAAATACGAGCCTGCAGAGTTTATTATCTATAATAACATAGGTATCCAAGAATTATACTTTTGAGTTTTGTGTGTATGTGTTTTTTTGTATATATATATAATGAGATATAGAGATAAATATTATATAAATGCAGAGATTTCAAACTTTTAACTTGTATAATATATCGAAATCTTACGCTTGCGAAGCATTGTAACGAGAGATTCATCATTTTTCCAACTGTAAGCGTCAAATGTTTTTGCGCTCTCAACATTATGAATAACAAACTACGATTGTATTTAGGCTCCAATTCGTACCAGGCGACATTGTACGCAACTAATCCTATTGCTTTGCTCTGATAATATTTTTAAATATTATATAGAAATTTTATACATTTATTACACACACACACAATTATTTCTTCAATTTTATCGTAATCGTGACAATCGTAGAATCATTGATCAAGATCGTCATAATTATTGCTAACCTTATTGATCAGATATTCCCCAGCATAACAGAATATGAACGCTTCAAGATTCGTTATGCTATAATACGGAATCGTTCGTACTATCTTTTCTGTCGCATTGGGTTTGCCGAGTGCCTGCAATATCGAAATACGTCATACGACAAATTAAACATACAAGTTGTTTATATTGGTGCAACAAGACATAAGAAACTCAATTAGATAAACATATGGTGCAAATAATATCCCAATTAATCATGGGACAATTAATTTTATATAATAAATAATTATTATTCTACTTATAATATTTAATATATATCTATTTTATTTTACTCACTGTTACGATTAAAAATCCTACTATGCAAATCATCACCGTGTTTGATACGAATTGCATGCACGCAATAAATGTATACAGATTCTCAACATTTTTTGCAAAGTAAATGATTTTTTGATGTTTCTGAATAATTTTTTTCATTATAATAGCGATAGATTTACATTTATTCTCTTTAAATATCAAGTTTGCTAACCAACAATGCAGGATATTTAATTGGCCACCTATGTGTAGGATCTAAAAAGGAATATTATAATTCATAAAATAAAGCCTCGCATTTAAGAAGGGAATCGAAAAAAATAATGTAACAATTACTAATAATAAATTTTATTTAAACGAGCAGAATGGACACTTGTGTCCGTGTATTAGTTATCCAGTTATCTAGTTTTTGAATTATCTATTTATATGATTTTTTATTTATTAGAATTTTATTAAAATTATTACGACATAAAAATATTATAGGTGTGTGTTTATTAATTGCACAAATTTGTGTGTGTAACTCACCAAGATCAGTAGTAAAACATTTATTATACCCAAGGACAAACTACACATGACAAGATGCATTAATTCCACAATTAACACTATTTTATATGTGTACTGCGTGTTTATGTTGAAAGGAATTTCCATTTTGTAAATGTGGGGTAGTTCAACCGTATAATCGGTGATGTCAACGCTGGCCAGAATAATGTTCACGCCGTATAGGACTGGACTAAGTGTATGAAGAATCATGATCACATTGGTGATACGATTCGATATCCTCGCTTTATTTAATGCCTCATGCATTTCACTATCATTTTTAGCGCAATCGTTCCAATCTTCTGCCATCATTGTTAAAATTTCGTTGAATATTCTATACATGATGGCACATACGTTACAAATTTAATGTTCATACATTCTAAAATCTAAATTTACTAATTTTTACTAATTTTGTTTCAAATTTGAGCGCAACAATAAATGCAAAAAAGAAAGAGAGCATATGAAAAATATTACAACAGGAATGTGTGTGTAACATTTAAATTTAATGAACATTACGAACTCATAAATGTAATTTTATTTAACAATAATTTCGTTATTTTATTTCATATATACTTGTTTACATTTTGTCAAAATGTAAACTAGTATACATGAAATAAAATAACGAAATTATTGTTAAATACAGAATAATATATTTATTCTAATATACTTTCGCATATTATTTATTTTATTATGTATCGAACTTACCGCTGATTCAACCAAAAGAAGATGAAATAGATTATTATTTTCAAAAATCCTAAGAAACTACTGAAACAATCCATCAAATCGAACACGTCGTTAGAATGAAAATGTGCCAAGAAATATAGATAATGGCAAAATAAAAACATAAAAATTGTGACAATCCAAAATATTCTATAGAACATAACGCAAGATATATCTGGCCAGATACCGAGGAAGGTGAGCACAAATTTTGCCGCACGATTAATATTGCTTTTATGCGTCATACTTCGTATCTTTCGTCACCCTCATTCGTGTACACGAAGTATATGTGTACAGATGAGTACACTAAAGTATATATGAATACATTGGAAAAAAAATACGTGGAAAGAAAAGAAATACAATTTCACCTAAATGTGTTTATCGAATTGCAGTTCGATGTAGTATCACGAAATATACACGTGAGACCTGGGAGATTGTGAAGGGTCAAATAAATGCATCTTTGGATGTACGACCAATAGAAGTTGCTCATTAAATATTTTTATCGTACGATGAAGTTTCATCGTGCTTTGTAAGCATGATTGCCGATTTTGCGGATGGAAAGGAAATAGGGGGGTCGTTCTTCCGCTGTGCTGTCTGCAATTTCCATTAAAAATTTACAATCTCGCAGGATGGAAATTGACAACAGCTTATAGTCTATCGAAAATCATGCGCAATAATTTAAAGTAAAATGAAGAAATTTTTTTCAAGAGTCGAGAAAAAAAGGAGAAACACCCGAGGATTCGTGAAAATCGAGAATAAATTTTGTGTGGTAATCTTTTTCGAAGATATATACTATAGAGATATTTCATAAATTATTTATTATTAATTATATATTATTTCATAAATTATCTTATTATTAATTGAAAATTTTGTGCTAACATTTTCTTGGAGTATATATTTGGAGTTATTATATGCTGTGTTACTATATGCGCTTGCATTATTAATTCTTCTAATGGTTTACATGTTGAATATATGTACATAAAAAATTCAATGTTGAAAATTGGCGCGATGAACGTGGCATTTATTGCATTGCCAATAACACCGATAAATATGAGCCTGCAGAATTCATGATCTAAACAATGCGTGCATTAAATAATTTCATATACTTTTGAGTTTTATATACTATTATTAATATATAATATATGTAATATAATATATAATATATGTAAAAGACAATAACATTGAAACATTTGAGAAAGCCTTTTAGACAAATTAATAAAAGAGACAAAATAATAAATATACAGGCATATATAAATTTAGGAGAGATGTAAATATTATAACAAACATTTTTTATAAAGACACGGGGATAATTTTTTCAAATCTCATAATATATGGAAATCTTACTTTTGCGAAACATTGTAACGAGAGATCCGTCATTTTCCCAACCGTAAGTGTTAATTGTTTCTGCGCTCTCAATATTATGAATAATAAAATACGATTGTATTCAGGCTCCAATTCGTACCAAGCAAGATTATATGCAGCTAATCCTATTGCCTTGCTCTAATAAAAATAATGTTAAGATCTTTCATATATATATTTCAATTTTTTGAATTTTATCATATTCTTCTGTGACAATCACAGAATCATTCATCAAGATCATCATAATTCACTAACCTTATTGATCAAATATTCTCCAGCATAGCAGAATATGAACGCTTCGACATTTGTTACACTGTAGTATGAAATAGCTCTCATTATCTTTTCTGTCGCGTTAGAGCTGCCGAGTGCCTGCAATATCGAAACATGTCATATGACAAATGATTCAATGTACAAGTAATAGTATCTATCTGTGCAATGAGACGTAAGAGAATCAATAAGACAAACATACGGCAACAAACATAAGCGCGATTAATAATATGACAATTAATTTTACAGGGAATAAATAATTAAGTCTACCTATATTTGTTTTATTTTACTTACTGTTATGATTAAAAATCCTACTATGCAAATCGTCACTGTGTTTGATACGAATTGCATGCACGCAATAAATGTGTACAGATTCTCAACATTTTTTGCGAAGTAAATGATTTTTTGATGTTTCTGAATAATTTTTTTCATTATAATGGCGATAGATTTACAATTATTCTCTTTAAATATCAAGTTTGCTAACCAACAATGCAAGATATTTAATTGGCCACCTATGTGTAGGATCTAAAAAGGAATATTATAATTCATAAAATAAAGCCTCGCATTTAAGAAGGGAATCGAAAAAAATAATGTAACAATTAATAATAAATTTTATTTAAACTAGCAGAATGGACACTTGTGTCCGTGTATTAGTTATCCAGTTATCTAGTTATTAGAATTATCTATTTATACATTATGATTTTTTATTTATTAGAATTTTATTAAAATTATTACGACATAAAAATATTATATGTGTACATTTATTAATTGCACAAATTTGTATGTGTAACTCACCAAGATCAGCAGTAAAACATTTATTATACCCAAGGACAAACTACACATGACAAGATGCATTAATTCCACAATTAACATTATTTTATATGTGTACTGCGTGTTTATGTTGAATGGAATTTCTATTTTGTAAATGTGGGGTAGTTCAACCGTACGATCGGTGATGTCAACGCTGGCCAGCATGCTCACGCCGTATAGGATTGGGCTAAGTATATGAAGAATCATGATCACATTGGTGATACGGTTCGATATCCTCGCTTTATTTAATGCCTCATGCATTTCACTATCATTTTTAGCGCAATCGTTCCAATCTTCTGCCATCATTGTTAAAATTTCCTTGAATATTCTATACATGATGGCACATATGTTACAAATTTAATGTTCATACGTTCTAAAATCTACGTTTACTAATTTTTACTAATTTTGTTTCAAATTTGAGCGCAACAATAAATGCAGAAAAGAAAGAGAGCATATGAAAAATATTACAACAGGAAAGTGTAATTTTTAAATTTAATGAACATTACGAACTCATATATGTACAATTTTATTTAACAATAGTTTCGTTATTTTATTTCATATATACTTGTTTACATTTTGTCAAAATATAAACTAGTATATATGAAATAAAATAACGAAATTATTGTTAAATACAGAATAATATATTTATTCTAATATACTTTCGCATATTATTTATTTTATTATGTATCGAACTTACCGCTGATTCAACCAAAAGAAGATGAAATAGATTATTATTTTCAAAAATCCTAAGAAACTACTGAAACAATCCATCAAATCGAACACGTCGTTAGAATGAAAATGTGCCAAGAAATATAGATAATGGCAAAATAAGAACATAAAAATTGTAACAATCCAAAATATTCTATAGAACATAACGCAGGATATATCTGGCCAGATACCGAGGAAGGTGAGCACAAATTTTGCCGCACGATTAATATTGCTTTTATGCGTCATAACTTCGTATCTTTCGTCGCTCTCATTCGTGTACACGAAGTATATGTGTACAGACGAGTACACTAAAGTATATATGAATACATTGGAAAAAAATACGTGGAAAGAAAAGAAATACAATTTCGCCTAAATGTGTTTATCGAATTGCAGTTCGATGTAGTATCACGAAATACACGCTTGAGGCCTGGGAGATTGTGAAGAGTCAAATAAATGCATCTTTGGATGTGCGACCAATAGAAGTTGCTCATTAAATATTTTTATCGTACGATGATGTTTCATTGTGCTTTGTGAGCATAATTGCTGATTTTGCGGATGGAAAGGAAATGGGGGATCGTTCTTCCGCTGTGCTGTCTGCAATTTCCATTAAAAATTTACAACTTCGCAGGATGGAAATCGGCGATAGCTTATAGCCTATCGAAAATCATGCGCAATAATCTAAAGTAAAATAAAGAAATTTTTTCAAGAGTCGCATCGAGAAAAAGAAGAATTACTCAAGGATTCGTGAAAATCGAGAATACATTTTGTGTGGTAACTTTTTCGAAGATATATACTATAGAGATATATTATTTCATAAATTATTTTATTATTAATTGAAATTTTTTTGCTAACATTTTCTTGGAGTATATATTTGGAGTTATTATATGCTGTGTTACTATATGCGCTTGCATTTCTAATTCTTCTAATGGTTTTTATGTACATATTGAATATATGTACATAAAAACTTCAGTAGTGAAAATTGGCGCGATGAACGTGGCATTATTGCATTGCCAATAACACTGATAAATATGAGCCTGCAGAATTCATGATCTATAACAATGTGTGCATTAAATGATTTAATATACTTTTGAGTTTTATATACTATTATTAATATATAATATATGTAATATAATATATAATACATGTAAGAAACAATAACATTTGAATTGAAACATTTGAGAATGTCTTTTAGACAAATTATAATAAATATACAGGCAAATATAAATTTAGGAGAGATGTATAAATATTATAACAAACATTTTTTATAAAGATACGGGGACAATTTTTTCAAATCTCATATAATATATGGAAATCTTACGCTTGCGAAGCATTGTAACGAGAGAACCGTCATTTTCCCAACCGTAAGTGTTAATTGTTTCTGCGCTCTCAATATTATGAATAATATAATACGATTGTATTCAGGCTCCAATTCGTACCAGGCAAGATTATATGCAGCTAATCCTATTGCCTTGCTCTAATAAAAATAATGTTAAGATGTTTCATATATATATTTCAATTTTTTTAATTTTATCATATATATTTCAATTTTTTGAATTTTATTTATATTCTTCGTATGACAATCACAGAATCATTCATCAAGATCGTCATACTTCACTAACCTTATTGATCAAATATTCCCCAGCATAGCAGAATATGAACGCTTCGACATTTGTTACACTGTAGTATGAAATAGCTCTCATTATCTTTTCTGTCGCGTTAGGGTTGCCGAGTGCCTGCAATATCGAAACATGTCATATGACAAATGATTCAATGTATAAGTAGTAATATCTATCTATGCAATGAGACGTAAGAGAATCATTAAGACAAACATACGGCGACAAATATAAGCGCGATTAATAATATGGCAATTAATTTTACAGGAAATAAATAATTAATTCTACCTATATTTGTTTTACTTTACTTACTGTTATGATTAAAAATCCTATTATGCAGATCATCATTATGTTAGATATAAATTGCATGAGCGCAATGAATGTGTACAGACTCTCAACATTTTTTGCAAAGTAAATGATTTTCTGATGCTTCTGAATAATTTTCTTCATTATAATAGCGATAGATTTATGCTTATTCTCTTTAGATATCGATTCCGTTAACCAATAACACAGAATATTTATCTGGCCACCTACGTGTAGGATCTAAAAAGAAAAAGACACATAAAATGAAGGCTCGTATTTAAGTAACAAATAAAAAAAATAATAATCAATTGTTAATGGTAATATTTTTTTGAAAACGTGTAGAAGCGATATTTGTAATGTCTGTGTAGTTAAATTATCTATGATTTTCTGTTTATTTTTATTAAATTTATTATAATATCGTTAATGTAATGTCATAATATGAGTGTGTGTGTGTGCGCGCGCGCGCGCGCGCGCGGGTGTTTATTAATTACAAATATTTTAATAACTCACCAAAATTAACAATAAAGCGTTTAGTATACCTAAGCCCCAACTACACGTAATGAGATGTATTAATTCTACGATTAACACGATTTTATACGTGCGCTGCGTATTTATGCTGAAGGGAACTATCGCTTTGTAAATGTGGGGTAATTCGATCGTACGATTGGTGACGTCGACACTGCCCAGAATAACGCCGATGCCATAAAAGAGCACAACAACTGTATGAAGAGTTATGATCGCGTTGGCGAGATGACTCGACACCTTCGCTTTGTTTATTGCCTCGTGCATCTCAATATCACTCTTAGTGCAATCATTCCAATCTTCCGCTATCATTGTTAAGATTTCGTTGAATAATCTATAGACGATAGCACATACGCGTTGCAAATTTAATTTAACTATTTATCATATATTTAAAAATCTATGCTTACTAACTTTTTCTCGAAATTAAGCGTAACAATAAATAACAGAGAAAAAGCAATGTACTTTTTAAATTTAATGAATATTCTTGTATAATGTACTCACACATGTTTAATTCAAGCAGATAGTTTACATTTTAAAATGCCAACCAATATATATCAAATAAAATAACGGACTTATTTTATTATAATAATGTACTTATTATAATATACTTTTGCATATCATTTACTTTATTAACTATCGAATTACTCACCGCTGATTTAACCAAAAAAAAGCAAATTTGATCATTAATTTCAAAAATCCTAAGAAGCTAGTGAAACAGTCCATTAAGTCGAACACATCATCAGAATGATAATGCGTCAAGAAATACAGATAATGGCAAAATAGAACCATTAATATTGTAACAGTCCAAAATATTCTGCAGAACATAAGGCATGATATATTTGGCCAGATACCAAATAAGATAAGCGCAAATTTTGTCGTACGATTAATAGTGCTTTTATACGTAATTTTATACGTCATAATTTTATGTCTTTCGTTACTTTCGTCCGAGTATCAAGTATATGTAATAATGTAACAAATAAGTACACCAAGCTATATGAATACACTAATAGAAAAAAAAAAGAAATATAAGAAATTTCACGTAAATGTCGAATTGCAGTCCGACGTAGTATCACGAAATATTCACGTGAAGACTGGGAGATTGTGAAGGGTCAGCAAATGAATTCATCTCTGGACGTATGATCAATAGAAGCTACTCATTAAATATTTTTATCGTACGATAAAGTTTCAGCGTGCGTTGAAAACGCGATTGCCGATTTTGCGGATAAAAAGGAAATCGAGGAATCGTTCTTCCGTACTGTATACAATTTCCATTAAAAATTTACGATCTTGGAGGATGGAAATCAACGATAACTTATAGTCTATCGGAAATCATGCGTAATGTTCTGAATAAAAACGAAAAAGTTTTTTCAAGAATAGTATCTAAGGGAGTATCTAAGGGAGAGTCGCCCAAGAATTCGTGAAAATCGAGAATACATTATATCGTGGTAATCTTTTTCAAAAATGTATACTATATAAATACAATATATTATTACATAAATTGTCTTATTGCTAATTAAAATTTTTTCTTACATTATATATATATATATATATATATTCGTATATATATACATACATATATATACATATACATATGTATAAAACAATACATTTAAACAATTAAAATACGGTTGTGAAAATATATTTTAAATACACATACATACAAATTATGTAATGAACGAACAAATAAATAAATATAAATTTAGACAAAATATATATAGATATGATAATATAAATGTTATCATCTAAATAATATATACAAGGTGTTTCTAAAACTATGTCGGAGAATTTAAGGGCGTATTTTAGGGATTAAAATAAGAAAAAGAGCTCATATAAACATGAGTCCAAAAATGTTCCTCCGAGTTATAGCACCTAAAGTTGAGAGAAAAAATCGAAAAATGTATTGTAACTCTCGGAGACTTTTTCATAGAACGTTAAAGTTTTGCACAACGTAATAATTAATAATGAGCTTCATTTTAATGTGATTTTGACAATTTTTTCCCTCAATTTTAGAGGGCTATAACTCGGAAGAAAAGCATTTTTGGACCCATATTTATATGAACTTTTTCTTATTTTAACTCCTAGAATACGCCCTTAAAATCTCCGACATAGTTTTAGAAACATCCTGTATATAGATATTACATAAATGCAGAGATTACACATTTTGATTTCGTAAAATATATAAAAAATCTTACACTTGCAAAGCATCGTAACGAAAGATCCGTCATTTTTCCAACTGTAAGTATTAATTGTTTCTGCGCTCTCAATATTATGAATAACAGAATACGGTTGTATTCAGGTTCTAATTCGTACCAAACGATATTGTACACTGCTAATCCTATTGCCTTGCTCTGATGAAAATAATGTAAAGATCTTTCATATATATATTTCAATTTTTTAAATTTTATCATATTCTTCGTGTGACAATCACAGGAATCCTTCATCAAGATCGTCATAATTATCACTAATCTTATTATTCAGATATTCCCCAGCATAGCAGAATATGAATGCTTTGATATTTGTCACACTGTAGTAGGAAATTGCTTTCACTATCTTTTCTGTCGCGTTGGGACTGCTGAATGCCTGTAATATCGAAACACATCATACAACAAACGATTCAATGTACAGTAGTGCCTATCGTCGCACTGACACATATACATAGAAAAATCAATACAGCAAACATGCGATGCAAATATGATGCCAAACGCAATTAATCATATGACAATTAATTTTGCGGAAATGAATAATTTTATTTTAATTTATAATTTTTATCATATAACATCTGTTTTATTTTATTCACTGTTATAATTATAAATCCTATTAGACAAATCATCACCGTGTTCGTTACAAATTGTATAAACGCAATGAATGTATATAGACTTTCAATGTTTTTTGTGAAGTAAATAATTTTCTGGTGTTTTCTAATAATTTTCTTTATCATAATAACAATAGATTTGCATTTGTTCTCCTTGGGTATCAGTTTCGCCAACCAGCAGTGAAGAATATTTATCTGAGCACCTATGTGTAGGATCTAAAAAAAAAGAATTATTGCTCACAAAATGAAGATTCGTATTCAAATAACAAGTTGAAAAAAATAACATCTATTAGTAATAACTTTTTATACATGCAGAATCGACATTTATAATCTGTTTGTGAATTAGTTATAAGTTATCTCTACTGATTTCCATTTATTTTTATTAGAATTATTATAATCTGAGTATGTTTACATTTAAGCATTTATTAATTGCAAATATTTTTGTGTACATCTCATCAAGGTTAACAGAGTAAAGCATTTAGTATGCCCATTCCCCAACTACACATGAGAAGGTGGATTAATTCCACTGTTAACACAACTTTATACGTGCCTTGGGTATTTATGCTGAAAGGAAATTCTATTTTGTAAATATGGGACAGTTTGATCGTACGATCAGTAACATTGACTTTGGCCAGAATGAGATCGCCATATAGCAGTACAGCAATTGTGTGAATAGTAATGATTGCATTAGCAATGCGATTCGAAATTTTCGCTTTATTTATTACCTCTCAATATCATTCTTGGCGCAATCGTTTCAATCTTCCGCCATCATCGTTAAAATTTCGTGGAATATTTTATGCACATATGTTGCAACTTTAATGTATATTGTATAAAATAATTTGAATATACTATTTAAAAGTCTTAGTTTGTTAATTTTGTTTCAAAAATAGCGCAGCAATAAATGCGAAAAAAAAGGAGAGCATATGAAAAATATTATCAAGTGAAATATGTAATTTTTAAATTTAATGACACACAATGGAATAGCAACTTATAGTTCATCGAAAATCATGCGCAATGATTTGAAGAAAAACAAAGTAATCTTTTCAAGAGTCCATGTCTAGAAGAAAGGGAGAGAGCCCAGGATTAAAGCATATTATATCGTGATAATCTTTTTCGGAGGTGTGTATTATAGATGTAATATTACGAATGTTATCTTATTATTAATTAAAATTTTTTTTATTTACACTTTCTTGAAGTATATATTCGAGGTATGCTGTGGTACTATGTATATGCACTATTTCTAATTATTTCTAATAATTTATATATTGAATTTATATAAAGCATATAAATTCTTCAAAATTGGCAAGATGGATGTGGTATTTATTGCATCGCCAATAGCACCGACAAATATGATCCTGCAGAATTCATAATCTATAACAAAATGTATATCAAAGAATTTAATATATTTATGAATTTTATATACCACCATTAATATACACACACACATATATATATATATATATATATATATATATAAGACAATATATTTAAAGAACTAAGACATTGCTATGAGGAAGCATCTTAAATATATATACATACACATATTATATAATGAAAAAATAAAATAAATAAGTAAATGTAAATTTAAATATATATATATATATATATATATATATATATTGTAATAAATGTTATCATAAATGATATGTATATAATGCAACGATTACATGCAACGATTTTGATTTTGTTGGTAATATGTGAATCTTACGCTTGCGAAGCATTGTAACGAGAGATCTGTCATTTTCCCAACTGTAAGTGTCAATTGTTTTTGTGCTCTTAATATTATGAATAAAAGAATACGATTGTATTCAGGCTCCAATTCGTACCATGAAATATTATATGCAGCTAATCCTATCGCTTTGCTCTAATAAAAATATATTATAGAGATCTTACATATATATCTTACGTATATATATTACAGATTTCTCGAATTTTATCGTAATATTCATATGACAATCAAAATTATTCATTAAGATCATTATAATTATTGTCAACCTTATTAATTAAATATTCTCCAGCATAGCAAAATATGAATGCTTCCATATTTGTCACGCTGTAGTATGAAATGGCTTTCACTATCTTTTTTGTCGCGTTAGGGTCACCGAGTGCCTATAATATCGAAATATGTCATACGACAAAAGACTGTACAAGTAGATGTTTCTGTCGATGCAATAAAATATATGAAAGATAAGGTAAACAACGTTGCAAACACAATGCTCAACGCGATTCATGTGACAATTAATTTTGTAGAATAAATAATTATTTCTACTTATAATATTTAATCTTATAATATTCGTTTCATTTTACTCACTGTTATAATTAAAAATCCTATTAAGCAAATCATCATCGTGTTTGATACAAATTGTATGAACGCAATGAATGTATATAGACTTTCAATGTTTTTCGTGAAGTAAATGATTTTCTGATGTTTCCGAATAATTCTCTTCATCATGATGGCGATAGATTTATTCTCTTTAGATATCAATTCCGTTAACCAATAACGCAGAATATTTATTTGGCCACCTACGTGTAAGATCTACAAAGAAAAAGGATTATCGCACATAAAAAGAAAACTCGTATTCAAATAACGAGTTGAAAAAAATAATATAACAACTATTAGTAATAATTTTTTTTATACGCACAAAAGCGATACTTTCAATGTCTGTATGTTAATTATAAGATATCTCTACTGATTTTTTTTATTCTCTACATTTCCTTTTATTTTTATTGTAATCATTATAATGTGAATATGTGTATGCGTTTATTAATTGCATATTTTTTTGTGTAACTCACCAAGGTTAGCAATAAAGCATTTAATGTACCCATGCCCCAACTACACACAAGGAGATGTATTAATTCTACGATTAATACGACTTTATACGTGCGTTGCGTGTTTATGCTGAAAGGAACTTCTATTTTATAAATGTGGGGTAGATTGATCGTACGATCGGTAACATCGACTTTGGCCAGAATAAGGTCACCATATAACAGTACAGCAACTGTATGAATAATCATGATCACGTTGGTAATACGATTCGATGTCTTTGCTTTATTTATTGCCTCATGCATCTCGATATCATTTTTAGTGCAATCGTTCCAATCTTCCGCCATCATCGTCAAAATTTCGTGGAATATTCTATGTATGATTGCACATACATTGCAAATTTAATGATCATCGTACACTTAAAAATCTTTGTTATTTACTTTGTCTCAAAATTGAGCGCATCAATAAATGTAAGAAAGAAAGAGAGCATATGAAAAATGTTGCAATAAGTGGAATATATAACTCCTTTTTTTTAATTTAATGAACATTAATTTATTTATGCATAATTCAATGAGATAATTTACATTTCAATGAAATACAAACCAATTTTTAAAATAAAATAACGAAATTATTGTCAGATACAAAATAATATACTTATTATACTTTTTCATATCGTCTCTTTTATTAACTCTATATCGAAACTCACCGCTGATTCAACCAAAAGAAAATGATCTTGATCATTAATTTAAGAAATCCTAAGAAGTTACTGAAACAGTCCATCAAATCGAACACATCGTCAGAATGGAGATGTGCCAACAAATATGGATAATGGCAAAATAGAACGATTGCTATTGTGACGGTCCAAAATATTCTGGAGAATATAACGTACGATACATCTGGCCAGATACCGAACAAAATGAGCATAAATTTTGTCATACGATTAATTGTGCTTTTACGCGTCATAATTTATTATTATTATATTTTTTCGTCGCTCTCGCACGTATACATTAAGTATATATGTAGCGTTTGTGTATAGAGTATACACCAAGGTATATATAACTACACTAGACAAACACGTGGAAAGAAAAAGAGAAATATTATTTCGTCTAAATATTTGCCGAATGACAGTTCGGCGTAATATCACGTAATATTTGCGTGAAGACTGAGGTCAGCAAACGAATGCATCCCTGGACGGACGATCGTAGCAGCTGCTCATTAAATATTTTTATTGTACAGTGAATTTGCAGCGCGTATTGTAAGCGCGATTGCCTATTTTGCGGATGGAAAAGAAATCGAGGGGCCGTTTTTCCCCCGTACCGTACACAATTTCTATTAAAAATGTACAACCTCGCAATATAGAGATCGACAGCTTATAGTTCAATGAAAATCATGCGCAATGATCTGAAGAAAAACGAAGTCTTTTCAAGAGTCGCGTTGAGAAGGAAGGAAGTGCCGTCCGAGAATTCGTGAAAATCGAAAATTATGGATCATATTATAGTAATTTTTTCCAAAGATGTTTATTATAGGTAAATTATCTTATTACTAATTAAAATTTTTTTGGCTTGCACTTTTTTTGGAGTATACATTTGGGATATGCTGTATTACTATGTATATGCACTTGCATTTCTAATTATTTCTAATGATTTACATATTAGATTTATATATATATATATATATATATATATATATATATATATATAATCTATCAAAATTGGCGAGATGAATATTGTATTTATTGCATCGCTAATAACACTGACAAATATGATCCTGCAGAATTCATGATCTATAACAACATATGCATTAAGGAATTTAGTACACTTGTGAATTTTATATATCATTAATATATATATATATATATATATATATATATATGTGTGTATTATATAAATATATATACATATATGTATATATAAAACATTATTTAAAAATTGTTTTCGTGAGGACATATTTTAAACACATATACTATATATACATAAAATGTAGATTAAAGTAAATATAAGTTTAGGAAATATATATTGTGATAAATGTAATGTCATATAAATTATATATACAGATATATGTATATAATGCTGGGATTGCATGCAAGGATTTTGATTATAATATGTTGGAATCTTACGCTTGCGAAGCACTGCAATGAGAGATCTGTCATTTTTCCAACTGTAAGTGTCAATTGCTTCTGTGCTCTTATTATTACGAATAATAGAAGACGATTGTATTCAGGTTCCAATTCATACCAGGCGATATTATATGCAGCTAATCCTATTGCCTTGCTCTGATAAAAATATATCGAAATCTTATATATATGTATATTATATATATATTATATATTATATATATTAAAATTTTCTTGAATTTGATCGTAATGTTTATGCAATCATGTTTATGATAATCATAAAATCATCCACTAAGATAATTTTAATTATTGCTCACCTTGTTAATCAAATATTCTCCAGCATAGCAGAATATGAACGCTTCGATATTTGTCACGCTGTAGTATGAAATGGCTTTCAGTATCTTTTTTGTCGCGTTAGGATGACCGAGTGCCTATAATATTGAAATTGTGTTACGATAAAAGACTGAACGTATAAGTAGTTTCTATCGAACGCAATGAGACATACATAGGAGAATCAATAAGATAAGCATCTACCAAAAAGTGCACAACGTGATTAATGATATAACAATTAATTTTGTAGAAATAAATAATGTTATTTCTACTTATATATAATCTTTAATATATACCTCTATTCTATTTTACTCACTGTTATAATAACAAATCCTATTATGCATATCATTATCGTATTTGATACAAATTGCATAAACGCAATGAATGTATACAGACTGTCAATATTTTTTGCGAAGTAAATGATTTTCTGATGTTTCCGAATAATTTTCTTCATCATAATGGCGATAGATTTACGTTTATTCTCTTTGGATATCAACTTTGTTAACCAGCAATGGAGAATATTTATCTGACCACCTACGTGTAGGACCTAAAAAGAAAAGAAATTTTTATTTATAAAATGAAGACTTGTATGGAAGTAACGAATTGAAAAAATAATGTAACATTTATTAGTGGCAATGTTTCTTTAAACGCGCAGAATTGGTATTTGTAATGTCTGTGTATTAGTTAGAAATTATCTATTAATTTCCATTTACTTTTATTAGAATTATTATAATGTTAATTAAATTAGAATTATTATGAACATGTGTATGTGTGCGTTTATTAGTTGCAAATTTTTTTTTGTGTCACCTACCAATATTAGGAGTAAAGCGTTTAGAATACCCGTGCCACAACTACACATGACGACATGTATTAATTCCACGATTAACACAATTTTATACGTGCGTTGCGTGTTTATATTGAAAGGAACTTCTATTTTATAAATATGGGGTAATTTGATCGTACGATTGGTGACATCGATTTTGGCCAGTATAATATCGCCGTATAAGAGCACAGTAACTATATGAAGAATTATGACCGCATTAGCAATAAGATTGGATGTCTTCGCTTTATTTACCGCTTCGTGTATCTCGATATCACTCTTAGAGCAATCGTTCCAATCTTTCGTCATCATCATTAAAATTTCGTAGAATATTCTATGCACATATGATATATGTTGTAAATTTAATGACTATCATATAATTAGAAATCTTAATTTATTAACTTTTTCTCACAATTGAGCGCAACAATAAATGCGAAAAAAGGAGCATATAAAAAATATTTCTTATTGGAACATGTAACTTTCAAATTTTGATGAACGTTACGAATTCATTATACATAATTTAAGCAGATAGTTTACGTTTTAATAAAATATAAATCAAAATATATAGGAAGTAAAATAATGAAATTATTGTCACATATAGAATATTATACTTATTATAATATACTTTTGTATACTTTTTTGTTTATTTTATTGTATTTCAAATTACTCACCGCTGATTGAACCAAAAGAAAGTAATCTTGGTCATAAATTTAAAAAATCCTAAGAAGTTACTGAAACACTCCAACAAGTCGAACACGTCGTCAGAATGATAATATGTTAAGAAATATAGATAATGGCAAAATAGAACGATTAGTATTGTGACGCTCCAAAATATTCTGCAGAACATAACGTATGATATATTTATATTTGGCCAGATACCAAACAAAGTGAGCACAAATTTTGTCGTACGATTAATAGTGCTTTTACGCATTATAATTTTGTGTATCTCGTTGCTCTCGTCCATGTATATCAAGTATATGTCTACAAACGTACAAAGTATATGTCTACACTAAATATATATGAATACACTAGAAAAAATATACGGAAAAGAAAAAGAGAAATATTATGTCGGAAAAGAAAAAGATAAATATTATTTCGTCTAAATGTATTTGTCAAATGATAGCGCGATGTAGTATCACGAAATATTCGCGTAAGACTGGCAGAATATGAGTGGTCAGCAAAATAAATGCATCCATGAGCGACTAGTAGGAGTTGCTCATTAAATATTTTTATCGTATCGCGTGCGTACTACAAACGCATCTGTTGTTTTTCGATAATTGAAGGGAAAAAAAATGAAATATATTTTCCTTTCCTTTTCATTTGTCAGTGTCGTGATCACAAATTGCTCTTGTCTTAAATATGCAATGATTTATGCAAGATATAGGCAAGACTATGTATGTCCATTGGTGAATCACATCTCGGAAAAGTTTTCAAATCTAATGGATGAAGAGACTTCGAGGAGAGAATTTAAAATTAAATTACCAAACATATGTGTGCACGTAATATTCGTTTCTGCATGTAATATTCGAATTACATACTATTTTTTTGTAATATTCATTTCTATGTTATAGCAATATTTAGCAAAAAATCAATAACTGGATATTGGAGATTGATAAAAGCAAAGACAAGCTGTTTATTATAAAATGAAGCTAACGTATTGCGCAACATATTGTAGGACATGATTTAATAAAGTATCAATATTGGAGAGATATTTATTCGATAAATATTAATCTTTTTTCGACTTTATTTTTTTTATCTAATTTTACTAGGTGTACATTATATTTAAATTTGGGATCATATAATTTAGAATGTCCACTTGCTCTTAAATTACTTTCCGTTATTTAAATTATTTTTACTTTAGTGGATATATTGAGAAAAATAGCTTGTGTATGTTATGTTACATATTTTTCTACTTAACGTTTTACATTTTTTTCGTGCTTTATTACAAGTACGATGAATTGGATATGATCTTTTTATTGCATTGCCAACATTACCGATAAATATGATCCCGAAGCATTCATGATCTATAACAATATTATATTTTTTATTATAAAAGAATATAAACATACTTTTTCTAGTTATAAATGTTTATAAAAAAATGAATATAAAAATTTATAATCATATATACATATATATATAATTATAAAGAATATATAATTATTAAGAAAGCAGTATTTAAAGTGTGCACTTATTGATATTACATATAATTAACTATATAAAATAAAAAAATATATATTATAAAAAAATAAAGTTTTGTAAATACATTCTAGAAAAATATTTCATGCACATTATATGCAATTCTTGTGCAAAATTATCTCATGCCATATGCATTCTTACACTTGCAAAATATTCTAAAGAGAGATTCGTCAACTTTCCAACAGTAAGCGTTAGTTGCTTTTGCGATCTTAATATTATAAATAATAAAATACGAGTCTGTTGAGGCTTTAAATTGTACCATGCGGAATTGTATGCTGCGATTCCGATCGCTTTACTCTATCAAAAATAATGAAAATATTTTTACTAGTTTATTTTGTTATGTATACTATCATACTATATCACATTTTTAATAATATATTTTTACACTGTTTTTTATTAATATAATTAGTCTAATAATATTCATTATTAATACTTTATTGTTGTTATAAATATCCCCTTTATAATCGCTAACCTTGTTATTCAGATATTCTCCAGCAAAGCAGAATATAAAGGCTTCGAGATTCGTTATAGCGTAAAATAAGAGAGATCTTATTATCTTTTCTGTCGCGTCGGGCGTACCAATCGCCTGTAATATCAAAATGATACGCGAGAGGATTTTTAGTTTGCTTGCATAAAATTGTAAATAATTGATATATTTCGTCTATGTTGTAAAATGTAACGAAATCAATTAAATTAATAATTAGAACAAAAATAACAGCAATTTTCTGAATAATATTTTAATTTCAATTCTTTACTCACGCTTACGATGAGAAATGCCAGGGAGCAAATCATTATCGTATTCGATGCGAACTGTAATAGCGCGATATACGTGTATAGATTCTCGACCTTCTCCGAGAAGTTAATGATTCTTTGATGCTTTTCGATGATTTGATTTGTAGTGAATATAGTCCGTTTTTTTACGCTCTCATTTGATGTGAAATCCATCAACCAGCTACGCAATATATTCATTTGACCACCTATATGTAAGATCTGTAAATAAGAAATCTCTGTATGTATTTTAAAATCATTACAATTCGCGAACGCTCTATATTCTAGCATTAAACAGAAATTATGTAGTATGAGGCGTAAAAGAATCCTCAAAAGATTTACTTGCTATCATGAGAATTATATATATATCGTTTGCAATATAATGTTCATGTAACGCACCAAAGTTAAGAGCAAAGCATTTACAGCACCGGCAGCCCAACTGCACATGATAACATACACGAATTGCGCAATTACGATCATTTTATATACTCTTTGCGTGTTTACATCGAAGGGGAATTCCATTTTATGGATGTAGGGTGGCTGGGACGTGCGATCGGTGATATCGACATTGGCCAGGATGACGCGTGTGCCGTACGCAACGACGCTTAACGTGTGCAAAAGGAGCATTGCGTTAGTGATACGCTCACACAATTTCGCTTTACATATTGTCTCTTGCATGCCAATCTCACTGTTGACGTAATCGTGCCAGTCTTTCGTCATCATTGCCAATATCTTGATGAATTCTCTGTGTGAATGATTGCATTTATCAATTATATCGATCATAAAAAAATCATTTCAAGTCCTTAAAAAGCTCCAAATATTATGGAGTAATAAGAAACTCTTACAAATATTGAAATTATAAAATTATAAAATATTTCAACATCAAAAATATTAAAATTTTAATATTTTTATAATTTTAACTCCTTTTAATTCTTCTAATTTTTCTTTTGTAAAATTAAGCAACAACATGTGACATGTATATATTGTAAAATTATTAAACATAATCCTATATTTTAACATATAATTTAATAGGTGACACAATGCAATTAATCGAATCAACAAATAAATTGTAGATTTTGATAATTGCGAACAAACATCATATTTAAATATAACTTAATATATAAAAGATTAATATTGTAAAAGATATTTATACATCGATCGTACTTACCGCTGATTCAACCAAAATGCAATAAACTTGGTCATCACTTTTGTATACGCTAGAAAGCTACTTAAACAGTCCATTAAATTGAAAAGATCGTCGGAATAGAAATGCGTTAGAAGATATTGGTAATGATAGAATTGAACAATTATTATCGAAATAATCCAAAATATTCTGCAAAGTAGAATGCACGAAGTACCTGGCCATATTCCGAACAAAGTAAACAAAACTTCTATTGTGCGATTAATCGAACTATTGCGAATCATAATTATTTTCTAATTCCCCTCTTTTTAAACGAGCGAATGCATAAGAAGTATATAAATGCAACAAATGCTATAGTAAAATAAAGAAAATATACTTCTACCAAACGTATATCTTAACGACAAATTGAGAGATATGTGTCACAGAATTGCCACGTAAAGACTGAATGATGCCGAGAGATCATTATACGAATATATGGATTGTGTCGACCAGTGAAGTTCTTCATTAAATATTTTTATCATATTGCATACAGATCCTCCCACATAGAGTACATTTATCGTAAGTTTTGAAAATTTTAATAAATATAAAGGAACAGATGTGTGTATCACGTGTATGTAGCAGAAAGGAGGGAGAGAATTATTTCGCTTTTCTTCGATATCTGGAAATTGCTCGCTTTAAATACGTAATGATCAGCCACAGAAATACAATGGATATATTCGATTACAAGTTGCACTCAGAGGCGAATATTTGAAAACATTTTGAAGCTTTGAGAGCGAAGAAAAAAAATGGAAAAACAAGTCATGCAATCTCTTATTTATGTATCCTTCTGTGCATATGTAATATGTTCTTATATTGCTAATTCGATCTGAAAAAAGATGCATGATTTTTCTCTTTGTAAGAAACTGTGGGAATTGAGATGGACTTGTATTACAACTGTTTAATTCGCTATAGTTTTACATGTTATTGTGAATTACTTCTTTCTTTCAGAGAAAATATATATTTAAAAAAATAAGTGCAATACATTACGTGTATGTGATAGCGTAACTGCTGAGTACATATTTACATATCACTTTGTATATGTGCTTCACCACTATTGATTATAAACTTCTGAAGTGAATACGATGTTCATTGCATCGCCAACATTACTGACAGGTAGGATCCTGAAGCGTTCATGATCTATAATAATATTAGAAGATAATTGTATTAAAAATTAATATTTTTATAGATAGAAAATTTTAGCAAAAAAGCACATATATAAAATATTGTAAAAAAAAAAAGTACAAAATTTGATATAAACAATTTCATTTAATTATATATAAATTAATATGAGCTATAGAATTGTTGACACAAAAATTATTGATTTCGATAAAATCTTACGCTTGAAAAAGATTTTAAGGAGAGATCCATTATCTTGCCAGCTGTGAGTGTCAATTCTTTCTGCGATCTTAATATTATAAATAACAATATACGAATATCTTTAGGTTTTAAATTGTACCATGGACAATTATATGTTGCAAATTCGATGGCTCTGCTCTTCCAAAGTGAAAATAATAGATATATATTTCTAACATTATATTTTTTATCTTACATTTTAAAAAAAAAATATATAAAGTTATATAGACTTATATAGAAATATATAAAATTATATAGAATGTTAATTGTACGTTTTATTAAAATAATTATCTCGTAGAAACCTTATTGCTTAGATATTCTCCAGCGTAGCAAAATATAAAGGCTTCGAGATTTGTAGTCCAGAAAAATAAAATAGATTTTAAAATCTGTTCTGTAGCATCAGGAGTGCCAATAGCCTGAAATAATTAGGAAGATATGTAATAATAATGTGTTCATATTATTTGCATAATTTAAATATCATTGCATATGATTTGCATTTAAAAAGCCGAAAAACAATTTTTATGAAAAATAATTTTTTGTTTGTATTATTCGACTAATATATTCACGGTTACGATGAGAAAAGCTATCGAACACATTAATATTGTATTCGATGCAAATAGCAACAGCGCGATGTATGTATATAAAATCTCAATATTTTCTGAAAATTGTATAATTTTGTTATGCTTTCGAATAATTTTATTTGTCGAGGTGACAATTGATTCTTCTTTATTTCCAATCTTTTTGGGCACAAGCTGTGATAACCAGCTTTGTAGAATCTCCACTTGACCTCCCATATGCAAAACCTGAAAATAAAGATTCACGAATTTTAATATTGATTAATTTTTATCTGCAAAACATCTTTTTAATCATGTATAAAAATGATTAGGTTTGAATATAATTTGTTTTGCGAATTATATTCATGCAATTACATTATAATACGTACAAATACGTAAAAACAAATATATTATTACTTTCCGAATTGTGTTTACATTAGTATATAAACAATTTGAATATATTATTCTTATTATGTTTTAAAACATTTTAATATTTTATATATTATTACTATTATATTATAATTACATATTATAATTATATATTATAATTATATATTATTTTTCGTAGCTATTCACGGTTGCAACTTACCAAAGTTAAAAGTATGGCATTTACAATCCCTAATAACCAGTTAGAAAAGATCATATGCACGAATTCCGCGATTAATATTAGTCTATATGTATTCTGGATGTTAATGTTGAAAGGGAGTGTCAACTTGTTGACGAAAGGCAATTCAATCGTTTGATCGGTAACATCGGCATCAGCTATGATGACTCCAAGACAATAAACGAAAATAGACATCGTATGAAGAATAAGTATTGCGTTAGTGATACGATCCGATAATTTTGCCTTATGCATCGTCACCCGCATGCCAATGTCACTCTTAGCACAATCGCTCCAGTCGTCCATGATTAACGTCAAAGTTTCCACGAGTTTTCTGTGGATGATTTGGTTCCTCGATCATGTTGCCGGAGTCAAATAAAAACCGTAGATAGTTGTATCTCTAGAAATGTTGCCTCTGACTGAGAATCTGATAGAGAATAGCGTTGACGCTGTTTTCTCTTGAACAAAATTTTATCATGCATATTTCTGTACTTTTCTATCGTTTTCTTTTTCAAAGCGAAATAACAGTATAAAACAATATGTAAAAGAATATTTACAAAGAAAGATAGATTTATCCAACTTTTGTAAATGTGATTTTGATTTGATTTTGGTTTGATATAAGTTTTTTATAGTATAATGAAATCCGACAACAAAGGGATAGCAATAAAAATTATTTATAATTATTAATTTTTACGAATTGTTTATAAAACGTCACGTAATGTATCGTTTTACTTACCGCTGATTTACCCAAAACGCAACGAGTTTAATGAGCACTTTGGCGTGCGCCAAAAAGCTACACAAGCAATCCACCAAGTTGAAAAAATTCTGGATATTCAAGTGCGTTGAAAAATAAAGATAATGACAAAATTCGATGAATGCTATTGTAATGACCCAAAACACTCTGATAATTAAAATCATCGATCTGCCTGGCCAGATACCGTACAAAGGTAGCAGAAGCATTACTATGCGATTAATCGTACTTTTACGAGTCATAATCTTATATTTCTCCCTGCACTCGCTTCTATTCCTCTTAAGGAAATATATAACAAAGTTACAATACTCTTGAGAAAATGGAAGGAAACTACACTGTCGCCGCGAGTTATTTCACGATGACAGCGCAGAGTATATCATTGAATATCTGCGTGAAGACTGCCCCTAAAAAGCCATCAAACAGGTGTTCCCTCAGTCAATCGATTAAGGGGAACATTTGCTCATGAAATATTTTTATCATGCATGCAGGGATACAACTGTTGTGTTCCCTTGCAACTTTGAGGAAAAAAGAAATACATAAGAGATAATTTTGTGTCCACTTAGAATGTGCTTACAATATATTCTGTAATATGCACGTGAAGCACATATGTTAAATATGTAATGAATTGTACAAAGAAAAATTGTATATTATTTCTCATACGAGAAGGTATCTAATTCTTTCCCATCATGTCTAGTTCCTTCCGTAAAAATTGCGCATCGATAAAAGAACATTAATGTTACGTAAAAATAAGAACGGTTGTGCCAATGCGTTAGTAATATATATCATTGATTTTGTGCTTCTTATTACACGTGTTAATTTGCACAATGTGGAAAATAAATTACCATTCACCACTGCGTGTAAATTACACAGAATACTTTTGCTGTAAATGTTGAAAATTTTAATAAATAGAAAGGAACAAATGTATCCATGTGTATATGCAATGATTCATGCAGCTAGAGATACGAAGGATACGTATATTCGATTGTAAGTCGCGTTCAGTGAACTTTGAAAACATTTTGAAATAAAGAACGAAGAAAAAGAATGGAAAAGCAAGTCGTACAATATCTCTTACCTATGTATATATCTTCTTATATGTATATGTATATGTAACGTTCTTTTATCGCTAATTCGACTTGAGAAAAAATTCACGGTTTTTCTTTCGCTAAGAAATTGTAAAATTTGAGATGGTATGTTTTGTATTACGATTTAATTCGCTACAGTTTTATACGTTATTTTGTGAAGTATATTTTTTTTTCTTAAAGAAGAAAAATAAGTACGTGTTATACATACGTATTGGCATAATAACTAGTGAACACATATTTACATATCATTCTGTATATTCACGACTATTGATTATAAACTCCTGAGGTGAATACGATGTTTATTGCATCGCCAACATTACTGATAGATAGGATCCTGAAGTGTTCATGATCTATAATAATATTAGAAGATAATTGTATTAAAAATTAATATTTTTATAGATAAAATATTTTAGCAAAAAAGCACATATACAAAATATTGAAAAAAAATAAGTACGAAATTTGATATAAACAATTTCATTTAATTATATATAAATAAATATGAGCTATAGAATTGTTGACACAAAAATTATTGATTCCGATAAAATCTTACGCTTGTAAAAGATTTTAAGGAGAGATCCATTATCTTGCCAGCTGTGAGTGTCAATTCTTTCTGGGATCTTAATATTATAAATAACAATATACGAATATCTTTAGATTTTAAATTGTACCACGGACAATTATATGTTGCAAATTCGATGGCTCTGCTCTTCCAAAGTGAAAATAATAGACATATATTTCTAACATTATATTTTTTATCTTACATTTTAACCAAAAAATATATAAAATTATATGGAATTATATAGAAATATATAAAATTATATAGAATATTAATTGTACGTTTTATTAAAATAATTATCTCGTAGAAACCTTATTGCTTAGATATTCTCCAGCGTAGCAAAATATAAAGGCTTCGAGATTTGTATTCCAGAAAAATAAAATAGATTTTAAAATCTGTTCTGTAGCATCAGGAGTGCCAATAGCCTGAAATAATTAGGAAGATATGTAATAATAATGTGTTCATATTATTTGCATAATTTAAATATCATTGCATATGATTTGAATTTAAAAAGCCGAAATACAATTTTTATAAAAAATAAATTTTTTGTTTGTATTATTCGACTAATATATTTACGGTTACAATGAGAAAAGCTATCGAACACATTAATATTGTATTCGATGCAAATAGCAACAGCGCGATGTATGTATATAAAATCTCAATATTTTCTGAAAATTGTATAATTCTGTTATGCTTTCGAATAATTTTATTTGTCAAGGTGACAATTGATTCTTTCTTATTTCCAATCTTTTTGGGTACAAGCTGTGATAACCAGCTTTGTAGAATCTCCACTTGACCTCCCATATGCAAAACCTGAAAATAAAGATTCACGAATTTTAATATCGAATAATTTTTATCTGCAAAACATCTTTTTAATCATGTATAAAAATGATTAGGTTTGAATATAATTTGTTTTGCGAATTATATTCATGCAATTACATTATAATACGTACAAATACGTAAAAACAAATATATTATTACTTTCCGAATTGTGTTTATATTAGTATATAGACAATTTGAATATATTATTCTTATTATGTTTTAAAAAATTTTAATTATATATTATTACTATTATAATTATATATTATTTTTCGTAGCTATTTACGATTGCAACTTACCAAAGTTAAAAGTATGGCATTTACAATACCTAATAAGCAGCTACAAAAGATCATATGCACGAACTCCGCGATTAATATAAGTCTATATGTATTCTGGATGTTAATGTTAAAAGGAAGTGTTAACTTGCTGGCGAAAGGCAATTCAATCGTTTGATCGGTAACATCAGCATCAACTATGATGACTCGAAGACAATAACTAACAATAGACATCGTATGAAGAATAAGTATTGCGTTAGTGATACGATCCGATAATTTTGCCTTATGCATCGTCACCCGCATGCCAATATCACTCTTAGCACAATCGCTCCAGTCGTCCATGATTAACGTCAAAGTTTCCACGAGTTTTCTGTGGATGATTTGGTTCTTCGATCATGTTGCCGGAGTCAAATAAAAACCGTAGATAGTTGTATCTCTAGAAATGTTGCCTTTGACTGATAGAGAATAGCGTTGACGCCGCTTTCTCTTGAACAAAATTTTATCATGCATATTTCTGTATTTTTCTATCGTTTTCTTTTTCAAAGCGAAATAGCAGTATAAAAGATTATGTAAAAGAATATTTACAAAGGAAGATAGTTTATCCAATTTTTGTAAATGCGATTTTGATTTGATTTTGATTTGATATAACTTTTTCATAGTATAATGAAATCCAACAACAATGGAATAGCAATAAAAATTATTTATAATTTTTCATTTTTATTGTTTATAAAACGTCACGTAATGTATTCATTTTACTTACCGCTGATTTATCCAAAACGCAACGAGTTTAATGAGCACTTTGGCGTACGCCACAAAGCTACACAAGCAATCCACTAAGTTGAAAAAATTCTGGATATTCAAGTGCGTTGAAAAATAAAGATAAAGACAAAATTCGATGAAAACTATCGTAACGACCCAAAACACTCTGATAATTAAAATCATCGATCTGCCTGGCCAGATACCGTACAAAGGTAGCAGAAGCATTACTATGCGATTAATCGTACTTTTACGAGTCATAATCTTATATTTCTCTCTGCACTCGTTTGTATTTCAAGCGCCTAAAGAAATGTATAACAAAGTTACAATACTCTTGAGAAAATGGAAGAAAACTACGCTATCGCCGCGAATTATCTCACGATGACAGCTCAGTGTATATCATTGGCTATCTGCGTAAAGACTGGCCTAAAACGCCATCAAACAGGTGTTCCCTCAGTCAATCGATTAATGGGAATATTTGCTCATGAAATATTTTTATCATGCATGCAGGGATACAACTGTTGTGTTCCCTTGCAACTTTGAGGAAAAAAGAAATATATAAGATATTTTGTGTCCACTTAGAATGTGCTTACAATATATTCTGTAATATGCACGTGAAGCACATATGTTAAATATGTAATGAATTGTACAAAGGGAAATTGTATATATTTCTCACACGAGAAAGTATCTCTAATTCTTTTTTATCATGACTATCTCCTTTCGTAAAAATTGCGCAACGATAAAAGAACAATAATGTTACGTAAAAATAAGAACGTTGTGCCAATGCGTTAGTAATATATCATTGATTTTGTGCTTCTTATTACACGTGTTAATTTGCACAATGTGGAAAATAAATTACCATTTACCACTGCGTGTAAATTACACAGAATACTTTTGCTGTAAATGTTGAAAATTTTAATAAATAGAAGGGGACAAATGTAGCCATGTGTATATGCAATGATTCATGCAGCTAGAGATACGAAGGATACGTATATTCAATTGTAAGACGCGTTCAGTGAACTTTGAAAACATTTTGAAATAAAGAACGAAGAAAAAGAATGGAAAAGCAAGTCGTACAATATCTCTTACCTATGTATATATCTTCTTATATGTATATGTATATGTAACGTTCTCTTATCGCTAATTCGACTTGAGAAAAAATTCACGATTTTTCTTTCGGTAAGAAATTGTAAAATTTGAGGTGGTATGTTTTGTATTACGATTTAATTCGCTACAGTTTTATACGTTACTTTGTGAAGTATATTTTTTTTTCTTAATGAAGAAAAATAAGTACGTGTTATACATACGTATTGGCATAATAACTAGTGAACACATATTTACATATCATCCAGTATATTCACGACTATTGATTATAAACCTGAGGTGAATACGATGTTCATTGCATCGCCAACATTACTGATAGATAGGATCCTGAAGTATTCATGATCTATAATAATATTAGAAGATAATTGTATTAAAAATTAATATTTTTATAGATAGAATATTTTAGCAAAAAAGCACATATACAAAATATTGTAAAAAAAAAATACAAAATTTGATATAAACAATTTCATTCAAGTATATATAAATAAATATGAGCTATAGAATTGTTGACACAAAAATTATTGATTCCGATAAAATCTTACGCTTGTAAAAGATTTTAAGGAGAGATCCATTATCTTGCCAGCTGTGAGTGTCATTTCTTTCTGGGATCTTAATATTATAAATAACAATATACGAATATCTTTAGATTTTAAATTGTACCACGGACAATTATATGTTGCAAATTCGATGGCTCTGCTCTTCCAAAGTGAAAATAATAGATATATATTTCTAACATTATATTTTTTATCTTACATTTTAAACAAAAAATATATAAAATTATATGGAATTATATCGAAATATATAAAATTATATAGAATGTTAATTGTACGTTTTATTAAAATAATTATCTCGTAGAAACCTTATTGCTTAGATATTCTCCAGCGTAGCAAAATATAAAGGCTTCGAGATTTGTATTCCAGAAAAATAAAATAGATTTTAAAATCTGTTCTGTAGCATCAGGAGTGCCAATAGCCTGAAATAATTAGGAAGATATGTAATAATAATGTGTTCGTATTATTTGCATAATTTAAATATCATTGCATATGATTTGCATTTAAAAAGCCGAAAAACAATTTTTATGAAAAATAAATTTTTTGTTTGTATTATTCGACTAATATATTCACGGTTACAATGAGAAAAGCTATCGAACACATTAATATTGTATTCGATGCAAATAGCAACAGCGCGATGTATGTATATAAAATCTCAATATTTTCTGAAAATTGTATAATTCTGTTATGCTTTCGAATAATTTTATTTGTCAAGGTGACAATTGATTCTTCCTTATTTCCAATCTTTTTGGGTACAAGCTGTGATAACCAGCTTTGTAGAATCTCCACTTGACCTCCCATATGCAAAACCTGAAAATAAAGATTCACAAATTTTAATATCGAATAATCTTTATCTGCAAAACATGTTTTTAATCATGTATAAAAATGATTAGGTTTGAATATAATTTGTTTTGCGAATTATATTCATACAATTACATTATCATACATACAAATACGTAAAAACAAAGATATTATTACTTTCGGAATTGTGTTTATATTAGTATATAAACAATTTGAATATATTATTTTTATTATGTTTTAAAAAATTTTAATTATATATTATTACTATTATAATTATATATTATTTTTCGTAGCTATTTATGATTGCAACTTACCAAAGTTAAAAGTATGGCATTTACAATACCTAATAACCAGTTACAAAAGATCATATGCACGAATTCCGCGATTAATATAAGTCTATATGTATTCTGGATGTTAATGTTGAAAGGAAGTGTTAACTTGCTGGCGAAAGGCAATTCAATGGTTTGATCGGTAACATCAGCATCAACTATGATGACTCCAAGACAATAACCAACAATAGACATCGTATGAAGAATAAGTATTGTGTTAGTGATACGATCCGATAATTTTGCCTTATGCATCGTCACCCCAATGTCACTCTTAGCACAATTGCTCCAGTCGTCCATGATTAACGTCAAAGTTTCCACGAGTTTTCTGTGGATGATTTGGTTCTTCGATCATGTTACCGGAGTCAAATAAAAACCGTAGATAGTTGTATCTCTAGAATTGTTGCCTTTGACTGATAGAGAATAGCTTTGACGCCGCTTTCTCTTGAACAAAATTTTATCATGCATATTTCTGTATTTTTCTATCGTTTTCTTTTTCAAAGCGAAATAGCAGTATAAAAGATTATGTAAAAGAATATTTACAAAGAAAGATAGTTTATCCAACTTTTGTAAATGCGATTTTGATTTGATTTTGATTTGATATAATTTTTTCATAGTATAATGAAATCCAACAACAAAGGGATAGCAATAAAAATTATTTATAATTTTTCATTTTTACGAATTGTTTATAAAACGTCACATAATGTATTCATTTTACTTACCGCTGATTTACCCAAAACGCAACGAGTTTAATGAGCACTTTGGCGTACGCCACAAAGCTACACAAGCAATCCACCAAGTTGAAAAAATTCTGGATATTCAAGTGCGTTGAAAAATAAAGATAATGACAAAATTCGATGAATACTATTGTAACGACTCAAAACACTCTGATAATTAAAATCATCGATCTGCCTGGCCAGATACCGTACAAAGGTAGCAGAAGCATTACTATGCGATTAATCGTACTTTTACGAGTCATAATCTTATATTTCTCTCTGCACTCGCTTGTATTTCAAGCGCCTAAAGAAATGTATAACAAAGTTACAATACTCTTGAGAAAATGGAAGAAAACTACGCTGTCGCCGCGAATTATCTCACGATGACAGCTCAGTGTATATCATTGGCTATCTGCGTAAAGACTGGCCCTAAAAGGCCATCAAACAGGTGTTCCCTCAGTCAATCGATCAATGGGAACATCTGCTCATGAAATATTTTTATCATGCGTGCAAGGATACAACTGTTGTGTTCCCTTGCAACTTTGAGGAAAAAAGAAATAGATAAGAGATATTTTGTGTCCACTTAGAGTGCTTACAATATATTCTGTAATATGCACGTGAAGCACATATGTTAAATATGTAATGAATTGTACAAAGGGAAATTGTATATTATTTCTCACACGAGAAAGTATCTCTAATTCTTTTCCATCATGACTAGCTCCTTTCGTAAAAATTGCGCATCGATAAAAGAACAATAATGTTACGTAAAACGAAGGGAAAGAATGTATCCATGTGTGTATATGTAAAGATTCATGCATAGAGATATGATGGATACGTATGTTCGATTGTAAGTCGCGTTCGCTGAGCTTTGAAAATATTTTGAAATAGAGAACGAAGAAAAAGAATAGAAAAGCAAGTCATACAATATATTTTACCTATGTATATATCTTCTTATATGTATATGTAACGTTCTCTTATCGCTAATTCGACTTGAGAAAAAATTCACGATTTTTTGTCGGTAAGAAATTGTAGAATTTGAGATGGTATGTTTTGTATTATAGTTTAATTCGCTATGATTTTATACGTTATTTTGTGAAGTATATCTTTTTTCTTAAAGAAGAAAAATAAGGACGTGTTATACATATGTGTTCGCATAACTAGTGAACACATATTTACACATATTATCCTGTATATGTGTTTCACGACTAAGAACTTTTAGGTGAATTCGATGTTCATTGCATTGCCAATAACATTGACAAGTATGATTCCGAAACATTATCTACAATAATTATTAAACAGTAATTATATATTAAAATTTTTATAGATAAAAATATGAACACAAAGAGCATGCATATAGAAAGTAGCATTAATAAATCAAATACAGCAAATATATATTAATAATAATAGATATATAGATATATAGATAATAGATCTATAGATTTCGTTTTGCATATATAAACAAACGCGAACTATAAAGCCATCGACAATGATTATTGATCTATGCAATTTTACGCTTGCAAAGGATGCAAAGAAGAGATCTATCATCTTGCCAGCTATGAGTATTAATTGTTTCTGCGATCTTAATATTGTAAATTTCAATACATGAATATCTCAAATACACGAAGGTCTCAAATTGTACCATGAACAATTATATTGCAAATTCAATGATTATATCGCGCAAAAATGAAAATAATAGATATATTTCTAATATTTTTTTTTTTGTGTTATATTTTCTTTTTATACAAAATACATAAAATTGTCTAATATAATATTCAATGCTCATTTTATTATTATAACAATTATTTCATAGAAATCTTATTGTCTCGATATTCTCTAGCGTAGCAAAATATACCTGCTTCTAGATTTGTATAAACATTTACTGTATAAACATTTACTACATTTGTAATCTGTTTCGCAGCATCAGGAATGCCAATTGTCTGAAATAATTTAATTGAATAGATTTTTAATAATGATAATGAATGCATATTATTTACATTATTGTTATATATATATATATATATATATATATATATATATATATATATATAGTAATCGCGCAGTTATATTGTATATGAACTTGACAAGATAGATATATTATCAGTTTGTCCAAATTGTTTCTTGTTAGATTATAATTTGGATATATTTTATTCTACATTGCACTTTAAAAAAAGTTTAATTATTTATTTATTATTATTATTACATGCTATTTTTTATCATTATGCACATAGGTTTTGATAAGTTGCAACTTACCAAAGTCAAAAGTATGGCATTTATAATACCGGCTGTCCAATTACAGAGAACCAAGTGCACGAATTCCGCTGTTAATACAAGCTTATACATGCGCTGTTAATACTGAAAGTTTCAATTTGTTGACGAAAGGCGATCGTTTGATCTGTAGACATCTGTGGACAGAACATTGGCATCGGCCATGATGACTCCAAAACAATACGTGATGATAGTCATCGTATAAAGAATGAGTATTTATATTGCATTGTGATACGATTCGATAATTTTCCCTTATGCATTATCACACGCACGTCAATGTCACTGTAAGCGCAATCATCCCAGTTGTCCGTGATTAACGTCAAAGTTTCTACGAATTTTCTGTGGATGATTTGATTGCTCGATCATGCTGCCGGAGCCAAATATAAACCGTATCTTAGAAACATATCGACATTTCTGACTGATAGAGAATAGCGTTGGCGCCGTTTACTCTTGAACAAAATTTTATCATGTATATTTTTGCAGTTTTCTATTATTTTTTTTCCCCAAAACGAAATAGCAAAGAATGGTCAACAATCGGTAAAAGAATTGCAAAGAAAGATAATTTATCTAACTTTCTTGATTGTGATTTTGATCTGTTTTGTATTTATATAATTACTTTATAATATAATTAAATATGTCGACAAATATGTGATTATTATTTTTAATTAATAATCTTTATGAATTATCCACAAACATCTATTTGCTTTACTTACCACTGATTTATTCAGAATGCAACAAGTTTAGTGACTACATTGACATGTGTTAAAAACTGCTCAAGCAATCCATTAAATTGAAAAGATTCTGGGAATTTAAATGCATTGAAAAATAAAAGTAATGACAAAATTCGATAAATGTTAGTGTAACAATCCAAAACTCTGCTGATTAAAATTATTGATTTGCCTGGCCAAATACCGCACAAAGATAACATGAACACCATTATGCTACTAATTATATTTTTACGAGTCATCTTACATTTATCTCTGTATTCGCTTGTATTCTAGGCGTATTAAGCAACGTGTAACAGAATCAGAGCACTTTCAAACGAATAGAAGAAAGCTACTGTTGTTGCGAATGTACTTTCACTCGATGACAGCACATGTATATCATTAGATATCTGCGTGAAAACTGAGCGGTTCCGAAGGTTGTCAAACAGTTACATCCTCGATCAATCGACCAATGAAAGCTGCTCATGAAATATTATTATCATGCGTGTAGATCTCTGATACAACTGTCGTGTTCTCTTATAATTCAAAGAAAAAGAAAGAATAAGAAATATTCTTTGCCCTCCCCCACTCCAAGTGCTCATAATGTATCTCATAATACATGTGAAGCGCGCATATTAAATATTAATAACGTGATTCGTGCAGAGGGAAATGTATATTCTTCCCTACATGAAAAAATATCTCTGAGTTTTCTTTGCGACTAGATTTTTCCGTAAAAATCTTCCCTCAATAAAAGAACAATGATGTAAATATATATATATATATATATATATATATATATATATATGTATGTATATATGAAACTGATAATTTTTTGTATTAAAAAAAATACATACATATAATATAATATAGATGTTATTAACTTAATAATGTTATGTTTCTTTTCTACATATGCATGCGAAAATGTCTGTATTAAAATAATATTAATAAGTATGCATCCACAATGAAGTGTTTAATCGGTTTCTATTTTACTGTTAGCTATGCAAATGTATTTTTTTATAGAAAAAAAAAAATCGTAATATAATGATATTATAGATTAATTTGCTCTGTGCAATCTTCCGAGAATTTTATAAACTGAAAAGAAGAGCGAAAAAATTTTGAAGAAAAACGGTAAAATTTAATTACAAGAGAAAAGTATATTTAGTATAGTAAAAGAAGAGTATAGTTAGTAAAATTATATTATTAATTCAAAAAATCTATGACTCTTATAAGAATATTCTTTATACTACTCTTTATACTATTCATCGGAAATCTACATTATTATACAATTCCGGAGAAAATGTTTTAGATTGACCTCACTTGTGTGTGTATGTATATGTATTTGCAAAAATATGCATATATTATGATGTAAATTTTAACTAATAATTTACGGAATAGTCATTATATTATTGCACGAATTGACATTTATTGCATCGCCAACAACATTGATAAATATGATCCTGAAGCACTCATGATCTGAAATAATTTTGCTTTCTGTATTAAAAATCAATATATCTATAATTATGATATTATATTAGAAATATTATTTTTTATCGAGGTAAAATCGTAAAATATCATAAAAAAACGAGGCAAAATTGTCTACGCATAAACGTTACATTTTTAAAAGATTCCAAGGAAAGATCCATCATCTTTCCAGCTGTAAGCGTCAGTTGCTTTTGCGATCTCAACATAACAAATAGCAAAACACGGCTGTCTTTAGATTTCAAATCGTACCATGTAGAATTATATGCTGCAACACCAATTTCCTTGCTCTATGATAAGATAATAATTTAAAAAATTTTGTTTTATTAATATAATTTATATTTTTTTAATCCATTTTATATAATAAGGCAAAATTATTTTATAAATTATCAATACTTTATTATCAATATTATAATAACTAACCTTATTACTCATATATTCTCCAGCAAAGCAAAATATAAATGCTTCCAAATTTGTTATAGTGTAAAATAAAAGAGATTTCATTATTTGCTCCATCGCATTGGGATTGCCAATTGCCTATAATATTGTACAAAAATGACATGCAAAGAGTTATTGAATACGAACTATACAATATATTGCACGTTATACAATAAATATTAATAAAATTTGCGAGAATATAATATTTAAATTTAATATTTAAATGAATTGAATAATATTTAATTTTTTTTAAACACAATGGACAAAATTTAAAAGAAAATCAATTATATTTTAAATCTCTCAATTAATCGAGTACAATTACAGTAATTCTATATTCAATAATATTACTCACTGTTACAATAAGAAAGCCAAGCGAACAAATCATTACTGTATTTGACACAAATTGTACTAATGCGATATATGTATAAAGACACTCGATATTTTCTGAAAAAGTGACGATTTTTTGATGCTTTTGAATAATTTTTTTTATTGTGATGACGATTAATTTGCTTTCGCAGGATGTCAACTGCGTTATCCAGTAACGCAAAATATCGATTTGACTAGCTGTATGTAAGGTCTGAAATTGAGGTGGGGATTATATAGGACATTGTCTTCACATGTTTGCAAGTGTTTGCTATTAAAAAAAAAACGATGCAGAAAAGTTTGAGAAATGACATTATTGAAGTACGAAATAATAAAAAAATCGAAATAATAAAAAAATTGATAATGTAAATATCTGTTTTCAATTTTTTTGTATCTCACGTTGAGATTGCAAAACAAATACAATGATTAATCGCAGCGTCGATTAATCTCACGATTATCATTCGAATCACGCGTAACACCTCGCGAGTATATCGATTCGCGCATTATCGTAACTTACCAAAGTCAATAGCAGAACGTTTGTTATACCGGCCACCCAACCGCATAGAATCATATGCAAAGATTGTGCGACTATCGTTAATTTGTATACCCGTTGCGTATTTATGTGAAAAGGAACTTTTAATTTGCCTATAAAAGGTAATTCTATCATCTGATCGGTGATATCCATATCACTCAGAAAAAGGCCGATGCAATATGCAGAAACCGTCGTTGTGTGTAAAATAAAGATTGCATTTACGAGACGATCCGATAATTTCGCTTTTTTCGATGTTTCACGCATGCTAATATCGTTATCAGTGCAATCGTCCCAATCTTCCGCCATTAACGTCAGAATTTCGATCAATGACCTAAAAATGTTTGTATTCGTCAATCATAAATTAATTTAGATTTTTGAGAGTTAGAAATTTGTTATTTTTCAATGTGTTATAGATTAATCGTGGATGTCTTTTTAATTGTAAATAATGCTGATAATTGATTATTGATAATAATGTATTCATGAAATGTATTATAAGTACACATTTTTTAGTTAAACTGTTTTTTAAATATAAAATAGAATTTTATTTCACATATTAATTTAATTTAATTTCAAAGTACGATTTCAGAAAGCAAATCATATTGTATAGGTAAATATCTTGAAAAATTACGGTTTTGTGATTGCAATATTTTTCGTTGGGATATTATCAGTGGAATATAATGTGCAATATATTCGCAGAGATTTTTTTATATATTGTATATGCATTACATCATACTACTTACTTTTGGTTCAACCAAAATATAAAACACTTAGAGATCACTTTGATATGCGCCAGCATGAGACATAGACAGTCAATCAAGTCCATAAGTTCAGCGGTATATAAATGCGCTAGTAAGTAAGAGAGTAAATAAGATATAGCAATTGTCATTGTAATGATCCAAAACATTCTATAGAATAGAACGCATGATATGCCTGGCCAGATGCCGCACAAAGTGAATATAAATTTCACTTTGCGATTAAGGATATTCTGTGGAATCATAATATCTTGTTCGTTTTTACTCATATTACGATCTATTAGAATATACAAGATAAAGAAGAAGAAGAAGAAATAGGCACTTGGAAAAATAAAAAGAAATATGTTCTGATCAACTACGTTCTTTGAGATATATTATAGAACACCTTCGTAAGACTGAAAAATTCTGAAATATTATTAAGTAGATCGTGTAGCCTGACACAACTGACCAATCGAAGTTTCTCATTAATTATTTTCATCATATTGTGTGCACATCGCAAATACATCGTGGTTTTTGCATGAAAATGGAAGATAGATAATCATTTTTTTCTTTCTTTTAACCACTGGAAATACAATTGTGAATCGTCTACTTTAAATATGCAATGATTCGTGGGGTCATGTACATCTGACGTTTAGGCGTGTCCGCGATCGTTCAGAAAACTTTTTTTAATATAGGGGATGAACAGAACTGTATTCAAAGAGAAGAAGGTGTAAACAGCTGTTACGGCACTATGATACATATATGTATAAATATAGGAATTTATATATGAAAGTGTGTAAACTAATTTCTTAAATATCCACATAAATTAACGATAATTATGGAAAAAAGAATAAAATATGTTAATTAATTTTAATGTAATTAGTTTGCCGATTTTCGCAAATATAATGATTAATTCATAGATTAATTAGATAATAAAAAATATATAATATTTCTTCAATAACTTTGAAAATTAATTGTAAATGTAATCAAACATGCTTTGAATATTTTGAAAATTATTTATGACGTTACTTAACAATATATTGCTGATTCAATTAAAAGATAACAGATTTTGTAACAACTTTACATCTGTATTTGAAAAAATATCTTGTATTACACGATATGTTTTTATTTTAATTAATAATACTAATAAATCGCAATATATTTTAACTATTGCTTAAAAATCAACAACAAACAATCTGATGATTATTGCATCGTCAACAGAACCGATAAGTATGATCCTGAGGCATTCATGATCTGAAACAATTTTGTCTCTTGTATTAGAAATCAATGCATTTATAATTGTTATTATAATAAATGTATAAACTTTTAGAATGAAAGATGTATGCATAATTCTTACGCTTGTGAAAGATTCTAAAGAGAGATCCATCATTTTTCCTACTGTAAGCGTCAACTGCTTCTGCGATCTTAACATAATAAATAACAAAACACGACTGTCTTTAGATTTCAAATCGTACCAAGCAGAATTGTACGCCGCAATGCCGATTTCCTTGCTCTAATAAAAATAAAGAAAATATTAATGAAAAAATTCTTAGAAATTTATAAATAATTAAATAATATTGTATTAATATTATAATATTTTTAATATTTTATTATTCATTATTATTATTATCAATATTATTCATTATAATATTTCTAATAATTTTTTAATAATATAATTTTTTGTATAGTTCAAAACACAATCATTTATATCGATTCTTCATCATTGTCATAAATAGCTTGTAATTAACCTTGCTGCTTAGATACTCTCCAGCGAAGCAGAATATAAATGCTTCGAGATTCGTTATGATATAAAATAAGAGGGATTTTAATATCTGTTCTAATGCATTAGGACTACCGATAGCCTGTGAATATCATGCGAAAAAATAATTAAAACAAATTGTGTGAAATTTTTCACACCTTATACATAAGACATGTAATAAAAAGTATATGAACAGAATGTATGGATAAAAATATAAAATTATTATTAATTAAATATATAGAAAGCAATTAATTCATATTTAATAATATCATATATTATATACATAATTATTTAAAGAATTAATAATAGAAAGAATAATAATTTTATATACAATTATCTTATACTCACTGTTACGATAACGAAAGCTATTGAGCAAATCATTATCGTATTTGAGATAAACTGTAGCAACGCGATGTATGTATAAAGGCTTTCGATATTTTTTGAGAAACTAATGATTTTTTGATGTTTTTGAATAATTTTACTCGTAATAATATGATATGATACATGTTTGTATTCCTCTTTACGGGGTACAAGTTGCATCAGCCAGCAACGTATAATGTCGATTTGACCGGCCGTATGTAGAATCTGAAAATAAAATCTCGTTGATCAAAATTCCCAAATGGTTGATATTCGTATAACAAAATAAAAAAATGTGTGCAAAATAATACTATCAAAATAAATAACAAATCTCGCAAATTAGATTTTTCATTTAAATTTTTGTATCTGTCATGGTTTTAGAACATATTCAATGAAATTGATTTATCGCACTGTGTGAATACATTATTATATTAATTTATACGTATAATATATATAGCTTCAACTATAGGTCGATTTTGTATATTTAACTTACTAAAGTCAATAATATAGAGTTTGTTATACCAGCCGCCCAACCGTAAAAAAGCATAAGTAAGAATTCTATGATTAATACGAATCTGTACATGCATTGCGTGTTTATATCGAAGGGTATTTCTAATTTGTTGAGCAAGGGTAGTTCTGTCGTGTGATCGGTGACATCGGCATCGGCCAGGATGATACCTATGCAATACGCTACAATTGTCATCGTATGAAGTGTAACGATCGCATTTGTGATACGATCCGATATTTTTGCTTTGCGTGTTGTCTCGCGCATACTGATGACGTCACCGTCAATGCAATCATTCCAATCTTCCCTTATCATCTCTAAGATTTCGACGAATTTTCTGTGGGTGAAATATACTCGTCGATCATATATCGTCAAGGCAATTATAATTTTTGCGTTTTGGAAATTTGTTTAAGATTTGTCATTTCTGGATATTATAAGTTAATTTTTTAAATAATATTTTTACTCGTCGAACATAATTAATCTTATTGGTGGAACGCAAAGCTCAAAGAATATTATATAACTATATTGATTATATATTTTATTGATATTTTGATAAAAAATATTATACAACTATATTTTTTCGAACAAAATTGTTTTACAGGAAAGATTTATCTAAAATCAATCAAATTACATAAGTATGATTATAAAAAACGATACGTTATTATACTCTTTTATTTCATAATTATAAGAAACGATACGTTTCTTATAATCATGAAATAAAAGAGTATAATTTTGAAGTTTTATAGTCTTACTAAAAAAAGAAAAAATTATTCCAGAATTAAATTTTCTAAAAAAATTATAGCTTTTTAGTTAGAAAATTTCTGGTTGCTGATGTTATCGATATAAATGTATTAATCGGTTATTTGTTTTTTTTTGCAGAATATTGTTTCATTATATCTCGTTACTTACTGCTGATTGAACCAAAACACAGCAAATTTAATAATCACTTTAGAATATGCAAAGAAACTAGACATGCAGTCCATCAAGTCCAAAAGTTCGGCAGAATACACATGCGTGAGAAAATAACGATAGTGACAGAATAGAATAAATGTCACTGTAATGATCCAACATGTTCTGTAGAGCACTATGCACGATACGCCTGGCCAAACACCACAAAAAATAAGCATAAACTTCAATGTGCGATTAAACGTATTCTTCGGAGCCATCTTTTTTTACTTCTATCTGCTCTCTACATATAAGTGAGTCCATCGATGTATAATAATGAAATAAAAATTCTCAGAGATATAAAAGAAAAGTACTTTTTACTCAAGTGTACGTTTCCGATGACAGTTTTACGTGTGTCGCAGAATATCTGCGCGAGGAGAATTGAAAATTTTGCGAGATCTTCGAGTAAGTTTAGCCATTAGCAATTGATCACACACATACATGCAATGAAAATTTCTCATTAATTATTTTTATCATATTGCGTGCACATATATCGCAAATACATTGTGGTTTCTCGCATTGTGGTTTGATGCATTAAAAGGGAAGATAGATAGTCATTTTTTTCTTTTCTCGATCGCTTGAAATACAACCGCGAATTGTCTACGTTAAATATGCAATGATTGCGGTGGTAGAAACGGCGATGAGCGTCCAATGCGCAGTCGTGTTCACGACTCTTCAGTGAAGTATCGAAGTAAAAAATAAAGTGCCGCAGGGAATGAATACACAAATGGATACGATACTGGATACGTTATTCTAATAATTAAAAATAAACTTATGTTATAATAATATTTGTGCTTTAGCGAAAAATATAAAGAAATTACAAGTGCATGGATTTGAATATAAAAATGCATGAAACGATTTGTTGTAATCCGGGTAAATTAACGTTAATTGTTAAGAAAAGATATAATATGACACATAATTTTAATATTCAATCGATATTACGAATTCTGCATTTAATGTGGACAATTTATAAGTAAATAAAATAATCAAATACAATTGTTTTAAGATTTCAAATTGTAATATATAGAATTATACGCCACGAGACTATTTCTTTGTTCTATGAAGAGAAAAATAATGGAGGAATTTTTATATATTGATTATATTTTATATAAAATATTTTTTCAATTCGAAAAATATAGAATTATTTTTATAAATTTTTAATATATCGAATATTGTATCTCAATGCTAATCTTATTCAGATATTTCTCAACAAAGTAAAATATATATGCTTCGTAAGTTTTATTATGTACAATAATAATAATCTACTGTTACTATTGCATTATCTGATTATGTATATTGTGTAAAAAATACAAAATAAAGTTATAAGAATTATAAAAAATAATTAATTACAATAGAAATGTTATGAAGAGTAAACTCTCTATAATATTTATAATATTATTATAATAATATTAACTTATTTGTCTAATTTTATAATGTATAATTTGTATAATTATTATAATTTAATTTAATTTTTACTATTGTGATAAAGAAACATTAGACACATTATTATTGTATTTGAAATTGCAATAACGCGATGTTTGTATAAACATTTTTGATTATTTATCGAAAAAAATAATGATTTTCTGATATCTCTAATAATGAATTATTTTATTCGTTGTAATGGCGATTGATTTTCATTATTACGGGATACAAGCTCTATCAGTTGTAGCTATGCATCAATCAGAAACGCATAATATCCATTTGGCTAACCGTATATAAGGTCTGAAAATAAAGATCCCATTGTGCTAATAGAATGGAGTTGTGGAATTCAAATATGGAATAACTGATATTCAAGCGGTGAAATAAATGTGTATTTTGTGAGATAGTAAAATCAATTTCTACATCTATTGTATCGATTGTATTGAGGTTTCAGAATTGCGTATAATGCAACCGCTTTATCCATCAAATCCAATATTATCATAATTAGATGTACTTTCGAGATGTACTTTGGTTCGATTTTATTTTCAACTTATCAAAGCAAAGAGTTTTATCAGTCACTCAGTTCCAAAGAATCAACTGTACAATTAACACAAATTTATATATTATGCGTTCATGTTGCAGGTAATTTCTATCTCTCTTGCTCAGAAAAGGTAATTTTGTCGGTGCATTGATCAAAATGATGCAGTATGCAACATTGGTGAATTGTGTAAAGAATTATTTCGCGGTTTTTACATGCTAATATTACCGTTCGCGCAATTATTTTAATTTTCTATTATCATTGATAATAATTTTCTGTAAATGATTTGTCATTCATACGCTGCCAATTGTAACAAATTTTAATTTTTACATCATGGAAATTTACTCCTCTAAAAATTTGTTATTTCTGAGTATTGCAAATTAATTTATAAAGTTTTTCAGGGATGTAGAGGCTTCTTATTAATAAATTATTATTATTGTATTTATTATTATTATTAGATTATTATTGTATATTGATATATTATTATATTGATTATTATATTGAAAAATATTATAATTGAATATGAACAAAGAAATTTTGCGATAGTTTCTTATCTGAGATGACATCATTTTAAAATAAATCGTTTAGTCTTTTGAAAAAATTGATCTTTAAATTATAATATTTTATATTAATGTTCTTTTTCTCAAACATAAATGTTTGTGAATCAAAATATTTTTACAAAATATTCTCAGCATATGTGTATGTGTATTGCATATGCATAAATTATTTATTTTTGGTTAAATCAAAATAAGAAAAAAATTATAATTATTTTGGAATATATAAGAATTAGACAATTCAAAGTACAGCAAAATAATTCAAGAAATTGGTATTTATGAAACAGAATCATTATAATGATTCATAATATGCTGTAGAATAAAAAAAATGACGCGTCTAATCAAATACCACATAGAGTGAGCATAAATTTTAACGTGCAGTTAAGTGTACTTTTACAAACCATAATTTCTTATTTACCTTCTTTTCTTTTGTTTGCAGGCGCAAATGAAGATATAAAAGTGAGGAAATAACAGAAGAAAAACCTTCGGGAGAAAATAAAAGTAATATACTTGGACTATATATATGTCTCGATGACAGTTATATATACATCTGAGCGAAGACTGAAAGACTACAAGTCTTTAAATTGTTTTTGATAATCGATTAAAGAGAATCGAAGTTTTCCATTAAATATTCTTATCGTATTGCATGCACGTATCACAAATATATCATAGTTTCTTGCAGCTTTATGATAAGAAGAAAGAATATAAATATAAGATCCGTTTATTTTTTTGACGTCAATAATACGAATTTGTATAAATTATATTTAAACAAATATATTTAAACAATTACATTGTCTAAATATAATTGTTTAAATATGATTTATGTGAAGAAATATATGTCCGATGATCGCTTACGATTTTGCAGAAACTTTGTAATCGACAAAGCCAAAAAAACCAAAAATAATTAAATATAATACCAGCATAATTTCCGTTACTTTGCTTGTGATTGAATAATTAAAAATACATCGTAGAAATATTGAATATTAATATTTGTTTATATTATATATAAGAATTATATAAGACTATATAAAATTATATAAGAAGAATGATATAAGAATATATAAAATATATAAAAAGAATACATGGATTTGTATGTAACAACGATTTCAAAATTTTTGTTTTAAACTTAAATTTTATATTTTGATATATTGCATTAAAATATTATGAATATTGTATTCTGTCATTATGCAAAAAATTTGCATCATTGACTTATCTTAATATATAAATATTACTGTATATATATATATATATATATATATATATATATATATATATATATTTCGAACTATTTGATTTTTTTCTCTAGCAATTTCGGTTACAACATGGGAAGCGCACAAATACGTATATGTATTATATCAATATAATCGCTCTGGAAAAATCAACACTTAATATAAAATTTTCTTGTGAACTTATTTTTGATTATATTCGCGATTATAATATAAAATGTTGTAAAATTTGATGTAACACTTTACGATTTTTGTGGTAAATATTGGATTTAATTAAGGTATCGTGATATGAACAAAAAATAACGACTTATTATTTTATATTTTTAAAAATTACTACCGTCTTTTTAGAACATATAAACATGAAAAATATGTTATACGTACGATACATCTCTCATAACTATTGTTTAAAAATCTTTTAACGCACGATGTTTATTGCATGGCTAGCAATACTGACAAATATGATCCTGAAGCTTTCATGATCTATAATAAAATATAGAAATTAATATTTTTTAAAATTATAATCTTATTAAAGAAGAGCGTTTTAAATATTGCTAAAAAATTTACATACATAAGATGGACATGAAAAAATTATATAGGCAATAAGTAAATCTCATGTGGAAAGTATCTTGCTATGTATTATTGTCCAGAATTATTTTTCTAATCATAAATCTTACATCTGTAAATGATTCTAAAGAGAGATCCATTATTTTTCCAACCGTAAGCGTCAATTGCTTCTGCGCCCTTAATATGACGAATATCAAATTACGACTATTTTCAGGTTTCATTTCATACCATGCAGAATAATACGCTGCATTTCCAATAGCTTTACTCTATAAAATTGATTAACAATCAGTTAAAATGTTATTTTTTTAATTTAACAAACTTGTAATAATGTATTATCGTTACATTATCCCGTATATCAAACCTTGTTTTTCAGATATTCTCCTGCAAAGCAAAATATAAACGCTTCGAGATTTGTCACAGTATAAAATAAAAGAGTTCTGACTATCTGTTCTGTCGCATCGGGACTACCAATCGCCTGCGATATCAAAGCAGCAATTATTAAATCATTATTTTTTGCAAAATCATAAATGTCTTTATCGTTCTAATGTAAACTTGAAAATCCAGAGAAATTGTTTTTAGATAATGAAGATATAAGAGCCAAAAACCGTAGCGCTTTAATAAAATTATGAGTATATCCAGTCTCTCTCTCATGAACAATAAATTAAATATCCCTTTTTATTACTTACGGTTACGATGAGGAACCCTAATGAACAAATTAGCACAGTGTTTAATGTGAATTGCAACAACGCAATATATGTGTACATATTCTCGATGTATTCTGCGAAGTTAATGATTTTCTGATGCTTTCGAATGATTTTATTCATCGTGACGATAGATTCGCCTCTTTCTTTGTTTTTTTTAATTACAATCTCATTCAACCAGCAGCGCAGAATGTCCATTTGGCCGCCTATGTGCAGAATCTAAAAATAATAATCCTTATGGCTATTAAAGTTTTAGGAAAGATATACCGGGTGTTCTAAAAAGGTATGCCAAAAATTTAAGGAGATATTCCTCACACCTGAAGGATGAAAAATGTTATATGGACATAGATGCGGAAATGCTTATTTCAAGAGTTATGTTGAAAATATTGTTAGCTGTATTATTTACACAAGGAAAAATTTAGGATGTGAGGAATATCTCCTTAAATTTTTGACATACCTTTTTAGAACACCCTATATATGCATTATTTATGACACATGCGTATTACAGCTTACCAAAGTTAAAAGCAGAGCATTTAATAAACCAGTTCCACAGCCGGACAGGATGAGATGGATAAATTGTGCAGATAACAGTATTTTATACCTGCGCTTCGTCTTTATGTCGATAGGAAGCGTCACCTTTAAGAGCAAAGGTAGTTCGGACTGATGATCGGTGACATCAACGTCGGCTAAGAAAATGCCGATGCTATACCCAACGATCGTTAACGTATGAAGTGTAAACATCGCATTAGTGATACGACCTGCTAATTTAGCCTTGCACATTGTTTCGCGCATATTAATGTCGCTGCTGCAGCAATCGTTCCAATCTTCCTTCATTATCGTCAGAATCTCGGCGAATTTTCTACAAATGATAATAGAATCATCGATTATTACCAGTTATAAAGCAAATCATAACAAACAGATAATATATCTCGCATCGTAGAGATTCGCGTGTCCGAAGAATCAATTTAAACGAATTGCAAAACAATTATAGCGATATACGTTAATGTCCGTATTATTTTCTATAAACAAATCTCGATTTTTCTTATATCTTTCCGTTTAATAAAATTTAGAATAAAAAAATATATTTTACTTATTCGCTCACACACATATGTATATATAATTGATTGTGCAAGTATGAAAAGAAATATATGTATATTCTATGAACAAAATAATGAATTAAATTAAATTCTTGAAGATGACATATATTTAGATTATTACTTGTGTGTATGTGTGTGTGTAACATTACTTTGCACGCTATACGACTTACCGTTCATTCAGCCAAAATATGATCAATTTAGTCATAAACTTCACTTGTGTCAGGAAGCTACTGAAACAATCCATCAAGTCGAAGAGATCGCTCGAGTGCAAATGCATTAGAAGATACCGGTAATGGCAGATATTATCTGTCGCTAATGCGATGATCCAATATGCTCTGCAGATTATAACGCACGACGTACCCGGCCATATGCCACACAAAGTGAGCATTAATTTTAACGTGCGATTAATTGTACTTTTATGCGTCATAAGTCTTTTCCTTGCTTGTTTCACAGGGAAGAATCACAGTATTTCTTACACAAGGAAGGATATTTACATTAACACGCAATAAAATAAACGCGCTTTCAAGAAGGTTAAAAAAGCTACAAAAGCTATATTTCCCAACTCGATATATATTTTAGAACAACTGCGAAGAGACTGTGGGAGATTCTCGAGGGATCATTAAATGAGCGCTCCCTTAGAGCGATCGACCAATAGTAGTAATTTATTAAATATTTAACAGAAGCCATTAAATATCTTTTATCGTACTACGTCGTAGAATTCACGAATATGCATTTATCGCGACCTTTCCGACACAAGAAAAAGAGGGAGCATATTTCTCTTTCCCTTGGATATCGCTAACGCAATTACAAAACGCCTATTTTAAATATGCAACATGATATATGCGAAGGTAAATGCGAAAATGTACGTCTGGTCACTTATATTTTTTCAAAGTTTGAGAGTCAGAAGCAGTCAGAAGTGATCGAAATGCGTGATATTACGGAAGTTTTCTTGCGTACAACAACTTTCGAAACTTATCTGCATGCTATGACAATATTTATGAGAAATTAACGAGTGAAAATACATGTGAAATAATATGATGTCGAACGTTTATATGTGCAGAAGATATTTTTTTTTTAAGATTGAGAAATGATGTGTCTTTTCAACAGAAACCTCAAGCATATAATTTTCTTTGCAAAGAAAAAATATCGATGACTTTTCTCTTTAATTTAAGAAGAAAAAAATAATTGTGATATTTTTTTATGGAAAAATATCACATATTATTATTTTATATTATTTTATTTATTCATCTAAAAGTACTTGAAAATATATTATACATACTATTATATATATTATTCTCGATATGTTTTTCTAAAGTGATGAAGTTATGTCTACATGTTAGATGATTGAGTTAGTTCACGATTGTCGCGCAGGAAATGACTTGAGTCTGTGAGTGAATTTATGACTGTAGTATTCATTTCATCGCCAGTAGTACTGACAAATAGGATCCCGAAGCTTTCATGATCTATAACAATATTGCTTTTTATAAGAAAAGAATACAAAATATATTATTATAATAATATTATATAAATATATAAATATATATTATATAAATATATATATATATATATGTATATATATATATATATATATATATATATATATATAAGAACATGTAATGTGAAGAAGACGCTTGATCTAAAAAAAATATCTTCTTATATTTCTTACATTAGTAAAGCATTCTAAAGAAAGATCTGTCATTTTGCCAGCCGTAAACTTCAATTTTCTCTGTGATCTCAAAATTATAAGCAATAAAATGCGACTGTCTGCGGTCTTCATATCGTACCAACCAGAATTGTAAGCCGCGTTTCCGATCGCAGTGCTCTAAAGTAAAAATAACGAAAAGATATTTCTTTATATATAATATATTTCCTTCTGTATAATATTATTTCTAATATCGCAAACACCGCAGTATTATATCTTATATAATTGTTATTGTAACAATTATCTTTTTGGTTGCTAACCTTATTGCTCAAATATTCTCCGGCAAAACAGAATATAAACGCTTCAAGATTTGTTACAGCGTAAAATAAAAGAGATCTCATTATCTGCTCGGTAGCATCAGGACTACCGATTGCCTACAATATCGAAATAAGCTGAATACATAATGTACTTTCAAAATTATAAGTAATTTTTCAATTACTTATAATTCTACGTATTATTACATATAATTTATAATAAATTAATTCGCGCAACAGAAAATATAAATAAAATTATTAAATTAATTAATTGATTTTAAAATAAAATGTGTATTTATATTCTTAGAATTTTGACAATTTCACTTACGGTTACGATGAGAAACGCTAACGAGCAAATCATCACCGTATTAGATGTAAATTGTAGTAAAGTAATGTACGAATAAAGATTCTCAATCTTTTCCGAGAAGCTGATAATTTTTTGATGTTTTTGAATGATTTTCGTCATTCTTCCGATCTCTATTGATCTAACTTCCGTCAACCAACGAAGCAAGATATTTATTTGACCACCTATATGTAGAGTCTAGAAATAAAGATTCTGTCATTTATGATAATTATTGTTTACCTAGAAGAGAACAAGAAATATAAAAATGTCGTAATGAGAAATAAATTTGATAAAATGTACGAAAGTGAATCAAATCTCATGGAATATTCTCTTAAATGGTATATTAATATTGTATCACTGAATGGCTTTACTTATGTAAATGTAGTACACAAATAGTGAAATTTCAAGAAAAAAATCAATTAATGGTAGTGGCTGATTTTGCAGTGAAATCTTACTGTCAGTAATCAAACATAAGGTAAAATATGAGTATTTTCACTGAAAATCAGTAAAGTGCTCGCTGATCTGCGGTGAAATCTTGTGTGTATCACTGCTTTAATTATTAATATTTCTATTAAAATTCCTCAATTTAAGAGTAGACACTGAATTTTTTTTTATTTATTATTTAATATCTAATTTTATATTTATTTTTTATATTTATTATTGAATATCTAATAATAAAATATTTATAAATACTAATAATAATACCTAATAAAGATAGTTATATAATGCGAACAGCATATTTATTTTATAATTACATCTTACACATGATACTTGCTTAGATGTAGATGCAGGTTACCAGAGTTAGAAACAGGGCGTTGAATAAACCAGCCCCCAAACTGCACGCCAGCACGAACATGAATTGCGTAGTTAACACCAGTCTGTACTTGCGTAACGTGTCTATAACGAAGGGATATTCCATTTTCATTATAAGGGGCAGCTCGGTCGTTCGATCGGTGATGTCGGCATCGGCCAGGAGGATACCAATAACGTATGCGAACGCGGCAATTGTATGAAGAATAATTAACCCATTACAAATACGGCTCGATAGTTTTGCTTTACGTTTCGTTTCGTGCAACACAATACCATTGTCACCGCAACAGCTCCAGTCTTCCGACATAGTTGTCAAAATTCCAATGAATTCTCTGCGAAGGATCGAATATTTTGAAATAATTGTATAGACATATTTTTTTACGATAATATCATTTTTTTTAATTTTAATTTTCGACAATGCTATTTTTTTTAATTTTAATTTTCGAGATATATTGTAAGGATCGTGTTTCTTCTCTTTGTCGGAATTAAAAATATGAAAAATAATTGGATGTGTGTGTGTGGAGATAAACAATTATAATCGTAAAAAAATAAAATATCTGTTTTATTAATTTTGGCATCCATCTTATATGATTATTTTGCATAATTATTTAAATAAAATAAATGCCATTATCTTAGGAATTATCTATGAATATCTTATTTAAAAATGTATTTATAATATAATAGTTATATCTTTGTTTACTTACAGTTTCTAAATCGTAACTCACCTTTGTTTTAACGAGAAGATAATGATTTTAAAGGTCAACTTTACGTGTGCCAAAAAGCTACTCAAACAGTCCATCAAGTTGAAAAGATTGTTGACATGAAAATGTGTTATAAAATACCGATAGTGGAAGAATTGATTGATCACTAGCGTAATCATCCAAAACACTCTGTACAATAAAACGCATGATATACCTGGCCAGACACCAAATGCGGTAAGCAAAAGTTCTATCGTGCGATTAATTGTACGTCCGCTAGTCATAATCTTTTATCTTTCTACTTGTTTATAGCCTATATATAAGCCGGGGCATCAAAATGTGCGCGATAGATCAAATACGCTCGTGTCCAAGTAAGAGGCGTATGCTCTTGAGAAAATTCTATTTTTCAATTGCAGATCTCGATGTATATTACGGAAAATTTGCGTGAAGACTGGAAGCTTTTAAAAGCATCACGAGGCAAACGGTACTCTTGAACAATCGACCAATGGGACGTGTTCATTAAATATTTGTATTCTACTGTATACAGATCATACGAAGAAGTCCGTATTTCTTGCAACTTAAAAAGAGAGGGAACACAGATGGGGTCATTTTGTGCTTCTTTTAATACGCACTCGCGAGTAATTTTCTCGAATATATAATGATCTATTGGACGCAATATAAATGACGATGTATATCCGCGTCCAACTATCTTTGAAAAATTTTAAAAGTAGGGGAAAAGAAAAGGAGAAATAAAGAGAAACAAAAAAACGCATCATTTAATAAGCGCATAAATTATTATCTGGCTTTCTTAACTTTTCGTGGAACGTCATTTTGATAAGAGAAGAAAATGAAGTATCTGTCAATTTCTTATGTACCCTACGCAGTTTACCTTTAATAATTCAAAGTATCGTGTAATATCGTGGATCTTATGCGATATAAATATAATTTTACATGTAAATTTTAACCAACGATTTATGGAAAAGTCAATATATTATTGCACGAATCGACATTTATTGCATCGCCAACAACATTGATAAATATGATCCTGAAGCACTCATAATCTGAAACAATTTTGCTTTCTGTTTTAAAAATCATTATATTTATAATTATGATATTATATTTGAAGTATTATTTTTTTATCGAGGCAAAATCATAAAATATCATAAAAAAAACGAGGCAAAATTGTCTACGCATAAACGTTACATTTTTAAAGGATTCCAAGGAAAGATCCATCATCTTTCCAGCTGTAAGCGTCAGTTGCTTTTGCGATCTCAACATAACAAATAGCAAAACACGGCTGTCTTTAGAGTTCAAATCGTACCATGTAGAATTATATGCCGCAGCACCAATTTCTCTGCTCTATGATAAAATAATAATTTAAAAAATTTTCTTTTATTAATATAATTTATATTTTTTTCCATTTTATATGGCAAAATTATTTTATAAATTATCAATATTTTATTATCAATATTAATATATTGATATATTATAATAAATTAATATATTGATATATTATAATAACTAACCTTATTATTCATATATTCTCCAGCAAAGCAAAATATAAACGCTTCCAAATTTGTTATGGTGTAAAATAAAAGAGATTTCATTATTTGCTCCATCGCATTGGGACTACCGATTGCCTATAATATTGTGCAAAAATGACGTGCAAAGAGTTATTGTATACTAATTATACAGTATATTGCACGTTATGCAATAAATATTAATGAAATGTGCGAGAATATAATATTTAAATTTAATATTTAAATAAATTGAATAATATTTAAGTTTTTTAAAACATACTGGAGAAAATTTAAAAGAAAATGAATTATATTTTAAATCTTACAATTAATCGAGTACAATTACAGTAATTCTTTATTCAATAATATTACTCACTGTTACAATAAGAAAGCCAAGCGAACAAATCATTACTGTGTTTGACACAAATTGCACTAATGCGATATATGTATAAAGACACTCGATATTTTCTGAAAAAGTGACGATTTTTTTATGTTTTTGAATAATTTTTTTCATTGTAATGACGGTTAATTTATTTTCGCAGAATGTCAATTGCGTAATCCAATAACACAGAATATCGATTTGACCAGCTGCATGTAAGGTCTGAAATTGAGTTGAGGATTATATAGGATATTGTCTTAGATATTTACTATTAAGAAAAAAAAACGATACAGAAAAGTATGAGAAATGACATTATTGAAGTACATCGAAATAATAAAAAATTATGTAAATATTAATATAATTATAATTAATAATGTAAATATCTGGTTTAAATTTTTTTTGTATCTATCACATTGATATTGCAAAACACATACAATGATTGATCGCAACATAGATTAATTTTACGATTATCATTCAAATCATGCGCAACATCACGAGTGTATCGATTCGCATATTATCGTAACAACTTACGAAAGTCAATAGTAGAACGTTTGTCATACCGGCCACCCAGCCACACAAAATTACGTGCAAAGATTTTGCAACTATCGTTAATCTGTACACGCATTGAGTGTTTATGTGAAAAGGAACTTTTAATTTGCCTATGAAAGGTAATTCTATCATCTGATCGGTGATATCCATATCACTCAGAAAAAGGCCGATGCAATATGCAGAAACCGTCGTTGTGTGTAAAATAAAGATTGCATTTACAAGACGATCCGATAATTTCGCTTTCTTCGATGTCTCGCGCATGGTAATATCGTTATCAGTGCAATCGTTCCAATCTTCCGCCATCATCGCCAGAATTTCGATCAATGTTCTGAAAGTGATTGTATTTGTCGATCATAAATTAATTTAGATTTTTGAGAGTTCAAAATTTGTAATTTTGCCATGTATTAATGTATTATGGATTAATTGTTGATATGTTTTTAATCATAAATAATGCTGATAATTGATTATTGATAATAATGATATTCATGAAATGTATTATAAGTGCACATTTTTTAGCTAAACACTGTTTTTTATCTTATCTAAATATTCCGTTTGAAATTGAGATTATAAATATAAAATAGAATTTTATTTCACATATTAATTTAAATATAATTTCAAAGTACGATTTCAGAAAGCAGATCATTTTGTATAGATAAATATCTTGAAAAATTACGGTTTTGTGATTGCAATATTTTTCAAGTTGGAATATTATCAATGGAATATAATGTACAATATATTCGCAGAGATTTTTTATATATTATATATTATATCATGTTACTTACTTTTGGTTTGACCAAAATATAAAACACTTAGAGATTACTTTGAGATGCGCTAGTATAGTACACAGACAGTCGATCAAGTCTATAAGTTCAGCGGTATATATATGCGCTAATAAGTAAGAGACTAAATATGATATAGCAATTGTCATTGTAATGATCCAAAACATTCTATAGAACAAAACGCACGATATCCCTGGCCAGATGCCGCACAAAGTAAATATAAATTTCACTTTGCGATTGAGGATATTCTGTCGAATCATAATAATCTTGTTCGTTTTTACTGTAATTTTACGATCTATTAGAATATGCAATAAAGAAGAAGAAAAAGAAATATACACTTGGAAAAATGAAAAGAAATATGCTCTGATCAACTACGTTCTTCGAGATATATTATAGAACACCATCGTAAGACTGAAAAATTCTGAAATATTATTAAGTAGATCGTATAGCCTGGCACAACTGACCAATCCAAGTTTCTCATTAATTATTTTCATCATATTGCGTGCACATCGCAAATACATCATGGTTTTTGCACGAAAATGGAAGATAGATAATCATTTTTTTCTTTCTTTTAATCACTGGAAATACAACTGCGAATCGTCTATTTTAAATATGAAATGATTCGTGGAGTGATGTACATCTGACGTAAGTTTAAGTGCGTCCGCTCAGAAAAGTTGTTTTAATATAGGGGTTAAACAGAACTGTATTCATAAAGAAATATGTATAAACAGTTGTTACGATACTACGACATATATATATATATAGGAATTTACATATGAAAGTATGTAGAACAAGTTCCTAAATATCCATATAAATCAACGATAATTACGAAAGAAAAGATAAAATATGTTAAGTAATTTTAATATAATTAGTTTACAATTGGTTTGCTGATTTTCGCAAATAAAATGATCAATTCATAGATTAATTAGATAATCAAAAATATATAATATTTCTAGTCACATTAGTCGTTTTTAACACTTATACGAATTTTAAAATAAAATTCAAATAAAACTTCTGTGGAAAAGAAGAGTAGAATCAGCATACAATTCGGCCTCATTTAATAGACATTTAGTATCACGAGTTCATTTATTTTCAGACAGTCTTAAATTAATTTTTTTATTCGTGATGAAAACGTATACATGCGTGCAAAAACGCGCAATGCGCGTGAGAAAAGAATGGTTAATAATATCGCAAAATTTTTATCTTTAATGTTTTAATGTGCAAATTTCTTTTGACTAAATAATAATAAACTTTTAACGCTTATTAGAAAATATGTGATATGAGATTTTGTTTCACTTTAATTCATCGCAAGTAGTACTGAAATGTACGAGGCTGAAGCCTTTATAATCTATAATAAAAAAATTTATGTAATAATTATAAAGATATGCGTTTATCTCGAAATAGAAAATATTAATATCCAAATTTAATGTTTATATCTTTTTATGACTGAACTTTTTAATAAATAATGTATAAATAATATTTCTTTATAACATATAATATATAACAAATATAATTATCTCGTGACTAATAGTTATTTAAAAAAAATCTAAAATATAAAAAATCAAGTATTATATATCACACAGACGCACACACGCATATATGAGTATAAATTATTATAAAAATTAATTAACCATGTGACATAGAAGATAATATTTATATGATCTAAAAAATAATTACACTTATTAAATATATATTAATTGATTTTTGCAGTTGTATGAGAGAATGTAACAGTCTGTAAAAAGTCGTGAGAAATCTGTAAAAAGTAAACATAAATATGTACATATACATACTTACACTGCTAAACCGTTCCAAAGACAAATTCATAACTTTTCCAATTGTAATGACTAATTGCTTTTGTGATCTCATTATCAAAAACAATGTAATTTGATTATTTTTGGAATTTGATTCGTACCAGAATGAATTATACGCAGCATTTCCAATACTGTTGCTCTGTTGAATGGAAAATCTTAATAATTTTTAGAGATAATAATACATCCATTTAATATTATTGCAGCTATAATATTTATTCTAAAGTTTAACCTTAGTACTTAAATATTCTCCAGCAAAACAAAACGCAAACGCTTCCATATTCATAACGAAGTAAAATAAGAGTGTTCTCATTATAATTTTTATAGCATCAGGCGTTCCAACTGACTGGAATATTAAGAAAAGACCTAATGGCAACGAGAAAACGATAAAAGAATGAATAATTAAAAGCAATTAATACTCGTCATTTTCATACAGATTTATTGTTACAAGTTCAAAGTTCTTTTTTACTGCATAATTGTTGCGCTGCAAAATGAAAGCGCTGCTTACCGTAACCATTACAAAACCCAAACAACAGATAATTAAAGTATCCGATATGAATAACGCCAACGCGATATTCGAATACAAATCTTCGATATGTTCTGAAAATTTAATGATTTGTTGATGTTTCTTAATTATTTTTTTTATCACAAAGAGATTCGGACTGTGCTTCTTTTTTATTGGAAAAATGTCAATCAACCATTCGCAAAGAATATCTACTTGACCACCTATGTGTAGTATCTAAGGTATACGATATAAGATTATCAAAAGATTATTTTAGAATTATTTTATTTTATTCTACATTTTTTTAAAATATTTATTTGCATATATACAGAGTGATTTATAAATGCATATCAATTTTTGTAATGTCAAAAAATCAAATATGCACATTAAAATAAATAAAAATGTTTTTGACTGTACATATCGTAATTTCTGAAATGTGGAAAATTGAGTAAAATACTTGGACTATCTCTGTATTATATGATTACACGTGCTACAGCATAATTTAATATTGTATCCTTCATTCACTGGAAAATATGAAACGTTGTTCAAATTGTTTCGAATTTATTTCATATATTTTCTTGCAAATTATCAATTTTATTAGTTTATAGTATATAACAGATTTTAAATGACTCGAAAAATAAAAATTTAATAAACTTAAATCAGGAAATTGTGTTGAGTCTACTCTTGCTATGAGTCTACTCATCTTATTCATCAATATAAAAAGAAATTATTTAAAAATGTCAAAAACAGGAAATAAAATCGAGCATTCCCTTTAATCTTTCCCTTTTATAACTTAGAAACTATGATATGTGTACAAATTATGTTTACATAATATTTTAGTATACTAAATTTATCACTCGGAATATTATTGCATTTAAAAATTATCATATATATTATGAATTGAATGCAATTAATAAAATATTAATAAACATAATAACAAGAGTAATAATAATTAGATAATAAAACTTACCAAATTTATTAATAAAGCATTTAAAAGGCCAGTTGCACAAGAGCATAACAATAAGTGAACAAACTGAATAATTATGATTAACACGTATACATATGTTTGGTTGAGATCAAATGGTAGATTCATGTTCATAACGAGAGGTCGCATAGAAGTATTGAAAACTTTATTCTCATCTGTGTGTTTCACAATATTACTACTGTGAAATATTACAGCCATCGAATAAAGAGCCACTGTCACGTTAGCGAAACGTCGGGACAATTTGGCGTTCGATGTCACAAACATACTGAATTCCGTGTTGAGAGACTTTTTCCAATCAATCGCCATCATCGTCAATATCTTGCTAAATGTCCTACGGATAATTTTCGGATAGTCATAATCACTAAAATGGTAGCAACAATGGTAGAAAAATTTACATATATTTATTTATTATTTATTAAATATTTATATTATTTATATTTATTTAATTTTATATTATATTGTTTATATTTATTTTATAATTGCCATATGGTTTACTTTACTGACAAAATTATTGCATATCTTACCGTTGTTTACACCAAAAAATAACTAACTTAATTATCAATATCGAGAATGTCATTGCTTCACCTAACATGCCCATCACTTCGAAAAATTCAATAGAATAAAAATTGATTATAATATATTGATATTGAAAAATTTGTTCGAGTGCAAGCGCAATGATCCAAAACAATCTACGTAGCGAAATGCACGATGAGTCCGGCCAGATGCCAAAAATTCGAAGCCAAATTTCTATCGTTTGACTAAGTATATTTTCCACTTTCATACTTTTATTTTATTATCACTTAGTTTTTCTTAATATTAGTACACCATTTTTATTAAGACAATACTTTTAAACATTTTCAGAAACGCATCCAATCGATCGTATGATGTGCACGATACTGCAACTTTGTACAGACTAAAAGCTTGAACAAAAAGACTAACAGAAATCCTCCCTCGAACAACTACTTATTAAATATTTTGATCGCAAAGCTTACGGATTGCATATATCTTTGTTGAGACACATCGATAAAAAAAAAGTTTCCGGGTAGCTGATCTTCCTTTTCTCTATTTCTATCTCTATCTCTCCCTTGGATGAATCGATGGTGTAGCGCAGTACGTTATTTCCTTTAAAAATTCAAGCAACACACGCAAACTTATTCTGAACATTAAATCATGCTTGGTGACTGTAAGAAGATTTTCAGTCTTTATAAAAATTGCATATGTTCAAATAAAACAGACAATGTCTATCATTGTCATATATTTATGATTGAAAGAAAAATAGAAGAATAAAAAGATATTTATAATTTGAGAGTGAATTTTAGTTCTCTCTCTCTCTCTCTCTCTCTCTCTCTCCCCCCCTCTCTGTCTTTTTTATCTTTCTCTTCATTGTTTCCTTTAATTCTGTAAATAGAAACGAAGTAATGCAGTTAAAATATAAAAATCTATACGTGTAGAAAAGATATAATATCCACATAAAAGTCGACGGAATTTAAAGCAGAGGAAAATAAGGTAAAAGATAAGGTAAAAGTAAGAAAGAAAACGGATAAATTTCTTCATTCGATATTACTTAACACAACTTTACGTACTTTATGTTACTGATTTTCTTTCCAAATTTATTCTTGTCTTGATACACATATAATAGAAAAAAATAGAAAGTAATATTGAAATAGTTTTTAAATCTTAATTTATATGCAAATCTTTATAGTTAAATATTGTTTATATAGATTTTAATTATAGAAACCGTTATTTAAAAAAAAAGAATTTCTATCAGGAAAAATAATGTGTAATAAAGGAGATAAAAAGAAAGAAAGAGAGAAAGAGAGAGAGAAGGGGGAGAATAAAAAAAAAGTACGAATTAAGATATAGTTAAGGCACCAGAAGAAAAACGATTAGGAAATTATAGGAGTATAAAACTATAGGAATAGATGAGAGAGTCGAGATGCACACCAGAGAAGTATGGACTATTAAGAAAATAGGGGGATATCTGACTAACGTGCGGTCAAGGATAAATTGAGTAGGGTGGTGTGCGGATCGGTATAAGGGAAAAAATAAAGATATGCCATAACTATATGAGAAGGAAACGTGAGAGTATGGAAAATGATATTGGAAGATAAGGAGAAGAATAGAAAATAAAGCAAACATCGATTAAAGATGAATGGATGATAGAGATAAGAAGAAATAATAAATAAAATGAAGTAGAATATATTAATAAAAACGTGGTCAATAACCGTGCGATATGAGATTGACGATAAATAACATATACAATTAAAGAAGAATAAAGAATAGGATAGAATAAACATGATTGGGATAAAAATATGAGAAATAACGCGATGAAAATGGCATGTATAAAAAAATTTTTTCATCACTTTCTTAATATTTAATTGCATTTTTTTTATAATTAACAACATAATAACAAATTTGAATTTCTCATCATATAAAAACCAGACACGAATGGTAGTGTGTCAATTTCATCGAAAATTGATTTTGAAACTTTAATGTACAGAGAACACAAATTTTTCTTGATTTATATACCATTAAATCTTATGATTAAATCTTAATTCGAGATTTTTAATACAGCTTTCTTTATCTCTCTGAGGGAACGTAAGCAAAAAAATATCAGAACAAAGTTGCTGAATCGGATTAATAAAGCTAATCTCGCATAAAAGATCCGTTTAAATATTTGACAAGAAATCTCGACAAAAAAATCAAATTTTGAATAATTTTAAACATAACAATTTAATATAATTATAATATAACGCGTAAAAAAGAGTATTTCAAATATAAATAAAACTAATTGTAAAAGAGTATTTCAAATATAGTATTTCAAAGTATTTCAAGAGTATTTCAAATATAATAAAACTAAGAGAGAAAGAGAGACTTATACCCCATTGATTGATTAAAAAAATAGTTATTTTGAAGAGTAATAAACTGTAGACTTTGAAAGAAATTCAAATTGTCTATCAAGTCTTTTAGATTATTAGTACAATACAACATAATAGAACTGTATAACAATTAATTTTTTGAACCAGAAGAATTTGCGTACAAATTTGCGAAGTACGATATATGACCAGACCAGATACCAAAGAAAAACAAGCTTTAGAAAGAAGTACATCATGCGTAGTTGTCGTTTTTGTAAGAAACAAACCGTTTTACTGTTGCCTTGTAAAACATTGAGTGTCGGCAGAAGGCGGACGTTGTAACTATTCGTTGTTTTTCGAAAAGTGCAGGATAAAGCTAAAGATCGGAACATCATTATAAAGGCGCATTGAATTTATCGAGATTGATCATTAAATATTACTTTGTTACCAAGCGGTAAAATAGTTGTACATACAAATATCTACAATTACTTTCTTGACCGAAAAAAAAATTTACAAAATTATTTCCTCGTTTTATTTTCTTTTTTTTGCAATATTCCACTGAAATAATTATTGATTTAAAATTGCAAAACACGTGTGCAGGAAGTGTATATATATATATATATATATATATATATATATATATATATATATAATGTTTGATTAAAACTCCTGTGGAAAAATAAGAAAAGAATCAAAGGACCTCATTTAATAGATATTTAACATCATGAATTCATTTACTTTCAGCCAATATCGAATTTATTTTCTTATTTACGACGAAAACGTGTGCGTGTGTGCAAATGCGCGGGAGAAAATGCACATGAGAAAAGAATGATCAATAATATTACAAAACAGGTTTCGTCATGTCTTTAATATTTTAATGTGCAAATTTCTTTTGACTAAATAATAATCGACATTTTATGTTTAAAAATATTTGATGTATAATCTCGCTTTAATTCATCGCAAGTAGAACCGAAATATACGAGGCTGAAGCCTTTATAATCTATAATAAGAAAATTTGTAATATAATTATGAAGAGTACGCGTGTATCTTGAAATATAAAATATTAATGTCCAAATTTAATGCTTATACCTTTTTATAACGTATAATATAATAAGTAATACTTGTTGTCTTATATTTTCTTTAAATGAGCAAATAATAATGGCGACTAATGTTTGGTCATTTAAAGAAAATATAAGACAACAAGTAATAAAAATACATATACATATCTATGTAAACGTAAACATTAATTAATTAATATAAAGTAGAAGATATTTATGTTCTAAAAAATAATTATACATTTATTATAAATATTAATTGCCTTTTGTCATTGTATGAGACAATACAGCAGTCTATAAAAGGTCATGAAAAATCTGTAAAGGTAAAGATAAATATGTACATATACTTACACTGGTAAACTGTTCCAAAGACAAATTCGTAACTTTTCCAATTGTAATGGTTAATTGCTTCTGTGATCTCATTATCAAAAATAATGTAATTTGATTATTTTTGGAATTCGATTCGTACCAGAATGAATTATACGCAGCATCCCCAATACTGTTGCTCTGTCGAATGAAAAATCTTAATAATTTTTAGATATAAATAATAAATCCACTCAACTATTCCAGCCATCATATTCATTCTAAAGTTTAACCTTAGTACTTAAATATTCTCCAGCAAAACAGAACGCAAATGCTTCCATATTCATAACGAAGTAAAATAAGAGTGTTCTCATTATAATTTTCACAGCATCGGGTGTTCCAACTGACTAGAATATTAAGAAAAAACCTAATGCCAATGAGAAAACAGTAAAAGGCTGAATAATTAAAAGCAATTAATGTTCGTCACTTTTTTGCAGATTTATTGTTACAAATCTAAAATGTTTTTCTTTATTGCAACAATGTCACGCTACAAAATGAAAGCTGCTTACCGTAACAATTACAAAACCTAAACAGCAGATAATTAAAGTATCTGATACAAATAGCGCCAACGCAATATTCGAATACATATCTTCGATATACTCTGAAAATTTGATGATTTGCTGATGTTTCTTAATTATTTTTTTTATTATAATGACATTTGGCTTGTGCTTCTCTTTTATTGGAAAAATGTCCATCAACCATTCACAAAGAATATCGATTTGACCACCTATGTGCAGTGTCTAAGATATACGATTATTAAAAGATTATTCTAGAATTATTTTATTTTATTATATATTTTTTTTAAAGATTTATTTGCACACATATGTACAGATTTATAATAGCATATCAATTTTTGTAATATCAGAGAATCAAATATGCACATTAAAATAATGTAAAATTATTATCTAAACATAAATTGTACACAACGTAATCTCTGAAATTTAGAAAATCAAATGAATAATTGAAGTATCTATTATAGACTACATACGCAAGAACATACTTCAATATTAAATCCTTGACTCGCTAGAAAATACTAAATTGTTGTTCGAATTGTTTCGAGTTGAGTTCATATTTTTTCTTGGAAATCGTATACTTTATTAGCTTATAGTGTGTACATAATATATGTTATATGACTCTAAAATTAAAAGTTTAATAAATTTAAATCAGGAAATTGTGCTGACCACGCTATGAGTTTACTCATCTTATCCATCGATATAAAAAGAAGTTTAAAAATATCTATATTGTAAACAGCAAGGAATAAAGCCGAGCATTCTCTTTAATTTTCCCTAACTCGGAAACTATTACATACTATTGTTCTATACAACTTATATTCATATAATATTTTAGTGTATTAAATGTACTCGAAGTATTGCATTTAAAAACCATCCTGTTTTGATTTAATAATAAATTAATTAAATATTACTAAACTAATTAAATATTACTAAATTAATAAAATATTACTAAACATATCATAACAATAATATTAATAATAATAATAACAAAAACTTGTTAGATAATGAAACTCACCAAATTTATCAGTAAGGCGTTTAAAAGGCCGTTTGCACAAGAGCATAACAGTACGTGAGCAAATTGAATAATTATGATCAGCACATATACGTATGTTTGATTGAGATCAAATGGTAGGTTCATGTCCATAACGAGCGCTCGCGTGGAAGTATTGGAAATTTTGTCATCACCTGTGTGTTTCACGATAATATGGCTACTGTGTAAAATTACAGCCATAGAATAAAGGCCCAATGTCAGGTTAGCGAAACGTCGGGACAGTTTGGCGTTTCGTGTCATTACGGACATACTGAATTCCCTGCTGGAACACTTTTCTGAATCGATTGCCATCATCATTAACATGTTGCAAAATGTTCTACGGACAATTTTTGACTATTCGAGTCATATCACGAAAATGATAGCAACAAAGCCTTGTATAAATTAACAGTAAAAGAGTAAAAAATTATATGCATTTATTTAATTATTAAATACGTATATTATTTAATTTTATATTTTATATTTATAATTGGCAAGCGGTTTCCTTTACTGATAAAATTATTGCATGTCTTACCGTTGCTTACACCAGAAAGTAACAATTTTAATTATGATTATCGAGAATGTCATTGTTTCACCTAATATGCCCATCACTTCAAAAAACTCGATAGAATAGAAATGTATTATAATATATTGATAATGAAAAATTTGTTCGATTGCGAGCGCAATAATCCAGAATAATCTGCGTAGCGAAATACATGATGAGTCCGGCCAGATGCCGAAAATTCGAAGCCAAATTTCTATCGTCCGACTAAGTACATTTTCCACTTTCATACTTTTATTTTATTATTACTTTATTAATTTTTCTTAACGTTGATACACTGCTTTTGTTAAGACAATAATTTTAAACATTATCAGAGACACGTCCTATCGATCACATGATGTGGATGATACTGCAATTTTACACAGATTAAAAGCTTGAACAGAAAGACGAGCAGAACCCTCCCTCTAGCAACTGCTTATTAAATATTTTGATCGCCAAGCATACAGATTGCATCTGTTTTGTTGTGACATATCGATAAAAAACATTTCCGGGTGACTGATCTTCCTTCTCTTATTTCTCCCCGAATATGAATCGATGATGTAGAGCAGTGCGTTATTTTCTTTAATAATTCAAAAACAACACACGCAAACTTATACCGGACTTACATCTTAAATCGATAACTGTAAGAAAATTTTCAGTCTTTAAGAATTGCATGTGTTCAAAGAAAACAGACAATGTCTATCATTGTTAAATATTTATGCTTGAAAGAAAAGTAGAAGAATAAAAAGGCACTTATTATCTGAGAACAAATCTTAACCTTTTTTGTATCTTTCCGTCTTTTTTATCTTTTTATTTACCGTTTTCTCTTTTTCTGTAAATAATAATGAAGTAATATAGTTAAAACGCTATATGTATAGGAAAGATATAATGTTCACATAAAAGTTCGCGAAGTTGAAAATAGAGAAGAATATCGGATCAAGATTACTGAATCGATCTTATAAGGCTAATCTCGTATAAAAAGTCCGTTCCAAAATTTAACAAATATCTTGACAACAAAATAAATTGTGAATAATTTTAAATATAACAATTTAAATGTTATAATTGTAATAAAACGCAAGAGAGAGAGATTATTTTAAATATAATAATAAAACTGAGAGAGAGAGAAATTTATACATTGATTCAGAAGACAAATTATTTTGAAGAGTAATAAACTATATTGTAGACTCGAAGGGGAATATTTAGGTTATCCATCAATTCTTCAGATTATTGGTGCAAAAGTGCAATACAACATAACATATTGACTGATCTGTACAATGATTAACTTTCCGAATCAGAAGAGTTTGCACAGAGGAATTGGGATAGATATCAAAGATCCGAAAAACGAGTTTTAGGAAGAAGCACATCATGTTTATAATTGTTTTCGTAAGAAACAAGCCCTTTTACTATCATCTTGTAAAACATCAAGTATCGGTGAACATATTTACTTTCGAAACGTATTGCGAGGCAATTAAACATCGGAACGTCATTACAAAGGCGTATTTATTGGAATCGATTGATCATTAAATATTATTTTGTTATACCGAGCGATAAAATACGATTGCAACATACAAATATGTAATAATTATTTTTTTCGATGAAAAAGAAGAAAATTTACAAAATTATTTCCTCGCTTTATTTTCTCCCTTTTGCGATGCTGCAATACAATAATAGTAAATTGTTAATTTAAAAATGCAAATGCATATGCGTGTGGGGAATGTATAAGATTCGAATAAAACTCTGGCGAAAAAATAAAAAGAGATTCGACGGACAATTCGACGAACCTCATTTAGACATTTACTTTTGGACAATTTCGAATTTATTTTCTTATTCGCAACGAAAATATGTGTATGCGTGCAAATATGTAAGAGAAGAATGGTCAATAATATTGTAAAACAGATTTTGTCATGTCTTTAATGTTTTAATGTGCAAACTTTTTTTAATTAAATCATATTATCATTTTAATAATCAATTTTAAACTCTTATTAAAAAATATTTAATGTGTAAGATTTAGTTTCACTTTAATTCATCGCAAGTAGAACCGAAATGTATGAGGCTGAAGCCTTTATAATCTATAAAAATAAAATTTGTAGTAATTATGAAGATATGTGTGTATCTCAAAATAGGAAATATTAATATCTAAATTTAATACTTATTATATCTTTCTATGACTGATCTTTTTATAACGTAGTATAATGTAATAAGTAATACAATTAGTAATACAAAATAATTGTTTATAATGTATAATGTAAGTATATTTTATATAGTGAATAATATTTGTTTATTAAAAAAAAATATATAAAAATCAAATAACACGGACACGTATATTTTTGAGTATATACATTATAAAAATTAATTAATCGTATAGAAAATATAATATTTATATAATATAATATTTATGTATGCTCTAAAAAATAATAAAATTATTTTATCGCTATATGAAAGAATATAGCAATCTGCAAAAGTCATAAAAGATCTGTAAAAAATAAAGGTAAATACGTACTTATATATATACTTACACTGCTAAACCGTTCTAAAGACAAATTCGTAACTTTTCCAATTGTAATGGTTAATTGCGTTTGTGATCTCATTATTAAAAATGATATAATTCGGTTATTTTTGGAATTTGATTCATACCAGAACGAATTATACGCAGCATCTCCGATACTGTTGCTCTGTTGAACGAAAAAATTTTAATTATTTTCAAGAGTAAATAATAAATCTATTCATCTATTACTATAATAATCGTTCTAAAGATTAACCTTAGTACTTAAATATTCTCCAGCAAAACAGAATGCAAAGGCATCTATATTTACAACGAGATAAAATAATAGTGTTTTCATTATAATTTTTACAGCATCAGGTGTTTCAATTGACTGGAATATTAAAGATGATAATGAGAAAACAATAAAGGGAATAATCAATGATCGTAACATTTACGGATTTATTTTTAAAAGTCTTTGTACTCTTTTTTTATCGCAAAATTGTTGTATTGCAAAATGAAAGCGCTGCTTACCGTGACTATTACAAAACCCAAACAGCCGATAATTAAAGTATCTGATACGAATAGCGCTATCGCAATATTCGAAAACAGATCTTCAATGTGCCGTGAAAAGGTAATGATTTGTTGGTGTTTTTTAATTATTTTTTTTATCATAAAAAGATTCGGATTCTCGCATCTCTCTTTCATTGGAAAAACTTCCGTCAGCCATCCGCAAAGAATATCGATTTGACCACCTACATGTAGTGTCTAAGGAATACGATTATCAAAAAATTTTTTTATTTTATTATATATTTTTATAAGATTTATTTGTACTAGATAATTTATAAATATATGGCAATAATATTATTGTAATATTAAGGGATAAATGTACATAAAATAAATAAAAATATTATTTAAACATAGGTTGTACATATCATAGTTTCTGTGTTATGGAAAATTAGAAGAAATACTCGAAACTACGATATATACGATATGTACGATATGTACACAACTTAGAAACTATGATAAGTACGACTTACATTAAATTAATATTTCAATATACTACATTTATTCTTCGAAATATTGCCGTGTATTCATAAACCATCCAATACATTAGCAGTTGAATATAATTAAAATATTAATAAATATATAATAATAATAACAGAAATAATAATCATCATAAATATCATTATTGATTTATCATTATAGAATTAATAATAATAATTTAAGCAATAAAACTCACTAAATTTATCAATAAGGCATTTAAAAGGCCATTTGCACAGGCACATAACAGTAAATACACAAACTGAATAATTATAATCAGTTCATATATATATGTTTGAGCGAAGTCGAATGGTAGATCCATATTCATAAGGAGCGGTCGCGTGGAAGTATTGGAAGCTTTGTCGTCTGTCTGTTTTACGATAACACTACTGTAGATAATTATATTTATCGTATGAAGGGCTACCGTCACATTAGCAAAATATCGGGACAACCTAGCATTCCATGTCGTCACAAACATACTAAATTCTGCGTTGAGACATTTTTCCCAATCGATTGCCATCATCGTTAATACTTTGCCAAAAGTTCTACGGATAATTTTTTGATTATCATAATTATGAAAATGACCACAAAACATTGCATAAATCAACGACAAAGAGAAATTTACATATATTTATTTATTAATATTTATATTATTTATATTTAATTTTATATTATATTTCTTATTTCTACACACACACACACACACACACATATATATATATAATTGCTAAATGGTTTACTTTATTAATAAAATTATTGAATATCTCACCGCTGTTTACACCAAAAAATGACAAGTTTAATTAACAATATCGAAAAAGCTATTGTTTCACCTAACACGCTCATCACTTCGAAAAATTCAATAGAATGGAAATATGTTATAATATATTGATAATGAAGAATTTGCTCGGTTGCGAGCGCAATGATCCAAAACAGTTTGCGTAACGAAACACATGATGATTCTGGCCAGATACCAAAAATTCGAAGCCAAATTTCTATTGTTTGGCTAAGTACATTTTTTACTTTCATATTTTTATTTTATTATCGTTGTATTAATTTTTCTTAATGTTTGTACACCGGTTTTGTTAAGAAAATAATTTTAAACATTATCAGATATGCATCCAATCGATTGTATGATGTGCACGATACTGCAACTTTGTACAGACTAAATGTTTGAAGAAAAAAACGAACAGAATTCTCCCTTCAGCAACCGCTTATTAAATATTTTGATCGCAATGTACGTATTGCATATGTCTTCGTTATGTCACATCGAAAAAAAAGTTTCCGGGTATCCGATCTTCTTTCTCTTTATCTCTATCTTTCCCTCGGATGAATCGCTGATATAGCGCAGTGCGTTATTTCCTTTAAAAATTCAGTAAACAGACGCAAACTTACACCGGACATTAAATCATTCTCGGTTTGCAAGAACATTTTCAGTCCTCGTAAAAATTGCATATGTTCAAAGAAAAAAAGAAAATGTCTACCATTGTCATATATTTATAATTGAAAAATAAATAGAAGAAAGTACTTATAAAAAGTACTTATAATCTGAAAGTAAATCTTGACTGTCTCTTTCTCTCTTTGTATTTTTCTATTTTCGATTTGTTTCCTTTATCTCTATAAATAATAGCGAAGTAATGCAATTAAAATGCCACGCAGAAAAGATATGTCCACATAAAAGTTGACGGAAGCAAAGAAGAAAATCGCTGATTCAGGCTAATGAGATTAATATCACATAAAAAGCTCGTTTAAAAATTTGATAAGAAAACTTGACAAGAAAACAAATTCTGAATAATTTTAAATATTATAATGCAACGCGTGAAAAGGAGTATTTTAAATATGAATAAAACTGATTTATATGATTGATTGATCCAATTATTTTGGAGAGTAAAAAGCTATAGACTAAGAGGAAGTTAGATTGTCTATCAAGCCAGATTATCAGTGCAATACAACGTAAATACATTGAAAGATTTGTACGATGGCTAACGTTGCGAACCAGAAGAATCTGCGCAGAACGATGCATATCAAACCGAATATCAAAATCCGAAGAACAAGCTTTATGAGAAAAGTTGCTCGTCATCATTTTTGTAAGAAATAAACTGTTCCACTCATGGCTTATAAAACATGAAGTTGTTGACAGACGTTGTGTTTTTCTCAATTGAAACGAAATTAGAAAGCAATTTCTAACTAAAGATGGAAACTTTATTGCGAAAATGCACTGCACGTAATTGATTGAGATCGATCGATCATTAAATATTCTTTTGCTATCGGTATATAAATACGACTGTAACTATACATCACTATTACATCTCGATAAGAGTCAAAGAAAGAGGAAAATTTGTTGTTTCTACGCTCTGTTTCCTCTTTTTCTCGACGTTGCAGCGCAATAGCGGTCAATTATGCGAATTATTAGTTTAAAAATGCAAAATGCGAGCACAGAAAGTGTATTATGTTCGAATGAAACTCTCGCGGAAAAACAGAAAAATCGACGGAGAGTTCGACCTCATTTAATAAACATTGAATACAGGCTATTGATTTGCCTCCAAATAACCTCATGTTTATTCTTACTCCACAAATGTGCACGCACGTGCGAATGCGTACGATGCATGTAAGAAGAGAAAGATGAATAATACCACAAAATATTTTTTGTCATATTTTTAATTTTTTTATGTGCGAATTTTTTTTCAACTAAATTTCATCAGCATTTAATACTTATTAAACATTTGATCTCTCTACAAGATATAATTTCGTTTCAATATGTCGCGATTAAAATCGATATATACGAAGCTGAAGCTTTCATAATCTGTAATAATATTATTTACAATCACTATGAAGTACACGTGCATCTTGAAATAGAAAATATTAATATTTAAATATTTATGTCTGCTTATGACTGATTTTTATAATGTATAGTAAATATGTTTTAAATATATTAAATATATTATTTGATAATTATTAATTAGTATATCATTTAAGAAAACATGAAATATATATCAAAAATTGGCACATACGAGTATATGTAAAAATTTATTTTTCTTTAGAAGAATAATGTAATAAATATTTTTTATATTTTATAATTATTTAAAAATATTTATATCTTCTAAAAAAATAAATAAAAAATATTTTTTTATTGTTGAAAATAAATAATAATTTTTTTTTCGCTATATGTATGCGCTATATGTAAAACATAGCTGAGACGCTATAAAAGATTACTTTTAATATAAATATTTATGTACAGTAAACTTACACTGGTAAACCGCTCCATAGACAATTCCATGATTTTTCCAATTGTAATAGTTAATTGCTTCTGCGATCTCATTATCAAAAACACAATAAATTTACTCTCTCTGGAATTTCCTTCGTACCAGCAAGAATTATACGCAGCATCCCCAATGCTGCTAGTCTGTTAAACGAAAAATTACATGATTTTCAAAAGCAAATAATATATCCAATTATTTATCGCTGACATAATATTTGTTCCAAAATTTGAACCTTATTAGTTAGATATTCTCCAGCAAAGCAGTAAATAAACGCTTCCATACTTGAAACGACATAAAATAAAATTGTTCTCATTATAATTGTTAGACCATCGGGCGTTCCAATTGACTAGAATATTAAAGAAAGGCCTAATGAAAAAGCGATAAGTAAGTGAATGATTAAAAGCAATTTACATTTTTCACGTTGCAGATTTATCTCTACAAATCTCCACGCTGCAAGATCAAGGTGTTGCTTACCGCGACGAGTATGTAACCCAAACAGCAAATAATTAAAGTATCCGACACGAACAGCACCATCGCGATATTCGTGTACATTTCTTCGATGTATTCTGAAAATGTAATGATTCGCTTATGCTTTTTGATTACTTTTTCTACTATCAAAGGACTCAGACTGCTTTCCTCGGACAGCCTTCTTTCCGTTGGAAACATTTCCATTAACCACTTACGAAGAATATCGATTTGACCGCCTACATGCAGTATCTAAAATATATAAATTTCTCAATCACTATGCTTAGAAATCGCTAAAGAATATTTTAATATTCGGATTAAATTTGTGATACAACATTTCTGGAAGTTTGAAAAGTAAGTCTCTGAGCACATATAGGTGACAAAATTATTAACATTATTTTTATATACATATATTCAGAATGATTTAAAAATGCATAGCAATACATTAATACATGGGATAAATGTACACACTAAAACAAATAAAATATGTTTTTTGATTATATATTGTACATACCATAGCTTCTGAGTTATCGGAGATTAAAGGAAATGCTCAAATAATCCGCCTTATGCAACATACGTTACAACACGCTTTAATATCGAGTCACTCGCTGGAAAATGCCAGGCGTTATTCGAATTGTTTCGAATTTATTTCGTATGGTTTCTTACAAGTCATGAACATTATTAATTTGAATTGCATACATAAAATATAAGATTTTAAATGAAAAAAAATAAAGCTCTAATAAATTTAAATTAGAAGGTCTCCTATATTATAAATTTATCTTATACCATTCATTGATGTGAAAAAAATTGTTTAAAATTATTCGAATTGCAATAAGAGAGTGAAATCGAACATTTTTTAAATCTTTTATAATTCAAAAATTATAATATATATAATTTATATTTTCAAATAACATTTTTCTTTTTTTTTAATGTATACATTTAATGTATATATTTTCTCTAAAATATTGCCGTGCATTTATGAATTATCCTGTATATCATATATCAATAATAGTTAATAAAATGCTAATAAATATTAATAAATGTATAAATATATATAAATATATAATAATAGCAATAATATTGATAATAATAATAATAATTATTATTATTATTATTATTTTTTTTTTTTTGTTTTTTTTTTAAACAATAAAACTCACCAAATTTATTAATAAGATATTTAATAAGCCGTTTATATAGGCGCATAATATTAAATGAATAAATTGAATAATTAGGACCGACACGTATACCCATGTTCGACTGAGATCAAATGGTAAGTCCATGTTCATAACCAATGGTCGCGTGGAAGTATTGGAAGTTTGTTCATCCATAAAATTAGTATATACATTGCTAATATGAAATAATACGGCTATCGTATAAAGGATAATTGTCCCATTATTGAAACGTCGACACAGATTAGCATTATGTGTCGTCGTGATCATACTAACTTCATCGATGATACGGTTTTCCCAATCAATTGACATCATCGTTAATATCCTAACGAATGTTCTAGGGATAATTTTCGATTGATCATTATCGTGAAAATTATTGCAACAAATCGTTGTATAAATTAAAGATGACATAGAAATTTATCGTTATATTCGCTTAATATCTTTAATATCTTTCCTTAATAATTAATTATATTTATTAATTTTTTTTCATTTAACTTTATGATATTGTTTATAATTGCTAAACAATTAATTTTACAAACTTTTAAGTAACAAACATTGAAATCAAATTTACAAAAAGATAATATGTTACTAAGATAAGTTTTATAATATTACTATAATAAATTTTCACAGTCTAACAATAAAATAATCTTCTGTCAATATTGCATCGCTATATATATTAATATATATCATATTAATATATATATATTATATATATATATATATATTAATATATATCATATTAATATATATTAATATATATCACTATATATATTATATCACTATATATTATTGTCTCACCTCTTTTTAACCCAAAAAATGATAATTTTAAGAAACATTATCGTATATGTCATTGCTTCACTTAAAAATTTCATCACTTCGAAAGGCTCATTAGTATAGAAATGTACTACGATCCACTTATATTCAAGAACTTGCTCCATTATGATTGCAATTGTCCAGAATACTCTACGTAACGGAATATGCGACGCGTCCGGCCAGATACCAAAAATTCGAAGTAAAATTATCATTGATTTACTAAGCGAGCTGTCTTTCATATTTTTGTTTTATTATCACTTTTCTTAATTATTCTTTTTTCAACGTTGATACACCGATTCTGATAGGACAATAAGTTTACATTATGAAAGATACATCCAATCGATTGTATGATGTATACGATATTGAATCTTTGTACAGACTGAAAGCTCAGAACGATGTAAAAAAGGAGCGAGTAACTGTCGGTAAAAAAAAGCTTTCGCGATCTTTCTCTCTCTATTTCTATCTTTCTCTTTCTCTCTTTCTCGGGTAAGACATAGCACGCAGTGCGTTATCTTTTAAAAATTCAAGCAACAACAGATCACACGCAAGCTTATATCGAACAAGCTTAAACTATGGTCAGTGACTATAAGAAAAGTTTTGTGGTTCTATAAGGGGATTTTTCGAGAAGGAGGGAAGAAACGACGGAGTTTCCCTCTTTGAGATTTTATTTGCTCAATGTCGAAGGAAGTCTTCACGTATGTTATAGTGAATACTACAATGAAAAATATCAGTCGTCCAATTTCGGATGAAACGCGAGGTGTATGTCAGATATAAGTTTGTGCGCAATAATCGTGTAAAAAAAACTAGAAACTGAAAAGACGAGGAAACGAAGAAACTGAGAAAAGTTTTATTTCTGCGTCAATTTTCATAGGCACAGTATAATAAAATAAGCTAATAATAAAGATAAAGATATAATATAAACTTAAAAGAATATCACAAGACGAAAGAGAATACATTAATTTTCTCGAAAACATTATGATTTTTATATAACATTTATTTAAATATTGTGAGAATCTAAACGTGTAATGCAACGATGTACGCAGAGTGTTTATGAAAGTGTTTCATACTGGTACTTCATATACTGCTATAACATATTTGCATGAAAGAAAAGATATAATTGTATGTGAAATAAATTATATAAAATATAAATGCACAATTATATATTCAAAATAACAATAATAATAATTAGAATATTGTTATCATGATTCTATTATATATTGTTTTATCTATTGTATAACAGTTACCATGAAATATTACATCACCATAAAGAATGATACTATCAAAATTTTATCAATCGAGATAAAATTTAGGCTTCAGTATATTGCCAATAGTACAGACACATATGATGCTGATATCTTTAATACCTATAATGTTAATTACTAGTGACATAATATATTATGAATATGTGAATTTTAATTGATTAATCCAATTAATAAAATCAGTTTAATTTTATAAAACTATAGCACAATTTACGTTTAAAAATTAAATTTTTCTCACTAATATGTCTCATAGTTATTCGATAAAATAATAAATTCTTGTTTTAACATTAATCAAATTCTTTTACTGTTTATAAATATAAATATAATTTAATATAAGTGTCTAAAATTTATGTTACAAAGTGGAGAAAAAAAAGGAGGAGAAAAATGAAAACTTACGCTGGTAAAACGTTCTAAGGAGAGATCCATGATTTTTCCAATCGTGATGGTCAATCGTTTCTGTGATCTCAGAATTATGAGATGTATGATTTGACTCTGTTTAGACGTAACGTCGTACCAAAGAGAATCATAGGCTGCATCTCCGATCATTTTGCTCTAGAAGAGAAACAAAAGATAGATTCAAGAGGATGATTAGGAATTCTCACGAATGTCGCCGCATGAATTCTCGGCTAACCTTGGCAGTCAAGTATTCACCAGCGAAACAATATATGAACGCTTCAAGATTCATCACGAGGTAATATAATACGGATCTTACTAGAATCGCCAGGCCACCAGGTGTATTAATCGACTGTAATACCGAACGGATTATTTAAAATCATTAGATATGTTTCTATGTGTGTTGTAATATCTATCTGTTATGTTAATATTCTGTTATATTAATTAATATTATTCTGTTAATATGTCAATGAATCTCTCGAGCGCGTTTTCTAGTAGTTACTGTGTCTAAAATGCGAGAGAAAATAATATGAAACGCACAAGACTTTATATTTTTGAGTCGGGACAGAACAGTGATTTCTAAACATCATACACAAAGTGTACTTTCTCTCGGAGAAACGGTAATAAGCACTGTGGCAATGATTTTTGCTGAATGTTACTCACAGTGACGATAATAAATCCTAAACAGCATATAATGAGAGTATCCGACACGAACAGTATCAACGCGATGTACGTGTAAAGGTTTTCGATATTTTCTGAAAACATAATGATCCGCTGGTGTTTCGTGATTAGCATTTTCATTGTTATCCTGTCCACGGTGATCATATTTTTGGAAAAGGCCTTCAGCAACCAGTCGCGAAGGATATCGATTTGACCACCGATGTGTAATATCTAAGATCCACAGGACAAGTGAACGATAATAAACCGCGATCTCATTTTTTAGAGGCTGAATAATGTTGCAAACTCACCAGAGTGATGATGAGTGAATTGATCACAGAAATCGCCAAGCCACACATCATCAGATGAAAGAACTCGAAGATCGTAACGAGCGTATAAACAGGAAATGTGTTTACCTTGAATGGTAGCTTCATCTTCAGGATGTGCTCCCGCGCAGATACATTCATTCTCTGAACGTCACCAACGTTGACGGCGAGAACGCCACAACTGTATAAAGTTATGGCGATCATTTGAAGGCCGATGATCCAATTCGAAAAGCGATACGAGAGTCTGGCCTTGTTCGATGTAATGCGCAGACTGCACTCGGTTAAAACGCAATTCTTCCAATCCATGGCCATCATTTGCAACATATCGGAGAATGTTCTACGATCGAATCAAATTTCTCGCGATGTGTGCTTATTTAACACTAATATCTACTATTTTTTTAGATAAATATATACACACAAGAATATGAGATGAAATAATAATGTAACGGAAGATAATAATAACATCTATAACATCTTATATACAAATTCACAAAATAATGGATTCAATAATTGATATAAATTTTGATAAGATATGCACGTGTGTATCTGTATAATTTTCTTGCAATATTCATATTATATAATTATATAATTTTACTACAGGATAAAATAGCGACACAAATCTTACCGCTCGTTAATCCACAAAATAGCAAGTTTCATAAACAGTAGACTGTATGTCATAGCGCTGCTCATTCCGTCCATAAAATTAGAGAAACTATCGGTGTGATAGTTTATTAACACGTAGCGATATTGAAAGATTTGAGCCGCGCTCAAAAGCACGATGCACAACAATCGGCACAAAGCTGTCGACGGTAGATACGGCCAAATACCATAGGTGCGAAGACCGATCTTCACCACGCGACTAACCGTGCTCATCTCCATGTTTTCCATAAATAAAATGATGCGTCGAGGATATGCGCACGAATTGTCAAGTAATTTTACGCCAGAAAATCCGGAGAGGTGGAATTGAAATAGTTCCATGTCGCTGACACGCAAAAAAAATGTTCACCAATCGAATAACTCGTTAAATATTCTCTATCGCCACGTATGTGTCGCGAACTTTGACAAACTCGATGGTATCACGTGCGACAGTCACACGTTGCAACTGCGTGAATTTGGAAAATAGGGAGCTAAGGAAGAGCTTTTTTTTCTTCCCTTCTTGAAGTTAAGTTTCAGGACGATGCAACTGTAGATTAAAAATGTAACAATGCCTACAGTAAGCTCGGGAGTTTACAGCTTCCATGACCTGCGCGATAAACACGCAGTTGCAAAGTTTCCCTGTTGTTGAGGGAGCGTTATGAAGGGTGGAATATGAAAACGCGGGAGTTTGTTCTGACGAGAGTGACTAAGATTACGTGTTCGTACCGCGATACGTGACAGAATACACTCCCCTTGGTGAAGAAAGATAAAAAGTTCATCGCACTAGGTTTTTCTCTATAAAACGAGTGGATACTTAAAAATATTATTTTTTACGTTGCGCCTTCAATTCTTCAAACTTGATAAAACTGAAGAAATAAATTTAAAATTACATAGCAACGAAGGAAGATGGATCTAATTATGAAAAAAAGGGTCCTTCTACTTGCGATATTTCGAATGAAACATGAACGTAAATCAGACGCGAATCTATGTGTAACGATCGTAAAAAGTAATCCGGAGCTTAAGAACATAGATCTAAAGAAAAATAAAAGAGAGTAAAATTGCTAAAATAGTTTTCAGCACTATTTTTTTTTGCCAAGCATAGACAAGCAAAAATCTTTAGGAAAACAAGTAAAACAATTTAGATCTTACTTGAAAAATATCTATGTTATTAACAATAACGTGAAATATCTGACCAATGAAAAACCTTCACAATACAATTTTGCTATGTAATTTTCTTTTCGGTTTTGCATTAAAAAATATAATAGCAAAGTCGAATGCAGCTTGAATTACTTGCAACTCGTGAGAAATAAATGGAGAAGCATTATGTGAAACAAACTTCATATATTTATTCTGATATATTTATTCTGATATATTTTATCTTATTTTATATTATTCTGAAATCTATTGTTGACGCACTTTTGCTTCATATTATTGTTACAACATTGTCCCAATACGTCTTCCCAATAATACTTCGAAGATCATAATTGGTAGGTTACGTGAAGGATCAAGCAAATTGACTCTAGAAGTTGAAGTGAAATTGACGAAAAAGATATTCAATGAGTGATCTATCCTCCTTATTAAGATGAATATATCGTAATTTTGTTTTCACGTTTCTCTCTCTCCCTCTCTCTCCCTCATGCTATACATATAATCTTAAGCTTTAAAATAATATAGAAAATATCTAGAAAAAGTATAATTAATGAATAGATAAGTATTCACAATAATTTTTGTTCTTATTATATGATTAGTTTAATTTTATAATATAAAGAAAGAAAGTAATATTATACATGTATCCAGTTTAAAAAGGAATATAAGAATCTGGTTCTATTCGTTATAATCCGTAAATTATACTCGATTAAAATGTAATTCTTCTAGTCCATGGCCATCATTTATAATATATCGGAGAATGTTCTACGATGGGATTGGACTCATCTCTCGCAATGTGTGCTTATTTAATATTAATTCTGTGCTTATTTAATAATAATTCTTTTTTTAAGTAAATATATAAACATAAGAATATGGACAAGATAATAGTGTCATACCTTATACATATTTTGCTCTTAAAAAAATTAACAAAATAATGGATTTAGGAATTGAGATAAATTTTGACAAATATGCACGTCTCAACACATATATATGTATAATTTTTTTGCATCATCAAATTATATAATATTATTTTACTGGGAAATAAATGGAGAAGCATTAAAATAAGCTTGATATATTTTTATCTTATATATCACTCTATGTACTCTCTACTATTCATAAAACTATTGCTTCATATTATTGTTACAATTACTCTCTACTACTGCTGTATTCATGAACTATAGCTTCATATTATTATTACACCCATTGTCGCAAAACATCTTACTTACCTTCAGTACATCGCTAATAATAGTGATAGATATGATGCTGAAGCTTTTATAACCTATAAATCAAATTATTGTTGTGCACATAATCTTTCAAATATGAATAATAATAACACAAAAGAGAATAAAAATAAATAAAAAATAGCATGTGGAACAAAGTTATCTGTACAATTTTAATGTAGCAACTTTTTGACATGTCAGTTTCTATAATTTAAACTCTTTCGTAATCTGTGATTAATCTTAAGAAATTAATAATAATATAATTTATTTTTACTAGCTGCACACAAGAAATAAGGATATTCATGTATAATTAGTATTAAAATCTTGAGAAAATGACGTTTATAAGAATATAAAATCTGTCAGAGATATTCAAATTTTATGTTATGCAGCAGTTGTAAATGAAACAATAATAAATAAATTAAGTTAAATCTTACGCTAGTAAAACGCTCCAAAGAGAGATCCATGATTTTTCCACTCGTGATCGTCAATCTTTTCTGTGATCTTAAAATGACAAATAATATAATCCGACTTTGTTTGGACGGAAAGTTGTACCAGAGAGAATCATACGCCGCATTCGCGATCATTGTGCTCTGAGAAACAAATTAATAAAGATTGAGAAACGAATTAATAAAATTTTTTACGAAATAACAAGTATTTTTCTCAAAGATAACCTTGGCGCTCAGATATTCGCCAGACAAGCAGTATATAAATGCTTCGATGTTTATCGTGATATAAAACACCACGGACTTCACCAAGATTGCTGCAACGTTGGGCATATCTAACGACTGTAATTTCCACATACATTGACAATTTAATATATCTTGATACGAATTTTTTATACAACGATACGATATTTGTAACCCATATTTTTTCCGATAACTTTTTATGCATTATTTATGTCTATAAAACATTGGTCATTTTAAACTTACAGTGACGATAACATATCCGAGACAGCATATGATGATTGTGTCCGATAAGAGTATAATAAATGCGATATATGTGAAAAGATTCTCGATGCATTCTGAAAATATGATAATTTGTCGATGCTTCGAGAGCAACGATTGTATCGTAATCTCCTCCGAATCTACCGTACTCTTGGAAAACACTTTCATCAATCGTTCGCGAAGAATATCGATTTGACCACTGACGTGAAGAATCTAAAATTTACATATTGATAGTTTTCTTAAGAAGATTAATAATTGTTTTTTCGAAGATAAATCAAGACAAAATATAAATTGCCATTTTTTTAGCTATTCACATCTAATTTTAGATAATATAAAATTGGAAACATTTATTATTGGCTAACTCAAATGAATTCGAAATTTAAAAAAAATATTTTACATTGTGTAATTATGTTGCAGAAGTAATATTTTAAAAATTAAATGTTTGAAAGATTTTTACGAATTGGACAATCTTAAATTTATAGAGACAGATCTAATGAAATATATGGAAAACAATATTAAAAGTATGATTGGACTAATTCGTCTTGTGTAAAAGATTTAATTATATAAATGCCAAATATATCGCATATAAATATCGAACTTACCAGAGTAACGAGAAGCGAGTTGACCGTTGTGATGCCGTAGGCGACTAAAATCAAGTGATAAAATTGAACACTTTGAACCGCTGCATAAATAGAATTCGTACTAATATTAAATGGTAATTCCATCTTTAGGATAAGTTCCCGTTTGTATGGTTCCTCTTTATCCATGTTATTGGCAAGGACGCCGCCGGCGTAATTGAATACGGAGAATATCTGTAGACCAATGATCCATCTCGAGGCACGTTGTGCGGCATTTGCCGTTTTTGCCATTATGCGCAAATTATAGACAGTGTCCTGCCGATCCTGCCAGTCCGCGGACATCATTTGTAACACATCGAAAAATATTCTACGGAAGATTCGGATTCACACCGTGCGTGTTAACGCCTGTTTCACTTTCAGCCCGCGTGAAATTGAATCGAAACTAAATTGCGACTCCGAATTCATTTCACAATATATCAGAAAAAAAAACAAACAACTTGTGCAATAGTAAGCTTCGTTTACTCTTCATTTACTCAGATCGATTAATTAAAATTAAAAAATTTAAATTCAACAAGATTGATTTTTTAATTGGTGATTTCGGTAACTAACAAAAGAAATTAGTTTTTTGTAATGTATTCTATAACATGCGAGATTTGTGTAGTATTTTGTAAATGTATCATACCGTTGATTGGACCAAAGAAGAACGAGTTTGATGTAAAGTAGGGAGGAAGCCATCGCGCTACTTATTCCATCCATTAATTCTGAGAAATCGTCCATATAAATGTTTACTATGACATATCGGTATTGAAAGACTTGAGCCGTGCTTAACATCATTATCCAGTATAATCTAAACAGCACAGTGGACGGTACATACGGCCAGATGCCGTAAATATGAAGACTGAATTTAACGAGTCGGCTGATCGTGGACCGCATTTTTATTTTCTTGAAACGGCACTTCGGGATCGACGAATAATTTGCTAACGTTATTACCTGTCCACAGATCAACAACCGAACCGTGTCATTGACCACTGACTCAATCACTACTAGTAAAATATATATTTCTGTTGCGAAAAAACTTTAACTGCAATATTATGCACCACCCTCGAAAATGATGCTCCCCCTCGATCCCTCCTTCGCGATGCAATTGCACGCTCTCGTTAAAGATGCAACAGGCATGGGGAACAGGAAAAAACTTAGTTTCCGCGGACGACGATGTTGAAAAGTTTTGCTGCTAGGGGAATACGTGAAGAAAAACATCGCAAAGAAAGCGAAGATATATTGCAAAAGTTTCTTACGATGAAAAGACTGATTCGAAGGTCATAGTTGGTATTGTAGGTTGCGTGAAGAATTAAGCAGAATGGCGGTGACGCTAGAAATTGAAGAGACGAAGAAGATATCCAACGAGTGATCTATCTTCCTTATTAAGACAAATACATCGTAACATTGTCTTCACATTTTCTCGTGCTGCATTTATAATTGTAAGTTTTAAAATAATATAGAAAATATCTAGAAGAAATATCCTTAATGATAAATAAATAGTCACAATAATTTTTTATCTCATTATACAATTAATTTAATTTTATAATACAAAGAAAGGAAGTAATGTATATAGTAATGTGTATGTATCCAGATCGAGAAGCGATACGAGAGTTTAACTTTGTTCGTCGTAATCCGTACATTGTACTGATTAAAATGTAATTCTTCTAGTCCATAGCTATCATTTACATCAATATATCGAAGAATGTTCTACGATGGGATCGGACTCATTTCTCGCAATGTGTTTATTTATTACTAATTTTTTGTGCTTATTTAATAATTCTTTTTTTTAAGTAAATACATAAACACAAAAATATGTATGACAAGATAATAGTGTCATACCTTATACATATTTTGCTCTTAAAAAAATTAACAAAATAATGGATTTAGTAATTGTGATAAATTTTGACATAATATGCACGTCTCAACACATATATATGTACATATTTTTTTTGCATCATCAAATTATATAATATTATTTTACTGAGAAATAAATAGAGAAGCATTAAAACAAACTTGATATATTTTTATCTTATATATCACTCTTTGAACTCTACTATTCATGAACTATTGCTTCATATTATTGTTACAACATCTTACCTACCTCATACTATTGTTAAAACATCTTACCTACCTTCAGTACATCGCTAATAATAGTGATAGATATGATGCTGAAGCTTTTATAACCTATAAATCAAATTGTCGTTGTGCACATAATCTTTCAAATATGAATAATAATAATACAAAAGGGAATAAAAATAAGTAAAAAATAGCATGTGGAACAAAGTTATCTGTACAATTTTAATGTAACAACTTTTTGACATGTCAATTTCTATAATTTAAACTCTTTCGTAATCTGTGATTAATCTTAAGAAATTAATAATAATATAATTTATTTTTACTAGCTGCACACAAGAAATAAGGATATTCACGTATAATTAGTATTAATTAAAATCTTGAGAAAATGACGTTTATAAGAATATAAAATCAGTCAGAGATATTCAAATTTTATGTTATGCAGCAGTTGTGATAAATGAAACAATAATAAATAAATTAAGTTAAATCTTACGCTAGTAAAACGCTCCAAAGAGAGATCCATGATTTTTCCACTCGTGATTGTCAATCTTTTCTGCGATCTTAAAATGATAAATAATATAATCCGACTTTGTTTGGACGGTAAGTTGTACCAGAGAGAATCATACGCTGCATTCCCGATCATTTTACTCTGAAATGAAACAAATTAATAAAGATTTAGATTTAGATTAGGAAACGAATTAATAAAAATTTTTACGAAATAATAGGTATTTTTCTCAAAGATAACCTTGGCGCTCAGATACTCGCCAGACAAGCAGTATATAAATGCCTCGAAGTTTATTGTAATATAAAACACCACAGACTTCACCAAAATTGCTGCAACGTTGGGCATATCTAACGACTGTAATTTCCACATACATTCAAGGCCATTGACAATTTAATATATCTTGTTACGAATTTTTTATACAACGATACGATATTTGTAACTCATATTTTTCCGATATCGATAACTTTTTATGCATTATTTATGTCTATGAAACATTAAAGGCGTCATTTTAAACTTACGGTTGCGATAACATATCCGAGACAACATATGATGATTGTGTCGGATAAAAGTATCATAAACGCGATATATGTGAAAAGATTCTCGATGCTTTCCGAAAATACGATAATTTTTTGATGCTTCACGATCAATGATTGCATCGTAATCTCCTCCGAATCTATCACACTCTTAGAAAAAGCTTTCATCAATCGTTCGCGAAAAATATCGATTTGACCACTGATGTGAAGAATCTAAAATTTATATATTGATAGTTTTCTTGAGAAGATTAATAATTGTTTTTTCGAAGATATATCGAGAGAAAATATAAATTGCAATTTTTTTAGTTACTTACGTTTAATTTTAGATATATTATAAAAATATAAACATTTATTATTGGTTAACTTTTCAAACGAATTCGTAACTTTAAAAAAATATTGTACATTTTTTAATTATGTCACAGAGATAATATTTTAAAAATTAAATTATTGAAAGATTTTTATAAATTAGACAATCTTAAATTTATATAGAACAGATCTAAAGAAATATATGGAAAGCGATGTTATAACACAGACAGCATAAAAAGGCCAAAAGATGTCTTAAAGACGTCTAGAGGACTTTAAGAAGTCTTTAAGTCGTCTTTTAGATGTCTTTTGGACATGTGTGTTGTCTGGGAAGTTGAAGAAAGATGATTGGATTTGACTTGTTTAAAAGATTTAATTATATAAATATTAAATATATCGCATATCGAAACTTACGAGAGTAACGAGAAGCGAGTTGATCGTCGTGATGCCGCAGGCGACGAAAAACAAGTGATAAAATTGAACACTTTGAACCGCCGTGTAAATAGAATTCGTACTAATATTGAATGGTAATTCCATCTTCAAGATAAGTTCCCGTTTGTAGGGTTCCTCTTTATCCAAGTTATTGGCAAGGACGCCAGCAGTGTAATTAATTACAGCGAATATCTGCAGACCAATGATCCATCTCGAGGCGCGTTGTGCGGCATTTTGCGTTTCTGTCATTACTCGCGAATTTATAGTGTCCTGCCGATCCTGCCAGTCCGCGGACATCATTTGTAACAGATCGAAAAATATTCTACGGAAGATCGGGTTCACACCGTGCGTGTTAACGCCTGTTTCACTTTCAGCCCGCGTGAAATTGAATCAAAACTAATTTCCGGCTCCTAATTCACTTCATAATATATCAGAAAAAAAACAGACAACTTGTACAATAGTAAGTTTCGTTTACTCTTCATTTATTCAGATCGATTAATTAAAAAATTTAAATTCGACGAGATAGATTTTTTAATCGGTGATTTCGGTAACGAATAAAAGAGTTTAGCTTTTTGTAATGTATTCTATAACACGCGAGATTTGTAGTATTTTGTAAATGTATCATACCGTTGATTGGACCAAAGAAGAACGAGTTTGATGTAAAGTAGGGAGGAAGCCATCGCGCTACCTATTCCATCCATTAATTCCGAGAAGTCGTCCATATGAATGTTCACTATGACGTATCGGTACTGAAAGACTTGAGCCGTGCTTAGCATTATTATCCAGTACAATCTAAATAGCACAGTGGACGGTACGTACGGCCAGATACCGTAAATGTGAAGATTGAATCTAACGAGTCGGCTGATTGTGGTCTGCATTTTTATTTTCGTGAGACGGGAGGATTTTGAGGATTGATCGACGAATAATTTTGCTAACACTAAAATCTGTCCGCAGATTGACAGTCGAACCGTGTCATTGACCGACTCAATTACTACTTGTTAAATATTTATTTCTGTTGTAAAAGAACTCTAAGTATAGTATTATGAACCACGAAAATGACGCTCCCCCTCGATCCCTCCTCTTTCTGATTGCGATGCAATTGCATACTCTCTTTAAAAATGCAACAGGCATGGGGAGCAGGGGAAAACTCAGTTTCCATGGACGACGATGTTGAAAAGTTTTGATGTTGGGGGAGCACGTCGTAGAAAAGAACGTTGGAAAAGAAAGCGAAGACATATGGTAGGAAAGTCTTGCGATGGGAAGACTAGTTCGAAGGTCACAGTTAGTGCTGTACGTTGCATGGGAAGGAGCAAGCAGTTCGACGGCAATGCTACAGACTGAAGCACATGACGAAGAAGACGATCAACAAGCAATTTCTTCTCCTTATCATAAGGCGAGTATGTCGCTATATGATACTGTATGTAACTTTATTTTCACGTTTTTTTCATACTACACATCTATATAAATATATGTATAATCATAAGTTCCCAAAATTAAATAGAAAATATGTAGAAAAAATTTAGAAGAAATCTAGAAAAAATATCGTTATTGAATAGATAAATAATCATAATAATTTTTTATCTTATTACGCGATTAATTTCCGTATTGTATATAAAGAGAAAAAAGTAATATACAAGAAAAGTAATATACATATATATTTCATAATGGTGCTTGTATTGCATATATGTATATGTATACTTTGTATTTACTTCAAGAACAGAATCTTTTAAGATCTCAAGAACAGAGTATTTTAAGGTAAAATAATGCTTTAAATGACTAAATTAAATAATTTTATTTTGACTCTTATCAGGATTAGTGAAATACATTGATTAAAAGATCCCATTTAGATCAGTATTTATAACTCCCTTTTTATGCTCTGCGGGCAAAGTAAAGTTGTCAGAAGAATCGATGCTTTGGTAAACGATACTCCTGCTCATCTACATGCATACACTTGATGTAAAACCCCGTCGAGTCTCTGAATAGGAAAATTGTTAATCGTGTAAACAGCTGGCGGTAGGAAAAGAGTACTACATATATCCTTTTCTGCACGCGAGGTCGTAAGCGACGCGTAAAGTACGATATACTTCAATACATCGCGTGTAACACCGATACATATGACGCTGATGCTTTCACGATCTACAACATGATACATACGAGCAATTACGATATGCATGCATATTATGCAGTATGATCAAAGAACGTCACTCAATTGTCAAAACATCAATCATGATAAGAGTCTATCATACGTGTAAAAAATAGGATTTTAATAAATGATCTTATCATCTTAATCTTATCTTATTAAATTTTTACGTTTGCAAATTCTTGCAAAGAAAGATCCATAAACTTTCCAGCCGTGAGTGTCAAGTGCTTCTGCGATCTTACAATCATTAAAAGAATATTTCGATTCAAATTCGGATTTGATTCGTACCAAAGTGATTCATACGCCGCATCGCCGATCATTCTGCTCTGTAACAAAATGTAACAAATTTTTATCTTACAATTAATATAGCATCCGTAATATATTTTACAACGTGTATTGCATACTGACTTTTGTGCTGAGATATTCTCCGATGAAACAGAAGATAAATGCGTCTAAGCAGATGACAACATAAAATAAAATGGATTTCACTAATACTGCCGATCCTCCCGGGACACCTATTGACTAAAAATTTTGAAGTATACGTAAAGAGATTAAAATTACATTATATTTATAGAATACTCACAATCACAATAAGGAATCCTAAACAACAGATAACTAAAGTGTTTGAGACAAATTGTATTAGAGCAATGCTTGAATACAAGACCTCGATATCCTTGGAAAACGAGATGATTCTCTGATGACGAATGATCAAAGTCTTCATAATAGTTTCGGTAATATCTCGTTCAGTGTTCTTTTGTGTAATTTCACTCAACTTATGGCGCATTATATCGATCTGCCCACAGGCGTGAAGCACCTATAAATGTCACTGCTCGGTTTGATTTTACGCTTCATAAAAAACATGAAATATTCTACATAGCTTGCATTAGTTTATTTCACAGATTAAAAAAGAATAACTCATTAATTATTAGAATTTATTATTGTACTTGATATTGTTTAAAATTTCTTTCATAGTGTTATATCGCAGCTGTATTTCTTTGCAGAACGATTAAAAAGACTTACTAATATTATCAATAAGGAGTTTAATACGCCTGTTGTACTGGCCGCACTGATCTGATGAATAAACTGTGTAATTAAAACAATGATATATACCGATGTGCTCTTCATTTCAAAAGGTAATTCCATCTTGAGAATGAGCTCTCGAGCATCGGTCTGATTGTTACTATTATACCTAAGTAGAGTACCAGTAGCATAGAGGAACACTGATATCATGTACATGGTAATTATTAAGTTGGAGAACCGACGAGAGAGGTAAGCTATTCTGGTCATTGTGTACTCTTCGGAGACATCATGTCTCTTCCAATCTTCGACTATACGCGTTATGATTTCATTCAGCAGACTATAACATTTGAACAAACATTAAACAATATATAGAGAGACAATATGGATTATTTCGCGATATTATTACGAAGCAAAGTATTATATTATTACGAAGCAGATTATTAAGAAAATTATTTTTACAATTTACAAGAATATGAAGATCCAGGATTTGCTCGTTTTGCAAACCATACTTAGCTATGAGGAAACTTACTGAGCATTGCATGCGAAAATTATCAATTTAATTAATACAAGACTGTAAGCCAGAGTTATGCTCAATACGTCCATCAGAATAAAAAGATCCTCTTTGCCGAAATGCATGATTAAATATCGATACTGAAAAGTCTGAAACACCACCATTGAAGATATGTACAAAATTCGGCGCAAAATTGCGTACGACGTGTCCGGCCATACGCCGATTGCACGTAGACCAAATTCCACGGAGTGACACACGGTATTCGTCGAATCAATTTTTTCATTACTCATTAAACCGGAATAAATTCAATTTATGACACAAAGCACTAATCTTAGCGATTTCCGCTCTCTTGTCGATTTATGGACAAGGTTATAATAGAAGGTGGCAAGATTCGCATTAACCCAGATTTATCTACTTTGTACGATTGTCGAGATGTAATTTTATTTTGCACAGAAACTGAAATGCGATTGGACGTCGAATCTCGTAACGTCATTGATTAGAAGAGAAGCATCGAAACTTCTGGTTGCAGAATCGATATAGTCTTTTTCTAAATGTGACTGAACAGTCAGTCGAGAGGTCTGCGCGAGACTGTAAAATTTTCTGTAGATTCAGCACTCGAACTCCCACCCCAACCACAGACAACAAGTAAAGATCGTTCATTTCGTATTTCCCTCGCATAATTATTGCCATCTTGGAAGTCGCAATAAAAAATATAAAATGATATTTCTCCAATAGTTACAGCGATTGTAAAAAAAGAAAAACTCATGCAAAGACGTCCATGCATTCTATTGTGTACGTATCGCTCGGTTGCCATCTATCATTTGCATTAAAAATGTAAAGCGAACGTTCACTACTTTCATGTGGTAAAAGACTTGCGCTGCATTGAGCATTATAATTTTGTATAATTTAAATAGCACGATGGACGATACACGGTACTATATTGTATAAGTCATATTTAATTATCTATTGGGTTATTAGCTTCTTTTTCCTAAGAATCGATTTGAAACTTGGATTAAGTAGATTAATCACAATACGTTAGCAACCATCTTCTCTAAAATTAAAATTGCTTTGTGGCGAATGTAGCTTTGCATTACTTATATAATATTAATAAATCAAACATTATTTATTAAATATATGTTTGTTGTGCAATAGTTGAAAAATTAAACTGTAATTACGTAGAAAAAATTTTCTGGTAACGTAATGTAATATATTATATATGTAAGATAGGAAAAAAAGGAAATATACATATAGTATACGTATAATTAATTTTATATTATTCTTTCTATACATCTATATATGTATATATTTGTATATTTTTTTATTAATTTTCAAAAATCTTTCCAGATAATCTTAAAGTTTATAAGATAGATCTGATACTTTGAAATTAGATAAATAAATTTTAAGTCTATAATTAATTTGCTTTTATTTTGTTTATATTAGATTTGATAAAATACATCTTAATTCACAGAATTAAGTGTCTTATTTGATAGAAACGTGTGTTTCAGTAAACGATATTTTTGCTTGTCTATATATCTCTGACCAAGTGTAGTTGGCGGTAAAAAACTACTACATCCCTTTCTGCATGCGAGGCCATAAGCAACGCGTAATGTACATGTATTTTAATATATCGCATGTAACACCGATACATATGACGCTGATGCTTTTACAATCTACAACGTGATACGCACGAGCAATTACGTCCGATACATACATGAATATTATGTAATACATTAAAGAAAATATATAGATTAAAGAAAATAATTCAGTCAAAACGTCAATCATGATAAGAGTCTATCATACGCGTAAAAAATAGGATTTTAATCATCTTAAATAAAAAATAATCTTATTATCTTAATCTTATCTTATTAAATTCTTACGTTTGCAAATTCTTGCAAAGAAAGATCCATAAACTTTCCAGCCGTGAGTGTCAAGTGCTTCTGCGATCTTACAATCATTAGAAGGACATTCCGATTCAAATTTGGATTTGATTCGTACCAAAGTGATTCATACGCCGCATCGCCGATCATTCTGCTCTGTAACATAATGTAACAAATTTTCATTTTACAATTAGTATAGCATCCGTAGTATATATTTACAGCGTGTATTGCATACTGACTTTTGTGCTGAGATACTCTCCGACGAAACAGAAGATAAATGCGTCTAAGCAGATGACAACATAAAATAAAATAGATTTTACTAACACTGCCGATCCTCCCGGGACACCTATTGACTAAAAATTTTGAAGTATACGTAAAGAGATTAAAATTACATTATTATATTTACAGAATACTCACAATCACAATGAGGAATCCTAAACAACAGATAACTAAAGTGTTTGAAACGAATTGTATTAGAGCAATGCTTGAATACAGGACCTCGATATCCTTAGAAAACGAGATGATTCTCTGATGACGAATGATCAAAGTCTTCATAATAGTTTCGGTAATACCTCGTTCAATGTTCTTTTGTGTAATTGCACTCAACTTATGGCGCACTATATCGATCTGCCCACACGCGTGAAGCACCTATAAATGTCACTGTTCGATTCGTTTTTACGCCTCATAAAAAGCATGAAATATTCTACATAGCTTGCATTATTAGCTTATTTCTCGGATTAAAAAAGAATAACTCGTTAATTATTAGAATTTATTATTGTACTTGATATTGTTTAAAATTTCTTTCATAGTGTTATATCGTAGCTGTGTTTCCTTACAGAAACGACGATTATAAAAAAACTTACTAATATTATCAACAAGGAGTTTAACACGCCTGTTGTACTGGCCGCACTCATCTGATGAATAAACTGTGTAATTAAAACAATGATATATACCGATGTGCTCTTCATTTCAAAAGGTAATTCCATCTTGAGAATGAGCTCTCGAGCATCGGTCTGATTGTTACTATTATACCTAAGTAGAGTACCAGTAGCATAGAGGAACACTGATATCATGTACATGGTAATTATTAAGTTGGAGAACCGACGAGAGAGGTAAGCTATTCTGGTCATTGTGTACTCTTCGGAGACATCATGTCTCTTCCAATCTTCGACTATGCGCGTTATGATTTCATTCAGCAAACTATAAAATTTGAATAAACATTAAACAATATATAGAGAGACAATATGGATTATTTCGCGCGATTTTATTACGAATCAAAGCAGAGTATTAAGAAAGTTATATTTTTACAATTTACAAGAATATGAAGATCCAGGATCTGCTCGTTTGCAAACTGTACTTAGCTACGAGAAAGCTTACTGAGCGTTGAACGCGAAAACAATCAGCTTGAACAACAGAAGGCTATAAGCCAGAGTTGCGCTCAATACGTCCATCAGAATAAAAAGATCCTCTTTGCCGAAACGCATGATTAAATATCGATACTGAAAAATCTGAAACACTATCATTGAAGATATATACAAGATTCGGCGCAAAATTGCGTACGACGTGTCCGGCCATACGCCGATTGCACGTAGACCAAATTCCACGGAGTGACACACGGTATTCGTCGAATCAATTTTTTCATTACACATTAAACCGAAATAAATTCAACTTATAACAACACAATAGTACTAATCTCGGTTTTATCTTTTTTGTCGGTTTACGAACAAGATTATAGATGGATAATAGAAGGAGAGAAGACTCGCGCTAATCCAGATTTATCTGCTTTGTACGATCGTCGAAATGTAATTTTATTTTGCACAGAAACTAAAATGCAGTTGCACGTCGAATCTCGTAACGTCATTGATTAGAAGAAAAGCAACGAAACTTTTGGTTGCAGAGTGCTCGATATAGTCTTTTTCTAAATGTGACTGAACAGTCAGTCGAGAGGTCTGCGCGAGACTGTAAAATTTTCTGTAGATTCAACACTCGAACTCCCACTCCTACCACAGACGACCAGTAAAGATCGTTCATTTCGTATTTCCTTCGCATAATTATTGGAAGTCGCAATAAAAAATATAAAATGATATTTCTCCAATAGTTACAGCGATTGTAAAAAAAGAAAAACTCATGCGAAGACGTCCGTGCATTCTATTGTGTATCGCTCGGTTGCCATCTATCATTTGCATTAAAAATGTAAAGCAAACGTTCACTACTTTCATGTGCTAAAAGACTTGCGCTGTATTGAGCATTATAATTTTGTATAATTTAAATAGATGGATGATATACACGGTACTGTATTGTATAAGTCAAATTTAATTATCCATTGAGTTATTAGCATCTTTTTCCTAAGAATCGATTTGAAACTTGGATTAAGTAGATTAATCGCAATACGTTAGCAACTATCTTCTCTAAAATTAAAATTTCTTTGTGGCGAATATAGCTTTGCATTACTTAATATGATATTAATGAATCAATCATTATTTATTAAATATATGTTTGTTGTGCAATAGTTGAAAAATTAAACTGTAATTACGTAGAAAAAATTTTTTGGTAACGTAATGTAATATATTATATATGTAAGATAGGAAAAAAAGGAAATATACACATAGTATACGTATAATTAATTTTATATTATTCTTTCTATACATCTATATATGTATATATATATTTGTATATTTTTTTGATTAATTTTCAAAAATCTTTCCAGATATTCTTAAATTTTATAAGATAGATCTGATACTTTGAAATTAGATAAATAAATTTTAAGTTTATAATTAATTTGCTTTCATTTTGTTTATATTAGATTTGATAAAATACATCTTAATTCAGAGAATTAAGTGTCTTATTTGATAGAAACCTGTGTTTCAGTAAATGATATTTTTGCTTGTCTATATATCTCTGACCAAGTGTTGGCGGTAAAAAAGTACTACATCCTTTTCTGCATGCGAGGCCATAAGCAATGCGTAATGTACATGTATTTCAATATATCGCGTGTAACACCGATACATATGACGCTAATGTTTTTACAATCTACAATATGATACACACGAGCAATTATGTCCGATACATACGTGAATATTATGTAATACGATTAAAGAAAATAACTCAATCAAAACATCAATCATGATCAATCTACGCGCATAATCATACGTAAAAAGATATCTAGGTTTTTATAAACAATTTTATTATGTAACTAAATTCTTACGTTTGCGAATTGCTGCAAAGAAAGATCCACAAACTTTCCGGCCATTAGTTTTAGGTACTTTTGTGATCTCGCAATCATTAGAAAGACATTTCGATTTTGGTTTGGATTAAATTCATACCAAAGTGATTCATATGCTGTCGAATTCGCCGTTATTCATAAAATCAGAATAACTTATCAAGTTAGACTTATACTGTGTTATAATACGGTAGCACTAATATTAACTCGTTTTCTCTTTCTTGTTCATATATGTTATACGGATAAGGCTATAATACAGAAGGAAACAAGATTTGCGTTAATCAGGGATTATCTGCTTCGTATAGTTGTTACGACGTAACTTAATTATTTTGCACTGAAGCTGCAACGCGGTTGCACGTCCAATTTCATCCTAGATCATATTGGTTAGAAGATGAGTATCGTAACTTCCGGTCGTAGCATGCTTGATAATCGTAATCCAGTCGTGGGAGATATAATTAACCGAGAGATATAAAGAGACTAAAATTTTCTATGGATTAAGCACTTGAAGAATTGTCATCTTTGCCACAACCAATAGTAAAGATCGCTTATTATGTTTTTCCGTCGCGTAATTATCTCCATCTTGGAAGTCGCATAATGAAAAACTTATAAATCAATATCTCTTCTATGATTATAGCGATTGCAAGAAGAAGCAACCATGAAAAGACGTCCATGCATTTTTTCGAATATGCATCGTTCGGTGTCTGTCATTTATATTAAAATGCAAAGCAAACGTTCATTACCATGTGCTGAAAGATTTGCGCTGTACTGAGCATTATAATTCCGTATAATTCAAATAGCATGGTAAATAGATAAATACGGCTGAAACATAAGTTCAGGTAACAACGCTAAATCTAATTATCCATCATGATTTAGTATTAGTATCTTTTTGCTAAAAGACGAGAAACTTGGAATATTAATCACGATACGTTATCAATCAACTTCTCTAAAATTGAAATTTTTTTGCGGCCATAACCAAACGCGTATCATTTAATTAGACCAATCATTATTTTTTATTAAATAAAAATTAATATTAAATATATGTTTAATTATTATTAAATATATGTATCTGCTATATGCATAAAAATGATAATATGCATAAAATTGGAACTATAATTTTGTAGTCAAAATTTTTTCGTATCTAACGTTCTTTCTCCTATCTCTTTACATTACCTATGAAAGAAACGTTAGATACATTATCTATGTAAGAGATAGGAGAAAGAAACAATACATATAATTAATTTTATATAATACTTTCTATACATTTATACATGTATATATACATATATATTTACATATATATTTTTAATATTATTTTTCAAAAATCTTCCTAAATATATTCAATCAATAAAATGGCACTTTGACATTAGATAACTAGATTAAATCGATAATCAAATGTTTTAATTTTAATTTTATCAAATTTGATAAAAGACACCCCTATTCAAAATATCAAGTATTATTATTTTATGGAAACTTGTATGTGTTTCGGTAATATTATATATATATACATATATCTGTTTGTCTATACATGTCTCTAACTAACAAAATCGTGTAAAAATAGTTGGCGGTAGAAGAATACTACATCCCTCTCTGCACGCGAGGCCGTGCGTGTAATGCACAATATATTTCAATACATCGCGTGTAACACAGACACATATGACGCAGACGCTTTCACAATCTACAACATGATACATATGAACAATTACGACCGACATATATGAATATTATGCAGCATGATCGAAGAATGTAACTCAGTTGTCAAAATATTAATCATGTTAAGAGCCTACGCGCACAATCATACGCGTAAAAAGATATCCAGGTTTTTATAAATAATTTTATTATCTGATTAAATTCTTACGTTTGTAAATTGCTGCAAAGAAAGATCCATAAATTTTCCAGCTGTAAGTTGTAAGTGCTTCTGCGATCTTACAATCATTATAAGGACATTCCTATTCAGATTCGGATTCGATTCGTACCAAAGCGATTCATACGCTGCGTTGCCAATCATTCTGCTCTATAACATATAACATATATAAATTAATAAATAAATAAAAGATAATAAATTTTCATCATAGAACATCATCTGATATACTTTATGTTATACAACATATGTTATATACTGACTTTTGTGCTCAGATATTCACCGGTAAAACAAAATACAAATGCATCTAAGCAGATCATAATATAAAATACCAAGGATTTCAGTAACACTGTTGTTCCATCTGGAACACCGATTGACTAAAACTCTTGAAATAGATCTTGTTTATTGAAAAAAACGATTAAAATTTTGTTACTGCAAAATACTCACAACCACGATAATAAATCCTAGACAACATATAATCAAAGTATTTGAGAAGAGTTCTATAAACGCAATGCCTGAGAAAAGACTCTCGATGTTCTTAGAAAGCAAGATAATTTTCTGATGACGAATGATCAGTTTCTTTATGATACTTTCAGTAATATTTTGCTTGATATTCTTCCTCGTAATTTCGTGCAATTTTCGTTGTACTATATCGATCTGTCCACAAACGTGAAGCACCTAAATGTCACAATGTATTTGATTCAATTTTATATCTTAAGATATATCTTATATCATAAGATAGATGGAAGTTCTCTGCATAGTTTCAATTATTAGTTTATATCTCAGATTCAAAAAGAAATAATGTATTAAAGTTAAAATATATCTATTATTTAATTTTCATCAAGATTTTTCTCTTTAATATCATATTTCAATTATCTTATTTTGTGTACAGTCGTTTAAAAATTATAGAAATATTCTTACTAATGTTATTAGCAAGGAGTTTAATATGCCCGTGGTACTAGCTGCGCTCGTCTGATAAACAAACAGTATAACTAGAACAACAATATATACTGATGTGCTCTTGATTTCGAAAGGCAACTCCATTTTAAAAATGAGCTCCCGAGCATCGGTCTGATTGCCAATCTTATATCTAAGTACAGTACTGGTAGCGTAGCAGAACACTGTCATCGCGTACAAGGTGATTATCAAGTTAGATATCCGACGAGAGACGTAAGCGATTCTGATCATTATGCTTTCTTCAAAGGTATCGTGCCTCTTCCAGTCCTCCACCACGTGCGTTATGATTTCATTCAGCAGACTATAATATTTACAAAAATATTTAATGATATCAAACGGCAACATGGATTATTTAGCCAAATATCATTCCAAATCAAAGTGAAATTTTTGCATATTAGAAATTATATTTTTATAATTTCGAACTTTTTTTAAATGTAAAATATAATATCCCGAAATCTGCTTGTTTTCCAAATTTTACTTAGCTGAAAGAAAACTTACTGAGCATTAAACATGAAAATTATCAGCTTGATGAACAGAAGACTGTAAATCAGAGTTCCGCTCAATACGTCCATCAAGATGAAAAGGTCATTTTCGTTAAAATGCATGATCAAGTATCGATACTGAAAACTCTGAAATACTATAATCGAGGATATACATAAGATTCGACGCAAAATTGCGTATGACGTGTCCGGCCATACGCCGATTGCACGCAGACCAAATTCCACCGACTGACACACAGTACTCATCGAGTCTATCTCGTTATTTACAGGATCAGAATAACGTGTCGTAAGTTAGATTTATGACGGTTGCATTAAAATTAACTCGGTTTTCTTTCTCTTGAGAATGTATATATTATATATATGACTAGGACTATAATACAAGAGGACACAAGATTCGCGGTAGCCAGGAATTATCTATTTCGTACAGTTGTTACTACCTAATTTAAGTATTTTGTTGTGAAACTACAGCACGGTTGAACGTCCAGTCTCATATAAAGTTATCGATTAAAAAATGAGCGTCACAATGTGCTTGATAGTTGTAATTCAGTCTGAAGTGAATATAGTCGGTCAAAAGGTCTAAACAAGACTATAAAATTTTTTTTGTAGATTAAACTTTTGAATATCTTCTACCTTACCAGAGCTGACGGTAAATATCAAGAATCGTTTATTATATTTCCGATGCATAATTATTTTTATCTTGGAAACCGCATAATAAAAAACTTATAAATTAATATCTCTTCAATAATTAAAGCGATTGCAAAAAAGTAGCTATAAGAAGACATCCATGCATTCAGCCGTGTGTGCATCGCTCGGTCGCTGTCTGTCATTTGCATTAAAAATGCAAAGCAAACGTTCACTGCCATGTGCTGAAAGACTTGCGTTATATTGAGCATTATAATTCTGTATAATTCAAATAACACGGTGAACAGATGAACACGGACGAAACATAAGTTCAGGTAACGTTAAGACTAAATCTAATTATCCATCATGATTAGTAATATCTTTTTGCTAAAAGACGAGAAACTTAGAATATTAATCGCGATACGTTATCAACTTCTCTAAAACTAAAATTTTTTCGCGGCCATAACCAAACGCATATCATTTAATTAGACCATATCATTATTTGTTATCATTATTTGTTATTACTATTAAATATAAATTATTATTAAATAAATATAAAATATTATTAAAATATTATTAAATATAAATTAATATTAAATATATGTTTAATTATTATTAAATATATGTGCCTGCTATATGCATAAAATTGGAACTGTAATTTCGTAGCTAAAATTTTTTTGTATCTAACGTTTCTTTCTGCTATGTCTTACATTACATATGTAAGAGATACAAGAAAGAAACAATATATATAATTAATTTTATATAATATTTTTTATACATTTTTTAATATATGTATATATACATATTTTTAATATTACTTTACAAAAATTTTCCTAAACATATTCAATCAATAAATGACACTTTGACATTAGATGACTAGATTAAGTCGATAATCAAATGCTTTAATTTTGATTTTATCAGATTTAATAAAAGACACCTCGATTCAAAATATCAAGTATTATTATTTTATGGAAACTTGTATGTGCTTCGGTAATCTATATATCTGTTTGTTTATACATATCTCTTACTAACAAAATCGTGTGCGGTAAAATACTACATCCCTCTCTGCACGCGAGGCCGTAAGCGTGCGTGTAATGCACAATATATTTCAATACATCGCGTGTAACACAGACACATATGACGCAGACGCTTTCACAATCTACAACATGATACATACGATCGACATATATGAATATTATGCAGCATGATCAAAGAATGTAACTCAGTTGTCAAAATATTAATCATGTTAAGAGCCTATGCGCACATGCGTAAAAAGATATCTAAGTTTTTATAAATAACTTTATTTATAAATAACTTTATTATCTAATTAAATTCTTACGTTTGTAAATTGCTGCAAAGAAAGATCCACAAACTTTCCAGCCGTGAGTTGCAAGTGCTTCTGTGATCTTACAATCATTAGAAGGACATTCTTATTCAGACTCGGATTCGATTCGTACCAAAGCGATTCATACGCTGCGTTGCCAATCATTCTGCTCTATAACACATAACATATATAAATTAATAAATACATAAATGATAATAAATTTTCATTGTAGAACATCATTCGATATATTTTACGACATATGTTATATACTGACTTTTATGCTGAGATATTCTCCGGTAAAACAAAATACGAATGCATCTAAGCAGACCATAATATAAAATACCAAGGATTTCAGTAACACTGTTGTTCCACCTGGAACACCAATTGACTAAAACTCTTGAAATAGATCTTGTATATTGAAAAAAGATTAAAATTTCGTCATTGCAAAATACTCACAACCACGATGATAAATCCTAGACAACAGATAATCAAAGTATTTGAGAAGAGTTCTATAAACGCGATGCTTGAAAAGAGACCCTCGATATTCTTAGAAAACAAAATAATTTTCTGATGACGAATGATCAGTTTCTTCATGATACTTTCAGTAATATTTTGCTTGATATTCTTCCCCATAATTTCGTGCAATTTTCGTTGCACTATATCGATCTGTCCACAAACGTGAAGCACCTAAATGTCACAATGTATTTGGTTCAATTTTATATCTCATAAGATACATGGAAATTCTCTACATAGCTTCTATTATCAGTTTATATCTCAGATTCAAAAAAAATTAATGTATTAAAGTTAAAATATATCTGTTACTTAATTTCTATCAAGATTTTTCTCTTTAATATCATATTTTAACTATCTTATTTTATATACTCGTTTAAAAATTATAGAAACATTCTTACTAGTGTTATTAATAAGGAGTTTAACATGCCCGCGGTACTAGCTGCGCTCGTCTGATAAACAAACTGTGTAATTAGAACAATAATATATACTGATGTGCTCTTGATTTCGAAAGGCAACTCCATTCTAAAAATGAGCTCCCGAGCATCGGTCTGATTGCTAATCTTATATCTAAGTACAGTACTGGTAGCGTAGCAGAACACTGTCATCGCGTACAAGGTGATTATCAAGTTAGATATTCGACGGGAAACGCAAGCGATTCTGGTCATTATGTTTTCTTCAGAAATATCGTGTCTCTTCCAGTCCTCGACTATGTGTGTTATAATTTGATTCAGCAAACTATAATATTTGCAGAAATATTTAAGGATATAAAACGGCAACATGGATTATTTAAACAAATATCATTCAAAGTATAACAAATATAAATCAAAGTAGAAAATTCATGTATATTAAAAATTATATTTTTATAATTTCTAACTCTCTTCAAATGTAAAATATGATATCCCAAAATCTACTAGTTTTCCAAATCTTATTTATAATTAGAAAGAAAACTTACTGAGCATTAAACGTGAAAATTATCAGCTTGATAAACAGAAGGCTGTACGTCAAAGTTCCGCTCAATACGTCCATCAAAATAAAAAGGTCATCTTCGTTAAAATGCATGATCAAGTATCGATACTGAAAACTCTGAAATACTATAATCGAGGATATACATAAGATTCGACGCAAAATTGCGTATGACGTGTCCGGCCATACGCCGATTGCACGCAGACCAAATTCCACCGACTGACACACAGTACTCATCGAGTCTATTTCGTTACTTACAGAACCAGAATAACGTGTCGTAAGTTAGATTTCTGACAGTTGCATTAAAATTAATTCGTTTTCCTCTCTCTTGAGAGTGTATATATTATATGACTAAGACTATAATACAGGAGGACACAAGATTCGCGGTAGCCAGGAATTATCTACTTCGTACAGTTGTTACTACCTAACTTAAGTATTTTGAAACTACAGCACGGTTGAATGTCCAATCTCATATAAGATTATCGGTTAAAAAATGAGCGTTGGTCACAATATGCTTGATAGTTGTAATTCAGTCCGAAGTGAATATAGTCAGTCAAAAGGTCTAAACAAGACTGTAAAATTTTCTGTAAATTAAACTTTCGAATGTCTTCTACCTTACCAGAGCTGATGGTAATATCAGTTAAGAATCGTTTATTATATTTCCGATGCATAATTATTTTCATCTTGGAAACCGCATAATAAGAAACTTATAATTTAATATCTCTTCAATAATTAAAGCGATTGCAAAAAAATAGCCATAAGAAGACATTCATGCATTCTGCCGTGTGTGCATCGCTCGGTCGCGGTCTGTCATTTGCATTAAAAATGCAAAGTTCATTACCATGTGTTCAAAGATCGCGCTGTACTCGATATTATAATTCCGTATAATTCAAAAAGCACGACAGACGATACATATAATACAGAAACTGTACAGTAACTTAATGCTAACTTTAATTATTCATTTGGTTATTTGCATCTTTTTTCTAAATGATGATTAGAAACTTGGAGAATTAATCGATACGTTATCAATCAATTTCTCTAAAATTATAGTTTCCTTGCTGCGACAGCTGAATGGTTTCGTATCATTCAACTATTATTTGTCAAATATAATGAATTGTGTGCAATGCAAAAAGAGTAAAAGCATAATTTCATAGAGAATTTTCTCGTAACGTAATGTAATACATTATATATATAATAGGATAGAAGTGGGGAAAATGCAAGATATATTTTATATAATACTTTTTATACACGTATGTATATTTATTCATATATTTTTGTATATTTTTCTTATCATATTTCAAAAATCTCTTTCAAATTATTTCAAATTTTATAAGATAAAATGGCACATTGACATTAAATAATTAAATTTAATCGATAATTAAATCTATATTGATTTTAATCGATATTTTACCAGGTTTTGGCAAAGAGAATTCAATATCTTTTTTATTGAAAATTGATGCGTTTTAATAAACGACATCTTTGTTCGTCTATATGTATCTCTGACTATGAAAGTTATATAAATTGTTGGCGGTAGTAAAAGAGTACTATATCCCTTTGCACGCGAAACCGTAAGCGGCGCGTAATGCATGATGTACTTCAATACATTGCGTGTAACACCGACACATATGACGCTGATGCTTTTACAATCTACAACATGATATATACGAGCGCAATTACGGTAGACAGTAGACATACACGAATATCACGCACCAGAGAAAGTCATTCAGTTGTCAAAACATCAATCATAATAAGTGCCCACACGCATACAATTATATGTGGAAAAAAATGGCTAGATTCTCATAATCATAAAAAATTCATTATCTAAATAAATACTTACGTTGGCAAATTGCTGCAAAGAAAGATCCACAAACTTTCCAGCCGTGAGTTGCAAGTGCTTCTGCGATCTCATAATCATTAGAAGAACATTCCGATGCTGATTAAGATTTGAATCGTACCAAAGTGAATTATATGCCGCGTCACCGATCAATCTGCTCTGTAACAAAACGAAAAAAAGTGTCCATCATACATCAGCATCGGACATTTTGCAGCGCATATTGTATACTGACCTTTGTACTGAGATATTCTCCGACGAAACAAAATATAAATGCGTCTAAGTTGATCGCAATGTAAAATAACACGGATTTTACTAATACTGTTGTTCCATTCGGGACACTGATTGACTAGAAATTTTGAAATATATCTCGTTTATTGAACAAAGATTAAAGTATCGTTATTACAGAATACTCACAACCACAATGAGAAATCCTAGACAACAGATAACCAGAATGTTTGAGACAAATTGTACTAGTGCGATGTTTGAAAAGATTCTCTCGATATTTTTAAAAAACGAGATAATCTTCTGATGACGAATGATCAACGTCTTCATGATATTTTCAGTGATACCTCGTTCAATATTCGTCTGCGTGATTTCGCTCAACTTTTGTTGTACTATATTGATCTGTCCACAGGTGTGAAGCACCTATATGTCACGCGATATGCGTTTTATTTTAAGTCTTATAAGAAACATGGAAATTTCTCCCATAACTGGTATCTTTGATTTATTTTTCAGATTAAAATAAATAATGCATTAATTATTAATATGTATCTATTACTTTTGATTAAAATTTTTCTTATTGGTGGTATATTATAGCTGACATCGTATCGATTTTTTTGCGTAGGAACATCGATAAATTATTGAAAAAACTTACTAGTGTTATCAGCAAGGAGTTTATCACGCCCTCCGTACTGGCCGCGCTCGTCTGATGAACAAATTGAATAACTAGAACAGCGATATATACTGATGTGCTCTTCATTTCGAAAGGCAATTCCATCTTAAGAATGAGCTCTCGAGTATCGGTCTGATTAGTACTCTTATACCTAAGCACAGTACTGGTAGCGTAGAGAAACACCGTCATCGCGTACATGATGATTATCAAGTTCGACAACCGACGAGAGATATAAGCTATTCTGGTCATTGTGTATTCTTCGGAGACATCGCGTTCCTTCCAATCTTCGACTATATGCGCTATGATTTCACTCAGCAGACTATAATATTATATTTAAAAAAATAATATTACATTTGAATGACATATAAAAAAATGGCATAGATTATTTAGCCAATTATCAAAGTAGCATGTACAATTTTTGAATATAAGAGGATATATTTTTATAATTTACAATCTCAGGTCTAGAATATGAAGCTATCTGCTTGTTTTCCAAAACTCCTACTCTACTTAACTGCGATAAAACTTACTGAGCATTGAATGCGAAAATTATCAACTTAATTAACAGAAGGCTGTAAGCCACAGTTCCGCTCAATACGTCCATCAGGATATAAAGATCCTCTTCCTCGAAATGCATGAACAAGTATTGATACTGAAAAGTCTGAAACACTGCCATCGAGGAAATGCACAAAATTCGGCGCAAAATTGCATATGACGTGTCCGGCCATACGCCGATTGCGCGCAGACCGAACTCTGTGGACTGACATATGCTATTCATGGAACCTATCTCGTTATTTATCAAATCGGAATTAATTAAACTACACGATAACACAAATTTTAATCTAGTTTCCTCTCTCTTGTCAGTTTACATTATATGAATAAGACTATAATGCAGAAGGAGACAAGACTCGCGCTACCTCGGGATTATCTACTCCGTATATTACGATGTAAATCGAGTATTTAGCACTGAAGCTAAACGCGAATGCACGTCCAATCTCGTAAAGTCATCGGTCAGAAGAAGAATTCGAAACTTTCGGTCGCAACATGCTTGATAGCCTTGAGTTGATCGCGGAATATAGTCAATCGAGAGGTCTAAGAAAGACTGTAAAATTCTCTACGAATTCAACATTCGAGTAATCCCCACCTCTGCCATCAGTCAACCAGTAAGAATCGCTTACGTATTTCCTTCGTGTAATTATTTCCATCTTGGACGTTGCAAAAAAAAATTAAACCGACATCTCACTGATGATTATAGCAATTGCAAAAAAAAAACACGCATGGACGTTCATGAATTTTCTTTTGCGCGCATCGCTCAGTCGCAGTCTGTCATTTGCATTAAAAATGCAAGGAAAACGTTCGCCAGCATGTGAAAGACTTGCGCTGTATTTTTACGCTGTATTGTACTTGGCATTATAATTCCGTATAATTCAAATTATACACAGTTAAATATCGTAAATATAAAAACCAACTGTAATTATTTATAGTGATTAGCCGGATCTTTCTCTTAAAAGAGACTAGAAAAATTAATCCCGATATGTTACCAATCATGAAATTTTTCTTTAAAATTAATTTCTTTGAGACGACAACTATACGTCTGCATCATTTAACAATGAACCAAACATTATTTGTTAAATATATGGTTTGTTGTATAATGTAAAAAAATATAATTGTAATGTCATAGGCAATATTTTCTTATATCGTAACAAATATAAGATTATAAAAAATATGAGAGAGAGGCAATGTATACAATTAATTTTATATAATATCATATATATATATATATATATATATATATATATATATATGTAATAATTTTATAACTTATTAAATGACTAAGTTTTTTCCTTAGTTAAATGCTTTTTTATTTTCTTTTTATCAGAGTTAGTAAAAAACATATATATCTGGAGTCAGATAATTAAGAATCTTATTTTATCGAAACTAAATGTGTTTCAATAAACAAATCTACTCGTCTATATATGTTTCTGGCTAAGAATATTGTGTAAATGTTTGGTGGTAGCAAAAGAATACTGTATCCCTCTACACGTGAAGCCGACTCATAATGTACGATGTACCTTAATACATCGCGAGTAACACCGATACATATGACGCTGATGCTTTTACAATCTATAACATAGTATACAAGTAATTACTAAGTAAATATACGCAGCGTGATTATAAAACGTCACTCGGTTATCAATACAAATATTATGATAAGATCATACGCGTATACATTTCACAAATACGTGTAAAAAAATATCTAGATTTTTAAAACCAATTTTATTATGTGGCTAAATTCTTACGTTGGAAAATTGCTGCAAAGAAAGGTTTACAAACTTTCCGACTGTAAGTGTCAAGTACTTCTGCGATCTCATAATCATTAGAAGAACATCTCGTTTCTGATTTGGATTTGATTCGTACCAAAGCGATTCATATGCCGCATCGCCGATCATTCTGCTCTGTAACATAACAAATTTTCATCATAATACAGCATCCATAGCAAACTTTACAACGAATATAGCATACTAACTTTTGTGCTGAGATACTCTCCAAGGAAACAAAGTATAAATGCGTCTATGCAGACTACTGTGTAAAAAAACAAGGATTTCACTAACATTGTCGATCCACCAGGGACACCGACTGACTAAAAATTTCGAAATAATCTTGTAAAAAATTAAACTTATGTTACTATGGAATACTTACAATCACAATGAGGAATCCTAGACAACAGATAACCAAAATATTTGAAACGAATTGCATTAATGCGATGCCTGAGTAAAGGCTCTCGATGTTCTTGGAAAACGAGATAATTTTCTGATGACGAACGATCAACGTCTTCATGTTACTTACGGTAACACCTTGCTCGATATTCTTTCGTGTAATTTTATTCAACTTTTGCCGCACTATATCGATTTGCCCACAGACGTGAAGCACCTGTCACGGTATGTGTTTGGTTCAATTGTAAGCCACATATAAAAAGCATGATGGATTTTACATAAACTATTTTTATACTATTAGTTTATTTCTCGGATTAAAAAAGAAAAATCACATTAATTATTAATATATATTTGTCATTTTTGATATTGCTTCTAATTTTTTCATGATGTTATATCGTAGTTAGCATTCTTTTCGGAAACATTATTAAATTATAAAGACTTACTAGTGTTATCAATAAGGAGATGAACACACCCTCCATACTAGCCCCGCTTACCTGATGAATAAACTGTGTAATTAAAACCGCGATATACATTAATGTGTTTTTAATTTCGAAAGGTAACTCCATTTTAAGAATGAGTTCTCGGGTATCGGTCTGATTGCTACTCTTATACCTAAACAGAGTACCGGTAGCATAGACAAACACGGACATGGCGTACATGGTAATTATCAAATTGGAAAACTGACGAGAGATGTAAGCTACTTTGGTCATTGTGTACTCTTCGGAGATATCGCGTATTTTCCAGTCCTCGATTATGCATGCTATGATTTTGTTTAGTATACTACAACATTTGAACAAATATTATAATGATATATAAAACGACAATTGTTTTAGAGAAACGATTGTTTCACGGAATATTAGGAATCGAAGCAGTGTGAAAAATTAATGTATAAGAAGTTTACATTTTTATAATTTGCAATCCCAAATCTTTAGAATGAAGACCTGGAATTTGCTCGTTTTGCAAATGTACTTAGCTACGAGGAAGCTTACTGAACGTTGAATGTGAAAATAATCATCTTGATAAAGAGAAGACTATAAGCCAGAGTCGCGCTCAATACATCCATCAGAGTAAAAAGATCTTCATCGCCAAAGTGCATGATTAAATATCGATATTGAAAAATCTGAATCATTGCCATCGAAGATATGTATAATATTCGACGCAAAATTGCATATGAAGTGTTAGGCCATACGCCGATTACGCGCAGACCGAACTCCACGGAATGACACACGGTATTCATCGTGCCCATCTTGTTACTTATCGAATCGGAATGAATCAGACTCATGACACAATAATACTAATCTTAACTCGGTTTTCTTTTTCTCTTTTTTATATCATACGTTATTTAGAATTATAATACAAAAAGAGGCACTATTCGCAGGAGTTCAAAATTATTTACTCCATATGGTTATTTTCGCGTAACTTAAATATTTTGCACTAAAACTCTGCAGTAGGTTACATTAATACTATAAACGACACGTCGAATTTTATGACATCATTGATTAAAAAAAAAATGTCGAAACTTTCGGTTGTAGCATGCTCGATAGCCATTATCCAATCGTGAGTGAATGTAGTCGATCGAAAGGTCTAAGCAATACTGTAAAATTTTCTCTGTTTAAGCACTCGAATAACTCTCACTACGACTAATAAAAATCGATTGTTACGCATTTCCGTCGCGTAATTATTTCTTTGTAACTTCGAAGTTGCATAAAAGAAACCGATATCTTTTTAATGATTCTAGCGATTACAAAAAAAATTGCCACACAAAGACATCCATGCATTTTCTCGTGTTCGCATCACTCGATCGCTATCTGTCATTTACATTAAAAATGCAAGACGAACGTTCGCCACCATGTGGAAAACTCACGCTGTACTCGACATTATAATTCCGTATAATTCAAATTGCACGATACATACAGTAAAATATATGCCAATAATTATATCTAATTATCCATCATTGGTTATTCATATATTTTTCTTCTAAAATACTAAAAACTTTGAGAGTTAGTTGCGATATGTTATCAACCATCTTTTCTAAGTCTGAAATTTCTCGTGACGACAATCTAATGTAATTCTATATTATTTAACATGGACAAATATTGGCAAATATTGACAAATTTGAAAAATATATCTACAATACAGAAAAATATAACAGTAATTTTAAAGAACCATTCTGTTGTAACTTAACTTAATACATTATTATTCTATATATAAAATAGGAGAGAGGTAATATATAAAATGAATATTATGAAATACTTTTTATGGATGTGTATATGTACATATATATATTTCCCTCATTATTTTTCCAAAATTTATATATTTCTCTCATTATTTATATATTTATTTATATATATTATTTATATATTTCCCTCATTATTTTTCCAAAATTTTTTATACAAAAATATCATTTTATAAGGCAAAATAATATTTATTGTTAGATGTCTAAATTTAATTCTTAATTGAATACTTTTATTTTCAATTTATCAAATTTAGTAAAATCTCGATTCAGTAACATCTCGATTTATTAAATCTTTTATCAGATTCAAGTATTTTGCTTTATCGGAATTTAATATGCTTTAGCAAATACATATTTCTTACATACTTCTTTATATATATCTCTCTAAAATCGTGTAAATGACGGTAGTAAAAGAAGTACTATATCCCTTTGCACGCGACGCCTGTCTTACTCTGTAAACAACGTGCAATACATGATTTCAATACATCGCGTGTAACACCGACACATATGACGCTGATGCTTTCACAATCTACAATATAATAACATACAAGCAATTACTGCAAATATACGTTTAGAAAGCATGTTTAGAGAACGTCACTCTATTGTCAACACATTATGATAAGAGCATACGCGTACATAATCATATGTGTAAATCACAATCATATGTGTAAAAAAATATCTAGATTTTTAAAATCATTTTATTATCTTAAATTCTTACGTTGGCAAATTGCTGGAAAGAAAGATCTACAAATTTTCCGACGGTAAGTGTCAAATGCTTCTGCGACCTTATAATCATTAGAAGAACATCTCGATTTTGATTCGGATTTGATTCGTACCAAAGCGATTCATACGCTGCATCGCCGATCATTCTGCTCTGTAACATAACAAATGTTCTATAACAAATTTTCATAGTAATATAGCATCCATAGTAAGCTTTACAGCTCATGTTGCGTACTAACTTTGGTGCTGAGGTATTCTCCGACGAAGCAAAATATAAATGCGTCTAAGCAGATTACTACATAAAATAATACAGATTTCACTAACATTGTCGATCCACCCGGGGCACCGATCGACTAAAAATATTGGAAATAATTTTATAAAAAATTAAAATTATGTTTCGACGGAATACTCACAATCACGATGAGAAATCCTAGACAACAGATAACCAGAGTGTTTGAGACGAATTGTACTAACGCGATGCTTGAAAACAGACTCTCGATGTTTTTGGAGAACGAGATAATTCTCTGATGACGAACAATTAATGTCTTCATGATACTTACGGTAACACCTTGCTTGATATTTTTTCGCGTGATTTCATTCAATCTTTGCCGTACTATATCGATCTGTCCACAGACGTGAAGTACCTGTCACGATTATGTTTAATTTTACACCTCATATAAAAAGCATGATGGGTTCTACGTAATTTGTATTATTAGTTTGCTTCGGATTAAAAAAGAAAAATCATATTCATTATTAATATCGGATTAAAAAAAACATATTTATTATTAATATTTATTATTTGATATCACTTCAGATTTTTTCATGGTATTATGTCATAATTAGATTCTTTTGCAGAAATATCGTTAAATTTTAAAGAAAACTTACTAGTGTTATCAGCAAGGAGTTTAACACGCCAATCGTACTGGCTGCGCTCGTTTGATGAACAAACTGCGTAAATAAAACAATGATATATACTGATGTGCTTTTGATCTCAAAAGGTAACTCCATCTTCAGAATGAGTTCTCGAGTATCAGTCTGATTGTTACTCTTATACTTAAGTAAAGTACCGGCAGCATAGAGGATCACGGACATGGCGTACATGGTGATTAACAAATAAGAGAATCGACGAGAGATATAAGCTATTCTTGTCATTATGTACTCTTCGGAAATATCGCGTATCTTCCAATCCTCGACTATACACGCTATGATTTTATCCAGCATACTACAATATCGGAACAAATATTGAACGATATACATATAAAGCGACAACAAGAATTGTTTCACGAAATATTATTGCGAATCGAAGCAGTATGTAAAATTAATGTATTAGAAGTTTATATTTTTATAATTTACAACCTCAATTCTCTAGGAAGACCCGGGATTTGCGTGTTTTGCAAATTGTGCTTAGGTACGGGATAGCTTACTGAGCATTGAACGTGAAAATAATCAGCTTGATAAATAGAAGACTGTAAGCTAGAGTCGCGCTCAATACGTCCATTAGGATAAAAAGATCTTCATCGCCAAAATGCAAGATCAAATATCGATATTGAAAGATCTGAAACACTGCCACTGAAGATATGCATAATATTCGACGCAAAGCTGCAAATGATGTGTCCGGCCATACGCCGATTGCGCGCAGACCGAACTCCACGGAATGACACACGGTATTCATCGTACCCATGTCGTTACTCATCGAACCAGAATGGGTTATGATAGTATTTATGATAACACTAATTTTAACTTGGTTCTCTCTCGCTCTTTTCTATATTATATGCTATTTAAAATTATAATACGTAAGGAGACAAGAGTCACACTAGTTCAGGATTATTTACATCGTACGGTTATCACGTAACTAAAGTATTTTGCACTAAAATTACAAATGATGACACATCCAATTTCGTGAGGTCATTGATTAAAAAAAAGCGGTTGCAGCAAAAACTTTTGATTGCAACATGCTCGATAGCCGTTATCCAATCAAGGGTGAATGTAGTCAATCGAGAGGTCTAAGCAATAATGTAAAATTTTCTGTAGATTAAGCATTTGAATAACTCCCCCCACAATCGGCTAGTAAAAATCGATTATTACGCATTTCCGTCGCGTAATTATTTTTCTTCGTAACTTCGTAACTTCGAAGTTGTATAAAAGAAATTTACAAATCGATATCTATCTAATAATTAGCTGTTGCAAGAAAAAAATAGCCAGCCGAAGACATCCATATATTTTCTCGTGTTCGCATCACTGGATCGCTGTCGGTCATTTACATTAAAAATGCAAGACGAACGTTCGCCACCATGTGGAAAACTCATGCTGTACTCGACATTATTAATTTCGTATAATTCAAATTACATGATATATACGGCCATATCGTACATGTCAACTCTAATTATCCATTGTAGTTCACATCTTTCTCTTAAAATATTAAAAATATTGAAGTTTAATCGCGATACATTATCAACCAGCTTTTCTAAAAGTCTTTGAAGTCTTTCGATACAATAATCTAAGGATTTTAAGGCAACTCCGTGTTATATAATATGAATAAACATTCTTTATCAAATATATAGAAATGTAGAGAAATAATTCCAACAATAATTTCCTACAAAATATTGCAACAATAATTTGATACAATAATTTCCTACAAAATATTCTTTTAAATTTTCCTAACTTAATACTCTATGTGTATAAAATACAAGAAAGGTATATAAAATGAATATTATGAAAAATACTTTTTGTATATGTGTACACATATCTACATATATATTTGTATAATTTTCATTATTTTTAGAAATTTCTTTATACAATTTTCTTATAAAAATATCATATTTTATTAGATAAAATAATATTTTATCATTAGACGTTTAAATTTAATCATTAATTATGTATATTTCTTTTTATTTTTGAATTTAAATTTTTGAATTTGAATTTGAATTGAATTCAAATTTGATATAATACAATTCGATTCATAAAATCTTTTGTCTCATTCAAGTATCTTATTTTATCAGAATGCTTTAGTAAACATATAGTGTACTTGTTTATACATGTCTCTAACTAAGAAATTGTGTAAATAGTTGACGATAATAAAAGAAGTACTATATTTCTTTGCACGCGATACTACCGCAAGCAACGTTTACTGCACTCAATACATCGCGTGTAACACCGACACATATGACGCTGATGCTTTTACAATCTACAATGTGAGACATACGAACAATTATGGCAAACATATGCATAATCGGGAAACATCACTTGCCAAAGCATTACTCATGATAAGAACACATATTAAAAATATCCAGGCATTTAAAATATTTAGATTTTCATAGCCAATTTTATTATCTCAGTAAATTCTTACGTTTGCGAATTGTTGCAAAGAGAGATCCATAAACTTTCCGACCGTAAGTGTCAAGTGCTTCTGTGATCTTATAATCATTAGAAGAACATCTCGATTCTGGCTCGGATTCGATTGGTACCAAAGCGATTCGTATACCGCATCGCCAATCATTCCACTCTGCAACGTAAAAATTTTTAGTCGTATAATATCAATATCTGATACACTTTATATTACCGCGTATTATATACTGACTTTTGTGCTGAGATATTCTCCGACGAAACAAAATATAAATGCGTCTAAGTTGATCATAACGTAAAATAACACGGATTTTACTAACACTATTGTTCCATTCGGGACTCCGAGTGACTAAAAATTTTGAAATATATCTCGTTTATTGAACAAAGATTAAAGTATCGTTATTACAGAATACTCACAACCACAATGAGAAATCCTAGACAACAGATAACCAGAGTGTTTGATACAAATTGTACTAGTGCGATGTTTGAAAAAAGGCTCTCGATATTTTTAGAAAACGAGATAATCTTCTGATGACGAATGATCAATGTCTTCATGACATTTTTGGTGATTCCTCGTTTAATATTCGTCTGCGTGATTTTATTCAATTTTTGTTGTACTATATTGATCTGTCCACAGATGTGAAGCACCTATATGTCACGCGATATGTATTTGATTTAGGTCTTATAAGAAACATGGAAATTTCTCCCATAACTGATATTATTAATTTATTTTTCAGATTAAAACAAATAATGCATTAATTATTAATATATATCTATTACTTTCCCAGACAGTACAAAAAAGACAAAAAAACGTCTTTAAGTCATTTAGATGTCTTTCGTACACTTTTGTGTGCTATCTGGGTCTGATCAAAATTTTTCTTATTGGTGTTATATTATAGCAGATATTGTATCGATCTTTTTTAGGAACACCGATAAATTATAAAAAGACTTACTAGTGTTACCAGCAAGGAATTTAACATGCCCTCTATACTAGCCGCGCTCGTCTGATGAACTAATTGAATAACTAGAACAGCGATATATACTGATGTGCTCTTAATTTCGAAAGGCAATTCCATCTTAACAAGGAGCTCCCGAGCATTGGTTTGATTGCCACTCTTATATCTAATAAGAGAACCGATAGCATAGACGATAACAGCTATGGCGCACATGGTGATTATCAAGTTGGAGAATCGACGAGATATGTAAGCTACTCTGGTCATTGTGTGTTTTTCGGATACATCGTCTTTCTTCCAGTCTTCAACTATGCGTGCTATGATGTCATTCAGCAAACTGTAATATTGAATGAAATATAAAGATTATATAGAGCAACATGGATTATTACATGAAACGTCATCAGAAATCAAAACAGAATGTAAAATTTATGTGAATTAAAAGTTATATTTTTTTCAATTTACAATTTCAAATCTAGAATATGAACACTAGGGATATTTTGTATATCGTACTTAGTTACGAGAAAACTAACTGAGCGTTAAACGTGAAAATAATCAGCTTGATAAACAGAAGACTGTAAGCCAGAGTTACGCTCAATACGTCCATTAAGGTAAAAATATCTTCTTCGCCAAAATGCATAATCAAGTATTTATATTGAAAAATCTGAAACATTGCTAATGAGGATATGTACAAGATTCGGCGCAAAATTGCATATGACGTATCAGGCCATACGCCGATTATACGTAAGCCGAATTCTACAGAATGACACACGGTATTCATCTCGAAACACATCGAATTGGAATAAGTCAAACACGATAACACTAATCTTAACGTTTTCTCCTTTTTTTTCTCCTTTTATCAATTTACAATATACAGATAGGATTATAGAAAGAAACAAGGTTAGAGTTAATCTAAGATTGTCTACTTCATACAGTTGATATAACTTGAATTTTTTTGACTAAACCACAATACAATTGCACGTCTGATCTCGTAAGTCCAAGATCATCGGTTAGAAAAGATGAGTCGAAACTTTCGATTGCAATATGCTTGATAGCCGTTATCCAAACGTGGATGAATGTATTCTATCGAGAGGTCTAAGCAATATTGTAAAATTTTCTGTAGATTGAATAACTCTCACCACAGCCGACTAACAAAAATCGATTATTATATATTTCCGCCGCGTAATTATTTCTTCGTATCTTTCTTCAAAGTTATATAAAAAAACTTATAAACCGATATCCCTCTAATAATTATAGCGATTACAAAAAATATCCACGAGAAGATATTCATGCATTCTCTGTTCGCATCGCTTGATCGTTGTATGTCATTTATATTAAAAATGCAAGGCAAAAGTTCGCCACCGCATGAAAAATTCGCGCTGTCCTCGACATTATAATTCCGTATAATTCAAATTGTACATGCAGTAAAATCGTAAATGTATATGCCATCTCTAATTATCCATTGTGGTTATTCGTATCTTTCTTCTAAAATATAAAACTAAAAACATTGAAGTTTAATCGCGAGGCATTATCAACCAGCTTTTCTAAAAGAGGCTTTGAAGTCTCTCGCTACAATAATCTAAGGTAACTTCTTATTATTTAATATGGACAAATATTCTTTATCAAATATATGGAAATGTGGAAAAATACAACAATAATTTCATACAAAATATTCTTAAATTTTCTTGACGTAATACTCTATATGTATAAAATACAAGAAAGGTATATAAAATGAATATTATGAAAAATACTTTTCGTATATGTATATACATATATACATATATATTTGTATATTTTTTCATTATTTTTTGGAAATTTCTCTATACAATTTCCGTATAAAAATATCATATTTTATTAGATAAAATAATATTTTAATATTAGACGTTTAAATTTTATTATTAATATGTATATTTTTTTTATTTTGAATTTATCAAATTTGATATAATACATCTCGATTCATAAACTCTTTTGTCTAATTCAAATATTTTGTTTTATCAGAATTTGACATGCTTTAGTAAATGACATATATACTCATTTATACATGTCTCTAACTAAGAAATTGTGTAAATGATTGACGATAGTAAATGAAGTACTATATTCCTCTGCACGCGATGCCATAATTATACAATGCACTATGCTTCAATACATCGCGTGTAACACCGACACATATGACGCTGATGCTTTTATAATCTACAACGTGAGACATACGAATAATTATAGAAAACATATGCAACATAATCGGGAAACATCATTTGTCAAAGCATCAGTCATGGTAAGAGCATACGCGCACACATTCACACGCATTAAAAACATCTAAATTTTAGCCAATTTTATCATGTCATTAAATTCTTACGTTTGCGAATTGCTGCAAAGAGAGATCCACAAATTTTCCGACCGTAAGTGTCAAGTGCTTCTGTGATCTTATAATCATTAGAAGAATATCTCGATTCTGGCTCGGATTCGATTGGTACCAAAGCGATTCGTATGCCGCATCGCCTATCATTCCACTCTGTAACGTAAAAATTTTTTCGTCGTATAATATCAATATCTGATACACCTTACATTGCCGCGTATTATATACTGACTTTTGTGCTGAGATATTCTCCGACGAAACAAAATATAAATGGGCCTAAACAAATTATTGCATAAAATAACACGGATTTTACTAATATTGTTGTTCCGCCCGGGACACCGATTGACTAGAAATTTTGAAATATATCTTATATATTGAAAAAAAGAAACTCAAAGTTTCATTATTGCAATCTACTCACAATCACAATGAGAAATCCTAAACAACAAATAACCAAAGTATTTGATATGAAATGTATTAATGTTATGGTTGAGAAGAGGTTCTCGATGTCCTTGGCGAACGAGATAATCTTCTGATGACGAACAATCAACCTCTTCATAATATTTTTGGCGGCATCTTGCTCCTTATTCTTTCGCGTGACTTTGTTTAATTTTTGCTGCATTATATCGATCTGTCCACAGACATGAAGCACCTAAATGTCACAAATGCGCTCAGTTCAATTTTACGTATCATATAAGAAGTACAAAAGTTATTTGCGCGAAGCTTGTATTATTAATTTATTTCTCTATTATATTTATTTATATGCTTGTATTATTAATTTATTTTTTTAAGTGAAAAGGATAACATAATTAATTATTAACATTTATTTATATTTTATCTTTAAGATTTTTTCCATCATATCAATATCTCTTTATAGAAACATCGATAAATTAAAAAAAAAGAACTTACTAGTGTTATCAGCAAGGAGTTTAACATACCCTCCGTACTAGCCACGCTCGTCTGATGAACTAATTGAATAACTAGAACAGCGATATATACTGATGTACTCTTAATTTCGAAAGGCAATTCCATCTTAACAAGGAGTTCCCGAGCATTGGTTTGATTGCTACTTTTATATTTAATAAGAGTACTGGTAGCGTATATGAACTCAACTATGGCGCACATGGTGATTATCAAGTTGGAGAACTGACGAGAGATGTAAGCTACTCTGATCATTGTGTGTTTTTCGGATACATCGTGTCTCTTCCAATCTTCGACTATGCGCGCTATGATTTCTTTCAGCAGACTGTAACATTGAATGAAATATTAAAGATTATATAAAGCAACATGGATTATTTCACGAAACGGCATTAAAAATCAAAACAGAATGTGAAATTTATGTGAATTAAAAGTTATTTAAAGTATTTTTCAATTTACAATTTCAAATCTAGAATATAAAGACCAGGAATATTCGTTATGTATATCGTACTTAGTTACGAGAAAACTAACTGAGCGTTGAACGTGAAAATAATCAGCTTGATAAACAGAAGACTGTAAGCCAGAGTTACGCTCAATACGTCCATGAAGATAAAAATATCTTCTTGGCCAAAATGCATAATCAAGTATCTATATTGAAAGATCTGAAACATTGCTAATGAAGATATGCATAAGATTCGGCGCAAAATTGCGTATGACGTATCAGGCCATATGCCGATTACGCGTAAACCGAATTCTATGGAGTGACAGACGGTATTCATCTCGATACACATCGAACTGGAATAAGTCACACTATAGCACTAATCTTAATACGTCTTCTCCTTTTCTTTTTCTCTCTTGTCAATTTACAATATACAGATAGGATTACAGAAAGAAACAAGGCTAGAGTTAATCCGAGATCTATTTTATACAGTTGTTATGATATAATTTGAGTTTTTTCACTAAACCACAATATAATTGCACGTCCGACCTCGTAAGATCACTGGTTAGAAAAGATGAGTCGAAACTTTCGATTGCAACATGCTTGATGACCGTTATCCAAACGTGGATGAATGTAGTCTATCGAGAGGTCTAAACAATATTGTAAAATTTTCTGTAGATCGAATAACTCCCACCACAGCCGACTAATAAAAATCGATTGTTACGTATTTCCATCGCATAATTACTTCTTCGCATCTTTCATCGAAGTCGCGCAACAAAAACTTATAAACCATTATCCCTCTAATAATTATAGTGATTACAAAAAAATAGCCTCAAGAAGATATTCATGTATTCCTTGTTCGCATCGCTTGATCGTTGTATGTCATTTACATTAAAAATGCAAGACAAAAGTTCACCACCATGTGAAAAACTCGAGTTCTATTCGACATTATAATTCCGTATAATTCAAATTGCACGATACATACAGTAAAATTGTAAATGTATATGCCATCTCTAATTATCCATTGTGGTTATCTGCATCTTTCTTCTAAAATATTAAAAACTTTGAAGCTTAATCATGATACGTTATCAATTATCTTCTCTAAAAGTCTAAAGTCTCTCGCAACGACAATTTAATGCAACTCCGTTTTATTTAACATTATTTGTCAAATATATCTACAATGCTGAAAAATACAACAGTACTTTCGTAGATAATATTTGGTTACCAATGCAATATATGTATGTACTTAATGTAATATATTATAAAATAGGAGAGAGAAATATATAATAAAATGAATGTTATAAAATACTTTTTATACATGTGTATGTATACATATAAATTTGTATATTTTCCTTATTATTTTTCAAAAATTTTATTAAGTAAAATAATATTTTAACATTAAATCTAAATTTAATTGTTAATTACATATAAATGATTTTATTTATATTTATCAATTTTGGTAAAATACATTTTGAATTATAAAATCTTTTATCAAGATCCAAGTTTTGATTTATCCGAACTTGATGTGCTTTGGTAAACGATATATCTACTCATTTATGCCTCTTACTAAAAAAATCATGTAAATGGTAGTAAAAGAAGTACTATATTCCTCTGCACGCGACGCTGCAACGTTTACTGCATTCAATACATCGCATGTAACACCGACACATATGACGCTGATGCTTTCACAATCTACAAAATTATACATACGAACAATTATGGCAAATATATTGCGATATAATATGAAAATGTCACTTGGTTGTCAAAACATCAATCGTGATAAGAGTGTATACACTATTACACGTGTTAGAAATAATTAGATTAATAACTAATTCAATTATCTGATTAAATTCTTACGTCGGTAAATTGTTGCAAAGAAAGATCCACAAATTTTCCAACTGTAAGTGTCAATTGCTTCTGAGATCGTAAGATCATGATTAGAACATCTCGATGTTGATTGGAGTTCGATTCGTACCAAAGCGATTTATATGCTGCATCGCCGATCATTCTGCTCTGTAACATAACCAATGCTCTATAACATAACAAATTTTCATGGTAGCACAGTATCCATAGCTTTACAGCGCATGTTGCATACTAACTTTGGTACTGAGGTATTCTCCGACAAAACAAAATATGAATGCACCTAAGCAAATCGCAACATAAAATAACACGGATTTCACTAACACTATCGATCCGCCTGGGACACCGATTGACTAAAAATTTTAAAATATATTAATATATTAAAAAAGAGATCAAAATTTTGTTATTGTAGAGTACTTACAATTACAATAAGAAATCCTAGACAACAGATAACTAGAATGTTTGACACAAAATGTATCAATGCGATGTTTGAAAAGAGGCCCTCAATGTTGTTGCAGAACGAGATGATTTTCTGATGACGAACAATCACTTTTTTCATAATTCCTTTGGCAGCACCTTGCTCGATACTCTGCCGCGTAATTTCATTTAATTTTTGCTGCACTATATCGATCTGTCCACAGACGTGAAGTACCTAATTAAATATTACTATATACGTTCGGTTCAATTTTGCGCAGCATATAAAAAACATGAAAGTTGTTTGTGTGAAATTAACGTTGTGTGAAATTAATTTATTAATACCTAACTTTTTTCTTAAATTAAAAAGAAAACAAAATACATTAAATATTAATATATAGCTGTTATTTGATTTCGACTAAGATTTCTCAGATTAAAGAAATAACACATTAATTATTAATACGTTATTGTTATTTTATTTCAATTCTCAAGATTCTTTTTATTAGTGTCCTATCATATCAATTTTTGTTTGCAGAAACATCGATGAGTTATAAAAAGGACTTACTAGTGATATTAGTAAAGAATTTAACACGCCTTCTGTACTAGCCGTGCTCATCTGGTGAATAAACTGTGTAATTAGAATAGCAATATATATTGATGTGCTCTTGATTTCGAAAGGCAACTCCATTTTAACAAGGAGCTCCCGAGCATCAGTCTGATTACTACTCTTATACCTAATTAAAGCACCACTAGCGTAGACGAACACTGACATGGCGTATATAGTGATTATTAAGTTAGACAACCGATAACAAAAGTAAGCAACTCTGGCCATTGTGTACTTTTCGGAAACATCATGTCTCTTCCAGTCCTCCACTACGCACGCTATGATTTCGTGCAGCAGACTATAACATTTGATGAAATATTAAAAATTATATAGAGCAACGTATATTATTTCACGAAATATTATCAGAAATCAAAACAGAGTGTAAAATTTATGTGAATTAGAAATTACATTTTTATAATTTACAACCTTAAATCTAAAATATGAAGACCAGAGAATTTGCTCGTTTTGCAAATCGTACTTAGTTACGAGAAAGCTTACTGAGCGTTGAACGTGAAAATAATCAGCTTGATAAACATAAGACTATAAGCCAGAGTTATGCTCAATACGTCCATCAGGATAAAAATATCCTCTTCGCCGAAATGCATAATCAAATATCGATATTGAAAGATCTGAAATATTGCTAATGAGGATAGGCATAAAATTCGGCGCAAAATTGCACATGACGTATGGGGCCATACACCGATTACGCGTAGACCGAATTCCACGGATTGACACACGGTATTCATCGTGCTCATTTCGATACACATTGAATCGAAATAGGTCAGACACTAATATTAACACGATTTTCTCTCTCCCTTGTCGATTTACAATACGGATGGGACTATAATATAGAAGGAAACAAGGCTCATGCTAGCTCGAAATTATCTATTACTTATATGATTGTTATATTATAATAACTTGAATGTTTTTTCACTGAAATTATAACACGATTACACGTCCAATCTCGTAAGATCATCGATTAGAAAAGGAGAATCGAAACTTTCGGTTGTAGAATGCTCGATTAACCGTAATATACTCAGGTTGAATATAGTCGATCGCAAGTTCTAACCGAGACTGCAAAATGTTTTATGGTTTCAATGCTCGACTAACTCCCACCTCAACCAGTAACAATCGTTCATTATGTATTTCCGTAATTATTTCCATCGTAAAGTCCAGCATAAAGAGAAATTTATAAACTTATATCTCTTCAATGATTATAACAATTGCAAAAAATTGCTACGATAAAACATCTACATATTTTCTTGTGTTCTTATTGCTCGGTCGATGTCTACCGTTTGCATAAAAAAATGCAAAATAATCGCTTACTATCATGTGAACAAAAAACTGAAAGACTCGTGCATTATAATTCCGTATAATTTAAATTGCACAATAAATGATACGTATAGATATGGCAAATGAAAAGACTAATTCTAATTATGCATCCACATTTTTTTTAAAGACGATTAGAAACTTGGAAGATCATGCAAATAGCTATCAAAAAAATAGCTTCTCTACTAAAACTAAAGTTTCCTCGCGACGACAACGTAACGCAGCTTTGTGCCATTTAATGTGAATGAATCATTGTCAAATATATATGTTGTACTATACAAGAAATACATTGTAATTTCATAAATACTGTTTTCTCGTAACATTACATATAATACATAACATTACATATAATATATAACATAATACATTAAATAAAAAATTGGATAGGTAATATATAAAAAAATAATTTTATATAAAATATTTTATACATTTCTGTACATATTTATGTACTTGTAAATTTTTCTCATTCTTTTTTAAAAACCTTAATAAAGAATCTCATAATTTATAAGGTAAAATGTTATATTGACATTAGATAACTAATTTTTGTAATTAATTAAATGCTTTTATTTTTATTTTAACAGAGTCATAATAAAATACATTTTGAATCAAAGAATCAAGTATCTTATTTTATCAGAACTTGATGAGTTTTTATTTCTATTTCTCTATATGTGTCTACGTCTCTGACTAACAAGAAAATCGTGTAAATGGTTGTAGGTAATAAAAGAGTATTATGTCCCTTTGCACGCAAGGCTGTAAGCGGCATGTAATGCACGATGTACGTCAATACATCGCGTGTAACACCGATACATATGATGCTGAAGCTTTCACAATCTACAACATGATACATACGATGAACAATTATGCAAACATACGTGAATATTATGCAGCATGACGAGAGAACGTCAATCGGTTGTCAAAACATCAATCATGATAAAATCCTATATCCACGCAATTATAATCCATAAAAGAATATCTAGATTTTTCATAGCCAATTTTATTATCTCACTAAATTCTTACATTTGCGAATTGTTGCAAAGAGAGATCCGCAAATTTTCCAACAGTAAGTGTCAAATGTTTCTGTGACCTTATCATCATTAGAAGAACATCTCGATTTTGATTTGAGTTCGATTCGTACCAAAGCGATTCATATGCCGCGTCGCCGATCATTCTACTCTATAATGTAAAAATAATAATTTTTCATCGTAAAACAGCATAAGGTACAGATAGGTACAGATAGCTATTTATAATTCGTATACATACTGACTTTTATGCTGAGATACTCTCCGACGAAACAAAATATAAATGCGTCTAAACAAATTGCAAGGTAAAAAAACACAGATTTTGCTAACACCATTGTTCCACCTGGTACTCCGATGGACTAAAAGTTTTAAAATATATAGTGTGTACTGAAAAAAAGATTTATTTCGCTATTGCAGAATATTACTTACAACTACAATAAGAAATCCTAAACAACAGATGATCAAAGTATTTGATACGAAATGTATTAATGCGATGATTGAGAAGAGATTTTCGATATTTTTGGAGAACGAGATAATCTTCTGATGACGAATAATCAACATCTTCATGATACTTTCGGTGGCATCTTGCTCAATATTCTTCCGTGTGATTTCTCTCAACTTTTGACGTACTATATCGATCTGCCCACAAGCGTGAAGCACCTAAATAAACACAATTTGTGCATGATTCAATTTTACACCCCAACTTGATACATGAAATTTCTCTTGTACTATTACTTTATTTCTCAAATTTAAAAAAAACGAATAGCATATTATAAATATTAATTTATATCTGTTATTTTTTTATTCTCAGTTAAAAATTTTTTTATTATTATATTTTATTATATATTTTTCCGTGTAAAAACATCGATAAATTATAAAAAAGACTTACTAGTGTTATCAGCAAGGAGTTTAACACGCCCTCCGTACTAGCTGCACTCGTCTGGTGAACAAACTGTGTAATTAGAACAGCGATATACACTGATGTATTTTTGATTTCGAAAGGCAATTCCATCTTAAGAATGAGCTCTCGAGCATCGTTCTGATTGCTATTCTTATACCTAAACAGAGTACCGATAGCATAAAGAAGTACCGACATCGCGTATATAATGATTATCAAATTGGAGAATCGACGAGAGATGTAAGCTATTCTGGTCATCGTGTATTCTTCGGAGACATCGCGTTTTTTCCAGTCCTCGATCACATGCACTATGATTTCATTCAATAAACTACAATGAATTGAAGAAATATTGAACGATATATATATATATATATATATATATATATATATATATATAGTTGCAACACGGATTATTTCGCAAAATATTGTTACGAATTGAAGCGGAGTGTAAAATTTTTATGTATATTGGAAGTTATATTTTTACAATTTTGTAAATTTAGATATAAAATATGAAGCATTGGTATTTGCTGGTTTTGCAAATCCTATTATACTTAGTTGCGAGAAAGCTTACTGAGTATTGAACGCGAAAATTATCAACTTGAGAAACACAAGGCTGTAAGATATAGTCCCACTCAATACATCCATCAGGATAAAAAGATCCTCTTCGTCGAAATGCATGAACAAATATCGATATTGAAACGTTTGAAATATTGCCATCGAGGATATGCATAAGATTTGGCGCAAAATTGCGTATGACGTATGGGGCCATATGCCGATTGCACGCAAACCGAATTCCACGGAATGACACACGGTATTCATCACGGTATTCAAGCCCACTTCATTATTCATAGAATCGGCATAGAAATCAGACACGATAGCATTAAACTTACTCTCTTTCTCTTTTTGTCAGTTTACATTGTAAAGATAAAAATATATTTTAAAAGGGGCTCACACAAAACTGGCTCTCGCCAGAAATTATTGCTATAATGTAACTCAAGTGTTTTGTTGAAGTTACCGTACGTCTAATCTTATAAAGTTATCAAAAGCAACTTTCGATGTTTTATATAACTGCAACTTTCACATGTTTTATATAACTGTAATCCAGTTATAACTGACTATCGGTCGAGAGGTCTGAGCAAGACTGTAAATTTTTCTATAAATTTATTCGAATAACCCCCACCTTTGCTACATCCAACCAATAAATATCGTTCATTACGTATTTCTGTCGTGTAATTATTTCCATCTTGAAAGTCGTGAAAAAAATATGTAAACTGAGATCTCTTCTATTATAGCGATTGCAAAAAAGGAACAACCACCCGAAGACGTCCATGCATTTTCTTTTCTACTTATCGCTGTCTGTCATTTGTATTAAAAATGCAAAGTAATCGTTCATGTGCAGAAAGACTTGCGCTGTACTCGGCATTATAATGCCATATAATTCAAATTGCATGATAGACGGTACACACGATTGAATAACGTAAATGGAAAAGGCAAATTATCTATCATTGTTATTCGTATTTTTTTCTTAAAACAATTAGAAACTTAAAAAATTAATCACCATACGTTTTCAACTAACTTCCCTAAAATTGAAGTCTCCTTCCTTTAATATAGACTAAATATTATTTGCAATGTTAAAAGAAATACAATTGAAATTTTGTAGACATATTTTGTAGACATATTTTCCCAATATTTTCTCGCAACGTAATGGAATATTACATATAAATATATATAAGAGAAAGAGGCAATATGTAAAATTAATTTTATGTAGTATTTTTATATATGTGTGTGTGTGTGTGAATGTGTACTTATATATTTGTATGTATATTTCTCTTATTATTTTTCAAAAATCTCCCTAGACAATCTTATATTTTATGAGGTAAAATGGTACTTTGACATTGGATAAATTTAATCATTAATTAAATATTTTTATTTTGATTATCAGAAATATACATTTCGATTCAGGGAATCAAATATTTTGTTTTATTGAAACTAGATGTGTTTCAATAAACGACATCTCTGCTCATTTATACATGTCTCTTACTAAGAAAATTGCTAATCGTGTAATTGGCGGTAGTAAAAGTACTATTTCCTTCTGCACGCTAAGATATAATATATGTTAGGGCTTTAATACATCGCGTGTAGAACCGACATATATGACGCCGAAGCTTTCACGATCTACAATATGACAGAAACAATTACCATCATCGTACGTATGTATGTATCATGCCACGCCAAGATTGGAAAATGTTATTTGATTGTTAAAACATCATTATATCTTCACATTCTACGCGCAAATAAAATGTGCCTTTATTTTTGCATTCTTATTATCACATTAAATTCTTACGCTAGCAAATTGCTTCAAGGAAAGATCCATGACTTTTCCGACCGTAAGTGTCAAGTGCTTCTGCGATCTTAAGATTATGAAAAAGATATCTCGATTCTGATTCGGGTTTAATTCGTACCAAAGTGATTCGTACGCGGCGTCGCCGATCATTTCGCTCTACAATTTTAAATTAAATCTCTCACATGTAACACAGCATATACCGTGTTCGATATATTCGTTAAATAGTGTATACTGACTTTCATACTGAGATGTTCCCCGACGAAACAAAGTACAAATGCCTCCAAGCTGATAAGAATATAAAATAATACGGATTTCACTAACACCGCCGATTCACCCGGTACACCGATAGACTGAAATTTTCAAAAATGCCTTGCATCCCGAAGAGATTATGTCACTTCACTATACTCACGATCACAATGATAAATCCTAGACAGCAAATAACCAGAGTGTTCGATACGAATTGTATCAGAGCGATATTCGAGAAAAGCGCCTCGATGTTCTTGGACAGCGAAATGATTCTCTGATGTCGAACGATCAACGTTTTCACGATGCTGTCACTCGTACTTCGCTCGATGCTTTTTCGGGAGATTTTACTCAGTTTTTCTCGCACTATATCAATCTGTCCACCCACATGAAGAACCTAAACATCACGAAATGCAGTTAATTCATTTTAACATCTATGTACAATGAAAACGAACATCTTCATTTTGTATATTTAATGTATAGACTTTAATATCTCTAGATTTTTAATATATTATAAGTTACTAAATTTTATTGTCTTATCTATTTCTTACATATCTCTAATAATGTCAAAGGGAGGAATTGGAGATATTATTAGATAATTTTCTATAATTAGTTTGATTCAATTATTTATTTTTCACAAACAAAATAATTATTATCTATTATTTATTGATAAATTTCTGAAATAATTTTTAAAAATTTTTAAATTTTTCGTTTTTGACATTATATTGCATTTATATTTTTCAATAATTTTCAGAAACATTGACGTTTTCACGAGAGATGCACTTACCAATGTTATCAGCAAGGAGTTCATGACACCGGCCATACTAGCCGCACTCGTCTGATGAACAAACTGTATAACGAGAACAGCCACATATATCGATGTGCTATCGATTGCGAATGGTAACTCCATTTTGAGGATGAGTTCCCGAGTGTCAGTTTGATTATCGTTTCTGTGTCTTAACAGAGTACCAGTTGCATAAAGGAACACCGACAGCGCGTGCGAGACAATTATAAAGTTGGAGATACGACGAGAGATGTAGGCTATTCTGGTCATCGTGTAATTATCTGAAATTTCGCGCTCCTTCCAATCGTCGACCATGACTGTTATAATTTTGTTCAGCAGACTATAACGGATTATTTGAAGAAATATTGACTGATAAAGCTGTATGAAGCATTGGAGTTGATACAAATCGAGCAAATGTGCAGAGTGTAAGAAATATATAAAAATTTCAAATCGTATTTCTCGCGTTTGGCAATTTCGAATCTAGGATGTACGATCTAGCGTGTGCTTGTATCACTTGGACTTAATCCTGTGTTCAATATACATCGTATATACGAAGTGTACATACGAAGAAAGCTTACCTCGCATTGAACGCGAAAATAATGAGCTTGACAAGCAGAAGACTATAAGTAATTGTTGCGCTTAATACGTCCATGAGGAGCGGTAGATTCTTCTCGCTGATGTGCATAATCAAATGCTGATACTGAAAAGTCTGAAACACTCCCATCGAGAATATACAAAAGAATCGTCGTAAAATTGCGTACGATGTGCCCGGCCACACGCCAACCGCGCGCAGACCGAATTCTACGGAACGACACACAGCTCTCATCGAATCTTTCCCGTTTTTCATTAACTCAATCGAACGAAAGCTAGCTTTGCAATATACTCGTAATAACACAGTATGATTTATCATTATTTGTATTTACTCCATTTTTTCTCAGTTTAAATGTTGTAACACTATAGTCTACAAAAGACACATGTTTGCATTAACATAAAATTGTTTAATATTTAATACAAACAATTGACAATGTTGAAACTCGAATACGAGGTTGCATCGATGAAATGGCAAATTTTTGTATAGTTATCATTTAAAAGACGAGCGTCAAAATTTCCAGCTGCACGCGCTCGATAATCTTATTTTAGTTGTGGTTGGTCGGGAGGTCTCAATAAGACTGTAAAATTGAGCAATCAAGTGACTCCCACTTCAACCGAACAATCGACCAATAAAAATTACTCATTGCTTATTCCCATCACATTTCTTTTTATCTTTGAAATAAAAGTTATAAATCGATGAACCGATAATTGACGGTCGCAAAAAAAAGAAGAAAAGGGAGACAAAGATGCTCGAGCAAGCTTTATTATCAAGCTGCTCTTCGTTATTTGTATTAAAAATGCAAAAGAAGTATTCTTCATCACGTAACAGGAAAACCTGGGAAACCTGAAACATGCTCATTATCATGATCTAAATAGCATGATTGATGCATGTAGTTAGATATTATAAACGTGAAAAGAAACTAACTTTGAATGTGGTTGCTCGCATCTTTTCTTTAAGAATGAAAGAAACGCTTCAAAAATCGATCTCAATCTCATTGAACTTCTCTAATATTAAAAGCTGTTTGCAGATCGAACGCAATCTGGTATTACTATCATAACTACTATTTGTCAAATATATACATATACATATGTTTTTATTATAACACACACACATAAAGATTATTATTTCACGAACGATAAGCGTTGAAAATCTTTTTTTTCTTTTTTTTGAGTTTTCAACAATGTGTGTGTGTTCTATGTGCAACTATGTGTTTCGTTTAAAAATGCAATGCAAGCAAAATAAGAAGAAACGCAGATTCTACGAAATGCTCGCAAAATACTAGTTAAAAAGTTTTATTGTTGGGGGAACATATTGTAGGGGATCATGAGACAGAAGAAAGACGATGACACATCGCAGCAATTTGTCGCAACGAAAAGATCGGTATGAGGATCATAGTTGGTGTTGTATGGTTATAAAGAAGATCGAACACTGTGCTTAATTACAAGCTCGCAAAAGTTAAACAATTAAATTTATATCGATATTAATGTTAATATAATTGATTTTAATATTGATTATATTAATATTATAAAAACATGTTACAGTACTATTATAATATATATATATATATATATATATATATATATATATATATACTTATATATTTATATAATATATATAAATTGTAATTTTATTCCAAGAATCCAGAATTCAATTTTAAGGCTTTTAACTTTTGCATTCTGTTTTTACACTCAATTGTCTAGATTGCCACTGGATTCGAATTATTATGAATGCAAAAGATTAACATAAAACGTACGTAGGTATTTAAATCGAGTTTTTGTTTGAATCCTTTTATTTTGGCATTTACCGAATTCAATAAAATACAGACGGAGAAGATCAATATTGCAATTATAATTTTGTCTCTATGCATTGAAAATTATCGCGAATCGATACTCTTCAAATGATATATCCACTGTTTTTCTCCGCATGCGTAATTTAATGTGAAACTTTGTTTTCGAATAGGATGATTATTAATCGTGTAAATGGCTGGGACTAGTAATGACAGTATATCCCTTTGCATGAGAAGAGATATAAGCGGCGCATGCGAAGCACACGTTGGAGCTTTCAATACATCGCGTGCAACACCGACACATACGACGCCGAAGCTTTCACAATCTGCAATGATAGAAGCAATTACGGCCGTTACGAAAAAGAACGGTTATCAAAATGTCATTTATGATAACATTCTAAATGTGAATTTTCCTGATCATTTTCAGTATATTTTGCTAAGTTCTTACATCGGCAAATTGCTTGAGGGAAAGATCCGCGACTTTTCCGATGGTAAGCGTCAAGTGCTTCTGCGATCTTATTATCATTAAGAGGATATCTCGATTCTGACTTGGACTTAATTCGTACCAGTTCGATTTGTACACCGCATCTCCGATCATTTCACTCTGAAACGCACGATAAACTCCTATTGCAAGGATAGCATTGCAATATCTGCATCATAGTATAGTTTATACTGACTTTCGTACTGAGATACTCTCCGACGAAGCAATATATGAATGCCTCCAAACTCATAACAATGTAAAAGAATACGGACTTTATCAACATCATCGAACCATCCGGTACACCGATCGACTGTAATTTTCGAATGTATCGCTTTGTATCTTCCGAATAAGTTGCGTTATTTTATTTTACTCACAATCACGATGAGAAATCCCAAACAACAAATAACCAGGGTATTTGATACAAATTGTATCAGCGCGATATTTGAGAAAAGAGCCTCGATGTTCTTGGAAAACGCGATGATCCTCTGATGCTGGACAATCAGTGTTTTCATAATGCTTTGGGTGGCGTCTCGCTCGTCATTCTTTCGAGTAATTTCACTGAGTTTCTGCCGTACTATATCAATCTGTCCACACGCGTGAAGAACCTGTGCACGCCAGCAATAGTCTCAATTAATTTAATTTAATTAAAGCATATAGCTTTATATATATCATATATATAAAGCATGAGAATATTTCCTTATCATCTTTATTTTTGTAGTATAATTTTATATTTACTTATTATATATAATGTCATAATTTAATTTTATGTAATTAATATATAATAATTTATAATATAATAATTATATAATAATTTAAATTTAAATTATATAATAATTATATAATAATATTTTATAATTAATTATTGATTATATATCTGTTATTTATCATATATTTAAAATAATTTAAAATTACATGTAAAGTCTCTTCTTCTGCATCTCATATTCAATAATCTTTATAAAATAATCTTTTTTGCAATATTTTTTAAAATATTGGCACATAATAATAAAGCAACTGTACTTACCAATGTTATCAGAAAGGAATTCAGCACGCCCACCATAGCAGCCGCGCTCGATTGATGAAGGAACTGCGTAATGAGAATAGTCACATATATTGGTGTACTCAGCATCTCAATCTCGAAGGGTAATTCCATCTTAACGATAAGTTCTCGAGCGTCAGTTTGATTGTCATCCTTCTGCTTAAGAAGCGCACCAGTAGCGTACAAAAACACCGATATCGTGTGCGAGAAAATTATCATGTTGGAAAACCGACGAGAGATGTAAGCCATCCTAGTCATAGTATATTTGTCCAAAATGTTGCATTCCTCCCAGTCTTTGACCACGTGTTCTATGATTTTATTCAGCAGACTATAACGAATTATTTAGAGATACTGATTGACATAGTTAATCGCGCGCGTTTTCGCGAAACATTGGATGAATCAAATTGTACTCGAAGAAGGAAATTTTTTTTATAAGATTTGCAATCAAAAGTGGAGGAGAGGGTGTATTTATTTTACCGGATTTAAATTTGTGCTCACATTAGTATGTATCGCGACAGATGAACTTACCGAGCGTTGAGCGCGAAAATAATCATTTTGATAAGTAGGAGGGTGTAAGCGAAAGTTACGCTTAATGCGTCCATGAGGAGCGTAAAATCCTCCTGTCCAAAATTCACGATCGCGTATCGATATTGAAATATCTGAAATATCACCATCGACGATATGCTGAGGACTTCAAATAAGATTGCGCACGACGTACCCGGCCATACACCGATCGCACGAAGACCAAATTCCACGGAGCGACTCACAGTAGTCATCGATTGCATTTCGTTCTTCATTGAATTTAAATAAGTCAGTTTTATACGATTTTTCCTCTCTTTCCCTCTGTTCTCAATCAATTGCGATTTGTCATTAATTCTGATTAAAATTCCTATTTGCTTTTCTTTCTACATTATTGATATCCAGAAAGGGATATCAATTAATTTGCAATAGGATTATTTAATCTAACTATGATAAATGATAAAAGTTTAAATTTTTCGCGGAAACTATGATACGCTGATGTTAGATTTCGCAACGTCATGGATTGGAAAGCAAATATCGAAGCATATAGTATGATAGTTCCGATTCAATTCATAATCAGTCGAGAAGTCTCAGTGAAACTGTAAAATTTTACTCAACAGAATAATCCCCACTTCGATCACGATCAGCCACGTTAGTTATTCATCGTATATTTCCATCGTATTTTTTACTGTCTCTTAAAAGTCATGAGCAAAAATTATACACCGATGTCTCAATGATTGCCGCGATTATAAGAACAGATAGATAGGCAAGAGCACCCTCGCAAGCATTGTTCGTTATTTGCATTAAAAATGCAAGACAGGTACGTGCGCTGAATGCATGACAGTAAAATGCGCGGAATACTTGGAACTTTCAAATGACAAAAAAAAATGATAGGCGGGAATTGTGAAACTTAAATTTATAAGGAGATATAGAAAGCGCAGGGGAGTGAGAGTTCTCCTAAGGAAAATCCCTAGAAGATCCATACACGAAGACATCTATCTATAAAAAGTGCGACGCAATTGTTAATTTTGTTAAGATATATTGATGTAGTTTTTACATGTGAAATTATATTTTATATTCTTGGAACGTCGTTCAATTGTTAGAATCGCACGAGAATCGTTGCATTTCTTTCGTAATAGTTATAAATATACATGGAGGGGATGTATTGCCTCTCTTCTATTATTTGCTATATCTTCAAGACATAGCATGCAGCACGGAGACATAAGATCCTGATGCCTTAATAATCTAAAAGAAACGAAAAATAGAGACTTGTCGTGCTTTATGCGAAACAAATTCTTTGTAGAAATGCAAGAAGAAATCTGATATAAAATAAATTTAATAAAACAAATTTAATAAAACAAGAAGAAATTGGAACTATGTGTTTCTTATATATATATATATATATATATATATATATATATATATATACTTGAAAAAAAATATACATATGTATTTTTTTATCAATCATTTATGAATTGAATTAGTGGAAAGAAAGGAATTAATGTAACATGTATTTTTTTTCGAAGTAAGTGCAAATTTTATATTGTCAGATACATAATAAAGGAAAACGCAATTCTCCGAATGCATCTTACTGTCGTAAAACGTTCTAGGGAGAGATCCATAAATTTTCCGATTGTAATAGTCAACTTCCTCTGTGATCTCAAAATCAATAGTAATAAAATACGGCTTTGCGTAGGACTCAAATTGTACCACTTCGCTTCATATGCTGCATCGCCGATCATTCTACCCTGCAATGATTATTGAGTTTAGTTAGTTTAGTTATAATAGAAAAAATATAATGCTAAACTGAAAGTTTTTTTTGCATAATACTCTCTAGATATAAATAATTGAAGACTAGATATAATTTAATTGAAAAAGTATTATTAAAAAAATTTATTTTGATGCAGAAAGTTGTAAAATTGGCATGAAAATTGAATATGATTTTCCTCATATTATAATAATTGTTATGCTAATCGTGAACATATTATGAAATGGAGTATATTATATCTTCAAAAAAATAATATTCAAAAATTGTATTTTTCGGACCTTAGCGCTGAGATATTCTCCTGCATAACAAAAAATGAACGCTTCCAAAGTGATGACAACGTAAAAAAAGAGAGATTTAATCAGCATCGTCGAGCCTTGCGTATCGCCTATTGACTGCAACGTGATCGAAAATAATGCATGTCAAACATGAATGGTGAACGCAATGAGACTTTAAAACCCAGATATGAGTGCCATCAATTATTTTGAATACTCGAATATCAAATATTTTGACATTTTATTGCATATCGAGAAGCCGTCAGTATCAAATGTAGAAATGTTCAATGTATATAACAGCAATCTGATACTATTTGCATTTATTTGCGCATTCCATAAAGCAATTACTCACCGTTACAATTAAAAATCCGAGGCAACAAATGACTAAGGTATTCCACAAAAATTGCATTAGGGCTATATATGAAAAGAGAGTCTCAATGTCGGCGGATAGCGCGATAATTCTCTGATGCCGACGTATTAGTGTCTTGATGGTCGTGGTTCGCAAGTCGAACACGTCGTCGTCTGAGGAAATTTCTTCCAACCCTCGGCACATTATATCGATTTGACCACCTACGTGAAGAATCTAAAAATAGCGGTCAACGCCCTGCAGTGTGTTCTCGATATCACCGTGACTCAACGCAAAGAACAGCTTTACGCATACAAAAGGTTCATCAATGTAAAAGACGGTAATATAAATTAATAAGAGGGAATTGAAATATCTCTCTTGTATAGTTAAATTCCTATAATTAATATAATTCTAATTTTTGAACTGAAGAAAAAATGTGTGTATAAAATGTATGTGTAACATATTATATAATTATAAACTTTTATTAGAAAAGAAACTAAAAGCAGAAAAGTCATATTGAATTTATCGATTAAATTCAGCATAGAGCGCTTTTCATTATCCATAAATGAAATAAATGAAGTAAGTTATTAATCACGTGGATAATACAGGATATTCATTATCTCGAACAATGCTACGCAACAAGCGAGGAAATCCAATTGATTTATTTTGCGATTTATTTTATTATTCTGCTAAACTCTTTGTATAAATTATGCATCTCTATCGCGCGGTATAATTACGCGATATAGCGTAATACATATTAATTCAATCACGAATAATTTAGAAATTAGATTTCAATTTGTCTCTAGAGAAATTTTTAACGAAATAGATTATTTATAAATTAAATTATTTTCTCCTTTGCACTTTCGAACAAATTTGCTGATCGAAAAAAACGCCATTAGTCATGAAAAATCTCACAAAAAAGTAAAAAGATGGTCTCTTCACGTCATTCTTTTTCTTTAGATCTATGTCGATTTATTCACTCACCAGCGAGACAATTAGGGCGTTCAACACGCCGACTATCGTGGCTGCCGCGAGCTGATGAAAAAACTGCGTGACCATGACTACCTCGTAAACGGGGGAGACATTAGACTCGAAGGGTAGTTCCATCTTGAGAAACAACTCCCGCGCCGGCACCGTGAGCTGCACATCATCGACCTCGTCGTCATCGGTCTCGTCGGCGTGGGCGACGAGTACGCCAGTGCCGTAAAGAAACACTGACATTGAGTAAAGGCCGATGATCAGGTTGGAGGACCGATGCGAGACGTAGATCGTCCTCGACATCGAGCAGACGGCCCAGTCGGTCGCACACTCGCTTCGATCGCGAGCCATCATCATCAGGATATCGTGGAATATCCTACAAAAAAGTGTTTTGTCAGAACAAAGACGACGAATAGTTTTTTCGCGGTGAGTCTCATTAATTTTTATATAATAGAATATCCTCTATTTTCACGATTTTTGATATATATTAAATTACTATACGATTCACTCGTGAAATATGACATACACATAATCTCACAATCTGATTGTTATTTAATTATATTTCTTGCATAGTATTATTTTTTTATATTTATTATATTTAATTATATTTAATTATATTATTTAATTATTATTTATTTAATTATATTTCTTGCATAGTTTTATTTGATCTTGATTTTTCTATCTTAGTTTTTTTCAGTTAATTTACGTGTCGTTCACGCGAAGCAAGAGCTCACCGCCGATTGATCCAGAATATTGTAAGTTTCAGCAGTAGCAGACTGTAGGACATCGTGGTGCTCAGACCGTCCATGAGATGCGACAGATCGTCGGTGCGGATATGTACGACGAAATAGCGATACTGAAAAGTTTGCGCCATCATAAGAGTGATCATCCAAAAAGCGCGATGAAGGAAAGCGTAGGACGAATCGGGCCAAACCCCGATCATACGGAGACCTATCTCGATTGAACGACTGACAGTGCCGTCGAGGATGATCGAATCGATCTTCGAGTCCATTCTATCTTCGAATAGAAACGCTTCCGACTGAAATGTCCCTTTACATCGATACCTCCATCGAGAAGCCGACCGTGTATCTCGTGCAGAGATATCGAACACATGGATGAACACGCGAGATGAACGCGAGTGAATACGAGAGGATTATGCTGCGCACCGATCCCCCACCTTCGACGTGAGCCAATAGGAAATATCCGCAAAATATTCCGACCGAGCGAAATTGTTGGTCGAGCTTGCAACAATTAAGTAAGATAAGTGCGGGTATAGATAACGAGCACGAAAAAAACACTTGATTCATGGGATCATCATCCTGAATTTAAAAAATTCAAGAACCATGCACGAGAAGATCGCAGCAAGATAATGGTTGGATAGATCGAGACGCTTTAAAACGATAAAATGTAGAGAAAATGATGAAATCGTCGGATAACGGGAAAAGTTAAATTGATATGTCCGGACTGTCGATACGACGAGGGATAATTATTTACAAGGTATATGTCATTTAGTGAGCGTGAGTGACGGCAAAAAACGGAACTACGATGCGTATAAATTCAATTTCATATAAATTTATAATAATTTGTTATAATAATTGGTTTATTGTCTATAATAATTTTAAATAATTTGTTTTCTTCTTCTAAATATAAAAAATTGAAAATTAAAAGTTGCTTGATAAAAATTTAATAAAAAATTGAGAATTAAAAATTGCTTAATAAAAATCGCACTTTACTAACGTCATAATATTCCCGACCGAGCGAAATTGCTGGTCGAGCTTACAACAATTAAATAAGATAAGTGCGGGTATAGATAACGAGCAAAAAAAAATACTTGATTCATGGGATCATCATCCTGAATTTAAAAAATTCAAGAACCATGCACGAGACCTTCGGAAAGATCGCAGCAAGATAATGGTTGGATAGATCGAGACGCTTTAAAACAATAAAATGTAAAGAAAATGGTGAAATCGTCGGATAACGGGAAAAGTTAAATTAATATGTCCGGACTGTCGATACGACGAGGGATAATTATTTACAACAGGTATATGTCATTTAGTGAGCGTGAGCGACGGCAAAAACGGAACTACGATGTGCGTATAAATTCAATTTTATATAAATTTATAATAATTTGTTATAATAATTGGTTTATTGTCTATAATAATTTTAAATAATTTGTTTTCTTCTTCTAAATATAAAAAATTGAAAATTAAAAGTTGCTTAATAAAAATTTAATAAAAAATTGAGAATTGAAAATTGCTTAATAAAAATCGCTTTACTAAAAATTGCTTAATAAAAATCGCTTTACTAACGTCATAATACGAAATAAATTGAATACATAGAATATGTTTGAAAATATCTTTCGAACGTCGAGATGAATCGAGATTTTCTTCTAAATAATTATATGATATTGAATATGTCTCTGTCGAAAAAGAGAACTTATTTTTCTATTAATTTATTTCTACTATTTATGCCTTCTTTTATACAAACTTTATTTTTTTATATATAAGAATGAAAGAGAACAGCTCCCGCCCTTTTCAGACAAGCTACATATAATGCTACACTTGTTACTGTCCGATACGTCAGTAACCACGATGGATGCGCTTGGCACAAGTAATTGTTATCTGTTGGTCTCTCGTTTAATACATCGCGTGCAGTACTGACATATACGAAGCGGATGCTTTCATCACCTGGTCGAAATAAAACGATAAATTTCATTCGTGTAACAGACCGCGTGAGTATTTTATATTTTCTGCCCCTTAATAAACATTAAAAAACTCGATGTTCTCTCTTGTTCTAACACACATGCACGAGGCGAAGAATTCTTACGGTCGTGAATCCTTCCAGAGAGAGATCCATAACGTTTCCGGCGGTGATGGTCAATCTTTTTTGCGATCTTAATATCACAAATAATATAATCCGACAATCGGCAGGTGTCATGTAATACCAGAGCGACTCGTACGCTGCATCGCCAATCGATTTGCTCTGAAAAAAAAAACAGCGAAGAATGAGAGATAAAAATTTATTGACTTCATCTGAATTCGATTTTGAATGCAACAGTCGTTCGAAAGTTTCTACATATTTGAGAAGCGCAAGAAAAATTGGAAAAGAACCGTAAGACTGTGAAGACATATTGAACTAGTTCGACCATGAAAGAATAAAATATAATATTGTATAAAATATAAAATATCCTGTGCGAACCTTGGCGCTGAGATATTCTCCAACGAAGCAAAAGATAAAGGCTTCTAACGTTACAGCGACATAAAAGATAGCGGATTTCAATAGTACCTCGGTACCTCCATCCTTGGCGAGAGACTTTGGCGAGAAAATCGAAAAAAATACGCGAAAAATTTAGTTTAAAGTTATAAATCGTGGTCGCGATTAATTAAATGATACGATTTACGCTTATAATCGTGAAGCCGATGCAACAGATAACCACAGTATTCGACAGAAACTGCATCAGTGCGATATCGGAATAAAGCTCCTCGATATTATCCGAGAACGTTATTATCCTTTGATGTCGAGTAATTAGATGCTTGATACTCGTGATGATCGAATCGCGTTGTGAGTCTTCATCGCAGCAAATCGCTAATAAATCTCGACGAAGAATATCGATCTGTCCACTCACGTGAAGTACCTAAATGCAACTATTAATATAAATCTGCCAAAGATAGGCTTTCGAACCATTATTAACGAAAATTTTCTTAAAGAAGTATTCAAATATAAATATAATATAAAAGAATACAACAAAACATAAAATATATACAGGATTAGAAAGAAGCACAAAAATCATTTTCAACTAAAATTTGTAGAGAAACATCCATTAAACTTGTATTATAAACAAAGGATAAAATCGATGTAGAACGTCTATTTTTCATTGATAAAACTCACCAACGTGATGATCATGCAATTTATCGTGGCAGTTAGAGCGGCGACCGATACCACGTGAAAAAACTGAGCGACCGCTAGAAGCTCGAAGAACGGCGAGGCATTAACTTCAAAAGGAAACTGCATCTTTAGAGGTAGTACTCTCAAACTATCGTTGAAATTCTCTTCAAGGCTTATCGAACGTCGCGTAAAACTGGTCGCGGCGTAGCAAACCGCGGCGGTGGCATTGATGCTGATCAACACGTTCGAGCAGCGACGTGACAGATTGGCGTTACTCGACATTGTGTGTAACATCGATCGGTCGTGATTAAGAACGTCGCTCCAATCCTCGTCCATTGCTAGCAGGATATCGTAAAATATCCTGTAGGAAATCGCTCACGTATTTCGCATTGTAAAAGAGAGAAAGAGAAAACTGTTGTCCTTAAGTGTTCAAAGAACTTCTCCCTACCTACGATGCGACCAGAGAGAGATTAACTTTAGGAAACTGAGACTGCAAGCCAACGCGATGCTGAGCGCGTCGATGAGATTCGAGATGTCGTCGATGTCGAAATGATCAAAGATGTACACGTACTCAAAATACATAGCGATCACTATACTCGTCATGAACGTGTACCAAGTGAAGGTTCCGTACGGCAAGCCCGGCCAGATCCCGACGAAGCGGAAGCCGAACTCGACGGAAGTGCTAATGGAAGTCGCGCGCATAGAATCGGAGAATAACGTTTCTCGATGTCGGGAAGTTGGACGATTACCGCGTGAATGACGCTAGTCGGAAATTAAGCATAAGTCTCGACGGGACTATAACTCCGGGAATCGCACTGAATTACGCGAGGCGATGATACGTCGACTATGCGTTATCGGTCATTATCGATCACTTGCAATTATACGTTTATTCTTCTGCCATGCAACGGCAAAATACGTATTACATTTGCTCGATGATTACGGATTGTTAGAAAGAAAAAAAAATAATTTGTGGAGACATATAATATACTGAAAGCGAATGGAAAGAGAACATGAATTATGCACTTAGAAAATGCGGAGGGTCTGACATATCGCGCATATGCAATAGTACATACAGCCATCGCAAGACTTGAAAAGTATACGAGAGTAAAGAAGAAAAAGGGCTTGGGAGAAAAAATTATGGGAGTTTCGTGAAAAGATTTAAGTGCAATGTTTTATATAGATTATAATTTATATGAATATAGATTATAATTGATATGAAAATTCATATGAATTATATTTGTCATTAATTAATTAAATATTTCACTATATATCTTATATTACACAAAAGATTATACATAATGCTCTAACTTATATTATAAGAAAATTTGTTAATTTATAGTTACATTTAAAAATAATATAATTTAAAAGGAACTCGTATTTTTGGATAAAATATATATTTTCCAGTAAATAATTTAAATTTTTAATAGATATATTACGTGGAATAAAAGCATGTATTCCATTTTATCACAATAATTGATTTACTTTGAGAAATAATTTTTGACGCGATTTTTTATTTCTTTTTACAATTAATTTTATAAAACAAATAAACAACAATTCTTTCACGAATAACTAATGCATTGCATATGACGCATTGCATTAATATACAATTTATACGAAGCACATATTTACATGCATATAAAGCATGTGTGTGTGTGTGTGTGTGTGTGTGTGTGTGTGTGTGTGTGTGTGTGTGTGTGTGTGTGTGTGTGTGTGTGTGAATTACTATTATAAATATCTTATCTTGCGAATATCATATATATAGTTATACGAAAGCTACAGAATGATTTGCATCTTAAACTGTTTACACAGTCAGCTCTGTGAAGTTTGTTCGAAACATGTTTAATATCCATGAGCAGAATTTTACGTGAGGGATAAATCTTACGTGCTGATAAATCTTTTCAAAGATCCATCATCTTTCCGGCCATGATCTCGTCAGTCTCTTTTGCGATTTCACGTTCGCGTATAAAAGGGTTCGACGTTGGCTGGATGTCATAGTGTATCAAACATATTCGTGAACGACATTTACGAGATCGAAAAATTCTGAAGAACAACCAAATTTAACAAATATATATTCATATAAGAAAGAACAGCTCTATTTCCCCAAAAAATTTAATTTAATTCGAATCAAATAAATTTACAACAGCAGATTATTTTTAGCAAAATTAAGTAACACAATTTTATTATTTGTTAACGCAACAATTTATTAAAAAGCAAAAAAGATTGTGTGATAGATAAAATATTTGGAGAAAAGTTCTACTCATTGAGATATCTAAAACAGAAAACGAATGCTTCCAGGATAATCGTGATGTGAAATAAAATGGCTTTCATTAATATTATCGTTTCATTAGTAGTCCATTGATTGTTACTGATGCCCTACAAAAGGAGATAATGTAAATTGGTTACGTAATAGCAAAGGAAAATTTACGATGTTAACATTTTACGAAAATATGATCTTTTGTGTAATAATAATTTATTTTATTATATGCATGTATGTGTATATGCATAAGACAATAGTGTAAATAATAATTACTAAATTAATTGAAGAAATGTTAGTGATAATTTTTGCTCATATTTGAATTGAAGTAATTACGAGTCTTACTCACGACGAGATGATCATAAATTCCAGGCAGCAGATTAATCAAGGTGTTAGAACTGCAGGAGAAGAGATATTGTCGGACGATGCGACAATATTCTTTAATGCTTCAAAATGAAGATTTTAATCTCCGGTGGAAATAAGGAACTCCTGATAACTTTCCGGTGGAATATTTCTGTCCAATATTTGCCTATATCAATCCAATTATACTCATGTGAAGAATAGATTGAGTTAAAGTGATTCATCTTTACTGCGTACAAAAAGCTTATAAAATTGATGGCAAAGCGTCGACTGAAACTTATCAGAGTGACAAAGAAATTGATTATCACCGAAAAGAGTAAGGAGGAGAGCGATAATTTCTGGAGATAATTCATGGAGAAATTGGGCTGCCGTAATCTCGAACTGAGGACTCATTAACCTCGAAAGGGAATTCCATTTTAACGCGAAAATCGAATCCGGTCCCGCGAGAGTCGTCCTCATCTTTCGCGGAACATCGAGCAAGGTCTTCGGGGGCGTAAAAGATAACAATCGAGGAATTGATGGATATTAAAATGTTGGAGCGTCGACGCGATAAATTGACATAGATTATCATCGGGTAGATACACGAGCTACAGCGACCATATATTCTCTCGAATTCATCGTTGCTCGAATCTCGTAAAGCACTCTATGCAAGATGATACGAGAATATCTATTACGGCAATATGTGCAGCGTAAACAACGCGAAAATATAAAAGACGTCCGGAAAGAGATGCAGCTTGCGTGAAAATGTCTTTATGGTATCTTTTACATCTGTATTTCGAAAGGAACTCTTATAAACACTGGATTCGAAATATAAGGAGACTCGTAGAAAATGTATTTCATAGTGCAAAAGTAAACGGCTTTGTTCCAACGCATTCTAGGATACTGAAGTTCAAAAGCGGATTTATGGGAAGAAATTTTGAATTTATATTTTCTCTATCTTTTATTTAAGAAGTCACATGTGGACACAAGGATAATGAAATCAAAAAATAGTAATGTATGCCGAATCTTTCTGTCCATCAAATTCGTCCTTTACTGAACCATATGCTTATCAAAAATTTGCTAACTTTAAAAACTAGATTATATTCAATGCATCTCCATCTATAAATTAGATTAGATTATATTCAATGCATCTATAGATTATTTAAGTCCAATTTTTTTAAGATATATTTTGAAAATATACACAATCACGTATGGTAAATTGAAAGCTCGATCTTGATCGATAAACTTATACGCTTATAATCATTTCGTATTTATAGCGATTTTTGGAATAAGACGATTTACTTCGCTAAGTGCTTATTACCGAGTGAGCGATGCGAAACTCATATTGATTGATCCAATGTGTCGTCGCATAATGACAAGAGAACTGACCGATCGTAGAAGATGACAAAGTTATATGGTAGTTATCGATCAATCATAATTGTACGTTAAAGCACCGGCTGGTCAAAGATTGAAGACAAGAACGAGCAACAGGCTACCTTCAGTTATCGTATTATGCGGTAGCGAATGATTTGCTTTAAAAATGCAGATCGTTCTCCAAGAGTACGCCCGTTCATATCTAATGGTCGTATTACCTGTAATATCAATCGTATTATCAAGAAAAAGCAATTGGAGCGAAGAAAGAAATGGAAATCTTGAGGTCGAGCAAAAATAAAGAAAAGAAATGTGGGCCGGCAAGAATTTAATGTTAGAAATAAAAGCGAATTTGCTGCTTTCCTTTCCGAGTAATATTACATTTCATTGTACAATAAAAAAGTGGAGCAACTAATTATTAATATATAATACTAAATATATAATAATTTTGTATATTAATAAATTCAGTAAGTAAATCAGCTTTTTAATAACGGACTCTTTAATAAGGATTTTTCCATATTAATATTCAATTATAATCTTAATCTAGTCAGATTCATTTTGTATGAAAAAGAAATTTAACACAAATTATGAAACTTATATAAAATTTTTTTATGTAATAGATTCATACATAATAATAACATAATTGTTAAAGTGGAGATTAAACATTCAATTTGTTTAACATAAAAAGCAATATTTTTATGTGACAATATTTTTGCGTTTAAATAATATTGACATTGATAAAAGTGCTAGATTTATCAATATAAAGACACGGATATTTAAAAATAACGATTGCTGCTGACTACATGATATGCAAAACGAGCTTACGATGAGAAATTTGCTGAATTTTAAAGGACATTTCTCGTTTAAGAGGAACTTTTCGAATTTTATTACGCGTTATTCTTTTTCTTTCCAAAGGAAATACATTGCATACCTTTCCTGAGTATTGCGAATGACATATAATGCTCAATATAAAATTGGCAACAAAAATATTGAAATATTGGCTTTAGTTATCACGTTTAAATGTCAATCGATATTAGTAGTTATGCCAATCATTCTTCATCACAGAATTTCGCTCTGTAATTTATTATTTATAAATTGATCAGATATTTCAGTATAAATACAAAGCATTAGAAATAATGTTTCTTACAGAGCGTTGTTTTTTAATAATAAGTGGTGATGATTCAAAATATTAGAAAGTCAGAAACGATGAATATTCGTATAAACAACTGTATATTTAATAGCAATTTGACATTTCTCTTGTGTTTTTAATAAATATTTGAAAACATTTTCAGATTTACAAACGGACTAGATTATTTCAAATGTTTTTTATATTTATATTACCCGTTTTGCGCGCAACAAACATTTAATCATATTTAGCGCGTTTAATCATAACGGCACATGTATTTTATTAAAGTTAAAAAGCGGCGCAAACTTACTAACGATGCATTCAGAGAATGCTCAGCTTGAAAAACATCAAATATAATTTACAAACACAGTCAGACCATTCATGTAATTAGACTGCTATATCTGAAATGTATGAATATAAGAAAATAATTTTGCACGTTTTTTGATATAATTTTACAAAAAAAGAAAATTATATTACAACATACTTCTCTAAGAAATGCACAAATTTGTTTTACTTATTATACTTGTGCTGATAATACTATATGTTCGATATATATAGTTAAAGAAAATAAATAAGTCAATAAGTGATCAATAAGTCAACAAGTTCAATCGAGAAATGTAAACTTTGAACGATAAATTTGAACTGGTATTCGTGATTATTATTCAATGACAATTTGAAATTTAAAGACATGAGATAGGCTAGATACAGAGATAAGAGAATAGACAACTGACAAAATTACGTTAATAATTTCCTGGTACACGAGAGTATGAAAATCATTATCGGCATCTTCATCTAAGCTACTTTACATAATACATCGAAATTACCTAATCATTCTCGAACGCTCGATATGCATCTCCATTCGAATGGCAATCGATCGTAATTATGTACTCTGCATAGTCGAACAGCAATTCGAGATAGCTTATTATCCATCTGGATACCCTACAACTGCATCAAGATGATGTATCTGGCTATAAATCAGAATGAAGTTTATATTACACAATGATTGATAATAGTTTCTTCCTCAAATTAGTTTTAATTAGACAAATCAAATGTATGAATGAAAAACATAAATTTATTTTATATTTTATTTTATAATATTATTTAAAATTTAATAAAATTTTATTTTATAATATTATTTTATAATATTATTATATATTATATAATCTTGCGACTAAAAAGATCTTTGGATAATAGCAAGCAATCTTGTTTAGTAATTTATAGAAAAGAACTTTGCAAAGAACACATGTCAGAAAAGTTTTAATAAAAATAATTAATTAATCAATTAAACACATCATCAAAGCTTAGTTTAAGACATTATAAGAATATTGAAAAAAATATCATACAAATTTAATATGTACAAATTTTCCAGTAAGACTCCAATGTGGTAGATAAGTTTGATGCAGTATGAAGATATTTCTTTCTTCGATAAGATCATATTTTAACAAAGTAACAAAGCAAAAATACATTTTTATTGAATATATTTTTAAATTGGGAATCCTGCAAATCTCGTAAATTATATTAAATGATTGTAAAGAGATATAATATTTATAATAGAAATTATTAATTTATTAATAACAATTTAAATATTTACTTTCTCAACAATAATAATTTCTAAATTATTAACCTAAATACTATTTATAATCTGGATTTAATAAATCATTATTACAATCTTGTTGATATTAATACATTGCATGCAAGACAGATACGTATGATGCGGATGCTTTTATAATCTAAAAAAACATTATATGATACATAAATAAAAAATACATAAATTAATTATAAGAAAAAATTTACTGAAGAATAACGTTTTATTAATAATATAGCAAAGGCGAAAAACTTACTTTCGCGAAAGTTTCCAGAGATAGATTCGTGATTTTTCCTGCTGTGATTACTAATCGCTTCTGAGATCTTAATATCATGAATGATATAGCTTTACCCTCCCTTGGTGGCAAATCGTACCATAATGATTTATATGCTGCATCGGAGATACATTTACTCTAATAATAATATAAAATAACGTAAAAAAAGTTTGTCAAAAACGTCAGAATACTTTTCGTATGAACAACAATTTTTTTATATAAAAGATTAATCTTCTATTAGCTTTATTCATATAACATATAAACTTAAAATTAAAGTAATATATCTTTCATAATATAAATACAAAGTTTATATTGTAAATTTTTAATATGTACATATATCGTACGTTTTTAAAATATATAATCAAAATTAATAGTCTATATTACAAATTATTCAGCTTATATTTTTTATTTTTAAATAAAAATATATATTTTAAACAAGAAAATAAGAAGCGAATATTTTTATATTTCCAAAAAATCAACAAAATATTACTTTATTTATTATATTACGATCAACATATTGAAAAATGATTATTATGCTTATGCTAATTATATATCGCATTAGAAAATTATGTTTATAATTAATAATTTGAAATTTACTAACCTTAACGCTAAGATATTCTCCAGCAAAGCAAATAATAAAGGCCTCTATCATTATGGCAACATAAGCTAAAATAGCTTTTAATAATACGAAGAAACCGGATTCATTATGAATGGACTATTTCAAGACGAAAAGAGGGATAAATAAATTGCAATATCAATGATTGCATAATCCCGATAATACTCACAATTGTGATGAGAAATCCTATGCAGCAAATAACTAAGGTATTTGCAGCAATTTGCATCAATGTGATAAAAGAGAAAAGTTTCCCAATTTGTTCGGAAAATAAAACGACTCTGTTATGTCTCTCAATTAATGTTCCTAATGTAGATATGGAAGATCTGTCATGGATACTTTTAGAAATAGTTCTAAAGCTTTGACATATGATATCGATTTGACCACTCATGTGAAACACCTACAATATGTATACTAGAAAAAATCGTATTAAGATAAATATTGTATACAAAAAGTATTTTTTCTGCAGAAGATATCAATTTGATGTGCAAAAGAAATAAAAGTAATATTTTTACACAAAATATTTAACTCAGTCGTAAAATTTCTTTAACAATGATAAATTATATGTGTAGTGCAATGTAACAATTCGTATATAACACAAGTACAAAGTAAAATTTGCGCGACGATTTCTTTAGATCTAAGCTCTCATTATAAATTTTCTTATTACACAGTCTTGACAAAAAATAAGGATGCGTAAATTTAAAGTGCGACTTACCAGACTAAAGATCAATCCGTTTACAATAGCGATTGTGAACGAATCTGACATCACATGTAAAAATAAGCCTAAGACAAGCAACTCGAAGATGGGTGATTGCTCCGTTTCGAAGGGAAATTGTGCCTTGACAGGAAATTGCCGCAAACTGTTATTGTAATCTTTTGTTAAATATACGAAACGAATCACGTAATCACCCAAGAGGTAAAGCACCGAAGCAAATGTATTAAAACTGAACATAGCATTGGAACAAAAATGCGATATACCGGCTTTAATTGTCATTATGTTTAAATGCTGATGAACGTCGTTGCACTCGCGCCAATCATTATCCATCGCGGCCAGGAGTTGATGAAGGATGCTACAAATATTTTAATTGATCAAATATTTGGGAGATGAAAAGATATCCTTTCTTAAGCAAGATTATACACATTGATGTTCTACTTAAGATTAAAATGAAGGCATTAACAATAAGTCTTGCTCTGCTTAAGAAAGATCAGATTGACAGTACATTATTCAGACTTTAGATGGAAAGATTCATCTTCTCTCGATATCTTACCGACGATGCTTCCAAAGACTAGCCACCTTAATAAACATCAAACTACTTTCTAAAGTCGAAGATAAACCATCCACGAGATTTGAAAGCTCGCTAAGCTTAAAGTGAGAGAATACATAGAGATATTGAAAATATTGTACGATTAAAGTGCTCAACATAACAAGAAACCAATAAACGGTGGAATATGGCACATTCGGCCATACACCAAGGCATTGAAGACCGATTTTCAGCGCCGGACTAATGGTACTCGTGGCTATCATTCGTCAAGAATTTTAAAGGCGCGAAGAAACGAAGAAGATCAGTGTCAGCGCATTTGTAAACTAAAAGACAGAACCGTCTGCTTCTTCACATGCTCGCTCACGCGATGCATCCCCACTCAAGTGAATACGGATCAATCGCTATTATACGTTATTGTGCAGTCGAGATAGTTCTCATTATTTGTATCATCAATTTTCTATAATTTCATTGGAAGTTTAATATTGTGTATTTCGATAGAAAACGATTTAGCAAGGATATTAAGAGGAGGACGAACAGCTAATTACACATGTCAATTTTTTTTCTCAACGTTTCTCTGATAACAAGAAAGCGAATATCTATTGCTTTTTTTACATATCACAAAGCTAAACATGCGGTTCGATTAAATGATCGCAATTATTCATTAAATATTCTGAGCGAGTAGGATTCAATTGTTTTCATAGCGTTTGATTGCAAGTTTTAAAAGAGATAAATGTAAGAAAAATATTATATCTTCTTGACTGTGGGACTCAATTGTGCGTAATAGCACGTAATTTCTTTTAATGATTCGACAAACTTTTGCAGAATACGCATATTGAAGAAAATTGAAGGAAAAAGTATAAATTAATTAAACATATTGTAGAACTTATAGTTATATAGATGTGTATGCAATACAATTATATATATACAAACTGCATATATGCGATTCTTCCAACGAAAATTCACTACTAAGTATATGATACAATTTAAAAATCCATTTCTTTTCTCGATAAAAATTGTTACATGTATATATAGCAAAAATATAAAAAGATAATAAAAAAGATATTTTTCGTATTTGTATTAAATATAATTTTAGATTTGATACAACTTGTGCACCTTGCAAACTAAATTAAATTAATATAAAAAGACAAAAATGTTTCCAAAGAATAATATATTAATACATATATACACGCACACATAACAATTTAATTATTATTATATATATGTATATTTAAATATATATATATATATATATATATATATATATATATATATATAATTTTTTCTGTTATGATTATTAATTGCTTTTTGCAGGAAACTTTATAATTATAAATATAACAACTTTCTATTGATTTAATGGGATATTATAGCGATTCGTTGCATTATTTATTGCTACATTAGCAATTAACTTATTCTAAAAAATATAATTAAAACGATACGGAGAAATATATTTTCTATAAATACTTTCTCTCTTAATTAAATAATTATTTTATTCAAAAAGATTCAAATTTTTTTCAGTTTTATTATTAACACTACAATTAGAAAAAATAAAGAGTAAAACTTTACAATAAAATTTTTCCTAACGATAATATTTCTCATGAAATTAAATTTACAGTAATGCTGCACTTTGTATATAAAAATTTTTTTTAATTATATATTAAAATAAAATTTGCATACGCCAATATGGTCAGGAATAGATTTCAAGATCATATTGCAAATCTTTTCAATAAAGAATCAAAACACATGAATAGAGATATTTCAAGCGAGTGAAATTGAATTGTATTCATGATCCAATTGCAAATTTTTAATGAGATTGCGAAGAAGCGAGATCAATGTATTTGCCCAGAGGCAGAATTGCGAGAGTCTCTCTTTCTGCAAATCTATTTCTATGTTAAATGCATTCTTATTTAGATGATTATAAATACGTCATTATATATGACGTATACAGTAAACTAAGATAGAATTTATTATATTTATACTTAATAAACTATATTATTTTATAATTTTATTACAAATCTAGTAATGTGAAAAAGAGATGTACGGAAAAAGGATATTATAAAATAAAAAAAATATAAAAGAGAAGATTCTCTCTCACTCAATAAATAGTTTATGGAACAATTCGTAGCATTTTAGTAAATTTCTTTCTGATAATATAATACCTTTGATGAGAGAAGAAAAATTCAACATATTTTTTGTATATATCGAGGAGGTCACTTAACGTGCAATAATTAGATCAAACGAGAGAAATCATGCATTAGATACTCTAAAAGGACGGAATTAACTGTGTACGTGTCCCATTACAAATCTTAAGAAAGATAAATGAGAGAGAACTCTATCTTCCTGAGGCGACCGAATGTGTGGACGTAATGGTGAGTAATTTTTTTAAATAATTTTGCGACAGAATATAATTTTGCAGCCCATGCACTAGCAGAGGAAGTTTTAAAAGCAAAAAAAATGTGTTCATCCATTATATTATAGAAGCTTAAGAAGAGAAAGATACATTAATAAAATTGCAAATTGCATAAACAGATTTTTCAATAATAATTCAATGATCGATTCAACAAGTCATAAACTATAATTTTTATAGATATGAATCTAGTATGCACTAGTATTATAGAAAAAATAATTATTTACATTTATAAATGTAATTCAAATATTAATCTCTATTTTTTTCTCTGTTTTTCTTTCTAAAAATTTTAAAAGATACATTAAAATAATTTAAAAATTCAAGTAGTCATTTTAAATTGAGTAATTAATAAATATTTATTATATTCTGTATAAATAATGTTTTCTTATCATATTGTATTTTTAATAAAAAGTTGTCGTGTTTTTTTGAATATTAATACATTGCATGTAAAACAGATATATATGATGCCGATGCTCTTATCATCTATAAAAGTTAGAACAAATAAATTTAATACAGGAGTGAAAGATATATTTTGTAATAAATTAATAAAGGTATTAAAGATACATTTTGTAACATAAATTAATTGTAAACAAAATATCATTTTTATTTATTATTTATGTTTATGTGTTTAAATATTTAAAAAAGATTTAAATACTTACGCTACTAAAAGCTTCAAAGGACATATCTGTCATTTTTCCTGCCGTGATTGCTAGTCGCTTATTGGATCTCATTATTATAAATGTCATAACTTTACTCTGACTTGATGGCATATTGTACCAGAATGTTTCATATGCTGCATCGGCAATTGATTTACTCTAAAAAAAGACCGCAAAGAGAATTGAATGACACAGAACGGTATTATATTCCTATTTTTTTATTCATTCAATTTTTTTGTGTGATGGATCTATGAACGCCGACACTGTATAAAATAAAAATAAAATTGAATTGAATTGAAAGATATATTTTTTCCTTTTTAATTCATCTTTCTTTATTTTTATATAGTGTCAGTGGCGGTAACATATTCATAGTGAGAATATCGATCATCGTAAAATATCTAAAATATAATACAGTAATTACAGCAATATATGTGTTACTAATTCTTTGATCCATTTTTGTTCACAGAATAAAAGGATTAACATAACATCGAAACATTAGAAATCTTTTAAAAAATTATGCATTTACAATTATATAAATTTTTTCTCACTAACTTTAAGGCTGAGGTATTCTCCGGCGAAGCAAATAATAAAGGCCTCAATCATTATGGCAAAATAAGCGAAAATGGTTTTTATTAAAATCATGACACTGGTTCCACCATTGACAGACTATTTCAACGAATAATAAAAAGAAAAAATGTGAATAGATAATAATATAATATGAATCATATTTATAATAATATAATATGAATCATATTTATCGCATATTTATCGGACTCACTATTACGATGATGAATCCTAGACAGCAAATAACTAAAGTATTCCAAACAACTTGCATTAATGCGATGAAAGAGAAAAGTTTCTCGATATTATTGGAAAACGAAATCACTTTATTATGCCTATCGATCAACATCCTTAATATTGGTGCGGAAGAATCATAAAGAGAAGTTTTGTCAGAAATATTTCTGAACTCTTGGCATATAATGTCGATTTGTCCGCTTGCGTGAAGTACCTAAAATTTACTTAATATTCTGCAAAGAGTCCAATTACGTATTATACATAAATAAATATTTTTGCCATAAACTTATATGTTATATTCTTTATATATATATATATATATATATATATATATATATATATTGTTACGGCCCTGATGTCCGTGTTTTCATCGGGACGGCGCCGATTTACGAGAAGAAGCGCGTTGTCAAGGTTGTTGACAGGAGCGCCTGTCATCTTAGTTCGGTTCCAGCTGTCAAGCTGCGCGGACGTGTTTGTGTATCGTGCCGAGCCGAATTATTAATATTGTGTTTCTGTGATTACGTTATAGTGTTCTATGTTGTTCTGTGTTGTGCATTAAAGAGTTCCGAGTTCCTTGTAAAAGTGTCTATTCATTTCGCACGACTCGCGAGCGGCCGATCTCTCCGCGCGCGTCTTCGATAATAATCGAAGTCCTCGCCGCGGGCGTAACAATATATATACACACAAAAGATCTTAAATATATTTTACAATATTTTTTAAGTTTCTTAATATTTTTAATTATATTATTAATTATTATACAATAACATTTCTCAAAAATTCTACGTAAATTTTACGTAAATTTGTGTGTAAAAGGATTTTATAAATTATGTAATTTGCAATATATTAAAATTGAAATTTCCATGATATAGATTCTATTGTCATATTTCAATATAGGTCACAAATAATTTTTATTAAATACAATTCTGATAAAAGATATGAAGAAATGTATTCAAAATATAGGACGTGGAAAAATTACCAAAGTAAAGATCAATCCGTTTAAAATAGCAACTGCACATACATGTAACATTGTATGTAAAAACAGAATTACTACGAGCAGCTCGAAAATAGGCGATTGCTCATATTCAAAAGGAAGTTCTATCTTGATAGGAAGTTGCCGCAGAGTATCATTGTAATCGTCGACCAAAGAGACAAAATGAATCATATAATCGCTCAAAACATAAAGTACTCCAGCAATTGCATTGAAACTCAACATAGCGTTAGAACAGAAATGTGATATACTGGCTTTAATTGTCATCACATGAAAATGCTGTTCAACATTGACGCATTCGTGCCAATCGTTATCCACAGCTATTAGAATTTTATGGAGAACTCTGCAATATGTAACATTAATTGATCTGATATATGGAACGAAGAGTATTAGTCTTTTTATTAAAAAAATATAAACGTTGAACTTTTAAGAATTAGATTATGATAAAGTCACTCACTTTGATCATATGCATGCATGGACACACAAAGAAGCTTTATTTAATAATGCATATTAGAAAATTAAAGAATGTTTTCTCACGAACATAATGATTGAATAAAACCAATGATTGAATAAACCAATATCACATTATATCTTACCGACGATGTATCCAAAGACTGATCATTTTAAATAACGTTAAAGTATAATCTAAGGTCGCAGGCAAGCTATCCACGAGATCCGATAATTCGTTCATCTTTAAATGTCCCATTACGTACAGATATTGAAAATATTGTATTATCAGCATGCTCGACATAAACATAAGCCAATAAACAGCTGAGTATGGTACATCCGGCCACATACCAAGTAATTGAAGGCCGATTTTCAGCGACGGACTGATGGTAGTTGTCGCTATCATTCGTCAATATTTTTATGGATGAGATGAAATAAAAATTAGTATAGGCGATACATTTGTCCGAGTACGAGACAAAACTGAGAAAGCATTGTCCATTTCTCCAAGTTCATCCCCACACAGTGCATCCCCACTCAAGTGTAGATCAATCGCGCTATTATGCATCGCATAATAATCAAAAGAGCTCCTATTTTTTCCGTAATTACCTGAATGGTAATGTTCTATTCTAATTCCATTATTGAAGCTAATAATGCGTAGATACTCTTATATGAAGAAGTGAAAATATTGTGAATAAATTGCTTGATTTTTCATAATTTCTCCTGTCTTATTATATGATATGTTTGCAACGAATGTTCGTCGCATTTTCTACATGAAGATAGTTTAACGACAATTTGATTGGACAATCGAGCATTATTCTAACTAAATATTTTAAATAATGAACGGAACTAAATTGTAGCGAGTTTTTTTAAAGAGAGATAAGTAAGCAAAAACATTGTATTTCTGTGCTTAAAATCGATTTGCACAATGGTGAGTATTTTTCTTTAATAATCCAAGAAACGTTATTGCATGCTGAACACACAAATGTGGAAAAAGTTTTAAAAATAAAAAGTTTGAATCATTTGGCTAAATCAGAAAAGTTTAGTTGCAAGTACACGCAACAAAATACATATCCCGTACAAATTAAACGCGCAGATCTTTCAGTGAAAATTCAATGATCTATTTGTCGCAATTTAAATCAACGTTTTTCTCAATATAAAAATTATACAATATAGAAAAAGCAATTATATATATATATATATATATATATATATATATATTATTTTGTATTAAATGTGTAATGCTAATTTTTATGTTATTAATATAAAAATCGTTCAATAACGGATAATTTAATTATATAAGATTCGTCCATCTATATTAACTTTATTAAGTCTTACTGTTTTATTAATATTATATATTATATGTGATTAATCGATGAAAGAAATATGTTTTCATGAGTCAAATATTTTGAATTTTAATACATAGCGTGTAATACTGAAATGTATGACGCCGAAGCTTTCATGACCTGAAAAAATTATTCTCACCAAATATCTAATGAGAGAAGCACATTTTTTAACATCTATATACATCTCATTAATGATGTGATATATACATGTGTGAGTTTAGTTTCAGGAACATCAACATACTTATAATATTTATGATTATTGAATTTATGCGATGTATCATATAAATAATTTAAATTAATTATCTGATATTTAAAAATCATTAAAATCTTACAGTCGTGAAACCTTCCAAAGTCAAATCCATAACTTTTCCGGCTGTGATCGTCAATTGTTTTTGGGCTCTAACGATTATGAGCAATAAAATTTGGCATTCATTGGTGGACAATTCGTACCAATGTATCTCATATACCGCATCGCCGATAGATCTGCTCTGAGAAAGAAAAAGGAATTATGGATTAAAATGCAATAGAAACGACAATAGAAACCTCACCCTGAATGCAGGAAAAGTGCAATCACACAACTTTGGCACTAAATCATAAAACTAACAAATACTTTTATTTATATGTTATAGAGAGAATATATATAAAACACTCGCATCCGATAAAAACAAGGGGATGATGCTAACCTTAGAACTCAAATATTCGCCAGCAAAACAGAAAACGAAAGCTTCTAACGTTACAGCGACATATGGAATAATGGATTGTATTAATATTCCGGATTTACCTTCTATATCTGTGCCTAGAGACTGTATAAAAATGGTACGTTAAATTATATTAATAAAAAAATCCTAATATCATCTAAGAGATTATGTTTTTAATTTAACATAAATATTCTACATACATTTGAGATTTTGCAAGGACATAATTCCAATATCATAAAAAAAGGAATAATACATTATTCTCTAAAATGACGTTACTATAAATATTACATGAGATATCTTTCTCCTCGAAATTGTTTCGTGTAAATTATTTGAAATTATTTTCATTCCGATTAATTTTAGGCGATTAAATAAAGTTAATATATCAAATATAATTTAATGAAATGAATGATATTCTGTGCAATTAAGAAGCAAATTGATTCTTAGAAAAATTCATTGCTTTCTCTCTATAAACAAAGCATCTTTACTCACTATTACGATCATGAATCCTATAGAGCAGATAACTATGGTATTCCATACAAACTGTATCAGTGCAACAAAGGAGAAAAAGTTGTCAATATTATTGGATAAAGATATGATTTTCTGATGTCTTTCGATGAGTGATCTTGTGGCCGATGGATGAGATTTTTTCGTGGAGGAAATTTCTCTCAATTCTTGGCACATAATATCAATCTGGCCACTCACGTGAAGTACCTCGAAATAGGAAAACTGAAGGTTTAAGAAAAGCTCACGAAATTTAAGAAACATGTTATTTGATAGATCAAGAACCACATGTTTTCAAACATGTTTTAACGAGATTGCGTCATGAAAACAATTATCTAATGATCTTTTAAGCAGTTTTACATTGCTTTTGACTTACAAGTGCTAAGATGAGAGAATTCAACATCGCGATTACGGTCGCCGTCTCCCATACATGAAAGAAGGTTGCCAGATAAATGAGCTCGAAGATTGGCGAGTCCGAAGCTTGGTCGAACGGGAACTGCATTTGTATCGGAAACTCTCGAGGTTCTTCGCCGGCGGAGATTATACGATGACTCAAGTAGCTGCCCACAAAGTAGAAGATAGTGGCCAAACTATTTAGGATCATCATAGCTTTAGAACATCGATGCGCTAGATTAGCTTTGCTTGTCATCACGTACACGTGTGAATCCGTGACCTGATTGTTCCAGTCATCTTCCATGGCGTCTAAGATATCCGAAAATATTCTGCAAACGACTTCACTAATTTCCAATAATACAATCTAGATATCGACGTCGATCATGACCCTTACCGTCGATTGTGCCAGAGACTCAACAGCTTTAAAAACGTCAGAGTGTAATCTAGAGTGACGCTCAGACCATCCATTAGTTTGGAGAAATCGTTCTTATTCAGATGCACAAAAACGTAGGAATATTGAAAGTATTGCATGGCGAGGAGGGTAGCCATGTAAAAGAGCCAGAGATGCGTCCCGTATGAGGAGCCGGGCCACATACCGATGAAACCAAGACCGATCTTTAGCGACAGACTTATAGTACTCGTCGACATAATTACAATTCACGCATTTATCGAAACGCGGTTTTTCAACCAAATTGTGCGCTGTTGTTATTCTTAATTTCAACTGAATTGAAAGAAAAATCTTGCGCGGTAAAAAAAGAAAAAAGCAACGTTTTTTTTTTACTCTAACCTCGCGCAAAGTTTGCAATTTCATAAGAAGTAAAATTATACTCGCGACATCGATCAATTGTAATTAACTATCGCGCGATGCGACAACGACATATGCATGAAGAGCTAAGTTGCGATGACAGATGATTATAGGTTTTCTCGCGCTCGAAAAAAGTATACACGTGGAAAATATCAATCGTCAATTCTAACAAAATGCAAAAAGTAATATCTCATTTTCTTTAATAATGCAATTGCAGCCCTCCAATATGCATCGTACATAGGAAAAAATAATTACGAATAAAAATTAGACTTGGTAGAAATAGTCAGTTGATGAAAGTTGGACATATTAATTGGTTGAATATTAGCTCCATATTAACGAAAAAAATATCGCTTTTGCAGAGAAAATGATGAGAGAACAGGAGATAAAATTTTTAGTCTAAAGTTTATAAGCAAATATGTATGGGAAAAATAAATTGTACGTATAAATGTATATATACTTAATATTACACTATTAATTAAAATTTATATATAGATACTTTATTAATAATTTTGATGACAATTTTTCTTAGAATTTATTAGGAAAAATTTATAATTTTATATTTTATATGTATATCTAATTAAAAAGAAAATAGCAACATAAAATAAGGATATTATAAGTTGATGAACAATTATTAAAAATTAAAGAAGAAAGGCAAAATTAATTAATTATCCTTTTATCTTTAATTTCTCTTTCTACAAATATACATACTTACTCGCAATAATTCGACAACATACATAGGTATATATGTCCAGCATACATTTTGATACAAGTTTCAGTACATGGCGTGCAAAACCGAAATATATGAAGCCGAAGCTTTCATGACCTAAAAAATTACCTTCTTTTGAATATAAAAGTACTAAGAGAGGAATAATTCTTCAAAGTCTAAATATTATTAATGCGATACATTCATATTTTTTTACGAATTATGTTAAATATTGTCTCTTGCAATATTGTTCGACAATCAAATATACATTATTAAAAACATATACATATACATTATTAATTAATATACATTATTAAAAAAGAGATGAGTGATATCAAGCAATGTACTTACAGTAGTATAACTTTCCAATGTTAGATCCATAACTTTTCCAGCCGTGATTGGCAATCGTTTTTGCGATCTCAGAATCAGGAATAATAAAATTCGACACTCGCTAATAGATAAATCATACCAAACTGTCTCATATGCCGCATCACTGATAGATCTACTCTGGAAAAGAGAAGAAGGTTACAGATTTTTTTAAAGAGTTACAATTACATTTGACCAATACAAAAGTAATATGCTAACCTTAGTGCTTAAATACTCGCCAGCGAAGCAAAAGATGAAAGCTTCTGCACTTACTGCAAGATATGGTATGATAAATTGTGTAAAAACTCCAGATTTATTCTCCATATTCATATCAAAGGACTATGGAAGATTAAAAATAATTTTAAAAGCTTTTAATATAAAGTTATAATTACTTTTTAAAAAAAGTTCTCTTTTTAAAATATTATTATATTAAATAACAAACAAAATTTCATTTGCATTGAAACTTGCAATAAATCTAATATTTAATTAAACAAATTTTTATTGTTTCAATAATTATATTAAATAAAGAAATATTTTATATATAGTTGGATAAAATTAATGATAATAATTCTAATATTTTTAATAATAATAATTCTAATAATTTTAATAATAATAATAATTCTAATAATTTTAAAATCTTTTTTTCCAGTAAGAAATATATGCAATTTATTACTATTAATTATATTACTATTAACTAAAATAATTTTACTCACTATTACAATCATAAATCCTAAACAGCAGCTAACAAAACTATTCCATACGAATTGTAACAAAGCAATGAGCGAAAAATAATTCTCGATATTATTCGATAATGATATAATCTTCTGATGTCTCTCAATGAGTGATTTGGTGGAAAACTTCTTAGATTTGAATATAGAAGGAATTTCTTTCAATTCTTGACACATGATATCGATTTGTCCGCTTACATGAAGTACCTCAAAGTAAATAAAATAAAAATAAAAATAAAAATAAAATAATGTAAAATAATGTAAAATAATGTAAAATAATGTAAGTAATGTGTTCAAACAAGATTCGACAAAAACTTTAATTAATTTGTTAAAAAAAAATTAAATATTGTTGCAACTAATGTTTTACCTAAGAACTATATGTGATACTTAACTAAATAATATGAGTTCTTCTCCACTTACTAGCGTTAAGATCAAGGAATTTAATACCGCGATCGCAATCGCCGTTTCTAACACATGAAAGAACAATCCTAAGACAATGAAGTCGAAAACCGGCGTTTCGTGAGCCTTTAATGGCAACTGTATCTGTATCGGAAACTTTGGGTATTGTCCATCTTTGGAAAATATACGGATACGTGCGTAACTATCGATGAAGTAGAGAACGGTAGCGACAATGTTAACGAATATCATAGCATTCGAGCAACGATATGCCAGATTAGCCTTGTTTATCATCACGCACTTGTGTAAATCGGTTGCATCTTTCCAATCATTGTCCATCGCGACCAGAATATCCACAAATATCCTATGATTCAATTGATCGAATCTTACGATATGATAGAACTCTCTAATAGAAAAATCAATCATAGAGAATAATCGTTGAGCTAGACTTACCGGCGATTAAACCAAAGACTGATCATTTTCATAAACGTCAGGGTGGAATCCAGAGTAATGCCCAAACCGTCCATCAGTTTGATCAGATTGTCGAACTCCAGATGCGCGTAAACATATGAGTATTGGAAATATTGCACAATTAAAAGGGTCGTCATATAAAAGAGCCAGCAGAACATCCCGTACGAGGAGTCGGGCCACATACCGATCACACGGAGACCCATTCTCAACAACGGACTTATAGTACTCGTCGGCATAGTTGTGCGTAACGTTACATTGAACCATTACTCCAATCAACTATGCACGTTGTTTCCTTCCGACGAAGTAAACGATGAGAAAAACGATTTCCACTTTCCAAAGGAAACATATGATCGAATCTCTCAGTCGTACTTTGCAATATACTCCCCTCCTCGGTATCGCAGAAGAAATAGCAATTTTACAAACTAAAATTACTACGGGATGAAGAGTGCGGGCAACAATCAATCGTAATTATGTAATTATGCAATATAAACCATAGAACGACGAACTAATGCGATAATAGATCAATGATTATGGGTCTTTGCACATAAAAAAATATACATGTACCATTACACAAATAATCATCTTGAAAAGAACAGACACATAGTCATCATTATTGATAAGCTTAATTTAAAAAATGGTATTAAAAAGAAAGAAAGCTTTTACGTATTCTTGATGGATTTAAAAATTGAATCTTGCTAAGTCATGCAATAAATTATACAAATAACGCACAGCAATTGTCATTGAATGGTAACCTGACATTTAGTCAATAAAGAGAAAGAAAAATATTACAGACAAGGAGATTAAAACGTATACATGGAACGTAGAAATATAATAAAGGTATATTTGTAACATAAAGAAAAATATTTAATATGTCATTATTAAAATTTATGTCTATATTCCATTCTTTGCATCTGTAATAATCGAAAATATTTGAAGATAATTTATGATAAAGTGTTAGATAAACAATTTAGTACATTGCATGCGATACAAATATATAACAGGCAGAAACTTTTATTATCTAAAAAATAGATTCAATAAAAAAGACTTGAAAAATTAAGCAATGCATTTACACTGTGATATCTCACGCTTATAAAATTTTCAAAAAGAGATTAACAATTTCCTCATAAAAATATAACTGTCAATCGTTTTTGCAGCTGATCTCAAAATAAATTAAAAATAAAACTGAAAATGTGTATCAGTTATATTATATTGTATCGAAATAATTCGTACATACATTGCATCTAAGTTAATTGATTTATTTTGAAAAGAGTGTAACTCAAATCCAAAACATATTTGAATAAAACAAAGCTGCCATAATATATTGCATAAAACAATGATTTATATGCTGCTATTGTTCAAGATACATACATATGTAATTGTTAATGGGGATGATGTATAATATAATAAAAGGACCATTATATAATGGCAATTGTAACATTATTGTAACTGCACATATCTTTATCGAACTTATTGTTTTTCATTTGTAAATACTAGCAACTTATTGTTAATCATAAATAAGAAAAAATAAATAATGGTACATATATGTATAATTTATTATACACACAAATTTGGGATTCAAATAAAAAATCTTGGCATTTAAGACTTTTCAATATAATAGGTTAGGTACATAAAAACTTTTTGCAATATGCAAAAATACTGAACTTAAAACTAATACTGAAATTTAAAACATTATTATATTTTTTACTGAAATTCTATAAAAGAAGACGAATTATCAATCATATTAAAATATATTGTATGTGCATATATTATTATATATTTTTTATATCATATTATTAATTAAAATATGTGTAGATACTTTAATTAATAAATTTGATAATACCTGTTGCTAAAAATTTGCAACAATTTATGCTCTGTAGAAAAATACTTGTTTCGTAAAATCTCATTTGTAATTACAACATAATATTTCTCACAATCAGTATAATTAATCGAGCGGAGAATTTATAATTTTTTATTTTACTTGTGCGATTAAAAGAAGACAATAAATATAGAAGTACAACATTTATTACAACAATTATTGGAAATTAAAAAGAAAAAGGCAAAATTAGTGTTAATTATCTCTTTATCTATAATTTTTTTATCTACAAATGTTACTACTTACGCGGTAATTTGACAGATGCATATATATGATCAACATACATTTTGATATAAGTTTCAGTACATTGCGTGCAAAACCGAAATGTACGAAGCCGAAGCTTTCATGATCTAATGGAGGATTCTTATGAAGTTAAGAATAATAAAAAGAATATTCTTTAATTTCTAAACATCATTAAAAATGATATATTGATATTTTCCTATCAATTCTGCTGTGTTTTATTGTCTCTTGCAATACTAATCAATTATAATACTAATATTATTCAAAAAAAGATAATGTTATATCAACAACTTACAGTAGTGAAACTTTCTAATGTTAAGTCCATAACTTTTCCAGCTGTTATCGTCAAACGTTTTTGCGATCTCAGGATCAGGAATAATAAAATTCGGCATTCACTAGTAGATAAATCATACCAAACTGCCTCATATGCTGCATCGCCAATGGATTTACTCTGGAAAAGAAAGATAGGTTATAGATTGTTCTAAACTAAATAGATTAAATACAATTATATTATATTTGATATAATCCGAGCAGTAATAGTAGCAAAAGTAATATGCTAACTTTAGTGCTCAAATACTCGCCAGCGAAGCAAAAAACGAAAGCTTCTATAGATACTGCGAGATATGGCATCATAAATTGTATAAAAATCCCAGATTTACTCTCTATATTCATACCTAAGGACTGTGTAATGGAACATCAAGAATAATTTTTAAAGTTTTGAATATAAAATTATAGTTACTATTTTTAAAAATAAGTGAAAAGGTATCTTTTCAAAGTATTATTATATTATATTATTATATTAAGTGCAACACAAGGTATAATTTCATTTGATTTAAAACTTAATTAAAATTAATTAGATTTTATTAATATGAAAATAATTGATTAAATCATTTTATTTTTTCATGTATAGTAAAAAAGTTCTTAATTGGACAATATTAGTATAATAATCATTCGGCATAATTTTAAAATATTTTCTTTTAACAAAAAATGTGCTAATTTATTATTATTATATATTAATTAAAGTAATTTTACTCACTATTATGACCATGAATCCTAAACAGCAGATAACAAAGCTGTTCCATATAAATTGTAATAAAGCAATGAACGAGAAATAGTTCTCAATATTATTCGACAATGATATAATCTTTTGATGTCTCTCAATGAGCGACTTGGAGGAAAATACCTTAGATTTCAATGTGGAAGAGATTTCTTTCAACTCTTGACACATGATATCGATTTGTCCGCTTACATGAAGTACCTCAACACAAAAAAAAATCAAATCAAATCAAATAAGTAATGCGTTTAAATAAGATTCGACGAGAACTTTAATTAATTTAGTAAAAAAAAAATGTTAAATATTATCGCAACTAATGTCTTATCTAAAAAATATGTGACACTCTTAACTAAACAATATAATTCTTAACTTACCAGCGTTAAAATCAAGGAGTTTAGTATCGCAATCACGGTTGCTGTTTCTAACACATGAAAGAACAAACCTAGGACGACGAATTCGAAAATCGGTGTTTCGTGAGTCTCGAACGGAAACTGTACCTGTATCGGAAACTCTCGGTGTTGTCCGTCCTTGGAAATTGTATGGCGACGTACGTGGCTATCGATGAAGTAGAGAACGGTAGCAACGGCATTAACAGATACAATAGCGTTGGAACAACGATGCGCCAGATTAGCTTTATCCATCATTACACACTGACGCAAATCGGTTGGTCGGTCTTTCCAATCGTCGTCTATCGCGGTCAGAATATCTGCGAATATCCTACAACTCGATTTCTCGAAGATCTGACGAGATGATTGAATTCTCTCGAGAGATCAATCGTGCCGAATGATCATCAAGCTAGTCTTACCGGCGATTAAACCAGAGGCTGATCAGCTTCAGGATCGTTAGGGTGTAATCCAAAGTGAGGCCCAGACCATCCATCAATTTAGTCAGATTGCCGAAATCCAGATGCGCGTAGACATATGAATATTGAAAATACTGCATTATTATGAGAGTCGTCATGTAAAAAAGCCACCAAAACGTCCCGTACGAGGAACCGGGCCACATACCAATCGCGCGAAGACCGATTCTCAACAACGGGCTTACAGTACTCATCGACATAGTTGCGTGTAACGTTACATTGAACCATTACTCCAATCGACTGTGCACATTGTTTTCTCCCGACGAAGTGAACGATGCTTCTATTTTTCAAAGATAATGTACGATCGAATCTCTCAGTCTTACTTTGTAATACGCTTTGTACTCCCCTCTTCGACGACACAGAAGTAGTTTTATGAACTAAAACTATCACGAGGTAGAAGAGCAATGATCAATTGCAATTACGTAATCATGTAATATAAACCGTAGGACGATAAGTTAAATTGCGATAATAGATCAATGATTATCGGTTTTTGCACGCAAAAAAAAATATACGTGTATCTTTACATAATAATCATCTTCAAAAGAACAGACATAGTTAACATTATTAATAAACTCAACTTAAAAGTGGCATTAAAAAAACGAATGGTGATTTTATGTTCTTGATGGATCTAAAAATTGGATCTTTTGTCTAGCCATGTAATAAATTATACAAATAACGTACAACAATTGTCATCAAAAGATAGACGAACGTTTAGTATATTGAAAGTTTATAAAGAAAATGGAAAATATTACAGACAAGAAGACTAAAGTGTGTACAAACGTAGAGATAATAAAGGTATATTTGTAATATAGAGAAAAATATTTAATATGTCATATTATTAAAATATATATATTTGTGTCTATCTCCATTCTCTGTCACTGTAATATTTATGTTAAAAATATTCGATGGATAATTTATCACACCCAAGTGCAAAATATTTGATAAAATATTAAATAGAAAATGCTCCTTAATTTAATCCATCGCATGCGATATAAATGCATGAAAACAGAAGCTTTTATTATCTAAAAAATGGATTCGATAAAAAGAATTTAAAAAATTAAAAGTTGCAAAGTTTGCACTGTGACATCTCACACTTATAAAATTTTTCAAAAAGAGATTAATAATTTTTCTAGAAATAATTGTCAATCGTTTTTAAGACCAATAAAATCACACCAACGTGAACTAACGATAAATGAAATTAAAGAGACTGTCAGATATCACATTTTATCGAGGCAATTTATATCTAATAATTAGTTAATTGATTTGTTCTGAAAAAGACGTAACTCGAGTCCTAAACATGTTAGAAAAAAAATGCAATTATGTTTGCCTTTTCGAGTCAGTGAACACTTTATTATTATAAAATAATTGCTTTAAAATTGTACATTTGTTTCTTAAAAGGCAGTTTCACATTCATTTAATAAGTTTCTTTAAAAAAATTACACACAAAGTTAAAAATATATTTATGAGTCGCAAAAATAAGGCAGAAAAAAAGTGGAAAATGTTTATTATAACTAGATATTGAATATGTTTGTAATACATACGATCCAATTTTCTTTACCTTTCATTCATATCCTCTCGTTTATGTACTCCCACTCCCATTTCGATAAAATATAAAAGTCCAGTGTAAGGAAGCGGACGAACATATTTTTTCATGTCATTTGAACTGCATAAAACTGTATAAAAATGTAAATCATTTTTAAATCATATAAACTTGTATTATATCATGTTACATTTTTTGCTAATTTTTAAATATATATTGAATTAATAAAAACCGATACAAAAATCTTCACACTTTTTTTATAAAAAAAGATTATTGAAAAAGAAATTCGCATATCAATCCCGATTAATATTACAAAACAGCAATAATAAACAATAGCAAGAATCCCTTTAATTGCAGTTTCAAATTACAGCACGAATAGGTATCATAATAAATTAATATATATTGATTATGAAAACCTGCATAGTGCTTGAACATTTATAGAAAATGTGAAGATTAAATTTGACAAATAAAAGCATGCAATATATATTTTTAAAATAATAATGAAATGTTAGAAAAAAATGCTAGTGGAAAGTTAAGTAATAATTAGAACTTTGAATAAAAAACTCATAAATAAAACGTATATTTAATGTGTAAACATACCTTTCAAGTTACAATAAACTATATGTTCGTACCTCTTCTTCTTAATAGAGTTGCAATATTTTTATTGACATTGAAAATGGAAACATAGAAAGCTGAGACAAAAAAAAGTTCACATTTTATAGGAAAATACAAAATAATTGTTACCACAAACAAAGACAATTGTTTATTTTTCAAAAATATAAAAGTTAATTTACAACAAAATAATTTTATATCTCGTAATTTGTGTAATCAAATTGATCAACAATAATGATCGCTTTCTAAACTATCGCAGCCAAGCTAATAGAGAATATACATATATATGCAATCGACATTGCTCTAAACTTAGTACATCGCATTTAATACTGATATGTAAGAAGCTGATGCTTTCATAATCTAAAAAGTTACATGTAATTAATACGGCATATTAAAATAATGTATCTATAAAATATATAATGTCTTACACTTGCAAATCCATTTAACGTCAAATCAATGATTTTTCCTGCAGTGATCGTTAATCGTTTTTGACATCTTAACATCATGAACAATAAAATACGACTGTCATTTGGAGATACATTGTACCAAAGTGATTCGTAAATTGCATCGCTAATCGACATACTCTGAAAGCAGGATAAATCATGTCAAACATATATATACCAATAAAATAAGTAACGTGAATAGAAAACAATGGATATTTACAACTTCTCGTAGTAAAAGCTTCTTTACATACCTTGGCACTCAAAAATTCCCCAGCATAGCAAAATATGAAAGCTTCTAGAGTTATTGCAATATAATAATTTACAGATTTGATCAAAGTCGATATATCTTTAGTGGTATTAATAGTCTATAAGAAAATAAATAAGAAGTCATTTTCTTCTAAAAAGTGAAAAAAACAATCAAAGTTACTCACAATTATAATAAAAAAACCAGTACAACAAATAACCAATGTATTCCATAGAATTTGCATCAGTGCAATTTCAGTATAAAGATTTTCAATATTTTCCGATAAAGCAATGATCCTTTGATGTTTGCAGATGAGGTCTTTAATAATAATTACAAATGTATTATGATCGTAATTGTGTTTGGAAATTTCGGCTAAATCTTGTCGCATAATATCGATTTGACCACTTACATGAAGTATCTAGAAATACGAAATAATTTTTATCAGAAGTAATAATATTGTAAGTAAAAATATCTTGCTATTTCTTTAATATCACTCTGAAATTTATTGCAATTTTTAATCTTCGTAAAAACAATTATGTTTAAAGTACCAATGTGACAAGTAACGCATTCATCAAACCAACTACAAAAGCTATGACCAAATCATAGATAAACTGTCCAATTAGAAAACACTCGAAAATTGGTGATTCGCTGACATCGAAAGGAAATTCCATTTTTAAAGGGAGTTCCCGAGAACTATTGTTAATTCGATTGGCATCGTCCATCGATTGCAACAAATGCTCGCCAATCGAAAGAAAAAATGCACCGATGCCATTTACAGTGAACACTATGTTGGAAAAACGACGCGACAGATCTGCCATGGTCATCATCGTGGACATATACGAACTGTTGACAATGCAATTTTTCCAATCTTCATCCATGTCTTTCACAATACGATAAAATATTCTGCAGATAGCAATAAATATAAGGCATTCTGTCTATTAATATATTTTTCGCATGTATACAAGCCACGAATAAATTTGCACATGCAATTTTATTTAAAAGATAATAATATATATATTTTCATATTTTCATTCACGCCTCATGTTTCAACATTAATAACAATTTTAATTTTATTGATTACAGTTTACATCATTTGTTTTACAAGAAAACACGCTTACCGGCGATTCCACCACAAAACAAGAAGTTTAAAAAAAGCGAGAGTATATGCCAAAGTGAGACTAAGACAGTCCATAAGAAGCCAAACATCGTTTATTTCAAGATGTCCAAGCACATACGCATATTGATAATATTGCACTATTACTATCGACGTCATGTAACTAAACCAATAGAAAGTCGCGTAAGTCGAATCCGGCCATAAACCGATAAAACGGAGACCGATTTCGACCGAGCGGCTGATGGTGTTCGCACGTTTCATTGTTCTTTGTTAAACACTGAACTATTGTCCCAACAAATCTATCAGAATGGGAATTCGAATTCAGTGAGAATAAAATACACGTGAATATTTTTCAACATGTTCTGCATGATAACTAAAGCATTAAATAATCTTGGTAAAAACGATAAAGCGCAAGCTACTTTGAACGTTATCAATCATAATTATACTTTATATTGTTCGCATTAGATCTCTATCTACAGCCTTATAGCTCTATCGATTAAAAATAAGAAAAAATATATAATTGCAAATAATTTGCTTTAGTTCTGGCTCAGTGGACATTTTAATATTGTATTTTGTAATTATTTAATTTTGTAATTATTTTAATATGTCTTTTATTGTATATTCTTTGAAAAACAGTTTTATATGCACTTATATCCATTAGAAAAAATTATGCGCGACATCTAAGTAAAAATATCAATATCTGCGAGAATACAAAAAACGTAAATACAAAATGGCACAAAAGTTTTGAAAACATTTATTATAGCAGGACATTAAATATGTTTGCTACATAATCACCAGTTCTTTTTGTCTTTCACTCGTATATTACTCGTTTGTTCTTTTATTTTCATTTTAAGTAAAGACTGAAATTTTCAATTACAGCGTAAAAGCGGATTTGTATATCATACCGACGACCTGCAATATAAAAATGTGTAAATTGTTTTAAATTATCAATTTATAAATTTTGTTATCGATTTTCAAATAGATATAAAAAAAAGTGAATATAAAAATCCTAACAAATATTTCATAAATATTAGAATATAATTTGCAATGGAAAATTTTCATATTATTTTTGAGCCCTTACAAAAATTAAACGTGGAACAGTATATATATAACAACAACAGTTTTCCTTAAAAATGCAACGCAAAAATAATTGTGATAAATTAATAATAGATGGAAAAAATCCTTCAGACTAAAAATTTCATATAAACATTCATGTGAACGTTAAAAAAATGATAAAAATAACATTATTATATTTAATATATTATAAGAATATTTAATACATTGATAATAATCAAGTATTTATATTAATTAAAAAAGAGAAAATTATTAATTTAGGATTCGATAAAGCAACAGTTAAAGTTTTGAGCAATAGCTTTATAAACATCAAATCAGCTTTATATACATTCAATAAATGTGAACAAACCTTTGAGATCTCTAAGATTGTGTGTTCTTTTCCGTACTTTCTTCTTTAGATCTGCAATATTTTTATTAATAATTCATTGGAAAGGAAAGCACAAAAAATTCAGATAAAGAAAATTTTATAGAAACTTTCAAAAAATAATAAATTAGTCATTATAAATATTTGAATGTGTAAGAAATATTTTATATTAATATATAATTTTAGATTTTATAACTTGCATAATTTTCATTTGTTCAACGATAATGATGCTTGATAAATTTGTTGTAATTAAGACAATAGCAAATATATTCAGCGGATCATCATCCCAAAGTCAATACATTGCATTTAATACTGATACATAAGAAGCTGATGCCTTCATAATCTAAAAAATTGTGCATAAACTAAAATATATAGTTGATGCAACAAATACTAAAAAAATGAAATGTTTGTAAGAATATGATGTCTTACGCTTGTAAATCCTTCCAAAGTTAAATCGACTACTTTTCCTGCAGTGATCGTTAATCGTTTTTGCGATCTTAATATCACGAATAATAAAATACGGCTGTCAGAGGGTGGCATATTATACCAAAGTGAATTATACACCGCATCGCTAATCGACTTACTCTAAGATTAGAACAAAATTCCCAATTTGAAATGCGCAATAATGATAAAGTCAAAAATGTTTCTTGTTATTCAAAAAAATGCGTTTTTTAAATTTGTATATTTTTTATAATAAAAATTAATTTCTGAATTAAAGATATGATAAAAAAAGAAGATAATCATGAACGAAACGAGTACTTTTATATGAAAAAACTCATTTACAAACCTTGGCGCTTAAAAATTCTCCTGCAAAGCAGAGTATAAAAACTTCCAGAGTTATTGCAATATAAAAGCTCACAGATTTAATTGATGTCGTCGCACTTTCGTCAGTACCTATGCTCTACAACGTAAAGCGAGGAAAAGTTATTCTCAATCAGAGATGAAAGGAAGAGCGTCTAGTCGTTACTCACAATTATAATTACAAAACCAGTGCAGCAGATAACCAAAGTATTCCACAGAAGTTGCATCAGAGCAATATAAGAAAATAAATTTTCGATATTTTCTGATAAAGTAATAATCTTTTGATGTTTGCAAATAAGAGTTTTAATAATGATTAAGGATGTATTGGGATCGTATTTGTTGGAAATTTCACTTATATCTTGCCGCATAATATCAATCTGACCACTTACGTGAAGTATCTATAAAAAAATTAATATTATTCAAAGTATAAAATTTTTCCGATTATTAATTAATTAATTAATTATATATGCATTAATTAATTAATCATGTGTGTGTGTGTGTGTGTGTGTGTGTGTGTGTGTGTGTGTGTGTGTGTGTGTGTATGAGTGTGTGTGTGTGTGTAAACATAACAGATGACATGATACATTTTTATTTAGAAGCAACAAAATTATGAAAAATGATTAAATATTGTAAATGATTAAATATTATAATATACATGTGAAGACACTTTTTTGCAGAGTCTCATGAAACTTACTAGTGAAACGAGTAACGCATTCACCATACCAACTATAGAAGCCAGCAACAATTCGTAGAGAAATTGTCCGATCAGAAAACACTCGAAGATGGGCGATTCGCTGACATCAAACGGAAATTCCATCTTTATGGGAAGTTCCCGAGAATTATTGTCGACACGATTGACATCGTTCAACGAGTGAAGTAGATGCTCGCCGATCGAAAGGAAAAAGGCAGCTAGAGCGTTAATGCTGATCATCACACTGGAGCAACGTCGCGATACATCGGCCACATTGATCATCATAGACGCGTACGAATCATTGATATCACACTCTCTCCCATCACGATCCATCGCCGCCAGGATGAAATAGAATCTCCTACAGAGAGCAGCTTATATATCGAGTATTGTACATATTAAAAGGCTTCTTTTTGGAAAACACACTTACAAAAGTACATGTACAAAAATATTTAAATGTATTATATTTTAGATTTTTATTTATTTCGTCGAAATTTCTTAGTAATAATGTTCCATGTTCTAGAAGAGGGACATTTAATTATTTGGAATCATATGTCTGCAACAAAAACGCGTCTTACCGGCGATTCCACCATAGAGCAAGAAGCTTAAAAAAGGCGAGAGTGTACGCTAAAGTAAGACCGAGACAGTCCATGAGAAGCGGAATATTATTCAAATCGAAATGCGCAAAAACGTATGCATATTGATAATATTGTACTATCACCATCGTCACCATGTACATTAACCAACAAAGAGTCGCGTAAGCCGAGTCCGGCCACATGCCGATAAAACGCAGGCCGATTTCGACAGGACGACTGATGGTACTTGTGCGTTTCATTGCTCCGTATGACGGTCACTAAACGTTACAAACTGATGACTATCGAGATGTCAAAGTCCCACAAAATAAATTTTGTTCAGTGAACGTTTGCTGAATAATTATACGAAGTTTATAAAGCGAAGGTCTTCCTATGATCGATTATAATTATACGTCTATTTTAATGCCATTAAAATTCCATTAAGCTTCCAAAAAGCTATTAAGTTCTTAAAAACTTATAAGCTTATATACCGGATAAAAAACAAAACGCTACGTAACTACCCTCTATTATCCTCTGAAATAGAGCATTTAATAGTGCATAATTGCCTTAGAAATTTCTTGATTTGAAGAAGATCACTTCTAATGACATCTATATCAACGGAAAAAGACCTGTGCACGATGTTTTTTGAAAAAATAAATAATATCTGCGAGCAAAAAGCGTAATACGAAATGTAATATAATATAAAATATTTATTAAAGTTCTGAATTAATAACACTCACTGGAAAAGGAGGATTATTACTAATGACAGTAATGTTTTACACATCTTCTAAATTGTTATTTCTTGCACAGCAGGGTTTTAACTTGTATTACTCAAAAAGATCAAAAAATATGCGATAAAATATAGAATTTTATATATTTATATGTACATATTTTATAATATTCCGTTCAACAGAATAAAATTAAAATTATTCCTGCCATTTTGTATAAGAATTATGGCATTTTCTTTGCATAAAACACCTTCTTGTGTTAGCCGTAGAGATGCAAATTAGTTTCTTTCCGTTTCTCTCTAGAGAAGCTTGCCAAATGCAATCCTTTTCGCAAACTTTTTTAATACAGCGCACGCAACACAGATATGTACGACACAGACGATTTCATAATCTGAAGTAATTAAACATCCAGTTTCTAATTTCAATGATAGAAATTTTGACGTACAATTACATAGACTTACGGTCGTGAAACCTTCCAAGGATAAATCGGTCATTTTGCCTGCGGTGATGGTTAACCGTTTCTGCGATCTCAACATCAGGAACATTAAGATTCGACATTCGCTCGGCGTCAGATCGTACCAGAGACATTCGTATGCGGCGTCACTGATGGATTTACTCTGCAATATTAATTACGCGATGAATCGCGTCTAATTGTGCCTCTCTCGAAATCTGAGGAATTCTACAATGCTACCATTACGCTCCCTTGCGCTGACCTTAGCGCTGAGATATTCCCCGGCATAGCAAAAGACGAATGCCTCGAGAGTTATAGCGACGTAAAAGATGAGAGACTTCGTTATCATCGTAGCACCTTCTTCCGTACCGATGGACTGCAATGTCGAAACATGTAGGTCGCTGCGAGATCGTAAATTTATATTACTACATATGTATATTTATTTAAATTTGCACGCTTTAAAAGATTAATGTTTCAGATGAATATATCGCATACACACGAGGGAAAAGAAAGAGTAAATAAAAAAATATACATATAAAATTCTGACCCACTATTATAATCAAGAAGCCTATACAACAGATGACCAAAGTGTTCCAGATGAACTGAAGCAATGCAATATTTGAGAAAAGATCTTCGATATTATCTGATAGATTGATGATTCTTTGGTGTCTACTAATCAAAACTTTAATAGCGGCCAGAGATGAATGATTCTTGGAGGGAATTTCCAGGAGGCCTTGGCGCATGATATCAATTTGACCGCTTATGTGCAGTACCTAAAACATTTAATTTTACAGACACTTCAACGTGATATACTATTTTCTCAAAAAATCTGAAAGCTAAACTCATATTTAAAAATAAAAGACTACAGTGTAAGATTCGTTTTTGAAAAATTATACCATTGAAAAAACAACAAAACACACTAATAAATAAGAATAACGCAGGATATAATATGTACATCATAAAAATAAAATTACAGACTGTAACAAATAATACAAAAGAAAATAAAATTAATTTCAACTATTCGAAACAAAGCAAAGAAAAAAATAGCATATATACATATCGTTTTTTTCTTATTGAATAAATACATAAATAAAATTGATTTTGATAGTATTCAAAAATTTGTTCCATACATAAAATATGATCGAAACTTACCAATGTGACAAGCAAAGCGTTTAGCATAGCGATGATACAAGCTACAGATAGATCATGAAACAATTGGACTACTAATACCAGTTCGAAAATCGGAGAGTTGTCAACATTAAAAGGAAATTCCATTTTGATGGGTAACTCGCGAGTTATAGTTTCCTGATCGTTCTTATGGATCACCGATCGAAGTATCGGGCCACCGATCGTGTAAAAAAACACAGACAGCGCGTTCGTCGTGATCATCACGTTAGAGCATTGACGAGATAGATTGGCGTGCCTGATCATTGTGGATACATCCGAATGAATCGCGATTCCATCGTTCCAATCTTTATCCATCGTATCCAGAATGACATGTAGCTTTCTACGGAATGTTTCAAACATTCAGTATCGTATTTCTAGCGAGATAGAAAATAAGTCGAAGTGATTTTCATGGTAAATATGATTTGTGCTCATCCGCGGAGCATTAAAGATAATACTTATACCGGCGATTGAACCAGAGATTGATCAGTTTGAGAAACGACAGGCTATAACCCAACGTGATGCTTAAACCGTCTATAATAATCGAAAGATCACTGATGTCGAAATGCTCCAAAATGTACGAATATTGAAAATACTGCACCACCGCTACCGATGCGATGTAAGTCCACCAATTAATGTTCGCATATATACAATGCGGCCACATGCCGATGAAACGTAGACCTGCTTCGACCGATTCACTGATGGTGCTCGCACGTTCCATCGTACCTCTATCCAACTTCATATTTCTTGCGAGAAACTACGACCTCTACATGCGCATCTCGTCAGCAATCGTGGCAAAAAATACAGAAAATGGGAAGGGGGGAAAAGATGCGACAATAAGCCGTCGATCAATCGTAATTGAACTTCGTAGAAATGGCGAACGCGAATTAAATGTTTGCCAATTTGCTGGATTATAGTCTTTGAAAGAAACATGAGAAAAATCGCCATTTATCGAATCATTTATCTTAAAAATGCATAAAACTTTCTGAAAATTGTTCAACGTTCGCTGAAAATGCAAAGAAAAAATTAAATATACTGGAACAAAAAACATACGATGTAAGAAACATAATGAGAACATAAAGAGATGAACAAAAGTGTAAGATACATCGCTTAATCATAAAGTTCTATTAACTGAAACGTTTCTATTGCCGATTAATTCTACTTGAAGATACAACAAAAATTATAAAAATATAAATTAATAAATTATTTCTTTTTATTGAGATTTATAGAAAAGATATATATGTGAAAAATAAGCACTTGTGAAAATTAAGCACTTTATTATAAACTGTGGAAGGTAATTTTTCATACATCACCATCACACATATTGTCTATATTTATCTACAATCATCATCGATTCATATCATAGATATCGAATCGATATCCGCAAATGAGAATCGATAAAGAAATTTCAATATTTTTAGATCCATATATCTAATGAAGATCTAGACACGCTGATTTATCTTCGATTTTCAATACATCGCATGCAATACTGATACATACGAAACAGAAGCCTTTACGATCTATAAAAATATTATATTAAACAATAATAGAATAAAAAATAAAGGTATAAAGAAAAAAAGAGTATAGAAAGAGTATAGAAAAAAGAATATAATAAGAATAAATAAATCGATCAAGTAATCAATTAAATATTTTTATGATGCAAATATTTGTTTTTTTTTATCAAGAGCTTCTTACAAAATCGATAATCATAAAATAAATCGATTATTCAGAATAATGTAAGTGTATTCAACTAAAATGAACAGGATTTTATTGAAATCAGGTGCGAAAAATGTAATATACAGAAATCTTACACTCGTAAATCCTTCTAGCGACAAGTCCATTACTTTTCCAACCGTGATGGTGATCCTCCTTTGTGATCTCAACATTATAAGCAGAATGAGTTTGCTATCGTTGGGTTTCAAGTTGTACCATATTGATTTGTATGCTGCATCACCGATCATTTTGCTCTGGAGAAGTGTTGCAAAGATGTCGCGTTGTCAGAATGAGACAAATGTATAAATCAATATCATATATTATCGATATAAAGCATCGTTCATACCATAAAGATAGCAATGATTCGGACATAGTATTTTTGTTAAAATTATCATATTGTGAATTATTATATATTTACGTTCTCGCCAAGAAATTATAAAATCATGTTACTGATTGAAATTATTTAATACGTAAAAAAGCATGATTTAAAAAACTTATATAAGAAACATATATGTAATTATTGTGGACGCATCGTAATGTTATATTGAAAGAGAGAAGATTCAAATCTATGATTATAAATAGTGATACGTTCTCCAAGATGAAAATGCAATTGCCATTATCTGAAATCATGTATGGCCGAACCGCGTTTTGACGCTGCGTCGTCTCTACAATGTGAACCGAGTCTAAGGATTTCGATTGTGCGTTCCGACCTTGGCACTGAGATATTCCCCGCAAAAGCAGAAGATAAACGCCTCTACCGTAACAGCCATGTAAAACACTATAGCTTTCATTAATGCCGAGCCATCGATCGTATCGGAAACTTGTATTGTGCTGATTGACTGCAACATCGAACTGCGTTGTAGATCGTCTTTTCGCGCAACTTAGTTGCGCTTTACTTACTTTAGTGATCTACTTACTGTCACGATCATATACCCTAAACAGCAAGTTACTAATGTGCTGGACATAAATTGAATTAATGCAATGTAACAAAAGATCTTTTCGATTTTGTTTGAGAAGATGATGATCTTCTGATGTTTGCCAATCAGTTTTTTCGTGATAGAAACGGCTAATTTTCGATTATTTTTTTCCGGAGAGATTTTTTTCAATGAATCACACAAGATATCTATTTGACCGCTCGCATGAAGAATCTGAAAGCACACATTCTGAAGAAACTTCAATCAAAATATAATTGATACGTAGAAAAAATTAAATAAATAATTATAAATATAATTATAAATATATTATTTATGATATATTATAAAACGTACGAGAAATTTTAGAATCTAAAAACAGGAAGAATAAAACTTATATAAAGATTTATGTGAGATTTCATAATTTTGAAATCTTAATAGAGTTTATGTGAAAAAAATATTTCATTTTTCTCAATTCTAAAGTGCAATCATTTTTGTGACAACTATCAAGTTTGAGAAAAGTGCCTAATCATAGAATGCGAGACGCTACAGATTCTAAGATTAATATATTTAAGCATCCTTGCTAACAATCTCGCATTCTGTATGCTAATAAAAACTAGATAACTCAGAAAAGTTAACAAGTGTGTGTTTACACGAGCATCTTTTCCTTTGATTTGAGATTCCGAAAATGTAACTCCCACATGTTATACATGCTACAAAAGCTAATTGAGAGAGATAATAAGAAGAAGAAAATCTCCTTTTGACTGGTAAAGAAATATTCAACGATAATGGACATTCTACTTATCGGTATTCAACGATAATGAACATTCGATGTACCTCGTCTTTTCCTATGCAGATATACATATATATACTACTGGGCAAAATTAATGCATAATTTTTTTCACTTTTTCTTTAAAAGCTGATATTTAAATTTTAACGAAAAATTTTAAAGATAAAATAAAAAAAAATTATGCGTTAATTTTGTCCAGGAGTATGTATACATATATAGCGTATTACATATATAATTATCATGCGAAAGAAATGTCGATATTATGTTCAGTTATGTATAAAAGAAGTAGTAGCCTAGAAGAAAGAAATTTTTTTTTGCAGATTTCACTCACTAACGTGATGATCAGAGAGTTCAGTATGCCGGTCACGGCGGAAGACGCCAATTGGTGGAGGAACTCCAGACTCATAACGAGCTCGTACAACGGCGACTCGTTGCATTCGAACGGGAGCTGCATCTTCAGCGTGAATTCGCGTTGCATTCGAACGGGCTCAATCGCATCGGCATCATGGTCATCGGAATGGGATACGAGAACGCCGATGCCATAAGTAAACGCTCCCACTGAATGGAGCCCGATGATCACGTTGGAAAAGCGTCGCGACAGATTGGCCTTGCTCGTCATGGTATGCATGTCGTTGATGGTGGCTTCCTTCCAATCCGAGACCATCGCAGCTAGGGCGTCGTAAAATATACTGCGGCAGTTTACTCTATTCGTTTACTCTATAGATAATGATTCGAATTAAGATGGAAACAATTTGGGAGAAAGCAGGGCTGATCTTTTAAACGTACACTTAGCGATAAATATAGATGTTCTTTACTTTCTATTAAAATATATGTGAATATTATTACGATAATATGAGCAAAGGAAAACAAAGAAATCCTCAGGAATAAATTATATTAAATTCTTCTCTCTTCTATAAATCAATTTCTTATAAATACAAAAATAGCCTTTATATTTTCAAGAACATAGATAGGATAAGAAATATTTGGGATATAAGATTTTTATTTGAGAGAAAAAATATTTTTGTTATTAAGGATAAATAAAGGAAAAAAATTTTGAAAAATAAGGTAAATAATACCCGATGGTCTCTTACACACACACACGCACATAGTTTCCATCTTCGATTAAAAGATGTATGAGAGAGATGTTCTCTTACCGACTATTTAACCATAGTATAATTAATTTCAGAAGCATCACAGTGTATTCCATAGTGACGCTTAAACCATCTAAAAGATGCGAGAGATCTTCAGTTCCGAAGTGGATAATGATCCACCAATATTGGCAAGTTTGTATTATGCCTGTGGTGAATATCCACCCGCATCGAAACAACAATGTATACGGTGCATTTGGCCAAATTCCGACAACTCGAAGACCGATTTGCACCGACAGGGCAACAATATTTGCAAGTATCATTTTACGATTCTCGCGTGGCATAATTTATCAAATTTATACCGAAATTTACATCTATTAGAGTAAAATTTGACTGAAAATTTCACAGCAAAGTAATCCAAAATGCACTTATAACTTTGTTAACGTTGTAAAGTCACGGACATCAAGCTGCAACTCTAAAACGACTCTAGAATAAGTTGATCACGCAAGGCTCGACTAAACGTGGCCGTAGCAAGATAATCGCCGGCCAATTGTAACTGATCGAGAATACAAGAGTTATACACAAGGCAGAGGGGATTAAAGTTGCAGCAATCGAATTATGATTACGTTTTCATTTTATCATAAAAAAATGTCGCTGATAAGGAGGAGGGATAGATTATTTGCTTGAAAAATGCAAGAGATACCTTTTTCTACGCAAGAGCAAACGTTTATAATCTAGGATAATGATGAATAATTTTCCAAGAAGTTCAGAAATATGGTGGAAATGGTACCGATCATGCGCGCATCGATGTTCCCAAGCGCGTACAGTATGCAAACGACGATTTCTATGCGAAGTGCAGTGATATCGCGAACTGAGAGAGTTTCAAATTCTCAATTTTCAACGGTTTTAACGATAAAATTTTTGGTAAATATATATAATGGCACTTCTCTTAATTAAAATAGCACGATAGTATTTTCAAATTTTTTTTTTATATACATTCATTTTTCTATCGGGGTCAGATATTTGATCCGAAGAGAAACAAAGGACGGCAAAATTCACGATAAAAATAATTTTACAGGTGAGATAAAATTATATTAAAACTAAACGACTTTTCTCTATGTCATATTAAAATCAAATTATTTTAGTACAATCCATTTACAATAGAAAATGGATAATACTTTGACGTTCACAGCCTGTATATACAATTTTGTATACGCTTCATCGGCATCAATACATTGCGTATAAAACAGATATATACGACGCAGAAGCTTTCAAACTCTGGAAAATTAAATAGTATATAATGAATCAATTTGCTCTGTAGTAAGTAGATATCAATAAAACAAAACAATTTAATTATATTATAAGCGAAATAAATGATATAAATTATATTTAATTATGACAGTTTTAACAATTATTACAAATATTGTAAAATAAGTATAAAATTCGCAAAATTATTTTCGCACGTGATATATTATCAATTGCCTTCTTAAATTATATTGTCCTGTTTCATATTATAGTAACTTAATTAGCTATTAATTTTCATAAATATACTTGGACATTTAGTGCTAAACATGAATAGCTAATTTTGATCTCATAAGCAGTGCATTGTCAAATTATAATGTAGATGTACATTACGAAATTTGTCCTTAAATTTATGTGTAGCTATAAAAAATTCCGTCATTATAGAAATCTTACGCTTGTGAATCCTTCTAATGATAAATCCATAAATTTCCCCGCAGTGATCGTCAGCCGCGTCTGCGATCTCATTATCACAAACAGCAGAATACGGCTATCTCGGGGCTTGAGAGCGTACCAAAGCGATTCATATGTCGCATCACCGATTGTTCTGCTCTAGAATACAAACGAGGGACAAGTACATGGAGAGGATAGAAGGACGAAAAACACGAGAAGTCATCTTCAGAAGCGACACTCGCGAACGTAGCGTTTTCTTCGTAAGTATTAGCTCCACTTTTAGAGCAATATAATTTAATGATTTTTTTGCGCGTAAAAACTTTTGCCATGGTGATTTCAGATACTCACTTTATTGCTGAGATATTCGCCGGAGAAACAAAAAATAAATGCCTCCAAAACGATAGCGATGTAGAAAAATGCAGTCTTTATCAACATTCTGACGCCTTCATTTGTGCCTAATGACTGTAAGCCAGAAAATGATCAAGAAAAAGATTTGAAGAAAAAAAATCAAGATCATTGAAAAAGAAATTGGAAGAATTGATTAGGAGGAGTTCGATCGCTGCAGAGATCTCGGACAATAAGGGAGCAACAAGTGAATTCTCCCTTCTCTTATCATGTGCGGCCCACAACGGGCCCTCGATCAATTCCGTAGTTTTTCAGCGGATGCAAAGTTGACACGCATCATTATATCAAAACAGTTAAAAACAATGCTGCGTAAATTCAAAAATCGTTTTTATTTGTACACATGTATAAACTTTGTACTTGTGATTTTAATAATATATTTAGAAACTTATGTTTGTGTCGACGTGGGAATATATCAGTCTGAGACCACTGCTACAAGAATGATATTAGCAGATGATATTAATAAAAAATGTGTATAAAACGATACAATTGAAAGTATGTTATTATCTGTTTTCAATTAGGCTAAAGCCTCAAAAAAGCTTAAACTACATCCATGTACAAGTAAAATAATATTTATACACACGTTGCAACTTTTTATAAAGTGCAATAATCAATAGCAAAATTAGTGAAAAGATCTCAAATATGTGCAAGATAAAAGATATTTAGAAGATTTTAATATAATAAATACTTGCAGAATACTTACAGTTGCTACGAGAAATCCAATGCAACATATGATCATCGTATTTGACACAAATTGCATCAACGCGATAGAGGAGAAAAGACTCTCAATGTTGTCCGAAAAAGCGATAATTTTATGATGTTTTTTGATTAAAGATCTCACAATAGTAATAGATAAATCATATTCATTATCCTTAGGACAAATCTCTCTTATCTGCTGTTGCATAATATCTATTTGCCCACCAATGTGCATCATCTACACATATCATAAATATTCAGTTATGATTAATATTGACTAAGTATATACTTCAACAGGGAAAGAATAAGAAAAATAAATGTGATATATTAAAAAATATTATACTAAATGTAAAATTAATTTTTAATTTTTCATTCAATTTTTTAATAAAAAATATAAAAATATAGATCAAGATTATGAATATATCGATATATCGAATAAAAAATATGAGAAAAAAGCTTCAAAATACACAAATGTGCACAATTTAAAAGAGAAATGTTTTGGAAGAGACAGATGGACAAGTCTTGTCTTTTTTTCCAAACTTCTTTTATTTATTAAATTTTTCGAAACAAATAGCAATAGTCAGCTGATAAAGCTCAAGATAAAAATGTGGTCATGTTCATCCACTATGGGAAGGAAGGTAAAATAAAATAACCGGAAGCGAAATTAGCCCATCCCTGAAGACCATTACTACATGGAATCGTGAAAAACCCAATATTACATTGATACGCAAGGATCGTCGATCAAAAGTATGAACAAATGGGAAGAATGAGACAGATTTAAGAGAGGGGATACGTGAAACGCTTATATAAGGGAGGTACGATATAAGAACATATGATCTGACATCGATCGCTCTCCGGGATCGAATTTGTCAATCTTTGCATGACGCGTGCGTATCATTGTGCGTGCGTTCTATATCGTACCGTTTCGTGTCATCTAAAAATATCTTCTATTTTATTTCACCTATATTTTATTTTCCTTAAATCAACACCTTTTTTTACTTTACGTATCTCATAATAATCCAAATATTAATACATATTATAATTAATTGTTATTAGTTCAAAATTTTAAGAAAAAATGTGTATAGAGAAATATTTATCCGACTTTTGATTGATATTTTTATTATTTTTGCAGAAAACAAAATACAAGTTTGTTTAATTATCAGTAATTTGACTGTTATATTTCATGCAATCTTTTTCTAGAATAGATCTCCTTTATTAAACTTCCTTTTTTCCAACTTTTTCATAACTTAATTAAGAAGAAAAAAGGAGAAAATTTCTAGGATACAGATTCCTTGGGGAAATTATATGCATCAAGTGTTTATTATTATTTATCATCACAATTTTGACCTATCGAAACTCATCGTGGAAACAACTTCTAATTAATCCATCTAGTATTTGTTTTATCTCATCGAAATTTCAAAAAGATATTACGTTATAAAGTTATAAAAATCACAAACTGTGAAATATAAATAATACAATAAGAAAGATCACAAATGCTGCCGATAATAACTTACCAAAGTAACGATTAATGCATCGAGCATACCAATAGTAGAGGCAACTACCATTAAATGAACAAATTGGACGCACGCCACGAACTCGTAGATCGGCGATTCGCAAAAAACAAAAGGTAATTCCATTTTTATAAGCAACTGCCGACAATCGTCATTGATCGGCTTGCGAAAATCGATGGTTGCGATACTGTAAAGTAAAACCGCCGTTGAGTAAACACCGATCACCAGTTTTGAATAACGATGTGAGAGGTTCGCTTTGTCGATCATTGTGTATATGCTGGAATATTCGTACCAGTCGTTGGACATCGTCCTCAGAATATCATTAAAAATTCTGCAATATAATTATAATAATGTCGTGAATAATAATGTATTTTATATTTACAAGCTGCCGCGTGTAAAATGCGCTGCCAATTTACTAAAAAGGAAGCGAAGCTCACGAAAAGGTCTCTAAAAAACTAATTATCAATATCATTTTTTCATCAAAAATAAAATTAGTGATTACCAAATATCTTTATGTTAAAAGTATATATCTATATAAATTATATATTTCTAACACATAAAAGAAATAACACAATAATTCAGACACATAAAGAATTTCAATCTCTAAAATATTAAAGATTAAATTGCAGAAAACCTTAAAATTTATTCGTATATTTCACATAATGTTATCATCTTTCCTAAATATATTTCACAAAAATATAGTGTTTTTTAAAGTGGACTACCTTTACCAGTGGAGAAATATAGAAAATACATACCGATTATTAATCCACAGGATAATTAGCTTGAAAAATAGAAGAGTGTACGGTAAAGTAGTGCTTAAACCGTCTATTAGATTCGGCAGCTCTTCAATGCTGAAGTGCGTCAAGAGATATCGATACTGGAAGATCAGCCCTGTTCCCATCACAATCGACCAAAGTAGTCTAAAGAAAATAGAAGAATTCGGCCAAATCCCAGTGAGACGCAGGCCGATTTCAACCGGTCGACTAACGGTGCTGGTCGGTATCATCGCGTCACTTCCGTTTCGCACAAGTTCCAACTACAAGTGCTCGAAGCTACGTACGATCGCTACGCGCTCGCCGAAGGATGAGCTTTTGGATATTAACATGAATCTCGGATATGGCCCCACTTTAACAGTCGCTGACCAATCGCGAACGCTAGACGTGTATTTTCGTCAAAGTGCTCAGAAATGCAGGAAAAAGTTGCTGCGATCGAACGATGATTGCAGACTTCGAGCGAGGAATCGGCGAGAGTAGTACTTGGTAACTTCCGGAACAGGAAAACCGCCTCTCCTTGTTATTGCAGGTGATTTACTTTAAAAATTCAAACGGAAATAGGAAAAAGCGCGGTATGTCAGTGCGAGAGCGTAAAAAGTCGGAGTGACCATCGTTAAGAGGAATTTCCGGAATAAAAGATAGTGGTGAATCTTCGCAGACAATCGGTACAAATGCATAAAGAAACGCAATACGCAAAAAAAATTAATTTTCAAAATACATGTAATATCGTTTTATACATACATACATGTATAGGATGTAAAGTGATCTTGGAATCAAGAATATATCTTATAATATATCAGAAGAGAGAAGTTCTTGACACATTTATCTGATGCTATCTATACCCTGAACGAGAGAGAGAATTTCGATAAACGTCTGAATTTGGCACGATGTGAGAGGTATAAAAACACCGTAGGATAAATGCTTTGCTATATATTTTTAAATTATGAGGACACAGCGTGTATATCTTTGCATTCCATTTTTGAAATTTATAAGAAAAATGTGAAATGTGTATGAAGGAAACGACAACTGAATAAAATATATAAAAATAAAAATACACTATATGAAATGTAACTTATATATAATGATAATAAAATTTACATATACATATATATATGTATATGTACATTGCAATAAATATTTTTCGCTAATCAAGACATTGCAAGCAATACCGATACATAAGATGCAGAAGCTTTTAAAATCTGGAATATAATATTAATTTTACAATTACCTTTTTATTAAATAAGAAGGAACATCTTATACAGCTAAAAAAGATATACTTTTTAAATGATCTTACGCTCATAAAAATTTCCAATGACAGATCATTAAATTTCCCGATTGTTAAAGTCAATCGTTTCTGTGATCTTAGCATCAAAATCAATAAAATTCGACTTTCGTTAGGTTTCGCATCGTACCAAAGTACCTCGTAAGCTGTATTTGCAATCGATTTGCTCTGCAAAAAAATTGTATCGTTACCAAAGATGAAATATTTAAGCAGCTATATATTTCACTAAAAAACTAGCTTTTTTAAGATAATATTATCATGTTGAAAGATTTGTCCAATAAAATAATTTTTCGTAAAATAAAAAATATTATTTCATATCACTAATATTTATACAACAAGGACTTATTTAAACCTTATTACTAAGATATTCCCCAGCAAAGCAAAAGATGAAAGCTTCCAAAGTGATAGCAATATAAAAAAAGAGGGACTTCAACAGCAAGGCGTATCCTTGATCGCTTTGAATACACTAAAATGTCAGAGAGATCGTTACTATCAGACCTATGCATATATATTGTTTCATTAATACAAAATATTCGTAAACGAGGCTCACTGTTACGATGGCGAATGCTATGCAACATATGACAATTGTATTCGTAAGAAACTGCAATAGCGCAATGTAAGAAAAGAGATTCTCGATATCAGTCGAGAACGCAATAATATCTTGATGCCTGCGAATAATTGCGCTTGTTGCATCCTTATACGACTTGTACTCATGTTTTCCTGAAAATAGCTCGAACAATCCTCGACACACAATATCTACCTGGCCACTTACGTGTAGTATCTAAAACCAAGATAATGTACTGCATCATAAAAGCAAATGGATCTTACGATTTAAAGAAACGACTTAGATCTTTACATTCAAAATATGATTGTTCATAATAATGTATATACATTATTACATCAATTAACTAATACAAATTCTTTCTTCTCAATTTTCAAATTTAGAAAGAGAGACAAGAATAATCGTTTATGCTGTTAAACGATGTTAATATAATATATTAAATTTAAAGGACTCAGCATTTGTCAAAATAAGAGAATGAAAAACTTACTAATGTTATGATCAGTGCATCCAGCATCCCAATTATTGAGGCGTGACTTAGCAACTGAATAAATTGAACGAACATAACGATTTCACGAAGAGGAGAGAATTCGTAAACAAAGGGAAATTGCATTTTAAGGAGAAGCTCTTTTTCAGCGGGTTCAACATCGGTATCGATATTGTTAAGTTCTATTATTACGGAACTGTATACTATAACGGCCATCGAATATACACCAATAATCAACATCGAGCAACGATGCGAGAGATATGCTTTGTTCATCATGATACGCATATTGCAAGCTATGAAATCACAGTTGCGCCAATCTCGCGATATCGATGTTAAAATATTGTTAAATAATCTGAAAAGATTATCCTTAATGTACATCACGCAAATCGATCAAATTAGATATCCATCTAATATATACTATAAAAAAGAAAATTGTAACTTTGTGCAGATATGGTATTCACCGTCGATGAATAACTAATTTCTGTAAAAAATCTCGTCGTCGATTTTTTTATTAACAAGGTAAGACAAAAAATTATAATATATGAGCAACTTAATAGAATATTTTTAATCTGTGTATCGAAAAATAGTTACATATAACAAAATATCTTACCTCTGATTGAGCCAAAGGATAATCAGTTTCAAGCAAAGCAAACTGTAAGGCAGCGTGGTGCTTATGCTGTCCACCAGATCTAGAAAATTATTAGTTTTAATGCAGGCAACGATGTATCTGAACTGAAACGTTTGCGCAAGACCTAAGGAGATCGTCCAACAGGTCCGATATAACATGCTGCGCGGGGAACCTGGCCAAATCCCGATGGCTCGCAGCCCGAATTCGACCGTGGGGCTCATAGTAGTCGTGAAACTCATTTTATATTAACTTCGATTAACGAGATAACTTCTTTTCGGCACGTCCGACAATAGCCTCCCTTAATGCCGTCCTTAATGGTAGATGTCCAAAAGTTACTACATTGTTACTAGTTCGATACGACATAGGAAATCTCACTGTTCGCCATGCAACGCCGAGTAATCCTCAAGGATTCCGGAGGGGTCGTCGTCCAACGAGTCTTCCACGGCGACCGATAATCATTTAGAAATTATTCATCGCATATATAAGTAGTATATTATAAGAGAAGGAACTACAACCGTATGATTTCAGACTTTTTGTCGACGAAAAAAAAGAGCTGTATCGAAATAACAAGTTTTGCGCTTTACATGTCGGATGTCGTTGAGAGCGCAATGTTATTTGCTTTAAAAATGCAGGCGGTAAGCTTGCACTTTTGTTACTGAGTTACGGAGTTACTCGATAATAAGATGGAAGACTCCACGAAGGAGAGAATCGAATATTCTCGACGAAATGCGAAGCATGAGAGTGTTCCATTGGCATGACCAGCGTCAAGAATGCAGATTTCTTTCCTAAAGCTGTTCTCTAAAACTAGTGTTGTATGTGCAGTGTTAAAAAATAATTCATTACTACATAATACACATTAATTACACGTAGATACGCATAAAATGAGTTTAACAAAAAGTGCCGATTGTTATGATTCACATAGTGAATGTGTGTGTTTTTCACATTAATGAACAAATAAATTTGTTACAAATCGAAATTTTGGTTCTCTTGTTTCTTGATTAATTGACTTACCTTTACGCTGAAAATGAATTAAAAGCAAAAAATGAATAAAGTCAAATATTTTTGCACACAATTTTTATAATTATTTGCAATTATTTCTATTGTTATTAATTAAAATAGATTAAAATTTCAATATACATAGCATATAATATCAACGTATCCGCAATGTAAAATATCGCTAAAAATGATTCAATAAATTATTGATGAATTCAAAATTATACTGACGGCTACGATTTACCAACAATCTAAAATATATTAAATCAAATATCTGACAATCAAAATACTGTTACAATACAAAATTAATTTAAAATAAAATTCAGCAAAATTCAGTAAAATTTATCAAAATAATAAATAGTGTCATATTGAGAATTACATAATCATCTGATAACTGCAAAATCAAATTAAAAAGATAATATATAAAAATATGTAAAATAAGTAAAATGCATTTTGAAAGTCAATTGCTCATTGTTATCGTCTATGTCTTTGAACAAGCGGATTATTATAATCTTCCGTCATTGTTGCAAAAATATTATCTGATCCTGAATTAAATGATATATAAACAAATTGTAAATTGTATAAATTAATATAAAATATATAAAATAAGTGAAATAAAATATTTTTCAACAAAATAAAATTATTCCTGAAAGAATCTCGAGATTTAATTTCTCGTTAGTGCAAAAAGCGCATCAATTTACATGATAATTTATTGCCAGATGTAAAATGTTATATTAAAATTTATAATCAATACAATTTTTTCTATTTCATATTTTATTGCTCGTCTAATTAAAAAATGTTTAATTTTATAGGTTGATCATTAAAAATTAAATCCAAAAAGTCTAAGAAATCCGGCAATGTTTGAACACTGATGTAAATAAAGAAGTATTAGAGCTGCAGTGACTAGTAGCAAATGGCCCAAAGGACGCGTTGCAGGAATTCGTATGAGGGATCCATCCAAACGCCGATCAGCCGCAAAGTGAATTCCATCGGACCACCGATGGTATTCGTAAGTATCGTTCTCTCTGTCAGAGCTTCTCGACAATTGATTAAACCCGACAATTGTTACAGCCAACTGCGTGTACGTAAAATCATCGTGAAACCGATGTATTACGCAGTTTTATCACGTTCGTTCGTATGAAGGAGATTCCTTTGGCCATTTCTGATTAAGTATGATTAATCGTAAGTCATGTGTATTAGATGTTAGATGAGCGTACGGTCAACTATAACATAAAAACCGTCTATAAAAGACTGATCCCAAATAGAAGCAACGAATAAAATGCTGCTTGCGCTCGAAACGACTCTCATCCAATTGCAATCGCCAGGTCGAAGACCACTGTACGAAGCGCATCTAAATGTGTAACGACCGTTTCATATACGATCCTCGGGAAAATGGAATTATCGGAGATAAAATGCGGACTGATCGTGCGCATTTTATCAAATTTTACATCGTTCACGATACGATCACGATATGTAAGCTTTCAAAATGCACGACTATAATTTAATAAATACTTTTTCTGTCCCTCAATTAAAAAATCAAAATATAATTATCTACAGATTATAAAATATAATAGCAGCAAATCGCTCAGTTTGACATCTCTATTATGTATTCACATTACATTTAATAAACATTTTCATAAATCGTTTTAAAATACAGTAATATTTTAGACATATTTATATAAATTTTAGAATACATCGGAAATCAATTAAATAAAACGAATGAATTTTAGGTTTTATGTTCATATATTTTTACGCGTAAAAAAATAATATATAGCTTGTGTAAAAGAAATATGTCCCTCTAGAGAAGAAATATAACTTTTCTGAAATCGTTCCTTCGGTTTCAATCTAAAATAGCTGTGACGAGTGAATAAATATTGTTGTGTTTGCATGAATTCACGTCTGCTAAAATTCTAGCACCTCCGGTCGGCTTTTATGTGACATAACGCGACAATTTTACAACTGCGCGTGCAAAACGAAGTCTCTCTCTTATCCCTCTGCTCCTGTAAAGTTACATCAGGTAATAAATTTTATCCGTATCAGCGGCAGAGTGGATGCGCTATTTCCTCTCGACAAGCGCAGATGTAAGATTCGCGTATTTCATATAAATGTATACATCACTGCCATTTCCAAGAGAAATGTATCGCGTGAAACAATTCCTTCGGAAGAGCGCGATGATAAACGTCATTTTCCTTTTTTCTCGTTTCTCTAACTTTCCGCTGTGAAAATAAGAGAACGAAAAACGCAACGCAGGCTGTAATGCACTGCGACAATTGTATGTTACGAGAATGTTCTCGGCGAAAACCGACTTGATTTCGAAAAATGATTGAGAAAAATCTCAAATAAATATCATATATGTCGACATATATTTATTCGTTGCGTTTCGCGCGAAATGCGTCATAATTGTTCCTATAAATCATCCTTGCAGTTAAATTATTGCAAACTGTTAGACGTTGTTCGGTCATCATCCGCGGTCTCACAGGAAATCATAATATTGGCAGAAAATGTTGCGAATACATATGAAATAATACTGTAAAAATTTACGCGCGCTTTGGGACGCGAATTCCAATAGAACAGCAAGAGATTGAAAAAAATATCGGGTCAACTTTGATACTTCTAGATAAAAATGCATTTTATCGATAATTCAATTTGAAAAAGACTCGATATAAATATAAATATATATTTATATGATATTTTTAAATCGTATATGGAAAATTTTAATTTTATTCCAAAGCGTGAAATGTTTTCTCAGAAATAGAGATTAGAAGATGTATAAAATATCAAGTTCAACTTTTTGTTAAATAAAAGTGATTAATATAGTCTTATAATTCTTCAATTAAAATTCAGAATAAGAATATTTTCGATAAAAAAAAATTTAAGATTGTTCTGCTTTCTAGACTTCCAAAAAATGTCAGATTTTCGAAAATGTATTTCTTTGGATTTTTATAAATATTCATAGTCGCGCTAGTCGAAGGAAAGCTTATGTGGACTTAAATTATTCACAAAGCGGACAAGAATACAGATGAAAATTACATCCCATGAAACAATGAATTGGAAGTGTAAATATATATTTTTTTCTTGTATAAAAATATAATATACAAATTGGTTCATTTCTAAACAAATATCAAAAAATACTAACAATAGAGCATTGTTATACAAATTCTCTTTGCATTCGAGAACACTTTATTTTTCCTATTTTCAATGTAAAAATGTATTGCAAACAGATCTCGAAAGAGAACACATAGATTTCTTATCAAATTAGCATATCACATGATGTTTCCCAATCTGTTCAACGATTCAATGAATATTATCCCAACAAGATAAATCTTATAAACCGCCCGGCGATGGACGAAGAATTTTATATATACATTTACGAAATTGACGTGTGTATGTACACATGATAAAAAAATTAATTGCCCATCTCTTTATCGAATTAATCCCAAATTAATCCATAATCATATTAATGCGTTCGAATCAGAAATAATTACACTATTTGTGCAATATATTCAATAATTGTATCACTGTAACGCACGAAATCCAGAAAACTCGTTGCATATAATCATTAAAAATACCCAATTATATTTACAGGATTGAAAACATAATTACGATTGCCATGATGTATCTGTGCTTCGTCGAACAGAATATAAAGCCAATATTCGGCAATGAAATAATTATCGAACATTGCACATTTAAATGCGTTCAACGAATTAATCGACTAAATTTACATGCCGTTGTAAGCTGGCCCACCGCCACCCTCGGGCACAACCCAATTGATGTTCTGGCTCGGATCCTTGATGTCGCAAGTCTTACAATGAATACAATTCTGCGCATTGATCTGTAATCTTTCGCCGTCTCCGCTTTCCAACGGTACGAATTCGTAAACACCTGAAAGCAAATTACACACATGCGTTTTGGGCTTACAAAACTGACATGCGTGACTGGCATCTTCCAATCCGAACATCAGAGGATTGAGGTAGATACATGTATCCAGAAACCATTAAAAAATTATTCAACATATCAAAATTTACTGTCAAATGTAAAATAAAACTTAATTAATTAATTCATTACTGCTTCGTTACTGTTGTACAAAAATATTAAAAATCTCGCGATATGAAGAACGAATTTATTCAGTACGATTTATTCAACAGATACGTATATCCTCAATGCTGCGAAGTATAAGATTTACGCCGCGAAGGTCACATCATGCCCTCGGCCAGACAGTCGATAACCTGGTCCTCCCCATCTTCCAGACGGCGCAGCTATCCTGTAGAAAATCTCCCAGACGAGCTTCTCGCCAATGTCTTGGGTTCGTGAAGGGGAACAGGAAGACGTAACCCCGGAAACGGAAAGGAGACACCAGAGAAGGAAGAAGGAATACATGGTAAGAATCAAGGGTGGATATTCGAGAAACAATGGTGTGAGGATAGACGCATAAATTTATCTGATTCGAAAGCAACGCGATATACAGAATGTCCATAAGCTTTCAGGCATAAATGACAAAGAAATGAAAAAATGCTGATTATTGGAAACTTGTAACATCAATAGATTTTGATTCGTACGAAATTTCAATAAGTCGGAATTTCAAGAATTTAATCAGATAACAACCCTAGGAGTAGTCAAGAATTATAAAATTCTATTCAGAATTTCATATAAATTTTACTCCGATAAAGTTTTAATGAAGTTTTACTGAAATTCCAAAATATTTAAAGTTCAACGAAAGAAATTATGATCTATCATTTAAAAAATCAATATTTAAAATTCATCAAACAATATGATAAAATTATTAATATAATAAAATATTAAAAATCTAGCGAGCTGTTGTTGTGATATGAAAAAATATATTATAAAATATATTTTTTCATATATTTTTTCATATCACAATAACAGTTCGACAACTTTCTGTGATAATTATAATTGCACAAAATCATTTTAACATAAATTACAGTTGCTTTATGTACGTAATGCAGAAATGAAAATTTTGCTTTTTAAAAAAAATAAACTTTTTTCAACAAATATTTCTGCGTCACATACAAAACAACTTATATGTCATACGAGAAATTACATCCATGTTGATGTAATTTCTGATAATATAGCATTTATGATAATATAGCATAATTTTAAAAGATTAATGACATTCTATAAACAATTTGAAACATCTTTCATTATTAATGAATTTCATTTCCGGATCAATGATAGAAATTGTCATTTCAGGATCAATGATAGAAATTATTAAAGAACAGGGAGAGAAAGGATAAATCAGCGGCAAGGTTGTTGGCCGGAGCTACAGGGCGCTGTTCGATTTTGGGGGTTGAGCTTGGTCCGGGGTTGTCTAGCCATGCGGGGGTTGTCCGGGTGGCTCAGGTTCAAGGACACAACGGTCGATAAACCCCCGACAAGACTGGAAAAAGGGAGGGGAGGGAGTGGTTTGAGGGCGGAAGAGGAAGGAGCTGGATTGTCTGCAGACTGCGGAAATTTATCGCGAACAAAATTGATTGCTTCGTAATATTCTTGAAAGGTCGAATAATTTTACATAAAACAGATTTTCACGAAGAAGCGAATTTATAGTATGTTTATGTATGTTAAATATTTGATAAAATCATATATGTACGTAAAAAGTAAAAAAGTTGAAAGCTAAATAGATTCATTATAAATGTAATAAATTTTATAGCAAGTTATGTAATTTTACAGCAAAATAAGATCCTATAATGGATTTTGAGCCACCTTTTTTTAATGGACACATAGGATTTTAATGGATAACAAGCAATTTGTCAAAAAAATCCAAAAAGATTATTTTAGAACTTCTTTCTATTGTATATTAAAAAATAAAACAAAATAAAATTAATAGAGCGTAAAATTACGCGAAACAAACTTCTTTTTCGCAATGCATTTATTTTTTCATCGTCAATCTATTGAATTTTTCTATTTGTCAACATAAGCTTCTTAAATATTCTTGAATAAATTGATTTCAATATTAGTAAGCACTTTTAGCATTTACACGGAATAAATACTTGTATTATACTAAATACATCTGATTCAAATCACAGCCAAATAAGAAGAAATGAAATACATTTATATTTTGTAATTAATAAATTTGTTGATATGTGAGATTACTACCTGATTTTTTAGAAAATAAAAGTTCTCTTAAAAACTGTTTTTTCATTTTATATAATTTCTTTAAAAATGGTAATACTGCAAAGTTAACCTTAGAATTCAAAATATGTTTCTGAACAAACAAAGAACTTATTAAAAATGATTAAACAAATAATTAAAAGATAAAGAGAATAGTGAGATAAATATAAATATAATATTTTCCTGTATCTTATACTTTTTAAAAATAAATACTTTTTACAAAATAAACTCGTTAAATGTATCCGCATGAGAGAACATAATTTTTATTAAAATCTATTAAATCAATGAAATCATTTATTTTGTTATGATTCTAATAATAATTTTCTAAAGAAGCTTTTAAAGTAATTTTGTGAAGAAGCTTTCTTAGCTGGATTTGGCTTTTTTCGTTCAAATATGTAATAATTCATGTGCATCAATATATTATTATGTAGATGTATAATAAATAAATTTAAACATATATCTATATTTTTTATTAATTTCGCGAAAGATATTATCATTCATATTAAGGTAATTGTCAAAAGATAATGCATCTATTACATTCTGCGGTGCAGAATTCATAACCGATGTTAGCATAATAATATTATACTGATATATGTACTAAAATAATATAATCAAGAAATAAATTGACTTACCTGCAGGACAAAATCTCCCTTCCGGACCTGCAAATTCAGCTAGATTCCTTTTTACTGGAATGGTATCATCCATCAAAGTTAAATGGGCTGGTTGATCAGCTTCATGATTGGTACCAGTTAGAGCCACTGATGACAGAAGATCAAAGGATATTTCATTGTCTGGTTTAGGATATTCTATGGGCGTCGACTTAGCTGCAGATTTCAGCTTCTTATAATCAGGTCCTGAACATAATAAATAAAAAAACAAATTTTAAAAATATTTTTTATTTACGATATTTTTAAAAATATCTCTTCAAATATTTTATAGAAATTTCTGTTTACCTCCATGGGAAAAAGTCCACGGTTCCTTTCCACCTACTAACATGGAAAATCCTGAATAGATCAAACCACCATAAAGTCCAAGAGAAGAGTGGAAACTAGGCCTCATGTTTCTTACAGCTTTTAGTTCCTTATAAATCCAACTATTTTTTATTTTATCTGCATATGTTTTCGGTTCTAAGCCTTTTGTCGATGAGGTATTATTTTCTGCATCTATGATTGCTTCAACAACGCTTTCTGCAGCCAACATGCCACTTTTCATAGCGTTATGCGTTCCTTTAATTTTGGGCACATTTAGAAAACCTGCTGTACATCCAACAAGGCAACCACCAGGAAATTGAAGTTTGGGGATGGATTGGAATCCACCTTCTACTAATGCTCTAGCGCCATAAGCTATTCTGTAAAAAAAAAATGTAAGAAGAACACAAAATTATGCATGCAATAAAAATAAATTTCTTATTATAAATATTAACCTTTTTCCTCCTTCAAATGTTGGTCTAATGCTAGGATGTTGTTTAAATCTCTGAAATTCTTTAAATGGAGACAGATAGGGATTGGTATAATCCAATCCTACAACAAAGCCTACAGCAACTAGAGGTATTTCTTCATTCAAATGATATAAAAATGATCCACCATATGTATTTCTATTAAGCGGCCAGCCAACTGTATGTTCAACTGCTCCAGGTCTATGTTTGCTTGGTTCTATCTCCCAAACCTACCAAAGATATGTTCTATTTTACTATATATATTTTTTACATTTACAATCTTTTAAATTTTAAGAAATAACTGACAATATAATTACCTCTTTTAATCCAATGCCATATGTTTGTGGCTCACAATCTTTCCTAAGATTCAATTTTTTTGACAATTGTTTTGTTAAATGGCCATGACAGCCTTCTGCAAATATGGTACACTTTGCATGAAGTTCCATGCCCCGTTCGAATGTATCTTTAGGTGAACCATCTTTAGCAATACCAACATCATTTGTGGCCACTCCTTTGACAGATCCATCCTCATAATATAAAACTTCTGACGCAGCATAACCAGGATACATTTCGACACCAGTAGCTTCTGCTTGTTCGCCAAGCCATGCCACAACATGTCCTAATCTAACATAGATATACGAATTTGTACAATCAAAATTTATGACTTATTTTAATCACTTTTTTCTATTTATAATAAATTTCATTCACCTTACTATATAATTTCCATGATTATACATTGGCATTCCTTTAAAAATAGGTATAGATATTCTTTTATTTTCCGTAAGAAAAGCAAATTTGTCTTCCGTAACAGGAGTATTTAGTGGTGCACCTAATTCTTTCCAATTTGGAAAGAGTTCGTTCAATGCAATTGGATCCAAACAGGCACCACTAAGAATATGTCCACCGATTGTAGATGCTTTTTCAACAAGAGTAACTCTGAGTTCCTTGCCATGCTTCTCTGCCAATCTACGAGCTTGAATAGCTGCTGATAATCCAGCTGGACCACCACCAACAATTAGAATGTCGGTTTCATCCACATATCTCTCCATATTTACATCTAGAAGATAAAGAACATATTTTTTCTCTCTTTTACTTTTAATATTATTTTTAAAGATAAAAAAATCAAGAAAAAAATATACCTTTCCATCTTGAATCTGTCTCTCTGGGTATTACTGTGTAATGAGTTGTAATTTGTGGATATTTGGCATCTGAATAAGCTCTGTGGAAGAACCTTTGTAATTTCTGTACTGTCAAAAAAACAATAAAAAAATTAAACATACAGATTATTGAATTTAAATTGAAGTCTTGTGTATTAACAATAAATACATTTGTATACTTGTATATAGCAATCGTGAAATGATTCATAATATATATAAAAAAATATATATATATTTATATTTATATCGAAATACATAAATAAAGGAAGAAAATATAATATACTCGAAAATTTCAAAACTACATTTGTGAAATTTCAAAGTTTAAACTTACATTAACTCGTACATTTGCACAGACATTATCTATATATCAGTCATGAAGCTTTAGTTTAAATTTCACATCTTTAATAATTCTTAAATAAATTTTTATTGACTTGTTTTATTCGATAATAATAATTTGATACAATTTGATACCTGTATGTATATCACCTTTTGTTATTTCAAATATTTATTGGCAAAAAATTTAAAAACTAGATTTTGTTTCGACTGCATTTTCTTACACTCTTCTTTAATATTAAAAAAAAATAAAATATTCTCGTGTATATATTTATAATAAAAGAAAAGGAATCAAAGTATAGGAGTGTAGATGGCACAGCTGAAGAAATATGATGCGGGGGCAAAGTACACCCGTGTTTATATTGTCCATTATCATGTAATAAAAGATCAATCATATTCGCGATTAACGATTAATATATATAAAAAAAGAGTCTACCTCAAAAATGCAATCAAAGCCAATATTTACATTCTAAATAATGCATAAAATGCACGATTCAATAATCACAAAGTAAATAAAAGTATTTATATACAATTGTGCATTATATATTCTACGTAATTTCTTTAAACACCATATTATATAACATAATATTTGATTACATTATTACATGTTTCATGTGTATATTTATCGAAGTTGTGCGTGTTACTCGAATAAATATTCATTCTTTTACTTCATAACAAGTCAGAGCATACCCTAACCAACAAACAGCTGTTATCGAACACTGTAATATTTATATAAAGTTATGCATCGATGTACTTACTAGTCCCAGAGCTACTAAATACGAAAGCCATGATCGCGCACAAGTGCTGATCAGCGCTGATAGCCAGAATTATTAAAAAATATATATATATTCGCGACACTTGTCGCCGAATTCAATTGCAAGTAGCGCTTGTAAACGCATTTTAAGTGACATCTGTGCTATGCCAGCCGATAATAATCATGAGAGAAGACTGAGAGATGTCATAGCCTGCTTTTAGGTGATCCCTGAAAACGATACTCCCTCTATAGACATTGAAAATATCGATGAACTACAAAGCCAATGTCCATGAATGTTCTCAGAGTAATATATAGTTCTCTAGGGTAATATATAATGTACACAATTTCTAGTTTTTGTTCCGTGCTATGTGCATAAAATGCCGGTAAAATAATCGAATTGTACGTTGTTAAGTAAGTAATTAATATAACGAAAAACTCCGTATATTAATCTCATCGTTTAACTTATAAATTTCTATAATTTAATATTCCGCATGTGTGTGTTTGTATATATACATAGTTATAAAATACGTGTAAAATATTTCGGCAACACAAACGGGCAATAACACGGTGTTCGACTTTGGCATTGTTCGACATATGACGCGCTATTGTTTATGTTTCGATTTCGGTATCATTCACACGGCGACATTCGCGCAGTAAAGTCGTAATATACGAAACGCTTCGTATTATCGAATTCCTTTTCTAAACGTGATCGCGAATAGTATCGGAATATAATTCACAAAGATTATTATCATTATTATATTTTTGATAAACGACTGTATTATAAATGTATCATGATAATTCTTTATTAAAGCACAATCATCCATTGCAAAATTAAAACGACAGAGGTAAAAATTATAATTTTCACTACGATCCTTTAACTATTGACTCTTACAGATAATAGTTATTTATCTAATAATGCTTAGAGATATATATTAAATTCAATAACCTTAAATTTTCCTAAAATCGAGCATAAATTAATTATTAATAAAATGATTGTTAAAATGATAACATTTGTAACGAGTAACGCATAATTTTTTTAACCTCACGTAAACATTAAACGAATCGTACTTCTCTCGTATTTTCTCTTACAATCTAAAAAACTACACATCTTGTGTAATTGTTTCGCGATCGAGAGTGCTGTATAAAGTGTCTCGCAATCGCTGCTATGTGTCTAATTGTAATTAATCGTGTTTTCGGGAGTGAGTGTAAGTGCAAAAAAATAGCAGAGGATGAACAATAGAGAAAAAGAGGCCCGAGCATCGAGCAACCTACAAAGCAACAACATGAGGTAAATAATTTATAAATTATTTATCATATCATCATTCATATATTATTTTCAAACATATTGCTTGTTCTTTTTCCCATATTTTTGATAATGATTTCTAAATCATTATATAATATATAATACATGTATAAACATATTCTAAATGTCCAAAATTTTATTTTAAAATATTTAAAATATATCTATAGTAAAAAAAAAATGTCAAAATATTTTTTTAAATATTTTTAATATATTTTTAAAAATACTTTTATATAAATAATTTAATATTTTATCAAATGTTTCAAAATAATATAAATTTAGATGCTTTATATATGTAAGAATTAATTTTTTTGTACTTAGATACTTAATTTTATATATAAAATAGATTTATAAAAATATTAAAATTGAATGTATTTACATTTATAAGTGCAATAATTATTATTAATTATAATTTATGTTTAATCTTTGCATAACGATTCACGAATATTCACGTCAGATATTCGATAGCATCCTGACCTAAATAATCCGCGCGGACTGTTGAGTGAAATACTCCACGTGGACTCGATCGATAGCCAATGATCATAGTTCCTTGATCCTCAAATCCAATAGAAAACTCGGATTTCGTCACTCGCGAAATATCTCGCGTCTTATTCGTGTTCCAACTTTTTTCTCGCATCCTTGTCATATCCTCGATCTATCCTTTTCTCTCTCGCCTTATCTCTAATTGCTTTAAAAGGCAAGCTCGAGTGAGCATCGCTCGGCTTTATCTACTGTAACTCGATACGCAAATAAAAACTACACTAAAATAATGTGCCAATTTACGTGTCCACTTGTCATCACTTTCTTATCGCGTACAAGATTTATGTCTCAATTTAGTTACTCACACAAATTTATCTTATATATATTTCATTTACTTACACACTCGTTTATAACGTGTAATTTTTAGCATTTTCTCTTTAAACTCGATTTATTGAAGGCGTACTTTATATATTATTCATATATTACAATTAAAGCAATCAATATCATTTGTATAAATATTTACATATACATATATATTTTAATTTTCAGCTATAAAATATTGTAATTAACTTAAGTACATTATTATTAATTTATTGATTTTATTTGATTAATATTAATTGATTAATTCATTCATAATTTTGATTCACATTTAAAAAAATATATATTTAAAACATTTTAATTATATCTACATTTTAATTATATCTTCTAAAAAATTATTTGCAGATTTTAAAAACACATTTATTCTATATAAATAATTCGCAAAGAATCTTTTAAAAAGACACAATGCTTACTTAAATAATACGTTATATTTTTAATCAATAAAATTTTTATTGATTTAGTTTAAGAATGTTTGTGAAGTTTGAAGTATGTTTTATATATATATATATATATATATATATATATATATATATAATTTGACTGCTTTCTTTCGGTCGACTTTTCGCATGTAGAAATGGAAATAAATAATAAGAAAAAGAGTTAAGCAATTGTATTAATATGAACGCTGTTACAAATCTAAGAATAGCAGCAATTGTGGTAATAATTATTATATATAATATACGATATAATATACAACATAATTATTATATAATTTTCTCATTGTTATTTATTATTATAACATCGACTTACATTCCTATTTTCCTTTATTAAAGAAAATGATTGTCGTGTAATCTTTTATTTAATACTAATATATAAAAGTAAACATTATAATAAAAAAATTGTTATTTTAACTAAATGCACTTATTGCGTACATGACATAAAAATCGATAGCGCTATAATAATTTAGATTACATTATTGAATGATATAATAAATTCCATACACAAATTATATAAAATTATGTATAAATTTCTTTCCGTTTCATAAATTATATTATATTATATTATAATCATTTTTTGAAATATTAATTATTTTAAATACCGTTATAATTTTTCTTCTATTTGTTATGTTATAGATCAACAAGACAATCCTAATGGCCTGAAAAGAAAAGATCTAGGAGAGGCATCGACGGAGCAAGCTGATGGTGAGTATTATTATTTATATTATTATTTATAAATCGCGTACATATATTAATTTGATTCATTTTATTAGTTTTCATTAGTTTTATCAGAAACAGACAAAATAATCCTCTTCGCATATTTTATACCACTGTTTTATCGCAATGCAATGAAAGCATAATTGATGCACAATTATATTAAATATGTATGTGTATACATATTATTATTCTATGACACAATGCAAGATCAAAAAAAATATAAAATCTATAATTATACAAGATAATATAAAAGATAATATAAAATCTATAATTAATCATATTTATGTTATTTCTCTTGCATTCTCATTATTGAAAATAATAATTTTGTCGTCTTGTGTGATGATTTCATTTATTTTAATAAACAATAGAACAATATAAATATTTGTGCCTTTGTACATAAACTATTACTCGAATAATAATTGAAATATAATTACAATAATTATTATTATATATTAGAAAAATTATATTAAATTCTCTCGTATATTCCTTTTATTGTATAACTCAATTTAAGTCAGTACATGTTTATTATACAATATTATCAATCATCGGCTATTTGTTCTCTTTAGCTGTCCCTTGATTTCGAACTATGTAATAGTAGATGACTTAATAATCACATACTGTTAGCCGGTATTTTAGCCGATGTTGATAAATTCTCATTTGTCGTTTATATTTTTATCATTTGTCATTAACTCTTATAGAAAATAATATCTCCTAGTTAAATATTAATAAGTAAATATAATTAAATATATTAATTAATCAAAATTAAATTATATATATATTTATAATTGATTTTTAAATTATTTTTTAAATAGTTTTATTGTTTTTTAAAAGCTTTGAATAATTTAATAAAAAATTTGATTAATTCATGTATTATTTCCTTAAACTATATAAAATATTAAAATATAAAGTATAAAATATTTATATAAAAATATAGTATGATAGAGAGTGATGATGAAATAAGATTGCCTGAGGGTACTTACATCTTAAGATATTCTTGATCGCTTCTAAAAATAATATAATAATACGTGGCACTTTCGCACAATTTTCATTCAAGTGGAAGCTTTTACCGCTTCATTGATGAGACTTTCTATCGATTTTTAGAAAGGTTAAGTATTTAAACTAGATAGAGAGTCTGCATCGCCTTCGTCATGAAAAGAGTGACGACAAAAATATCGAGCTCCATGTTCGAAATTCATCTATGAAATATCTTTATTGTGTGATAAAACTTCAATTAAATGATGATGGAATATTTGCGATACATTGCTAAATAATAATGCTCGGCTTTTAATTAACTACAATATCAACTCATCAATTTTCGATTATTTCTATAATTAATATAGATGATATGCGACATAATTATAATAATTAATTAAAATTATTTTTAGTGTCGCTGACAGATTCATTATAAACAATAACGTTCTAAAATAATATTCTAAAAATATTATAACGAAAAATAAATATGTAAATGAAAAAAGTTAGAAAAATAAAAATAATATTGTATTCATTCTTCAATTTTATACATTTAAAAATAATATTGTATTCATTCTTCAATTTTATACATTTCTAGATCAATTTGCATCCAATAGCCACGTGTGTCACGTGTAGCATTTTGTCTTGTTTCTGCACGTGCTTCACCATGTCGTAATTACATATGACAATGTAAAGCAATTTACAATACAATAATGAGATATTACGTTCTATCATTATGGATATGCTGTATTGCCCATGTAGCCCATGCAACCATGTGAGATACGCTCTAAATGCGACGATGAAATGGAGCCAAAATGCAATTACGATTCCTCCCACAAATTGCTCTCTGTTAATAATTTTACAGAAAGGAAATCGCCGATGATGTTTTCTGGCATATATTTTCCTGTACGTTGTTTTTAACACGCAAAGAAATAAACAATAAATAAATAAACATATAAATTTAAAGAATAACATCATGTTTATAGTTCTAAAGTCGAATATGCGATGCAAAATAAATTTTTCTTAGTCGAGTGTTGCATAATTAATTGTTATTTTATTCTTCGAAAATTGCAATGAAAGATTTGATTTTCGTAAACGCTTTAAACGATCGCCCTCTGGACAAATTCAATAATCATAATACGAGTGTTCATTCGTAACATATATAATCATATTTAACAAGTATGGCGCTCGCTCTTATGAAGAACTCTTTTAAATTGAATCAGTGAAAATATCATTAATTAAAGTAGTCATACATGATTTTAGAAAACATATTTTGCTATATATTTGCTATATATTCTACTAATTAAAATAAAATTTCACTGAAAAATCAGTAGTAGTCACATTTGCAATTTTTTTTCTATTGTAAATTTTATCTATTTGTAACTTTTTTCTATTTATTTTAGATTGATATTTTTTAGAAAAAGAACCTCGCACATCGGGAATAAAACATATATAATTGCTATTCAAAAAAGAAAGAAAATTCAAAATCATATGTATGTATATATAATATTTTTTATCTTTAAAATCCATAAAAATGATCAAATTAATATATTTTTTTATTATTTTTTAAAAATACGTTGATATTTATATCTCGTATGTTAATAATATAAAACGTATTTTAAAATATATTATTAAAATATATTATTATTATTTAAAATATATTATTTTAAAATATATTATTGATTGAATTGATTTGCAGTCCTATATTCTTTCTTATAATTGGGATTATCAATGACTATTTTTTATTTTCCAATGATAATATATACACTGATTTCATTTAAAAGAGCAAGAAATTTCTTTGCGGGCCGTCGAAGATTTTTGCTCGTGCACAAATGATACTCGTTTAAATGCAAACGCATTCCATAAGAATCTCATGCTATCGCAAAAGATAACATGACTCTTTGCGTTCCACATGCTTTCTCATTGTTTACGAATCGCTATTATGCGTTACTTTCATTAATTAGGGAGGCGCGTACATTCTTCGTTAATTCTCGATAATACAACTGATTTTACAGATTTATACGAATTCTGAAGCATTTTTGATCGGTGTCGCAATATTGAATGTACATAACAAATATGCAGATTTATATAGATTTACATTTTCTTCATCGCACACGCATCATATTTTTTAATGCTTTTAATATTAAGTTTAATATTTTTTAATGCTTTTAATATTAAGTTTCCTTGATGCTTATTATTTATCGTTTTTTATTATATTTTTAATATTATATCGTATAAACTTTCTCGTTAAGCTTTATATAAAAAAATTTTTATTTAGTTAAAATATATTCAAATTTAAAATGATAATTGAAATGATAAATTAATATACAAATATTCAAAAATATTATTCATATAGAGAATATATAATTTCTTATTGTTATCTTATTTATTAGTAATTTTATTTACTAAAAGTTTTAATTCATTAGATATATATTTAATTTCTTTTTAATATCTTAGAAAATTTTGATAAAGAAATTTTCGACAATTTTCTCTATATAATGTTTTTGATATCTTCTTAATTAGATAAAATAATAGCTTTGTTCTCTGTTTCTTTAATACGAAATAATATTACCCAAGTTTTTCTCTATATTTTTAATAAAAAAAAGTCAATCATGAATTTATACACAAAAAGTTATACACAAAAAACAGTTTTATACACAAAAATAATATATATTTCGTATACATCAACAAAATAATTAAAAAGCTTATTGAAAATTTCTTTATCGAAATTTTCTAAAGATAAGAAAAAGAAATGAAATATACCTATATCTAATATATTAAAACTTCTGGTAAATAAAATTACCAGATTAATTATATTAAATAAATAATAAATAAGATAATAGATAAGATAATAGATAAGATAATAATAAGAAATTATACATTCTCTATATAAATAATATTTTTGATGATTAAATTATTAACTTTAATCATTTGATATATAACATTTAGCATAAATTAATCTTGAAGATAGAACAATTTCAATTTAGTACTATTCTTTGTTCTTTTCGAGAGAATGTCTTTAAGAGAAACTGTAACGATTCTGAGATAGGCGAGAATTATCCTTTTTACGAAGAAACAGTTCATTTAACTGTAAGAATCAAGAAGAGCTGATGATCAATAAATACCGATGAGTCTGTCGGGCGACTATTTGGCAGGAGAACGCGCGAGTTCTCTCGACTCTGAATCATACATACGGATCGCTAAAATTTCGAGCGACTCGTTCCAAAGACCGAACGAAACACAGGAAAATCGGCCGCGCGCCAAAACGCGCTCTTTTGCAAAGAAAGCGGTGACAAACGGTGCCGTCATCGTCGTCGTTGTGGTCGTCGTCGTCGTCGTCGTCGTCGTCTTTGCGAACTTTGCACCCAAAGAGACCGCGCCGGGTGCAACGACCCAGTACAACCATTAGAACGCAATATGATAAAGCAATTATCGATTCGTGTTCGCTGCCAATTTCCGTCAAAATTCGCGAAATAGCGAGCGAGTCGTAATAGAATAATTTAATTTCCAGCTTCGTTCTCGTTAAACAACAAGCGTTTTTAACAGCGAACGATAATGATGTTTTAAAATTCATGATTCGATTGAGATCGTCGTCCAATGGGAACCGTTGTTCACGAACCATGATGCGCCCAGAATAGCCTAGAACGACGAAACTGGAACTTGGTAGCTTGATAAACCGGTTCTAATCATGGCGGGGGATCGATATCTTATCGTCTCCATCTCATTAATTGAACGCCGGGTCGGAGGTATCATGCGTTGTACGAAGAAGGGACAACTAATTTATCGTCAATTGAGATTTTCAGTAGGACCAATTCTTTGAAATATGATGTATAATGTCAAAATAAGCAATAATCTATTCTAATCTATATTGAAGGTTTAATTATTTACATGAAGTAAAATCTCGGTTCAAAACACACGTAGATAGTTTATAATATAACAAAAAATTGTTGCTAATTTATTTTCCTTCATCTTATCACTTAATTAAAAAAAGTCAGCGTGTTTTTATCAAGAACATATTTAAGAACATATTTAAGAACATATAATTCTATCCTTGGAATTGACGAAGTTAAATAAAATATATTTCTTGTAAAACTCGATCGATCTCATTTTATTCGTGACGATGGAAAAACCTGTCGCACGCACGCGTTGTTTCTATAAATAGTAGTTGTTCAAATGAAATACTTGTAAAACCTATTACGTGAAGTAATACACGGAATCCTACGTAATCGGACAATCTTGAGATCGCTTCATAAGAAAAGCGTTTTCATTTCATTGATTCATTTTCATTATCATTATTATCATCAAGTCTCTCTCTGTCCATTTTTTGACAGATTCTATAGAATTTATTAAAAAATATTTATAAAAAAATAAAAAACGATTTTAATTATTCTCTCTGTCACAGGTTTGGATAATATTACACTGTATTCAGAAACATATAGGAAAAATATAACAATTCAAAAAATGCATGATCTAAATGTAAAAATCAGGCCATCGCGTTTATCTTTTCCGTTAACACGACGCACTAATTATTATCGCCATGCGATATTGTCACTTTATTTGTAACGCGTGGCTCGGTGCGTGTCTCATGCGTCATACGCAGCACGAGACACAACGAAATGCACGCATTCCATGCATTTGCGATGCAACGTCGTACATAGCTATCTCTTATCCGGTACCAAACACGAGATTTATACACATGCTGTTATTTTTGTAATTAATCTATAGTATTTTATTATTTTTTTATCTTACAAAATGAAAGACAAATCTTGTGTGAGAGCGCGAGTAATCAACATGAAAACATGATCATAAGATTATATAATTGTAGTTCAAGAATGAAGAAAATAACAAATAATAATTGCAAATATAATTGCAAGTCAAGAATGAAGAAAATAACAAAAATTCCTCACACAGCAGTTATTCTAAATTTATAATATAATTAAATATTAATTTTATTTAATAATTAAATAATTCTACAAAGATTGATACATATCGATTTAAATATAGTGTCATGAAATTTTAAGGTATCAAGATTATATATAAAGGAAACATTGTACTCCATAAGCATACTATTAATTTAATAAATTACTTCAACAACTCAGATTAACATACATTTTATATAATAACGAAAATTGTATCAAATTTTTAATTAGGATACAAATATTTCATTATTATTTATAATGTGTTAATTTTGATTGCATTTTTCTCAAGCTCTGTAGATATTCTGAAATTTCGAAATTCGTAAATATATTTAATGACTATTTATGATAAAAGAATTATTTAAATCATGAAATTAGAACAATATATATATATTGCTGAGACTGACGCGATGATACTGAAAGTTACATCTTCCTCGGAAGAACGATTCATCGTTTTCCTTTCATAGAGACGCGACGAGAAATCTCGGGAAAAATTGCGACACGGTGTTTTTCGATCAGTGCCACTTGCTACGGCTCTGATTTACGACGCGTAGCTCGTATTATGGACGTCGAGGGAGCCGCGCAGGATGACATCTCGAGCGAGGCGTAGCGCAGGCGCGCAGCGCCGAATCGCGTGCACTATAAGTAGCGGCGGTGAAAGTTTCTACGGGCAGTAGATTGCGCGAGATCGTCTAGTGCATTTCGTTTGTTGTTGCGAGACACACCGCGCTTCCCTTTCATTTCGTTCCGAAATACGCTTTCGCTTCCGCGACGCACAAGCTTCAACAAGGTTTTCACTCGCGCAAAGGTCGACCTTCCACGGTCATCGACAAAGTTCGTCATCAAGGCGAGCGAGAGAAGGTGTAAGGGATCGAAGCAGGGAGAAAAGAGGAGCAGGATGCCGGCCGACGTAGCGATGCATACCAACTTCCTGCAATTCAACCAGTCCAGTCTGAAGGACTCGAACGTGGACTCTTGCTGGAACACCGAGAACATGAGCGGCTACATGACCTTGGTCGGACCGAACGGTCATCGGCAGGGTGTTCAGGTGAAAGTCTATCGCACTAGTGTGGAACACTTCGCCGTCATCTATCCGCAGAAAAAGGTCTGCCGACCACTCGGCGTATTGAATCTGAGGAACACGACGATCGAACGTTACGGCGACGAGGGCTTCCTGGTGAGGCAGAAGGGCTTCGACTCGCCGATCGCCCTGACCTTCCTCATGGAGAACAAGAAGGAGCTGGACTATTGGATCCTCGCGTTCACCGCTAGGACCAGCCCGCTGGTGCACCAGAGCAGCTTGCCAATCGTCGAGGAAGAGGAGATCTAAAGGATCTCTCAGCCTACCGTAATCACGCGTCGTATCAGCTGTGTCGGCACGACGCTGGATGGCCGAAAGCCGAATCGAGCGAGCTCGAGGAGAGGAGAACCGTCGCCGGTTCTCCATATGCAGAGGACTTCGTGGAGATGAATGTTCCCTAGACACTCGAACATGTATTCTCGCAAGAGAGAAAGAGAGACTGCCGTACGTGATACTAGCGAATCGCCAAGTGCCGATATGCCGGCGAGCAACCTTCTCTTCCTCTAGGAACGAGGTCTTCCGGATTTTCAAGATTTCCGATACCTGGAGTTTCGGATCCTGTAAAGAACGAACACGCAAAGATCCGGATCTTTGAGTGTCCAGAACAGGGAACAATCGATCAATCGAGAGATTTACTCTGATCGACTCCATCGCGCACGTTGCCGCGCTTCGATGGCAGTCGTGTCGCGAGGCCATGTTGGCATTAAACCCTAGCAGCCAGCATCATCGATCCTGGCCAGCTGTGACCAATCGCGACGTACCTTCCAACCGGAGTCGGAGCACTGCGTGGAGAAGCAGTGAGAGGAGGAAGAGGAGAAGAAGAACCGCGAGGGGAAGGACAAGGAGCGATGGAGTAGGGAAGAAGGGAATTGGCCAGACAACAACGGCATTTTTCCCGCGGGAGACTGCCTATGCATCGACAGCGCCACGTCCGACAGCTCGCTCTCGTCCCCTTTCTACGCGGGAAACAACCGTTAACTTCGACCTGGCAACCGCTGTCGCCGTATTCTTGATCCGCTCCCGGCCGGCCAAGAGGAGAGAACGACCTTTCCCGAGACAAGAGCCTCGAGACGCGGGACTCGGATGTCAGAGACCGGGTGGGAGCGCCTTCGTTTCCTTTCGTTCGCGCTTGGCTTCCCTCGGGCACCTTGACGGGGCCTCGGAGCGCCCAATTATTACCGCAACCGGATCGAGACTCAGGCCTGATATCGTTGAATGTTTAATGAGCGCCGCCGCTACGCTTCCTTTCCGCGCACGTTCACGACCCCGTGGCGAGAAAGAACGCGGTTTGGTTTTTCTCCCTTTTTTTCTTCAAAAAGTTTCTTCCGGCGAATAAGAAAGAGACGGCATCGTTATGATTATCACTGTAATATATGCAACGAATGTATGATTGGTTCCTTTTAAACGATAGCATCGAGATTCATTCAAGCGCAGTTCATTCATTTTTCTCTTTTAATCAAATTTGCTATTGGATGCAAACGTCATATGTTCGAAATGTAAGATTAGATTCAGCAAGCTTGATATTTTTTGCAATTTCGATAAAGAAGAATTATCTTGATTTGGAACATAATTTAAATTCTTAGAGTTAACTTTTAAATTCAATTCTGAAAAAGAATATCGAATAATCGCGTATTCATTCGATATGATTTATATGTAAGAATATTTTTTTTCATGAAGAAATATGCGATCGCTTTTATATTATAATGGACCGTATTCGTGTCGTCACAATTATCGTTAAATGCTGATGATCTATATCTAAACTGACTGATTAATATCAGATATTTCTAAATTTACAAATAATTTTCAGATGGATGACGTACGGAAGAGTTCGTAAAAATAATCGAAACATTTGTTCGAAAATCGTTATAGCCACTGACAGAAATATACAAGTTCTTATAATAAAACTTTAAGATTGTCTGTGATATTACGTAGACGATAACTCTATCGCATTGCGATAGGCAACGAGATATCCCCTTAATGTAGAAATAGCGTATCATCCGCATGTCATATGCGAAATAACACTGCACAATTCTAGGGGGATTTCATTACGATTATGCGCGATAAATTTGAATATCGTAACGTAATTGTAACGTGGTTCTCGATAAATAAGGAAGTCTGAATAGTAAGATTACACTCATTCCTTCATTGCTTCGACTTGTCGTTTCTATTTTACATCGATTCGACATTCATCCGATCATCCTACGCTAATTTTGCAAAGCCGATTGTCATTCGAAGGTTAAGAATTTAGTAAAATAAGGCGTGATATCCTTGTAAATAATAGCTAGTTAATGAGCGAATGACTGCAAATATACCGTGCGAAAGTTCACAGAAGATTCGACTTCATCGTAATTTCCTACTAGATCTATCTATATAGTTTACTTTAGCTAGTCTTTTGAACTTTTTATAAGAGCATGACCATTGAGCTACTTCCAGAATTCTTCCATTTAGTCTGACTTTCCTAATTAAGATTCATAGTGTAACATAAGCAAAACAAACAACATACTTATTCATTCACATATACTTATATATACATATATATGCGCATTGCGTATAATTACCTTTGTATATAAAAATATACTACGAAAATAAATGTAGTCAATGTGTCTTCGAATTACATCGTTGATTCGCTAACCTTCCTCGATTTTAGTATTTAATTTCCATATATAATTATCAGCACTATTATTTTGTGCTAATTATTTAATTATTGTTAAGTCAATTTATTTTATTTATTTTCACGTCTCAATGACTGTAATATTTTTGATAAAATTCATATTCTGATTTTTATAGCATTATAAAGTTATAATAAATAATATTATAAAGATAATCATTTTATATAAATATAAGAATTATAATAATTAATCATTAATATTCGACAGGTTTTCTAATGATTACATCAGCTTTTTTAGCTTGGTTGATTATTAATATTTTTTATTTAATTATTTATACTGTAATTTGCACATTATTATCGATAAATTTAAATTGTAGTCGACAGTGTTCAGTCGATCGTGACCATTGCATGAAAGGCAACCTTTCGGTCATTGTGCTATCGTGCACACCGCGCAATTCCTGTTCTAGAACTGGCTTGGTAACGTTACGTTTCCGGTTTCCATTTATTGTTAGCAAGTTTTAATACAGAAAATAAAAGAGATCGCAGCCTCAATGTTATTTGGTCTTTCTTAAAATATCTTATCATACTGGAAAAAATAATATATGGCCTGTGAAAGATAAACGGTTGATAAACGAAAACATTGATAAACGGAAATATTCTCCCTTATATCTGCACATTTTAGCGGTTTCTATAAATATTATTTCGCGAACAATGCACAATACAATGAAAATATTCAGTTAAAAATCACGTAATTCAAGCATTTATATAATAATATTATATAAATATATAATTATATAAAATCTCTATATATTTTCGAATCTTTAATTCGAATCTCTAATTATATAGTGTTCTTATTTCTATAATTATTACGTGTTCTTATTTTCCATATTACAAATTTATGTTAATTCCAATTGTATTTAGTGACAAATAAAATCGCGCGCGTTTTAACTTTCTTTCAATTATATAATTTTAAAGTTTCATATTTTTTTATTTTAATTGAAACATGTCATTAATATTCTGAATACATCTTATATTCATTATATTCATTTTTTAATTAATAGAGAAAAGTTTTAATTTTGTTCTTATTTTGTATATCAACCAATTGAAGAATCGTACGATTATTAATATATGTATATACACGTGGCGACCGATCAATACTTCATTTCTCGGCTTCTGCGTACGTTTTCGTAGAAGTCGCGTGTTAGCACATATAACATTTGCAAAGATAATTTATTATTTTCGCTCAGCGAGAGGTCGCGCTATACAAAAACATCATGTCGGAATATTTGCTCGACTATAAACGATAAACAACTATTTTTATTCGATCGATGAATATATCATTCGTATATGTGATAATTTGTAAAATCTTACATAGGCTTTTGTCGAGTTGTGTTTCTATATATCTCTGAGAAAAAAAAAGATTTCTCTCTTTATATAAGATGTCTCAACGGTTCTTGCGCATCTGCGACGCTTCAGGGTCGGAAAGTAAAGAAAAGACTGCTATTATAAAGACTACTTGTGGGAGCAAAACTATTGTGTGGAAGAATCTATATAATATCTAGGAGAACTACATCTACTCTCTCGATACATGATAGTCAATCATAAAAGTTTATAGTATAGCTATACATTCCAAAAATTCAATTTGTTTTTTATAAGTTTGGTTAGATAGATTTATGTTTTTTTTTTAATTTATTCTTTTAAATTTATTGAAAGATATAAATTTTTAGAACTTACGCACATGTATTTTTCATTTGATAGTCTTATAAATTTTTTATTGAATAGTTTGTGAAAGAGAGATAACATCTTATTTCACATCATATATCATTTAGTCATATATTTTTTAACTTATATTCATATCATACGTAATTTTTACCAAGTAATTTCTGAATTAGATCAATATAAATGAAGATTAGAAAATCTTTTAATTTATACATTAATTAATATCTAGTTTTGTAATTTTATTACGCATAAAATTATTATGCATAAGAAGAACAGGAAGCAAGATTCTTAATATATTTCTTAAGTATCTAGAAAAGTGTTTCGTGAGAAGGTAGAATTGTATAATACAATTGTGAGAATTTATATCACGCACAATGAGCTCACAATAGCTAAGAAAAATCGCCGAGCACATAGAACGTCTTGGCAACGAATTGTTTTTGGCATGCAGGTTTCTTCCGCAAGATGATAGAAATCTCACGTGAGTTGCAAATCAAAAGACGAAAATCACAGTCGCAAATGCGATTTATTTCACAAACAAATCGTAAAAATTACGATATGTGCGTGTGATCTTTTATATAGTTGCATACATTGCGCAGAGCGTTCCGCGAATTGAGCATAATATATATGAGATTACACGATCTATGAGATAGAGGTATATTTTTCGTTTAAACGAACATGATATCTATTTCCAAGAAATGAGATAAGACAAAAATATAAAGTACGATGAAAATTATGGAATAACTAGAGATATATAATAACACATTGTAGAGAAGTAAGATTTTTGAAATCTTATCATATTTCTCAGACATATTTGAGAAACTTTTAAAGCCAATCTTCCTGAAAACAGAAAATTATAAAAATTTATTATATAATTTTGGCTTCCATTTAGCTCTTCAAAAAGAAAAGATTTGTATTCTATTCCATCTACAAACAAATATTGTGTGCGAGAGAGTAAGAAATTGTATTATATATAATTTTTAAAATATTCTCTCTTAATAATTATTAAATTATTAAAATTATTCTTTACAACATACAAAAAGAGATATTAATATATAATAAAAATTTGTGGCCATATATGTATCATTAATTTACGCTCTCAACTTATAAGCCATTCGATAAACTGAATTATACTGAGATAATTCAGTTTTATCGAGTAATTAATAAATTTAAAAAAGTTTGAAAGTTAGGATTTCCATTCCCTCATAAATTGTAACTTATAGTTAAAAAAATTTATCCTCATGTGTGTATACTCTAACTACATATAAAATCTCAGCTTGATTATAGAGAACGAATTCGCACTTCCGGAGTCATTACTATCCCATAATTTCATGACGACGTAAAATATACCTGTCTCATTTAATGGAGACACTGCAATTCTTAGTAAATTAAACTCATAATTCATCTTTTGAGATATTTAAGATATATGCATATTATAAAGTTGCAAATATAATGTTTTTGATTAATACATTTCCTTGAATAATTTTTAAGATATATAAAATTAATTTATATTAAAAACATAAAAGTGTTTTGTTATTTTATTATTACAATCAAATAATAAAAAATGCATAATCTTTCGTCGAGATATAATTAAAGCATTTAAAAAGAACATTTGTTAAAATAATTATCATTATTCCGAATCAAATATATTTTCTTCTTTATGTAAATTAACATAAGCGAAAAGGTTATAAAATGCAGCGCAAATATATCTAAATATATACTCTTTTAATTTGCCGATCACCAGTTTTTTATAGAGATAGTCTTGAAAACTGCTTTTAACTAACTAAGAAAAAAAATTACTTTATAATTCTTTTATATTCCTTAAATTACGCTATTACCTTTCACCTTTAGGCCACATAATGGCTCTCACAGCAATGCACTTACATGCACAGCCGTTCTCTTTCATATATTCTTTAAATTTAATTATTTTCTCTATCGGCTGTACTATATACTAAAGTATGATTAATGTTTTTCCATGTATGCAAATCAGCTTTCATCGGCTAAAATTATTATCGACACAAAATAATAATAAGAAATAGTTTTTTACTCTGGATTATGTTACAAGATACATATATTCACAAAAAGTTATCTTTTTCTGCATCTCTGTTATCTTTACTTTTATACAAGGAGAATTACAAAGTCTATTATATTTATTTGCATGTATAATATAAATATCTCGAAAAAATATTATATATATATATATATATATATATATATATATATAAATTCTACAAAATATTTAATTTTATGATATTAAAGAATCAGACAAATTATTCTTTATTAAAATAAAGAGAAATTATTCTTTATTAAAATAAAGAGAAAAGATCCTTTTGCAAAAAATCTGTTGAATAACTCAAAAAATAAGCATGTTTAAAAATACTTCATAATATATTGGTGTGGAATAACATCTTAATGTCACAAAACGCATAGTCAAATCTCACTTCAGAGAAAAAAAATATTCTGACGTCAAACATGTCAGTTATGTCTTTTTTAATATTTGGAAAACTTCGAACCTGTTGACCATGCAAACATGACAACGATTTTATTCGTTGCTCGCACGTCAGAGATTCTAAGATAATATTGCAAAGAGGTGTGTTGTAATCTCATGGATCTCGTACGTATAAGAATCGGAGAGGTTGGAGGTCCGTGACATTTACTTGAAAGAAATAAAGTCACAACCAACAAACAACATCGAACAATGGAAAACAACGGTGTGGAAAACAACCGATTGGGTCAATCTATGAGAGTGATCGATCTTTAAGACTTATAGAACAGTTACTTTAGAAATAGACATATCAAGAGAAAAAATTTCGCTTTTTTAATACTAAGTTACAAAAGAATCTTTCGATCTGTCATATTCTTCTTAAAAATGATGACATAATATATTTTGGCGACTGCTAAATAATGTATTTATATTTTTTTATTTAATTAATCTTACTTTAATTTAATAAATTAATAAATTGATAAAGAATTTACTTTAATTTAGTCATATAATATATTTAATAAAAAATGTTAATATTTGAAGCTAGTAGAAAAATTTATAATCTTTAAACAATAAAATATATTACAAATAAAGATTAAGGAGACTCGTTATGAAAATAATCTTACATTAAATTTATTTTATTCCATTGAAAATTGAAAAATATCATTACCAGTGAAAATGAAAAAATATTATTACCACATTCACAATTGATCAGATTGTTCAGAACAAATCGAAACTTTTATCACGAATTTTATGTAATACATTGACAAAAACGGATGTGGTTTTCAATGTAATATTATACAATCAGTGGATTACAATAAAATGCACGATCTGCTCATGAAATTGAAATCAATCATATTTTCTGGGTATAATCAAAATAATATTATCTGTAATTATAATAAAATATTAGAGATATTAATGCAGAATATTTTCATTTATTTAACTGTACGAAGAAAGCACAATTTCATGTATTTTTACATATAATTTGATATCTTTAAAAAGAATATAATAATGAGACAAAATGTTAAATAAATCGTCTATACATTACTGCAATTATGCAATTATAAAAGTCTGAAATATTAAATTATCATTTTTCCTTCTTCCATTAATTTTATTTAATTCTTTAATTATTAAATTTTTATTTATTTCATTAAAAATTTTAGATATATATCGAGAAAAAAATTCTAACATAACAATTTCTTGACACAATTTAAATGAGAAGAATATGTTAAATTAAAAATCTATGAGAAGAATATATTAAATTAAAAATAAATTAAGAATATATAATTTATATTTTGAATTTATTATTATTAACAAAACTGCCACTTTTACATGAAAAGTAATATGTCTCATCTAGATGTCTAGACGTCATATTTAACGTCATTGTCACCGCGAACAAAACGCGATCTGGCACAACAAATCTCTTTTTCACCTTATTTACTTCACATTTATTTTCCACATAAATCCGTGCATTAAATACATAAAAATAATTAAATTTTTGCTTGTATATGTTAATATTTAATCTAACAATGAACAAAATATAATAACAAAAATAATAATTTATTCATTTAGATATATCTAAAGGTTATTCATATAGAATAGTGTGCTTTACAAAAGTATTTCTAAATGTCACAAGCTTTTACGAATGTCATGGGAGCAGGCTTTTTGTACTTTCCTCTTTATAGATTCTCCTCTACATTGACACTATATTTTGCTCTTTAAACAAGCATTGCAATCAAATGAACGCAAAGGCATGAATAGTATTTTTGGAATGCACGCTTAAGTGACACGAACTGTGAAATATGCATACTTCTTATTTTTTTTTCTCATCGAATTTACCGTGAGCTACTTCGGAAAAGGTAATGGGATTATGACTCACTACTTAAAAAACGAGTTTCAGCTGCGTGATATTCGACGTGCTCGTTTCATTCCTGAAGACCGATGTCACGATGATTCGGTGGGCGAACGGTCCACTGGAATATTCCAATCTTATGGCACATTACGCAATATTCTTGTTATATCTCGACAGACGACCGCTTTCTTTCATTTCCGTCCTCATTTTGAAACCTTTATAGCAGTATAGCAGATTTCTCTTTTTTATTTATTTTAATTCGAGTTAAAATTTCTTGTTGAATTTTTATATCTTTGTGAAAGATTATAATTATATCAACTTAGGATTCCCACACGCAAATAAGCGCATACGAATTCAGAGAACATTCATAGTTATTCACTGAGGACACACCTATCCTATCTCGTCCTTCCGTTGGTTCGACTTGTTTTCGATAGGAGCCGAAATTATTGACCAGCCGCGCTTCAAGCCGGAAACTGGCCCACGAAAACCATTCATTCGAAATGGAGATAAAATGGTAACTGTTGCCCAACGAGCTCTTGCCAAACACTACGACCGAGTTTCTTTGCGCCAGTTTCCAGGCTTGCACCAGGATCCTATTTCTAGGTTAAAAGAAAGAATAAGAGCGATGCACGGGAATATTTCCACGAATCTAATAGTTTCTCGTATGTAACAAGTAGATATTCCCTTCGACTTCCGCAAGAAAGAAAAGCGAAATTATATCACACATAACATTATGTTATTAAAAAAAGTATTTAAAATATCGAGATTTACGTGCTGATGCGTGCAAATATGTTGAAAATTATTTCCTTACCAGCTTATTTTATCAATATTAATAATGTCTGATATAATAATTGTTATAAGAAAGAAAAATATCTTTTACATAAGATATTAGATTTAATTTTATCGTTTTTTAAATTAGGGACAATTAAATTCGATAGTTAATTAATTCATACAAGAAGTGATGTGAAAATCGATATCAGTTTTGGATAACGTCCTTGTTTGACCTCAGAATCATGAAAGAGGATAGACCCTACGGGTTGTCATAGCGACGAGTCAATGGCCCCAAAGAGACCGTCAAGGAGCGACAGCTTTATGCTTCTCTCTCGATTAATTCGCAATTAATACTCCCAGATTTACATACATCAAAGAGAGATCAAAAATCTATCGTTTGATCCAATTTATATGAAACATCATTGTTGATAACAAGCATGAAATCGTTATAAAAATGAGTCAATTTAGAAGATTAAATTATTAATCTCATTTATAATAGACTATTTATAAATTACGATTCTCATTTCTGTAGAGGAAGCATGTTTGTTTATTAGAGTAACTTGAGCAAAGGGAAGCATGTGAATTGAGTATATTTTTCTTGAATGTAAATCGCGAGACACGATTGTTGAGTGCAGTAATATCGTTTGAAATATACATTCCGCAGGTCAATTGTACATTGAACTTGTTTTCGAAAGTGAACAAACAAATCGGCAAACAACTGATACGAACGGAAATAACATCGATCGTCCGATTATCCATCCAATATTTCAAGAAATACTAAAATTTGAAACGAAATGCAGATAATAAAATCAATAAGGCTTTTAAGCAAAATGTTGTCAATATTTTCATAATTACTGCGGTATTGTCTTTTGATATCATTGAGTCAATGACTAATCAATCGCGATCAAATTTATTCCAGTTTATATTTAGTCGTAATATCTTTATATCATGCATTATTAATTCAAGATAAAAATCGAGGAATATAAAAAATATTCTAGTGTCATTTAAACGCGACTATGTTCACAACTTTTTCATGTCGAACTCGCAATCAACCGAATTTAAAATTCTTATTAAATTATAATTGATTCATGTGATCACTATCAGCAAGGCATGATAATTGAGAAAACAATTAAAAATTAAAACACAATTAAAGAAAATAGCTATCTTCTATTTCTTCAGATCTAAAGATACGTGCAAATATTATTTAATATTCACCGCTACTATATATTTATTTTAAAGTAGATCAAATTATATTTTTAACATTTAATATTATATAAATATTATTTTTATTTATAAAATGTCTTTTGTATTTCTTGCGCGATTAATGAATCATATAAAATAAATTTCAATAGAATTCTCTCAAAATTTCTTAGATTTTTAAAAGAATAATATAAATGATGATATAAAATATATATTAAAATTAATCAGGATTATTTATATAAAATATAATTGTCTAATGATATCAAATTATTGGTCACTAAGCATTTTAAAATACAAAATTCTAGCAAACTTATTCATTCGTCGAAGAACGTTAACAATTTTCGATATATCGATATCGTGATTGTATAAATTTGTTTTTTGCTTATCATTATTAATAATTAATCAATTACGATCAAATTATTTTATTCTGGTATATATTTAGTCGCAATATCTTTATGTCATGCATTATTAATTCAAGATAAAATCGAGGAATATAAAAAATATTTTAGTCATTTTAACGCGACTACTTCCACGAAAATTTTTTTACGCCGAGCTCGTAATCAACCGAATTCGAAATTCTTATCGAATTTTAATTGATCCACGTGATTGCTATCGGCAAAGCATGGTAGTCAAGAGAAAAATTAAAAAATATATCAAATAACATTGCGCTCCAAAAATTTTTTCTCTCTTTCCATGATTCCACTATTTATTTAAAAACAATATGACTCGCATTCCGCAAGAAACTTCTCGATTTCCTTTCCGAAAGAATTGTGACGAATCAACGCGACATGTGATATCAATGGAACGGGATGGAATAAATACACGCGATCGATGCGTTAGGATTAATTAATTTGACACCGCGCATACGAGCAACGTGAATCATGAGAAAACTAGCGGTCGCCAGAACGATCTAGATTTAATTAATAAAAGTTACATATATATACATTATTAAAAGTTACATATATATACATATAATACACAGAATTAATTCAAGTCGTCAAATTTCGATTAAACCATTTTAGATTTTTATCAATTGTTGGATGTGTGCATACTATATAAAATTGGTGCATTTTTTCGATTATTTTATTGAATCTTTAAAAATAAATAAATATATAAATTATAAATTATAAATTATAGGTATATATGTAAATTATAAATTATAAATAAATATATAAATTATAAAAATCTTATTTGTAATATTAACTTTGGATTATCATCTTGCTCGTCGCAAATCTTGCGAACCTTACATAATAATACTGTTGCGAAAATCACTTTGTAAATGTCTTTGTCTCGTGAATGCAATAGACTGAGATAATAATTCAGTGTTTCGTAACGCCTATTGAAATCACGCGATAAAATATAATAAAAAGATAACCACCAGTGAGACTTCACGGATTGATAGTTAACGAACTGTGTTAAGTATTGAGATATATCAAACACGTGGTTAATACGAAGTGCTTAATCTGATCGATCAACTAGTAACATCACAATATACATAGATTGTCCCGTTTATCGATGATATTTTTTTACAACGTCGATATCCATTTCGATATCCTTATAAAAATATCGTAACATCGATCAATACATGTAATCAACAAATTTGCATGTGACAAGACATGTAATATAATTCTGGGATATTCTGTGTATCACCCGATCTAATAACGTAATGCATTTAGTGGACCTACGTTGTGATAACCAAAATGTAATTTATCAATATCGACAATGTGTTGGTGTACAAGATAGCGATAGCGATATCTAATTGATTTCGCTCGCGTAATATTGATAAACAGTCCTCATAGGGGGGTCTGTCAGGTTCGTATGAGGTTAATTGATTAAATGCTCTCAATAACACGCAACTACTTGTGTTAGTCTTCTAAACTCAACTTGATATCGAGATAAATAATGCTTATTTTATTATTACTAGAAAACGCATTTTGCAATACTCCTTTATCAGACAGAATAGATTTTTATTCTATAATATTTTATTTAATTATTTTGTATCTTTTCAATTTTCTTGTAAGAAAAAGATTTTGTTCTTTTGCTCAATATTATATTCGTCGCTTAAAATTCAATTTAATTTGCGAATATTTTTTTATAAAAATGAAAATTGTTTTATAAAAGATATATAGTTCTGATACAGATATTTTTTGTAGCTTCAGAGATTTCTGTTTAAAAAACATCTGCTATTTTTCGCACAATAATTGCAACGTTAACAAGAAAAGCCAGCAACACTTGATGTCGCAGACCGTACGTAGTGTCAGGTTTCACAAAATCATTGAATCTAATTTATTAACACGTCCACTTGCTAATGAATCCCGTGGTGCGCGCGTCGAGTGCATACGCATATTACATAGGATAACATAGTCCACTGACGCACGTTAACGTATACTGAAGAGCGTAAAGCAGTCATTCATTTGTGCTCGTTTTTTGCACGTGATTCCGGTGTTGTGTTACTATGCACGATTACAATCATCGTTAATGATCGTCATACAGCGGGAATTGTGAAATATGCACTACGTCATATGGAGAACTGGAGAGCGAACATCTGTCTATATCTCGGTTTTGCGAAAGAAAAATATACGTGACACGATATCGCAGATATGAAATTTAATAATTTCTCGTAACATACATGGAAAAATTCATAACAAAATAAGTCATTTGAAAATTAAAATGTTAAATTTATAAATTAAGTCAAATAATTTTGTATTAAATAATGCGCCTACGCGCGCAATGCTTAAAGTTTACACTTTTGTTGAAAGAAAATTACTATACGCTCGCTCATTAAATAATTCAATATGATTCTTTCTATATAATTATTAGTGTACCGTACATTGACGCAAGCATGACATTCATTAGAACCCTTACAATAGGTCAACAAAATGATTAGCATCAACTATAAAACTTAACATGTGACAAATATATGAGTCATATAATGTCTCGTGCAATCTAAATTAAATCTTTACTTTAATTTATGTATTATTGTCACCGAAAATCTTTTTTAAAATAATCATAAATTTTTTACTAGGTCACCTAAAAATCTATAACTAATTAATAATGTCAAATATTACATAAAAAACTGATTATTATATGCATATTGTTGGAAAATAATTGTATTATATTATAATTGAGGACTTGTAATGCAATAACATAATATAAACTTTACAATATTTTGAAGATTTATTTACTGTAAGATTTGTTTATATAAAATTTGATTCACATTTAACATTAAGATTATATGTTTTCACTTCTTAATTTTAACATATAATTTATAAGAGAACATTTCTGATAATTCTGCTGTTGCAATTCCTCAATTATTCTTAATTAGATGACCATTTTGAAGCAAATTAGATTTGTCTATTATATAACATATAATCTTTATATATGTTTCCGGTTGTTTGTAAGTTAGTTATACGCAGTTTCATAGAACGCTTTAATGTTGTGGTTGCTATCGTTCCGCTTCGCGTCAGACTTTCACTACTAGAGAGGTAGAATAATGACGTCGACTGAACAAAGGTCTCTCACGTACTAGATCTTCATTGTCAGGAATGCAGTCATCGATATATTATTTTGAAGAACTGTTACATGTTTGTAGTATTTTTTGGAAAATTTGATAGACAATATGTATAGAAATAATTATATATATCAATATCATTTTTTTTTTGTAAGAATTGATGTCAGATTCACACAAGATTTCGTTTGCATGTTTTTCTTTATTTTGACATTGTTATTATATATTACATATGTAACGAAACGATATGATACTTTAAAGACAAATATTATTAAAATTTTTCTATTTCAAAAATTATTCAATAAGTTTGAAATTCTAAATTATTATAAATGCAGAATTTTTTGAGAAAAAAATTATTACATACGACAATTTATTTTCTGTAGAATTTTTTTCGAAATTGATTTGATATTAACTTGATATTATAAATATTTCATAAAAAATAAAATATTATTTGATATTAACTTGATATTATAATAATATAAGAATGATTGTAATATATCATAAGTTGTCTCCAAGTTATTAGATAAATTATGTTAACGAGAAATAATTTGTTTTTGTCGAGAAATTTTTAATCTCGCAAAAAGGAATAAATATTTATATGCGTGATTGTATCTCGACATGCAAGTGCGTATCTCTCGAAGGTCTCTTTTACATCTTAATACATACTGTATGCGCCCTGAGCTTTCTTCTATTTTTAGAACACGAAGTTGTGTCCCTTGGTAATAATGTTTTAGCCGCGCAGTCGCCTCGATAATGACCGTGACGTATGACGACGATCGATTATCGAATTAATGGGGTACGCGTAGGCGGTACTTATTTGAACATGTTTCGTTTAAGGGAACGAGTTACTGATAGGAAGGCAAAATTACCACGAGGCGATTTTATCCGACGATTGAAAGAAATTATTCCTGAATTGATTATATGTGTGACGTACGATCTCTGTTTTTATTCTACTTTTAATATTTCAAATATTAAAGATATAAATAGAAAGTTAAATGTTTCTCCATATAATAAAATTTATAATTCACAATGTTTCGCCATAATAAAATTTATACTTCATATATAGCTTTTCCGCATTATTTTATATTAAAATAAACATATGCATTCGATTGTGATATTAGTCAATATAATAAATTATTGCATTTTTATATCTTTCTTTTATTTGAGAAATTTATGGAACGATTTTTTAAAAATGTAGTTCATTGAGAAATGCATGTTGCATTATTGGAAATAACCTTAACTACAAGTTTAAAAAAAGACTACATAATCAAAATAAATATTTCCATATTAAACAGCATATCAAAAATTTCAATCTAAATAATTAATATAATTTTATATACTTTTTATAATTTTTTAATACAAGAAATTGTAATTAATAATTGTATTTTTATATCTTCATATTAAATGCAAAAAGAGAAAAGTGTAACCGATTTATCCAACATTCATGTCATGGAAGGACAAGGAATATTGGCTTTTGGAAATCGGTCCGTTTATATCAGTCTCATTTGACGTCTTATGTGTTAAATAAAGACACATAGATAACACTTTGAGACTTGAAGTAAGAAAGGTTATTAAATGAGAAAGAGAGGAGATGGACTTGAACTAACGACTGGGGATTGGCTGGGGATTGACTAGAACGTTAGCTTTATGACTAGTCGCTAAGCTTACTATCGTTGGCTTTTATATCTTATATATGTGTGTCCTATAAACTGTTACAAGTATTTTGAAAAATAATTTAATCAGAATTATAATTTACGTTCTGTAGTCGGCGTTATATACAGTTCTTTAATTCTATATTTATAAAATAAAAATTAAATATGTTTTATTAAAATTAAATATAAATTGTAATGTTAAATAATTAAACTTGTAAAAAATAGGCTAATATTATACTTAACATTAAATGCAATATAAATACAAAATATAGATATAAATTTGATTCTATATATTAATCGATAGTTAAATAAATAAATAAAATAATCTAAAAGAAAAAATAATTTGATAACATTAAATTGCTGTTGATACAGTACTTTTCGCAATGTCACTGAAACAGATTTCCATAATAAATTTCTACGCAAAACAAATTATTCACCTAACTATTTTTCATTTCCTAACTGCGCATGTTTACATTGAAAGTCTTGAGTCTCCAATATTATGAACGTATGCATGTGATAAATGCATGCGATTAAGATAAGATATTTACGACATTATTACGCTTTATCGTTGAGTTTTACAAATTAGTATGTGTATTAACCTATATATGTATTTTATTATACAATTATCTAAGTTAGACGATTGATAAATAAATGATAAATATTATGTCGATCGTATGTCCATATATTTTCCATAAAAAAATTTTTTTATACAAAACATGTGAAAATCCATGAATCTTAATACTTCGTATTCGTAATATTTCTAATCATTATATGTAAAATAAGAAATAATAGCATCTCGAATGGTATCTCTGTCACTAGGGAAGATTTGACCATTATCACTCTTTGTAAATTCCAATTATACGGTAGAGTTCACTCTGTTGTCAGTTGCAGCTACCTTTGTCCTTCCAAAATTGATTTTACGTCGTAAAAAAATTGCGTTCGAAGACTAAGTGAGATATCGTATTGACCTTTACATTTTTTTCCACTCGATTTAGTAAACCATACCTGCATACATGCATGCATGCGTTTAATGAAACGCAGAGAAGTGCTTTTGCATCATCGACGTTAATCCACCAGGCCCCGACTATCAAGCTATGTAATTTGGGAATACATACATATCTTAAGAGTGCTATCTTGATTACGTCTTAATTGTGTATTCACATCGGTTTGTTGTTTGCTCTTTGCGAAATCATGCAACATACATTAGACATGTGTTTCTCCTCGAACGTATAATTTAAGGGCCTAGAGGTAATAATTCATTGAGCCGCATAAACATGGGGTTGATATGAGCAACTAAAAAGAGACGAAAGATGTAAATAATATCCTTTTCTAATAATATAAGCCTATATTCTATATATTATTCCAAAAACAGAATTTTGTAAATTCGAAATTATGGTTTAGCTTGTTATTAATAATTTGTTTTATGATCAATGCAAATTGAAGTTTAGCTTAAAAAGAATTTTACTAACAAAGGGGATGTTTAATTATAATATGCAATAATTATATGGTAATATTAAAAGTTAATACTAGTAAAATTTTTAAGTGCCTTGTGTTCGAAAAGTTATTATTGTGTATAAATGACAGAAGCACTTGCAAAACAGCGAATAGAATCAATCGAGCGAAAATCAATTTCCATATTTATAATGAATTAGCTTTGTCATGTCCTTACACATTTAATATTAATAAAATAATTTTGAGCAACATTTATATTAAATAGAAAGGAAGATACGCGAACAAAGGATGGAGAACCGGTAACGTGATCGTGTTGGAATTGCGACGTACATTTCATCCGAGAGAGATCTTTGAATAACCCTGTGCTAGAAAGTGAATCTTACTGCAACGTGGAATAGAGTATGCGTGACGCATAGATGCGGCCCCAACCGGAGGATGAGCTCACGAAACGCCGCGCTGAAATAGGATTTTATGACTGTCTTAGATGCTATATCTATTCCAGTTCTACGGCAAACGCACCGCATTAAAGAGTCATAAAATGGAATGAGAAATGGAGATGAAAGATATGCAGAGGTGTAACAGAATGTTTTTATAACTTCATCGATTTTCGTTAAGGATTTCGAGCTTTCCGAAATGTAAAATTGAATCTCTCAAAATTGAAGTATTGAAATCAATCAAAATTAATTGCAAAAAATTCTTTAATATATACGCAAGGCCAGACACAATGCAAATATAACCGGTAAACAAAGATAACCGGTTTTTATTATGCGTTCGCGTATTATCTCTCTGAATCATAATAACAAAAAATTCTACAGAAGCGCGTAGTAAAAATTAAGCGACCAACAGGAAAGCTTCCGGAAATTACATAAAACCCGTATGCATGCGGCGAACATGTCCGATACACGTGACCTGAAATGAGTAGTAATTGTACACGTGTGTATATTTAATCAGTTGATGCAATCTCTATCTACGCATATCAATGACTATTAGCAATGATAGAGTTTCAATAAGATATTGTAAAATGGCGTAATTTCATGCGACTTTTCGACAGCATGAAAAGCGTATTTTATTTCCAATTATGATTTTATCGTACGCTTATGAGCGTATATTTTCGCATATTCATAACATCGAAAAGTTACACCGAGTCTCAAGTCTTTATTCAACGAGGAGTATATCGCGCGTTACAACTGGAACGAGACTATCTCGAGTTTATTTGCCAACAAGTGTGTTATCTCTTGAAGAAACCAGAATTTTTTTCAACTTCTCGTTAGCGAGCTACGTGAATGTCGTCTTCGTTATTTTTGAGCAGTACGTGCGGCTTCCGGAAAACAGATTCTTGATTGTTTAACATTTGTCACACATTTGTATGTGCGATACGCATATTAAAGCGTTCAATAAAAAGAACGCTTAAAGTAGACAAAAACATATAGCACATCACAATAAAGAAATTTGCATGCTTAATGTAGCATGACAAAGTAAAACAAGAGATGACTCATGGATTGGATTATAATAATGATCCATATGTACAAAATACGTGCAATATGATGTGATGAATTTATACTGAGTGAGTCAGAAGCCCGTAATAATACATATTGTCACGTTGAAAGACTAAAAATAAAATTTAATGTCACATTTTTATATGAATAATTATTTATATAATGTATACAATAATTTTTGTAGATAGTATTCCACAAAACTTATGTTAAATAATTATTCGTGTGTCACATAAAGGAATTTTTAAGATATTTATCTTAAATTATTCATCAAAATCTATAAAAAAAGTTTTTGCACAAACAAACATATATATAAATGATTATATAAGTTATTTTCTTCTTCTTACATTTATGCAAATGTGCAAGAAATTTGCTAGCAATTATAAATAATACTACCATCTTCTCTACTGCTCGCAAAAAGTATAGTTTAAACTTGAATTTAAAAAATTGATATCTATTTTCTGCATAAAAATATAATTTGCCGGAATATACCGTTGACGTCGCTCATTAATAATTGATAACTTATCTATTTTTGTTCGAGATACGAGAACAGAATTACAGAGTGAAGACGTGACAGCAGTGATTATGCGAAGCGTTGTGCATAAGAAAATCATTCACGTATCTATCCATACGAGCACATATATATTATGCTACAACAAAATACATCTATGTAGAACGAAACAAAACTTTTTTCCCTTTTTTCTCTTCTATTACAATTATTATTATTATAGGAACTATTTGAAAACAATTTTATTATTATTATTATAGGAACTATTTGAAAACAATTTTGAAAAATCAACTGCAATAAATGCGAAAAATAGTACATGCAATACATCTACATTAAAAACTTGAGGACTTTAAAATAATTGAATTCAAGAATTGAAAAAAAATGTTTAATTCTTATATGATTTTTATTTATAATTATATAAATATAATTATAAATAAGAAAAAGTAATTAAATTAAGTAATAATATGTAAGCATGAAATGATACACATGAAAGAGAGAGAAAAAGAGAGACACTATATTAGAAAAATTATTGATATTTTTATTTAATTATATATGATTGAAATCTATCTATGACATATTTTTTTAAATCTTAACTGTTTAAACAATGCATATGAATCTTACATAATAAGAAGTCTGATATAAGAAAAAATTTTTTTATCAGCAGATTATGAACGGTAAAATTTCCCAAACCGCAAAATTCCGCTAGCAACGGGAAATACCTACTCCGTTCCTGGCTATCACTGATAAAAGTTCATCGCACATACAGTGTCGTTTTTAGCAATACAGGCTCGTACTGATTCACATGTATAATTTATTGGCAAACGGAATGCATTACCATAATGCAAATAATTACGCTTGCGTGATAAGACGCACGCTGTTTATCGCAAAGTCGGCAAATCTAGGAAAAAACTCAGCGTTTCTTTATAATTATAATAGAATATAAATATATTACAAAAAAAAACAGAAACTCATTGTAAATTGCGAATTTGTTTTTAGACATAGTACGTAGAGAGTGATATTATTGCGAATAATATTTTGCGATGTAGATAATATAATGATTAAGATTGATTCAAATGATATTTGCTCGATTTTTATCGTAAATAATCGTAATACAATCGCCAGACAAATTTTACAGCAGTCGCCAACCGGATCTGATGCCATTGACCGCCGATACGTAATATCGATTTACATGTATTCGTAACACGCGAAAACCGCGCGAAGAGCTGCCACTTTGATAACCCATCTCACGTCAATAATTCTTCTTGTATTTTTATCCATCCTACAGTCTGCATATATGAGGTCGAAAGTTGTCGCTCTGATAAAATGCTTTTGCGTTACCGCAAAAGATAGCAGTAAATATCGGCCGCAAATGTCAGCGAATCAAAAACGTCTCGTAAAAAACAGGATAACGCATAAACTTGGCAAAATATGCATTTATTATGCGCTTTCTTGATGCAATACGCTTTTTCAGGAATTTTTCGAAATTTTTAAATTCTTACCTAACGCAAAGTTTAGAAAGTTCTTTCTATTTTATTTAGTATGTCCTCATTTAAAAATAAATGTGTAAGCATGGCAAGACATACATTTGTTGTTACGCTTCCTTCATGCAATAATTCTTTCCAGGAATTTTTCGAAACATATAAATTTTTATCTAAAACACAAAGCTTAGAAAGTTCTTTCTTAATATACTTTTATTTGTAAAATAGTATATTTATTTATAAAAGTAGAAGACGAAAAATTTGCAAATCAAATATCTTACAATAATCATATATATTTGATATTCTTTATCAATTTATATGATTAAAATGGATTTTCTAAATATATCGAAAAAAAAATTATGGCAAAGTACGACCTTAAAGCACAGGAATTCTAGTAGATGCTTTCTCGTATATTCATTATCGATCTTATAAAAGAAAGTTCTTTATAAATAATCACGGCATTTTAAACGTTTTCTTCGCAGTGAGCTGTTTACTTCAAAGAGAAGCGAAGAAAAAGTCTGTCGACGCGTGAAGGAACTGCGTCATAGTGTTAACCGTTATTAGACATGCATCAGTTAATATTGTAGAAAATAAATGACGTAATGTGTGACAGAATCACGTTTTCATGCGATAAACGTAATTTTTTCTCGCGTGAGCACTATATTTTTCTTCTCAAACAATTTTATCGAAAATTTAATTAGAATTTAATTATATATTCTCTCACTTCTCAACATTAAATCTCGAAATTATAAAAAGTGTCACGAAATAGCACACGTTCAAGCTAGCTCTCTTTTAAAGACATCCGACATAATAATGACATCTATTTCTTTTAATGATACATGAATGACTGTCTGATCGATTAGATTAATTTTATCGCAAGTAAATATTAAAAACGTATTATATACTTTGCAATAAAATCGCACATTTTTTTACGCTAAAGTCTAGCAAACACTCGATGCAATTTTTGCACGCGATACGAAAGCAATATAAGTGTAACGTATTTATTCATGATATCGCCACGCGGAAAATTTTCCATTTACAAGTGTGATTATATGAGACCCTCTCGAGAGAGATGTTAAACGGTTAGTTGACTCAGGGTAAACGGACAGCGATGTCAATTGCCAGGATTTAAGAATTCCTCAAGCAGCAGGGGGCCTTGTTACATATTATAGATGATCGTAAAAACATCTTTATTTCAGTATAAAATTTTATAAGTAGTATAAAAATTCCTTTATTCTTATTCGAAGCGTTCAGAATAATATAGAGAGCAAAAGCGTATAATAAACAAAATACTAACACATTATAATTGAAATAAGTCATTTATACTCGTTATATGATCCCTGCGAGACCTAATGTATCCGAAGACTTTCGCGTCTTTTCGCTGCTAGCAATAAATTGAGCGTTATATAACGACACTCGATACCTTCGCGAAAGAATCGCAGAATGCGTAGATATCTCGTGTGCATAATCGCCGTTAATTAAGAGCTCCGCCGTTGCTACAAATGATGGAGAAAGAACAACGAAATTATTTATGAGGCTATTCTATGATTACGAATTGGAATCGTGGTCTAGTGGCGACTAGCTGTCTAGTAGTGGATTATGTTGGCTCCATTCCAAAGAGCGTGAACGCGGCGGAAACGCGCGAGGTCGATTTATGTCGCGATTTGAAAGTCTGAGAAATAAAATGAAAAATTAAGCACACGTCATTCCAAGTTGGCCAAGTTTGTGAAAACACAGGTAATGATTGACAAAATGGAAAATTTGAATGCCACCATTACTCCTAATGAATGACAATGGAAATATTGGGAGAAGCATCAAAGAACGGAAAATTCAGAATGTCATGGCTATTTGGCAAAGACTTCGTTGCAATAGTGGAAATGTCCTCTCGAATAAATCTTGACGTATATATAAAAATATATAATAAAAATATATAGAAATGTCGTGTTATTTATAATGAAATATAAATATAATTTTACGCATTTGTTTGCGCAATTAATAAATTATATGAAAGATTTTTACACAGCGCAATGTAATTAATAACGTTTCATTTGTGTATAATTAATGTTAATAAATGTATTTCCATTATTCTTTTCGAATAATATAATTTTTGTCTAATAAAAATATTTGACCTTTCAAGTTTGCATGGTGTATTGGATTCAAATATAAAATACAATATGAAAAATTTATTTACGAGAATGAGAATAAAATTTTAATCGAAAAATAATAAAATATGACGCTTGTTTCCTTTTCTAATTGAAAGTATATTTATCTTGCTCACTGTTCTTTGTATGTTGTACTCCAGAATTATTTTCGCTCCGAAAAATCAAACAAAACTGAAAGACTGTCAAGAGTGCAGTCAAAGTAAGACACTTCTCGGTAAGAAGCAAAGAAGAAGCGTTTCCGTAAATAAACTGACGGCGTGCTGCCTCGGTGACCAAAAGGGGATGGCACGTGAGCTTTTGCGGAGAAATATAAATCTGGTAGGTCCAGAGAGAGCACGGAGAGTTTCGTGTGTCATCCCTTAATGATCCACCGAATGTACAAGGCTCGTTAAATATGATTTATGCTAAAAATTTCAGTTTCGCGAATTTGGATTTCTCGAAAACAATTTTTTTCTGCATATTCTTTTTTTTATAAAAAATTACCGAGAAATTTTAATATTCTCGGGAAAAAATATACATACATATATATGCATATATATATACTTATATTTTTTAAAAAGAGTTTGCTTTATACTTAACGTAAAAATACATTTTAATTCAACAAAACTCTGACTATTATACAATATATTTATAGACGTTTACGCACACAATGAGCTCTTTCATTTTTACGTAAAATAAAATCGAACGTCCTTCTAACATAATACTGCTGACGTGATCTTACCTATACGCGATATATGACGTATAATATATGACGTATAGAATAATAATCTTGTTTTCAAGATATATTTATATTTACGTGATGGCATAAAATGTATAAAATTTAAAAAGAATATTGAAAAAGAATCAAATATAAATAATCGCAATTCTTTTGTAGATTCTTTTTTTTAATGTTATGTTTAAAATACAAAAATAATAATAAATAATAAATTTATCGATAAGTATTTCTATTAAATCTATTTTCAAAAATCAAAATAAATAATACGCATCTGTAAAAAAATATATACAAACGGTTTTATACCCGCTCGCGCATCCCTGGTGGGGATCGAACCCACGACCTTTGGATTAGAAGTCCAACGCGCTATCCTCTGCGCCACAGGGACTTGGTGATGGGATTGCCTCGATTGCTATAATAGAAACTATACATCTTTCATCTGTTCTGTGACAGATGCCGCCAGTACGCACGGTAATTAAAACGTCCAGTAACGCACCTTACGAAATGTTGTAATTAACATTTAATTTTCATGCAGAGCCAATCGTGTAAATATATTCGATTAGACTGAAGACGTGTCATCAAAACAACATATGATTACTGACTATTGTTACGATTCTTTTGCTATCTCTAGAAAAGATTCTTACAAAATAATTTATACCAGTAATTATAAATATAATTATGCATTTTGGAGCATATAAATTTTTCTAAAATATGGATAATGAATTTGTCGAAAGCGAGAGAGAGAGAAATATTTTCACTAATCAATATATCAGTCCCGCGAAATGTGATCCATGTTTCACGACGAATTGTCCAGGGCGAACAATCTGGCGCCGTTCCTGCGAGAATGAGAGCAACGGGGGGGAGAGGGACAGTCGACAAGTGGAGGGGATCGACGAGCAAGATGGCCGTCGCGGAACATATGACAAAGAACGGCGGGCTCCTGTCGCGGCATCCGACGACGGCGACATCCTCGCGACGACGAGCGGGACGCGGCACAGCTGATCGTCGCCGTTAACCGCCGCCCGTTGGCGGCCGCGTCGTCGCGTTTCTCCAGGTGCGGCGACGGGGCGATCAGGAAGATCAGACACGGGGAAAGAGAAAGAGCAGGCTGTGTATGTGCGTTGCGTGTATACGCGAGTTCGCGTGGGTGTCTCGGTAAGCGCGACTCGGGGAGTCGGAATCGAAGATCGACGTCGTCGCGTCCGCGGTGCTGCTTCGCGGTGGTGCCGCCGTCGACGCCGTCGCGTCCTGCCCGCGTCCGTGGTGACATAGTGGTGATATAGCGCGGCGCAGCGGGGGAGCCATGACTACGCGTGGAGAATGGGCTCGATCGCGTCGGTGTTGCAATGGCATTGCTCGGAGTGCGCCCTGATAAATCCAACGGAGAGCGCGAGATGCGCCAGGTGCGGGCTGACGCGGCTCAGGAGCGACGAGAGGGCCGGCGGTGTCGACCGTGTCCCGTCGATCGCCGCGGAGCGTAGCGGAAGCGCGCGGCAAGAGGAGGAAGAGGAGGAGGAGGAGGAGGGGGAGGGGGAGGAGGAAGGTGCGGGGGCGCGCGAGCGACGTTCGACGAGGGAAGGACGCGAGGACGAAGAGTGCCCACGGGCACAGGCGTCGTCGTCCACCTCCGGGGAATCGACGCCGCCGACGCCACCGCCGAGGACCGACAGATTGGCGGCGCGCAACCCCCAGACGGAAACGTCGCTACCTGTCAGCCAGTGCGGCGAGTCCCGACGCGCTGTTACTAACGGGTGAGGGTCGCGATTTCATCCCCTTCCCACCGTCCTTTTCTCTCGTGACTTTTTTCCCCCCTGTTCTCTCCCCCCTTCCCTCCTTCCTCCCCATACGTGTTCGTGTGTACCTCGAGGAACCGGCGATCTTGTCAGTCTACATGGATATCGGTACTATTTTGGTATTAAATGTGATTATATATGATTCTGTTATGTGTATCATGTTTATATCGAGCAGTGAACATAATAATCATATGTAGCCGCAACATTTAGATCTGTGTCTCTCGTTATGTATGTAGCCCTTCATGAGACTGCCTAATTATTTATTTATTTATTTATGCTAAGAAAGTGTTTAGGTACACGTCAAGGTTGCATTAGGTCTGCATCGTAGGATTGTGTTATCTTATTTAACTTGGCAAAGAAATTTAATTTTCCATAGTGAACATTGATATTGCGTTGTTTACGAGACAAGTATCACAATTATGATTGATATTTTTTATTATATTCTTATACACATTATTTAATTGTTTAGAATGCAATGTTTTATTACTTTTGTGATATTGTTATGCAAAATATTGGTATATTCTTATGTAATGTATTTCTATAAACTTGCAGTTCCGAGAGATATCTGTCTGCATGCAAAGTTAAGAAAAATTTACGTTGTGGTTCATGGAATGGCAGCTCATCTGAAAGGAAACCACTGAAACGTTTTTCGTCTTTACCTTCTTTAATCACACAATGGACTTGTATTCGATGTCTATTGGACAATAACTGCAGTTCATTGGTTTGCGCTGCTTGTGATGCCAGTGCATCAATAGCTCAAATCGATGGAAAGAAGATTGGTGCACGCAAGAGCAAAAAGATTACGCTGCATAAAGAAAATCGTCTTAAAATCCCCTCTGGACTTTTGGCCAATGTTCTAGATGTGAATGCTGGTACAAGCAACTCCAGTAATAATGATAAAATTAATAATACAGGTGAGTTTTATACAAGTATTATATTATAGTTGATCGGAATATATTGTACATTACTGAATTGTCGCTATCAAATTTTCCAGGCATGGCACAGTTGACAAGCATAAGTCGAAACGAAAGACAAAGAGTGGACCATAAAGATTGGATTTTACCGTCAATTGGAGCAATGGAGTCTACTGCGCTTCCGTTTACAGAAAATACCGATACCTCTCAACGCTCTCCGAAACGACATAGTCCTTCTATGTATGAACGGGTCAAGTCTAAAGTCAGTCGTTCGTTATCGAATGGTTCCGTTGTTCAAAAATTGTCAGAACATGTGGTGCAAAGACCCACGAGCCTAGTAGTACCGGAAACGCGGCAAGACGATGGCTTATGGAGCTGCGACAATTGCACGTTGGACAATGCGCCTGGTTTGGAACAGTGCGAAGCGTGCGACGCTCCTAGGAGTCCCGCACCCTGCAGCGGAGTGGTTATCAGTGTGCCAGCTTGGGTGCCACGCGCGCTATCATCCGCGGGACCTCTATCTTACAGAAGATCCTTTTCCGACGCCGATTCCGTTGCGAACGTGACGCAGAAGAAGACTGTCAATCGTAGAAGTTTGAACGATGAGGAACCACCCGCGGTACCGCCACATTCCATCGGCTTCAACTCGAGACCAAAGTATTCCTACATCGGGATCACAGATCCCGATATACCGCCGCCATTGCCAAAGAAACAGAGCAGTAAGTTAGGTCTGGTACCGACGAAAGCGCACAGCGAGGCGACCAGTCCGGTGGGTGATGTACCGAATATGAGTCCACTTAAGCGTATGTGGACCTGCAGAAAGTGTTCTTATGCATATAACCCATTGTGGTCCAGTGGTTGCGATATTTGTGGCTCATCCAGATCGCCCCCATCGTTGACACAACCCAGCTTGATAACTGTCACGAAGGACACGAGTAGCTATCCGACGCACGCACAATCGCCGATCGTGGTGTCGAGAGATAGTGTCAGATATATACCACCGAAATCAGCCACCTTGGCTACGGCAGAGTCCGATCTAGACGATCAGATAGATCCACCATCGCCGGTGTGGACGTGCAAAAAGTGTACTCTGTTGAATGCCGCATCGAGAACGACATGTGAGGCTTGCTGCGGCTCGAAGCTGAAGAGCATCATGCATCTAGAAGATGCCACTCTGCGAAAAGGCGAGAGCTGGGTATGCCCGTCATGCACGCTGAGGAATCCGCTCTCGGCGCAAAACTGCAACGCTTGCAAAACTTTGGCAGACTTTCTCGAAGTTCCGAAAGATAATAGAGCTCTAGGTCAACGGAGTCCAAGCCCGAGACTCTGCTCGACCCCGACAAATTCCAAAGCAGTTACTCCAAGGCACAGAAATTCTGTAAGAAGAAATGGCTCGTCAGCAGCTGACAAAAGGCACTCGAGAACTAGAGATCCTTCGCATACTCAAGTTAGTATTCTTCTTTTTCATTGAGAGATTTACAAAAATAAGTTGTACGATAATAAGTTGTATGATAATTCTTAGCTTACTAGTTTTTAATTTTAATTCTTATTTAACTCACTGCATTAGAAGCTAAAATATTATTAATTTTATGTTATTTAATAATTTTTTACATATTTTAGTGGCAATGCAAATTGTGCACGTACGAAAACAAGAGTACGACTGTTGTTTGCGAAATGTGCCAAAGCTCAAAATCGCTGTCCCAAGTATCTGGAGATAGAGGGATACCTAGGCTCCTCGAATCAGGCACTAGTACTCTTAGAATACAACGGCAAGAAAGCGTAGTAATGGAAAATCTCAGGCAGCTAGAAGAGAGAGAAGCGCTAGAGAAATGGGAGCGCATTGTTCGATATTGCAAAGAGGTAACGACATAAATCTAAAGCGCACTGTGACTCAAATATCATAAATTTTTAATGAAAATTAAATAATTAATTTCTTTTTATACACATTTATCTTATAGACAAATGAGCCGTTCGTCGACGATTCGTTTCCTCCTGCTCCGAAATCCTTGTACTATAATCCCGCGGATACAAAGGATAATCATGTCGTTCAATGGAGAAGGCCACACCAAATAAACGTGGATTCAAGTGTCGATTCTAAACTGCCTTGGGCTGTCTTTAGGACACCCCTACCCTCTGATATCTCGCAAGGTGTCTTAGGAAATTGTTGGTTACTGTCGGCTTTGGCTGTTCTCGCCGAGAGTGACGAGCTTGTGAGAAGAGTTTTGGTCATGAAGGAGACATGCCCCGAAGGTGCTTACCAAGTTAGACTATGTAAAGATGGAAAATGGACGACGGTACTTGTTGATGATCTATTACCCTGTGATAAGAGAGGTCACTTAGTGTACTCTCAGGTATATTTTGTCTGTATGTTACCAAAAGATATGCATTATAGATACCTACTAATAATATATTAATTTCTGTAAATTAATAGTTAATTTCTCTTCTAATATGTATAGACATATCCTATTATATTCATTTATATCCTATTATATTCATTTATTTACAAATTCGCTTTATTTTTATTCGCGGCATTATAAAAATGACATATGTTTTATATTGAAGGCAAAAAGAAAACAACTTTGGGTGCCGCTAATTGAGAAAGCAGTCGCTAAAATACACGGCTGTTATGAAGCCTTGGTATCTGGCCGTGCTATAGAAGGTCTAGCGACGTTAACTGGTGCCCCGTGTGAGAGCGTGCCTTTACAACCTTCAGCATTGCCAAGCGAAGACGAACTCGATAGGGACCTAATATGGGCACAACTCTTGTCCTCGAGGCAGGCTATGTTTTTAATGGGTGCTAGCTGTGGAGGAGGTAATATGAAGGTTGACGAAGAAGAATATCAACGCAAAGGTTTAAGACCGAGGTAATTCGAATATTTAATTTATTTTGTGTTATTCATATGAATTCAAGTTTGTATGCTTTATTTTCTGTCGATCGTTCCTAATCAAAACGTACATTTTTTTCAGGCATGCGTATTCTGTTCTCGATGTACGAGACGTACAAGTAAGTTTTATAGATACCAAGTTTATCATTTAAAATATGTGTTATGCCGCGCATATCGTCTTGACGATGAAAGGAAATTATCATATTACGCAGGGAATACGATTGTTACGACTACGCAATCCTTGGGGTCACTACAGTTGGAAAGGGGATTGGTCGGACGACAGTCCTATATGGACTCTGCAATTACGAGAGATGCTTATGCCGCATGGTGCTTCGGATGGCGTCTTTTGGATATCTTTCGACGACGTTTTAAAGTATTTCGATTGCATTGACATTTGTAAGACAAGAGTCGGATGGAGTGAAGTGAGATTACGCGGCACTCTTCCTCCATTGTCATCCCTCAGACATTTATCGTGCGTGCTTTTAACAGTATTAGAACCCACCGAAACGGAATTTACGCTGTTCCAAGAGGGTCAAAGGTAAAATATATCTCGCGCGCGCACGCAAGCATACAATATAACATAAATATATAATTTTATAGAAATTCGGAAAAGTCGCAACGTTCTCAATTGGATTTGTGCGTAGTAGTTTTTCGCACGAGATCTCCGGCTGCTCCGGAAGTTGGTAGATTAGTAGAGCATAGTAAACGGCAAGTACGCGGTTTTGTCGGCTGTCACAAGATGTTGGAGAGAGATCTGTATATCGTTGTGTGCCTAGCTTTTAATCATTGGCATACTGGGATGGAAGATACGTCCAGTTACCCAGAATATGTTCTCGCCATTCATAGTTCAAAGAGGCTTCTGGTCGAACAGATATCACCGCCTGCCTTTGTCTTAGCTGATGCTATTATAAGTTTAACATTGGCTAAAGGGCAACGACACGAAGTAAGCAATTTAAATATTTTGAATAATATGTTGTAATACATTATATAATACATAATATGTGCATAATATAATATATAATTATACTAATATAATAAATTCACAATATAATACTACATTAATAAAATGAACATTGCTTATATTTGCTATAATTATTGCTTAAATTCATATTGATTTATAAACAGGGTAGAGAAGGTATGACCGCTTATTATTTAACTAAAGGATGGGCCGGTTTAGTTGTAATGGTCGAAAATCGTCATGTAAACAAATGGATTCATGTAAAATGCGACTGCCATGAAAGTTATAACGTCGTGTCCACAAGAGGACAACTCAGAACTGCCGATAGTGTTCCCCCCCTTCACAGGTAAGATATCATTTAATCTTGTTTCATTCAATGCAAGATTAAACTTTACATTACTCCATTGCTTTTTTTTAGACAAGTCATCATAGTTCTAACGCAATTGGAAGGTAGTGGAGGTTTCTCTATAGCACATCGACTCACGCACAGATTAGCTAACAGTGGAAATTTGCACGATTGGGGACCGCCTGATACACAACATTGTCCTCAAATTGACACTCAGGTGGAGGGTTTGCACAGTCCCCGCTTAATAACGTGAAGCATAAAATACAGACCGAATAAAAGTTGGACATTACTGGAGGAAAGTATTGTCAAGTGGGATCCTCGGAACGTCAAGAGAATTGACTGAGAAAAACCAAAGCAAGCTAGAAACATTTCAGCATACTATAAGACGTTCTGAAGATATTAGAATACTCTTTGTGCTTTCTAGCTGATGATATTTCACGGATGCTCTTAGCGTTGCAACATGCTCAGCATTGGACGTAATACAATAAGTAACAATTAATGTACAATGGTTCTGGACCCAGTGATTAAAAAAATAGATATCTTCTTTCGAATAGATAGTGGTTCATGCATTTTGCGCGCGCTGACGGGAAAAGGAAGAACTAAAATGAAAAAAAAAAGTAAAATATAAAATACGTGCAAATTAAGTGTTTCTGCTGGAACCATTGAACCCCATAAAGAAGACTTATGGAAAATTGAATATTTATGAAGAAACAAGTTGAACATTTTGCTTGTTATATAAACAAAAAAAAATTATTTTCTCAACTTAACGTTTACGCGTCGTAAGAAATGACAAAATCTAAAGATTACATAATAATATAATGTAAAATGAAACCATTAGAGAAAAACCCGTAAATTATAATATAAGGATGTGTGTGGACACATTGTTTTTGGAATTGCTTAGGATGTAGTACGATTATATCGGATCGGGACATTTCCGATTTAACCAATGTTTACATGCCGATCTTATTGCTGTAATACGTAAGGCCGTATTCAAAACCCGCATTTAAGAGAACTTGAATTCTTAGTTCCATTCAATGCGTGCACGCGCGCGCGCGTGCGCGATATAAAAGGAGAGGCTGGAGTTTTATGCAAGAATTTCCATGTATCGACTATAGGGTAGAACGTTTAGACTTTGTTGTTCCCCGTCTTGCAATTGGAGAATGTTAAAATGAATGTAGCGTACGACTACAAAGTGAGAAAAAGAGAGAAAGAGTGAACTAAAGATCTTGAAAGTTTTAAAATAGCTGAACTCGTTCACTGCCATTCTATGCAATGTATGTATAAAGCTTTGTTCTTATTATAAAATTGTTATTAGTTTTATACTTAATTAGTTTTTGGGGGATAAAAGGAATAGTCGGTGATATTCCTCGCATACTGGCTACTATTTTCTCTTGATAAATTGGTTGCGAAATACACACGGGGCATGCATGGCAGTCAGCGGGTTAAAAGTCATTAATCTTGTGTTTGTATGCTTTTTAAAAACATGTGTTTTAAAAAAATGTTCTCTTTTTCGTCCATCCAGCCGACAATGTAGTCGCAAGATGAAATTTTATCGAGAAAAACTCAATATTTCTGTTTTAATGTCAAACTGCCATATTCCATGTTTTTAGACAATAGTCGATTGGCACGTGCGGCATGTTTTGCAATGGCAATTCTATTGAATCAAAAAATTGTTTAGTGCTCTCTATATACATTGAATGTGGTGATGCGACAATACGCGATGCTGTGATCAGTCAATAATGCTTTGACGAACCGAAAATTTAATTCTCTCTTATATCCTTTATTTAACAGAGAGACTGAGAGAGAGCATTGCGAACGCTATTTCAATTAACAGTACAAAATTCCCGTCTACTCTAAATTCACTCGTTTTATATAAAAATGAGTGGTATAGAATCATATAATCGTTTTATTTCTAGGCAATTTTTTCTGTTGACAATTTGTAAATTATATGATATTGCTGTTAATAATTTATAATTTAAATTGCAATTGTTTAATAATTTAAATTGCATGAATTATAGCTTAAATTATTCAAGTTTTTCAAATGAAATAATTAGTAAATATCACTTTATATCGATTTTTACACGTATCTTAAGTTGCGCGAGCTTAGATTATTATTCGAGAGAGAGTCATCTTTTTCATATCGCAAATCGCAGTCCCACTTATGCGATTATCTTTTGCGAAGAGATAAAACGCAAGCGAGACGTTTATCCCCCCCTCCCCCTCCCCGTCGATCTCAAAACAGCAGGCCGAATTGTCTTAGCGAGGCCTAAGTGTTAGTAACTATAGTTTTAAGAATTAAACGAAGAACATAGTTTGAAGAAATGTCCGTAATGCGTGTATTGACGGAAATACGTCCAGATAATCAATCTTTACAGCGTGACGCGCTCAAGTTCAGTAAACATTTATGATCGAGAATCAATTCTCTCGTCTCGTGATTTAAACGACGCGACGTTTTAGCATCAGTCCGCCAACTGCCTGCAAATGTCGTTTAACTCGTCGAAACATTCGAGGGGAATTTATTCTCGAAGTATTCTACGAATACTCTTATAATATTTGCAGTAGATTCTGTATTGAGTGGCCTTCGTTTACAAAAGATACTAGTTTCGTAAATATAAGACACACGGACTACCGGAGTTGTGCGTTTCAGGAAATTGGAATACAAAATCTTAAAGTTCATTAACACAAATACCGAGAGAGCGAGGAGGAAGCTAATTAAAAGAGAGAGAAAGAGGAGAAGCGTCGTATCTCTCCTCGCATCACTCCTCTCCACTCCCTTCGAAACGTACAATACTCTTATTGTGAGATCATGCGCGCACATTTCTTAAACAAACCGTAAGATACCGAAGGTGATGGAGAAAGAATCTCATTTTTTGTACCAGGCATGAGTTGCATTTTACGCGAGGGTAGTGCTTCGGAGATTATACGGAAACGCTAATACACCTAGTGCCATACGATGTCGTCGTCGTAACGACGAGATAAACCCTCCCCGTGTAAACGGACGGCGAGCCCCGACGATGACCGTACATATTCGCATGTCATATTGTAAGCGTTCTCTTCCCCCCCCCCCCGCCCCCTCACCACCCTGCGGAATAAGCAAACAAATAATCTATTTTACATATTGCATAATCACCGAGGTTGAAAGCGTTAAGAGAGCGTTCCCGTTTTACGGCGTTTAAGACCGCACCGTTTGGCGCTGTTTGTCAAAACGATGAATGCGAACATTAATTTATTAACGGATATTGTGCGGTAATCTGCGGTGCACGCGCTCTTTATTTTTCCTGTGCACGCATATACAGAACAAATCGATAGAGTCCCACATAGCGAGAAAATCTGTCACGGGATCTTGCTGGGATGATTTCTGGCTGGAGAAACGTATAATATCCCTGGAATAATTCACATAAAGCACATAAAGGAAAATGTTTGAAGGATGTATTAATGTAACCGTCATCTCGCTCTTGTTGGAGTGTACATATAGTTTTATTGTGACATTCGCAAAATATTCTCGGGATATCATCGTCAAAATTTTTTTTTGCAATTTCCATTTCTTTTATCGAGATATTCTTTCTGAGTAGCTCAGTGTATCAATATATAATATATGCTCTTATATATAATATATTGATAATATCTCAAGAAATCGAAATTGCATATGTGTATTTGAATTCAGGAATCGATTTCAATGCAATTTCCCGCAGATTTTTATTGCTCCGTGAGATATATCGACATACCGGGGAGAACTTCAACAATCGACGTTATTCTATAGCTTGAAAGTAAAAAGAAAAGTGTAAATGCATGTCGGTGGGAGATAAAAATTTCAAGCAACATTGAATAATATCGTTTGTTTTAGTCTCTCGCAGGATTTTAATATATTTTGATACAATGGAAAAGGGGCAAAGTTCAATTGTCACCGTTCTGTCAAACAATCGCCGTGAAAGATCTGCACAAGCTAGAAGCGGACAAGATGTACATTTTAAGAGCAATAACTCATCGTGCGTTTAGCGCTACACTTACTTGATTTCGAGCTGTTCTTGATAAGTAATCGCACATCCATATTTTTCAAATCAGCCGCACCACCAATCCTCGATTGGTTCTTCACGCAATCACGATTTATCGAAATTTCCTTCTCTATATCGTAGAGAGTTCTTTAGGTGTAAATGACGCGGAAATGACATTTAAGCGGAATAAAGTTCGACACATCTACGAGTGGTATCGACACAAAACTAGCTCTTAACGCTAAACGCGCGGCGAGAGTGCAGGCCTACGTAAGCACAAACATCCTGTATGAAGGAAGTACCATTTGTACATAAAGACGAATAATTTATTCTATTTATGGGAGAGAGAAAGAGGAGGGGAGCCGGCGTTGTGTTATATTTGAGTTGTTTTGCATGTGCTTCGGTGTTTCTGTCACACGCGGTTGCAAGCCGCGTGGCGAGTTTGTATAATGCATTCTATATAAATATATAAAATATATATATATATATACACAAACACACACACATAGCGCAGTTTAGAGAGTGATATACCAAGATCGAGATATGACGATGACGTACGAGGCGTAAATATACGTTCGCGTCGTCTCGCGCGTCGGCGGCGCATGATCTGTATAAAGTGTCATTTCTCAGAGAATTGTTGAAGGATTTTGCCAGTTATTATTTCTATTTATTATTATTATTATTATCATTATTTATTATTATATATATTTTAAGGCGACACATTTCTCCGCGCGTCGTCGTCACGCGAGTGCCCGGCGAATTATTTACGGACGGTCGCACGCCATCGCAGAGTATCTAGGAATATATTCTTAATATGTGAAGAAAATATAAGAAAAGTAACGGTGTCTCGTTGTATTTGTATAATAAGGTGTAAAGAGAAAAATGAAAAAAAAAAACAATGGTGTCATTCTCATGAGCGACTCATACTTCGTAAATGATGCTACATACGTACCGGGTGCATTCTAAATTGCATACAAGCGTTAATTAAATGTCTATATAATTTTTATCTCGATGCGATGAAATTAGAACGAGGATCACTCTGTCCAGTATAAACAGTAAATACAATGTCAAAAATTCGAAAGGTGGAACTTTAATATTAGTGCGATTGGAGATTCTCGTGCTTCACCGATCGCCCTGTAGATTTTGAATTTGGTATTAAAAAAGGTTCCTGTTTTAATTTCACAGGCCGAGCGCAATTTTTTAATATTGATTTTTTATTGTTTCAATATATTAGTATCCTTACAATGAAATTAAAATCGATGTTCGAGAAAGATTTACAAGAGCGACAAAATGCCTAGATAAGAGGATATGAAGGATGAAAAAAATATCGAAGCAAACATTATATCATACGTATCGTGGATTATCGACAATTCCTTTTTAAAGGAACTTACTACTTTAAAGAGAATCGAATTATATGGAGCAAAATATAATATATGAAGAAAGAAATTATGTTTTCGGATGCGCGTTCACTTTTATGTCGTTCAGCTCGCGGCTGTGATCACTTTAGAAACACCCATGTACGAACCCGAACCAGCAATCAACTTTGTGATAGTCTGTGTACCGTATCTGATGAACATCGTTAAACTAATCCCACCCCCATAGGTAAGGTGTAATAATTATTAGACTCTCATCACACATACACGTACACACACGCATACACAAATACATACGAATACACACGCAAAGGAGAAAACATATTTACTACGTCATAAAACGATAATGAGATTGTGTTGTCCCCTGATTTGTATCATGTAGGCACGTTTAATAATAAATCGAAATATTATCTAGATTGTCTTCGTTGTTTCCAATTCTACAATTCCGCATCAATTTACCCCGAAATGGTCGCCGATTCAATCAGTTCAATGAAAATTTACACAAAATACGATTCTATTTTTCCCCTGCCACGAACCGTCTGAAAATATACTTGTCATGGCGTAATATTATATTGCCAGATAATTTGCTTTAAATGCATACGATCATTTTATATTTGTCATAATTTATGTAATCTTTTTAATTTTAGATTCGAGTGATAGAAAAAAATATATATTGAATATATGTGAATTATGTGTTCGCGTGATTTATATGTATCAATACATAGATCTCCCTGTCCTTTGCCTTAAAATAGTAGCGTATACGTCCAGCCTATAATTAAACGTAGCCGCCGTAGCACAAATGTCTGCTGTTCAGTGCGATAAAGTTAGCGGCCAGTGCACGGTGTTTCTGTAATTCCGATTTTGAATGAGTGGATAACATAATTTCGACAGTCCGATACTTGCTTCAGCATCTTTCTCGAATTAAAAATATAGCAGTATATTAAATACGTTAATAAAACAGCAAAAAAATTCAATAGTGCAAAGTGACGTACGAGACACATCTTTGATATACGCTCTTTTTCAGTTTAATTTCCAATTCTAAATTCATTGAATCGGATGAAATTTTTCTAAAAAAATTGAGTAGATTAAGTAAATTAAATGAAATTTTATCGCAACCTTCGCTAATAATCTCGAGGAATTGATCAAGCATGGAAATCGCTTCGACTCGTGGGGTGTGTCCGGTGTGCGGTAAAAACGCCACGTTGAAGTGCGGCAACTGCAGACGCGAGTTTTACTGCGACAAGTCGCATCAGTCCCGGGACTGGCCGCGTCACAGATCCGCGTGCATCGCCTGGGAGATCGGTCGCGATGCCGATCTCGGACGATACCTGCTGGCGACCAGGGACTTGGCACCCGGAGACGCGATCCTGTCGGAAGCTCCCCTGGTCTGGGGACCGTCGACACACGCGACACAGCGGCTCTGCGTCGGCTGCGGCAAACGGTGCAACGATGACATCGATATGAGATGCGGCGTGTGTCGCTGGCCCGCTTGCAGATCCAATTGCGAGGGACTGTCCGATAAAAAGAGGCACGAGTCGGAGTGCGCTCTTCTTGCGCGCGCTAGAATCATTCCCAGGTATATCGCGTGTCCCGACAGATCCAGGCAAATAAGTTTTAAACCGTTCGAGCCTTAATTAGCGAAATGTTTAACAAGGCTGGGGAAATTTATTTAATCGCGATTTTTACATCGCGATCTCTCGTCGTGAAACGTTAGACGCGTCCTCTCCTAAAGACGCGGGCGTTTCTCAAGTCACACTTGTCTTCGTTCCGTCGTTAACTTCGCGATTCATGACTCTACGCCCGCAGATGCGAAGTTCTTCTGGTGATTCGTATGCTGATACTGTGGCGCACAAAGTCGAAACGCTGGACGTCCTTGGCGAATCTGCAGAGTCACGAGGGCTCGCGGGGACCCGGCACGGACGCTCACGACGAAGTGACGAGCATAAGTCAGCATCTCGGGCCGCTCTTGATGGCGTTTGACTGCCAGGACATTTTGCCCAAGATTTGTGGGCTGATCGATGTGAACGCGTTGGAGACCATGCCGCCGGAAGGCTCGATGGCGATTTACGAAAACGCGTCCCTTCTGGAGCACTCTTGTGTGGCGAACACGCGACACAGCTTCCGCATCGACGATAAAGGCAGACCGCGTATCACGGTGTACGCTGTCACGTCCATTAAAAAGTACGTGTACATCTTTATTCGGTTCCTTCAAAAATCACATCGCTTTTTTTATATTTTTATTATTGTTATCCTTAAAGTTTATTATTATCTTCATCAGATCAAAATTATTTTCAGAGGGGAACACTTGAGTACCATGTACACGCACGCGCTTTGGTCCACTAGGATCAGACGAGAACATCTCCTTGTCACGAAATACTTTGCTTGTCGATGCAAACGTTGCGCCGATCCGACCGAATTGGGCACGCATTTAGGCACTCTAAAATGTCCTTGCAAAAATGGACTCATGTTACCGAACGATCCTCTGAATTCAAACACCGACTGGTCCTGCAACGTATGTCCGGGAATAGTGACGGCCTCGGAAGTCGCGCAGTTGATGGATAGATTAGAGGAAGAAGTCACGGGGATTATGAAGCAGGCAACCGAGCATACTTTATCCGATCTTCTATCACGGTAAAGTAACATCTGTTATTCTCTATGACATTAAAATCCTCAATTAAAAACATATTAATATTTAATGAGTAATTAAGTTGTATAAATTTTTTAAAAATTGTAAAACAAGCATTGATACATATAAATTTTTTACGTAATAATTAATATAGTATGTGATAATTAAATTAACTTATTCATTTTAGGCTAACAGTCCTGTTACATCCCGGTCATCAACATTGCATATCCGTGAGTCATTCGCTGATACAACTATTGCCGCCGAACGATCCACGAAAGTTGGAATTATGTAAGCTCATTTTGAATACGGTAACCCGATTGGATCCGCACGGTGCGCGTTTGGCGCTTTATACAGCCGTTACTCTGCGAGAGCTCGCGTCGTGTCCTGACGAAGACAGACAAGCTCATCTCTTCAGAGCAGCCTCGCTGTTGAAGATGGAACCGCTGGATTCGCCTGGTCAGAAACTTCTCAGACTTGTCGAAATGGAACTCTGCTCCTTGTAATGATAGAGGAACGGAGGTAGTTATTAGAGGCGGACAAATATCGTTTTATTTCCGCTCGGTCTCGACAATCCTTGCCATGTGTTTCGGTCGGACTCGCAAATGGATAGAATGGGGATGAGATAAAGACTACCTGCTATGACGGAAATCGAGACCTTTCGGTAACTCGGGACTCGGGATAGATCTTTTGATTCCTGGCGATTCCCGAAGTCAAGATGATACAGCGTGTTGCGAATGGAATGAGTAGGAAAGACTTTCCCCTATCCCCAATCCATCTAAGATGCGAGCATCAGAACTCGAAATCCCGATATATTCTCGATAACAGTGCTCTCGATAATATTCGTATCGAGAATTTAGTCTTGTTAGCGGGAACAAGCGGGAGTGAGAGCAGATTTGCCCGAGACTCTAGTAGTTATAATTTTATTATTCGAACAAAGCGTCGAGTGAGAAAGGATTTTTATTAAAAATCATGCACGCGTTACATAATATTGAGCGTGAGCAATCACTTGTCATTACTTGTCTAAATTTATTTATTCGTCTTCTCGATTTCGAGTGTGTAATTTATATTCACAGATACACAGGTAGCCATAAAAGTGGCAAAAATATTCAATGTACTTATTTAGGATAAAGGTGTACGTATAAAAAGGCTTATAATTATGCAAAGAATGTACATACACGTGTTACGTAAATATCAAAATATACGTTGATGATGTACATGTATATCTTATGGTCGCTCCGCGTTTGCCGCGGGTGCTGATTGTACATACATTGTCGTAAAATCTAGACTAGATGACTGTGCCACGTGAAATGCGAACGAAATCCTGAAATCCGGAAGCAATTCTTCCTCACGCGTGTTATATTTATTCGTTGACCTGTTACAATGTCTCACGTCTGGTTGGCGATCGAATTTAACAGCAAGATAAACTAATACGAAAAAGATATATTTATCGACCAAAAACTTTATAACGTATAATCGCACATATTTGTACTTACATTTTGTTAAGGAACAATTTTGAAGGATATAAATATTTAACGTGACATCTACTTTAATATTTAATATAGATTTATGTAATTCAGATCGAGCATCGTTATCAAAATAAACGATTCACGATATACCTCGATTCTCGAAATATCGTGCGAACGGCTGTCTCTTTTCTTATTAATGTTTAATGAAAATAAGTTGACCCTGGACTCACCGACGGTGGATTATCATCGCGTCGCTATTATATAGTACTCGCTTGACAGGAATCACGTGGATTACGTTACGCAGGAACGTCGCGTGCGCACACCCAGCAGCGGATAGGACAAGGACTGGCCCTTGAGCTGCGCCGTGATCTGCAGGAGGTAGGCCTTGCCGGGTTGTAGCCTCCTCAAGGTGAACGGCAGCGCGCGATCCTTCGGAGGGCTAGGCTTCTCCTCGCACACCTCGAACGTGTATTCGGACCGCCTGCGCCGATGAAGCCCGCACTGATCGGGCACAGTCGTGACACTGGTCAAGGACGAGGAACTCCGCAGCTCCTTCACCAGGATGCAGTACTTCGCGGCGCCGGCCGGTTCCACGCCTATCGTCACCTCGTGGCAGGTCCTCAGGGATCGGTACTCGCGCGGCGGGCTTCTAGATGGTATCTGCGTCCAGAATGCGAATTTGTACTTTTGATAAGATTTAGAGATTCAATTCGATGATGCGATTTCATGCATGTTGAATATTATTTGGAATTTTTAAAAATATTTGGATGTATCTTCATCTGGAGAGTCATTAGTTCCACGACATTAGAAAGCATGGAAAGAAAATAGAGAACAAAACAAACACAAAAGAACTTTCTCACGCTCGTTAATATATACAAGAGGAAATTTGTGTATCTAGTTCGTAACGTACTTGCGGATAAATGGTCGATGACTCCTGTGTGGCTAGTACTTTTATCGTAGATACTCGAACTAGTTCCTGCGGTGTGGTCGATATACGTAACGTGTACGTTTTACCGGGAGGTAGAGGAGGGACGCGTAATGAGGCATATCCAACCACCTCTTTTTCCTATCGATCATACGAAATATGCACTTATATAAATGTCAACGGCGTCGCGCTAAAGCATTTCGATCAATGAGCGATCAGCTGTTCTATCATTGGTCACATCTGATCGCTCTTTCCGTAATTTTTACCCGCAATATTCCTTGTCCGCTCAATTTCGCCTTCACGATGCCTCCGCCGCAGGGAAGTATGTGAAAGGTGCTCGAGGTGTTGTCTGGCGGGCGGTAACGGAAATTGACGAAACCGTCTGTTTTTCGTAGATTGGCGGTAGTGTAATGACCGGTACGTAACGTCAGCTCCGGCGTCTTTTTGAATCTGATTGAGTCGATGGCGACCCGATTTGAAACGTTATTCCGGGTGTTTACCTGTGTCGAATGTACATTTTTTCACAACTTAACGACACGCGAAATATAGCCGTAACACGATTAAATCTAATTTTTACAGAAGAGTAAAATTTGCTCTATGAAAAAAAATTATTAATTGAAGAAATTAATAATATTTATGCGATCATTTTTTATTCTCGCGTGAAAATCAGAACGAAAACTGGAGAAAAATATTTCTCTCGAGTGTACTTTGCTTCTGTCAAAACCGATCGCGCAATTTCACAAATGATCGATTCAACTTGATCCAACGAGATACCAACCACGTATAAAGTAAAGTTGTACGTAGTGTCGTATCTCATCCTATGAAGCGTTAACTTGGTCTGTCGCACGCAGTGCAGACCTTCCGGGATGCCCCGATGATGATGTTCCTTCGAGGCGATTCTTGAAGTCGAGTGCGGGTGAACTTTTAGAACGCTCTGCGCGGCGCAGAGCGTCGACGGGTGCGGCTGCGAGCCCGAAGTGACAGCTAAACAGTAGTTTGAGAGATGAGGATCTACGTGGCTGTAAAAACAAATGTTCCGTCTCGAAATCATCAACGCACGAGTCAAGCTTGTACCAAGATTGCGCAAGATGCATTCTTATCTCATCACGCGTCTTTGCATCAGAATGAAGCTGAAAGGGATCGATACCTTTTGTTCCAGGATATCGTCAGGCGTCGTTTACTGCGCCGCTGCTGAAATCTCAGCGAGCGATGTCGGTGCTCCTTCTCATTCGCGTACAGCACACCTGGTACGTAGTCCAGGGCGCTGGACGTCGCGTACAGGAGCACCGTGCCAGGTTCCGTCGAGACGTTGCTCGCGGACTCCACGGACTTGATCTCGAACCAGTACAGACCGGCCCGTGTCTTTGGTATCGTGAAATTTTGGTCGTCCGCGCCCACGTACGTGAAGAGAGGCGAGCCCGGCTTCAGAGTCTTCACGGGCCACCGCGTTTGCGCTACGTGGTAAATTGATTCGGAATCATTCGATCGATCAACAAAGGGTTTGCAGGGGCGCTCGATTATTCGAGCTTCGTCTCATCCGCGACGCGATCGTAAGCAATATTTTCCAAGGTGGATATTTGTCAAGTTGAATTAGGTTTCTTTCGGAAATTATTTTTGATCGTTTTTCGCAAATTATCACAACAATTAAAATATTTTACATCAATTTCAGTCATATATAATAAATTGAAAATATAGAAGAAACTTTTAAGGAAATAGAAAAAGGATGTCGAATCGAGTCAGGTAAAGAGACGAAGATGATGGACGAGATGCGGATAAGTAGTGTGTTAATAATGACAAAATAACGTCGAGCGCCGCTGGCTCTTTATCATATCCTTCCAGTTATTATAAGAATGAGCAGAATTTCACCGTACACTTTACTCCTTCCGCTTCCTGATCATTTTCGGGCGGCTCCACGTAACTGACCGTCCAAGATATCGGGCCGCTGCACGGGCTAACGAGTAACGTGAGAGGCGGGCCTTCCCGTGGGCTCAGGTAATAGAACCTGCAAGAATTTCATCTGCATCCAGTTTGATATTGGTGTTCGCGGCACGTTGAGCGTACGCAAACGTCGAATGAAGCGCGATATTGCATACGTATAATACGATCGGCGTAACGGCAATGCGCGACGTGAATCCTCTCGGAGTATCGTCGCGGAAGTCACTTCATTTTTAATATCTTTATCACGCGCGTACAGAGAGAACGCGCCGAGATCGGCCAAGATGACTCGGACTTGGCGGATGCCGCATTCCGCACGTGTCGCGAAGCGCAAAAATCGCCACCGATTTATCGGCTTTAACCCGGAGCAAACCTCTCGTTATCATAATCGGCGTCGATCGGCAACTTTAATCCGATGGAGACCGTGTAATCGACATAATTACCTGGTAGTCGCCGCAATCTTGAAGTCACGCAACATACGTGTACACGCATACGCATTATACTCCGCATCCATCGTGCCGTTATATTTAGTCACAATATTTGAGATCGAACTGATACGATATTACTTTCCGACCCCACCCTCCTCGGTCACTCAATCTTTTCTCTCTTCTTCTTTCGAAAGTTACACCGATTAACTTTACGCCTCGACGATGCCGCGCTCATCCTGTACCACCTCCGCTCTTTCTCTTTCTCTCTCTCTCTCTCTCTCTTTCTCCTTCGTGCGTCTGCTCGGAGACGCTCTTTTTTTCTCTCTTTTACGTCGATGTCGACAACGCGCGCGACTCAACCAGTTAGCTTCCAAAGCGTCGTCATCATCGTCGTCGTCGTCGTCGTAGTCGTCGTAGTCGTCGTCGTCGTCGTCTTCGTCTTCGTTGTCGTTTGCGAGGAACGTCGAGACTTGCTGCAGCCACCACACGTGCTCCTCTCGTTGGCGCGTCTGGCGGTGTGTGAGACAGCTATTGTAAAATTAGCGTCGGGGCACAATGCCGGCGTCGCGGCGTCTGGGGTCGCGCAGCCACGACCCCCGTGGTCTAAATACAGCATCGTCGAGTCGTCCGCGAAAGAGAGAAAGAAATGGAGAAGGAGAGGCGGGGAGAGCTCCGAATTGATCCTGTTAGACGGTCTATTCTCTCTTCTTCTTCCTCTTCTTCTTCTTCCCCTCAGCCCGATGTCTCTGTCCTCCTTGTCGCGGCTTTCTGCCGCGAATTTCGTGGAAAGTCGGGACCGAGATAGGTAGGGCGCTTCACGGCACGTGGCCACGCTCTTCCCTATTCTAGCGTGCGATCCGCGAAACGAGCGACCCTGTGGATGGTGGACACATCGCGAGAACCACGATAGCATCGATGACACCGCCGTTAAAGTGAAGTCGAAAGTTGAATTGCAATTGATCATATCTCTCAATCATCGGGTCTATATTAAATTTAGAATATTATAATGACTGTTTTCAAGTATAAAAAATATAGTAACGATCGTTTTGTCGAGTTATAGAGAGCTGAAAAATTTTTGTGCGAGAAATAAAAAGAAGACTTGAAATATTTCTTTCAAGCTTAACGCTTTCAAAGCTATTTATTCCGTACGCTCGTGGAAGATGATTTTTGCATAATGAATATCTTGAAAATCGCAAAAAATAAATTGACTATGAAATCACCACTTCTAACAAAACACATAATTTATCAATAGAATCCGCGGCACGTGGTATTAACGACGTAGGAAGTATCGTGGTCTTCGTGTAGCAAATTTGCACACGTGCAAACATTCGAAGTATGAGGATCCAGAAAACGTTTTCTATTAATAATTCAACAAATGTAGCTTTATTGTTTGCGCTGACAGATAAATTATCTCTCTGCTATCCTTTGAGACAAATTATTATTTATCCGCGCAAAAAATGTTCCCGTGCTAAATTGTAATTATTAAAATAATTAAACGCTACGAAATATTTTTTTTCACAATTTTTTCAAAAGGGCACGCATAAAAAATTGCCCTTTTCAAACTTGTTAAATAACTCGAGAATGAATTGCAGAATATTTTTTGATGATGTTTTGCAAAGTAGAATCATATCTGTCTGACCATCATTCATCAGGATAGTACGAATGTATCGAGAAGAGTATCGTGTCCATTAGGTTTTAGCGTATTTCTTCAGGCTCCAAAGCCTTTATAAGCGAAAAATTGAACCTAAATGCCTGTTCTTTGTAAAATTGGAAATTTGTAACCTCCGAGAGAGGAGTGCATGTAATTCTGTACCTCGACTTTAGTCAGAGTTTCGTGGAAACCATCTGATAGAAGGATTTTATGACGCGTAGCGTCGCGACGGATCGGACCATTAGACGCCGGTGCATATTGTAAGGGTGTAAAGGGATACAAGAGGACAATAACGGAAGGGTAAAATTTTAGCGTCCGACTTCATCGCGCGTGCAACAATCGACAATTTTAATCTTTTCTCATCATCAGCAAATTTCGAGCAAAATTTCGATTAACCATATAAGCAATAACTGATATCTCTCAATTAAGAAAATTCATAAAGTAAATTAAAATGAGCAAGAATGAGTCTCAAACGACTTCATTATTCATTCTATTACCGTTCAATTAACATTCCGCTTGTCCTCCAATCCTATTCAACGGCTATCATGAAAAGTAATTATTAAAACTTCCGACGATCGCGCGAATTAGAAGGAGAAATAGAGCTGTAAAACTAAAAAAAAATTTCCTTGAACCATTATATATAGAGCAAATTACTCGTGGAAATAGAAATGATTTTTATGACGCTCGTCAACGGCCCTCATCTGCCTTTTCCGCGTGCGATGTTACATCTCGCTATATTCATTCACTCGCGAGTGAACGAAAATATTGGCCATAGCCGGTCTCTCTGTACGCGATGTGGGTCGAATGTATCGAGTCGCATGCGTACGCAAAATGTGTGCATCGAATTACGTGAACGAGCGTCGGTTCGTCGTGGTTGACGAAACGTGGTACGGGGTGCGTGACGTTAGTGTAAACGTTCGCGATTCTCTCCGTTGTGCGTATCGAGCAAACAATTTACGCACTCAAAAATAGTTGTTTAAATACTTGGCGTCGACTACGCACAGGCATACGCACGCAGCACGCTTGCGCTAGAATTGCGCTTGCTAATTTTGCCGCTCGAAATTTGTAAACGAAAAGCGATTTTATCGCAAATCCGCGACTATCGTGAAAAAAATTCCTCGGTATTTTTCTAAATTTTAGATGCCAATTATATTCTTAATGGATCATGGATTATAATACATAATTTAAATGCATTCTAATTTGAAATATCACGGCACAAATTGTTTGCGCACAATTTTATCTTAAAAAAATGTGATATAATAAAGAAAAAAATGATAATAAAGATAAAAATGAGATAAAAATACAAAAAAAATTTCTGAAAGCAAGATAAAATAATAAAATATAATTGAAGTGAATTGGAAAAATTTAATAAATTGTTGAATTATGTTATGCATGATGTTTGAAACAATATGTAATTTTACATAATAATAACATCAAAAAGAAGCGTGGTAGTGTCTTGTGCCAAGTTATACAACACATAGTACATATTCTTGACGAAGATTAATGTCAAAACTATACCTTCTAACTTCGATAAATTCGCTCCTTTCTAGAAATCGAGAAAATCTATTAAATTTGCAGTGAAAATTACATGGAAGCAATGGAGCACTCGTGCAGACGATAATCGCAACATCTGATAATCACAGCAGTGTGGTATAATAATTATCCGGACTAAACGTACCAGTAGTCATCTCGGATAATCAAATGCGGCTGGACGAGGAATCGACACCGTCGCCAATGGAACGATACAGGCGGTATCAATTCTCGCTGCGCTATCGGTCCAACTACCATCGTCGCGGATGACGACGTCTCGTAATCGTGAGAAGAAGCATGAATCCACGACAATCTACTAAATACTCACTGAGACACGTTGCCGGGCCTGATGGTCGCCGGTATCTGGTACTCGGGATGTAAGACGCCGGTTCGGTTGAACTCCTGGACGCGGGTCGGCTTGTCGGCGCCGAACGGTCTCGGGCTGCCAATCGTCCGGTACAGTTGTTGCTGTTGCTGCTGCTGTTGCTGCTGGTGTTGCTGCTGCTGCTGCTCGGAAGGCTGTTGCCTGGCACAGAAAGGGCAACCGGCGCAGCTGCGCGCGATCGACGCGAGTATCATCAGGATGCCGATCATGATGCACGACATGATGCGCGCCAGCGATGGTCCCTCGCACCCCTCGATCTCTCGATCTGGACAGTGACGACGGCGACGACGACGGCGACGTCCGTCGTCCAGTGGCGAAGGAGTTCGACTGTGTGCCGAACGAGCGAGCGGACTGCCGTCGCCGCCGCCGCCGCCGCCGGCGGCCGACGAAACGAAGTAACCCCTCTCGCTTCCTAATCGGACGACCTCGCGTTCGCCCCCCGTGTTCTGGGAAGAACCCTCCTTCCCCTCTCTGCTTCCTTTATTCGCATCGCGCCCCCTCGTCTTTCGTCGGATTTCTCGTGTAGCGAACTTGTTACCCCCTCGCGACCTCCTCGCGGTCGCGTATGTGGGTGACCCTAATTCCCACGGCGAAACGCTCGTGATAATGCGTTCGCGTTGTCGTTTTACGTTTTAAACGACAGTCTATGACACGAATCGAGTTTACTTCGCACATCTTATCTTCCTTCTTGTTTAAGAAAAGTCACTTAAACGTAATATACAATTATATATACAAAAATTTCGATCTCGAAATGTTTTTATTTATTATTTCTTTGTTTTATTTTTTTATATTATTTTATCGTATTGTTATATTTTTTTATACTTTTTATATTATTTATTTTTTATATTTATTAGCTAATGATGTATTCGAGTAAAATATGCATATGCTTTTTAACTTCGAGTTATAATTAATTTAAATTAAATTTCTTTTATTTCTTTCTAATTATTTTGCTTTTGAAAATTATGTTTTAATATCTTCATACATGCCACCATGCCCTGCGAGGAACAAAATTGATCGTATAAACTGGGAACGCGCGATAACGATATCCAGATCGAGTTTGCGAAATTCGCACCTCCCACCCACGCCGGGAGAAGCCTTCGAGAGAAAGAAGGTGATTGTCGGCTTCAATACGGGCGGTGGGTATCGGCTGGTTAAGGTAAAACAAGGTAGACGGACTAGAGGGGGCCGAACGCGGCGAACGGCCTTCCTGTATCAACGGGGCGCGAGGAAAGAAGGAGCCGATATGACGCGAAGATCGTGCATAGAGGGAAGTTATATACGGCACGGCGCGCTGTATCATGGACCAACCATGGGACGATGATGACAGCAGGTCTGGCGAGTGGCAGGCCAATAAATCATGGCCTGCGGTGTGGGAACCTCTGCCTACATGCTACGTGCGTATGGGCGTACGCCATCGGTAAAACCTTTACTCCCGTGCGGGCCCCGAGTGCGGGAAGGGGGGACCGTGGTGTGTAACGACGTGCGTGTGTGTTTATATATATATATATATATATATATATATATATATATGTAAATGCATGCGAATCATGCGTATACGCACACGTGTGCACGCACCACGTGCTTGCGCCGTTCGATCTCGGCGCGGGCCGCACACGCACACGCGCACGCACTCGGCGCGTACGCGTGTGTGCGCGCGCGAGCGGGGCATCGTTATGCACACATCGCGTTACATTGTTGCGTTGTGGAAGCCAATTGGCCGCGATGAGTGACGGTTCGACTTCATGAAGTTGAGCCTTTTTTGGCAGTCATTTTTGCGGGCCCGCCCGGGCCCGGACCCGCGGGACGCCGCGGTACGATGGCCGCTTCGTAACGCAAACGGCTCGCTTCCAAAAACGGCGTTGCTTATCGAACGTCAAAAGAGAAAAAAAGGAAAGAAAAGAAAAGAAAATGCAATAGAGAGGAAAGGATTTTTCTCTTATTTCTTTGACGGGGTCACAGATCAACGGGCAATCCGTCACAGCGCGTTAACGAAACATTGTTTCCGCAGAAGCTGCTGATTATATTGTCAAGTGTAGAAAATATACTAGCTCTCTCTTTTTTTTTTTCTCCAACAAATTTTTCCCCGCTACAATAATTATAGCGTAAAAAAATTACTCCACTATATTAGATAATTTCTATTCTACCCTCCACATCTATCTATATTAGAAATTTCGCACATTTTTATCTTATTATATTAATTATATATCTAATTATAAAGTGCGCGCGAAATAAACACCCAGCCCCATTGTTAAGCGGGATCGTTTATATTTTAGCAACGGGCCGAGGGCCTGTTTCGTCAGGTTGATTAGTTTTAGATCTATTTTAAAAGTTTCCGAGATCACACGCATACACACTCTGGCATATTGGCGGTTCCTGTGTGTCCAACAAGCTACGATTCTCGTATACCGTTGTCGACTTGCGGACGAAAGGGAGGCAATCGGATGCTCGTAAAGGGCCCAGATGGGGTTTGCGAGACTTGGCGTCCGCATACATCGACCGAATTCTCTCGGCCTCTGCGAGGAGAAAGAGGAGGCGGGTCTCACGCATAAATTTCCATCGAATGCACAGCCCTACGCCGGCTCGCTAGCCGATTCTGCGTGAAATAAAAAATATATTCACGAGCAATATAAATATTATACACTAATACATCGCTAAATACATCGATGCTTATAAATGTTATATAATATATACATGTCAAGAGAGAGAGTATATCTAATAATAATATTAAATTATAATACCTTATTTTTTCCAACGAGTTTGGTCAACTTTTTCTTGCGTGAAAATAATACATAAAGTTGTTATTAATTTCATAAATTCTCATTATAATTAGTGCGTACGTAAAGTTAATTAAACAGTACTATAATTGCTCTTTTTCATGTAAATTCGCATGGGATTGATTTTTTTTAAATTTAAGTATTCTATAATGACGAAAATATTAAAATAATGAAATCATTAGAAATAAAATATTATTTGCATTAGATTTGCTTCTTGCATGCAAATATCACAGCAGGATCGAAACGAGAGCGAACTTTTCAATCATTGGTCCCGAAAATTAAAGATCACTGCAGGCTAGAAAACAGTGAAATGCGAGACTTCTAACCGCAAAATGAGGAACAAAGATCGTCGTGACTAATGCTGTCGTGCGAAATTTCTAAATTTAACACCGTCTGGAACATCTCGCACGTGTTTCTCAAACCAAAGCAAAATTGATTAATCGATTGAGTTTCGAAATACTCCCTTATTAAAAAAAATAATAAATTTATAAAATAATATGAATTAATATAAATTTCGTCAAAATTATCTATGTAGCACATATGAGAAATTTCACGATATTTATTGCATTCATAAAATATATCAAATACTTTTTTATTTTATTTACAAACATATTAATTAAACTTTGATCGAGAAAAATAAATTTTTGCGCAGTACTCATCAGTTTATATTATCTTCCTCTGTCCTTTCTGCTCTCTGCCAAGTGAAGACCTATTCCGCTTTAGGTGTTCAACACCTCGTAATACTGATTTTGACGGAGGACTTGCCGACATAGTCCAAGTGTTACACATGTTCAAGGGTGTCGGGTGTCACATTGGCAACCTTAGATCTTATTTAGAACATGTCCGTATGTAACGTGCAGCGAATGTTGCAGTACGAATTTGGAAAATGGAGTGATTTTCTATAAAACAAAGATTTAAAAATAATTTGTGATTTTAGAAGAACGCAGCGTTTCTCAGAAATTTAAAACACTATATACTTTATACTTCGAAAATATACCAACAGATATGAAAACACTTAGAAAATGATGTATTTATTCTAAACAGTTCCTAAAAAATAATTTCTTTTTATTTTAAATTATAAGTATGTAAAGAGAGGTTCATAGCATATGAATCAATTAGTTAATCACTTAAGGCTGTAGAACCAAGATCGCACAAGATAGTGCGTAAAGTAAATCAAATGTATTACATTATAGATCGTAACACTTTTATATAAAACGCAATAAAACGCAAATTACATGAAATTAATTCTGTCGACAGATGTTTAGGGTATTTAAAATAAGCTAAAAATCATGTACAATTATAAATATTTTTTATTTAAATCTTTGCATTATGTCCAATTAGAAATTTATTTTTTTCTTAGCTTGCTGATTAATTGTATGCATTGAATTATATATCATCATTATTAATTTTGTGCCTTTTTGACTTATTATTGATTTTTTTTAAATTCTAAGAACTGATTTATGATAAAAATATTTTAACATAAATAGAATATAAATAAAACAGAATTGCAGATACATTTTTTAATCGGTCGCGCAGATACACGTATGCAAATTCATTAATAAAATTTATTTTTCAAGAAAGATTAAGAGAACTTTCCTACGCGGAGAATAAGAATAATGACTTGGCTCTCTTTCGTTCAGTCAAATGGAGCTGTCTTAAAAATTTGTCCACGCGCGTAAACATTATTCGCGTAATTAACATTTGATTTAACATCCCACGCACGAGGATTCATCATCTCGAGAACGGCCTTGAACGTATGCGTGTGTAATGGGTCGCGGTTAATAATTTCTCGGCGATGCGACCGATTTTATTTAAGCGACAGGCCAGATACGGCATGTTTGCCGTTTGCGGGAGCACTTGTCGTATATTGCGCGCGGCATGCACACGTATTTATAGGTGTCTTCAAAATAGTTCGAGAGCAAAGTGTTGCAAAGACCGTAGAAATTCGAGCGAATACACGCGCGGGTGATATGTCACATCGCTCCCTCGGATTCGTCCTCTTGCAGGACGTTATCCCCGTTTCCGTTGGTAGCGCATATCGGCCCGAAATATGAAAATTATCTTGTAACAAATTGGAATATATTCTTAAAGTTTCCACAAATCTCTGTCAATTATCGTTCCATTAATTATCGCGCGATCGCTTCTGCTAAAAATATTAATCTAATTTTTTCACCGTAATTTACCGTACTACAAATGCTATTAAAGAGAAAAAAGAAAGAAATACCCAGCCATGTATTCAAACATGTTAAGAGCTAAACAGTCTATCTGACAACGAAGCCATTTCATTTCATTAGGGTACAACCCTATTCTTCCAGCACTCGTCTAGAGACACGCATGCCACTTCAACGAGCAAAAAATATATGTATTCGAAGCTACCTGGTCTATTAATTGCGCTTCAATAGCATTTAGGATGATAATTTGAAAATTTCATAGAGCACACATTTCTCAAACAAGGAAAGAGTACAGAGAGAAAATTAAAAAAAAAAGAGAAAGAGAGTGCGTATGCGCGTAATACTGTCGACACATAATGCATCCCAGGGCCCGCGTCCCCCTCCCGGAATCCCGATCTTTCTCCCGGTTGAACCGACGTATTACTTATTTATTAGGACCGTGCCCGGGTGGTCCGCGACATGACGGAATCGATTACGCGAATTCGCGGAACCGGCCTTCCTGGCTCAAGCCCCTTCGGAATTATGCTTCCACTCCTTCAGATTCGGCCTATCTCTCCGTCTCTTTCTCTCTCCCCCTTTGTCTCTTTCTCTCCTTCTCTCTCTCCCTCTTTCGGCCCGCTCTTTTATGTCTTCTCTCCTTCTCTTCTCCTCTATTCGCGTTTCATGCCCTCCCTTCGTCCTTCTTTAAACTTATACACCCTCTCTCGTCTTTCCTGCCCTTCACCTCGCCTCCTCGAATGCATCTAAAGGCACTCTGATTCTATCGCGTCGATCCATCTCCCTCTCCCACGTATCCTCGCCCGTCAGCTTATTATGTAATCAGAATAACAATAATTTGCTCCGAAACTGTTTCGACTGCTCATCAATCTGAGTGACAGCCGGTTACCCGCGGCTACGCGTAGGCATCGGCCATTTAGCGATCCACCGCGTTTCTGGGGACGGCAGGTGAGCATAAAGATAGCTTTGCAAGTTATCTTCATGTGTTTCACGAGCTCTCTATCCCATATGATTCTACATTGTGCGATTTGCACATGTGCGATGAAAAATCGTGACACGGCAAATATTTAATACGAATCAGATGCAGACCGAGAGCGAGAACTTTCTCTTTAGAACGCGTTACGAAATATTATATTATAAGAAAATAAAAGTAGCGCAAGATAACACTTGCAGAAGCGGTTGTAGGATGGAAGAAAATCAGACGAGCATTGCAATGGTATGTACAGATTTTATTAAGGTTTAGAGAGTGAATACGATTGGATTGTGTATTCGTGTCTGCATATGGATGTGTATGTGTGTATAATCCATGTGTATCGTGTTAGTCCGAAGAATGAACGTGGGGTTTAGGTAGCTAGCCTCGTCCTAGCCTCGTGTGCGCATTCACACCACATAATTGAGATTCACTTTGAAACCTCTTGTTTCTTTTATTTTTTTTTTTCGCTTTGTAGTCTCTCTGTTTAAGTATCTCATCTAATCACCGTTACACAATAATTCGATTAATCAATAAATCTGTAATAATAAATCCGTATAAACGTTGAGTCGTGTGCGTGAGTGAACTAGTGGTGCCGAGCCTGTCGTAGGATCGGCTAGGAAGTCTCTGTAGTAACCAGCGGTAAACGTATCACAAGTTATGTAGCATTTATTTATTCATTATCGGCGCGAGTGTTGGAGGCTCGAGGCCGATCTAACATCGTGTGTCCGTGTTAATGCACCCCGGATCGGGGATTCTCCCCCTTTTAAAAGGAATCAGTATATCATCACTGATTAAAGAAGCGCTTTAATCAGTGACATCTTCGCTGATTCGGTTCTTCGCTCCCAAAATAAACCCTGTCCATTCATAAAAGAACGCTGACGGATAACGGGGCGAATTTCCTCTCCCTCCCTTATCTCCGTCCGATTATCTTTCCCGATTAAACAACTCGCGCTTTCGAATTAATCCCGTTGTTAGATTAATCGCACTCGCCGTTCCGCCGAAGGAGAAGCTTCCCTTGGATAGTATTGTCGACGACGCTCTTCATCCGGAGGAACGGGGGACATCCCGACAACGCGATCCCGCTCTCGTGCGCGGCGTCGATCTCCTCCAACACTCGGAAGTATTGTAGTTATAGCGTGACGCAGGGCGCGCCGCGGCGTCCGCTAATCGCTCCGCTGTTCCCACCCTATAAATAGACGGGACGCGCCGGCTGCCGCCGCGGGCGCGCTCTGCGCTTAGGTAATCGTTCCTTTTTATTGTATATCAAACTTTATAAACTGTAATACAATGTAAACCTGTAAAAAATATACTGGGTGGCGGCGGCTCTGTATAATATAATAAGTAGTATTATAATCGTTATGGTACAATTGTGTAATTAGTATAAATATATCGTTATATCGTATAATCTGCGATGTGCTGCTTTCGCTCCGTAACCGAGATGTCTCTCTCTCTCTCTCTCTTTCTCTCTATATGTCTCATTCATACGTACGTATCACACGGAGATTCATTCTATAGTTGTCACACTCTATTTCACGATTCTTTTCATTGCACTCCTATTGCACGCCGTTTTTTTTTTCCTTCCCTCTCTTTTTCTCTCTCTCTCTTTCGTTCCCTCCCTCCCTCTTTCTCTCTCTCTCTCTCTCTCGCACACTCTCTCGATTTCTTTCCTTCTCCCTTTCTCCGATTTCTACTTCTCTTTCGTCGTACGGTAAAATACGATCCACCGGTATCTACATATTCCACTTCTTATGAGAAACGGTATATATATGTATATAATGGTGTACAAGCGCGTCGCTCTTTATCGTTGGTTATACCACGCTTTTCGAAAGATGGCTTTAAGCTAAAAGCGTTCCCTCGACACGTTAATTCGCGTATGACAGACGCTTTTACTTAAATCGTGCCTAAAAGCACGAGGTAAGAATATCAGTCTTTGTTCTTCCCTTTTTATCCTCACGTGCCGAATACGATATTCATGGGGTTTTTAAAGCGTATTTATATTCAAAGCTGCACGATTAATTATCAAAATTATGACACTAATTACAATGAATTTTTGTATATCGACAAAAATTTCTCTATTAAAATCGTGTCTCGGATTCCTCATTCTTTTTTTCGTATCAAACATGATAAGCGTTTGTCACACGCGAAGAGTGTTTCTCTAAAAAGGATTTCTCAAGTAGTGAAATAAATAATACATAAGAAGACTAGTATAGTTATCTGCGAAAATGAAAGAGAAGTCAATTCGAAATCAATTGCAATTACTATCACAAAGTTAATAATTTTATTTATAGCTATTTAATAATTATTCTTTAAAGTTAATAATTTTATTTATAGCTATTTTAATAATTATTCTTTAAAAAATTAATTAAAAAAATTGAAAGAATTAATTTAAAAAATCCATGTAAATATTTTACATACGATATCGAGAGGGAAATCGAACGATTGTCATCTTCGAAAGCAAACTGAACGAAAGAGAAATCAATGACAATCCGAATATCGATAAGCGATTATACGAGAGTAAGAGAGCGCGCTGTATCGTTTACCGTACTACCGAGATAACAACTCTATAGCGTACTTTTCATTCATTCGTTCATTCATTCACTCGTACGTTACTTCATCATGCGCTCGGGGCGAGGCTAGGGCGATTTAGGAACTACGGTGACAGCACAACCGATGCAAGTAACTATTTCATCTGTTTCGTTTCCGGTTTCTGTTTCTTTATACAGTATGAAGTCCGTGGTGAGATTCGAAACGGCAATTTCTGTGTCGGTGACAATCGCGATAACGCATTCGTTACTCGTCGAATGGAAAATAATAAAGGGATGCGGGGGGGCGGGCAATCGTATCATTCGGAGATGATAGAGATTCTCGTGCGAGGCAATCGTATGGCCGCAAGGGTCTTGTACGGGCTACCGATAACTCGAACCTCTAGGACGTGTGCCGTTGGTTGGTACATTCCTCCTCGGGAGGGAAGCCCGAGAGAGATTCGAGAGAACGCGTTTTACCGACATCTTTCGACCGCCTCGAATACCGCGCACCTGACTTTCCATTCGACTCGTATTCGGCGGGAATATCCACGGCTGTCAAGACCGAATCAAACGTCAAATTACAGTCGCGGCTTGCGTAAGACACGCTAATTGCGTTGACTCATTACGGACTGTTGTGCAATAATATCGCGCTTTACACATTTGCATTTTTTTTTTAATCGCGACACAGAAATTGCGTATTCTTACAATGTGCTCGCCTACTTCGTCATTTGTGTCTTGCTTCCCGTCTTTGCTTCCTCATTCGATTAAAGATTGTATCCGAAGAACAATATTTTTTCGCGACGCACAATTATCGATAAATATACGTATATGTATAATATATGTATATATAAGTATGTATACCTATATATTTACGCATAAATAATCGACAGCGCGTTTATCTCTGATCTTATGTACAATTGTAGATTACACGAAATTAAAAATAATATTTTGCGGAGACGTGTCTCCTTCTTTCTCACTGTCTCATTCATTCTCTCTCTTTCTCTCTTTCATTTCTCTCATTTTTCTGTTCACTCTGTGATTTCTCCCTCTCTGTTTTTTTTTCCTCGTTCATTACTTTCTCTTACGCAACAAGTAAAATAATATCATGTTTTCTTTTTATTTAGTGGAAAGTCGTATTATAGTCATCTTCGTACTGTAGGAACTTAAAATGGTGACTTCATTGTGATCGGAGTCTCGGAGAAAAATAAAACATTCTGTCTCATTCGTCAATCACACCGGTGCCTATGTAATATTTCTTTTTTTTATAAAAAAACTCAATCTTTTTATAAAAGCATTGCCTCTCAGGAGATTTATAAAAAGATCGAGATGTATGTTTAGAATTAGTTTATAAAATTAACAAATCTAGAAAAAAGAATTCAATTTTTTAAAAAGCATGTACTACTCATTAAACCCAACAAAAGATGTTGAAAAATCAATCCCGTCAGAAGCGAAAGCTTCTTTCGAATGAATACTACATGCGTCTATTACAAGTCTCGAACCCTCTTTTCTGACACCCCCTAGATAATGAAAATGACGCGACGTTATTTATAAAATAATCCATAAATTTATAAAATAATCTGTATTCCAACATTCGGATACAACCCTTCCTATCTTTCCATTCTTCTTTAGTGCTCTTGTATGTCTATTACGACATTTTAACGTATTTTAATGCGAATTACCATTGCATAATTAATTGATAAGAATTATAATTATTTATCATTACTTATGCGCCTAACTTTTTGACCATTTAATAGCAGCAGAACAGTACAAATGATTTTACTCAAAAATTGATTACAGACTTTCTTTCGTCTCCACCATTCTAATATATATCCATTTAATATACGTATATTGCTTAATGCTTACCTCAACATATCAACATTACAACGTAAACAAGCCAATGCATAAATTAAAGTGTCTTTAAATTTCAACTAACGTGTGTGATAAACGTAGTATCCTTTTGCGATAATAAAGTAACCAATCGATACGCGTCTCTATCCGCACCCTATGTGACAATGATAATACTCCTTTTTCTCTGTGCTTGTATGTGTTTCCTCGCTCTCTTTCTCACCCTCTCTCTTTCATGCATCTCTCTGCCTCTCTTTCCCTTTCTCGCTCTTTCTCTTTCACGCACATTAGAATCATCTCGTCTTCTCCCTCCTTTAAAGTTTTGCGCGTCGTTTTTCGCGAAAAAGGCGAAAGACGATGAACATCACAATCGGAGGTAAAGGTTCTCGCATGTTTAATATTCTAAAGGAAGGAGGGGAGGGGTCTACGAACAACGAAACGCTAATTGAGAAAAGAAACGTACCGATCGCTTCTTTTTCCAATCACCTGCAAAATAATACTGAATTCTGCACATAGTGCCTATCACAAATATATCTATATGCGTAACACTCATGTATACCTCTTGCACGCATTTTCACACGCATACGAGCAGTCATTGTCTAACTGTATGCTAAACCTTTGTGCGAGTCATCACACACAGTTAAGACGTAATCCTATGTCTCTATTTCTTCTCTCGTCAACAGAGTGAATAAAAAATTGTTAAAACCATTTTCAATGCTGTACCATCTTATACGTCTGTTGCTCGAGCGTCGTTTCGCGATTAATCATTGAAACGAAATTATCTAATAAAAACCAAAACGAGAACTGTTACACAATCGGCTGTTGAAAGAAAAAGTATTTCAAATCTAAAGAAACAAAAAAAGGAGAAAAATGCAAATTTTTCCGTCAACGTTCGGCAAATGTTGGCATTTAATTGGTCGAAAAAACGAGCGTTTCCAATTCAATTAGACATACCAATACTATCACTGATGATTTATCTAAAAGCAAACGGACAATATAAGCGTCGAAATGTGTTATATATACATTTCAATGCTCATATGCTGTTAAACAATTACGATAAAATATTTCATTAGTTACGCGATTTGTCAATGTTTATGTAAATTTGTATACTTTTAATGTGCGAAAATGTAAACTCTTAATGTGGATCAATGCATATCGATGTTCATTTATCTAACAACGTCGTGAACCATAAAAAGAAAAATGAAAGAAATAAAATATATATGTAATTCGAAAGAATGAAGAGATTCGCAAAAATAAATAATTGTAAGAGCGACGGAATCGATGGTACAGAACGCTGGAGCAGTTATAAACTCTTTTGAAACACCCTGTATATATAATATATAATATTAATAGTCAATAATAATATCAGTTTGTATTGTACAGGCTGTTCCGGGGGGTGCGGGGTCCGAAAAACATCGTGGTCTCTCCAATCTTTATTTCAAACCCTCTTCATACGCTCCCTCCGTCGTTTATGCTCTACTTAAGTTGCTATTTTATTATTATTATTTTAATATTACTATTATTATTTTCTCATAATATATCTTATCTTATTTCTTTCTAGGATTAGTAAGGAGTGTGACATAACGGAGCCTAGCATATGATTCTTATCTTTGCCATTGCTCGACATTTCTCATCTCTTTTCTTTTCTCATTTCCCTTCTTTTTTATTCTTAATCTCTTTAACGAAATAATCGTATCGTATTATAACATTATTAATAATTTACCATTACCTTTACAGTTTAATATGTAGCATTTTCTTTATCTATCGTAGATTTGTCTGTGGCTATCCCTGATGTGTTAGTTACCCTGCGCTTCCGTCTGGTTGTCGAAATATTGTTGTGAAATTGTGGTCTACGATATATATTAAGAGTTTGTGTTCAACGTTTTTGCTCCATATATATTTCTCCTTCTATCGTCTCTTGCTTCCGGATTCAAATCAGCATAATTTCGGCGAGTTTAGCTTTCGGTACTACGGGTACGCAAACGTATTTTCCTTTTTCCGTATCCGTACCATCGGATCGAACTCGCCGAACAATTATACCGCTATACCCAATGTTTAATTTTCGTTTAAGAAGCATTTCGCGTTCCGGCATGTCGCCAAGATCAGCGATCGCGCTCGCTTGCCTCGTTCATCATCAAATTATCAGTTCGCAACGAGTCGGCCAGAGATAGTCGTTCGCCTCTCGACGGATTGAGCGATATTTCAATCATTCGCGAGTCGTCAGATTTCTAAAAACGCGTAACACACATCGCGGAAAACACGAACAGAACGATTCGCGTAGTTGGCGCGAAATAAAAAACAGTCAACAATTAAAGATATTATTTACAGATGTAACGTGTTACCGGGGAGAGGAGGGCGGGGGTGAGAGTGAAAGGAGGCGAGCGCATAAAATTTCTAAAAATTATGCGCGACGAGGCAATCGCGCTGACGTGACGGCGGATCAGGCTCTCGGGGATTGGCAAACGGGAAATCTTGGCAGGTTCGCTGTTATCGCGTAATTCACGGCCGTCGCGCAATTCGGCAAGATTTTTTTTCTTCCTCGTATAGAAATAAATAGAAAAAAGAATCGCGGACGACTCGCGCGAAAGTGACGAACAATCGATTTCCTTGCCGGTAATGTACCGTTGTCTATTTCACTAGGATACATTCGAGAAACTTGCACGATGTAGCGGCGATCAACGCATTTCGCATTTTAAAAAGTAAAAACTATATAAATTCTAAGCTAAAACTAATTTACAATTGAACTAAAATTAAGATACATTCCTAAATTTAAAAGGAGATTCGATTTAAAAAAGTATAATTCATCATAATTTGATTATTAAAAAAAAGCAAAACGTAATGATTCCTTTTTCATTAAATATTTTTATATTAATGAATGTTTTTATACTTATTTATAATTGTAATGTAATGTAATGTAATGTAATGTAATTTTTATAATTTATGTTTAAATATTTTATGGAATCTTTTTCCAACAATGAGCAATTCTATCTCAAAAAAAATGAGATAAAGCAACTAGCTAAACAATTTAATTTAGGCAAAAGTCTAGTTAGGCAAAATAAATTACGCGCTGAAATAACGCCCATATGCCTATCACTTCGTGATAAGCATATGGGCGTTCACTATCGTTTTAATTCAGTTATATGTACAACTGAATTTAGAAACACAAATCAACTTAAATATTATTTATAGTAACGCATTCCTAAAGTCCTAAGCCTTAATCTATAATAGCAAATAATAATAAAATCAAAGCACAAAGAAGATCAAAAAAGAAAATATTATCCAACAAAATCTCTTCATTGTTCCATTAAGAAAGATTGAAATATCAATTCCAATCAAAAGCAAGTTAAAGCAAGTTCCTCGACTATCGTTAATTAATTATGACATATATTTAAAAAAAAAATTATGTCTTCTATGATTTTATTATCTATCAAGAATATGATCGTCACTTTTCGCTCGAGACACCGACAACGATTGTAAGTTAATTCAGCACAGACGTCGTTATATATACTTTACGTAACCGGTCGCAATATTTGGTATATGACGCGCTTTTGCAGCAGGAACTATTTCATAGCAATGATACGAAAGTTTTCTCGATCGCGTCGGCAAAATTTCTCGATGTCGTTTCGTTCGCGCAAAAAGATCCGACAAATTCTCGGTTCGGCAACGTTCTCCTCGAGATAATCGGCGAACGATGTATAAAGCAAGACGATGATCCTCGGTGTCGTCCGCGAATTTGCGACCGAATCTGAACGCGAACGAATGAACATCGTCGATTAACATCGAAAGGTAGGATGTACACTCGAGAATCTCATCATCAAGATTCACTTTTGACGATTTTACATTCATTTAACAAAATGTGTGATCGATAATTATTTTTAACGATTTATCGATAGTAAAATTATCAGGCAGACGAGACGTTCATTGAAAAAATCCAGTTTTTAAATTGCGTTCGCTGAGAGTTTCACGATCAAAGATAGTGATTTTGACAACAGAAATCTCACGTGTACATCCGACCCGACGGAAGAAAGATGAAACTAAAACAATGGCAAGCAGTAATTGATGCTGGTTAAGCGCGGATCGAGCAAAAGCTCGAATGTTCATCGAGGGCGTTCTCTCCCTGGGAGAGCTGCGAGTCGGTTGGTAAAAGTCAGTCTTGTGAAGGATAGTGTGAGAATCGCGCGTGTGTAAATCTATGTATATACCCCGCACACCTGCGATAAGGAGGGAGCCGCTCGATTAATTATCGCGATTAATTAACCCAATCGATTGCGAGGAACGTAAAACTGTTTCTTCCCGTCCACAGATGAACCTCTCGATTCTAGCTAGACGTGTCGTAGCGTCCGCATTCAAATCGATAGTCTCATTCCGAGGAGGAGTATATTAAAAATTCATATATTCTTTTAGATCCGCAAATACGCGAGTACGCACCGCGATAACTTTGGCCGCAACATCTTGGGAAGTTACGTCCAAGATTTATTGTATTCGCGTTCGCGGCGCAACTCGCGAATCATTGGACTTTATATGCGGTATATAAATATGTACGTCGTTCGTAACCAAATTTGCTAATCATCCGCGACCATCCGCCAGTCCTCGCGAGCAAAGGTAACAAATGAATCGTCGCTTAACATCAACACGTACCTCGTACAGCATCCAAACGGTATTCTACTTAATTCTAATCTGAACCGTTCTGTTGTAGCAACGTGGGCGCCGATTGTGTCGGTTGCGGCTGCATCGACGACGACGACGACGACTCCTGGTGATGATGATGATCGACTATAGGCGACGGTGTTTCGCTGGTCTGCGAACTCGTCAGATCACCGCCATTGCCATCTCCGCCACCTCCTAGACATCCACCCCCGTCGCCGCTCGAATTCGCGGACGATTCGAAGGTTTTCTGCTCGCTCGGAGGTAACAGATGCACCAGGGGATAGGGCGCGGCGGCATAATCGGCGGGGTAGAAGCCTTGCGTAATATTGCCGCCGATTAGGGAGCGATGAGAAGCGAAGCCGCTGTTGTCCGAATGCTGCAACGACAACGCGAGCGCGTGGCTTATCTGCGCCGACTGCTGGACGGGCTTGATGTTGTTGTTGTTCATAATCTCGGGAGTGTTGGCGCCGGTACAATTCCTACGCAATTGTTCCAGCTTGAGACTCTTCCCGTATTTGCCGCGCACGTACATCAGCAGGCTGTTGTAAGGAATGCCGAATAAGCGACTAGCTTGCGATGTGGTGAGCTTCTTTTCCCAGACATGTTGTAGAGCTAATGTAAGCTCGTTATTCGTCCATGATCTCGGCGGTCCACCTCGCGGCGCACTGTGTTGCCCCTTTGGCCTGTTTACCGCGAGCGCGCGGCTGTTGTGATCGTTCCACCTACGTGGCGTCCCGTCGCTATCGCTCCGATGTTTTTTCGTTTTTTTCGGAGGAGGACCAAGATTTGGCGCACCAAAGATGTTCTGCAGTGTCTCCTGCTTGAAATTATCCGTGAGAAACGAGTCCGGGAGAACTGCCCTGTCATACGTGGCGGTGTGAGAAAAAAGTCCGCCGCCGAGAGTCACGCCGTCCAGTGGCGTAAACATCGCCAAGGAACGTCGCGATACTATCGACGACTCTTGCTGTTGCTGTTGCTGATACGGATGGGACCTACCGGGCCCGTGCGGACTGTCTTCGCGCGTATGATGACTCTGTGGTGGAGGCGGCGGCAGTGGACTCTGCCCGGGCAGCCATTGGCTCGCCAGATGGCCGAGGCTTGTCAGGTACTCGGGGGGCTGCGTTTGCGTCAGAGACATCGACGGTATCACGGTGGCGACCGCCGCCGCTACGGCCGCCGGTATGTCTTGTATGGAACCGTCCGGATGCAGCAGACTCGTCCCCGTAAGCGGCGAACCGCGCGGACTACTCGTCGCTTCGCTGCCCTCTGTCTTGACGCGATGCTGATCCAGTCCGCTCGGCGATAAAGACTTTTTCATCGAGAGATTCTCCGCCATATCCTCTTGCTGCTGCTGATGCTGTTGATTCTGCTGAACGTTCATCATTTGTTGTTGATCGTTTCTGTTGATTATTTGTTGCTGAGGATACTGAGGCTGTTGTAATTGCAGATGCTGTTGCTGCTGCTGTGCCTGGTGCTGGTTCCCGCTGAGATTAAGAACGCTCGGCAATGGACTCAAACTGGCCGGCGGAGTCGAGCGTCTGCTCAGGTCCTGCGGCAGCAATTCGCCGGAACGTCGGCGCGGACGCGCCTGCTTTCGACGAGGCATCAGGGGCGAGCTACAGCTCTCACGGATGCCAAAGTTCATGTGGCCAATGAGCGGTTTGGTTGGATGGTCCCTCGTTTGTTGAAACAGCGTGGGCTTTATCTCCCTCGTGTTCTCCAACGCGTTGTCGTCCTCCTCCGGAGTACCGTGTCGCGCGTCCTCCGGTGTGGTAAACTCCAGAAGCGTCGACGAAGATGACGACGGTCTGGGTTCCTCCGACACCAGTCTAGGTTCCGACGACGATAGACCGCGCACTTGCAGGCATTCCGCGGCTCTCATCAAACCTGGCAATTCCTCCTGAGCGATCTTCACCTCGCCGCCATACATAAAGTCGATTATAGTGGACAATTCATGATTCGAAAAGTCCTTCAGAACAATCACGGGATGTTTACATGGATTCTCCGCGAATATCCTCTCGAAGAAAGGACTGCAACATAAAATCACTCCATGATTAGGAGGTTGTTTCGAAATGTTGCTGGTCGCGCAAGGAGACTACGTTCTTCTACAAAAGATCGATTTACGGTTAATTAAACGTTACGGCGCACAATCGCCCACGAAACTTTCGCATCGCGCTACTTACAACGTTACATGCATCGCATGGCGAAGAAACGTTGCGTGTCTTCGCTCAGTAAGATAGAACGGTCGGCCAGAAACCGCGGGCAAAAAGCCACCGCAAGGATTAGCGTTACTTCTCTGGATCGAGCGACAGCGAATCAATCAGATGGTACAAGACTTTCGCTCGTTGTCAACTTTACGTCACACGTCCCGGGCGCGAAGCGAGAAAGAGCATTGCGGTGTAACGTGTAGACGATGACGCGGCGCCGTCGTAAACCACGAAGGCAGGAACGATGAGGAGAAATTTTTTCACGAATGAGAGAAAGACTCGCTCGCGCAAAATACTATTTCCTCGCATTTTGAAATAATGCGACATTCTTTTAAGACATGTTGTTTGACACTTTTGTCAAGAACGATAAAACTCGCTCGGTTCGATCGTTTTCAGTCCAAGTACGTGGAACCGCTAGAGGAACAAATAATGTAGGAAGTTATTGTCACGAGATATACAGGCGAAGGCGGGTTAGTTAGAAAGCCTTAAATCATCGCCGTCAAGCTAATATATTTCTTATTCTTATATGCGCAATAGTAATACTTTTTTTCATTTAATGGCGTTTCACCTGCAGTGACATGAGTCACACTATCGGTTCCACAATCTTGGAGAATCTATTGTGTCAAAATTTTTCTTTTTTCTTTTAATACAACGGAAAAGCCTCACCGAACATGAAAATCGTTCTTCAATTGATTTTAATGTTTAATTAAGATCAAAATTTAATATACAATTTCTTATATTGATTTTTAAATTATTCTTACTTAAAAATAGTAAGTCTATATTAAATCAAGTTCGAATCAAGAATAGGGATTTTATACTATTTGTAGAATGTTTATTGTGAAAACTCATCATTATGATATAAATTATATTATAAAAATGTATATAAGAAAAAAAAATTGCAAAAATTAAATTTTGCATAAGCAAAAAATAAAGTAATGAGTATAATAGTGTGTCCAATTTGTATACAAAAATAAAAAAATTCGGAAGCAAATTATAAAAAAGTATATAGTTTAACCATTACAAAAGAATGAAGAAATACATTCGATTTCGATATAGCTCTCTCCTCTCTCTCAGCATGTTCCGTAAGCATTTTCACTTTTTTAAAATCTCTTTCGTTAAAGAGATACGAAATGTTACCATTATTAATAAAAGATTTTTTTCATTTGTTTATTTCATTCTATTTTTTGGCTGTGCAGTAGATACAAGAATTTTTAGCACTTTTTTACGAATATAAGAAACGCCTGCAATTACCGATCTGCAGATAAAATATACAATTTTTACCGCATGTAAATGTAACGTTGAAAATTTTGAATATAAATCTTTATCTCTATCATTTTTTTTTTTTGAAATATTTTATTGCAATTAAAAAATTTGTTTCATTCAGTAGGAAAAAATTTGTTTCAGACCAGTATGATGCGAAAGTCTATATGTCTTACGATTTTTTGGACACTCATATTCACAAGTTGTCGAATATACTATCATTTCATAAAATAATTCCATTTTTCTTTTATTATTGTCATAAAAAATATAACAAATTTCCTTATCGTAATTTTCAAATGTTGTTAACAATTGTTAATTTGAAAGATTATATAATTTATAATAGAATACAAGAAATTTGTAATTTTTCCCTTGGGTTAGAATAAAATTTGGTGTTAAAAAAATAAACTTTTGTGTCAGAAACAAAAATTTTGCCAAGAGAAAGAGAGGGGGGGGGGAGAGGAAAAGAATAAAAAATAAATGTCAAAAAAAGTAATCATTAAAAAAAATATTTTTTGGAAAATATTTTATACTTCTCTTCTCTACCTGCAGGCGCTGAGGACGACTTTGTGTGCCTTGACGCTGCTCTCGGCGCAGATCAGGGTCACGTCGACCAGATTTTCCTGATGTAGCAGTTCCTGAAAGAACTGTTGTATGTGGGCTTGATGATTGTTCCACCGTAAAGAGTAGAGGGATTGGACACCCATCCTGTCGGGACTATTCCCGACGCTCGACATTCTTCTTCCGCCGCTAGCGCCGGAAGCTGGTGACTTAGCAGAGCCGCCACCTTGCCCCGCCCCGTTTTCTCTCGTGCCGTATTTTCGTGGTCCTGCGTGGTCCTTCCTCTTCCATGCACGCACGTATGTGGCCACGCACGTATCAAGGTAACTCCCTCTTCGTTCTTCTCCCCCTCTTCGGCCGCGTCGTCGCTATTTTGCACCGTGCCGTTCTCCTAAAATCCGAGAATGCGGAATGACCGGTTAAAACGCGGCTCGCCACTAGCGGAGGGGTGGGAAAGGGGACCAAGTCTCCGAAACGGAGAGAAAGGGACAGCCGACGCGACGTTCCCAAAGGTCATGGCAGAGGGGTGGTTTCGCAGAGGTGCTCCCCTCGAGTTTTCCCGCCGCTTCGGAGTTTCGGAGGATCTACGATGGCGAGATGTGCGCTCGCGCCGATATCACAAGTCAAGCTATTAGAAAGTTTTTGCAATATCGTGCTTCGAGATAAACGTTAAGTCGCATGCGAATTTTTGTTTGCGTAAATCGACAGTTTACACTTTGGACCACACTTTCCACTTGTAACGCGCTTCTTTATTTATCCAACAGATTTCAACGAGACTAAACGACACTAAAATTTTAGGAGTCTCTCATCGATTATTCAATTTTTACAGATATCGTTGCACTTTTTTACGAAAATTATATATAAAAATATTTATGCTAGGTAAAGTAAAAATTATTTCTAAAATATTCCATTAAATAAAGATCGAATAAACTGTTGTTAAAAAAATTAATCCAATTTAAATTTCTATAGAATCTTACACAGATGTATATCTTTCAGGAAAGATTAACGTTTGTATTGGCAGTATATGATTTTACAAAAATTGTAAAATAAAATTGCATTATGCAACAGATTGGCTTATCACTCTGATAAATAATCATCAGTGTCGTTCCTAAGAACTGTTTACGCGTTAATTATTCATCTGGTCGAATGCGTGATATTATCGAATCGCATTTCAGGCGTGATTCACCCCCTTCCCCGAGTATTTAATAGCGACGGATTTGCTTCATCGACGATCGAGTGTTTGGCTATGAATAATTTTGCGCCTAATAAAAAGGGGTAACCTCTCGGAAAAAGGGAAAGACTGGCGGCCATACGATCAATTTCGCACGCTTCCTACGGTGCCGGCTTCAATTCGTTGCGAGGGAAATTTTCCAAATCGACATGCGAAATCTCATGAGCGAATTCGAGTTATATCAGTCGCATGGAGAGACACCCACGCGAACGAAATGGCAACGGAATAAATTCTACAATTCTCTTGGAGAGATTAATCAAATATATCGTACATCTCGTCTTTTTTTTTTATCATTCACTGACATTTTACCATCCAACTCTTGAAAAGTTATTAGAAGACACTTATCTGAGAGTAACTCGTCTTTATCAATCATCCGTTAAATTACAGCGATTCGTGAACTTGTCGAGGAAACGCATGTTACACCTACAAGCAAAGAGCTTTTGCGCGCCATTCCCTTTATTAACGTTACCGTATAAATAATGCACGATTTTAAATTAGGTCGATAGTGTATCCAATAACGTAAATTATACTTAACAAAATTACAAATGCATTTTTAATTAGCTCGTGTACATCCACTTCTTTCCCTCTCTACGTCAATAAAATACACTATTTAACATATAGGTAAGCGTACGCAATTCTAACACAATGGATGACCCTTGAGCCTCTGCACGTTGCTCTAGTCACCTGTACGCGACACAAATCAAAACGAATAATGTAACGTTGGCGCGCGTTCATGTGCGTTTATTTTATAATTAAAACATAATTAACGCAGAAAAGGTGGCATACATGCATAGACACACAATATGTTCTGAAACGAGCGCACGCACCTCTTCAACGTCACGTCATTCGCACATATGCGATTGCATCTTGTTAAACCGAAAAAAAATCAGTTACAATGCATTCGATAACGCACTCTATAATGATATTAATATTATACAATATTTACAATAACGATAAAAATAATAAAATTATTCGAAAAGAGAGAAATACAAGTATACACTACATGCGAAATGAGGGAATCCTCCCGCGTAATTTGCGCTCAAAAGAGATTCTTACGTGAAACGAATATCCGTGAATATAGTGTCGCAATGTTAGAAAATCTCGAAAAATGGAATCAATATTGAATAGAGGGATTTTACTCAAGTTTGTGTCAAAATCACTGTCAGTCATCGGCTTTAAATAAGCAATTAATAAAAGTGCGTTTCACGTCGCATCGCATAATTAACTGTTAACTGACAGCTCTCTTACAATAGTAAACAATCTCTCTGGTGGAAGAGACCGGGGTAGGCGAACACGACAAACAGCGAACCGCTACAGAGTACAAACGAAAACGACGAGTTTCAATGTGTCACGCGACAAAATCAAATAATCGAACTCGCTTTTCGATCCACTACCCTTTCACATACTTCGACGATAAGCGTAAAAGCAACATACGATCACATTTCGATCGCTTTGATGATAAATTGCGAAACTGGAGAACATTTCTCCCTGACTCTTTCTTTCTCTCACACTCGTTCTCTCTCTCTCTCTCTCTCTCTCTCTCTCTCTCTCTCTCTCTCTCTCTTTCTTTCTCTGGTTCGTTTCGTAAAACGTATCCCAGGGAACCGCCGAACCGGAATACGTCACTGTGCGCCGTCGAAAACTCCCCGCAAGTTTGTTGTCAAACTCGCACGTGTTCGGAAAAAGCGCGGATTTACATCGACCGGTACTCTCTCGCGATATCCTTTTTGCTCCTGCTTCATTTTTCGCTTTTATTTTTCACGTCCGCCGTTTCGAAGAGATGCGCGCAAACTATTAGTCAGTAACGGTACATCGCGTACTAAACTTCGTCGGACGTATAACGTGAAAAAGGGCAAAGATTAATGTCGATGCTCGCGATTCGCGCGATACGTAAACAATCACGACGCTAATCAAAGTTGGGGATTTTCAAATGAATGGAATAAATGAAATTGAAATGAAATATGCGCGACAATTCGCTGGTCGACTGACCGGATTCCCCACGTGCTTCAACTCTCAACTGGCTTAATCTCGATATCCAAAAGATGCGAGAAAATTAATTGCTGCATGGTATCATTATGATTTTTACATGAATCATTATCCGACTGTAATATTTGAGAAGTAACTTAATTTAAATGTCAGAAAAATTTTTATTACTGATAAATTAGAGAATGTATAAATTGTCTTCTAAAATACATGTAACGTTGGTTCTAACATGTAATAAGTACTTTTCCATATTTTTCTTCTACACGTTTTGTGAAATGTTTGAAACTTTTTCTTCATAATGTTTTTTTTATCATAGGTCTCTTTATATCCTCTATGTCGAAAAAAAGACGTGTGCTTCTTTTATAATTTTATAAACACATAATTAATATATAATTAATAATTTTAACATATCAAAAAATGTTAATCAGTTTTATTTTTGTAGAGACTAAAAATTTAATGTAAATATTCTAAATTTTTCTTTCGTTGAAAATAATATAGAATGTCTCACATAAATCGCGGACATAAATCCTGTATACAATTCCAACGTTTATTGAATGAGAAAAAACTGCGGCAGATAACTACGTAATCTATTTGTTAATGTTGCGTATATTAGTAGTCCGATTCCGCTTCTTTTTTATCAGAACTCGTGTACGATATACCGAGAAAAAGACTTGGAATAAACTTAAAAATTTACAGATGCACACAGTGTTATAAACGTCAATTTAAACTCGATTCGTAAAACTCGCAATCATAAATACCAGACATGCAATGAGGTTTAGAGATGATCATCACACAAATCTTCGGACAATGGATGCTGCTAGTTGAAGGTTAAAGCACCGGTCTCGCTTGAGTGATCTGATCGAGCTCTCACAGATCTACGATTGGATCTCACGAGTTCGATTCCTCCCCGTGTGTAGAACATAAATCCTCTTCGTTAGACAACTCGCCTCTCTTTCCAAATTAGAATTATTCGATTCAGTAATTGAATCTACGAAAAACCTCGTCCTTCCAAGATACCATGAGATTCATCGAAATCTTGAGACTCATCGAAATTATTCGGCTCGCATGTTCGCAGATTTCTTGCCACTAGAGAGAACTTTTCCGAGAGAGAATGCAATCTCAAAATCGGATACACATGGAAGAGCAATGCACAATCACACCTATGCGCTCGCGTTCTTATGATGCACTTGCGCCACTGACAATCTGAAGGCTCACTGCACGGAGGATCGAATCTTTTATCGGCACTCGGCTCACTTTATCGTCCTCGAAATCTCAAACGTTTTCGTAGAATACTCGACTGACAAAGGATCACGCACAAGGCGCCGATTTACGACGCAGGAATCTTGCGCGGGAAGACTGCGAATCTCCAGAGACACGGCGAAACATCTTCATTGTGTAAATGTGTGCGCCAGAGAAGAAGTCAAGACGAATGAATGAAAAGGAGAGAACAATAAACAAGGAAAAACAAAGAAAAACACACTTGTTTCTCTTACTCGCCTCAGTATTTATCTCGTTTACAACTATCTGTAATTAAACAAGGAATGAAGAAATCATTACGCGAGAAATGTGTAATAAAGACGAATAACAAAAAGATGTATAATCATTAAATAAAGTAATAATTAAATACATGCCAAAAGAAAATGATAAAAGTTTCAATCAAATAATACACGCGCAATTAAACCGATAGACAAAAAGATACACGTATAATTGCAAGGAGGTTTTTAAAAACGATAAAAAAATAAAAGAGGAACAATGTACGAGGGAAGCAGGGAGCGTGGCGCTCCTAAACGATCAGCTGATCCTCACTGTCACCCACCGTAGCTCGCGGCGAGGGAGAGATCACAAGAGCGCACGAGGAAACTACCGGCGGCGGCCGGCTCACGTGCCGAATTTTTCCAAAAGTATATCTCGGCACACGCACACACGTGTGTAACACATTGCGGGGCACCGCACAATCGCAAACAATCGCGAGCACCTGCGAGCGAGATCCCGCGCTATTTCTCGTCGCGTGTATCTCTGGTAAACACCGCGCGGCCGGGTAAACACTGGCTTTCACGAAGTCGTGGGACACCGGAGGGAATTGACGACGGAGGCTCGAGACGGTTGTCGCGTATCTCGCGCGGCAAGGGACGCACGGGGTGCGTCGACTGGCGGAAGTGGCACGCGTGTGTGCGCGCGAGGGGGTGGTCGAGAGAGAACTGACCGTGTCGTGCGGGTTGCGTGTGCGGCACACAGAGCGGCGTCGGCGACGGCCGGTGAGTGAATGCGCCGTGACGTTAGGCGCCCCTCCTAAGATTTCCGCCCCTCTCGCTCCTTAAACCTCACATGCTTCCCCTCCCCATCTCTTCGTTTCTCAAGCGGCCGGCGTGTCTCTTTCTTCGCGGAGCGCTCTCGCTCTCGCTCACTTGCCGGTTAGCCCGCGTCTTTCCCTTCGGCTCTATCCCTCTCTCGCTCCCGCTTTCTCGCTCATGTGCGATCTCGAATCCACCTCCCTTCGGTTTCTCCGCCGTCACTACGCTCTCCCTTCCTACCCGTCCCATCCTCGCGCGTACGAGCCGGTTCGTTCGTTCTCTCTCCCACCCTCTTTCGCTCTCTTCCTCGCCACCCCCGACGCTTGTCCCGCGCCGCTCCAACCAACGCTCGCGGACCGCGAACTACCCCTTTCCTTGCTTTCTACTTTGGGGAGAGCCGCTTGTTCCGATGCGAGACGCGCCGCTTCTTGTTGCCCTAACTCGTCGCCCCCTCACCCCTTTTCACCGCCGGGCGCGCGCGACCTAACCCTCCTGAATCCGCCGGAATCGTCGCGCGGTTCCTCGGGATATCAACGGCCGCGAAAAGTTCGACGCGTTTCGAGGTACCATGATTTTTTTAAACGTGCTCCTTGTTGCAACTGTTGATTAATATTCCATTTATGCGAAAATCTTTTGAGTATTTTATCGCGATTTAACGATTCTTTTATAACATTTATTTTACATATATGGTGCGTTGGAGTGCGCAGGAACGAGTTTAACAATTTAAAGACACGTGTATTTAATCTAAGGTATGTCATATAAATATGTATAAATGCAAAGAGAATTATAATTTTTCATTATGTTTTACATTCATTTTTGCATTCATTCCTTGGATATTTATGATCAAATAGATTTGCAAATTTTGTTGGCTCAAAATCAAAGACGCTTTTATGCTGCATATTAATGAATAATAATCGTTTAAAAGCTTCTTTGCATAAATTTTTTCGGAAGAAGAAAAAATGATTTTTCACAATTAAGAAATATAGAGATAGTTGCTATCAATGTATAAAAGTATAAGAGTGATAATTATATATCATTACAACTTTTTCAAATTGTAAAATAAATTTTTGATTTTTTTTACATGTTTACATACGACAATTATTTAACATACTACGTAGACAAGAAAAAATTGCACATAATTATTAATAAAATTCAACTTGTTAAGGTAGAAAATAAAAATGCCCTGTTGCATATGCTTCATGCGCACACAGATACACACAGACGTGCACGCACACACACACATACACGCCGCTTCTCTGATATTTATAAAAAATAAAGTGGTACCTTTACGCACAATATGTTACTAAAAATAAACGGTATATAAATTACACCTCATTACCATTCACGTCATAAAAGATCATATCTACATCTTCATTCTTTGATTTGATTCTTTCAGATTCTACCGTAGTATTTTGATTATTTCCATGATTTTATCTTCTTTCTTTCAAAAATCGAATACAATAATTATATCGTAAAAATATATCCATTTAATCTTAACGAGATCAATTTTTATGAGCTGTTCTGTAATGATATATAAAAATAAATATTTTTTTATGTAACTGCTTAACGAATTTTTTAGTTCTACATGCTACAAGAAAATCGCAATGCGTGAGATGTTTCGTCAGATTGTTAAAATTTAAGGAATTCAAAAATTTGGATTATTTTCTGAAAGAAGTACCTGCAAATTCTGAGAATCTCATCTGTCTTTTTGGCACAATGGCGTCGTTTCCTTTCCTTTCTTCACTTTATCTTCTGTGTAGAAATGTGTCGGTTTATACGGAATAAGAGTCCTGCGAAAGACTGAATCGCGTCGCCGTCGAAGGCTCGATCGGCAGCGAGTATGTATATTAAGATCAAGACACACGGAAATAACAGATGAGAATATTGATGATAAAGTTAAATAGTCAACGTCGCTATCTAAGATGATATTAGGCTTAAAATAAATTTCAGAAAAGAATATCTTAAATATACGATGTTATAACTATAAAACTTTGCTCGTCAAGCAGAGTCCCAAAAAGTCCTTCCCTCTTTTCTGTGTTTTACTTATAAAATGAACAAAAAGAAAAAGAAAAAAATTTTTTTAGCATGCATACTGTTTAACTTAATAATCACTATAAATTTGTTTTAATTTAATTTCATTTCTTACTCATTTTTGTTCATTTTTCTTATTTTATTTTTTAATTAAAGATTAGCTATCTTTTAACATCGCGGGTCTTATTATTCATACTTAATAATATAGATAATAAATGATGAAGTTACACGTTTAAAACGAAGCACCGAGAGACAAGGGATTTGAGATCCAAGTCTAGGATCTTTGGACCGTCGAAAATCTCGAACGACACCGCGGTACTACATTGAAATATGTACAAAATGGAAATTCCAGAGTTTTCTGTGACAAACGCGCATATTCGGTTCATGCGTTGTCACATGACCGGTCCTTGAAACCTCCAGGTATCTTCCAAACGATGGCCGGAATAATAACCGGGACAAACCACCGGAGGCAAGCACACACATGACACAATCACCGCAAACAAATGCACGCGCACGTGCTCAAATTAGAATATTGTCAGCTGCTGACCCGTCTTGACAGGGTGATGATGATCACGCATATCATGAATTCTCGTATCATCATCCTCGTCATCAGCTCTTCATAGGGCTTCGGTTCTCCCTGTCGAGTTTGGTCGCGTACTCACACGTATGAGTATGATGCTGTACGTATAACCAACACAACGAAGATATTATCCCTTCACCAATCGCTAACTTGCACCATGATCTCCGCGCGTGTAATTCCGCAGGTGGCACGACGCGTTACGTACACCTGTATGCACCTAATACGCGGCGGGAAAGCGGTCGAGCGGTGACCGGACAACCTGGCTCTCAGAGCGGTCGAGTTGTTACTGCCTTGCTACTGAAAGTGGAGAACGAGACGAAGAGTCCCACCTCCTTGTGCCACCTCCAACCGAGTGGGTACCAGCCCATCGGACCCTCCTTCCGTTCTTTCTCTCTCTCTCTCTCTCTTTTCCTTTTTCTCTATATATCTAAGTGTTGAGATCTTATACACTTAACTGAATTATGTCTCATGCGTTCATAGAGATTTTCGTTTCAAATATTTCTGAATAGCCTTCACGTACTGCGTAACCTTCACATACCTTCATACGACACCTTCGACATCATCAACAGAGACCAATTTTTCAAAAAACGATGTACAAAACTAATCTTTTTATATTTCATCATCATCAAATTGTGAACGATGATTGTAAGTTATTATTCTACCTGCGTTTTTTTCCATAGAGATCCGGTTGAAAGGTTAAGTCGAAATACCTGAGTTGAGCAAAATATATAATACGAAACCAATGTCGAAAAACCTATTTCTTAAAAAAATGTTACTTCTTTCCTTCTTTGGACTAATCTTTTGGCGATGAATCTATTGTTATGATGAAGCGAAAACTACTATGTAAAATAAAATAAAAAAGAATAGTAAACAATATTTTCAAAGAAATATATATCACAGCATCTTTTTTAACAATTAAAATGTATGTCCTCTCAGTGCAAATGTAATTGTAATTGTGAGAAAAAGGTATATTTATTTAGAATATTTATGTCGGAAATACTGGGACTCTTTGGAATTCAAAAAAATTAAAAGAAAAAAATAGAATATTTTATTAAAAATTAATTTTATTGTCAAAAATTACCCGACGTCTCGTCTGCTAACTCGTAAGAAATTATCTTGCAATATGGAAAAAAATCTAATGATTACTTTATTGTGTTCTTTTTTATAATTATATAATAAATTTTTTGGCTTTAATTGCGAAGATGGACACATATAAAAAGTGTTCGATGCCAATGAAGATTCGCGTCGACAAAAATTTCCTTATATTGCGTTTCGCATCTCAGTTAAAAAGCGCTTTCGCGTCATTATGAAGTATCCCGGCCAAAAGGAATTTGTTAACAATATGAATCCCGCCTTTGCAATTGTTTGTGCAATAAGCCGCTTACGTACGGACTCCAAAAGATATTACTGTGTGCGTGTATTTATAATTCTCGCTAATTTTCATCAACTCTTAATGTTCTTACCGGCATTACATCGGGAAGGCATAGTGCATTGAAATCATTATGAAGAAATAATATTCTGGCGACTTTTCGTACGAGAAACGACAACATCATGTATTATATATATAAAACAAAATATCGATAATATTTACATGATGTTTAACAAAATGTCGCTTGCAGTTAGCCCAGAATTCACGGAATTTTATTTAGCCCTTATAACGGACGCAGTCTATCGAAATAATCGCCCTTCGAGATGTATCGCGATATGTAACTTCGATATTTACTTATTATAATCAATATTCTTATTTTAGTGTTATCTTTGCCGTTGACTATTAATATGCGGATAAAGACCGACGATGACGCTAATTATATTAGAAGAGGTCTCTTTAATCTTATATATTTCTAGCATATCACTCCTAAATCAATCACAAATATTTTCAGCAATTCCTTCATAATAATAAAGTATGTCTATTGATCTTAATTAATCATAAAATCACAAATAATTATAAATATTGATAGAAATTTTTATAAGTGCATATAATAGATCATTGTACATTTTTTAAAACTATGCACAATTTAAAATTTTACAAATAATTAAAAAAAGTTAAAAACTATGAAAGAGATTGACAACGAAATAAAATTATTCTTCTGATGCACGTTGTTATTATCGGAATAACATGACACATTCAGTCTAATGTTTGATGAAAATTTTATAAAACTCTCAAATTTAACACGTCATCATCATTTGTATCCGCACAAGTAGCAATCATTTTGATTCTGGTTGAACCATAATTAATAGCGAACCCGAAAGGTCTTAATAAAAATGCATACCGTAATAGAGAAAGTGATAACCTTCTTCCACGTTGTTTCCCGACATATTAAAAGATGTTTTTCTTCCGAACCGATGGACTTCTTGAACTTATACGATTATGCAACATGCGAGAGGGATCTGTGATGGATATTAGAACAAACCTTTCTCGATTATCTGCTCATACCTAAAACCCTTTTCCACTCTGTTGAACGGTTAACACCGGGGCGCAATCTTACCTTACGCACACAATACTGTAATAAAATATTCATACTTGCGGCCTAATTCAATGGGGCAAAAAAATACAATCCTTGAACTGGACTTAATACCTGGCGAATAACGAATAAGTGTGTTAATTTCCCCGGTTCAAGTTTGAAAAATGTATACATAATTTATGTAAACCGTATGTTTATTAACATCTGATCTGTTCGATTCGCTTGTGAAGATGGTGCATCAAGGTAAAATACGCGATGGACGAGAGAAAATATCACTTGCTTTTCCCCCCAAGATTAATTTATATATTATATATTTATAATTTATATATTATTTATAAATTCCTTTTTACTCAATCGTGTTACCATCAAAATAGAGCATAAATTAAATACGGTAAAGAAGCTGCAATAACATTAATTGAAGACCATAGGCAGTATGATTCAATGTGAGAAATTTATTTTCTATTTTAATAGGAAAAAAATACATACCACAAGTACGTAATGCTTCAATACAACGATGTGTATCGTTATTGTACGCTTGTTTTCTCATTTTACTTTTATTTTTATTTATTTTTATTTTTTTTTACCAAACTAAGAATGATGATAAAATTTGCACTTACAATTATTATTATATTCGATATTTTTGTTTCTATAGTATATAATAAACATTGATTGCTTTCGTTCATTTTTCAACATGTATTAACTGTTTTAAGATTAGTATTGTTTGTATTATATATATTAGATTAATATTATATGTGTTAGATTAATTATATTATTCCGAAACTTTTGAAATTGATTGCAGAGCGAAACATTAGATAATATGCGACCTTCGAACAGTAACGAGAAGTCGATCATAGTCAACCATAACGGCCCAACTGGAGGGTCGCCCGGCGCCACGTAGCCGAGCTTCTCGAGACACAAAGCATCGCTCGACTGGTCAATTCGCACGGTACAGGTGTCCTCGAGTTGTATATGTGCCGAGCCTCCCTTGAAGATCTTTCATCATGTGGGGTAAGAAAGAGCAACGGAGCAAGACTTAAGCCCATAAACGAGGGTGCATGCCTTCACCTGCCGAGAAAAATTCTGTAGCGCAAACTAGCTAGTGCATGACTAATCGCTACATGTGCCATAAAAGCTCGAGAAAAATTCTTCGCGACAAAAGAAGATAGAGAGGAAACGAGAGAAAAATGGAGAAAGCAAACAGAGTAATGAAAAAGATTTAGTTAACGAATTTTTTGGTTTAAATAAACAATACTTATAGTGCTTATATTTTTTCTTCCTCGATCATAAATTTCTCAGCGTTAAAAAAAGAAAAGAGAAAGGGGGGGGAAGAGAGAGAGAGAGAGAGAGAGAGAAAGAGATGAATAAACATAAAACAAATCAGTTGTATATATTGAATTTAACACACACTTGTATAGGCATGTATTAATTATGCGTGCATGTATCAATTATTACGCATGTAACTTTAGAAGAAATTAAAAATGAATTGCTCTATATAATTTATAGTACTTATAAAAAATTCTATAAATTAATGAATAAATTGATAAATTTTATACATTTTATTCTTAATATTGATTATATTTTTGAATTATTGAGAAAGAAGGTAAAATCGATTTATACAAAGAAAGAAAAGAAAACAAAGAATTGATCGCAATTAAGAAACTCCTTTACGCAGCTAATTTAAGTTCCGCCAAAAATTTCGCCATTTCTTCTAGTAATCGTGACCACGTAGAGTCTATTTCGCTCGAAAAAAAAATCGCGTTACGTTTCCTCGAAAAGTTACGAGCGGTACGGAAAAGCTGCCTCGCATAATTTTTCGCGCGCGGCAGGAAACTTCGGCCCGCGTCCGTTCGCGCTCGCCGCCTCTCATACTCGACCCAGCCGGAATTAATTAGTATTCCATAGCGCGATAATAATCGCGGTAATTAAAAGACTCCGAAAATCCAGTTCGCCAGCAAGTTTCGAACGCAGCGCAAGTAGAACGGGGGGACGCGGGGGGTGACTCGAGCATCGGAGGCGGGGGATGTACGCGTGGGACGACAGGGGGTACAAGGTGGTCGTAGAGAAGTACCCACTTCCCGTAGCCATCCGCCCGTTCTTGTGTCCCTGTTTAAGGATTTCGCCGGTGCGGAGTGCCTGGTACCACTACATACCCCCCCTGGCCTTCTTCTCCCCCTGGCCCCGGTCGCCCCCGCTTGCTCTCAACGCGTACCGCGCGCGCGGCACCCCACTCCCGTTCGTTTTCCTCATCCGCGAGGAGGAAACAGCCCGCAGGGGTTCTCATCTCTGCGCGTCGCGCCCGCCGCACCGTCACACGTGCGCGGTGGCGCGCGCGCGCGCGCGCGTACGCGGGGGAGGGCGGGTGGCGGCGGGCGCGCGTCACGAGGCGCTAGAAAAGCGAAGGTGCCCACGGATGTATTTTTTAATTATTGATTTTAATGACGAGGGGAGCCGCTGCCAACGCCATCTTGGATGCTGGGCGGAGTAAGAAGCGTTTCTCTACTCTCCCCCTTTCCCCTTCTGTCCGCTGCCCCCCTCGTACGCTCTCGCTCGTTGCCATTACTCTCTCTCTCTCTCCCTCTCCCTCTCTTTCTCGCTCTTTTCCTCTCGCTTCTCTTCCGCGACTCTTTCGGGGGCCGCTCCCTCTCTTTCTTTCTTTCTCATCGCCCCGGTCGTTCCTTCTTTTTCCAACACATCCTACCTCGCTTCTTCCTCGGTACCCCCGCGAACCCCACCGTCGTCGCTCGCACCGCGCGGTCTCCCTCTTTCTTCTCTACTAATGCCGAGAGATAGACAGATGATGATTAAGAAAGCGCCGGTACGTGTGAGGACAACGCCGCGACGCCGGGTACCTCCGTCCCCGCAGCGCCGCGTTCTCCACCACCTCGTCTCCCTCCTCCTCTCTCTCCACCGCCGGTGATTCTTCTTCCTCTTTTCCTCTCTCGATTCTCTCCACTGCACTTTTTCCCCCTCCTCCCTGATGGTCGCGGGTTCTCTCCTTTTTTTTCCGCCGCTTGATTTCCGCTCGTTCATTCCCTCTATCCTCGTCCGCCTCCCTTTCCCTCCAAACTTTTTTCCCCTCCCCGCGAGCCTTCCCTCCTTGCGGTTACACGTTTGTCGCGTGCATCATAGTCCGCGCAGAATGCCTCCGAACGACTTGTCTGCTATTTGTTACTGATAGTTTCGCGAAAGGACGTTTAGCGCGACTATTATCGGACGAACGCGGTCGATGAACACGAATTATCGGCGGTTTCAGGAGGAAATATCGATCAATGTCGATATGCGAGTAACAAATCGATCTAGCGGTTCCTCGAAAATTGCTTACTTTCCAACATTAATGATACCGTAATTAATCCCTATCGTAATTAATCCTTCCTCTATTAATACCTCGGAATGAATTTAATCACTGATTGCGTTTTATTAAATACAGAAATAATAGAAAATTGGTGGCATTTATCACAACTTTCATGACAGAGCTCTTGGACTATTGAATGTATCAGATTAATACAGAATATTAAGCATATGTTTAAAACATTCTTGAATCAAAAGAATATACCAAGTTTAAAGACCAAATTTCCAAAAAGTTATCCAACTTTAAAATTGTATGAAATATTTTATGATAAATATTCATATATATATATATGTGCTGTCTATTTTTTAAAAATAGACTTGTTGAAACAGATTATTATATAATAAGAAAGATATGACGCCAATTACGCGACGACAAGGATAAAATTATTTCGAAAGTTTCTAATGCTAATTAAATGACCAACTTATATTATATTAAATATCTTTAATATTCCAGCTTAAAATTCTTTCTAAATTTATACATTTTCTATTAGATTCTAAAATATATATAAATCTGTTTGAAGGATCTATTTAGAGGAAAGAAAATGATACTGCATATTTTATGCTCGTGTTTCTCGTCAATCTTTATATATGTTTAACAAAAAAAGCTTGTCAAAAATATTAATCTTATTTGTCAAAAATAATTTTATTATACATATGTAAATTGTTTTTGCTCTGTAAATTAAATCTTATTCGAAACAGTAATAAATTTTCTCTGCAACAGCAAAATGTATCTGCTATACATAAATTATTTTGCTTTAACAGCAAAAGAAAAATTTGTGTTTCAAATAAATTTTTTAAATTTCTACCAATGAAATTTGCTTTACAGTTAATATCAAACAATCGATTATAATAGCAAAAATTGATCGCTACTACATTGGATATGCAGGAACGACGACGATTTTTACCGTGACAGCAAAATTCTTCTCTCTACGTGTTGTAATAAGTAACTAAGTACATGTTCGGAGTATAAGTGCGTGTACAGCAAATGAAAAATGAGACCTGCATATGAGACTGCTATGTACGAAGTACGACGTGCTATGTACGAAGTACATCGGTAAAATTAGCTCGAATATTGTTACTCGAACGTTACGTGCTTCACAGATTTCTGAGCAATCAAAAGTTCACAGTGATATCAATAACGCCTCGTAATCAACATTCGCAGGAGATGCAAATGCACATGCATATGGAAATAAACGGGATCGTTTAAATTGGATGCATTTGATTATGCAAAAACTTGATATCCTGAAAAAGCAATCGAGTTAAAAAATTCATTCATGATTAAATATATTTATTGAATTTTTTTGATTAAATATTTAGCCTCTGACGTTTCTATAAAAAGAAATAGGTTTATTTAAATATATTTAGTGAAAGAAGAAACTTCAATTTAGGATATGAAAACAAATGCATTTGTTTCGCACATAAATTTATTAATTAAATTAAAAACTCGATTCGAGCTATTATATCTGTCTTGATTATTTCTCAAAAATTATCGTAAAAATCGCACTTACATTTAAATTAATTGACCGAAACAGATGATTGTCATCAAGCAGAACTTGAGAGAGCGAGACTCGAAAAAAATCTTCGCCTAATTAATCCTTAATCAAATAACAACGCTCGAGATAGCACATCTATGAATGATGGAAGAACCATTGAATTTACTCTCCGGTATCTTAACTTCCATCTGTCAAAGATTACTACTCCGGCAAACTGAGCCAGCGAAAATTTCTCCCGCCTCTGATTACGAGAAGAGGTCGTTTTAGATAACGCTTAAATCTTGCTGTTTATCGGCTTATGCCCGTATCCCAGCGCGGAGAAACTCGAAGGCAAGGTACGCTGGTACGAAATCGATCCTCGATGCTTAATCTACGCGAACGTCCGCGCGCATACGAGAAGAGAAGAATGATCAACTCGCGTAGCAGCGATCGATATCATCGCAAGGGTGAAGATTCGTATATTAGGTATGCCGTGTGAGAAGAGAAAAGGGAAAGAGGGAAAGAGGGAAAGAGAGAGAGAGAGAGAGACAGAGAGAGAGAATCAGACAGTCGGAGGCCGCCCATTGTGAATTAATTACCCAGAATCGTCGCGGGGGGCAATGCCATGGCGCATCGCGTCAACGCCGAGTCACGTTTTCGTTAATTCTCACTACGGCCTCAACGTCGGCTGTCGTTTCACCGCGCTTAAATAGTTATCGATAATCTGATCGGTGCGAGAGAGTCGAGCCGAGGACCTTCTTCGTGAAGTCAACGCGACAGTCCGCGATCGAACGCCGTGATCCGGGACGAACGAACCTGCGCCAAGTGTTCTCCAGCGTAACTGGCCTCTTCACACGCGTGCGATCGTATTAATGAGTTGGTAGATATGCATATGGGAGAATTAAGAGTGTCGTTTGTATTTATCGAGAGGATCGATACCGTTGAAAATTGAATCCCACGCGCTTCTCCCGCGCGAATCTAATTTAATAATTTAATAATTTTTTAATAATTTAATAATTTTGCTTCGATAAGATCCAAGAAAAGAACGCGAGAGAGAGAGAGGTGGTTCGCAACATTATCCGCTAATTTAATCTAAACAAATTGACGTGCATGTTACAATATCACTTAATGTCATCCGCTATTTCGGCGATTTCAACGGATATTTATTTCAGGGTGACTCGGTAATTATTCCGCACGATCGTCTCGATACGTATACGAAACGTAATTAATTGCAGAAAGATAATTAATATTTTATGCGGAGAAATGCACGAGCGCAAGCTATCTTTTTTTTTATATATCGCACGGATATATAAGTCGTGTATTTTGAAAAAGAAGCGAGCTTCCCGTCGTTGACGTATATATATATATGTAGGCCAATCTCCTTCAGCGACAATGCCGCGATACACGCTTCAAAGACCGCGTATCCTAAGAACACTGTGAAAGCAGACAATGCGCGACGGTCCAGTAAATCTCGATCGATGCTCAGCGTCCGAGGCATGAGAAAAGACATCGGACCGGAAAGAGTGAATTGCTCGGCGTAATTTTGTTCATCTTCCCGCCGTTAACCAGCGAGGTATCGTCCGCGTTATGATCGTGTCAAAAGTTACATTATTCGTGTACAAGAATTGTGTATAAATTATCTGAGAATTTTTATCTATCTTTCAATATTGTAAGATATAAAAATATCATGTCGTATTATGTCTTCGAATAATAAATCAAATAAGCAAACATACAAACGTGCTGCAGATATGTATCTTTTATTTTATATAAAAACCTCTGCCTTTATATGCATCATAAAATCATGTAGCACAAAATTACAATATTTTTTCGAAACTTCATTCTCTCTCTTTCTCTCTCTCTCTCTCTCTCTAAAATAAAATTTGTAATAAAATTTTGTTTTTAATAAAATTTGTATTAAAATTTTATAGCTATTACAGAAGTAATTATAAGTCTATCATATTATAGGTAATTATTAGGCCATCATAAATTAAAATTGATATCAATTGAAAAAAATGACACTCGATTACAGAGACGAGAAATTCGCGTGACATCGAAATCACTCGCGACATCCCGTCCTTGTAACTCGGTTGTTCGAACGCAATTTTATACTCGACTGTCGAGCGAGATAATACTTTAAGCAGGACCGGTGCCTCAAACGTCTCGTTAATCTAAACGTGGACCAAACAACGAGCACGACAAGCGAATCATCTTGCCGTGACATGAGAGACACGCGAGTTATTTATCACCTTCGAAAAGCGATCGAGAATCGATGCGGTCGACCGCGTTTACGAGCGCTTCGCAGTTTTATGATACTTACTTTTACTCGGATACGCGACAGGATTTACAGAGAAAAGATGTGAGGAAAAAGGACAGGGGGGGAGGGGGAGGAATAAGCGGTGGTGGTCGCGCGATATAGTGTAACGCGAGGAGTGTATCGGTGCTTGGAAGATGCGCCGAAGACGCGGGGATGGGGCAAGGTGGGGGAGGACACGGATCGGGGTGTGAGAAAAAGCGCACAAGAAGAAGCGAACAAGATCAGATCGCGGCATCCGTTGAGGTTTAGAACGGAGAGAACATCCCGAGGCGCGTTTATGTTCGCGCGCAAAGTTCCGGCGTGACACGAGGCCACATAAATTTCGTAACCGTCCCTCAACGGTATCCTGCGAAGGACTTTTGCGCGGGCACATATTTTTCACCTGCCTGACGATCTCCTTTCTATACTATATATAGAAAACTACACCTTCTCGGCGCGATAGACTTGCATAAATTAATGGGAATCTAGCAACGATATTATTAGATTTTCATCAATTTAGATTCTTTCCTTTCTTTCCCTATAAATCACAAATGGAGCAAATGAAGATCTCAATAAAAATAATAGCAGAGCCTGATGTGAAAAATCTCAGAATTTTTGATACGTTAATTTAAACGGCAGTCAATTTGATGAATAAGACTGTCTCCTACATTCTGCATCTTAAAAAATTCCACGTATATCCGATTTAATTACACAAGTAGGATTAATGGCTTTCCCAAGCTTCTTGATTTTTGATTCTCAATCACTATCAATCAACGCAACGTGTGTCCTGGCGAGTGTCCAGATTACGGACGATTCTTGCAGTAAAATCTGTAGCTAGTCTAGTCTAATCTCTTAATCGTTCCTTGAAAAAAGAAAGCATCATTCAGATTACAGGGTTACTCAGGCGCAATTTCATTATCGAACCTTGCCCCTAACTGAAAGATTTATCTAATTTTACGCGCAGAATAAAAATTTTACAATCTCGCGTATCACGAATAGAATCATACCGTCTCTCTGCATACGAATTTACGTTGCTTTAATTTATTCGCGCGAATCGTTCTACGATATACCATTACATCGCGTATGGGAAGACGAAGGTAAGCCAAGCGAATAGAGTCGAACAAGTTGCGTGTGCAACCGAACGATCAGGAAGAAGATTTGGCGGCAACGATGATGTCGCGACAATTACAGGACATAATGTGTGCGCATGTATGCGCGCGTGCGTAAAGATAATAAAGTAAACAGTCTGTATACATTTATATTACATATTACAAAAGAAAACCCTGTGTCGTGTCGCATAATACGAATCAATCCTTAATGATCCCGCAGATCGATATCTCGGAGTTTCGTGTACAAAAGTTCCGGTCATCGCTCCGACCGAAAGACAGAGCACTTGTTTTCGTGAAGTTCATTGTCCGTTTACAAGATGAGAAGTCGTACGCGCGTGCAGGTAGAACTAAGAATGAAAATAATGAAAAAAAAAAAAAGAAGAATTGTGTAGCATATCGGTCGAAGAGCGCGCTTTCTTAAAACGTGTCTTTCCTCGAAGCGAGGCATCCCCGCGGCGCGAAAGTAACGGATCGCCGAACTCTCCTCGTTGTATCAGGCTGCGTGCTCTCATAGGCATCGAGCGTTGATGAGTCAAGGCGGGAAGATGAAGGGAGAAGAAAGCGGAGTGCGGGCACTGCTGAGAAGCCCGAACGAGCTTGAAGAGAATGGAGGGCAAAGAAGGATCGCGACAAGGCAAGAGGAAGTAAGGAACAAGCAGACCTTGGGGTGAGCGAAAGAAAGAGAAAGAGAGAAAGAGAGCCAAGAGGGAAAGAGCGAGCGAACGAAAGAGAGAGAGAGAGAGAGAGAGAGATGAACGCGGAGGTGGCGGAGGTGGAATTAATGCACGCACCGGGCCACGCACCCAAACCCCTTACAGGCAGCCAGCCTACTTCGTTATACGACAAGTATAAGAGGAGAGCACAGAGACTTTTATTGATCGCCTGGCAAAAACTCAGGAACCCTCATTTCGTGCTCCGTACCCCCGACTCTCTTACCGGCGAGCCTCTACCAGCCTCTCTTTCTCTCTCTTTCTTTTCTTTCTCTCACCCGCGTCCCGCTTATCCCCTCGTTCAAGGAAAAAGTGACGGGCTGTCGTCGTCGTCGTCAGCGGCGTCTACGGTTCCTTCGATACTAAAGCCGCGCTGCCTCTCGATAATCTTTTATACTTAAGACACCGAGATAACCCTTTCCCTTTCTACGCAATCCACCCCCGTATACGTGATCCTCTCCTTTTCTCTCATCCCGTTGCGGCCTCCTCTCTCGTAGCTTCTCCCTCGTAGGTCTCCCTCGCAACCTGCGAAGGCCGAAGGTACCCGAGGCAATGTAGGTACGTGGTGGAATTACATCGGATACCAGGAGGGTGGAGGTCGGGGGTTAAGGACGAGATTCCGAATCTTGGAACGTGCGCGAAAGTCCTTTTTCTTCCGAGAGATCTTCCTTTTTTTTCAAGAACTCTCTTGTCTGCTGCAGCTATCGTGAAATGACAATGACGTTGCAAAGATTCTCGCAAGCATTCGTAATATTCGTTGCAAATATATTATTATTTTTCTTAAATCTTTAATAACACATAAATATTTTGTAATTTTCTATTTATATTTTTTAATTCTCTACATATGAAATATATATCTTTCTGTTTATTTCATTTCGTGGACTTAAAACTGTTGTAAAGACATTAAAATTAACTCTTGATATTATATTGCGATCGATATCGACGGAATTATAGGACGTATGAAACTTTATTTCGAATAAAGCTTGAGATAATTAAAATAACGTATAAAAATATATATCTTTCACTTTAAGCTTATCATCGATTCGGTCGAAAGGGAACTAGATTATGCGAGAAGAGGAGAGGAGGAAGTTTCAAATTTATCGGACTTAGCGTCGTGGATCGCGGAAACGGTCGGATATGAATCTAGACAAATTGAGATGTGCGTCGTGGGAAAAAAAATGAGAGAAAAAATTTCGTCCCTCAAATATTTCGTACAATACCGTCCGCAACGCGAATGTATTCTCGTTTATACGAATGGAAAAATCACGGATGGCCGATCGTCGTCGTCGTGACGCTCGTTTCGCGCTCCCATTGTTCGTCCGCGCACGCATAATGCATAGAAATATTAGAGGCCTTTTAAGGTTTAAAAACGTAAGCGGCGAGGAAGACAGAGAATGCATCCTACCCGATGCTAGGGAACGCTCTGTGTGTCAGCGGGCGGTGGGAGGAGAGGGGCTCGGGAGCGGGGGAGGACGACGGAGGGTGAGAAACGGCGAACGGGTAAGATGTGTTTGTTCCACACGAGCTATTGTCCGCGAAGACTACCTTCCCATTGTTTGTCGCAGTCTCGCCCTCTCTCTTTCAACGGCAGCGCAGCCACCCCTGTCGTTCAGTATCTTACATCGCGCCCAAGCTTTATTTCGAGGGTTTTGCGCCACTCGAGAGGAGCGTCGGCTGCGCTCGCGCGAGACTCCACACATACATCGCTTTTCCTCGGTTACCTAACGGAATCGGGACTGACTCCTTTAGGATCGTAACGAAGATAGTGACTTCTTGCTCCATATATATATAAATACAGACACATACACGTAAACACTAAAGACTCGTGCCCTGGAAAATTCCCTAAGGGAAGACATACGATCAGAGATTATATATAATCAACTTTGAAAAACTGCGATTAACAATATATATATAAATAAGAAAAATTTAAACAAAACAAAACTTTAATATTTTTCCTAGATTCATTAGAAAATCGTAATAATTGATTTCGATGAGTCTAGATATCATATGTTCTATTTTGTTCCTCTCTCCCCTTTGCTATCAGCATCAAATAAAACTGCGGATTAAAGCGATATATATATATATATATATATATATATATATATATATATGAGTTGAAGTTTCGAGAGGGAGCGGAGAGAACCTCCCTCAGTTTTCCGAAGGTGTTAGATAAACTAAAGGTAAGAAAAGCAAGGAAGGAGCGCACCTCGCGTTTCCTGCGACTATAAATTAGTGTGTGAAGTTTTTGCGCTGCCATAGTCGCGCACGGATGCAATGCGCTTCGCAAGTCACATCCATCATCGCGATTTCGCCAGTCATGCGACCGCCGTGGTTGTCTTGTGGCGGGCAGTCGAGGAAGAATGGCGTCATTATCAGAGAAATGTCGACGCGTTCACATTGTGCAATTCGTCAATTATTATCGTCAATAATAAAAACACTTGGAAAAATTATAGCCATTCAAAAAGTACACGGAACAATTACAAATATTAATAATATCTCATAAAAAATGTCTCATAACTTTATCAACTATTGCGAAAGGAAAATGTATTGTAACTTTTAATTCGTCGCGATTAGTTGGACTTATCACGCTTTACTAAAGACACTTCATACTTTTGATCGAGATTGTATTTTTGTGATTACCCCCCTCTCGCTTCTTCTTGTTACAATTCACTACCTTCTTGTAACGCATTACGCGATTAGCTTCGTTTCTAAAAAGAACGAGAAGGGCTAAAACAGGCGACTGTGTTCTCAATGGAAGGGTTAAAAAGAGATCTATATGTTCGCACGACGAATGGGAAAAATCTCGATCCGGCTTTGTGCATTGTCCTCCGAGTTGCATTGTTTGCGCATGTGTCAAGTCTTGTGTTTACATGCTGATTTATTTACACATCTGACCGAGCGAAATATCTGGACCGATGCGCTTTATATCGTCTAGCGAGTATCGAGAGGTATAACGAGAAAGATAGGAGAGGAGGGCCTCTATATAATAATAATTAAAGTTACGCGCGCATACAATCATAGTAATGGCCGCTAACCGGTCGTCCGCGGCTCCTCCGGCCAGAAACGAGAGAGGATATTCAACCGACACAGCTCAGTGCCGTCACACTCGAGTGCGCGAACTCTCGCTAAAGGCTAAGAGACGGGCGGTTGGGGGTTGGTGATGAGCACCAGAGTTGCGGGTGAGAGCGCCTCCTGGAAATATTCTAATAAGCAAAATTTTCGCTTTTGTATTTAAGAAAAGGGAAAGAAGTGCTGCCGAGCGCAGTCGTACGCGTGGGTGAAAGGAGCGAAGGGGGAAAGGGGGGAAAGCGCGAGCGTTGGGTGGAAATGGGAGGAAGGGTTGGAAAGGAGAGGAGGGGGAGGGGTAGATGATAAGGAAAGAATGAAAGCACCAAAGCAACCCTACCGTATACTCTCTGTTAGTCGCAATGGTGATGGTAGTGGGTGGGTGGCGATGCCGGTTTTCAAGGGGTTAGAGTGACTTGAAGGAGAACCGGTACATAGGGAGAGGACTAGTACAGAATCGCGAGAAGGAAGCAGAAGAAGCGAAGGAAGAAGAAGAAGAAGAAGAAGAAGAAGAAGAAGACGGACAGACGAAGGGGGAGATAGAGGGTCGAGTTGGTCGTATTGTCTCAACGGGGTGGTTGCCCGCGGGAGCGCGGATCGAGGGGACATCGCGCGGAGAGAAGAAGGAGACCATTGGGGGATGGCGGATGTCAGAGGATGAGAGGTAGCGAGGGCGGAAAGGGGCATTGGCGGTGGTTGAAGGAATGAAGCGCGGCTGCGGAAGAAGAAACGAAGAGGCAGAAGAAGAAGGAGAAAAGAAGAAGACGAAAGACAAGGAGGTTGCGACGCGCGAGGAAAGAAAGAAAGACACAGAGAGAAAGAGATCGAGGGACGCGAAGGGGGTAAGACGCTGCATGAAGGGTTGGAAATGTAGATAGAATTTCTTCATTTCGCGTCCTTCGTCCCCCCCCGCTCCCCGTTCACCCGCCCGCCCGCCGACCACCACCGCGAGTCTCTCTCTCTGCCTTCCCCCCCGTCCTCCTCCTTCTTCACCTCGCGTCGTCTTTTCCTTTACCACCCTTTGCCTCCCTTCTCTTCTTTCCGCGCCGTCCCCTGCCCACACCCCATATACCCACACCCCCGAACACCCTCGTCTCTACCCCCGACATTCCCCTCTCATTTCACCCATCCCCGCCATTCTTTCTCTTAAGACTCCGTGGCAGAGGAATCGTTAAAATCTGGCCGTACCCTCGGTGTACTCACCCCACCACCCTTCGCCACCCTTTTGCCACCCACCGGCACCATCGCCCGCCACCCGGCCGCGCGAGTCCTCCTACTCTTACTCTCGGTTTGCCGTTGGAGCTACCACCCTCCTTCTCCCTTTCCCCCCAACCTCCATCTCCGCATCCCTACAGTCACTAACCCTTGAATGCCGCTCACTCACTACTTACTTTCGCGGGTGGTTGCAAGGAAGTAGCCCGGGAGGGTGAGAAGGAGAGGGCAAGGGGCACCGTAGGTATCCGCGAGGAGTAACGTTCGACTATTAATCAGAGGGATGAATGTATATACATTTGCGTGGAGCGCGTTCTCTGAACGCGCGTCGCGTCCACAGTACCGCCGACGCGTTTCGTTCATTATAGTTCGTTATCAATTTTGTCCGATTAGCGATAGTTTTTTTTCCCACAGAAAACGTGTAACTATGGCTCGATTAAAGATTATCACTTCAATATTTGAAAATAGACCATTGCTAATGATATTGAATTATAATCCATTAATATATATATATATTTATATTAGCTTAACATAATTGGCATCGGATCAATTAAATGTCAAATTGATGCATAGCTTGAAAGATTCAGCATGAAAAGTGACACTTTCCACACAACAGATAAATAACAGTATAAAAATTTGTTAATTAATCAATTTGATAATATTGCGTCAGTGTTCTCAATCGTATCGTATAAATAATCTTGTTGTCGAAACTCAGATGAAAGTTTTGAAGCGTAAGTGGTATTGAGGAATACTGCACGAAGGGGATGTAACAGCCGTGGCTATCGCAGCTGCTATCAGTCCGCTTTGCACTTCTAGATAAATCTTAATTATATCTTTCGAGCTGCTTTGCAGCGAGAACTCTCCCTTCGGTTCTTAGTCGCTCGCACGCAAACTCCTCCTTCGAGTGCCGCCGCCGTAAACAATACGTCCATTATAAAGTTCAATGAGGATCATCGAAACGTCCTCACTAAAGCTGACGTGTACGAAAATGTAAGAGATAAAAAATAAAAATGAAAATCGGAAATTGTGGGTGTACGCCGTATTAGAAAATTGTTATTTATAATATAAATTAAGAAATTAATCTTTCTCAACATTTTTTAAAATAATCAGAAAAATAAGACGCGCGTGCGTTAGAAATAATAATTAAGAATTCGACAAAGTATCGCTTAGATTTGTAGTAGTACAATTCGAGAATGTCAATCTTTAAGAACAACTCTTGATAGCAAAACTCTCCGGTGAATAGACTTAGGAGTGGTTCTTAAGAAGTGTCTATCTTCTCACTTTATTCTCTAAAAGCTGCATTCCAGGAAACTTTTCGATACATACTTAGAAGCAAGTTTCTAAACTGCAGCTCAAACCCTAAAAATATAAGACATTTTTTTTTATGCCAAGAATCTCCCATTAAAATTAAAGAACGTCGCATGTTTTAATATAAATAAAAACTTCCAAGTATTTTCGTTATCTTAATTTTTTCACTTTAAAATTACAATTGTATTTTTAATATTGCGGCATATCGTCGAGTCTCTCTCTTAATCCCTCTTAACAATTTTCTAATACTGTGTACACACACACAATTTCCGATTTTCATTTTTATTTTTTATCTCTTACATTCGATATGCATCGTATAGGAAGCGAGAACGACTATCTCCTTGCTCGCTCAAGTGTAAACACATGAGAACGTGCGCGGCAACCCACATAGGGGTGAGACACGCACACATATCCATGTCAGTTCGGTGGCGAAGGAAACGGAGAACGCGCGAGGGTGCGACGAAGATAACGACGGAATTGCGAGAGCGAGAGAACCGGAGTACGACAGAGGAAGAGAGGGAAATGAGAGAAAGAGAGAGAGAAAACGAGAAAGAAGAAACCCCACGATAGGAACGCGGAGGGTGCGAGAAAGCAGAGAAGAGGGTGGTAAGCGAGGGTGGTACGAGAGTGGATAGGGTAGCTAAGACGACCGGCTCCCAAGTAATTATAAAATGCAATCAATACTTTACATATTTTTCACGCGAGGTGGAGGGTCGCCTTCTCGTCTCCCTCTTCCCTGAATCCCGTACAAGTCCTTTTCTCGGTCCCCTTTCTTCGCCGATCTTTAGACATCGTCTAATGTGTACGGGAAAATAATCGTGAAAACAGAGAATTTATTAAAGCGAACTGAATGTATGTTGTTGAGAAAAAGACATGTCACGCAATTCAAGTTGCTAGTTCTTATTACTTAACATAATCACATTTCAATGAAATTATTATTTTCATATCACGAATAGTCTTCTTTATAATTAACAAGTTTCTTAATCTTTCTAATATAAGGCTGAAGAAGTTTCTACAATTATAATTGCTATATCTAGAATTATGTCGTATGTTAAATTTATTATACAAGATAACGTTTAATATTCGAGAGAAAAACGAAAATATCTTGTTTTTCGGGTTTCATTAATTTTATCTGTATTTTATATTCTCACATGTATTTTTTATATCGTTTACATATTTCACACATTTAGGTAAATATACATACATAATATAAATATGTATGGATATATATTTTCTACGCTTAATGTCATTGATAATTAAAAGTTTCGATGATGAAAATACATTCACTTATATAATATGGTAAGAATTTATAACCGTGGGCGTCCATCCCTTATTGGCCCTTGGGGCTATGAAGGCTAACATTGTTAAGACGTGAAGAGAGAACGCGCGAGATAAGTCTCTACGCGAGATAAGTCTCTATTGAGCAGTAATAAATGCGCATCGGAAAATGAGCATTAAATTTCTTGCGCTAATGATATGATGCATGAATTAAGAAAGTTTAGGAATAGTTGCAGCAGCAATAGTAGTAAACATTGAAGCGACATTGAAAAAATGTATGTACGTATACAAAACATATAGAAACGTATAGAAAATACGAGTATACGAATATCTCAGAGATTTAACGATTAATAAAAATTTTAGTATATTTACTAATAATTAAATATCTCATTAGTTAGTCATGCAACATGTATGCATGTATGTATATGTGTATAAGATAAAGTTTTTCAAAAAGTAGCTTACCCGTCTATCAATATGCATCAGAGATCTGGAAGATCTACTTTTGAAGCTAGATCTCGGGCACAACCTTATACAGATTCGCGTTGTGACACGTTCTCATCCTTGCGAGGGTACAGAGAACCAGCGGAATGAGAAACGTTGAATAAGTTAGGAGCTGAAAAGCGGCGGCATTCGATCGCATCGCTAATTACGCCTGCACAAATGCATCGCGCGATACGCAAGGAGGACGAATTCGTGACTGAGAATGCAACATTCAAAAATGAACGAACAATGAGATCGGTCGGAGGAAATAATGCAAATTCGCGGTACCCGAAACAATAACCCTTGAGCGTCGGTCGAAAACCCTTGCCTGGCTCGCACAGCCTCGAATCCGAAGCTTGGGAGAAGGGAGGAAGGGAGGAGAGGCGATCGTCTTTGACCCTAAACTCATGCACCTTGTTATCCAGTTCGTTCGGATGTAAACGTCTTAAAAGTGTTCAGAATATGTTTATTACGATATTAAAATAAAATTGAATATAATTGTCGAAAAATAACCAGGAATAATTAAGCTTCGTGCATTAAATCTTAATTCCATTCAATGAATTATAAAACAAATTTTATAAAACAAATTCAAAAGAGTTAATATAAGGATCAATATATAATCCCTCGATATTTTATAAGATTAATTAGAATCTAATTAAAATATATAATATGATATTCAATTAATAAAATTAAACTGCGGAGAAAAGGAAAATAAACAAAGGAAACAGATGTAGTCACGAATTAATTGTTACCTTCGAAATAAACAATAAAATTAATATAATTCTAAAGTAAAATTTAATTAACAAAACAAAATGGAGGTAATCAATTAAAATGCTAATTATTAATCGCCAAATAAAATATTAAACTAAAAGACGCGCTTGTATTGCTTCTCTTGAATCATTAATACTCTTTTAATGTAAATATTGCAGTAATCTAGGTCGCATATAAATAAAGTGCATCTAAACTTTTCAGAACGATCGCAACTACTATCAATCCGCTTTGCACTTCTAGATAAATCTTAATTGTGTCTTTCGAACTGCTTTGCAGCGAGAATTCTCGATTGATTAAAAGCTAGAGCGGTACGTTTCATTAATAAACGCAGTTTTAGGAGGACAACGAGATAACGAGATACTTTCCGTCATTCCATTAAAGCGTTTAGAAAACTTTTTGCAGTCTCAAAAGTTTTGTTATAAGCATCACTTAAAATAACGTGAGATGCCCATTTCATATGTAAATTAAGTATAAAATGTTTATTATTAAATCAGCTCTATCTTATAATCATATTATTAAATCAGCTCTATCTTATAATCATATAATTGTAAATTTATTTTGAATAAAATAATTACTAAATTTTTACAGGCTAAATAAAAATTAACATAAAAATAATTGTTATATAATTATTTTAAGAATAATATCTGTGGTATAATTTTTAATTAATAAGATACAATAAATATCATTTAATGCATTACAGATGAGTGATTTTTATCATCGCAACTGATCTTCCGTAATATAAATATCACTACATCTGGTCTAGCATATGTTACCAGCTCAACAACCCTTCATCTTTCTCTTTCAATTACCTCTAGTAGATGGATGGACAATATGCAGCATCGATTGTCATGTCATATCATGCATATATTATTTTCGTATTTTAAATAGATGGGTTTATTATGTTGATCTAATTAAGTGAAAGTGATCATGTAAACGTAATAAATTTATACATATCTTAATACACTGAAATACAAACAATATGTTTTATTTAAATATATTAAAATATATATGTTTTATTAATGAAGAATATTAAATAAGTTATTGGTTAATCACATAGCATTCCTAATGATGTTCAAATGAGATATAATTGTAAATCAATTATACTGCTATTCTATAAACTATCGCGTTTATATTGATAATTGAATGAGTAGCTTTTTAAAAAATTAGTACGCTCAATAATTCACCACTTTATAAATTGATACAAATAAATAAAATATTTATAAACAATTTTATTAATTAATAAGCGACTAATGTCTATTCATCAACTAAATCAATAAAATATAGATATAATATTGTTTTCTATTTCAGTATAAAATATAAGTTATTATACTTAAATTCTTATATAGAGAAACTCCTTTCCTTTGTAGTTAGAAATTTCTTTAATTTCCAAATCAAGTAGTCTTTATTTTCGCTCGCGAGAAAGAGGACACATTTCTATATATTAATTATTATATTAATCAAACATTGTTTACGCCGATTATTTCGACGACGATTTTTATCGTGACGCTTTACGGTGTGGCAAATAAAGCGGCGTCGTGGTAGAATTGCTGCGTTTTTACCGTTCACGCGACTTCGCCCTAGCTCGCGTAATAATTCGTCGCTTCTCTCCGGGATTTAAGACGAATGAGTCTTACGTCTACGCGCGAGCTTGCCGGGAGTGGAATATCGGAAAGGTAAGGAAAACGAGGGAAGAAGCAGCGGCGGAGGGCGCAGGAAGAACGAAGCGGGTGGCAAAGAGAGGGAGGGAGGGGGAGGGGGGGTGATAGCGGTTGAGAGTCGCCCGAGGGGGGTGAGAGTCGCGAGGGGGACGTGTAAGAGGGTAGCAGGAGGATCAGGGGGGACTGTAAGGGCGGCGGAGACGGAAGGAAAGGGTAGGCAAGGAGAGGGCCACTGTTTTTACCAACCAACCTGCGACTGCCGCGTACTCATTTACTCTCGGTAAACCAACACAGGCGCGCGTCAGGGCGCGCACACGCGCGAAATCGCATACGTGAGCGGTGCTCGAGCACGCTCGAGCAACGGAGACGAACGCACTCGTTTGTTCGTTGCGCGACGTGCGCCTCCGCGAGAAATTATACGTGTGTATGTATATTCATGGGAAAAGGAACGGAAGAGACGAGACGAGCGATTCGAACCGGTAAGGACGAGCCGAGTGAAAAGGATGCAAGAACGGTCGGACACTTTGAAGCGGCCGCGCGAATTTAAACGTAGGATATATCGATGCGTTTTGCAGAGCGAACAAATTTTAGTCATTGACCCAAGGGCAAAAGTCGGAGTGAGCTACGTGTTTGAACGTTCCTTTCCTTTTTTATGCTCCTTTGAAATAAAATAAATAATTGTTGATAATAATTATTTCTCCAAGATGTTAATATGCATCATCTTGATTGAATTAGAATTATGCATATAAATATTCACGAAAGATTATTTTTTTATCGCGGATTTAAATTCACATCGTCTTCTATTCTAGAATGCTAGAAGGAATATTATCGATAATTTTGCTGTCGTTCAAACGCATGTTAAATCTGCGATATCTTGGATTGCGTTATAACAGCTGCAAGCAAGACGTTAATTGTTAACGATCAATAACACACATTTTACTCGTTTTTATAAATTAATCGCGCAACTTTGTAATATCACACCTATTGATTTTGCGCCGATGCCAATTGTTAATTACTTGATAATAGTGCCATAAGGTGAGGCAACATTCTCATGTGCGACACACAGACGCATCTCAAGTGTGTGTGTGTGTAAGCAATGCGCGAGCGGCAGACACGGTAATCACGCATACGAGTTCTCTTTACGCGCACGTATATACATACGTAGCAACACATCTCCCGTTACATATACATTTACGCGTACGAACTTTGCAGCCTACTCATACCATCGTCCGACGATGGTACACGGGGGTTGAGAAACTTGAGGTGCGGGTACGGGTGGTAGGTAGCGAGAACGCACGTAAGGGTTTTCTCGGTTTCTTACGGCGAAGGAGTGGGAGTTTGGCGGAGGTTGGAGCGGAGGACGGCCAGGACGGGGCGAGAGGTACGAAAGGAAAGCTCGGGGGTTGGGGTAGAGCAGCTCTGCCTAGAAGTTGCGCCCAGCATTTTAATCGATTTCATTTGCGCGCATGTGAGCGAGCGAGCGGGCCTGGAAAGAGAGAAAGAGTAAAAGGTGGGTAGGGGGGTGGGTAGGTAGGATAGAGAGACAGACAGAGGCAATGAGCGGATGTGGGTGGGACAAGGAGACGGTGTCGAATGCGAGCGAAGGAAACCGTAAGGACGAGTTGATGCGTGCGAGGAGGACGAAAGAAATAGCGCGAAAGAGACGGGGCCCGTTGAGGGTAAAGGAAGCAAGAAAGAGAGAAAGATTAGAAAGAGAGAAAGGGGTGGAAAGAAGATAAAGAGAGAGAGAAACACGAGAGAGCGTGCGCTCCTCCGGTATATAAACCTTTCTTTGTTTTGCTTTGCTTGCGTCATTAGGGGTTGGGGATGGATGAGGCGAAAGAGCGGGGGAAGGCCCCCCCCGACGGGAGAGGGCGTGGTTCTTCTGCAATCTACATATAGGCATCCTGTGCAGACGACCTTAGTACCACACACGAACGTATGTACGTATGTACGATCAAGCAGATTGCAGAAAATCCACGAAAGACTTTTTCATGAATCAAAAAATAGCAATACGCAAAGATAAGGAAGAGAGAAGAGAAGGGGAGAAGGAGAGAGAGAGAGAGAGAGAGAGAGAAAATATAAATATATAAAAATATATAATACTAATGAAGCGAAATGAATTATGCAACACATGTAAGTAAAGCCAGCCAGATTCTCGATAGCAAATATAGCGTGTGATTATAGTATCACGAATGATTCGTCCATTCTCAGCACGCAGCTATTTTACTCTCTATAATTCATGCGCTCCCACATATTTAATCTAAAGACTAGGAATATCGCCCATTATACCAGTATGCATGTTACATTGAATAAATCTTATTGCATACAGTGGTTGGGACCATTGATACGAAAACCAAGGAGACTTTAGTGACGAGCATAAAGGTGATGGTACGATCTGCGAATCTTTGTATCAAAAGAAAAAACGAAAGAATGATTATTAGTGAATATAATACAAACATACGTGTATGCATGTTTTGAGCGAAATAAAACAGAATGTGAAAGAATAAATAAAAGTTTTACATAAGATATAAAACTAAAAATAATATAGTATATTTATTTCACATAATGAGAATTTGAGTTCTTTAAGAAGAGAAGAGAGATAATAGAAGAGAGATTATATAATGTACGTGATAAAAATAAACAATATAATTATATAATTTATATATTAAAGTATGACGATTTAATATCAAGAAGAAAAGATGCAAAACTGATTCACAGTTGTTAAGAACAGATAGATAAATAGTGAAAAAATATACAAAATTTCCAAGGAATCGAAAAATATTATCATCTTTGATATATTGTAATTTTTTACAATAAATATCATATAGGCTGTTTTTTTTTATAATTATACATAATTAAAGTGAGATGATACACAAAGAAAGTCAGACTTATAACACTCTGTGAAGTCTGTTTCTAATAATTCATTCACACGCAATTAATGAAAGATGTGCGAAACATTTTTTAAGAAAACTCGTTCTTCAAACGCATTCAACAAATTCAATTTATATTTCCACTAGCCAAAGATGTTAATGTTGAAAGATAGGTAGAACGAGACCAAAACTGAGAGACAGAGCGAAACTCGGCGGAGGGTAAAGACCACGTGCTCCGCCACGTGGTGACCGAACCCCACCCTTCGGCACTCGACGACCGCTCGCACTCTCTCCCAACCACCTCCTTCCAACCCCTGCCCCCTCAGACTCACTTTCCACCACCCCCGTCCGAGACGGGACTCGCACGGCTAAAGCCGCGCCGACGCCAGCTGACCAACGCAGACCATGGACCATCGTTTACCGACACCAATAAAATCTCGCCGCTATTCACCCGCCGCCACCCTCTCATCCCCCTCCGTTCTTCCTTTGCCGTGCCGTTGCACCGCCGCTGCGAATAGTCTCTCTTTCTCTCTCTCCCTCTCTTTTATCCTGCCTCCGTCGCTTTTTCCCTTCTTTTTGCTTTGTTTTCGCGGCCGCCACGTGGCATAAGTCACCCGACGGACCGGCCGGCCGTCCGGCCACTGCCGGCACGTGACTACTGTCCGAGTACAAGGAATCAGCTGACTGACCACCCCGTCGACGCTCCTCTTTTTCTTCCCCCGCTTGTTTTTACGATGCTCCCCAAACGCCGTCGTTTGACTTTACTTCTCGCGCGCTCATGTTTTCTCTCTCTCTCTTTCTCTCTCTCTTTCTCTCTCTCTCTCTCTTCTCCTTGATTCTTTTTTTTTCTTTTTCCGTTATTTCTCTCTTGGGAAATCGCACTGATATAGGTGGTACTCTCTCGAACTTGAATCCGCAGACGTTCGTGATTGACGACAATAAAAGGATAAAGGCAAACTTCCAATCGGTTGTACGAGGACAAAATTAATTGTGCGATTTTGATGAAGAAAAACAATTGTGATTAATGACATTTTGAGAAACGGTGCGAAAAACGTTCTCATGAACACAGATGAGACATGCGAGTATGCAAGTGTTAGGATGAGAGGAATTTTAGCTTCAACGTTAGATCTCGGCGAGATGTTATTATGTGCCGAGAGACTAATTACGAGTTAAGATTTATGGCAACGAGTAACGACGATATACTCGCGTTTAATTATCTAAGCGTAATCTTGGCGTTGATACTCAAATCCGGGATGACGCTGTCTCAAACGTGTTCCAACATTCCGCGAACGTATCTTTTCACGCGGAACACGGACGCGTGGCTCCATATGGTAGAGGTTGAGATACACTTAACGGAGCGCGGTAGTGCACGCATCCCTATCGTGAGGATTGGAAAGGAACTTTGCTGAGAAATTCTGATGCGTCCCGAATGAAAAAGCTTTAGAATGCAAAGTTTGAATTAATTAATAAATGAATATATGTATATTAATTATTAAATATAGTAAAATATATATATTAATAAATGAATGAAAATAATGAAATGAAATTAATATTAATGAATGAATATATTAATACATAATTATAATGTATATTAATATAATTCAACGTAGAATAACTTGTTTTTTCCTTCTAAAATTCATTTCTCAGATCATTATATTATATCAAAGATTTTTCTCTATGAGAAATAGAATTTTATAATGCCAAGAAAAAATAAACTTTTTGGTGCGCGATATTACTTTATAATTTTCTAAACAATGTATCTCTAAAATTCAAATTTTTCGATAATCCCATTCATTGCAGAAGATATCTTCGCGCTTTTAAACACCCCTACCATAAAATGGCACGTTGCTGAACGACATATTTGTAATCTAGAACGAGAGACGTTGCACCGAGAAATGTATCGCGAAGTTTTGACACGGGCGTTAAATCTATCTCGCGAATTATATCCAACTCGCCCTCGTGCTTTTATCGATAAATTAATGGATGTTAACGTCGGTGCTTAACTTTCTCATATCTTGTATAATAAACGATCATGTAGGAATACCTGTATTGTTGTAAACTTATCTTTATGATAAAATTAACTTCTCTGAATAGATATGCAGCACGGTGCTTTTAACGCTTCTTGTAAAAACATTTGTTAAAATAATGTCGAATTTAAGTTTCAAAGAATAATAATTGAAGATGAGAAAAAAATTAATTTTAGTCTATGAAAATTTCATTCTCAATACAACTAAATTAAAATTTAAAAAATTATTTTGTAAGAAAAAAATATATTTAAATATTATTATCAATAATTTGAAAATAATTTTCAAGCGAGAAGATTATATAAATCGTTTCTTTATCGAGTTTTTTATTGCTCTTAGAAATATTTATCATCTTGAACTTCAACGATTAAACGGATTATATATATAATCATTCAATATATCTTCGACTGGAAAGTTTTATCGCAAAGCCCGATCTCTCCCGTTATCATCGTGGTCGCGATTTGATTTCTCTGGAATTTTCGCACTTGAAAATTGACACAGAATTTCTTTAAGCGTGCCAATCCTCGACGGTGTTATCCGCCGACGTGTTCTCTTTCGACGAGTTAAAAGCGTATATAAAGCCGTTTCTCACTCGTACAGTCGCTCTTTCGTCGAGGAGATGACGGAGACGCGGGGTGGACGCGCGGAGTTTGCCGACGGAAGACACATCGCGAAGTTTAACTCGAGCATGTGTCGGCCCATCGCGCGAATTACAAGTGGAGGCACCACGACGAGAACGACGAGGAGGACGAAAACGACGGAGAATATCGGGATGAGGAAGAAGTACTGCATAAGGTCGACTGCATTTACAGTAAACACACGTATATGCATCGGCAACCCAAGGCAATACAAGAGAGAGAAAGAGAGACGTATAGTCTTCTTAGGGAGAAATTAAAGCGAATAAAGTGCGATAGGAAAAAGCACGGATGCGTTGCTATGGGTACCAGGTGTTAACGTCAAAATTGCTTTGGATTAGCGCAGATATTCCGCAGGAGGCGTTCAATATTGGCGGTCTTAAGGACCCGTCTTCGCTGTGTGCGTCCGTGTGGAATTTGGCATAAGGGGTGGTACGTCCCTCCGTTCTTGCGGATTAAAGTTAAAAGAACACGTAGACGCACGAATTAAATTATGCGCGGAGCGAATAGCTCGCAAGGAGTCGACGTCATTTACGTGTAATATGCATAACAGACAGTCGACCAAGGGAGAAGCGAATGTATTTTAAAAAAAAGCTATTAATAAAATAACGCAGATGTAATGTTGTACGTAATAATAAAAATCATTAATCTATAATTATGTACGACAATAACAAAAAAGTATGCTATTCAAATACATGTGAAAGGTGATACGTGTGAAAGACATGTGACATGTGTTCTTTTTAAGAGATTAATTTGATTTGTATAATTGTACTCAATGTACTTTATTTTTATATGATTTTTTTAAACTGACAAACACAAATAATTTGAATGAGATATAATTGAAAAAAAGAATAATTGTCTTAATATAGACTAATATCGCACTTTCCCTACACATTAAGAAAGTAAGCAGAATAAAAGAATTTATGCAAATTTTTATAAAAGACATATATTTGCAAGATTTATTTTTTCATCGCGCAGATCACAGTATCTTTCCAAAATGTAGAAGCAAAGCAGTCAATTGGTACAAGCAGATAGAGAAGAAAAACTTAAAAAAAAAAAAAAAAAAAAACTTTGCTCCAAACTTCGCTTTATTAGAGCTTTATTTTCGATGCTCAGACTCGCACGAATCTCTTTCGGCTACCTAATAACAAGTCCTGTTTATGATACCGCTCTGCTAGTGCGTAATTAAGCGAAGGTCTGATACTTCTGAGGGGTTAATACGTTCTCGTGTACAGACGCGTGCGATCGCCGGAACCGACGTCTGCTTTCCAGACACGCGGGCACGAATACCTCATAAGAAGAGGCTGCCGGATAAGTGTAGCGCGCGTCGGCTTATTAGAGGGCGGACGCGCGCGAGTATTTTCCATGTACACACACACGCAGGGGGGGGGAGGGAAGCGAAGGGGATTGTGGAGCGCGACCGAGTGTAGGGGACGGCGGCAGTGGCGTCGAGACGCGCGGGGGAGGAAGGGGTGAGTCAATGGGAGGGTGGGTACATGACATGTCATGCTGTGCCTGGCTCGCCTCCACCTTCTTCCAACCACCTCAGCCCATCGTCTCTCTGTCTCCTCGCGCACCTCGCCACCCTCCCGGTATACCTCCCGCCGCAACCCTCCGTCCCGTCCCGTCGTCGCGGCATCCACTGCCACATCGATCCGCCTTAATGAGTGGAAAGAATAAGACAGCCTCCCCTACTGCGAAAGCGGGAGCCCTCCCCTACGACGGCGAACGACATCGTGTATAGGAAAGAAGGGGGTCGCGGGAATCGGGAGAGAAGGAACGGAACTCGTGCGACGAGGACGCGTTATAGAGAAAAAGAGAGAAAGAAGGACAACAGGACGAAGAAAGAGTGCGCGGGAGAAAGAGAGAAAGGGGGGTGAGTTTCGAGAGGTGAGGAGGTGATGGAGTCGGGAGGCGGAGGAGCGGTAATGCTCCCGTTGTTTCGCGAGCGAGGGAGGCACGCACGCACCCCCCCCCCGCCCTCCCCCTCGCTCGACCTCCCGTCACTACCACCCTCCCTCCCTCCCCCCGCGACTCGCGCCCCCTCGCAGTCAACCCCCTCTCGACTCCGAGGAATGTTAATTCCCGGCGCTTTAATTCTTACGAATATTTCCCTCGTGCCTGGGGACGATCGCGGAGTGGCGGAAAAGACACGGGCGAAGATGAAGAAGCGGAAGAAGGAGAAGAAGAAGCGGATGAGAAAACGGGAGGGGGAGAGTGGTACAAGAGCGAGGGAAGACTCTCAAGACTCGTCTCGTCCTTCTTCGATATCTCCGGCGACGACTCCCGTACGTTTTCTCGTACTGTTTTCGCGTTGGCTTTTACTTTTCGCTTCCTTTGGATCCTAAGCCTCGAGGATAGTTTTCGGCTTCTTCTCACGAGACCGACGAATCGTTTCCTAGGCTTTGACGGAGTTTGTGACGAAAGAAAGCGGTAAGAATCGATGACCGATTTTAAGTGTTCTCGTCGCGATCTTTGCTATTGTCTTTGACTGTCGGCGCTGAGAGCGACAAACGATATATTTCTCGTTTCTGCTCATTTAAATTTGATTTTTATTTCTTTCTATAAAAGAAGTAATATGCGCATAAAAATTGTGCACCGAATGAGAGATAGAGAGTAAAGTGTTTTAATTTTAAATAAATTAATTTATTTTATTTTATATTTTGACTACTGATACATGACATCTAACACATTGTCTATAATAATTGAAGTAATTGTTTAATTAAATAAATAAAATATCTATTATATATGCAAACGTGTAATAATTACTTAATGTCGAGAAGAAATGTCTCCTGAGTTAATTAATATAGTTTAAAATCTCCATATATCTGATTACGATGTTTGAGGTGGAAATCCACGAGCTTCAAATCCACTGGAATGCCGATATACCGTTGCAATAATGCATGCGATGTCTTTTCTCACAGATGAAATGATACAACATCAACCTGGATCAGGAGCGGAAAGAGGTGGGAGCAAAAAAAGAAAGAACAGAGGTATAAGACACTCGCAAACTATCGAGATAGGAGGTCGTGAACGGAGAAAGAAAGAGACTTATTGTAAAGAAATAAATGGAGAGCGAAAAAGAGGAAGATGGCGAAACAGCCCGCGGCAGACGGAGGAGAACGGGGGAGAGGAAAGCGTAACTATCGCGGTTTTTGCCATCCCGTCGCATCCCGTCATCCGTCCACCGCGTCGCTCATTGTCAGCTGTCGAGCTAGCCCGAACACGGCGGCGAGTTCGCCCGCCGAGTCTCTATCCGCGACTGCATCCGCGGCGTGAAAAATGCGAAAACCGTGATTAATAAACGGTCCGGCTGCAGTAAAGCACGGTGTATCGTCGGAACCGTGTTCACGAGATTCTCTATCAGCGATCCGAATCCCCACGACTCGATCGGACGCCAATCCCGAGTTCGCTTCTTCTTCTTCTTCTTCATCTTCTTCGAGCGGACACGTGATCGCCGACAAATGTATACGAGGCCGCGACCGTATCCGACATAATTCGACTCCGGTGCGCCGGTGAGGTAACACAATCCGAGTTGCATCACAGGCGTGGATCACATCTTCGCCACGTGAGGCGGGAGCGGTGGGGAAGGTGACCAAACTGAAGGAGGAAGAGGAGGAGAAAAAGGGAAGAGAGGTGCGAGAGGAGAGCAGATGCGCCGCGCGAATACGGACAGAAGAGGGACAGAAGAGGGCGAAAGGGGCCCGTTCGTTCGTTTCTCCATTCCTTCGTTCCTGGCATACAGGTCGAGGGGTCCGGGTCGCACGATCCTGCTTGATCTTTGCGCGCTCGTGCGATTGCTCGTTCCTCACGGGGCGCCCCTCTACCGAAGGCTACGAGCGCCGGTGCGACCACGTTTTTGTTCGCGAAAATCGTGCAATGTACGGATGCTTCTCTCTCTCCCTCTCCCTCTCTCTATCTTTCTCTATCTCTACTTTTCTCTGTTTTCTCACCCATTCGAGTTTAATGTATTAAAATGTGTAAAAGCCGATAGATTAAATTAGCAGAGATAATAAATCATAATCGATAATCTTATGCTTCGCTGGATCATGTACGTTAGGTAATTAAAGAATCAATTATCCCAGTTGCATATGAAAATTACAGCCCTCATTTATTAATAAATATGAATTTTTTAAGTAAAATAAAATTGAAAAATAATTTTTATATATGTATATATATTTATATATAATTATATATAATTAATATATTTTCAAAAATTTAAATTTACATAATATTTTAAAAATAGACAGCTTGAGGAAGAAGATTAGTTATTATGGTCAATGAATTCAAACGAGAAATATTAACATGGTAAATTGACACGATTGTGTCGGTTCGTTTACCGGAAAATGATTAATTGTTCAAAGTAATTAAGGACCGTGGTATCAAGCATTCCTTCGTCGAGACAACAAAATTTCCGATGGGCAAACAGGGGATACGAAAATGACCAGTTCATCAGAAATTTCAGATGGAAAAGCTATGCTGATAATAATGAATAATTTTTAATTCATCATTATTAAGAAATTAAGCGATATTTTTAGAAAATGAAAAATTACGATCGGTAAAGTTTACCGTTTGCATTTATCGCATAAAGTTTGATGAGGATCATTAATAATCTTCTCGTTTTGAGGAGCTGAGATGAGCGATCACTGTTCCCGATAAATCACGGAATATACCAGTGAGCCAGAGTCAAGTGAGTTTCCGGACATAATGTCTCGTTCAAGTTCATACCCATCACTCGCTAAATCCGTGGACGAACTTGTGGTGTGCATAACCCGATCTACTAGAGGTTTAACCAGGCACCGATGCCTACCTCCTCTTGTTTCTTCCTCGCATCTTCTCCCCGCTGCCATTCACCCCGTGCAGGACATCGCAAAGTATAAGGAGTGCATGCCACGTTCTGGAGCATGAGGAGCGATCTAGCTAGGATGTGTGCGAAGGAGTGAAAGAAGGAGAGAAGGAGAGAGAAAGAGAGAAAGGAAGATGGAGAGAAAGCAAAAGACCAAAGAAGATCTAGAGAGGAATAAACTGAGGGAGAGACGAAAACAGAAAGCCGATGGGAGAGATGAGAGAGTGTCTTATGGAGGGACGCCGGGCAAAAGGAAGGGGAGCAGTGAACAAACGGGCGAGCGCGATCGTGCAAGTGAGTGAGTGCATCTCCCACAATTAGTCGGGATCTATTTTATTCGTCAGCGGAATTTATCGCCCGTAGTGACTCTAGATCAAGCGAAGCCTCCTCGTGGCTTTCCCTCCCTCCCACTCTCTCCTGCTCCTCCCGATACGTGTATAATAACGTGCCATGTTCGCGTATTCCAGAGAGGGGCCGGTTTGTTTATAGGCGAGATGGAAGATTAGGATGCTGTTCACTACCGACAATGCGAATAGCGTTGGCCGTTAGTTGTCTCGCGTTGATTTTGTAACATGGGGTGAGATTGCGCGCAAGAGAGGGTGTAAGGAAATAAAAAAAAATCTCAGAAAGTTCTATATCTCAGGTATTGAAATTAAGTCTCTAGGTAACTTTTATATAGATGAAATTAAATTTTTTCTTACACATTAAATATACAAATCACAAGCGCAATGTAAATTAAATATCAATGATACTAAGTGTCATTATATATTTATAATTGCTTGTAATTATATGCGATCAAGCTACGTTTAAAATAATAATGAAGTCGTTCTATTAATCCCATCAATAAAGTATATATTATAAACTGTCATTTCCCTCAAATAGTCGCGATCGAAAAGAATGATATATGATCGAGCAATCGTAGCTGTGGATCGCAATTAAACGAAATAGCGCGGCTGAGGCATCGATGGCAATCTCAAATTCTTTCTATTCACGAATTACAGACGAGGGTTATGTAACACGCGATTCAATCCTCCGGAGGGATAAAAGGGGCTGGTACAGACTCGTCTGATTATTTAATATCGTACAAAACTGCGCGCGCCTGCTTCATCTGGCGGGAATATACGTATCAGGCGATGGGACGGGAGAAAACGCAGAGGGGTTCGCGGGAATACCGCGTAAAATCAACGTGCGTAGGAAGTCGTATCAGTAGAAAGAGAGTTTCAACAGAGTTTAAACCAAGATATTGATCGTCTTTTTTATGGCCCTACACTTTCTTATAGTTTTCGTATACATATATCTGTAGAGAATGTAAATAATATATTTGTACGGATTTAATCTTATGTAATCTTATATAAGTCGAAAGCGTGACAAGTTTCGATAAAATGCTCATTAAAGTTTGATTTTGATACAAAATCCTCCTTTTAATAAAATAAAGACTCGATATAGTTATCCGCAAAACAAAAAGTTTCGATTCATTTTGACGTTGGATAAATAATGATACTATAAATAATACGATTTATTAAAATATTTTTCTTTAAAGATTAGTAAATTTAAAATTATTGACACATTTGAAGAAAACTTTTTATACAAGGAAAATACTCTTATATTATTATATTATAAAAATTCACATTTCTCCTAGCAAAGAAAGAAATGTGATCCACGATCCGCAGATCAGCGTTATTAACCGCATGACATCGATTCCGAAGCTTGCACGCACGTTTCAATGATTTACTCAAATAAATACGCTCTCAAGCATAAAACGGTAACCGCCGTTATCATTCTGGATAACCGACCGACGATCGAAGTAAAACAGAGCACTTGATACTTTTATCTATCTACGAGCTCATTTCGATTTACTCTGTGATTTTTGCGACGAGAGAAAAATGTCAAGAAATTTTACTTTTTATATTTTATAATTTTTGGTTTCTTTGTTCTTCTTTGACATCAATCTATGCTCGATCAAAAAACACCATGATCAAAAGACATGCTTTTTATCTTACGAAAAAGAATCATAGCTTAGGAAGATAATATTCTCATGCGCTTATTTGAAAGCAATAAAATTTAATACGATGAAAATTCGCCATCTGCACCGTATTTATAGATACTTTGTTGATGCTGTAAATAATCATTGAGAAAAACCGACCTATCTCAAGTTTGCAAATTTGTAATCTGTAATCGTGCCTAGCGATGTCTCTCGATTTGCGTCACTTCTAAAATAAAATCTACGCGCAACGACCGAAATGCAATTAGGTGAGCCGTACTGGGCCTGGGAGATCTCATCGGCGCGCAGTTCCTGAGATCTCGCGAATCGCATTAATACACGGCAAATAAAATCGCCGACGCAATCTCGATGAGGCGGGGGAAAGAAGGGAGGATTTAACGGGAAAAAAAGCGCGCGATCGCCTCGCGACCCCCTTACGGGCTTCCTACGCGCAGGCAGGTATACTTTATTTACGGCCAACAACCACGCTGTACGAGAGGGTGAGGAGGCGGGGGGGAGTAAGACGGGGGGATGCTCAAAGGGGCGGCTGGAGGTAGGTAGGTAGGTAGGTAGGTAGGTAGCTGGAGCTAAGATGGCGTCGTGTTTACTTCGTTAAGGAGTTAATTACTCCTGGAGTCCCGGGTCCTGCCGCTCTGCGAAGGACGATGGACGTGGGAGTGACGGCGGAATTTGATGTAGACGCGGAGAACGGAAGGAGAGCGCCTCCTTTCCTCCCTCTACCTCACTCTTTCACTCGTTCTCTTACATGATTTCTCTCTCTCCGTCTCTCTTTCTCTCCCAACCAGTCGCGGAAGAGGGTCGCGAGTTAAGTGCCTCGCCGCTCAGCAAATCCGATCGAGGCCTTTCCGCGAAATCTATTTATCTATTTATCTCGGCCTAGAGAGAGGTAATAAGCCGATATTAAAATAAACGGATGGCCACTGCCACTTGCTGTCGATCGGCCTGACCGATGATTTCTCGATCGAGTTGGCATCACGCATGTATATTAGAATCGATGAACCGATGCGAATCTCTAATCTATCATTTACGTTTCCACGAATTTCGACAGTATTATAAGCGAAATTTAACCCTTTTTGGGCTCGGAGCCATCTTTGCTAGGCTTACAATGTCCCCTCAGACGGGACATTCGAGTGCAAAGGGTTAACATATAATTCATTTAAAAAAAAAAATTCAAATTGCGATAATTTAAGATTACTATTTATGTGTAAAAATATTTAACATATAATATATAATAACAGCTACACACATGATCATCTATACGGATATTGAAGTTTTCTCGCGCGTAAATCACCCCGCGAATAATTATAAAAAAAAAAAGAATACTTAAAAATCATCGCGAAGGTAACAATAACCACCGTCGTAAAAGCTACTCATAAATCCGTAACTTATTCCGCGAGAATTAAAAGAAAAAAAAATCACTTGCCACGGAGGTAACGGCGATTTGATTTCTAAAGCACGCGCTAACAAATACGCGGCGCCTTAAGGTATTTGAAATAAGGAGGCGGAATGCAGCACCTCGTTCCCGGACGGGTGAATGCGGAGGTAAGCAGGCTATTCGAGAGGGTGAGAGAAGATGTGGAGGGGGGGGGGGAAGGTGTAGAGCGCACCTAGGCACTTCTAGCTTCCATCAGCAAAGTAATTAATTTTTAATGTACTTTGCTTGCTTATTTCTTTCGTATCATGGGTTTTTTCCCCCGCGCCTCCGGCGGCCGGCGGGACAGGGGAACGGTGGGGGTGCGGAGGGGGCGACGGTTATGAATTTCTAATGAGATTCCGTGGGAGATCTGCGAGAGATTAGCGTAGCTGGAAGGTGCGCCGCGGTCGTGCGCCAGAGGTAAAAGTATGTACCTTGCGAGTCTCAAGACCACGAGGAGGACACTTTCTGAGGGAATGACGAAAAACAGGATGCCGGGGCAGATAACTGTTCCGGGCTGTGTGCACGTACGCTAAACGGAGATATGCGCCGCGATATGCAAAGGATGATTAAAAAGGCGCTAAGTGAAGAGACGATTTTCGTTCCGAGGGATAATCGGAAGAGCGAACGCGAGATATAAAATATAGTCGCATATAATGTTAACGTGCTTCGCTAAAAGATGCGCATTTCGCAAAAAAAACTTCGAGGTGTGTTATTAATTATAGAAAAAATAAATTTATCTCGATCGCTATTTTATACACTGAGAAAAAAATCTGGTTGCATTAATTAGAATTCTGGTAGATTCAACTAGTATGTCTATTGTATATAAAATGGACGAATCAGAATTCTTGTAGGAATTATCAGATGAATATGATTAATTTCTTCCTAAATTTATTAAATTTTCTTGTTAATAATACTAAACTCACCAACACCAAGTTGTCTAAAATTTTTTCCATCTAATTTCAAAAGTCTGTTCAATATTCTGAATCCCAACAAGATTATTGAATAAATTCAATCGAGATTATTGAATAAATTATTTTTGTAAATTCAGTTTGTTAGAAATTAAACTGATAAACAGTGATAAACAGTGATGCAAGAAGAGGATGCAGCTCAAATACACACAATCAGAGAGCCAGCGTCTTCTTTCTGGCACTACTGCTCGTAAGAGAAAAAAAATACTTTGGATTTAAAATTAATTCTAATCCTTTATATACATTTCATGACAAATATCGAATACGTGTAAAGTTAAGAGCGGCTCGCTTAGCGGCAAGCAAAGAAATTAATGCAACAAGAAATTTTATAGATTCAACTAGAAAATACTAACCAAATCCTTATAGTAAAGTCTATTAAACATTCTAGTTATAAAAAATCGAGTCTTATCATTAACTAGAAATTCTGTTTGATTTAATCAAAATGCCTTCAACCATATACGTCTTGTTGGTACAATCAAACGATTTTTCTCAGTGTATCTAATGTGTATTTGTATTTCGTATCGTAATCCGTTCATTTATTTTCATCTAATTATATTCATCTATTTTATCAAAGTAAAAAAATATTAATTTTCAATTATGCAATATACATTCATAGTTTTGATTTTTTTGCGTTTATGAAGTCTATATCGATTATGATACTACTAACGGTACAGTTAACGTCTACATTAATCATCCCCGGACCCGACAGGTAATGCTACCTGCTCGCCGATGATGGACAAGTCCAAAAGGAAAGAAAAGTAGCACAGAACACCATGCGAAAATCGTAGGAAACAAAAAAAGATTTTGTATAAGAAAGAATAAACACATAATGCGCACGAAAGGAAGGGTTTCCATGTTTTTGAAAGAACACGCTGGATTATATGGCAAAATTGCTGAATCGTGAAAAACGACTCGGCTAGAAAAGCGCACGATAAAATAGGGGATCGGAAGGGACAAAGGGTTTGTTAAATACCGAAGACATGTATATGGGAACATTTTTTTCCTTTTCCCCTGATAATTACACTCGCAACCCTGACGAGGGCTTTGCAAATATTTGAATTATGAATCGCGGCGGGTACGCAAATCGCGCTGCTGCGGAAGAATTATCATCAATTATCATCGCGAAACATGTCGCGCGAATGGCTCCCGATTAATACCAACGTTTTTATTGTATGTAATACATTTTAAAACAAAATAACTTTTCTTTGTAGAGATTCCAAATCGAAAATGTTATACGTTTTGTAAAATTTTTAAAAATATTTAATTATCGAGTATAATAAAAATGAATTTTCAGAGCCACTTGTTCGTATAAGAATACATTTTGGAGTTATAAACGATTACCTTGGAATGTACGCATTCTCGCATAAATAGAATTTGATCATAATAAATTTTAAAAGAAACTGGAGAGCTATTCATACACTACATGTTTTCCATGTCGCCGGGGATCAGTCGGTTTCGCAAAAAAAGAACAATGAAACGGTGCCGACAATTTCCGGCGAGACATATATATGTCTCCTTATATGTTCAACAATACAAGAAAAGAATATCTGATATTTACCCGGGGCTTGAAGTTGTTAAATTACCTTTAGCACACGAATGTAGACACCGTAATACAATAGGATAGACAGGTAAAAAAAACGAAGAACATAGACGCAGAGATCGAAGAATCTTTTGAAAGTTGCACACCTGACATATAAGATCTTACCACACGTCACTAAAAATAGCTACGGATTTTGGAGGATTAAAGCTTTTCTTCGTGCCTCCTCACATATTAGCCTTTAATGTTCTGCTTATTGTGCGTCGCATATCTTACATACGCAGGGTGCCGCTTCTACCTGAGAATACCTGACCACTTTTGGATGGCATGAGTGGTCAACCATTCCACATTCGTGAAAATTTGTACGCGCACATATTGTATTTTCGTGCAGGTATACAGGATGAGGACAAAGTAGGGAAATCCTGAGCAATTTCTTAAAAAAACATATATATATATATATATATATATATATATATATATATATATATACTATTGTAAGGTGCTATCCAGTGAATGGATTGCCTACCTGCATTTCATGGACAAATGCAAATCTATTCTTTCTAATCTACCTATATTTCCCGAAAAAAACGCAAATTCACAAGAAATTTTAGAAGATATGTCTCCATAGTGTATCAAGTGATTATTTACTAGTACATTTGTTAATCATTCAAATTTCGATAATCAAAACTTTGATATAAAATTTGTATTCCATTATTTAAAAAATTAAATATAAATTGATAAAGCTATATTGATATTATACATTTTTACGTAGAAAATAGATAAAAGTATTATTTTATCTTTAAGATATGTCAATTTTAAATAGTTCATAATTTGATATGTAATATTTGCAAGTGCTATTGTTTTTATCAGTTCAGCATAATTGTATATACTTACAAATATTTATTTTCTTACATAAATTTGAAATTTCGTTAGATATAATCATATAAAAATATAATTGCATTAAACATAACGAATAAATTTTTAATTTATCGAAACAAAACATTTCATAAAAATCATGTTTCGTTGAAATATTACATAATTTAACAAAGAATAATTTTTTCTAACAAGAATGAATTAGTTACTTCGTATAAATTTTCTTACGCTAAATACGATTTTAGTTTTGAAGTTGCTTCATTATATCACAATTTTGAAAAGAGAAATTTGCTGTTAAAATTAGAAATTGCTATTTTAATGTATTGTTTTATCATATTTTATAAATATGATGTTGTGTGACTTGGTAAAGAAATTTGCAATCGAAATTTAAAAAATTTTTTTGGATCGCCAAATGCAAATTTGTGATTATAAATATTAAAATTACAACAACTTCGTATTATACATAAATTTTTGCATGGATATCGTATTGTATAAATCTCGTATAAATATAAAAATTTCAACAATTTTTAAATTTTGATATTCATATTAAATCAATTTTTTTATCGACATCTATGTTACATGTTAATTTTTTTCAATATCAACATTTGTATAAGCATTTAAAAATCTAAAGTGTTTCTTTCTAAATATATAGTACTATTAATCAACATGGAATTTTCTAAGAGAAACGAGTTATTTGAGTTAATAAAAACATTTCTACATAAAGAAATTTACTTTACATTTTCAACGTGGATATACATATACGAGTACATATTTAGAAAAGAACGAATGATTTTTGACATCAGCGTTTAAATCATCATCATATTATCAGATGTCGGCCGAAAAATAAAATTTATTCAAGAGATTTGCTCGCTCAACATAATAACTTATTGTTAGTTATAAAATGAAACGAAAAATTGCTCATAAAATAAAATGATATTGCGTGTATTATTATAATTATTCTAAATATAGCATTCTCGATATGTCTTTTAATCGAAAAATAAGCACCTGAGCAATGCTACAACACTTGTGTAAATTTAGATTTATACATAAATATCTGCAATAATTGGCGATTACTATGAATGGCGAGTTTCTGTATTCTTAGCTTAGATATTAAATTCAATATTCAAGAGAAATGTAGATTTCGAAATATTTTCCTGTTTCGACCGCTATTCGTTTCATTTTTTTCGCGCAGGCAAAGTCGACGAAAAGTAGCGATATCGAGCTTATGGTTAAATCCTGAATGAACCCTCTCGCAACCCCGAGCATCGAAGCCGTGAATGAATCTAACTATTCCTACGCAACGAAGGAGCTAAATCCCCGTTGTTGCCTCTAAGTATGAATGAAGACTGAAATAGCTGTATGCCAGGAAGTGGTGCCATAATAAATACCTCGTCTACTGGCTCCCCATGCTAGATCCGCCGCCCGTTCCCCGTCGCGCTCTCGCCACCCCGTCGTTCTCCACCGAAAGCTCTTTAATAATGCAGGACAGTCGTTTGCCCGTTTAACTCGGATAACCTAATCGTCCATTTCCAGACTGACTCCTCCGCGATATTCCTGTATGTACATTCGTGACTCCAGGCGTTTCGCATTACATCGGAGAATAGACACCTCGTTCTATATATACCTTCCGATAGATTCTGCAGGTCGAAATAGATTGTCGATGCAAATTCACTTTCGAGGCGCGCGGTCTTCCAGTAATCTCTAATGCGTTCTTATAAAACGCGAAAAAGGCCACAATCAGAAGCGACTAACTATCCTTTATCGCCAAGTTATTGAAGATCGATAATCGCTATCGTATGATATTATCAATAATTAATATCGCATAGCGTATACATGCCTCAGCATGTTATTGCCTCGGGCGTTTCGTTCATAATGTCGATTAAAAGCAGTAGAAGACATTTGCATTGTTACAACTTGAGCGAACGATAAACAGGCGCGCCGCAAAGATTTGTATAGTTACTTCATGACCTACCGCGTCTCTCCGGGTTTCTCGCAATCGATATAGCGCGGACTGTAATTTAATTACCTTTTAATGGAAGCAACAATCTCTGCAATCGGTAGCGAGAAACACTAGGGTCGTACATAATTTTTAAATTTCAGCGAAGTTAAATTGGGGCCAGATAATTGAAATTCCGCTCAGAATCGCTCCTTATTCTAGCGCACAATATCAAGGAGAAGGAAATTCGAGATACACTGAGGATGCAGCGCGAATAGTAGCGAGAGTTGTAACGAATGTAAAGCGTAAAAAAATTACACGCGCATCTTCACGCAACGATACAGTTTCATAAACAGAGATATATTATATTTCGAGAGGTATAAACGCAATAAATGGATTTTTAATTTTAATATATTTTTCAGATCCAGATAAAAAAAAAATAAAATGTAATAAATCAATATATACGAACTCATTGTAACGAATGTAAAGTGTAAAAAAATTACATCTACACGCGCATCTTCACGCAACGATACAGTTTCATAAACAGAGATATATTATATTTCGAGAAGTATAAACGCAATAAATGGATTTTTAATTTTAATATATTTTTCAGATCCAGATAAAAAAAAAACAAAATGTAATAAATCAATATATACGAGCTCATCTTATTTCCGCGATGAAACATTCGACATAGAAACGTAGGGAAAGTAAACCGTAAATCTGACAAAGAGAGTATCGTCCTATACTCTCAGGCTCTTCAATTATTATCGCATTATTCTGATCGTAATCAGGCATCGTAAGAGCAATGAAATGGACCAGATGTACGACGCGCGCCACGTGTCATCGCGAGGTAAGATATCTCATAGATTTATCGCTCGGGGAATCGAACGAAAGCGACGAGGCTGAAAAGCCCGGCCTTTTCGCAACGAGGAAAACGAAAAGACGACATCGCAGGGCGCACGTAACCGCGGTAAACGATCGGGACGCGTCACGAGGATTCCCACAGTCACCCCGTGACCCGCGCGAGTCTTTCGGTTCGCGCAACCGCTCCCCTCGCCCCCCCCTGCCGCGGTCTCCCCCGCGTCGCCCGGACCCCTAGCGTTCCATTGGCCCATAATTGACCCATTCGCTAATTTCCAAATGCTGCGCCGTAAACAGACACGACGACAGAGAGACGGCAACGCGCACGAGAGCGAGTCGGCTGGCATTAGCGGAGGGGTATCCACGCCGCCGACGGGGCAGTGTATCTCGCAAACGAGTGATTTGCATCAAATTGATCCGTTAAGTCAACAAGACCAGTTATACGCGCGCTCGGTGTATTCCTCTCCTCTATTCGGGCCCGCTGTCTCAGCTCGCGCGGCCCGACGTTGACTCGTTGCGCAAGCGAGATTGACCCCCAATGGAACGATTTGCTCCGCAACCGATCCTTTCTACCACGAAACTGCAAAAGATGATTGATGTGGGAGCGGTCTCCCGCGATCTATTTCGTCTCTCGTGTCGATCCGCGCGCGAGTGAGCGAGCGAGCGAGTTAGCTAAGCTAGCTCTAGCTATTCGTGCCCGTAGAATGTGGGACCGGTCTCGAGCGTCAAGCGGATTGTTTGTTGTACACTAGTCATGGATCACGGTCGTGGAAACGCCGCCTGAACTTTAACTCGATCGATAATTAAGCGATAGAGACGATGATCCTCTTGCTATCCTCCCTCCCGCAAAAATCGAAATTCCATGTAATTTCGGCGAGCATCTCGGCGATCTCCGTGCTTATTTCGACGAAAGACGACGATTGGCATAAAGTACGTATGCCTTTCGTCACACACTATGTCGCAAATGGAACTCGATCAAATTACACCGGTTTCGATCGAACTTTATGCGGGAAGAAGAAAGGTCGATCACGCTCCCCGCGATAGGATGGCGATCCTTCCTACGTTAGGCCGAGATTGGCTGAGGGCTAATTATGCGTAGAGGAAAACGGGAAAAGATGCCAAGTTACGGCGGCTATAAATATAAATCACGAGAGGAGGATTTGCTACAGATACCGGTCGCGCTCGTACGCAACCGAGCAGAAGGTATCTGCCGTTCGCTTTATGGATGAACGATTATGTATGTAGAGTGAATAAATCACGAGTAGCGGGTAGAGAGAGCGTAGAGCTACCACGTTTACGGATATCTTTTACGCGCGCGAGGAAGAAAAAGGAACGGTTCTCCCGTCATTTCGTCCTGGCGTACGCACGAGAAGACGGTAGATGATTCAACCTGAAAAAAATGTTTCAGGAATCCTTTCGGCGGCGGAACGTGTTACGAAGAATTTACCCATCTCCTCTCTCTCTCCCGTCCCGCCCCCTCCCTCTCTCACAATGTTACAGGAAACTGCGCGCCGTCGCAGGATGTCGTAAAACCCGGTGGCTCCTTATCTCTTGCATCGATCATACTTGTCCTGGATTATCCGACTCTATCACCTTTCCTTCGGACTATATATATATATAAATATATATATATATATATATATATATATATGTATATATTTTTGCCTCATACATATCTTGTAATTACTATTCCAGCCGCGAGTACTGCGGAGTCCCAGGGCGAACTTTGCGCAGGGGGTGGTTGTGAAAAATAGAAAAAAGTATTAGTATCTTCGTGCACGAACTCTATGCGAACTCGCGTGCTTCCGTTTACCAAGCCGAGCAAAATTTCTCATTATCCCGTCCGCTCGCCAGCAACGGAATCGAAATTTTTGGGAGGAGTAAAACACAAGAGAACGGTTGTACAATCATTCTGATTCGAGACGATTTAAAAATCATTGATGCACCGATGAGTGACCGACTAATCAATATCGTATGTAACTCGATTCTATGTCTACATTCAAATTTCCATGACATATTCATCTTGTAACCATGCCATTTTTATAAAACGAATTATTTATACACGCTTAAATCATCTCTTATAATCATATGAAAATAGACCAATTTGATGTGTTTATTTTTATCATTTTTAACTTTTATTAGTTTGCTTCGTGTAATTTTTTTTTAATACTATCAGCATTTTTACATTTCCAATAATCAATACGTAATTATTTTACGCTTTTAATACATCCCAATGTTCGAATTAAATTTAGCTCTACAAAAACGCGAAAGCTTCAAATATGATTAATGAAATAACAAATACAAAGTGAGATAGCTCGAGAAAGAGTCTCGAACATTTGCTTGGAAAAAGGTTGTAACAAAACATATTGCTTTACTAGGGTTTCCACGGCCTGGCGAACATTTATCTCGTGCATATTTTATAATTACAACTGTGCGATATGAACGAACTTTGGCAGTCCTCCAAGCTGTGGTAAAAAGTGTAAAAAAACGTCATTCCGTATCTTTGTACGCGAATGTCGCCGTCACGATGTATACTCACGTTTGTGAACTTTAGGAAGGGTCTGCTATTATCCAGTCGGTTCTACGGAGAAGAAATTAAGTCTCGAGCGAAGCAAGCCAGCGCAATGAAGTGGTGTGTCTTTAATGATATGCACTTCGCCGTGGAAGAGAGACTTGGTCCTTATAAAATAGCTCCGTTATTGTCTGTTAAAGAAGTGACCGGGTCTCACGAATATTTACTCTGCACTCGCTTCATAATTATGACTTGATTGCACAGTCGTGTTGCCCAATGGACCGGCTTTAACGATTGCGAACCTTCCGCGTGTAATACTGATGTATCGTTTCTAGTAAAAAGAAAAATATGATGAAAATTCAATGATGCGTCGATACAAAAAATTTCTCGAAATGAATGATTTAAATAAATTTCTACATTTTTTTTTCAAGAATCAACTTATTTCTTTCATTATGTTATAGATGGAAAAATATCAAATATATGTGTGTGTGTGTGTGTGTGTGTGCGTGAACATTTCTATTTATTTTTCTTACAGAAATATATATCATCTTTTTTTGAACAGCATCTGTTTCATAATCATTACGACGGTTGTTGTACACGGGAGAAGAAACGGAAAAGTTTTGGTCGCGCGCAGAATATAATAAAAAAAAGACAAATATAAAAAGTATAACATGACTATCTTTAGACACTGCCGTTACTGGCTTTTTAACTTCGCGAGTTGTTACCAGCCAGCATACCACGACGGAGAAATTAAGACGCGGAGAAGCCGCGGCTAAATGAAACCGTGTGTCTTTAACGATATGCACTTTTCCACGAGCAAAGTCACGGACATCCTGTATAAGGAGCGCACCGTATGCCGTCCTGTATTACACCCTTCGCCAAAAGAGTATTCCCGTTTCTAAGCTCTCCGCCATCGCTTTTTAATTACTTTCATAAATTACGATTCTTCGGAGTCTTGACGCGTCATGCCGTTCAACGTAATTCCATCACGCTTCGCAAACTGCGAATGTTCGTGCGAGAATCGATGAGACGTCGACAAAAAGTATAGAAATTATAAGCAAAGCATTCAACAAGCTACATCCAAGCCGTCATTTATTTTTCGAGGGGATGCTATAAAGACTCTCGAAAGAGCCAAGCGTTGAAATGAAATCGCGTGTCTAATTCATACCTAACGTGAAAATATAGATAGGAAATACTGTATTGGAATAATGTAAGAACTTTAAATAAGAAATATTAATTTGCGGAAAAATAATATAGACGAGTCTCTCGATAAAGAAATATGGTATTAACTTAAAATATTGTATTAATTGTCCTTTAAATATAGCAATGGAGCCATTTTCGACATAATTAGAATCATATAAGTGTGCGTCAAGTTATATGCTTCTTATACACACAAATTTATATTTTATATTCTTAAATTCTCTCTTAAATCCTGAGATTGGTTTCTCCCCATTATTTCCACAACAAAATACGCTATTTCTGTTAATAGTCTAGCGGACGAGATGCGTAGAATCAAAGTATATTGTTTGCGTCTCGCAGTCGCTGTTGCTGGGTGGTAATAAAAACTTATGGCAAATATGTTCCAGACTGTGCACGTTGCTTTTTAAGTTCGGGAAAAGCTCTTCGTTACAACAGAAACAGAATAGAGGTAGGTTAGGTAGCAGGATTTTGGTAAATACGCGCCGGAAGAAAGCAGCTGCCGAAATAAAATCACACACTTGCAGTATCACTTTCATTGCTCTCGCGAGACCGGATATAATTCCTCAAATGTATCAAACACTAAAAATTTATTAAAATACCAAAAGTTAATGATAGTGTGCCTCCATTTTTGAATTTTAATAATTGATGCAACACTAGATACATCAACATAGCGCAATTATAAAAACATTTCTATTTTATTAATTATATTTAGCAAGTTTAAAAATAAAATTTTTTTTAACTAGAATAGAGAAATTTTAATTTTTATCGATTTTGCTCAATAATTACAATCAATTGTTTTCGAATTAAAAGCCAAGGCATTATTATCATAATTTCTGCGTATATTCATAAGTTTTTCAAATTTGACAACTTTGAAGAGAATGCGATTAAAAAAAAATTACAAGAATTGTGAATTGGAACAAGTATTGCGTGCTTATGCAGTTATACCTAGCTTCGAAAAGTTTTCGAATATTTCACGTCATTTTTTTTCGTCTTTAACATGTAAATTAAGAACTACAAAGGCAACATAAAAAAATAATATACAAGTATATACAAGTATATCGTAAAATAAACCTGGGTATCTTTAAAATGTCATAAAAAGTTGCAAGCTTCCGGCCGTATAAGGAACATACCGTACATAGCATATGTGCTATCATGTGCATTAATTATTAGTCTGAAAAATGTTTAAATTCTCATTTCAGAATAAAAGTAACATTGCACGTCGGTTGGACATTTTCGCGAAAGAAAAAGCGAGAGAAAAAGATAAAGGAAAATAACATGGAAGTGGAGAACGCAACAGGAAGAAGATAAAGAGAGAAACATGACGCGGAATCGGACAAGCCGCACAAAGAAAGTCTAGGAAGAAGGAAAGAGATGATGAAGAAATAGAGAAAGAATGGATACGAAGACCGTCCGAGTTTTTTTCCGCAAAGACAGTGACTACCAGTTCCCTTGTACCTATCGCCCAAGAAAAGAGTATTTAAACGTCAGAGCGCTGACGTCACAAGAGTGTGGGTGCAAAAAGAAGCGCGCGAATGAGAGGAGAGGGAAAGAAGGAATAAAGAGGAACAAGTGGACGGGGTTCGAAGGTTTGTAGTAGGCGACGAACAGATAGGAGGAGAGATGGAAAAAGAAAAGAGAGGAGAGAGGTGGTAAAGGAGCACGAACAGGGGGGGGGAGGGAGAGGAGGACGGTAAGGAGATGCTTTAAGACGCTCAATATAAATACTAGAGGGGGTTGAGAAAAAGGGTTGCTTCCCTTCGGGCCGACGACGCCGGCCGGAGCGTGCACGGTCTTCGGCAAGGGAAGGAGGAAAGAGAGGTTCAATGAGGGAGAGAAAAGCGGGTGCGCGAGAAAACGAGAAGACGAAAGTCCATCGGTGGGAGGTGGAAGGAAAAGCACGGCGGAAGAAAGACAGGGAGGAGGTGGACGGAGGAAGGCTACGATGGAAAGGTGGTGGATCGAGGAGGGTCGAGGACGGGTGGGTAGCGGCGTCGAAGGGCTGCCTGGATGGCAGTACCGGGGCCAGGGGGGAGAGTGGAGTGGGATAAGACGCGAGGGGGACAGGGACGAGGGCCTACGGGGCTGGAAAACTCACCCCTTTTCTTGCTTACCCTCGCTCGCTGTTTAATTGCATCTTACTTTCGAATTTTCCGCGTAGAGCTATCGATCGAGACACGCGAAAGGGGGTTCGTTTGCGTCTTATCTCCGACGGCCCTCGTCGTCTACTCTCCGCTCTTTATCCCCCGTCTCTTTCCCCCCGCTTTTTCTTCTCTTCGTTTCTCTCTCGACCGGTCCCCCTTGCTCGTCCCCGTTCTCTTTCTCTCGCTTTCCGTGTCCTTCTCTTTCTTTCTTTCTTTCTCTCTCCGCTGTCTCTACCCTCTTCGTCCTCGACTACCTCATCCACCTCACCCACATCAACCCCATTCGCCGAGAGAGCGAGAGCGTGAGAGAGCACCCCGTGCTCCGGCCCGGCGCCCACCCCTCGGCGGACTATTTAAAACTACACATAGCCAATGCGTAAGACGACGGACTGGCTCGGCTCAGGGCCGAGGAGCTCGTCGCAAATTTCTTTTCTAATTTCTATATCATTCTACATATTCGCCTAATACTTACAATGTAGAACATCGTGTAAACATCAATGCAACAAACTATTTTTCGACTTTGCCAAAATATCCAACAATAATTCTCACTTTGTAAATTAAGGAGATCAATTTAAAAGATGCAAGATGTCTGTGCAATATATATATACAATACTTAAAAACTTTGTGTGAAAAACTATTTATAGTTCTACATATGCAGCAATTTTATTTTAAAAATATATTCTTTTTTTTATACTACATTATGTTTTTACACACGCGCGTGTGTAACTCTTTTTATGAAGTGCATATGTTGGGTATATGCATGTGTGTGACTATTTTTATGAATAAATGTATGTGTGTGTCTGTGTTTTTACAGTTTACTTTTTAAGATAAATTCCCGATTAGACTGAGATACTGCGATCACAATTTTACATATTTAATTTTATTAAAGAGAGCTTAATTTCATGCAGTTTGAGAGATCTACTATAATATTTATCAGCAATGAAGTAATAAACGTCCTATTAATTATTGAGGAAATTTCATGATATCTTTAACCGAGAACAAATTAAGGCATCATTCACGAATAGCTGACGAAAAACCGATTCGATACAGAATATCAAATGAGAGAACTGCGCATTAAAACATATCGCGAGCGAAGCATTTCTTTTATAAAATATCTTTGACATCTTTGTTAATAAACATAATCATCGCATATACATGCAAGCATCATCATGGTTGCAAGCCTGATTTAACGTTCTTTGCGAGAAAGATCGCGATCGATAATTCTATTTGCCCTCTATCTCTCTCTTTTACAATCCGCAACTTTGTGCGGCGAGAAAAAGAACCAGGGAGGACCAAAAGCACGCTGCGCTGTATCGCGAGAGAGAGAGAGAGAGAGAGAGAGAGAGAGAGAGAGATTTCGCATTCAAGAAATTGTCCCAAACGAGTCGTCGCGCGACTAGAGACGAAGGCGCCCGATGTTATTTTCGCCCCTTAGATTTTTAATCAATCCGTCACTGGTAAAGTAGAGACGGGGTGGTTTCTTCCTTAGTTCCCTTCCTCGCTTCGTATTTAAAACCTCGGGGCTGATGAACGCTCCTCATGCCAAGCAGCCTGCCGCTTCCCTCGAACCCCCGATCCACCATCCTCCTTCCCATTTCTGCCTTCGGCCGCCCTCCCCCTGTCTCCTTCACTACCGCGCTTCTACCGGGTTTCTATCCCCCCGGAAACTCACGCATACGTATCCGCGCGCCGACACCCACACAGAGACAATAAGATAGAGAGAGAGAAAGTTCCCCTCGATTCGCTCGAAGAGCAAGGAACAAGAGAAGGCGATTTCGTAAGTATGCAACACATCACGTGCAGGTTTGTCCTGTGCTATTACCTTTTCCACGTTGCATTATGACCCGGGTAGAATGGCGTGTTACGGATACTTACAACATGATACACGTGAGCGTTACGTGAACGGCGGAGAGCAGGTGCGGGAAAGGAGGTGATACACGTGTCTCGTTAGAAATTTTATTTTGTTTCGACACGTGAATTTTTGGCTCATATGATTCTTACGCACAACGGTTAAGTCAGAATAGTATCGCATGATACAAAAATCGCATATATATTTTCTTCAATTATTGTGAATTGATCCCTTGCTATGATGAAAGAATAAGAGCGCATAATTTTCCAGAATTTTTTGAATTAATTTTAAGTAAACTTTAACAAAATATTTTACTTTTATTTCAATTAAAATATGAAACGCGCGTTGTTATAATTCCACATTCATCAAAGTCTCATACATGTTATTAATCAATTCATTTTGAAATAAAATAATAGATTCATGTTGTTAGCAAAGAGACATTCGCCTCGTTTCTCTCTTTCTCTCTCTCTCTCTTTACGAATAATTTATCTCTCGAGAAATTCTTTATCCACGTGTAATGAAATGACTGGCACCTGCCTCGTGTACTCTCGCGTCTAGGATACACTTACGTTACGTAACTCTATTATTATAGCCGCACCCGAAAATCCTCCAAAAGTGATCAACTCGTTTCGCTTACGATAGCTCGTCAAGTATCGATAAGAATCAGAGAAGCGCGGCATTATCGAGGTAATCGGGACAGCGTGCATGGTATAGCGCACGATAGGGTGATATGGATTTTCAACTCATATGACATTGAACAGCACGCAATGTACGACTGCTGCCGTGCTTCAATTTGTCTCGCATGTAATTTCATCCCCCTTCGATTACGCGTAGGCGCGACCATCCCCCCTGCTCTCCGCGGAGAGATTCCGCGTTACACACACCCATATATACTACACCATTAACCTCGCCGCCGACTTCGATTTCCTAACAAAGCACTTCGCGCGTCGACTAAAACTTCCTCACCCTCGGAAAAGTGCAGAGGGAGAGGGATAAAGACTCGTTTCGGTGTATTTGAAGTGTTGAGAATGTTGTAAATCTAAGCTGGGGCAAAGAGAGAGAGAGAGAGAGAGAGAGAGAGAGAGAGAGAGAAATCTTAAAAAAGAGCTAACTATTTAAAACTATTTATCTAAGTAAATTATTTATCATCTAAAATCTTTCTAGTAATATTATATTTTACGATTCTCCTTTGTATTAAAAAAAAACTTAAAAAATTGCAATTCAAAAATCACTGTTGAATTAAAGATTTGTCAAAGTATATTAATAGCGATTAATACTGTGAATATTTAATTATTTTTTCAATAAAGATCGTATCTATTTTTTTTAGTAGTAAGAACGGTAGCGAGAGTGATACGCGTATCGAAACGTAAAAAACGAATTTCCGGTTTGCAAGAGCACGCGTATTGCTCGTATTAGCGACTAGCGACGCGAGATTCCAGGATTTCCTTGATACAGACAATAAGGCCGAAGAGAGATGTGAATTGCTGATGCATGACACAGACCGCAGTCCACATCCGGCATCATCGACCGGCCACGGTAGACGTCTTACCCTTCATCTCCGTTCAGCTATCATCTGCTCGCCTCTCGATCGTTACGCCAACGAAGCCCTTTGCACTTATCTTTCTTCTTTTCCTCTCCTCTGGCTTTTGTACTTTAATACTTAACATCGTCATCGAACTACTACATCGAGTCGTTACTTTTTTACATTCACATTATTCTAAAGATCTATTTTTGACTTAAACAATTTTCCATTTTGCTTTATAGAAATTTTTGAAATTAATGTTATATGTTTAATGTTGTTTCGATAGCGATAGAAATTTATATTGATAAATAATCTCTCGAAGAATATGAAAATCCTATAATCTGTTGCAATTTAATAGTAATTGATTTTTTAAAGTAGTTTCTTGAATTTTTTTATTTTTGAGATATAAATCTTTTGCAAGATCTTTTCAAAAATCTCTATTTCAAGATTAGTTTATCGTAAAAGTTTGCCAATTTCTTCTGCTTTAAAAACATTCGTATATTTGATTTACTTATAGAAAATTACATGATAATAAATGGCTATCGATAATCCCGACAAGCATAGATTTTACGTGAACAGATTTGTTACAAATGTGAGAGAATGTTACGCGGTAGAAAGGAGGAAAAGAGAGTAGAAAATAAGTGCAGTTTATGGGCGTTCGATGTACGACAAGCTCGAGTAGCGACGGGGACGCTCGTGTAATTCGTTGCCCACAAGACGCAAAGAAAAGTGTCACCGTCGAGAAAGTTGCCTTTTCCTAAAAACACTTGAAAACTCGGATACCGGCGCGGGCCGAAGGGTACACTTTAAGTCCTCGTACGAGTAAGTTCGAGAAGCCGTCCGAACAAATAGTAAATAACAAATAAAATCAACGGAACGTGTCGGATCGCAAGAATCAAAAGTGGAAAGCATCGCCGTTTTCGCTTTTTCGTAACTATCTTGTACATCGGAAAATACGTAATTCTACTCCGATAGGATCTCGAATGGCGAACGAAAATACATACGTAAATATACGTGTGTATGGTGAAAGTACGGTACATAAAATTAGGAAAATCCAAGAGAAAGATTTTCAAAATATATAGCGCATATTTTTGTGCGAACAATAAAAAAATGCGATGGGAAAAAAAATTAAAAAACGAACAAAGATTTGTGTCATACTCGAGTGGTTAGCTGTAGCCGAATACTCGGCGCGCTTTACTGCACTCTACTGAGCTTCGCTGGGCTCCACTTCTCCGGAACAAGGAAGACCTTGGTTAAATCTAAAGGCGAGCAGTTCTAGCCAGCAAGTTGCTGTCACATGTACGTTAACATTCACAACGATACTGCACCAGATACCGTTGCAAACATAATGTCAATGTCATTTCTTAGGAATATTTGAATGAAGTAAATTTGCATAACGGTTACAAATTGTCAAACAAATAAAATATTCTACACGAAGAAAGAAAAAATATATTATAAGTATATGACGCGGCAATTGCTTGGTATTTTTAATCTTTGTGTCCCGGGATAGATAAACATATTCTTATAAAATATCTATCTATAGACAGAGACTGATATTCATTTGGATTAGATCTCCTCTTTTATATCTCGCGATAGACGTCCGAATTAGATCGCGAAAATATGGAAACGTGAAATACGCATATTAAATAAAGTCGCAAAATAGCCCTGCCTGAAGGAGCGCGGGTTGCGATGGAATCGGGCGACAAGCGTATTTCCGTATCAGCAAATCGAATAACGCGCGCCACCGCGGCGGTATGGATAAGATGAAGCGAAAATATCGATTAGGATAAGACTTAACTCAATCATCTCTCTATCAACAATAATCTCTCGATGAATATTTAACAAAGTGGCTCAGCATTTCATGTGTTTCTTCCCCCTATTCTCGATAACTTCAAATTCGAAGCTGCTCTGATCCCAGTTCAAATTTCCCAGTTTCAATTTTTCTCAACGTCTGATCATTCCGTATACTATTATACGGATGTATTTATTGAATAACTCAATCATATTCGGTATCGATTATAATACATAGACACTGTAAGTTACAGTTACATCGTGTTTGTCGAAAAATGCGTCGCAATTGTAATCGCAACAAAGATAAGATAAAAAGTGCAAACTTTTGGCATTTAAGAGACGTACACGTGACATCAAGTAGCGTTTATGAAGACAGAATATTATTTATTTTGTGTTTAGATTATGATATAACAGCTATAAACAGCTATAGATATAGAATCCATAAGATCCATCTCTCTCTACGTCTTAAAATTAATAATACATCCATATGCAATTGAACAAAGATACATCGATGATTCGATAATAATAAAAAAACAGTTATAGGCGAATTATCGGGCACAGCGCAAAATATTATACAATTTCATTATCGCGTAATTTCAAACGAACGAAAAAATAATCCAGCAAGAAGCTCGAGTCAAATCCGAGGGAATCTTTCGCGCCGCCTTCTTCTCCCGCGAAGAGCCATCCATCGTTGTCTCATTTGCGCCGTGTATCACGGCCGCGCATCCAACGCCCTATGTATATACGTATAATAACTATGTACGATGCCGGGGCTCCGTAATCATCTCCTCGACGACTGCTATTAGTGGACAGGCCGGCGCTATAGCGCGAGATCGCGCAAAACAATACGGTGGTCCGGGATTTCGACAATGCGGATCCAACGGCGGATTCGCGAATTCGAAAGCGTTGACCTGGGGCCTCGCCGAGCCAGGCAGCTTTCCGGGTGATCACCCGGTATGGACACACTTACGAGCATCCACACTCGCTTGTCGGGGCGAGAGGCGAGTCCGTATGAGAATACACTACGATACATTCGAGAGTGTGGTGAGTGCGCTAAGGAGTGTGGAGCAGCGAAAGCGGAGGAGGCAGAGAGAGTGTCGGAGGGAGAGACAGAGGGTGAGAGAGAAAGAGAGATAGATGGATATATAGATGGATAGATAGAGAGAGAGAAACATAGAGAAAGGGGTGTGCGCGATGGGATGGATGCTGCACAGTACGCGGACGGTCTTAGCGGTATCTTGGCTCCCTCGCTGTCCTGGGGGCGAGCGGCTAAATACCTCAGGATTGTTACTATTGCCACCCCTTTGCACCCTCCTCCTCCTTCGCCAGACCAGCAGCCACCCACCCCGGCTCCTTTTGATAGGGTGGAATGGGTTAATGCTATTGATTCACGTGCACAAGGTGCTTGGGCAGAGGCAGCAGCGACGACCGCCACTGTTTGACAGTAACGGATCTCCCTCCCCTTTACGAGGAGATACCTACACGGATACGGCTATCGGTACTTTCTTTCCGAGTCGACGAAAAAAACTCGATTCGATTCTATCTCGCGAAACGCTCGATAGAAACATTCCAAGAATTTAAGATCTTTTGATATTGTTCTAAACAATATTGTGTCGCATGTTTGTATGTAATATAATTTGTACAATTCTTTTACGGGGAGAAAATGATTGTTTAATATATTACATTGCATGCACACAATTTACATATTAATATTATATAATATATATATTAATAGAGACAGAGATTATATATTATATAAATATATAAATATATATTATATATTAATATTATATTAATATATATATAAATACATCGTTATACATGTTTTTTTTAAACTAATGCAAAGGTAATTTAAAGTAACCATGTTATACAATCGCGCAATTTCTGAAACAAGACTGCGATACGTTCATTCTAATTCTCCCTGTTCACATAATCATACACGTTCGTGATCGAAGCCTGTTTGCCAATTCGAAAGTAACATGCAACAGGAGCGGTAAATCGTATAAACGTCATACTAAATGTACGAGTATCACTAAGCTCTTCCACAAGCCCTGACTCGCACCCTCTTCTGTTACTCTTCAAGTCGTTCTCGCCACTGCGATATCTCGCCGGTTATCCACCTTTGAAGTATTACTCAGCAGAATGTTCGATGATTTTCTAATGAACTTGTTCGCATTAATCCATTAATGTAACAATTGACGCGATCAAAATTATTTACACACCTTCAGACGCGTTAATAATCATTAATAAAATTAATTCATCATTAATATAAACACGTATTTGCCGAATTGCTACGCAATCGATCGCGTGGTCTCGGTAAAAATATCTACACGCGATCTTGGAATGAGGGTGTACGGGACGAAGAGAATGTCTATATAGTCGGCAAACTTTGCGGTTTCGCAAAGCGCGCGATATTGCAGATAATAACGTAAAGACATAATAATGAACAGAGATCTGTAAGAAAATTGTGGGTAGAATTCGAGAGTTAGAAGCCCTGCCGTTTCGTATGCCGCATTAATAAATCGTTAAGTACATGTTAGATATATCTCGCATATTTTTCTCATAACTGGCAATCCATTTACAGTTAACCATTGAACGTAACAATGGAAGAAGATTATACACAATCCAGATTAAATTTTTATATATTATATATATATATATATATATATATATATATATATATAATACTATATGTATATAAATATAAAATATTTAACAATAATACTGTATAAATAATATTTATATAATAGTTTACCTACGCGAATACAGTATATAAAAAAAAAATAATTTCAAGTAAATAAATTTTAATGCACAGACGCGCTGACCTGTCTATTCCCATCTGCGCTTAATAGTTTCCCAAAGACGGCGCAACGGCAAATTGCATAATCTCACGTTTTTTTTTCTTTCTCTTTCATGACGAACGGTCGACAGACTCTCGACGAGGTTAACTCATCAACTTAGCAGCACCCGGTACAAACCGATCTTCTTTTCTGCCGAGCCACGAGGCACGCGCGCGTCACCCAATTACAATAATGAGATACCGGCGCGTTCGCGACCGTCCATGAAAAATGGAAGGGTTCATCTCTCACCGCCTGGATGCTGGACGATGCTCCGTGTTGCGAGGCGTCACACAATACCCGTCCGAAAACGAGAAGAAGATGGGAGGGTACGAGGCGGTTAGCGATCAGTGTCTGCAAGGAGAAGGCGAGAACGACTGGGCCGAGATATAAGAGATAGAGAGAGAGCGAGAGAGAGAAAGAGAGAGAGAGAGAGAGAGAGAAAGAGAGAGACCTGCGGGGAGGGGGCCTACATTATCGTGACGTGTAATACAATATGCAGATAGATATTTGCAACCCGCGCATCGAGTGAGAAAGAGAGAGAGAGAGAGAGAAAGAGAGGGAGCGAGTGTGAGACAGCAGAGCCAGCGCGGCGCGTCGCTGCCCCGTGCCGTTCTCTCGGAAGTGCGATTGGAGGGAAGGAAGATGCCTCTCTTCTCTCAACTCGCCTTCCTCGTCTCACCCTCTGCGGCCGGACACGAAGAGCGCGCGGCAGAAGCGTGAGTGGGAACGGGAAGACGCGATAAAGGCAGGAAAGGGAGAAAGGAAGACGGAGGAGGACGACGTAGACGGGGAGGGGGGTAAGAAACTGTGAAATATCGATTAAGTTTGCCAGTAAGACAAGGAACGTCCGCGAAGCGAAGCCAGGGCAGGCAGGCAAGCAAACAGGCAGGAGGCAGGCAGGCAGGCAGGCAGGCAGGCAGGCAGGTAGGCAGGCAGGCAGGCAGGCAAGCAAGCAGGCAGGCAGGCAGGCAGGCAGGCAGACTAGCAGGCTAGCTGGCTGGCTGGCTGGCTGGCTGGCTGGCTGGCTGGCTGGCTGGCTGGCAGGCAGGGGGCCGTAGAGTTGGCGAGAGGGTGCGCGGAAGAAGGACGAGGGTGGCGGCGGAGGGTGGTCAGGAAGAGGGGAAGGTGATATGAGCATTGTATCGGGGAATTAACGGTACCCCCCCCTCGCGCGCCCTCCCGTGCACCAACCCGACACCCCTCAACCACTACCGGCCTCTACCTCCTTCTCGTCCTTCTCGTTCTGCGCTTTCTCTCACTCCCTCATCCTCTCTCTCCTTTCCTTCCTTCTCGTCTTCCTCCTTTCTCCTCCCTTACCGCGACTCCCTCGAATCCCTTGCCATCTTTCCAACTCCATCCCTCTCTGTCTCTCTATTATATGTACGCGCGCATGTATATCTGCACGTCTTTCTGTCTCACCCCCTTCGCCTCTCGGCCACCATCAAGCTCGCCGTCTTACGACTCTCACCCCGCTACGACCACCTTCGTATTCGCCTGCCCAGCACACGTCCCAGATCGGCTCCCGAGCAACCCTCTATCCGGTACCGGTGTGTACAGCCGCGGGGTGAGGAGCCGCTATTGCCCGGATAGAGGGATGCAACGGCTTGAGGATGCGCGCATACACACCTAAGTCTGTACCAATCTCCCTCTGCACCCCACCTGCCACCCACACCCGGCTCTGCGCGCTCTTTCGTCCACCATGGACACGTCCTTCCATCATCCGGACGAACAAAGTGGTGGTCAAGCTCTCTCCGTGTCCGGCACTGAATTCATTGCCGTAACGTTGTATCGTGATAGTACGAGCGAAATCTATCCTAGACAATCGATAAATAACGCAAGAAAGGTTTTTAGAAAAACCATCGTACGATTATGTCAACAATGTGAGAACAATTAAAAAAAGATAATTTTTTTTATGCAAATATGAAAATCGATCTGATAACATAAAAATATATAATCCTAGATCACAATTAAAAATAAGTTTTAAAAATAAGCATCGTCCTAGTATTGCAAAAGCGCATTAGAATGAAAATAATATTTTATGATTTTTGAAGGTAATATCAAATCGCGAAATATATTTTATTTATAATATTAATATTTTTCCTATCAATATTTTTATATCCAACAAATATCTAATATATAATGTCTTCATATCTGAGATTAAAGAGGATTGCAAATACATTTTTTGCTGCAATGCTATTTAAATATATATGCATTTGAAAATCGAAGTTAGAAATTGAAATATTCTATTGAAGAGAATTATCAAACGTCGACAAAAAGCAAATGTCAATCAGCGAGGAAAAGAGGGATGCCAGCTAATTAACAAAATAGGATGAGTTTAGAAGAGACGCAAATAACGGACAGGGTGGCAATAGCCGCAAATTCAATTATCACCAATTTGCCTGCAATTTGTCCTATATAATTATTCGTGGCTGTTTCCGTCAGCGGCTGCACGATTTACCGTTCGAAAAGAAAGCGTTGCCGGTTGCATCATTGGGGATTCAATTAATGCACCATGCTTATTAGGAGCAGCGGATTGCGCGCGCCGTTTACCCTCAAGGCCGAATATTATACGTAATAATCTGGTTAGACAAAGACTTCGCGACTATTTGCTGCACGCGCTATCACGGATATGTCCTATTCTCCGTGAATCACGTAAGGTTTATGCTTTGTATGCGGTTCTGGATATTGCGTGGAGACAGACAGTGTATCGAGAATGAACTAAAATTCATCCCAATTCGTTTTCGTTAATTCGAGCTGCCCATGCGATCAGTTTTATTCCGTCTCTCGACGCAAGATAAATGCTAAATAAATCAAATATTTTACGAAACAAATCAAAGATTTTATGTCCTGATTGTTTGCTGGATAATTCCAACAATGATTTTATCGGATGTATTTACTTTAATTTTAAATATTAATTTTATGTCATAGAGCTGTATAGCTACAATAAGAGAGATAATCGGAGAAAACAACAAAATTGGCAAAAGGCGATTAATACTATAACACATGTTGATAGTAAATCTCCGATCATGGACCGAGATAATACTTCACAAAATCTCGACTCTATCGCGTCGAGATCACTTTCTCTATCTCTGTTTTCTATCTCCCTCCCTCTCTCTCTCTCTCTCCCTCTTCTCTCTCTCTCTCTGTCTCTCTCGACATCTCTCAACGACATACATCATACGACAGTCTAAACGCGGACGTGCGAAATCTGTTCTGACAGCGGGGTTCAGAAATCGGCGATAAAATTGATGTAAACAGCCACTTGGCACGCTCTTCGCGCCGATGGTTGCTCCCAGGAGGGTCTCCCGGCATCTCCCTTTTTCATGCTCCTCTTACCCTCTCCCGCCTTTCTCTCACTTTCCTCCTTTTCCCTCCTCCTAAGCTACGTGTTTATCCTTTTGTAAAGAGAGCACGGATAGGACACGTAAGGACCGATGATGCGACGGGAAGTAACGGCAGCGATTGTTGCAAGGAAAGAACGACGGCGGTGGCGGCAGGCGAGCGGGTGGATGGGCGAAGGGACTAGAAGGAGGAAGAGAAAGAGAGGGATAGATAGGTTAAGAGAGAAGCGCGAGAGGAGCGCATGGAGCAGCCATAAACAGCTTGTTGCTTCCGCGAAACTGCCGAGACTCCTACGGTGCGGCTCAAATGCTCGGCGTGGGCTCACCTTGGTTTATATCACCTATCTTATCCAATGGAATGGCTCGGGTGGGCGCAAGTATGCGTAGAATGTGAAAGATTGCCTCTCGTGAGAGTGAGAACAATGCTGGAAATGGAACGGGACCTCGAGTGTCCAGGAGTTTAAGCGAGAAACGTCGTTTCGCTACCTGAGAGGCCCGAACTCTGGTTCAGCCATTATTATTCACTCTCTCTCTCTCTTCTCGTCGTTATTATCCGTCGTTATTATCCGATCGATGATCGAGACAAGTAAGAGAAATTGATACGATTAGATTTCTATGACGATGTATGCTTATTAAGCATAATAATCAGAATAAATATGTATATAGTATATATAATTAAAAAACTCGAAAAAAAATAATGTGTGCCCTCGTATAAAATGTATCTTATGATTACTATAGATTACTGTAACAAAGATTTATAAATTATTAATGAAATTAAATTTCACAATTGTTCGCAAAATATTCTTACATGCAATATCTTTTGCAGTTTTTATTATTAGCTTACTACTCTTCCAGTCATATTTCAAGTGACTAAAAAATTATAATAATTCTATTATATTTTATTATTTTACGAGAAATTAAAATTGAGAGAAACACAAAAGAACAAAGCTAAATATATTACATTAATTGTTAAAGTTTAGAGTGTAAAGTTGATGTCTCGAGTTAATTGAAGGAAATCAGATTTGTCGATTAGATTTATCGGATTTATCTCTCTCCGTCGATTCATACCGGTGATGTTACCGAAAACCGATAATATTGCATAAGTTTTGCCTTAACACAATGACGTATGATGCAAACAAGATCACTGAAAGCAGTTCTGTGCTAGTTTTACTTTGTAGAACATCGGTCGATGGAATGTATACGTAATTATGAAGCGTGTGCCGCGGTGTACCAGGTACATGAGAAACTAATAGTCGCCGACTCGTAACAACTGTCATTAACAGTCATTAACGACGCATCGCTACCTTGCAAGATCAACGGAAGAGGAAGGGGCAGACAAGCGATGCTTAATCGGCGAGAGAAATCAATGCTGAGAAAATCAGCTGATTAATTCTGTCTCGTTTTTATTTTCTCATTCATTCATTGCAAATAAGTAATATATGTATAACGTTTATTAATTATTATTAATATTATTAATATTGATGAAAAAAATTACAAATTGATCATTTCTCTGTAACGCGAGAAAATGAAAAATTTTTATGATTGTTTATTAATATTATTTATGACATATATCTCTATTTTCATTGTTACTTTAATTATCATAATTAATAATTTTATTAATTTTTTTCTATTCTAACACTGTACCTTCATACAAAATTTATATTAGCACAACAAATTATTTTCGAGATACTTTTTTTGTAGTTTTCGTCTAAAATAAAAATTTATATAAAAATGCTCCCCATCTTTATTTTTTTTAAGAGGCAGTTGTATATTATGTACTGTTAAGTTTTCTGTAAAAAAATCATAAAATATTAAAAATAAAATAAAGTTTTTATATTACTGCCTCCTCGAATAAATAATAAAATTGATAACATAATTTTAAGTTATATCTCTTAACAAAAACAGAACTTAACAAGAACAAACTAAAATATAAAAATATTATTTATATATATAAATAAAAAAGGCTAGTGGCTAGTACGTACAATCATTTAGCAAATTCCCTATTTTGACAAAAACGGGAGACGTAAAACGGCACAATACGCTGTCGGAAGAAGGTCGCTCAAGCACCGGGACCTTAAACCCCTTGAATCTTGGCACGAATCTTTGTAACCGAGATTGCCTCTAAAGACGCGATGCTTGCAACATCGGGTAAAGGGAGGACATGTAAACAGCCGTCGTGTTCGTCGACGGGACAAACTCAACAAAGTTTCACGATGACGAAGGTAAGCGTGAAAGATCCTTGAAGAAATTCCTTGAAGAATTTTTCCAGGGTGATCGAAAGATATCGATCGATCGCTACCTATTCGCAGGGATGCGTTTTCGCATGCGAATCGTCCGAGAAGGACGTTTCTTTCACGAAAGCAGAAACCGAGCTGAAAACGCGGGATTCGCATAACGCGAAATAATAATCGATTATACGTCGACCGATTATGCGGCCAGTGATTATTGCAAATTCTCTCCGACGTTGGAGATTCTCCAGGTTTTGAGTCTTCGGAAACACAGAGGGAATTGGCCCGCGAGACAGGCGCGATGGGGATAGAGAGAGGGGGATAGATTCGCGCAACATCGGATTACGGGAAGGCATGTAATCGGCCGCAGGCCTAGCCGCCTAGTCGGAACGGACGAACTTCTCCGCGAGAAGGAACCGCGAGGAGGAGGCGAGCAGCCGGTCAGGAAACGAAGGAGGGAGGGGGAGGGGGCGACGGACGCTCGAGAGAGGTTTGGTAACGCGGGTCGAGTACGAGAGCTCCGCAGGCAGAGAAGAAGAGGGAGACGGAGGTGAGCGCGCGCCAAGGGTTCTGAGATACTAACCCTTGGCCAAGCCGCACCCCGAGGTCCAGAATAATCTACAATCCATATCAGTCTTAGGTAGTCCACCCTGCCGTCCTCCCCCCGCCTCCCCTCCGCATCTCGTCCCACCGTCCTGGAACTACCTTTAGCAATGAGAGCTCGTCCCTCGTCCCTCACCACCGCGGGCTTCGTTCGCGCGTCCTTTTCCCTCACGCCGCCCTCCGTGCGCCACGTCTCCCTCCGTCCCTTCGAGTATTCCCGTTCTCTTCTTCCCGCCTCCTCCATCCTCCCGTTGCTCTCTCCGTCTTAGCCGCAACCCTTGCCAGGACCAGCCGGCTAGTCAATACCCCACACGTTCCGTCCTTATACGTGCTGGTGCCGGCTCCTTCTATGTATGGACCCTAAACCATCTCCCTATCCAGTCCACCGCCGGGCTGGCTCCTTAACGATGGAACTATACGCGTCTCCCGTCTTCCCCCTTCCGCCTCTCTTCCCGAACACCCTTCGCCGCGAGTTGCTGTTGTGCGATAAATTCGCTTGGCAACTGGCGGTCTGCTGACGCGAGTCATCCGATCTAACGTCGATGTATATCGAGGTTGACTCGCGAGGTGACGGAATCAACGTCCGAAAATGTTGTCGGCCGACAAGAGGAAAACGCGAAATTCCGCAACGTTGCGAGACGCGACAATAATGTTCGATGGACGCAGCGTCTGACATTTCCATGACGCGTCGAGAGACGCGTGTAAACTACTATATCTATACGCATATTATTACACGCAGTATCAATTATCAATCGCTTCTCTTTATTTTGCAATTATATTATATATGCCATGTTATTTGTCGTAAAACAGAATCAGCTGCGCGTCGTCTCGAACGAGTTAAACGACCGTGTAACTACGCGGTACGCGTTCCAGATAACCGACGTGTACGCATCGAGGCTAGAATCTGAGATAGATAAAAGTAACGCGCGGCCATCGAAAGCTTAAACGTGCACGATGTCTGCGAATCCATATGGAATCGCCATTCACCGAAGTCCACCGAGAGCCGATCTTGAGTGGCCATGGCGCGGAACAGCGCTCGATGGAGCGGAACTACCAGTCACCTGCTCACTTCCGGCACGCCGCTGTGGTCGTCCTCCCGCCACGCAGCATCTCACCTGACCCCTCTGACTATCCTCTGAATATCTTCGCCGTTCTTGCCTTCCGTCCGTTCTTTCCTCCTCATCTTCTTCTTTCTCTCTTTTCCTCTCCTTCCAATTCTCATTTCTTAGTTTCCGTCCCGCTTCGGTTTGCTTGAATGCACGTTCGTGCACTTACGTTGCCGATCCTCCGCTGCTACATTTGCACGCTGCATTTTTACGCATCAATGTATGTACGTATATATAGTATAGCGTGTTCCAAAACGATCTTTTTAATATAATATTGCTTTTGTTTCAATGAGAAATTATTTTATTATATATTATTTTATTTTATTATATATAAACTAAATTAATTTTTTAATTCTTTATTTATTATATACAATTTTCTCTTGAATGAATAAAATAGAAAATTAAGAATTCTTTGCAAGCTGATAAAGTTGCATTAAAATAACAATATTCTATTTCATTCGTGCATACATTTAAATAAAACTGAGTCTCTTAGAATTCAATCGCAAAGCTTATTTAATGTTGAATATGGAATAAATATGCGACGAAAAAAATTAAAAATGGTGGAATTAAAATGAAAAGGAAGGTTAAGGTTTTAGGACGGCTTGTGTCCGTATACAGTACATGTATACGTGTATGTTCCGGTGGCCAGGCCGCCGCTCGCCTGGGAACGCCAAGCATGACTAAGCGCTATACGGTTGCTTCGAATCTGGACTGGACGACCGGATCGAGCGATCGTCGGCGGCCGATGGTCGACCGGTTAATCGGGGCACATTCACACACAAAGAACCGCGGAAGGAACTGTGACTGCTCGCAGACTCGAGATGGCACGGAAGACGTCGCGTCATTTCTTACGCGCGTTTCTCTTTCTCTGGGAGCGACAGGAAGTAGTTGGAAATTTAGCATCGTTGCTATGCCCGCCGTATCCGCGAGATCTATCTTTGTGATCGGAGTGAAATTTTTATTCCAATCATTCCTGACTCCATCGTAAGATATTTATCGTCTTCTGTAATTTACGATAGAACTGATCGTCCTTCGATCGTCCCTGGGATTTCAACTCGCACGATTTACACATGGAATAATTAGAAGATTCGTAAATTTCTAGTTAACTTAGTTAAAAAGTACTCGCACAGGAGAGCCGACGACGTTCCTAAGTTACGTTTCGGATGTTTGTCTCCTGCTGCTCGCGGCATCGTCGGAATTATCGCGGCGGAGTAAGAATCCGCTGGTGTTTGGACCGGTCTTCAATTAGCGGATTTAAATCGAGGATTTAGCGAACGGCGGGAAGGAAGGGGTTAAGCTAAGAAATGATCTCGTTTAAAGTTTCGGTCTCGCCGGTACTAATCTGGAGGCTGAGGCTTAACGACCAACCTCCGACCTCCTTCCAACCACCCACGTAAATGCGCGCACCTACACACACAGACAGGTACATGCATAAGCTCGTGGTGCGGAAAATCAGGAGCGGGGCTCGGTGTGCACTTATGATCGGCTGGTCCTTCACGATCCGAACTCTCGCGGAATCGTGCCCCGTCCCCAAGTCGTCGTCGGGACGATAAGTCGATTCTCGTGCAAAGCGATCGCGCGTGCGCTCTTTCGTCGAAGGCGGATAATGACGTCGAACTTTCGAACCTACTGTTATTACCGTTACCGCGAAATGCCTCTCGCGCTCTTACGATTATTACCGAAGAAATGTTCCTCGGATACCCGGCCCACGCTCGCGGGAAAACTTTCGTACGAGTACTCGGGCAATCGCACATGAGTCTAAGCGCGAAGTACGAAGAAACCGGACAGGTGCGTAGGAGGATTCATGATCGAAACTTGGAAAATGATAATTTGTCATTTAATGATGTCATTCTTGAAATATATGCAACATTGTGATATTTATATATATTTCTTCTTGATATGATAAATGTTACTTTAAATATCAAGTTCTATCTCCTTTTTAACAGATTAATTGACAACTAATCCTAAATAACAAATATCAAGCGTGTGTGATATTTAATATTTGAACCCTTCAAATAATTATGATTTTTACTAATAATGATGAACATTGTCACGTACCAGTTATTTATAGACATGTTACCGAAATTCTCTTATACGATTGCAGCAACATGTTCATCGTAAAGATAAATCGTGAGAATAATTTATTGCAAAAAGACGCTTCTGTTTTATGTTAATCGTGTCATAGTTTGCCAGCGCAAAATTCTTACTTGTTCATCGCCCGATTCGTATTTCTGATTCATGTGCGGCTCCTCATTTTACGAAGAAATAACGAGGTACGAGAACATCGCTATCGTTAGCTTCGACGCTCATTCTTTCTCAGCAGCCGCTCTCGGAGCGCTGCAACGTTATCGTCGAAGCATTACAATATTTTTATAGGCAGGTGTCTGCCACGCGTTCATTCAGAAAAAAACCGCGAGATTCCAGAAATAAAATATATCGCGATCGCGCGGAAATTTCGCCGACATCCGCCGATTACGCGACATGCGACGAGAAGTCGCGCTGCTCGACTCTAATCATGTAAAAGCAATTAATGACATTACGAATGTCGCGCGAATCTACTGTCTCTTCGCGTTTCGTCAACGGAAATGCGATACATAAGTAAAACCCGTCACCCGTTTTACTCGCCCGTCCCTCGAAGACAACGATATGCAATTTCCCGGATTTTCCCGAAATAACCGCGCCGATTTTTCTCGTCCCAAAACATGGCATTTATACAATGCGCGGCATCGCAGACGTCATTTTGCCGAATGAGATAAATGCGCGCATAATTATTTCACGCTTCCGGTATACGCGATTGCAAATGCATGGTAATGCAATATAAATATCTTATCGCAGTCACAACGATTGCCAGACGTGCGTCAATCTCGAAGATACATAGTTGCTGAATGCGATTTTAATGACGCGAATCTTTTAGAAAATTTGGAATTAATTTTTCCTTCATGAAAATTTCCTGAAGGAGTTAATTATCCATAAATAAAGTTATTATATATATAATAAAATATAATAAAATATATATAATAAAATATTATTATACATATATAATTAAAATAAATACTTATTAATACCGTTATAAAAACTTAATCGAAGCAAAAAAAGATTATTAGAACCGCTAAGATCTTCGTTACAAACAATATTGATCAAGGCCTCATGTATAAATTACGCTGCAAGAAAATAGAGAAGAAATGAATAAATAGCGAGGTTGGCAAAGTTTTCGTATATGGAAGCGTGTAGCTTACATGCGTTACGACTGAGAAAATGCCGGCGAGTCTGAGTATTGGAACCTTGCTCCGTATTTCTGCATGAAGCCTGCCTGCTGAAGAAGCTAAGGGGCCCATTACACGGTCATAAAACCGGTGGGTTAGGCCTCGTGCACTGTTATACCGTGCAACGGGTGGATAAAAAACACCACATTGTTCTACTCATGACACTCGTATACCTGCAGCATGGAAAGCATCTATTCCGCATTGGATATATCAAGAAAAAGGAAGATGAGAAAAGGACTTGATATACAGTTCTCCGCAGACTGCGACGATGCAAAATAATCATTTCTACGATACGGCGATGTTACAAATCGCGCGAGACAGCGAAATTATATGCGTGTGGGAGCCCATAAGTATGGGCTAATAATCCATAGATTTCTTTTCGGAATAAAAAATCGCGAATAATTATGTTAGATCTGACTAAAATTATAAACGGAATCAGAAGGATAAAAAATTTCCTATCATGATAAGGGAATTATGAACGATTATCAGTACCATAATTATTATGCTATGAACGTGGGATAAAAAAGTCAGGAATAAATAATTGGGACATGATATTGAGAAGTGCAGTCGGTAAAAGTCGAGAATGCGATGGTTTTTCGCGAATCCATTGTAATCATTTTGACCATAAATTGCATATAAAACATAGTTTATGTATCACATTCTATCAACTGCACAAAAAATCCGTATGTGTAAAGCGTAGCGAATTTATTGCGCATAATGTGGCGTTTTATGGCCACGGTAAGAAACGCGTGACCTTTGCGGATCGACAAGAAATATCTTTTCCGAGAGATCATATAAGACAGAAATATATGTAGCAAGAAGTAATAATATTTTAGAATATTTATATATATGAACGACAAAGAATCAATGAGAAAACAGATGTTATTAAAACTTTTGCGCGTCTCAATCGTTTTCGGTGATAAAATCAATTTTAAACTACACGATTTATTCGATGCATTACGATGCATTACGATGAATGCAGCATCAAAATAATCAATTTGTAATAAAAAAATAGAATAAATTAATTCGACAACAGTAATTTGTATATGTTCATGTATTTAATCTTCTGAAATAGAATAAATTAATTCCGCAACAGTAATTTATATAGGCTCGTGTATTTAATCTTCTGATTATTTTTTATTCTTAGGAGTAAAAAGTGATGTGGAAATTAAAGAAAAAATAAAAACCCGATATGGCAAAATAGTTGAAGATTTAAATAAAATTGTATAAAAAAATATATGCAACATATTCGCGAGAATATTGTATATCGTAGGCCTGTAAAAAGATCGGGTACTACACAATTTCATTGTGGGCTTGGCTCGTGTATGCTTTTCTATTAGAATCTATTAGATAGAAAGAAATATGCGTAGACTTCAGTGAATTTATTTTATTTGGTCGACTACATCAAGGAACAGCGCATGGAAAAAATCACTTATAAAATGTCATACAAATACCACCCGAATATGAAGAAGAGAAAATATAATAATATACAAATCGCGAAGGAGGAATATCGAGGCGCGACGAGCGCCGCCGCGGCAATAATCGGTGGGGGAAAAGTCGATTCTCCGGTATGATGATACCGGAGGCGAGAGAACATGGGGTAAATCGTGGTGGCAGGTATCGCGTTACTAATTCAGCAGCCCCTGAAACGTATCCATTCATCGTCGGCCACCGGGTATGTGGACGGACGCGGAAAATCAACCGAGCCTCTCCCATCCTTCTCGGTGCTCTATTATACAATCTCGGTAACAGTAACTCTAAAGTTAACACCACCGAGACACTTAAAGAAAGATAGCGCGCAGCGTAGTCACGGAAAAGAGTAGCCAGAAGATTAACTACACGAACGTATAAATCGTGCGTATAAATTACTGTTGCCGAATTAATTTGCTCCAATTTTCTTCAAGATCAACGAGAAACTCGTATATTTTTCGACATATAATATATTCTGATTCCTTTTAATATTTTACATATTTTAAGAATTTTATATAAAATTAGTTTATATGAAAAAAGATGATTAAGAAGAAGGAAAATAATTCAAAATCATCTAATTTTTAAAAAAATCTAACTTTGATATTTGAATTTTAAATTAAGAAATCCTTATATTACAGAGGATCTTGCGTTTGTGGTAGCACTAGCATAGGTTCTAGGAATAGAGAAAGAATCAACGCGAATCCGTAGAAAGAGAACGGAACGAGAAGAGGAGAGAGTAAAGATGCGCGAATAAAAGACGGACACGGTAGTGGAGATAGAATAGAGAGCCGGTGGGAACGGAGGAGAAGACGAGGAGAGCTGCCGGAGATAACAATGCGAGCGATAGAGAGCTGAACCGGAAGCGGAGTCAATGACTCGAGGCTCGAGTTAGTTCATTCCAAGTGACAAGAAAGTCGACGGTTCGCGCGTTTATATACGCCCCCGCGCAAATCAACGCGGTCGTGCATGATCGTTATTGAACGAGCCGTGAAAATCATGCGAGATTCCGTATGCGGAAAGAAGTCGATATCCGCAAACATATCCACATAGATTGAGTTATTTCAGGATCTGTCATCATGATTTTTCGCGAAGCTATTTGTCATTTTTACTAGAAAGGTGTGGGATTAATGTAAAAAATATCTCGCAGGTGTGCGAAAAAAATATCACGAATGAATAAAAGAATAAAATGGAAAAATTAAAACTTTATAACGATTAACATTTTAATTCGAAAGATCAATCATGTGGAGTGGCTTATGACATTATGTCTCGAATTAAAATCATAATTTTTTCATTGGACACAAATGGCGTTCTTTCAATAAAATATCATTCTCATAAATGACCCAATTGGGCGGAGAGGAACATACAATACGTACTCGGTATACCGAGTAGGCAAACAAATCGCTGACGGAAGGAACGGCGGGGAAGAAGGAACTCCTACGGCGTCGAGTTCACGAAGGGCGAAGAGACGCGGATAAAAGAAGGACGAAATACACGGCCGCAACACCGATCAAGAGACAAAAGGGTAGGCGGGCGGGGAGGAGAGGAAAAGAAGAACGGGCGGTAACGTTCTCGCGGAGATACCAGAGCACACACGACGAAGAAGATTATTGTGTAGCGCGAGAGGGTAGGGCATGACCCTGGGCGGCCACGAAGAAGATCGGTACCGCGGCAGAACCACGCCGTCCGCGTCCATCCGCGTGTGCTGCGCACACGTGTATCCACACATGTGTGCGTGGGCGCGCGCGAGTACGTGTGCTCATGTGTGCGCGGCACACGAGACCGACACGTTGCAACCGCGGAGGAACATGCGAGGCCGCCCTCGCGAAGGAAAGAGCGAGGAAACACCGTCACGAAGTTCTCTTAATCGCTCTCAATCTATCCGCTCTCGCGCGATGTTGGCGGCGTGGATAATCGCGGCTCGAGTCGCCGATTCGACAGGTGTCGATCATCCCGTAACACTCGATTTATTCCCGAGCCACGTAAATCGATGCCCCTTCTATCGAGGAAGTTGATGTATTTTCTGAAAATGCCGGACAATTTTAGATTACATTCGAATCTTGCGGGTATATGTGAAGAGAAAAATGTGACGATTACGAAATATCTTAATATACCTTTGAATTTAATCGTGATCGACGTAGTCGAGATTGTATTTTTTGTTTCGACGATCGAATTATATCTCATCGGAAACGTTACGGAGATATATCTGGCGTTAAATATCTGCGGTATCTATGCAGATTAAGGTATGTTCAAGGTATTCGCTCCAAGTATGATTCCATATTAGATGTTTCATCTAATTCTAAGCCCCTAGATTTATTTTATAAATTTTAACTCATATAGAATACATACTAATAATTTATTACAAATTGATGGAAACTTGTAAAAATAATACGCCTAAAGCTTAAACATTTAAAAACGTATACGAAAAATAGAAAAAGAAAATAAAAATTCAGACTATGGGAAAACACAACTTACAGCAAACATTATTAAAGTTTAGATTTGCGTAATTATATAATAATTTTATAATGAATTATATTGTGACATTAATTAAATAATGTTACTACCTATACTTTACTATTTACATAATGTTGCAACTTATACAATTCTGACATATATTAGTTGTGTATATTCCTGATCCGTATGTTTCCGATGACGAAATTATCGCGAAATATAACGAGTCGTACACAGAATTTTCAGTGGTGTTCGACGTTGTTCTTTCGCGAGATACAAAAGGAACACAAAAGCATGCTCGACCGCAGATACAGACACGTTATGAGAGCCGGGCAAACACAATGCCCGTCACGGATTTCTTAATCGCTCTCGATCTATCTGTACCGTAATATCTGTTGCGAGACAGCGCGTGCGCGCCTTACATATGTATGCGCCTCGTACATACGTGGTGCACGTCACGATAATCGTCATGTGCAAAGAAAACGAAGATAGACATACCGGGTAGCGATGAAGGGGAGGGGGAGAACGGGCCAGCAAGACGGAAAGAGCACAGGAGGCTGCATCGAAACCGAAGTGGATCGGAGCGAAGCCGAGGAACGAGAGGATGAGCCGTGTGCTGGTCCCGGGCACGAAGAGCGCATGCAAGATACACATCACCAGCATACATACATGTACCACGCGTATGCTCTTCTTGTCCGGCACCCGCACACGGCTTACCCCCTCGTTCTACGGGTCAATGGCTTGGCTGCCTCGGTTTCGCTCCGATCTACTCCGGTGCAGCCTCCCGTGCCCATCGCCGATCATTTCGTCCTTTCCTCCTCGCTGTGTCCACCTTCATCTTCCCTCCGCGCACGGTGCTTCGCCTCGCTTGGTTCGTTTGTTCGTTCCTTCGTTCGTTCGTGTTACTCTTGCCGAGAGCACCCCGGCGCGGCGTTTCGGAGACTTCAATGCGCGACAGCTTCTCTTTTCTTATCTCCCTATCTCACTCTCTTTCACTCCTCTCTCTTTCCCTCCACCTCTGTTTCCTTTCACCCTTCCGTTCCCGCCCCCACCGCGTCGGGATACCCGCGCGCTCCTCTCTTTTCCGCGGCTCGTCCCTTCCTCGTTCCCAATCCGGCGCGTTTCCACGGTTAACAGGTATTTTCGGAGCGACGCCTTTCGGTTATCGATAAGATCCTCCGTTTCTCTCTTTCGTAAATTCAACATGTAGCTCACAAAGTTTCTTGCCATCGTCTTTTTCGCAAGTGATTCAATGTAAAATGTGCAAATCTCTAGATTAATGCTGTAAAATATGTTTGTTTTTTAATAATCTAAGCTTTTCCATTCCCTTTTCCATTTTTAAATCTTTCCGCTTTTAGGATTTATGCGCGTTACTTTTACACATCTTAATTTATAATAATAATTATTACACGCAATTGTTATAAAATATGTATTTTCAATGTTACAAAAGCCATTGAAATTAGTGTAAGTAAGTGTTCGGTATTCAAATGTATTCATTCGGATATTTTACAAATTAAGAAAGTTTCTTGAATTTTCTGTCACGGATTCTAATTGATTAAGGATCGAGGAAAATGCACAAGGACACTTTCGTACTTGGCGAGAATTTAACGGTCTCGGTGCGGATTAAGTGATGTTTCGACGACCGGAGCGAGAGACCGACTTACTCCGATGGCTCAATTGTTTCCGACGAATGAACGATCGTTTTTACTGCCACGGCTGACATCTAATTGCGTCCACGTCGCGGTACCATCATCGCCCCTGGAATACTCGGCGCGTTTATGCTCCCTTCGGATTGTGTCGCTCGTTACGAACGAGATATTCGCGTATACACAAACGACAGTGAGGGGGAGCTACATCTTCCTTTACGATGGCCGCTCGTTTATATTACGATGTAACTACGTGCCGGTCGTTTTTAATGCGCCGCTCGGTATATTTCTCTCGGAGTGCGCGAGATTTCGAGTCGAACGTGACCTTTCCCGTCACGCGTCACGTGAAACAGGCCAAGTACATGTGCATATACACGTATATGTATTGGCCGTGCGTGTCGTCAAAGGACAAGATGCGATAAAAATCCCGGAAGTCGTTTTACGATCAATTATTACACTTGTCCAACCATCAGTGTATGTAAAAAAACGCATTTCTCTTCAAGAACGTACATCGCGCGACTCGAAAATTTGTCAAATATGTCGAAAAATCGTCGCGAGATACGCGAATATCTCTGATGCAATGCACCGTCGAAAAATAAGATCCGCAACATTTTTGCGAAATGTCACATCGAGGATTCAGTCGAGAAATAATCCATACAAAAGGGAAATTTACTACGCACCAGATCGCAACAATATACGATGGTATACATCGTGCGGCCGTGAGGATCAAAAGTGCAGCGGTGTAATTGCATCGGGTTCGCCAAAGAATAAACATCCACCGATACTTACACGGCTTTATGAGCAATCAGCTGACGCGCAAATTACCCCACTTAGCTCCATTCCGTGAAATCCTATTCGAATAATCACAGCTTCGCCAATTATGTTTACGAACGCACTATGGTAAACGTGTGCACACGTATTAGACGCTGCACATTTCAAAAAGGAAGCTGTGCTGCTCGCGAAATATGGATACATTATTGTTATTCCGTTGCTCCGGTTTGATAGAACTTTACGAGCCGACATTCCTGCCAGCTGCATTAATGCGTGTTACAAGCAAAGCAAATACTTTTTTTCTCATTTATCGAAGAAACTTTCAGAAAAATGGTATAAAGACATTACGGCTGCTACTCACATTCGATATTAAAGTTTGCTTGCATAAGAAATTATACAGAGAGAATTCTCTTTTTCTTTAAATTTATGAAATTAACAAACACACTGGATTATATGCAGTCTTGCGGCTTTGGTTATTTTTACATTTCAAGGTATTACACACTCCGTGCTTGAGATATCAAATAGGGATTAAATCGATACGATCACGGCGATAATAAATCTTTCATCGAAGAGTGTATCGCGGTGTCCGCCTTGATTGGACGGCGAAACAAAGCGTAACAGATGCCATTACTTTCGTTCGCGGTTGTGTGAAACGAATCCAGACAAGAGCGAGTTCACGACGGCAATCGGAATATTAAATGCCTTTGAAGTATTCACCCCGATGTCGATGTAGAGGAGCCCGCTATTTGTTATAGAAAAAAGTAGAAAATCGATTGATAGACGCCCGTTTCGTCTCTTTGTCGTATTAATACGAGTTCTGCATAATCTGCCTTTCGAGATATTTACTTATGTGACTGATATTTATTTATAATATAAAATTGCGAGTATATTTAATTTGTCGAATATTAAATGAAAGCAATGTTTGTTTAAATAAACATTGTAGATTTGATTTTCATGATTAGACACAAAAGTTGCACGTATTAACATGTTATAATTGATAGACAATTGTATCAATTACAATTATGTGTCATTTTGTTAGTAGTTTGATATGCCAAATAATAATTAAGGTACCTATGCCATTTTTTGTTACAAATGATATTTAATATAAGTACACCGTTGTTAGATAAATACGCGAGATCGATATTTACCGGTAATAATACTGCCGCGTAATATCGTGTGAGGTCACACCGTCTGAACTTCTGTCGCTAACATTAACAAGTATCATGGCCGATGCGCTTAATATCATGGTATTAACGTGCACTAAGTAATAGCTAAGATAAGTCAAGCTTTGGTAGCGTGGTACTGAGTAAGCGTGTGGCATATTATCAGCGCAATTTGTCATTTATTATCCAATATAATGATTTATAACTAGTATTATGGATTTGTTCCACTTGTAAAATCGATGATTCGTACATATCTGTACGCATCTTGTATATACAAAAATCTAATAGTTTATCAAATTTCACGTAAATTTGTCGATAATAATTACTCAGCAATAGACATTTAAATTTTGATATGTATCATCAAATTTTTAATCCAAGACAAAGCTTCAAAGTAACGTATCAAACGAAGTCAAAAGTGCATTAAAAATAATTGTAATAATAAATTAAATAGATTATGTAAATAATTGTATAAATTTCAAGAAGAAAAAAAGCGAATATTTGATGATAATTTGATTATTTTAATCGTGAAAACTTAATGATAATTATATGGAATATTATATCGAAATTTAAATGTTTATCGCTGAGTAAATATTATCGATGACTTATGCGAGACTTGATAAACGATTACATTTTTTGTATACAGAGATGCATATACGATTCATCGATTTTTAATTGAATACAAAAAATTTCATATGACAATGATAGAACTGATGAAATACATGAATATAAAGTATATCGCATGGTCGAATTTAAATTAAAAAAAAGCGTGCTAAAAAATATTAATTTATCGGATCGAAGAGAAGAAGGGAATCTGATGTAGGTACGAGGCCCGAGGGATCCGCGCAAAAATGAGAGCGATCTTCCGGATACGAGAAGTCCGCGCCCGACACGCTGTTCGCGCCGAGAGTCCTGTTGCCCGCGCGCGTCCCATCTCGGCCCACCGTGGAAACGAGAAACAAACTGTAGCATCAGACCCGACCGGCGAGGGCTTCCACTTGTGGGAACCATCGTGCGCGCCATGGCGTGCTCTCTGGACCACGAAGTGAAAGGTCTGACTCGGAGTTAACTGACTGACTCGTAGTGTATTTGAGGTGTACGGGCCGTGTGGTAAGCAAGGTGATGTATCCCCCTACCGTCTTCTCCCGTATGCGTCGTGAGGGGCCACGGGAAGAAAGAGAGAGAGAGAGAGAGGAAGAGAGGGAGGGAGAGGGAAAGAGAGAGAAAAGAAAGAAAGACACGCACGCACGTGCGGCCGCGAAGTGTTCATCTGTGTGTGGCTCGAAAGGCTTGTGCGTCGTTGTTACACATGTACTATACATGCGTACGTAGTATATATAGAGGACGTTACGACCTCCATAGTAATTGCCCATAAACCGCGAAACTATCCTTACATACAGCGCCGGACTGTTTTTCTCCCTCCTCCCCTCCTTGATCCTGCACCTGCACTCAATCTTCTTTGTCTATCGGAATCGTCTCAGCTCCCGCGGATACTCGAGGAAAATGGACAAGACATGCTGAGAATTCGCGGGAAGACGCGCGTCATATCTTGCGTGAATCGTAAACGAAGCTCCGCGTTATCTTTTTATAATCGCGAATTCGTGAATCCGATAGCGATTAATCAAGAGTCGTTCTACTCAATTCCACATAATTATATTGAAGCACACGCTAATCAAAATATTTCACTGCTTCTTCACGTATTGTTCCTAGCATCTTCATATTAAATAAATTGTCACTAAGAGGAATAAAAGTTAGAATTGCGAATAAGTCTCGTTGCAACGCTGCATACAGTGCTAATAAGGATCGATTGTTGCAGCCGGCGATTAATTTTCCCGTAGGTTGAATCTATTGTAACTACGTTTCTAGCGAGTAACATCAAACTACAAAGCTTCTCTGTGAAATCAACATTTAACGACCTCATTCAAAATTAACATGCAAACCAGCCTGCTGACGCTCTATATCTAACATTTAAAATTGTCTGCTTCCTTAAAACAATCAAATGATAAAAAAGGCCAAAAGTCGATTGGTAAAATCGCGCAATGTCTCGCAAGTTTCTATCTTAGAATTTTGAGACGAAAAAAAAGGAAGACAGGCTCGAGACAAGCGTAGCAAAACGCGCGAAAGACCAAAGACAACGCCCTTAGGTATTTATATACGATGTTGGTGGTAAAGATGAGAAGTAAGAAGCGGAAGGTCGGGGGCCTGGCGGGGGTACGCGGGAGATGGTCGAGGGTGGCATGAGGGGGGGAGGATGGAGATGAGGACGAGGGCGTGGATAGAGGGGCGCAGAGCTGGCTAGGTATGTATAAGCAGAAGAAAGCGCGGGTCGATTAAAAGTAGCGAGGGTGTTTCTCCTCTCGTTACCGGAGAGCGAGCGAGTCGAGTCGAGGTAAAGGAGAGATAAAAGCCGGGCAAGTGAGAGGGGAAAATCGAGGGAAGAGGACGCATGGTGAAAGAAAGAGAGCAATTGCTTGGAGAAAAAGAGAGAGGGAGAAGGAGAGGGTGATCTATATGGTCGCGAGAGACAGAGATGAAGAGGAAATCGCGACGTGGAAGCGGGAGATCGCGAGACGAGGATAAGAAATACGAGACGAAGGAGAGACGAAAAAGGAGAACGAAGAAGGTCTGTGTAAAGCAAATGTGACCAAGAGAGATAGAGAGACGCGGCTCCAATCCGAGAGGATTTGAGAAACGACGCCTTCGACGAGGGTGGACGCGAGAGGCAAGGAGACCCAATGACTCAAGAATCTCGACCTTTATTTGGATTTAAGCAAGGAAAGGGTTGTAAGACACGTCGGGAGTCGAGGGAGGGGGGGAAGATAGCCCGGAGGGCTCGCCGAGATGGCGAACGCATACGGAAGGAGCCCGGAAGGTACACGAATGTAAATTTTACGATCAAAGTGGCGGATTAATACAGGCAGTGATGCGCCGCGCTTACGACGAGAACGAGAGAAAGAGACAGAGAAACGTCCATTCGCGGAGGTGCCCAGATTGGTGAAACACTAATGACGCTCTCGCCGACAATCGACTAATCTACGTGAGATTCAAAAATCAGTAACGTCCTCGAAAAAAAAAAAAACGCCTTGTTGGCGAGATTGTACTTTGAGTAAAAAAAATCGCAACTGCTAAGAGTTATCTTTTATTCAATTGGAAAAGGAAAAAATTATCAAAGAATATTACTGTTCTTTAGCTTTTAAGAGCAACCAGCTATCGAATCGTCTTTCTTAAAGTGATCATCGAAGACACTCATTGTCATCTGAAAAATGTTGATTTTTTTCGTTGATTAAAGTACACGTTTATCCGAATCTACGAAGTCTCCTACACATTTTGATTAATAATTAGAATAAACGATAAACCGTAAGACAAATTCTTCGTCTAGGAAAGGAAAATGAATGAAGTTGAACGCAGATATACTTTTCTGCATCTGCCGCGCCGCTTTATCAAACGAATCGTTTCAAAAGCATGCGCACCGATGGTGAGACGAAGGAAATCACGAATTTCATCTCTAACCCATCGTCGCGGCCCGGGCCATCAGCTGCCTCGGAGTTAAACTTTAATTTAACGCATCACGGACAGCCGTACCGTCTCGCTCCTGTCGCCTCTGCACTGAACATATTCTAACCGTACAGAAAAAAGCTGATCGTCCATATAGATCGAGACCAGTGTGGTTTCGTCCCGATCATCAGTTCGCGCTTCTGTTTTCACGATTCAGTGCGTACTGATTGCAACTTATGCGTCTGTATTAGAAAAATAAATAGAATTTTAATAACACCTGCTGTCTACGATAATTGACTATTGATTAAATTCTACTCGATGTTGACTGATAGTAAGTATATGTGTATCCGAAATACTTTAAGAAAAGATGAAAAAAATTAATTGTTTAAGTACATATATTTATGTAATTTAATAGTAAAATAAATAGTAAAATAAAATATAAGACTTATAAAATTTGTTTTAAATATGCTATATATCTATCATTTTTAATGAAGTTACGAGGAATTTATGATTCTTTACCATGTCACGCTTAATCAGATATAAAATGTTATATTGAGTAACAAAATTTTCATATTGATAAATTAATAATAAATTAATTATGAGAAAATATTTAAAATATGTAGAGAAATATGTGAAGAAATATTGAAAGTAATATATAAAAAAAAATAAAATAATATATAAATAATATATCGAAAATAATATATAAAAAATATTTAAAATAATATAATAATATATGTAAAGAAATATTTAAAATGATGTAATCCGGTGTATTTAATTATTAATGATTTATAAGAAATGTACACTTGTTCAAGATTATGAACAAGAATATTTTTAATATTTTTATTAATTTATCTTTTCACCATTTTAAACGCGAAACCAAACCGCTTTCATTTATATCATAGTAATATCATTATTCGACTAGATGCACCGATCATCCACGAAAGTCGGCGCCCAAGAAGCGTCGTACTTTGTAAACTTACACGCCGCCTAAGCTCCGGCATCGCGCCGAGACTGCAAGGGACCTCCGGCATGTAATCACATCGTGAACAGCATTGTACGACAAATCGAATCAGATCCGAGATAGCGAGAGAGAGAGAGGGGGGGGGAGGGCAGGGAGGAGGGGAGAAGGGAAGAGGAGACGCGAGGAAACGCTGGAGCGAAGGAGGAAAGGAATAGCCCTATAAAGGAAGAGGGCGAATGGTCCAAGTCGAAGAAATCTCGGATGGTAGGAGAATGAAAAGAGAGAAAGAAGAGATGAAAAGAAGATGAAAGAGACGAGATAAGAGACGTATGTAACCGAGTGTATATCGGATGTCACGCACGCATGCACACGCGTACATGTGCGGGCACCACGTCACGTGTGACCGAGCGTATGTCCCTCCCGGAATCTTTATCGCGGTAATTGATTTAAAAGGACTACACACGCGGGCGGCCGCGCAGTTTCCCTAAGTCATGCTACGCGAGCAATGACGCGTGTTGTGCTCGTTCATGATTGCACGCACGTATTTTCATCCATGATGATCGAAAGGGGCCGATAACCGATCGTGTTCAATTAACGCGTCATCTTATCGCGGAACGATGGATTCATTTATCGAAACGACGCGAGGCCGAGCATTCACACGGTCGTAAGATTCCTCTTGAATTTTTGATGAATAATATCCTAAAATAGAGAATAATATCTCGAGTAATAATATAACACTGAGAGCTTCTCTCTACCAAATATATCCTACCATTTCAATTAGGTTTCTCCATTCATCTCTTGTATTTACTTACGAAAAAATATATCTGGAAATAGATTCGTCGTAATCTTAGAAATAATTTTAAATTGAAAATAATTACGTAGAAGAGAAACTTTTTTATGATGAAGAGAATATGATACCTCATTTAATGATATTGAAATAACGATATGAAACTGATGAGATGTTGATATCGATTTCCCGTGAAAAAGAGAAAAATTAAAATAAAATAATTAAATTGCGGAAACAAGTTTCCAAGTTGATATCATTAGAGAGAGAGAGAAAGAGAGAGAAAAAGAGATTATCCGTATATACATTTTTCGCTAGAAATTCCGCGAAAAGACTATGAATTACGAGGTGAAAAAGAAGTTGCAAGTTGGAGTGAGAAAGACTATTTTCGGAGAGAGAAGTCCACCACGCTGGATGGATATTCAGTCTCGGATATTCCGTTCGATGTTCAACGCGATTAAACTTGGCACGAATCTTTCGCGCAACTTAGTCGAAAGCAAATCTCAACCCCGACATAGTTCCAGTCAGCCTGAGTTTCGGTCTTTTTAAACGCTCGATGCTAACGAATGGCAACGTGACGCAGAAAAAAGAGAGAGAGAGAGAGACGGAGAATATATAACGTGGCAGTTTCAAAGACGACCTGACGACAGGCTTGTGGGAGAAAAGAAAAGACGAGACTATAGAAGTACGATCGCGATTAAATCGGCCGTGTGTGCTCTCCGTCTCGTGCTCGAGCGCACGCGTGATTCGACGCACGTGTAAGCGACGGCCGATTGTTCGACGTCGACCATTGTGCGCGCCGAGGACGTATAAACCTATTCCGTCGACATAGAGCAAAGTAGAAGCGTCCCGCGGTGAAATCAATGACGCGGCATAAGAGGGAACAAGTATCGCGTCGCGATCTTAATTCATTTCGCTCGTGTGAGAACGTGTGCTTAATTTCGCGACAAGAGATAGGGACGCGGAGCGAGAAGGACTCGGTCTCTCGAAACGATGACCAGCGAGAAACTCGTTAAACGTGCCCGATAACGTCCTCGAGCATTATACTTTTCGATGCGACGTCCGATAACAGAAATATCGCGCCGAGCCTAATAGAAACTGCTGTTAATTAGAACGTCAGAGCCGAGAACCTCATCGTTGATTAACACGTTCGGCATGACGTTATATCAATGCCAATTTTTTCAACACCGCTAAAACATAACGTCGTAAAAACGAGGCCGATATTCAAGCGAAAGATGGAGAAGAGAGCCGGAGAGAGAGAGAAGAATCTTGCTGTCATCTTGACAGCATTGTAACTTCATTCGCCAGCTGTTAACTCGCAGGAATGCGGGATAAAATGCGTCGATATAGACATGCGAGAGCGGGGCGAGGCTACTTTTTCCTGCTTCTCTCGTTGGTACCGCCCACGACAACACGTTGGACACGGTGGACGCCGCTGTCCACCTACGGCGACTCATTCGAGCTCGAACCCTTTTCCCCTCGTCGCCAACTAATTAGAGAGGCAAATGGACGAGGAAAATATGTCGCGGTTTTATGAAAGCCGACCCCTTTCCCGAGAGATAAGTCAAATTAAATTACGCGCACGCGTAACAATATAACGAGATTTAAGCGCAAACAGTCGAGTGCATGCACAAAGCTCGATTGAAATGGTTAAAGGAACCGGATTGTAGTATCATTTAGCTTCTTTTTGGATTATCATTTAACGTACGCGATGTAAGAAGCGAGATGTGTCGGAGAGATTTCTTAATTATAAAATCTCTTAATGGAGATTATCCTGAGGTCTGTCATTTTTTTATGAAACGAATCGATTTTTGCCCAACTCGCACTGCTTGTTCTTCCACGGTCGAACGGTCAGTTTCTCTCTATCAATTTTTGTTGTTGATACCCGGTACGAGAAGGCACGGAATAAATCATCGAAAAGTGCTTCCCTGCGAGAAAACACGCTTTGTGGAATGGAAAATAATTACGAAGATGTCACGAGCGTTCGTCCGAATGCGAAGATAGATTGAAAGATCGAGGCGTGAAATTAGCAATCGCCCACCAAGTACGCACGAGAATCGACCCGCGGGCGCGACTACATCCTACGAGTTTATCGAGACACAAATTTAATATTTACACAGGATATGAAGAGTGGTAAAAGACCGGCATTGCTAAGTCCGGGTGCGAGGAGGAAATGGAGATTGAGGGGGATTCCGATGTCGAGTCGCGGTTTCTGCGAGAGGAAACCACGCGGTCGTTTCCATCACTCGTATTTCCTCCCCCACGCGAGAGGGATTAGTCAATTCTTACTTACTTCTCATACGTCAGCTATTTAAATTTGAATCGATGTGGCACGAAAATATGAGCACTTACACGTTTAGATCTTTGATGCAAGAGGGAGAGAAAATAGTGCAAATTAAATGAACGCCGGATGTTGAAAGTCTAAACTCGCTATTTTTACACTATACAATATGTATTCTCAATTATTGAACACATTCTATTTCAAGAATCCAACATTCTTGTTTATACGATACCAAATTTATTTTTCAAATTCAGTTACCTCTATTTTCAAACTCGATTTTTCTCTTCTCTTGTAAGCTCACCATTTAATCGCAAATAATTTCGCGATTTATTACATTGCAAATAATGAACAGTGTTCTCATGCAAGAAACATTCTCGCGTCTAATTCGATCCCATCGTCAGCAAACAGAGCGGCGCGAGATGATCGACGCGTGAAATTCATCGATCGAGCGCATCCGCGAAAGATTCGCGAAAACGATCGGACCGAAATCCAGCAAGTCGGATGCCGAGGAAAAAAAAATGAAATATCGAGGATGCTGAAAATGCGATTCGTTTTACAATGACAGAATGAAGGGGAGAAGAAGCGAGAGAGAAGGGTCGAAGGACCAGTCGCAGTTAAATTGTTATGACATAATTAGGGGCGATTCTGAATACCGGTGATACCGCTCTCGCTCGAGGTGGTGATGCCGGCGGCGATGGAACGAAAAAGAGAAAACGGCGAATGGTACAGGGAAGGGGGAGGGTAGGGGGAGGCAGAAAGGAAAAGAGGGACCGAACGGAGAACTCAAACTGTGTCCCGATCGACTGAAACTGCTGCCGCAAACCATTCATTCGGCTCGTCCAGTTTGACCGGCTCATTCAAGGATTTAAGGCTTTTCCTGGAGCTCGTCCCATAGCTTTGTTTCGTTTCACCTTTTTCAGCTCTCCTGTTCCCCTCGTTTTCCTCTTCTCCTCTCTCGCCTGTTCTATTCTGCCCGTTCGACCTCGCAAATCCCGGAGCGCGATGCTCACGGTGTACTTATGCTATCCGGGCGTCACGTGAGCGCAATTTTCTGCGCCGCTGACGGGTCGTGGCAGAGATCGGTCTACGAACGCCTCGAACATCCCCGCGCATCGCGTTTCACCATCTCGCGCGGCGTCTTCCTGGAACGGGAAGATACCTTCTAGCCTTCTAGCATCCTCTCCTCTCCTCGTCGGGGGCCAGGATCTCGTCGTTTAATCGCGTTAACGCGATAACTTTTAACTATACGCGCGAAACGAACACACGTGCCGGCTAAACGTGCTCGACTTTGCTCCTCGTATTTATTTTTAACCTGTCAATTGATAAATCATTAATTTCATACCCCTTAGCGAGAGTTTAAGAAACTATCGGAAGATCAATTATATAAGACGTTAGATTGTCATTGTGCTACGAGTATCTGTCATGTTTAAGGATGTTTTGTACCTATTTTCAAAATATTGAGAATTTAATGAAAATTGTATAGAATGTCCTTACATATGTTTAGAATCTTCGGTACAATTTTTAAATCGATTCACTAAAGCGTTCACAAGTTATAAGGATTTTAATTTGCACCGAATTAACATGTGCTCTTATGGGAAACGTATAATCACGTTGATTCAAATGATAAAAACACATGGAAATAATATTCAGAATTTGTTTAAAATTTGCAAAAGTTTAGATATAGAGAAAATATTTGGTCATATTGGTATAGAGAAAATTTTTGGTAATATTATACAAGTACTAACTGGTTATAGAAATATATTAAATATAATTCAATGAAGTTAGCCATGTATCTGTCACAAGGCGAAATTCTCTGCCAAAAGTTTAGTCATTTCGATAAACAAAATTCCACACAATTTCTTACTCAAAATACACCAAAAGTAGATATATTCATCAATATTGATTTTCAGCTACTTTTTGCTGGGATTGTACATACAAAACATCCTTAAAAAAGCATCGCGTATAAAAATGCTAACACGCATGTAAAAAATCAGGTTAGACAAAAAATGCGCGACGAAAGCAGATAATTTTACACCTGCCGGTGTATAAAAGTTTTCTAATACAGATATCTTTAAGAGAACGCGGTGTCAAGCCACCCGTGAAAAAGAGATGTCTTCAAAGATCGGATACAAGATCGGATTTATAATTATCACAATTATCAACATATTATGTTGAACAATATTAACAATTCAAAGACCGAACTGTCATTAAATTCTAATATTTCGAAATAAATACATATTATTTTCCACATTTATCATGTGATCTATATCGATATGTAAAATATTCGACATTCGATCATTCGAGTTCGCTAAGCAAACCGTCTATAAAGTAAAAGAGATGAGAAACCAAAGCTTTCTGCATAATAAGGTTAAAGGATCGGGAAATTTAAAGCGTTTCGTCTGCGGTGAAAACTCGAGAATTTTACTGTTGAATTTTACGGAATAAATGTTCAGAATTTGGATGAAAAATTTCGGCAAATTTTAAACAGGAGGCAGGCTCGATTTCAAATTCCTAAACTTTGAATAAGTTAAGAATACGTTTAGAAAGAATTGTATAGGTTTATTCTACAAAAAAATGTATAAAGCATTAAAGAGAATATGTTTTCTCCCTTAACAAAACCGCCTTAATCCTTCCGGACTGCAAAGCTATCGCGAACTCTACACTTCACGCAATTGCTTGTCTATCAGTCCCGGAGATAAACTTCGCAATCGCGTTAAAGATTCGTATACGGTATCAACTGGACGAAGGGCAGAAGAGGCGCGCGGAGGAAGCTCATGCGGCGAGCCGCGTTCATTCAGCCGGAGACGTGAGTTAAAAAGAGGAGAAGAAGCCGGGCAAGAAGAAGAAAAAGGTAAATGCCGAAGGGAAGCCGATCGATTCTCGTAATACACTCGGGCATGGTTTACTCCCTCATCCTCCTCCTCCGCCCTCTTCGGCTTCTATCTCCCGGACACGCATCAGTCGCGCATCTCGACGTGGTCCGGGCTACGAATGAAGTTAATGTGGGGTCGTGCGAGCCGAGTGTGGGAAGCGCAGGACTCCGGACATCGGCTAGCTTCTGATCCGTCAGGGCCTTTAAGAAGCGTAGACGTGAAAAAAGCGACACAGGAGGCCGTCGTCTTCGACGTCTTCGTTCGTTGGACGCGAAGAATACCGTCGTTTAACGCTCTTTGATACGAACGGAAGACTTATCCGAGATTATCATCGTGATACAATGATCCTTCCTCATAAAGGCATTTTTCGCTACTTCGTTATATTGCGATATATTTTGTATATTCATTACAAATTAATATTCAACGCTCGATTCATTTAATACGAGTCTCTGCCGAATTTTCCATTTTTATTATATCAAAGATTCAAATTCTGTAACAGAATAGTATCGAGAGAACTTGGCATTCTAGCATGCAAAACTTGTCATATTAATTTAATCTCTTTATTTATGAGAATATATTTCTTCTTCTCAGAAAAAAAATGTATACACAGGCAAGAGAAAATTCCAAAGACAAAATAAAAAAAAAATGCGAGAGTTTAAGAGAGGATGGAAGATGGAATGCGATAGTGTTCAAAGACCAAAGACATCGTCAAAATCTTGAAAGTCACTCTCGAGGACCTAATATCTATAAAATGTCATAATAGCAATTTGTCCTAATAAGGATTCTTTGAATATATAATGCAAGTTGAATATCTATAAAAGGAGGTCGAAGACGGAAATATCAGAAGAGAGCGCTATATCCTTATGCGAAAACTTATAAAGTTCCGCATAAGGTATAATTTATTATTAGATGCTCCGTGAAATGCAATTAATTCGTGATATTTCATCGAATCTTTAAATTTACATCAGATCCAATCAATCGTGTATTGGGCAGTGATTTAATAATTCTGTTACAAAGATATCATTCCAATTAATGACCAATACATCTACATATTTGTGTACTTATATAAATAGAGAGAATCTCTTACATAATCAATAATCAGTCAATTCTAGACCGATGGCGCGAGATGTTATTTTCGAAAAATCTCTTCTCAAGCATAATAGATGAACGGTGCATCTAAGCAGGTTACGACGGGCGTATAATCAGGTGATTAGCGAATTTCGAAAATAATGCGGAAGCAACTGGACGAAGCACGAGATCTCCGAGGAGAAGATACTGGATGAAAAATATTGATTAAAGGGTTCGCTAATAGATGAAAATGAAGACTGTTCGCGAAGTCATCCGCCGCGCCGGCAAACACGAAGAACCGAAAAGTGAAAGTGGTATGCAGCAAAATACTAATGAGATCGTTTCGTCTAATCAGCACGATATGCCAGATTCGCCTGGGTCTATTTTGTAAGTTGAATTCGAGTAACGTTATTCAAAATATGCAAGGGAATAGTGGATGGCAAAAAAAAAGAATAGTAAAGATACAGAAGGACAATCGAAAAAAATAATGAAGTCAATAACATATGACCGTCGATTGTGTAACTTTGATGAATGCAATATTATTTAATTTAATTGTATCTTTTACGATATTTTCCCATCTATTTTTATTATCAGCAAATTAATTAATTTCCAGTGGCATGTAAAGCAGAAAAAAGAATGGATTCCGAATAAAAAAAATTCAACATAAGAAAATTTTCGAAAAGGTAGTTTTATGTATATTCGTCGTGTGTTTGCGCATTTGTAATTATATGTAATTATAAATCCGTACGAAATATATAAAAAATAATAGTCGCCCACAAAGCTAATAGCGCGGTGAATAAGTTTCATGACCAACATTAAAATAGAGTAATGCGACGTAGCATCGCATAGAAATTGCGCAATTACTGAAACGCGCGCTTACGACGCAAGACAATGGCACACCATACAATGCAAAAAGGAAAGAAAAACAGGTAGAAAAAGACGGGGGCATCGTACTCGCGCGTTTTGCGGGACGCGCTAAATGGAATCGCGCGGGCGGCGAATAAGAAGGAGTAAAGTGGGGCCGAAGGGGGCGGCGAGGGGGAGGACGAGGGTCCATTTGACTTGGCGGAGATCGGCCTTAAGGCTTCAAACGAAAAGCAGTTAGGTCGTCACGCGTTGCGGTTTAGCAGATTCGCGGCATTCGCAGCGGAAATTGAGCGGGTTCAAGTGACGGGTGGAATAGAACAAAGTTGATAGAGTGGTGACGGTAAAGTTAGAAAAGCGCAAAATCAAAGAACCGGTATAAATATTAAATAAATAACGGATGAGAAGGTGCAGGGGATATGTTAACGTTCAAAATCAAGACGTCGACGCACTCTTATCGTCCATCCGTTTCCCGCGAGACGCTCGAGAATTGTCGAAAAGTAAAAAATTATGTAAAATATACTTTTATCTATACGATACAATAAAATATACTTTTACATCTTTTTACAGAAAAGAATCTCGGCGTATTTCATCCCTCTTTTATCCTTGTATTTTTTCATACAGGACCCGTACGTTTGTCCGCGACGTGTTACTCTTGGCCGAAAATTACACGGGAAATTACGCGTCCCGAGTCCGCCGAGTGCCCATTCTTCGGACGACTTGTCCGCGGCAAACAGACCGGCGAGGAAGAAACGACGCAAAGATTCGAGCCGTGGGCAGAAATAGCGGGAGCAATAGCAGCAGAATCAAGCGCGCTGCGGTACAGGAGACGAAAGGAGACGCAACTTGGGCTGGCGCCCAAGAGACACACAGGTGGGCGTGGCGCCTATCCCTACGCGGCGCACCGGGTCGCCGCGATATGAAATTATATACGGACACCGCGGTGTAGAGGGTATATTCCTCTTTCTTTTTTTTCCTCCCCCCCGATCGCCCCCTCGCGTACGACCGCCGTATTCCGGTTGCAGTCGCGGCCGGCGACGGCGGCAGCGCATGGCGCGGTACGCGAATAAATAAAAAAAAAAAAAGAGAAAAAAAAGAAAAAGCCCTCTTTCTCTCGAGAGAGCGCGCGCTTGTTCCGTCACGAGCTGCGGTCGACAGAACGGACGCCGCCGTCTCATCTCGGCGGCGGCCAATCAGCCTCGTAATCACTGAGCTCTCCGCTTGAACGTCCGTTGTCCGCGTCCGGTGACTTAGGCCGTACTATCTACTGGACTTAACGCGCCGCGGTGACGACGGTGGCGGCGGATCTGTGGAGAGAATACCCACCCTCTCTTCCGCCCTACCCCTCGGCCCTACTCGTCATCCCGGGTGAGGCATTTGTGTCTCGCTTCCCTTCCTGCCTCCCCGTTTCGCTGTTTCTTCCTTACGTGTTCGCTTTTGCTACTCCGCCGCTTCTACTCGCCACCGATTATTCCATTCTGCGCGACGCAAAGTAAACGCGGATACGATGCGATTGTTGACGGTCCAATGAAAAGGGTGATCTATTTATCGTAAAGCGATCCCGATCAAATCTCTACTTACGTAAAATAATTTTATAATTACTTTTTTTTATGAAATAGTCGAAGAATTAATGTGTGTATAAACGCATTTATATAGATGCAAAGGTCTTCTCTTTGTTATACATAGATTGATGGATGGTGGGTCTTTAAACGTGGGAAGGAATTTTGCAAGACTAGAGATAGATTGCGCCTCACTGTGTAATTTCAGTCTTTAACTTGTCTTTAAACGTACCTGACAGACGCCGCGCCTTCTGCCCTCTGTAAGGAAAGCGACCATGCCTTCGATCGGCACGCAAGTTCTATGTCACGGTCTGTGTCTGACGAGAGCTAGCCTGGTATCCCGAAAAATTTCTAAAACGACTTTGGACGACACCGGAATTGTACAGTTGAAATTTCTCTATCGCATTCCTCTATCATTGAAAAGAAAGGCATCTGAGATTTCTATCGTAATCGTCGCGTAAAAGAGTTAGTTACATAACGCAAAATAATATAAAAAAACCATGAATATAACCGTCATGTAGCAGATAAAAATCTTTAAAGGAAAAATCAAGCATTAATATTTCTGAAGTAAAAACTAGAAAAAAATCTAACAATATTTTCGGAGGAATAAATTTTGTCAAAGTGATGTATCGTTCTCTATAAAAATCTTGCTGTATCACCAGGCACATTCTTTTCGAGTCAAAATTTTTCTTCTTTCGACCTTAATACTCGATCTAACATTTACTTTAAACATACTTTAAGCAATCAGATCGCTTTACTATTAATAGTTTTAGCATAAATTTCTTTTTTAAATTTTTAACATAAGTGAGAAACTATTCGTTAAGATACAAAATTGGATACGATTTAATTCCTATGTAAATGAAACCTATCAAAATCCTCTAAAATCCATAAACATGAAAAAATAGAGACTGAAAATAGGAGCAAAATTCCGACTCGAATTACCTCCCCTTGTGCACATTTCTGTGATCCGTGTAAGTCGAATTGATGCCGAGAGGACCGCGTGAACGCTTCTAATGCACATTGGAAAGTCGATTGGAAAGGCGCTAATGAGGCGTTTGACTCTTGCGGCGAGTCGCAGGAAGCGTTCCGCGTCTTTCGCGGTGACTCTCCATACGAGCAGGCATTACTTCATGGTTGGCATGCCATACAATCTCGAGGAGGAAGACGACAATTAAGGCACTGCGCCTCTACCTGCCTATTTGCTATTTGTGAATGATTTGCGTTCGCTTTTACCTCTCGAAAGGGACGCCTATTGTAACATGCATGTGCTGGAACAAGAGTGCGGCGAGGTTACATTGATAACGTTAAACATGAACGAGAGAGGGAAAGAAAAACGAGTAATAAAGAAAGACGAGTGACCGCAATATACATGTGCATGGTGCCCCTCCTTGCTTTACGAAGCGAAACACACCTGTTAAGCGCTTCAGACAATCTTCACGTGAAAGAATTCGCGAAAATCTCACAGGAAATATCGAATCAGGAAACATCGAATCCCTACAATAATTTTCCCGTCGAAATTTTACTCCTATTCTCAATCTCTATTTCTTTATATTTATAGATTCTAGAGGATTACAATAAGTTTCATTTATGTAGAAACTACATTATACTACGGTACATCTGACTTTGACTTTATTTGAGATACATCTTACTTTGCACTTCAAATACGCAAACGAACAGTTTTTCATATTGAGATTGAAAGTAAAAGAAAAATTTCGACTTTCCTTGATTTAAGTATCAAATCGAGCAAACATAATATTTTTAACTGTTGTTTAAAAAAAAATAGATTTGACAAATCTAAGTTGAAGATGGTTAAAAATTTTTTAAAAAGTTACCTTGAAAAAAGAAAAAATTAATCGTATATATTGAAAATATTCTAAAAGATATAAATATTACAAAATTTTGAAGATCCTCTTTATGCTATGTCCAAGGATTATCATGACTATCGAACATTACGTCACAAATATTAATAGTTATTTTGCACGCAATCAGCGCGCTAATCATTTTTAACATAAGGCTTATGCTAGCCGCGTGATCTTATTCTATCGGCGAAACCTGCGCGTGACGGTGGAATGTAGTTCATTGTCGAAGGATCTTCACGGCAGGGAATGATGTATACGAAGAACCGCAGGCAGGCTGATATTGAAATAGAATCACGCCCTCGCTAGATCGCCTAAGTTCCATTAAGGGAATCTTACACGCTTCGACGTAGGATACGTACGTGCGCGATCTGTTCAATCTTCCTCTGCCATTGTACTACTCGTGATGACATAATTCTCGACGAGATCGTACGTATATATTAATTATTGTAAAATTAATGAGTACTCTATCTGAAATGATGATGAAAAAGCGACGAGGCGAAATCAACGCAGATTCGCACGCATACGTTTAATTTATCGCTGGCGAAGAGGACCGAGTCAAATAACAGGGAACCTGGCGGTCCAAGGTAATTTAAATCAAGTCGATACGTTACGAATTACCGGTCAATATCACGCCGTAGATATGCATTGACTTGCGGTACGGGACGGCGGTCGCAGCAAACCCTCGTTCAATTTGCGATGTTACAGATGAAGATCTTGTGTTACTCCTACCCGCGTCCGACTTCATCTTCCCCGCCTGTCCGCCGATTGCCCCGATACCTCTCGCCTCGGTCGATTCCGATCGGCCGCGTGAGAAAACGCATCGCGGATAATACGTGACACGTGATTTCGTATTGGCTGCAGTCGGAAGTTGCAATTCGATCAGAAGTTACATGCGGTAGCACTATCGTGATCAATGCGATTGCGAAATTACACCCTCGCGTATGTATTCTCAATGTTAAATTTATTATTTTTTTTTCGCTTTATTGTATATGTATATTATTCCGTTCAAATTTATCTCTTCAAAGTTGCACTTACTTTATTTAAAAATCGAAATATTAAAGTAGAGTTATCCCTCCAGCAAGTCATCAGATGACATCGATTACAAAATATCAAAATAATATAACATAAAAAAGGAATGCTGATAAGAAAATATTTCTGTATTAATGGAGCTTTATATTATACAATTTATATTATTATAATGTATTTCAAAAAAATCGGATGAAATTTGCGATGCTCTAATGTGGAATTTTATGAAGGAAATGCACACGACGAGATAAATTTGTTCAGGTAACTCATTATTGCAGTTATAAAAAGTTATTATTGTGAGCCGTCAAAGATCCCATAATACGCTTTTAATAATTTGTATAAAGTTAAGGTCTTTCCATAAATCGCGTGTCCATGATTTTATATATTTTTATCACAATCGGGAAAAAAAAGGAAAGGAGATCGCGAGAAAGTTTGCTTGCTCAAGGAAATCGTGCAACATTATATTCGTAATTTTTGTCTCATCTCCGTTAATTTGACACACACATTACATAAAATCAAATTCGAATGTATAGAAAAATTAAGTGTCAATTTATTGCATTAATCTAAAATTCATAAATTTCGAGAGCAATAATTTCGATAGTAATTAATTCGATAATAATTAAACAGTTTGATATCAAACTTATATTGTCAAATTTCTACTTTTGACTATTTGTTATAGTATTTAATTTTTAAATATTCCGTGTTAATGCATATAAAATTTTAATATTTTGAAACCTATTTGCAATATATTTGAATAATTAATTAGAAAATAATATTTGTTTTTTTGTTGTTTACTTGCTATAAGTGTTCCTCGAAAGTGAAAGCGTGATGTGAAATAAATATTCTCGTCTTTAATATAAATTTTCCTGTCAATTGGTAGGAGCAATAAATTCCAAATTAACAATAAATCAGCAATAAATTAGCACTTAATTATGCCACACATTCGAGTACATTTCTCGTGCTGGGAGTGCCAGATTTTTGTCTCGGCAGTCGCACGATGTATGATTTATACCGCAGGCATCACGATCGTTCAGGCAATAATTCTCTTTATCATCCACTCGCGCGAGATGCTTAGATGTCGATAGCTCGTTGGTCAACGGAAGAGGCTTTATAGCGATAATAACTCGAGACTGCCGAGAAAAGAGAAATGCTCTCTTTCTTTCTCTCTTTCTCCCTTACGAGTTTTACGTATTTTTCTAGCCAATACAAGTATGATCGAGCGTTTTACGGATATGATATCAACGTGTTCGATTCAATCTGTCGGACGATATTTTAAACACCGTGTACCAGAATGCGTAACGCAAGCCCGATTATAATTAATTATCGAAAATCACGCGAGTTCCCGGATGGAATCGCACATACTCCGTAATAATTTTTATCGTCACCTCGCGCACGCTCGAGGACGATGATGATACTCGGATAAGGACTTTTATCGGCGCAGTCGTGCAAGGCGGATTCGTTGGCCGAACGAGGGACGGCGTTCATCGGCAGTGCGATCGTGTAAGTAACCGAACGCCTCGTCTCCCTCTTTCTCCTCCTCTCTCCCTCTCTTTCTTTCCCATTGAAGATCCCATGGCGCGGCAGCAACGGGGAGAGATGTATGTATAACGTGAGCGTGTATGTCATGGGCAGTCACGATCGCGGACACGGCCTCATCTTTCTCCCGCGGCTCGCCCTACGTGCAGGGCTGCCTTAACCATTAGGCTAAATGGACTGTAATCTCTGGGTGCGCCGTGATTTTTCGATTGTGTATTTTACTTGAAAAGATACCGATCTGAATAATCATATCCTCTTGTACCTTGCTTCCAAATTCACCTACGGATCCTTTACGATACTTTAATTAAGAGGGATTTTTTTAGCAACAAAATTCTGTATTTTATACTCTTGCATTCCTAACGTTTCCTATCGGTCCTGTAAATAATTAATGCGATTCCGTTTCCGTATTGTTTTCTCAAGATTTGCGAGATGCATTTGTATCGGAGATGCACCCAGCCCTGGCTTCCTCGAAGCCCGCAGCTTATTGCGCGCGCGTGAGTATTCGTGCACACGTGAAACGCGTATATAAAGGGGGTTTCAGGTGTTACGTTACCCGAGTTGAAATTCCAACTAGCGGGTTATCGCAGTTAAAAGCGTACACACAGTTGCATATCGGACGCGCTCGAAAGATGCGTTGCAATCGTACGATATTCTAGCGCTCGAATAAAGTCAGCGTGAGCTACATCCGGTAAGTTCCTTCCGAGGAGAAGAGGAACGACTCGGATAATCGTGACGAAATGGAATCGTAACAATGTTAAAAAATGAAATAATCGTTCACGGAACTTATAATAGAAAATTATATATTGGATATATAAATTATTAGTACACTGAGAAAAAATCTGATTGCATTAATTAGAAATCTGATAGATTCAATCAGTATGTCTGGAAAATGAACGAATCAGGAATTCCTTTAGGAATTATGATGAGTATGATTAATTTCTTCCTGTTAAATTTACCAAATTTTCTTGATAATAATAAATTTACAAAAAAAATGACATCACTCTGTCCATGTTTAGTTAATATAACAAGAAATTTTATAGATCCAACTAGAAAATACCAACCAAATCCTTGGAGTAAAGTCTATTAAACGTTCTAGTTATAAAAAATCGAGTCTTATTATGATAATTAGAAATTCTGCTTGGTTTAACCAAAGTCTCTTATCAGATACATCCTGTTGATACAATCAATCAAATGATTTTTCCCAGTGTACTTATTATTTTCATTGTTTAAAAAAAAAGAGAAATTTTGCATATACCATATCTTCCTTGCCTTGGTGTATAATTTACTCCGCTTCAATTAAATACTAAAGTACTTCGTTTACGATTGTTTATGCATGAATTTTGAAATTATTCACGCCATGGAAGTCGCGTAAAAAAACACAATTACAGAATCGTGAAAGTTGCGGTGAAAAACAGCTAAAGAGTGAATGATGCGGTCTGCAGAAAATACTAAAGAAAACTGGAAGAAAATAAAGAATACTAAATATATACATCATCAGGCATTTACACAAATACATTGATTTCTAAAGAGGAATCGATTTTTAAAAAAATATTTTCGTCGGAGAGAAGGAAAGTACATTTCTCTTTCTCTCTTTCGACTGCTCGTTCAACACAATATTACACCGGTGTAACGCTTGGCGTGCCAACATACAGTGAGAACCGTAATTGCCCCTCACGTCGCGCGCCCGTGTGGTTGTACTCAGTTTCAGGTGTTAAATTATCCCGGTCGTGATTCGTGTCGCACATATCGCGGATAAATATGGCGTGTATTTGCCGGCGTGTAAACGCGCGTAACATCTCGACGAGATACACCCGAAAGACGCGCGCGTGCGGTATCCAAATATAAAATCAGAGGGAAGCGTATAAATATCATGTAGACGATCCCCGTGGATAAGGGGGCCGCAGGGGAAACGCCGAGGTGCGAGAGGTCTCCGGGTCGTGGCCGCGGGAGATATAAATGATATCAGCTCGAAAACCTGCTCTGTGCCACCTCCCCCCTATACAAACACATGTATGTATATATGTATGCCTACGACGTTTGTGCGTGTGTAACAAGCTACGTGGCCAGTTTGCGACTAAATCTTTCGATGCACATGAATTAACGAGCATTTAAAATCACGATGTAGATTTAACCTGAATTATATTATTTTATGGGTACAAAGTATTAAAAAAAATCTTAGGAAAGAAGAAAAACCAGCACTTGTTTTAAATCATGCGATAAGGATGAAAATTAGAACACTGCTTTCTTTTTTAATATTGTTTATACGCACATTAGCACTTTACTGTAGGAGTAAAGACTGATTAAAAATGTTGGAACGTAATTATATTAGCAAGAAACATAAAAGAAAATTATTTATTTTAAGGAGATTTCTCAAATGTCACTTGGATATGTTATTTCTACGATAAATCCCGCATGCATTTTCTCACTCGCGTGAGAAATTTTATTACGAGATACGTAGTACGCTTGTTTTCCCGATGAGAAAATGGGCGTGAGATGGGATGGGAGACTAGGAGGAAGCTGCGAAAGTCGCGCAGCACGCAGTTCGGTACAAAATACCACGTCGGCAAATAATGGATATATTGCCTCGGCGGAAAGATTACTACTTGCGAATGACGGCAATTTCTTTCGCGGTTATGTGTACCGTCGCCTGATGACGGGTTTTTTCGTCGCCAAGAACGCGGATTTCCTGTTGCACGTCGCGCTATTAATGACTCTGATTTTTCGACGAATCGAAAGAAACGACGAAATTCTCTCTCGTCGCCGCCGCCGCGGTGATAGTCGACAGATCGAAAACGGCTGTCGCACGCGAGATTAGAGCGACTGCACGATTGATTCAAAACGTGAGAATTTAACGGAGATAGCCGACTTAGCGAGGGAACACGACCGATCCGAAGCCATCAATTTGGAGGGAACTCTGTAAACAGAATGACTCAAGACATGAATAATGGTACGCTTTATTCGTGACCAATTGCCCTTTAAAGGTGCGACATCTAACCTCAAGATCAAAAGAGGGGCGCTATCACTCTTTTGCGTAAAAGAGAAGAAAAGTATGCGATAAAAATGAAAAAAGTTGTATAAATGTTGAAAAGATCCATCGGAAAAATTTTATTTTACTTAATTTTTTCTTTCGTTTGATATTCGATATATAGTTGTACGGTGGAAGATCGCGATTTCATTCACGTAGAGTCTATCTGTAGGCGGAATGTACAATTTTGAAGAGAGATAGAACGTTTATAGTCATGGTGCGCGGAGCGTAATGTATATACTGGCATAAAGGGATACCGGATACATAGGTATAGTGGCAAGGTGAATAAAAGATTTCTTAAAATGATTTGCCCCGACAACGTACGTATTACCTGAGCTTCTAAAGGCAACGACGTAAAGGCTAGAGCGTCACACCTGTTGCTTCAGTTCTCAGCACCAAATCGAAGACCTCGGCTCCGACAAGATACTATAAAATGGAATTTCATAAAGTGGAAACGTTCGCACACAGTTTGCGCGCGTTATATATTTTCACGCGATGTACACACGTGCGTTCAACAAGGAGCACGATTTTCAGATTTACTTGCCGCTTTAATTTATTCTAATATCGCTACTTTATCGATAATATATAAATATCGTAATTAATAACACATTTTATTTATGCATAACAATTTAAATAAGTATTCACGTGAATATATTATTGAAAAAAAAATAAAATACGCGAATTTAATATTCTATTTTATATTTCTTTCTAGTATTTAAAAATTTTAATTAATTGTCACATCAAAGAAGAGAGAAAAAGTTAATCATGTGTGACTCTATTGTCAGGAGAGAGACTGATATTATAATATAATAATTATATTTTATCAGAAACTTATATGTCATATATGTAAAAATTAATAACACATTTTATTTATGCATAACAATTTAAATAAATATTCACGTAAATATATTATTGAAAAAAAAATAAAATACGCGAATTCAATATTCGGTTTTCTATTTCTTTCTAGTATTTAAAAATTTTAATTAATTGTCACATCAAAGAAGAGAGAGAAAGTTAATCATGTGTGACTCTATTGTCAGGAGAGAGACTGATATTATAATATAATAATTATATTTTATCAGAAACTTATATGTCATATATGTAAAAATTAATAACACATTTTATTTATGCATAACAATTTAAATAAATATTCACGTAAATATATTATTGAAAAAAAAATAAAATACGCGAATTCAATATTCGGTTTTCTATTTCTTTCTAGTATTTAAAAATTTTAATTAATTGTCACATCAAAGAAGAGAGAGAAAGTTAATCATGTGTGACTCTATTGTCAGGAGAGAGACTGATATTATAATATAATTATATTTTATCAGAAACTTATAGGTGTCATATATGTAAAAATTACTGAAAAATAAGAGATCAAACGCGAGTTTAATGTCGCGAGGGAATGGTTCGTTGATACGAAATGAGCGTTCGTTCGAATCCATCATTACCCCGAGCTCTGTACGGCGTGCCTATTCTACGAGACGAGAGGTAAAAAATGTTGATGCCAGGCCAGCGTGAGGTCCGGGCTTATGCACGCTTCAGGAACCCGGACACTTCAGATTTAACAGAGAACTCGCACGAATAAACAGTCGTACCTCCGCGGCCGCTGCGCTTTATTAATGGTCATGGAGGAAGAAAAAAAAAGAGAGAGGCTCGACCCCGCGGCACGCGAGCGATTAATGTCGTCCGGCGATAAGCACGCTAACTAAGGGTGTCGTAATTAGCACGCCGCCCCGGTCTTCGTTGTCGCGCGACCGACGTCCACGAGATTATTATTCTCGCGTGAGGACCGTCGGTGACATAATTGAGATATATCGCGTAAGGAATTGGATAAAACGCGAGGCCGAAGCGAGCACACGAATCGCGCGTTTCAATTACGGGGAATCTGCGACGAGATCAAGCGGGTGAAACCGGCCTCGGTAAACCGCGACTCCTAATCAAACACCGAGATCATAGATTCTTGGATTTTTTTCCAGCGCTACAAGAAACCGCTCGATGACTACCGAAACTGTCAATTGTGAAACCTGTGGATATACGCAAGAGAAACGCGAAGAAAGTTTTATTTTTACGTTAAATTATATATCGCGAATATAAAAATACTTGTATTACCAAATGTGAATAATATGAAGACCTTAATCTCTTTTGCAAAAATTTCGATGTATATCTCCGCCTCCTCGCGTGAATAAATTAATATATATTTTCTCGAACCCTCGATCGTACACTATATTGTGCTGAAAAATTTCGATAACTTGAGACAAGTTAATAACGATCGTGTCTACAAGTTCGATTTATCGTTCGTCGAGTTGTTCGAGTGGGTTTGCGTGGTGCCGAGTACCCATCGCTACGACCGTGTCTCGGATCTTTTAAGCGGCAGGCAAACCACTCACGCGGCGCAGCGGACCGCGAAATCGACGCTCACATATGAACGGGGAACGGGAGAGAGGTTCTCTTTTCCCTTCTCTCTTTTCCCTTTTGCCTCCATATACCGAGACATCGAGACGGAGGAAGAGTAAACGGACCGTGTACAGCCTCTACGCTCGCGGCTTTTCGCGCGCGCGACCTTTTCCCCGTCTTTTAACACCGGATCACGTGTCATCTGACCATTTTTCCATCGAACTTCTCACCCCTGACCTTCTTCGTTCTCTACCTAACGTCACCGCCATGCATTTCATTTCGCAGCCTCCTTCTTCCTATATCACGACTGTCGTATGTGAGGAATAATTTCGATCTTTTAAGACAGTGATATTTTACCAAAGGTAAAGATTAATCTTGACATTTTATGAACTCATAATACATATAAAAGACATAAATCCTCGATGTACGTATTTCGCGTAAGAATATCCAGGGTCGTGTTTAATTGATGGTTGCAAATTGCATGGATTGCGCTTCATACATATACATAATATCTTCATACATATCGAAACCATTAAATTAAATTACTCCATGAAGTAAAAAGAAGTATCAACTACTTCGAGAACTTACATAATCATGAATTCTTTCTTTTCTTTCTTTTCTTTTTCGATGCCCCGTGAATAGACGGCGAATTTGCTTAATTGCTGGCGGATCGTGCTTTATTACGTAAATTAATTTTTCCTCGTATAAGAAACGCTTAATTGACGTGAGGCACTGTGCAAGGAGCACGTATCGTCGCGAATTTTCATGAACAGGGTAAAAGAGGAGATTAAAAGTGGAGAAAGAAAGAGAGAAAGAGAGAGAGAAAATCGGACGATCGCCAGGCACTGCCGCGTTCGTGTCGCCTCCGCAGGGAAGGGTAGCTCGCAAAGGGGTGGATGTCGTGGGGTGGAAGACAAAGAGGGAGAACTTTAATGTATGCCTACCGAGAGAGGCTATAAAAATCAATACTTCAAATTACCAGGCGGTACTTAATTTTCTTGGAGCAACCAACGCGCTACGCCGTTTCTATCCCCTCCTTCCCCCCTCGCAGCCCCCCAACTCACCACCCATCCTCCGCCAATCCTCCGGAAATTCTTCCTCCATCGGACGACGGGACGGATTTCGTTGCATTCACGTGCATTTACCTTCAGTAGGTCCTGCAATTACGCGGTGGGGTACGGAAGTGTTTGTAGATGTTAAAGGAGAAAATCCGCCATTAAAAATGAACGAGGAAGGACGAGCGGCTACGCTTTCATGTACTAATGATTTCGCTACGGATAAAAACAGATCGGAATTATTTATAATCGAGCCGCGCAATCGCGCATTTCTAAATGATTATTGGAGAACCGAGTAATTATAGAGAGAAAAATATATAAATCGTGCGCTCGAAAGAAATAACGATAACACAACATATTATATATATATCATCGAAATAAATGGAAAATAAAATGACACGAAAAAGATGGGCTTTGTTCTTCTACCACTTATGAAGCAGCTTCTAAATACAATATTTGCTATACTTTGAGCCAAACAAGCAATATAATGACTAACAGAAAAGCAATTATCGACATTAATGTTAGATTATTAATAATTAATATCTGGCTTCGACCCGTACTTTTTTTTTAGCACAGAAAGAGTGCGTTAACATGAGGACATGTTAACTCGAACGTAAAAGCAAAGCTTAAAGACAACACAAAGAGCGCAAAGAATGTGCAAAGAACGCTCTAACAGGGTGATTAGGCGCATTAATCTGAAAATAGAAAGGTACTGCTGCCTTAAGGAAAAGGTAATTGTAAAATATATCCACGCAAACAAGTCAAACTATAAAATTAGTTTTATACGCCGAGATCTTTTCATATCCTTGTAAATCTTGACAAAGGTAATTAATTTCCATAATTATTTCCGCAAAGACAAAAATCATATTTCCTCACATTTCCTGGACCATTAAAATATCTAAATTTTCGTTTTTATGTAATGCCACATTAGCCGTACACGTTTCAAATTCTCGCGAAATCGAATAACATTAAAAATATCCAAGAGATGATTAAAAAAAAACTGATCTTGACCTTGATACAAAAAAGAACTTTTTTTCGGTCATTCATCATTGAGCCAATTTGGCCTTAAGCGATACATAAAACTTGCAAAACATATACACATTCACACATGTACATGTATATATATATATATATATATATATATATATATATATTTATGTGTGTGTGTGTATAGAAATAGATACTGAAAAACTTTTCAACTATGGAGGTTGAGAGATAACCGAGGAGAAAGAAGGAAAGAAAAAGAAAGGGACGAAGTATGAGGATCTTGGACGGTGAGGAACGGTGTGGGAAAGAAGTCGGGGGCGGGGGGGGGGGGCGAGCAATAAAATCAAGCACCGGGGTTGCAACCCTTCCGCCGGAGTTGAGTCGTAATCTTGCTCACTGCCAGAGGGTCGAGGCTTACGAGATCTCATTTTCTTTTCCACTGGGGTAATTAATTAGCATTACGTTGGTAAATCGCAGGAGCCAACTTTAACACATTTCATATACTGATGTCTAAATAAACAGTTTCATCCGAGGAGAAATTACTTGAAAGTGATACGTGCATGTGTGTGTAATATATGTATAACTTTGAGGAAAATATATAATTATCATATGTTTTTTTTGTGTGACGAAGTGTTATATTATGTACGTAGAATTTAATATACACTTCCCTCCAGAGCCTTTGCTTTTCTTTGTTATATTATGGATTAATCGTTAATTAAATTGAATTTTTTTTTGCTTACATACTCAAGCTTAGCAAATATTGCATGAATGCTTCAAAAGCTGCTGAATTCCGCTGAAGCAGATTCATATATCTTCCGTAAATAAATGGAAATTGTGACACGTATATTTGTTTAGAAAAATAGCGAGTATTTGCGAGAAATACTATTTATACTAATACTTTGATCATCTGGATATGCATTTTATGTTACACGTGCTTGTAAGCTATCTATGCTAAAGGTCAACAATGCAACATGATTTCTCTTTACTATTAATCATCATTAGCATTGTGCATAATGCACGACACAATAAAATAATGTATGACACAATAAAAAATGTGAAGAAAAAATCTTATAATTGTAAAAAGCACCGATAAAATTCCAATATACGTATTATGCATCAATATATATTGTGATCTGGATATTTCCTTTGTGTGTGTATATGTGTGTGTTTACTTATTTCTCTTTTGTGTCTTTTTTCATATATTTGGAGTATAACTCACGAGTTCATAATTTATAAAATTCACTTTAAATGCGATATCTCATATTTAAAGCAAAACTGAAAAAAAATTAATGTAAAATTGATGCGCAGATTTGCTGCGCTCGTATTCTGAAATTTCCACGTTTCATTCACCCATCTAAAGAGATTTAAAGTGTGTAAATAATGTAATTGTAATTCGCTTATAGATTATTGCATCTGATTAGGGTATAATATTGCTTGATCAAGTGCGACTTAAATATATATTCAGTTATGATTCAGTTATGATATATTCTCAATTCGCGCGCACGTGACGACTCTCCCTCTCGAATGAGAACTAGACATCGCATGAAATAGACATAATGCCGATATACTGACAGATCGAATGTAGCTAATTAATATTCATCCGGACTAATGAGCATCTCCCCGATTGAAAGACATTGACTTATATAGACATCCACCGGCGACGAGAATTGCACGTGCATGCCACAGTTGCGCGCGCGTGTAGCAGGTTGCATTCGTAGCATGCACGTGAGGACTGCCGAAGGGACGGAGAGGGGAGAAACGTGAATGCACCGCTGGCAGTAAGACACTGTAGAAACCGCGATCCTATGGCCCCGAACTGACCATCGCTACGTTGCGCTGGTCATGGTCGTTTCGACTCATTTCTCTCTTTTTCTCTTGTTCTCCTCGTCGTTCTTTCTTCACCTCTCACTCTGTCTTCTTCTCCATCTCGCTTACTTTCGCCTCCTCCATCTCCCCCTACCGTCGAGCGGATCGCGAGAAGGAGGAAAGAGGGGGTAGACGACCCGAGAAAAGAGGGAAAACGAGAATGAGGTCTGAGAGGGAAAGTTGCCGAGGGTTGGGTGATAAATTGATAGTGGACGTGCGCCATGCACCCTCTCTCTTTCTCTTTCTCTTTCTATCTTCCTCTCTCACTCTCTCTCTCTTTCTTGCTCTTTCCTTAGTCCGACCGACAGACCGACAGACCAGCAGACCGAATGACACCCTCACCCTGAAGTGCCAGTCGGTAGCGATAGTGCTGCTGATACTACTTGTAGAGTGGAATTAAATGGTTAATGCGGTCGTAAAGTCACGTAGTCTATAATGGACGAGAGGGCACGGTAGGGTCATTTGGCCAATAATACCGAGTCAAAAAGAAAATCATAACGGCAAAGACCTGACAAGTATATGTGCAAATTTTGTATAAAATTATTCTGCATGATAAGAAATATAATGTTAATTTTTAATTGATATTTAAAAAGAATATTTCTATCGTAAATAAATATCATTAAAGTTAATATTTCTCTATCATGATTAGTAACAAAAAAAACTAAATAAATTACTATGCATATGAAAAAAAATATTTAAAAAAATATTAAAAATTTCAAAACAAAAAATATTTCTTACAACTGAAGAATCATTGTGCAATTATATCGCTATTAGTTTAGTAAAACATCTTATTATATTGATAGCCAAAATTAACAATATGTAAACTATGAACATAATAAACCTATCCAACAATTTAAAAGGCAGAGAAACTTTACATCATATCGATTCAATTGCAAGCATGCATTGATATTATGATTATGTCATGAAAATTGATTAGACCATGCTTCTCCAAACAAACCGAATCCGCGAGTAAAGCAACTTAATCCAACGGAAGACAAAGAACAAACTCTTGTTAAATGCGTGTAAAAGAATTTCGATACATCTATGGGACATAAACGTACAAAAGCAAAATATCGCAGAGCCTGAAGTTACCGCCGCTGCCGTCGGCTCTAGCAGACGCAACTTCCGTTTTAATCAGCACGAATCCAAGTTATTAAAATTCCTCCAGAATTTTAGCGGATGAATGAGCTCGATGGCCACCGACTCGACTTGGCTTTGAAAGAAAAAGAAGTTCATTCATTCCAATAGAACGAAAGATATAGCATTCGGCCGCGTTCGTCGACGCTCGGTCTTCTCAGAATATCGGCAAACTGAAAACGTTAATTTATTCAATAGCAAAAGGGCATGAAAACACGAGTGCGCCGTAAGAGATGAGCCCGACGGTGAAGAAGAGGAGTGGAGGAGCGCGCGAAGGATACCGCGGATACAGAAAGGGAGGATTGAACGCGAGAAGGACGAGAGATCGAGGAAAGGGTGGAAAGGGGCGATGCGGAGTCAAACGAAAGCCTGCGGCAATTTTTCCAACGCGGCGCTCGAGCTCTCGAGTTTCTCGTGACTTCTTTTTTTTTCTCTTTCCAATTTTTCTAATTAATTATCGGTATTGATTGGTTCCCGATTTGACTTCGCGTAGCCTTTGGCGGCGAGATGGAAATGACCGCAGAAATAACCGCAAGGAGCTGGGGTAGCCGAACGAATTAACTGTTCGCGATTTATCCCGAGTTCTGATTCAAGAACTATCTTTAAATTATAAATCGACGATTTTCAATGCTCGTCCTTGTGTGCATATTGCTCCAAGATTAAGATTTCGTAAAAGACACATTTTTTTCTGAAGAGAAGAGACAAAAAGAAGACGATTCAATCTTAATTTAATCGTCGATTAAACTTGTAAGCCGTTATTCGTAAAATAAAAAAATGTCAAATGTAATAAAAATGTCAAAATTATGATAACAATAGCAATTTACACACTTTACATATCGGTAAAACTTTTCACCTCATTAAAAGCTATTTTCAATATATTTTAATGTATTTTCTTATACGAATGTCCGACTTAAACGCTGTTATGCAAGTTATTATAGCAGGAATTTGAGGGTACTTTGTGTATAATACGGATTATATATTATTAGAACAAAACTACGGATATATGTGATGCGTGCCTCGGCGCAATTATTTAAACGGATATAATTTTGAAAAATACAACTTAGCCCGTAACTTCAAACTTTCGTGTCAGAATGACGTTGAGAGCACCATGTAATGTAAATTTATCGCTGGCGCAACCAACGATTAACCATTCACGATTTTGTTCTTCGGATCAAGCCATCACGCGCAACCGGGTGGAAGTTTCTGGGAGCATAGTCGGTTATACATTGTAATATAGTGAAAGTTCTCTTGTAAACGTGGTCAGTATACTGTACAACCAAAGATTAATTGCCTGCGAAACTTTTAACCGCGAGACGGTGCGAAGATAATACAAAGTGACGCTGCAAGGGAAATATGCAAAAATTGGAAAAACAATACTCGCTGCGGTCATTGCCTGTCTCGATACTCCGACGCCCTCGTCTCTCGAATCGAATAGCGAATTTCCTAATACAATGCATCGTCAACAGTGGAACAGTCGGTAGAATTACGATTAACATTTCACGACTTCTCGCTAGCAGATTCATCTCGAGTGAAACTTTCGCGAAAACGTGTAGTCGTGAGACGGTAGATCGATTAAAACAATGCCGGAGGAGCGAAATAATGCAAATTCGTCGTATCCGTAGAACGCACGATTAAGCATTCGCGATTCTTTTTCGTCGGATCTACCCCGCAGTTGCAAGCGGCTGCTGGAATTTTCTCGGAGGATGGTTAGCACGCTATAAGACGTTGAATCGATTGCCTTCGAGGCGCGAGGAGGGAAAGAGAGCGGCAGATACTGGAGCGCAGTACGCGGAATTAAGAAAATAAATGCATCGGACGCAAGACTCGAGCAAGAAAGTGCAACAGCGAAAATGTTGCTTTTCTAACTAGGTGACAGTCGCATCACGCTTCCAGTAGAAAGAAATTACTACTTTAAAAAAATCGTCATTTTTTTTTAATTAAAAGCACCTTATAAGCGTTTTTCATCATCTTTTGTATGTAAAAATAAAAAAGTAAAATAAAATTGTTGCAAGAAACGGATCTTTGATTTTTTGTTTTAGAAAAAGAGAGAAAGAGAGAGAGAGAGTTATATAATTCAAAATAATACTTATAAGACTTTTTCTTTTAATTACGGTTTTTTAAAAATCAACTTTTAGTTCTTTTACTTTTCTCTACGGCAGGCATTATGATCCATAAAATATATCAATTGCCATTGAGGTAACGATTAAAATTACATGCGCATAATTAAAGCGACAAAACGACGTTATCAGGACATTAATTATCCCAGGGAATAATTCATCTAACTAGTCGATGAGGGCAAATCGCACAAAAAATTCAGCGTCTGTTTCTTTTGGAGGCTCGCCCCGCCGCAACGACGGAAGTTTCCTGGAAGGTGGTCAGTGTGCTGTAAGGCGGAGGATTGATTGCCTTCGAGGTTTCACGATGAAGTGGCACAGTGTGAGAGACGAAACGAGACGGAAAGACGGAGGAAGGGAGAAGAAGGAAGAACGAGGAGAGACCAAAGAGAGACCGAAAGAGCAAGTAAGGGAGACCCGAGTAGAGTCGAAGTGGCGATGGGGTGAGTCAAGGGTGAACCGTAGGGCTGAGAATGCGACCAAGGTACGCGCGGGGAAGGACAGAGAAGGAGTGGAGGGCGGGGGGGCGGAGGGCGGAGGGGGGGGAGGGAGAAGCGAAGGAGGATGACTTGTGGTTGTGTGTCGCAAGATAGGGTTCGCTATATACCGCGCGTTCTGTCCCGCGTCCGTCGGTCCGTTCGTTTCTCTCGTCCGCTCCGGCTTCTAACCACTTCACCCGCTTCATCCTCTTCCTTTAAGGTCCGTGTCCGAGGGGGAGGATGGACGAGGTGGTTGCGCGAGGGTGGCGCGCGCGAAGGGTTCCGGGAGATGTTCTTGCGCTCGCTAGTAGCTTAGACTCTCGCGTGTATCATCGACTCGGTGAAATTGTGTGTGAACCCACACGCGCATTGTGTGAGTGAATATCATACGTGTGCGCGCGCGGGCCAAGATACGAACGAACATACGCCCGTAGGGTGGCTTGTCGTGTCGCGTGCGTGTGTATTTGTGTACGTGTGTACGTGTGTATGTGCGTGTGCACAGGGCTCCGAGACTCGGCTAAGGAGTTAGAAACCACCACCGTTCGTGTATGTATACATGTATATATATGTGTGTGTGTGTGTTTGCGCGCGCGCTCACTCGCCTGACCATTTATTTCGAACAAGAACATTAGCGCCGGGCTGATCTATCAAGTGGCGCGACTACTTAGACACTGGTGTGTTAATTCAGTATCTTGCCGAAGATCGTATTTATATTCTATTTAAAACCAACCGAGACGCTTGCGTATGTACTATTTTTTAGAAATATATATTGAAGAAAATGTCTGTGTACGAGACTTTTCTAAGCGTAGGACACTGCAAAAGATGTATATTGATAAAGCTAAGAAATAGCAGATTCTAAACTTAGCATGACTTACAATTAGATAAAGATCTCTAAAATCATAGTTAAGTTAATTAAACACTTAAATGGTTTAAAGTTATAATATTAAACGCATTTTGTAGAACTAGAGATAGAATTTGCAAATATGAATATGAAAAATAAGTTGAAATACTTGTATCTATTTTTAAATACAATTTTTTCCCGTGCTACATATTTTAGAAACTACTTTTAGTCGAATAAAATAACGTATAATTGATGTAAACGTTAAACGCATTTTAAAAGAGGCTTCATTTATGAGCGAAAAATTACGAGAGTGTGCGCGGTAAGAGACGCACAATAATCTGTTATGCGAGAATGAGAAAGCATTAATCTTACAAATCCTGAATCAATTTGCATGTCGCATATCAAGATTTTTCATCGCAGCCGCCATCGTAAGAAACTCTTCGACCCTTTTTTTTTTTTTTCACAAAACGAGTAAATCCGCAATAACCGCCGCTGCCATGATTCTATCTACGAGGCGATAACTCGAGCAATCCACGGCGGCGAAGACCTCTTCTTCCTTTCGCAGGAAACCGAACGCCCGCCGCGGAAAAGTAGCAGTTCCTCGAGAGGCGGAAAAAGAACACGTCCGCCGCAACAGCCGTCGCGAGCGATCGATACGACGGATCGACACCATTCGCGGCCGATTCGCGCCGGCAGCAGCGCGCGCGAATACGCTTTACAAGATGACACCCGTTAAATGCCAGAGCTCCCCGATGCGGAGACTATCGGACGAGGCATGTAAGGAACTCGAATACACACAAACACGCGGGACGCGGGCCATGAGTCGGTGTGGCAGCACGCATACCATCCTGCGCGAAATCTCACGACAAATACACACATGTGTGGAGGAGCACAATAATTACTATAGGTAGTGGAGGACGAGGCGGGTGCACCATCCGCAAGGGGAGGAGGGGGTGGAGGGAGGGAGGAGACCGGGGGTGACTTGGCCGGCAATCGATATATACACACACGCAACCGAGTTACGTTGTCGTTACGCCCACACGCAAAACACACGTATAAACACGCGATTTCAGAGATACATACACACACACTTGCGTTTTCGGCTCATTAATTTCACGCACAACCCGTTCCTATCGCGCAACATTTTAATTTCGGTGAGTATGCCAATGAACAATCCCCGAAAAATCGAAAAGGAGTGGGGACAGATTTACGACATTCATTTACATGTGACCTAATTCGTCCGGATGTAATCAATGGTCAGGACATACGAATCAGATTGGAACTCCGATTTGGTTAACTACACACGAAACGGTAATAACTCCCCCTCGTAGACTAAATTTAATGTACAAGGGAACCCGTATTGATCACGGAGGTCGAAAGTCAACGATCGTGTCCATTTTAAATATGCGTCACCCTGCAGCGCTTGGCAATGAGGTCGCATTGCGCTGCGCGGACGTCTATATAATGTGATCCGATGTCAAAGATTGTCGCTATTGTAATGCTTAATTGGATTTATCGCGCTTGACAATTTCCAAGTTTTCGCATAACACATTTCTCTGTATATTCAATAAAAAACTTTTTCGAAAGTGACGATACTCTAAACACATTCTAAAATTGCCGATATTAATTTCAATAGTTTTCGAAAGAAATAACAGCGCACATGTGTATGAGTGTAAAATTTATTAAAGAATTTGTCGGGAAAATTGAGAATGGATTCTTAAATCATTCATATAATAATTATGTTCATGTTTTTTGCGATATAAATAAACTTTAAAATATCGATTAATAAAGTCGTTAACCGATTTTTATCAATGATATGTAACGCATAAATAGCTATGTTTCATAAATTTACTCCGAATGATAATAGGACACTATATGATTCCACATGGCACCGCTAAGTTGGCAAGGGTTAATTACAGACTCAAACTATCTCGGCACATACATTCGCGCCCCGAAGTTCAGACAAGTTCCAGCGATATGTATCCAACGCCACTACTTTCACAAGTAACAAAAATTATTTCCATTTATTGCGGTGCGAACTTATAAATCTCTCTTATAGTCTCTCTTATTATTTTATACAATCTATGTATAAAAATATACCCGAAGAACGTAGCGGATAATAAGGACAAATATGACGCTGCTCTATACTTGCAGCCAGACACACACACACACACACAAAGTTGGCAAGTATAAAAATATTCAAATATTCAGATGAGAAAAAAACAATGTTGAATTAAAATTAAATAGCAAAAAAAGTAATTTTCTCGAATATGTTGTGATTATATGTATCGCAAATTTAAAAAATCCTATTTATCAACTATTATACTAACTATTATTATAGTATTTATCAAATACGTGAAAATTCATATTCAGAGACTGAGTCACTATTCATTCGCAACAAAAGAGATTTGTGGCAATATTTAAAATTCACCGAAAAACGATCCCTCCCGACGAAATAATTCCCTCGAACCGTTCTTCCCCAAACCCACGTATGAAAATGCCCAAAGTTTCCAAGGAGAAAAACCTTCATCTCCGCAATGTAATCAATATTAAAAATCTAAAATGTCTCGCGTATGTGGCCGAGCCGGCCGCGTGTAGGGGTCGCAGTTCGTTGGCGGGAGTCGGCTGAACCCCACGTTGCCGGTTGGAAGGAGAGGACGATGGAGAACGGGCAGGCTTGGCGAGGGGATGCCAGGGGATGGCCAAGAGTGAGCGGCGGCGGCGGTGGCGGCGGTAGAAGTGGTGGTAGTGGTAGTGGTGGTGGCACGAAGAGGTGGAGGTTCTCATTAAGCAGCCCGGGCACCGCGCGTCGGGGGTTCAAATAAGAAGAAGAAGCGCCGTTGGAAGAAGAAGGGAGAAAAGGAGAAGAAACCAGTAAGACTAAGACACAAGGGTGGAGCGGGGGGGGGGGAGGATGGCGAGCGAGCAAACGAGCGCGAGCGTGAGCGCGAAGAGGAAGCGTCGAGGGATACAGAGGGTGGAAGAAGGGTGAAAAGAGGGAACGCAAGGGAGATAGAGTGCCAAGGGGGTTGGGGAATTATCAGGGCTCGCGTTCTCCTCGCGCGCGTGAGGGGGTGCCGTGGGGGGGCACCGGGGAGGCAATATGGCCGCTACTGATGAGTGATGCTCGTAACCCTTACTGCCATCCATCCCCGACAGATCCGTCAGTCAGTCGGATCTCTTAACGCACTTCGGAATTATGCCTGCCACGACCCTTCTTTATCTTCATTGCCGGCATTGTCCTGCCGGGAAAAGCGCGACGTCTTTAGCCCGCTGCGTTGTACCGACTCGTACATTGTCTTCTTAATTAGAGGAAAAGTTTCCACTGATCGGGACCATCTTACTTTGAGTTCTTTTCTTAGAAGTCGCTCGCGAGTTGCACAGAACCTGCCGCGTTTTTATTAATTATTCCTAAGAGAGCTTTGTCGACGACAGAAGGATTAGTACACGAATAAACGAACTAATCGAAAATTATTTCAACTGTATGCAAAATTAATGATATATAAATATATAATTTCATTACATATTTTTAATAGTTATTTATTTAGCATTTTATATTCGTTTTAAATGTATATTTATGTCACATGTATCAAAAAAAATTGAATCAAACAGCCATATTTTCTATTAATATTTACTAATTTTCGAGATAATGCATAGTTCTTGCTCACACGTAAATTTACTCATGAAACAGTCCATCGTCTATCTGAAGATGTTAGCTTTTATATTCTAATATCAATATTTAAATTCAAAGAGGGAAAAGTTTGTTTCATAACGAGGAGGAATGGTTAACTCTTAATTCTCCCTTGCAATATGCTCTGCCTTTAGATAAGAAACCTAATAAATATTATAAAAAATCATAAATTGCATTGACGATAATTACATATAATTTCCGTATCTTCCAATTATAACGTTCCATAAAAATGTCTGGAAACTGCTATAGATTCAGAAATTTAAACCCGAAATTTGTTTTTGATATCGACGCTATATCGAATGCAGGAATATATGAGCAATCCTGAACACGCTCTCCGAAAGACGATTTCTTTACGCGATCGCCGTAATCCGCACTTTTTGCTGCAATCCGCAAACAGTGAATCAAAATGCGATATCGATGTGGATGTTATAAGCACAGAGCATCTTTATGCTCGTAAAGCGATCGAAACTTAGAGTTATATTTGAGGAATGATGGAAATTCGCGATTAATATCCGCGACAAAATTTATTTATAAAATGTAATGTACGCTTTTATTATGTATTACAATAGTATATAAGTTCAATTAATTTATAAATATTTCCCAGCAAAACAGCATTTGACGTTTTTGTTGTCATTTTAATTTTCGTTATTTCATATGATTCGTTTAATAAATACAATGTTTCATAATGTTGATTTAATGAGGCGTGCGATCGATTATGAGGAAGCATGTTAGATAAAAAAATTGAAAAAATAAAAATTATCATATTTAAAGACATTCCATACATTCTTCGTGCGAGGCAAATCGCTCGCCACCCTAACTACCGAAAACCGACCAGGACCACGACGTATAGAATATACACGAGGTCCACCGACGAAAGGTATTAAGAAGGTACAGGCAGCCCTAACCTAACTGCAGCAGCCCTTGGACCGATCGTCATCCTCGTTGTTCCCTCTTCCTCTCCGCCTTTCTCTTTCTCTCTCTCTTTCTCTCTTCCTCTTACTCTCATTTCGTATCCCGTGGTCGTCTTACTCCGTGGGCCAAAGTTAAGGGTAGTCTCTCTCTTTGTCTCTCCCTCCCCCCAATCTCCGCGATCCCCGCGTCGTACGCGTGATACACGGACGAAGGACATGCGTGTGCGTGAAACCTCGCAAGACGGACAACGGGGTTGTTGGGCGGATGGCGTCGTTGGAGGATGAGGACGCGAAGGAGACGACGGATGGAGAGTCGAGGGGGGGTGAGGAGTGCCAACGGAGGGGAATGCAAATTAGAAACGCTTGGGCAGAAAACGGGAGGAGGAGGAGGAGCAGTAGAAGGAAGAGGAGGATGAGGGCGGTCGGGGGTGGCGTGGGAGGACAGAGGGGTATATAAGAGGTGGTGACTGAGGGTGGTGGCCAAGGAACTTCACTTATGTAAACCGGTGAGATAGTGTGCGCCGGCCGCTCCGCGCACACAATGTACACATGAAATTCGTAGAAAGTGAAAAATCGTGGGATGTCAATTATAAAAATTAATATTTTGTATAATAAATGGAGAAAATGCTCGATTATACGTTAAAATTATGTAAGAATAAAACGATGGAAGCCCACCTTTTTTAAAGGAAAAAATTAGAGAGGAAAAAATTGATACTAAATATAAATATGTTTTTCTCTTTCTCTCTATTTTAGAATTGATCACAAAAATATCTCTATTGAAAAATTTAGTAATTGAGAATTTCCCATGCATAATTTCTGAATGCCTACATATACATATAATATCACATAAATTCGCAATAGTGTCCGCGAATATAGATCAAATGCAAATGCGTAATCTATACATTCATAACAATTTTACGTCCGCGATTCTAAGTTTAGACAGGTTAAATAAGCTTTTCGAGTTCACGTTCTTTAGCCCTATGACACTGATTAAAGTGTATAGAGTCCTATACATATAATAATATACGATTCACGTATCTTTCGGTCCGCTTGATCTACTTATAATTAATGCTTATGCGGTATCAGTGAAAATATTGACGATTTATTTAATTTCTCCTATAAATTATTCAAATTATGCGGAAATCATGTAATCGTGAATCCAAAATCTATTTTCGAATTCTTAGCACGGTATCATGTGATAAATGTTATCATGATCGTTCTTTTTAGAAATTGCAACAGGTGGCGACATGTATTCTCAGTTCTCAAACAATCTTATAACGCGTTGCACTCTATTAATATTATCTAATATTATTGTATGTATATCTACGTGAATACATCTATAATTTATTATTCATATAATTTTTGAAATATAAATACACTGAAACAAGATCTACAAGATCGCTTGTCGACTTCGATCAAATTTAAACCAGCTATGCGATAAGAATGAATATTATAAAGTACTTAAAGTCGCCACTGAGTTGTCTTATCTAGAGTTTAGATCGTAAGCAGATTTCAAGGCTAACCTGTCGACGTACTTTGAATCTACTTTACTCTATGAAAGAAAAGTCTCTTTAAATATATGAACTATAAATATCAACACATTTATGTTCGACGAGACTGCCCGATCATTTGCGTCTCGTCGTTAATCGTGTGCTCTTTGCTGCGCTCGACAATGATTCACGAAAGTCTCCTTAAAGTCGAAGGTCTCAAATCAAAACTTGCACGACCAATGTAATATGTGACCAACATTTCGCTATACAGCAAAGAATCGAATTTTTCTATTAAAAAAACTCTTTGTGCGTGACATCGAAGAGTAATTGAAAAAAAATGAAAATTTTCTTTAACACTAATTGTATTTAATAAATTCGAAAAGATTACTCGAAGATAATCTTCGAATATCAACAGATAAGCACAAAATGCAAACTTAAATTGCAAGAACGAACAAGTTAAAAAGCAATAAAAAAAACTTGATAAATTTTACAATTCATTTAAATAAATTACACTAACTTAAGTAACTCATCGTCAACTGCAATAGTCGCTAATTTATATCAATGTCTTATCTCGTGACAAAAAACGCGAGCGTTCGGGAACTTCTTCGTCGTCGCTAAGAAACAAAGCGTTCATCGCGATCGAAATTAATCTCGTATCGATTATGCGAGTTGGCGCGCGAGAGACGACGATATACACGCGAATATACACGCGCCGCGGCCCCACGTGTTCCCCAAGGCAAGCACGCTCGCGAGCACACACGAAACAGGGGGGAGAATAGAAAGGGAAAGAGAGACGAGACTTGCGTGTCGCTTAAACTAGGAGGGCGGGAGGAAGGAAGAGGGATAGGGAAGGACCGGTCTGCAAGAAGATTCTTCCAGCTGGGGGGTAGTAAAGGTTCGTGTGCAGGGTAGATCGGGGTGGTCGGGTCGGCGAAGGAGAGCCACAGGAGGACGGTGGTGGCTGGAGGTGAAGAAGGTGGAGGAGGGCGACGGGCCGTGAGCGAGAGGGGGGAGGGCAGGGGGAGGAGGGGGACGGGGGACGGGGGGGGAGAGCGAGGGGACCGGCGAGAACTGGAAGAGGGTGGTGGAGGGTGGTTTAAGCAGTGGTGGGAGTGGGCCGAGCTAAGACGCGTAATGACGCCCTGAATCAATATGTGAGGCACTGAGATATGCATACGAACTAAGACAACCGCACACCAACCAGCGCCACGGCTCCTCTGCCCGGCGTCGCGGCGCGGCGTGGCGCGGCGCGGAGAGGAGCGGAGAGGAGCGGAGAGGAGAGGAGAGGAGCGGCGCGGAGCGGCGTCAGCGCCGCGGCGCGCAAAAGGTGGGGAGAAATTAAAGACGAAGCAGGCACAAAAATAACGACCCACCGGCCGTGCACCCCCTTTTCCTTCACGGAGCCACCCCGCGCGCCCCACCGCCCACCCCCCTCGCCTCGCCTCGCCGACACCCCGCGTCTCTCTCTCGCGCCACTCCCGACCGCTATCCTCTCGTTTCGTTCCCCGTCCCCCTTCTTTCCATCTTTTAAGCTCATTCTTCCTTTCTCTTGTAAATTCGCCATCCTCCTTCCTCGTTTCCACCCTCGCAAGACGTGACTGCGACGACGGAGATGAGACGCGACGGAGTCGGGACGACGGCGGTCTTCGAGATGCAAAAGATAGTGGCCGACGCGGCAAAGAACGCGATCGGTTTAGCGGATCGTCTCGATTGACACCGTGTCCAAGTGCTAGCGGATAGACGGAGGATTTCGCCGCGATCCAGTCCGCATCGATTAATCCACGTTACACCGCGAATCCTATCGCGTGGCAAATAGGAATATAAATTCTATTACCGTAAAAGCGCGTACGGAAACACATAAATAACAGAGTCGCGACTCCATATGGACCGATTAGCTATGAACTCTAGCAAGAAATTCTTTTATTTATTTTTATAATTACCGCAAAGAATAATAGAGACTCGCGCGATCAAATTTAATAAAATGTATTGTATGATTCTATTATGCGTTATAATGTTACAGGGTCAATTATTTTGTAGATATATTTCCAAATATATATATAAGATATCACTTGCTAAATAATATATCCGTTATTTTAATAATGTATTTGATATGATGTGATAAATGTAACCGAATATAACGCTGCAGTTTTGATCTAGTGAATTGTGCGATCGATTACGAGAAAAGATATTAGATAAAAAAAAATAAAGATTATCTCGACGATTTATTGTTAGAAACGTATCCATATATACGATTAAGAAAATAAAAGTGATATAATATCAATAAGAAAACATATATTATAATTTTATGTAAATCCATTATATTAATAATAAAAAAATAAATATTTATATTTATATCTATTTACTTCTATCAAATTAATATCAATTACTTATTAAAGATAAACAAAATAGAAAATTCTTAATGAAAACTTCTCTCTTTTCTGTGTATTATGTGTTTTTTCAATTTAATATTATTGTAATATTACATAATACTTGATGTATATCATAATATTGGTCACATAAACAATTGATGAAAAATTAAAGTGTCATATTTAACTGTAAAGAATTAATACGAATGATATTTTAGAATACGTATGAAAATTGTTCAGAAAATACATGAAAATTATATTTTCTTAATATTTTAATAACTAGAAACATTTCATATAGCAATTTATATTTTGTGTAAAAATTATGCATTTAAAAAAAGAACAATAATTTGTATATTAAAATTATTTCCATATATTCAAATTGATGAATACAATAAAATAAAATAATTTGCATTTAGATTTTGGACTTTACATGTATGTAAAAAATAAAAAATGAATAGAATTTGCAAAATTTTTTCATAATATAAGAATATATTACCTCATTGATACTATGAATTTAAATATTACAAAATCTCTCTCAACATTAGAGTTCGCGAACAAATTTATTGCTTTAAATTTTGATTATTATAGATTGTTTACAATATTGGTGATGCCATCTAGCGAAGAAATAAATTATCGACTGTACAACGCTAGAAATATTTCTCCTATGATATTATCTAAAGAGCACTTCGACTTTTAGAAGGAAAAAAAAGGTAACATAATTATAATATACATAAATTAATTTTGAATATATAGAATTACCAACTGTAATAAATATTTTTAAAATAATCCAAAAATGATTTAGATACTTGCTTACTTATCGATCTGTGATAAGAAGATAAGTAATAAGCATTTGTGTGAATATCGTTAATTAATAATATAATAATATCATATGTATATCTCTTCGTTTAATAATTTCATAAATTTAAAATCTTTTTTTATTATTTATATTAATATCATAATCTTTCTATTATCTGTTTGCCAAAAAATTAATAATAAAATTTCATTTATTTATTTAATTAGTTAATTATCCAGGTAGCAAGATGACGTCTAAAGACGTCTAAAGACGTCATCTTGCTACCTGGGTTATATTTCTTCAAGAAAAAACGTCTTCGTATCTATGAATTCTAATTTTTTAATTAAAGATTTTATAAACAAATAAGATTTTTCTTGTAAACGAGAGAGAGATTTTTATTCATTCTTTACATTTTTATTAATGTAGAAAACTAAAACATTTTAAGGTGCGTAATCAATGTCAAGCACAGCAATTATCCCACATAATAACCGTGGGAAATAAATCATGCAGACGCAATAAATTTACTCACCAGTTGCAGCGTCGCCATCCCGTCAGCCGGATTCCAATTTCCGTCTGATCTCGATCGAAGATATCCGCAGGATGATCCTCCAGGATGAGAAATCCGGAGCACTCGTGTAACACTTGTTGATGACAGTCTTTATGGCACTTGACACTCCCGATATCATATGATATACTCGGCACTTCCAATCACTCGACATCGCGTATTTGATACTTCTCTTCCGTTATGATACTCAACAATATATGTACATAATCTGTTTCGTACGCCGCGAACGGCGGGAAAAGAAAAAGCGGCCATCTTGTCGGCAACGCCGAACACGCACCACACAGCACCGAATGAAGGTGATTTACGATTGTGAGAGCGATGGATCGTAAGAATCGTCAATTAGACTTATCTCAGATGAGACAGATATATGCGTATTACACTCGAATATCGCGGAATTCAGGATCCTTGCCAGGATCAAGCCAAAGATTGATGCGCACATACGACGTTACATTGTTGACACTCGCGATACCCGATAGCAACTGTTTCGCGCGGCGCTTCACTTCAATCACCCAAATTACGCGTTTAACTTCTCATCGTCAGGGGGGGCTACGCTTCACTAGGAACATAAATTTTCAAATTTGAATGACCAATAAGAATGGAAAAATAATCGTGATTGATTCTCTATTGAAAAAATCTTGTTTGATTCTCTACTGAAAATTAATCAAACGCATAGAAGCGTATGTAAGTGGAATTATTTATTTTTTTATTTCTCTATATTTTATTTATGTCCTATAATTTATTTATTTGCTATATTTATTATTCTAAATATTATTTAATATATTTATAATTCAAAAGATACGAATTGTTGCCATGTTAATTCAGGAGGCAAAATGTTCAAATAATCATTATTGAATATTCGTTGATACGATAATCTGTGGATTATATTACCAATGTTTAATTAAGTTTCATTATCGTATACATATTCACGTCGTTGTCCCTCAATAAACTTGTCAAAAAGAATCAAATCACTTATTCAATGCACGATTACGTTATCGCTTGTTCAATATAAATTCTCATTATTATCCCGTGATAGTTGTAACCCAGACAGCACACATGTCCAAGAGACATCTAAAAGACTACTTAAAGACGTCTTAAAGTCCTTTAGACATCTTTAAGACATCTTTTGGTCTTTTTGTGCTGTCTGGGAACGTTATTGGCAAAGCAAGTTTATCATATCACTATGCAAGTTTATTCGTATCATTATGCGTTCCGTTATTGTGCGTTTCAATAATACGCACATATATACTAATTTAATTCTTTAATGTTAAAATGTTCCAGTTAATATAATGAGAGCAAGGCAAGTTCGGTCTATCACCGCGTATACGCTAGACGATAATGACCTGAAATGCGGACAAAAACTGATGACGCGTCATGTTGATATATGGTAAGCTGCGAATGTAAACAAATACGCCGGCGTCCCCCACCATCGTACACGACACAATCGTCGTTTTACCGAATGAGTTGATTCTTATCGCTTAATACAAGTGAGTTTAACGCGAGCGTAACACGTTTCGCTCTAGTTTTTATTGCACGATTGATTATGTTAAAATAATTATATATATAAATCAAGAAAAAAATATAAACTCTGTGTGCTTATGAGTATGACGCGAATACGAACGTGAAAACATATTAGAATAAAATGTAGAAATAGCATAGAATGTCATAAAATATACAAGAAATTCACTAAAAATACTTATTAAGATAATATAATATACTAACTTATTAATATATGATTGATTAACATATTGCTTACATTTTCGATCCTCGATTAAGTATTTAAATAATGTTAATACTTGTATGTGAAACATTCCCCAGGTAGCAGAGTGACATCAAATGACATCTTAATAACGTTTTAATGACGTCATTGTACGTCATTAAGACGTTTGAAGACGTCATCTTGCTACCTGGATCCTTTCTACATTATGCATATACTTCACAGAATTAAAACGGTACAAAAATATAAATCATTTAGATAACGTGCGAAGTTAACATCAAAAAATATTTCATTTAAATATTACAAAATATATAATTTGCTAATACTATCAACTATAATTTATTCATATGACAATACGCTAGAGCATGACAGTAATTTATGCGTGATTATACTTTGCTATACGGCAATGTGCATAGTGAAAATAATTATGATTGCTATGAGATATTGATCATTGCTGCGAAATTATTGATCAATTACGAAGCGTTGTAGTAACATATAATTTGCAAGTCGTAATAAATCTGTTATGAAGATATTGCATTGAAATATTATTTTGTCTGTAATTAATATGTAATATTATATACTATCTGCATAAACTTTCTTTAACATCAAAAAAATCTGTGTTATTAATATAGAATGCGATTATGAAAATGAATCACTTTTTTCAGCGAAAATATCTGTTTTTATTAAATAATATATTTGCAAATAAAATATTCGCATTTTAATTCATCTTGTCATCTTATGAATATTTAAATTATAAATATTAAATGTTAAAATGTATATTAAATTAGAAAAACACATGAATATTAAATTAAAATCATATGAAATATTACACCAGAAACACACATATTTAAAGAAACTCATCTCTCACTGTTGTATTATATCATAATTTTATACTTTTACACTGTTTTAATGCAAAGTATACGTATAATTTAAATTAACGAATTAAATTGTTAAAATTATTTTATTATAATTTTTTACTAAATATGTTTGGACATATTTGACATTAAAATTAATTTAGTTTTAAGTAAATTAATTAAAAAAGATTTTGATTTTTTCAAATGTTATTACAATTTTATAGCGTACGCGTTAATTTTATTTATTTTTAATATCAGCATTTGAAAATTTCAGTATTCTAAGTTCAATTTTTATTCATAATTTTGTGACCGAACGAAAATAGGTCGAGGATTCGCAGTTAGCTAATTATTTATTCTTCGAACTTGCTGATGCTGCAATCGGTCGCGACAACAATTATGCGAGCGCACTTACTCCTTTAGATACGCACGTGTATACGCAGCACAGAATCCAGAGAATTCGTCGTGGTTTCGGTACACGCGAGTGAAAGTCCACATCGTTGTCTCTCAGCAAACTTGTCGAAAAGAATCAAATTGCTTGTCCAATGCACGATTTACGTTACGGTTCATTCAACATACAAACTTGCGCTCGCTTGCTATCCCTCCCGTGATTGTTATAATGCTATCGGCGACACAAACCTGTCGTGCCACTACACGTTCCATTACTATGTGTTTCAATAATACACATATATGTTACACAATATTAATTCTTTAACGTTAAAATTATTAAACTAATGTATAATAAGGGAAGATATAGTTCTATTATTTTATTGCGCTAAATAATAAAATAGAATGCGAATAAACGCCGCTTATGTTATATTGACGTACAGGAACCTGCGAATATAAACAAACACGGAATCCCTCATCAAACTTATTATTACACACGACAACAATTTTTGTCGAATGATTGAACATCATTTTTCATTGATCTACGCAAAAGAAAGGAGTGATATATCTTCAGGTATACCTATATCATTATTAATTGTATTATACATATATGTTGCGGATTATCGTATTGGTAAGATGAAAGGATTGATATATTGCAAAATCATTAAATCCATATGGAAATTTGACACGTATTCCCATCTATCTTAGTATCGCGTTAATAAAAAAAGAGAATCCGAGATATAATAGAATCACAATCGTTCCACTCTGATCGAATGATATTAAAGATTGATTTATTTCGTAACCAACCAGGATTTGATTAAAATATTTAAATATATATACATATGTATCACGAATAAAGAATTTCTCAAAAAAAATTAATCAATTTAAATTAAATTACGAAGAAAGACGCCTTTTTCGGTACACGTCAATTCTAACGGTAGATTATAAATTGTATTTTTATTTTTTGTTTGTAATTTTTGATTATCTTTTTTTATTTAAATTGCTACATCATGTTGTATATATCATGTTCACTCATATATGTTCTGCAACGTCAAAAGATCAGCATATAGCGTCTTGGAAAAATAATTTGATCTTTATGTATAAGAACAATGTCGGTTATGACGTCATTCTATAAACTCAGGTGACAATCGTAATTAAAAAGAAAAAAATTTATATCTCGAATGCGTAGATGCATAAAAAAGCGCATAACTTTCCGACTAGTGAGTATAGATGCGTTTTGTTTCAAGGAGGATGAAAAGAATATATAATATATAATGCATTTTTTTCGTGAACGTTATTTTGTGAACTCGAGCACGTCTTTGGACGGAACTGATTTCAATGTCCGTAAAATCGCGATGGAATGTGCAAACAAGGTTAGTCATTCTCCTCAAATGTTTATTCTCTTAACACGTTGCCATATATTTACGTATACATATATTACATCCTAATTAAATTTTAGGAAATTTCGCGTTATACTACTTCTTTTTTCATAAATATCGCTTAAATTGTGCAGTCCAAGCAAGCGACAAAGTATGAATGTATAAATATTATTTTTAAAACTTGTTTTTTGTTTGTTAAATCACTATATTTTTAAAACTTGTTTTTGTTTGTTAAATCATTATATATACAAAAGTCAAAATTTACATAAAATTTGGGCAAAAATGCGTACACAGTTATTTTAATTTCTTGCATAAGTAATACTTTCGGTTACGTAAAGCCATAAATAGCAATAAATTTGCATCAATATAAGGCCACATTTCTATTTTTCTCTTTATTGTAAAACAAAAAAATGTAGTTGTAGTATGTTGTTTATATTAAGCATTTTCATACTCTCGAATCATTATTATCTATGTGCTCCGATCATTCATATAGTTTAATTTTGATTTAGTTTAAAGTTATATTTCTAAAAGAGAAATATTTTTCTTTATTACAGTGTAGTATGTTCTAGAAACATCGTTTCCTGCCGAACTCATAGTTGTGAAATATATTTGGCATATTTAACTTGCTTCGTAACATTCGGAAACCTGTTGTAGCACAAACTAATTGCAATAACACACGCAATGTTTGCAATTAAGAAACTGATATATGTAATATATATATGCAACATAATCATTGTACATGTACGTGGTCAACATTTCCTATATCTATATATTAACAATGCGGTTATCAGATCGATATTATTCAAGCAATAAAAGATATATAATAGAAATAAAAGTTTCTCTCTTGATTCTATCTATCCTCTCGTCTAATGAATCCGCCTAAAATATCATGATTATACGAAAAATTACATGGAAATTTTCTAAAAAAAAATGAATAATATCGATAAATAATAAATTGGAGATACTCGAGATGTATGTGCAAAAAATGTACACATTAGAAATTTAAACGACTAATTAACTTAACGAGTTTGTTAATGGATTTGTCTTGTGTGATGTAACATATAAATTTTATTCCCGATAAAAACATGCGTATATCCCCTTCTCGATCAGTCCTCCTTTCTAGATCCATCACCGGATATCGGCATTCACTGCATCTCCTATTCCCGCGAGAGGAACGGCCAGGTACATTCGCCAGGTGCGCCGTCGAATCGTCGCTCCCACCTTCCACTCGGCGGTCGTTTATCCCTAGTCTGTTCCTTCCTTTTCTCCTTTTTTTCGCTGCATTTTTCCTCCTCGCGGCCAGAGCGCGGCCCGCGATATCCCGTCGTAAGCGCGCAGAGAGGGAAAATTCTCTACAGTATCTGCAGCGGTACCGGACAGTTGCGGTCAACAGGATTGTGAGATTCGGATGCTCGCGCAGAGTGCCGCAAGGTGAACGAGTCGCGAGACGTGTATAGTACGATGTCATGATTCTCCATATCGAACAAGTGTCTTCAGTGTCGCGAAATATCGCGCATTATATATCGATCGCATCGAGATTTTGAATTGGAGCGTTTGTTGTCATTAGCGCTATCGCGATTTACGTGACAAAGAACCAAAGTGGTATCGGCTGCTGAGAGATGCTCGTGCCGCGGACGATATGTATTTCTTCATACGTGCGATAAGTGCGATTTCGGTAACGGTGCTAAAATCGTCGTGTGCAACGAACGATTAGTCGGAGCGAGGCGACTATCGCACGCGCGTCGCTTTGCGATCGGTGACAGGATCGAGGAAGAGAGACCAGGACGCGGCGATTCGCGTGACTTGAAGATCCGTCTCCGGTACGCGATCACGAAAATCGATGTTTTCCGTGACGCGCGTTTAACGGGAACGCAGTGCGGCGCAGGAAGTACTCCAGTTTCGTTGCGGTTTGCAAACGCGCGCTCGACTCGGAGAAAGGTGCAGTCTGACGATTAGGCGGAAATTCCGGTTGGATTCGTTCGAGCACTTCGCGGGGCTGAGCAGTAAATTCCCGAGAGAGCGAAAAGCACGAAGTGCGTAAAGTGGAGTGCCGCCGCGTTCGCAGCAGATTCGTTCAAGGGAGACTTCAATGCGTGTATAAGACACGTCCGGATTCACCGGATATCGATTCACGCCTAGTGAGTAAGAACATCATTACATTTATACATAATGCATTTTTAGTAGCGATTCCACGGTATCAGTGTACAACTGTCATAAACATCATGTATCGTAAAAGATTGGTAAATTATAGCTCGTCTTCTTTGTCCTCGGCTAATCAAGATAAAATGTTTCAGAATTTTACAAAACATCGGTATTGTATATCGGTATCGTTACTTCATGATTAAAAACAATTAACTGTTTTTTCAAAATTTAACAAATAATGAATATATTATATATTTTTTGAATATATTAAATTATATGTAATGTTTGTTGAAACAAATACGTAAATTATTTAAAACACATTTAATAGTATTTTCATTATTTATAGAAAAATAAACAAATTAAATATTGGCTTGTTTTATCAGAGAAATCTAAATGAGAATTTTTAAATCAGTATGAACCGTTAGACGCAGTTACGTGTTCATACTCATAAAGATAAGTTGCTAATCTCTGACCGAGGTGGACTTGAATAAAAATTTTTATTGAAAATGTTTTTTACGATGTTACGAGTGATGTATTTTAAATACCGTATAACATAACCATCTACTACTCGATTTATATACAATTTTTTCTGCTAATTTTCTAATATTCTTTTAAACATACTAATTATAAATAAAATAGTATGCTTACATTTTTATTTACTAGAGAAAGATATTATGTGTCGTATCAATATGTTTTGTTAATTTTTTTAATTAATAAAAAACGTTATACATGTATAGAAAATGAAATAGGCATTATCTTGACGATATTCTTATAATAATTATCTTTATGGTATAAAATAGAAATATATATCCTTCTGTATGGTATAAAAAGAAATATATATCCTTCTGTTTGCCAAGAATTAAAAAAGTGATATTTTATAAAACATAAATAAAATAAAATATTTTATAAAATATAAATAAATATTTAAAAGTAAAATTTTAACGAATGCAATATTTCAAACTATATAAATGCAGCCAAATATATCTTACATTTTTTTTGTTATAAATAAATATGTAAATTTTAGGCGTTTTTTTTGAAATACTAATTATTCAATGTTATATATCAATTTTTAGGAAATACATAGTAACAGAAATTTCTTGCTAATAATTTATTAACTATTTTCATCGAAATAATGAATTGCTCTCTCCTGTCACATTAAATATTCTCCAATTATATAGTATCATTATTCATTTGTGAGATTTAATGATATATGGCTTTCGTAAAAATTTTATTGGTATGAGTTAATATATATGTGTTAAATAAGAATTTCCGATTTGTATGTTTTGTTTAAATTCGTGATGACACACATTTCAAATCACAAAATGCATGCGATGCACTTAATTTTACGTAATTCGGCCCATTAACATTCTAAACAAGATATATGTATATACAGTTATAATTTTCATGTTAAAATTTATTTCTATTTTTTATTTTTTACTAAAATTAAATCTATTAAATCATAATTTTGTTTAAACATAGTATAATTTATAAAAAATATTTCTTCATGAATAGCAACACTGTTATGCGCTGTAAATATATATTTATTTTTCAAGGATGATATATATTTGAATAATCTTTTTACATTTGTCTTTTCCACACGGCACTATTATGTCATATAATAATGTAAGATAATGACGAGCTCTAAAGAAGCTGTTGATTGTCAACGTAATTGCACGGTTGCATTTATGGTTTTTTGTAGATTCGTAATTTTCCTGGAATTTTTCTTACTTCAATCATGGAAGCAGTGTAAAAAAGTGTTATATATAACATTTCTTGATATTTGATTGATTGAAACGGCGTTACATATTATAAAGCTATGACACGAAATTATAATGAGCAACAATTTGCATCTTGATAGATAATTATACACTGATAGATAATTATACAATTTAGTATAATTCGAGTTTTCGAGTTTTTATTCGTAGTTAATGATAACGAAATTACTAAAGTACTAGTATCAATTTTCTCTCCTTCACCATTTTAATAATCCACTGTAATTTCCGCGTTCTCTTGTAATCGAGTTCTTTACGAAAGAAAGTAGTTGGGCAATCGTATATCTGCAACTAATTGACGCGTTTAAAAAGTACATGCGTCATGATGTAAACTACGTGCTTTCCCGCGATTAAACACTTTGAAAGTTATTTACGCAACTAGTTAGAGAACGTTAATTCGCGCACAAATTTAAAAATATTGTAAAGAATCAGAAACGAAATATTCACGAATCACGAATTAAGAGAGAGATTCAAGTATCCTCTTCTTCTTTGAAAGAATTTTTAAAAAAATATTAATAAATAAGAATATATTTCGAAGAAATATAACTGTTCTGTTTTTTACAAACTTGAAGTTTTTATCTTCTTTAACAAAGATCAGAAATTTATATTGGAAAACAAGCAATTTTTCAAATTGCTCATGACTGCCTGTTTTATTTCCCTTTTTATAGAAGATAAGATTCGATTGCCAGTGATCAGTATAGCATAAAAACGTACATCTGATATAATCAGATGTACTCAATAACATGCACGTTATCCGGTCGCTTATGAACATAATTGATTGTCACCAGTACAATCAGCTGCGCTATCAGCTTCTATTACTATTGGAATTGTTGCATTTACGATCCATTTAAAAGAATGTCGGAAAGTTGTGTCAATACGGTTTCGAATGTAGGATGGATACAGGGACTTTCTCCCGGCGCTTTCTCCGGGCGGAGGCTCGCGATCAAGAAGATATTTCATCGCCCGAATCTTGAAGATATTTATGATCATAGAAAGCCGTATCTATTTTTTCTGTAATATTACGAAACTCGTAAGAGCACCTCGTTAAGTAAACTTTCCGCGTCGCGCGTTTCGCGAGATCTTCGCGAACGTGACCGGGTCGGTAACTTTGATGTCACAAATATCTAGATACAAGAATCTAGATAAAGACACACTTTGAAATTCCTTTACAAATAAATGCCATGTTTTATTTCCAACTAATAAAATTTCTCAATATATCCCAGTAAAATTGCGGTATTCATAGTACAATTTTTTTTCTACAGGGAAATGCCTGCGTTGAAGCTCTTTGGGCGAAAATGGTTGGCCGCAACCGACGACCTTGTGTATCCCGGCTTGTTCGAATTATTTATCCGTATTGTATGGTAAGTATTGACAATAGGTAACCCTCAATCATTGAATGATCGTTGGAAAATGATCGTATACAATATTAGTCGTAAAAAAGCCGCAGATATCTGATACGGGCTATTTTAAAACCGCATTCTATGTGAAGTCAAGTCTCTTGAGATGCAATAAGTTAGAGTAAAAATCTAACGAGATCTCTTTGTTTAGATATGAACTTTCGGTATTTTTGAGTTTATATTCTCTGCATTAAATTTTACGCAATTACACACCATCCGATCAAAATCGCTCCGATCACTGTTAGTTTGTTTCTCGTAATCGATTATGCGTTTTACAGGTTAATTCTTATAGGGATCGCCTGCGTAAGATACTACGAGGATACGTGGAATTGTCGGTTGGGAGGTGAATTAGTGCGCGTGTATCTGCTCGGCGAAGCGATCATGCTCAGCATCGTCACGCTCTTGATACTTATTATCATCAGACATAGCGCAAGAGGGACTATCATGGACACGCATGCTCGACGCTACGTCGAACCGCTTCTAATAATCAAGTAAGCAATAAAAGTAAACTAGCACCACGTCAGCCAGCTTTCTAGACCACTTTGAAGGTGCTCTTAAGAAAAGTTTTATACACTTCAATTGCATTATTTTTTAAATAATTGCTCAATATCTATATAAAGACTTTTTTTGTTAGAAAATAAAAGTTATTATCATAATTTTATATATTATATATTATTGTGGGGTGGAATTTTAGCTTCCAATTTTCTAATTTTATTAAAATATATTGAAATTATTTAAAGATAAATGATTTTGTTACATATTTTCTCTTGAATCCTTATTTGCTAAAGATTTTTAATCATTATTTACATGAAGATTATAATATATTTATGCAGAATGCAAATCCGTTGATTGTATAAAAAATGCAGATAAATATACATCCTGTCTATGAATAGATATTGAAGAAAAAAATAAATCACTACGAGCAATTTTTTAGCATTTTGCTCTGTTATGCAAAGCTGTAATTTTCTCATATTGATGCTTGTTTCTCTGAAACAAGCATCAATAACGTACGATATATGTATATACATCTGAAAATTGTTAAAAAATGTGTCGTCAATACAATTATTGCATCTAAATCAATTCAAATATCAGCCTTTATTTTTTATTGCAATATTATTAAGATATAGTAATTATCGATAGATATAGTAATTATGTATAATTTCAATATTAAACGCTTTTTTTATTTATTCAGGATATTGATGTTGCTGCCAGAGATTGGATGGAATGTCTTAGGCACCATGTGGATTTTCGGGCAAAGCGTAGAATGCAATCTTGCAACCTATTCCATCACCGTCGTCGAAGCTCTGGTATTCTTCGACTGGATTCTGATCGGTCTCAGTATCTTCGGTCTTGCCCTAGTGTTCGATCCGATCGGTTCTCTGGAGAAACGGCAGTTGGAGAATTCCGTGGAACACGGCAAAATCTCACGCATCTGGTTACGCAGATTCAAATTCCTGTGGTGGATGCGCAAGGACGAGAGCGCGAATGAGACTTTTCAACATGTCGCTGGTGAGACATAGGTACGGCTGACCTACGAAGAGGTCCTGCCGCATGCCGGAAACTGGAACGCTGAGTCGTGAAAACCGAGCGCAAAATGTCCGAAAAAATCGTCCGAAATGTGATAAATCAAATTGGTGATCTCTGTTCTGGTTTGGGCGCTGGTGGGATTCTCTTCTCGCGTGTCGCTCTCTCGCTGTTCTGTTAAAGATAGCGATTACGCGATCGCTTCGTTATATATGCAGTAACCTCGATATAAGCGGGAATTTTATCTCTTGGTAAAGTTATAAAAATGTTATAAAATATTCAAATATTTCGCTAAGAGATAACTGATTTGAATACATTACAAATGTCTGCAATTACAAGAGAAACTAAGAGAGTGAGAGAGAGAAATAGAACAGTTTATTTAGTCTTCTAATAATACAATTTCTTTGTATTTTTTTTTATTTGTGACTAATAGAAATATCTTCGTAGGTCTTTTAAGTGCATTATTCCGCGGTACTGATTTGGTTCCCTCAGATGTAGTAGCCGGATGCATCTTACTCAGAGTCCGACAGAAACGAGAAATTCACGAATTGCGAAAGTTAAATTTAATAACGCGTCCAAAGTATACTTCAGGTACGTTATTTGCATTGAAAAGAATGCGATGACATATATACTGTGAATATCAATATTGTTTGATTATCAAATATTTGCATATTTTTTTAGACAGCAGCGCGATCTTCACGGACACACCTAGTTGGATGTCCTTGAAAGCTGCTCATCACTTCCTACAATTATCGATCGCTTCTTATGGCTGGCTTTTCGTAATATATCAGCATTTGTGTACTGGATGTTTTCGCTTAATACGAGGCATGACGTGCTGTGCTTGTTTCCGGTAAAAAAGTATAACATAAAACTTTATGACTTAATTTTTATATTCTCATTAATTTTTATATTCTTATATAAGAAGAAATTATTATTTTTATAAGATAATGTATTAATAAATATATACATATATTTTTAGACGAAAGCGTAACATTATTCTGGACGATAATTGTTGCCTTTGTTATCTTTCTGGCATTAAATACTTATCGAAGCTGTCCGAAGAGGATATTCTGTTTGCTTCTTTAAAAAATCATTTGTGCGAAGTTGGTATATTTTGTGTTTCTAAATTATATCTACTCGACATTTAGTATTAATCTTTGAAATCTTACAGATACCATTCTGTGTAATTGCGGATCATAAAACTGCTAATATCGTTGTAATTATACGAGGATCATTATCCTTGCGAGATTTAATCACTGATATTGCAGCCGCATCCGATTCATTCGAATGTCCTGGCCTTCCTCCAGATAGTACGGTTAGTGTAATCTCTTCTTCGCATAAATACATGAAAATCATTCGATTCTAATTCGAAGAAAAATTTATAGGCACACAAAGGTATGATAATAGGAGTAAAAATAATTTTGAAGCAACTGGAAAACTATAAAGTCTTGGAAAGAGCGTTCGCCACATATCCTAATTATAATCTAACGATCACAGGTGATTACACTTGTACTGTTAATAAATAATAGTTTTGCCATGGTTACAAATTTTGTAATGGAATAACATGTATTATTTTTTTATAGGTCATAGTTTAGGAGCTGGTTTAGCGATTCTTTTGGGATTAATGATACGTCCCCGTTATCCGGATTTGAGAGTCTATGCATTTGCTACACCTGGTAATTATTTATATATTTATAATTAATATATAATAATTTTCTTGTTAGGAAGAATGCATTGATTGCCAATTATTAATTTTGTCGATTTTAAAAACATAAATTAATTAACAATCTTTAATCTGCTTCTTCAAAAAGCTGGCCTGCTCAGCAGAGATGCTGCTAGAATTACGGAAGAATTCGTGTTAACTGTTGGACTCGGAGACGATCTTGTAATGAGGCTCAGCGTGGACAGTATAGAAAATTTAAGGACTGCATTACTAGGAACTCTTCGGGCTTGCCGATTACCTAAGGTATTTTGGAAATCCGGATTCTTAAAATTCAGGATTTTTGGATAATTAAATCAAATTCTGTTTTAATAAAATTAATATTTTTATATCTTTAGTATAGAGTGGTTCTGAATGGGTTTGGATACGCTTTATTTGGAATTCCCGAGAATGATTTGAGTAAAACATGGACCAATTATGACATAATTACTACTCCAGGCCAATCACCTTTACTCATCAAGTCTAATGATGTGGTAAGACACAAAAATACATTTATAAAAATTTTAGGAAGCACATACACACAAAAACATGTATTCGTAATTATTATATTTAACATTTTATGTGCGTGAAAATTGATACGAAGTAATACATCTATTTTTTTACAGAATAAAATAATAGAACGTGACATAACTAAAAGAAGATATTCGAAAGAACAATTGTTTAATGCCGGCCGTATTCTTCATATAACAAGGTGCAAACTAGAAAAGACAGAGGGAAAGAGGTGTGTTTTGTTCTTATTTATTTTTCTATTCGAATAATTCATTTTTACAGATTTTTATCTAAAGTATATATATATCAGTATTACCAGAAATATTAAATTTAAACACAACTGTTTTTAATTAGAATGTTTTATATAATAATATTAATAATATTAATTAAGTTATACAAAGGGGGATTTTTCAAAATTTTAATACTAATAATTTATTTTTCTATATATAAAATTTTAGCAAGAAACAGCTCGCAAAAGAGAGAAAATACGAAATGCGATGGGCGCAAGCGGAAGAATTTACGAAATTATCGGTGATGCCACGTATGCTTTTAGATCATTTGCCAGAGAACATTGAGCTGGCATTAGCCACGTTACTGGAGCAACAGAATGATATACCCTATTACTTCGATCCTTAGTGTAATCTAATAAAATGACTTTATAATTTTAATAAAAAATAAAAAAGGACAAAAATATCACCCCGAGATATATACTCTCCTAAAATTGAACTATATTGCAAATTTTTTTATTTTCTTATTATCAGCTTACGATATGCATGAAGCAGAAAAAAGTTATCATTGAAACATTTATTTTTGCAAGCAATAGCAATTTTATTTGATTGGTAACACTGAATATAGTTTGAGTAACAAATTGTATAAGAATCGTTGCTTAATATATTTTCTTGACATTTATAATTGAAATGTAAAATGAGACATAATCATAATCATACGATACAATTTTGACGTTAATAGGATGTAATATAATTTTTCCATCTCCTGTTCGATGATAACATTACAGTTGAATTTTTTCCGAATTAATAATCATGATATATATCTGGTGCGTATGACGTCGACCGTCGACCGCCAACACATACCAGGACATCAATCCTGCCGGTGCGTATACATACAGAGAGAAGACTGAGAGACGTCATGGCCCGTTTTTAGGGTCCCTGGAAGTGATACTCCTTCCATAGACATTAAAAACGTGGACATGAACTACAAAATCAATGTTCTCAGAAGGTAACATATACTATGTCCCTCCGATAATACAAATAATATAAATAAAAATATAAATAATTTAATTAATAATAATTTATTATATAAAATTATTAGTATGTTCCCTCTTTTCACACTATTATTTATTTATTTATTTACGTGTCTCCATTTTTTCTTTTCCTCAACATCATTTATTTATTTATTTATTTAGTTCGCTCTAAGCCAGTCTTTTAAAATGCAAAATTAAATATATATTATAAAATTTAACTTCAGAAAAGCGCAGTAAAACAATCAAATAAATTCAAATCATTAGCATAACAAAAGGTTCCGTGATACATCAATCATTTAATCATTAATTTAAAATAAAATATATATATATATATATATATATATATATATATACCTCTATAATTTAAAATTCCACGTGTATATGTAGTACGTAAAATATTTCGGCAGAGAATATCAATAATATCATGTATTACTGAAATCATTGCTATCATTGATCTTGCGAAATCTGATGTAGAAACAAGATGTTAATCGCTTTCCATTAAGATCGCTCCTTTTTTTATCGAATTACCGGTCATTCGCGTATCTGCAATTTAATATTATGAATATTATCAATTTATTTATTCGTCGCGTTTTATCGCGAATTTTAAATCGCGATTTATCTTATAAAAATTCGCAAGTAAATCGGTCGGTGAATTGCATATTCACAAACATTACAGACCTCAAATGTTTGTCGATATCTTCGATTTTCTATATTTACGTGATAATAATTATATTGCACACGTGTCTATTGAGAGCTTCAATTATTATATTATAAAAATTGTACGTATCGCGATCAAATATTCCGCATATTATCGACTTATTTATTCGTCGCGTTTTCTTGTGAATTTGAGTCGCATCAATTATTAAAGGAACTTTGAAAAATTATTTGTTCTGTTATTTTCTATTAAACGTGGCCACACGCGATTTTTAATTATATTTTAAAACTTATAGAGTTCATATTATTCAGTTAATGCGCGAAATAGGATATATATTTTATTCTCAATCGTGAAATTCGTATAAAATCACGTATTAATCGCAAATAAATCGGACAGTGAATTTTATATTCATAAACAATACGGATCACAAATGTTTGCCAAAATATCTTTGTCTGTCATCATTTGTGTGATAATAATTATATCACACACGTGTCTATTGATGGTTTCGATTATCATATTATAAAAATTATGCGTATCTTGCAATCGAATATTCCGATTATTGTCGATTTATTTATTCGTCGTGTTTTCTCGCGAATTTTAAATCGCGATTTATTTAGTAATTTAGTTGTTGATTTCGAAGTTTATTTTATCTTTTTATTTTGAATATTTCCTTTGATAATCTGTACAAAATGCGCCAGTAATGCAAATACTTTCTTTTACAATCGAAGAAATGATCAATAATTTTATTAATGACTTTTTTGATCACGATTATTTACGTTATATAAAACTTATTAAATTCTATTATTGCATATCTATTATTAATAATAGATGTCACGTAATTAATCTTTGCTGATCAGTCTTGTCTGGACTATGTAAAAATTTTTAGTAAATTTTATACGTATATTTTGGACATTTTTGTGTAATAAATTATTCCATATAATAAATTATTTTGTATTAAATTTCGAATTATATTTTATATTAAATTTGTATTATATTTTGTCATATATTTTGTAATATGTATTTAGCATAAAAATATTATGCATAAAAATATTATATTAAGCATAAAAATATTATGTTGATATGAAAATTATAATAAAAATATATAAAAATAATGTTAGCTATATTAAAATGAAATATATGAATTTTTTATATTTTATATAAAGGAAGAGACTTAAAATATTTTGCAACATCCATATTTTTCGAGTCTTGATTATATATAAAAACTTCAGAAAAATCAGTTAATAATTTGACAAATTCTATACATGTATTAATAAGTAAAGTTTTAAATAATTAAAAAATGATTGATAAATATCAAAGATTGTTGACAGTTTACTACTAATTAAGAAGATTTATAAATACGATTAAAAATGTTTTTATGCCACAGCATTTTGTGTTTTGTAAATAAAAAAATATAAATATGACAATAAATATAGAAAAATATTTATTTCATCTTTGAATATTACATTATCTTTCGCGATTGAATAATTTATTTATCATCAATTTACATACATAAGTATCTTGTTATACAGAGAGAAAACTGAGAGATGTCATGGCCTGCTTTTAGGTGATCCCTGAAAGCGATATTCCCTCTATGGACATTGAAAACGTGGACATGAACTACAAAACCAATGTCCATAAATGTTCTCAGAAGGCAATATAATGTGCACAATTTCTGGTTTTGTTCCGTGCTATGTGCACGAAATGCGGGTAGCACCAGAGTATAACAAGACGCTCATGTATATAAATTGATAGTAAATAAATTATGCAATCGTGAAAGATATTGTAATCTTCCAATGAAATGTTCAAAGATGAAATAAATATTTTTCTATATTCATTGCCATGTTTATATATTTTTATTTACAAAACACAAAATGTCTGCTGTGGAATAAAAACATTTTTAACCGTTATTTCTATAAATCTTAATTAGCAATAAACTGATCTTTGAAATTTATTAATCACTTTTTTAATTATTTAAAAAAGTTATTATATTATTAATTATTTAATTATTAATACATGTATAGAATTTGTCAAATTAATCACTGATTGTTTTTATAATTAAGATTCGAAAAATATAGTTGCAAAATATTTTAAATATCTCTTCCTTTATATAAAATATAAAGAATTCATATGTTCCATTCTAATATAGTCAACATTATTTATATACTTTTATTATAATTTTCTTACCAGTATAATATTTTTATGTTTAATATTTTATATAATACAATGTACTAAATTATAAAATTTAATATAATTACAAAATAGTATTACTATTAATAAATAGGTTGTATTCATACTGTCTTTTAATTTCTAATCATTTCCAATCATTATGCATTTCTATTATCTATTTCTATTATCTATTATCTATTATTTTCTTCTTCGAGTTCTTGGATTAGTTCTTGGTTTATTGTATATTCCTTGGTGTTAAAATCATAGGAATTATCATCATTTGTCATGCTTATTTCTTCCAATGGAGTCCATCGAAATATTTTCTATGGACATTTGTTCTCTCGAGTATAGATATTCAAATCACTCAGAGAGAGAGAAAGAGAGAAAGAGGAGGAGAAAGGATTTGAGATATTCAAATCACTGTAGTTGTCTTTTTTCTATTTTCTCAATTATTGTCTCTTTTTCTTTTATTTTATTCAAAAATATTAATATAATTAAAAATAACATATATATAATTTTGATATCTTTCTTAGTCTGATTCTTTCCCTTCGACTTGTCCGGCATAGGTAACCCTAAGGCCGGCATTCATAATTCATTCTTATATTTAAGATCGTCTTAAGTAAGTTGGAAAATACAACTATTTTACTAACTGATCGGAATCTCAAGACGCGATCTAAGATCATACTTAAGATTATTTTAAATATAAAAATAGTCTACATATATGAATATCGGCGTATTATACGTTACTGCCGGCATAGCTCTTAGGTTCATTAGAGTACTAAAACCTCATCCGGCAAATGCCTCTGTAAGGTGGAGATAAAAGGAAAAAATTTTTTTTAAATTTTATTTTTATTTTCTTTCAATACAGGGTTTAATACAAAAGTGAATGTAAAATATAATTTGAAACTTAATACAAAATAATTTTTATTTATTACATGGAATAATTTAATACACGAAAATGTCTCTAAAATATACATATAATATAAAATTTACTAAAAATTTTTATATAGTCCAGACAAGCCCGATGAGCGATGATTAATTATGCAATATTTATCATTGATAATCGATATGCGATAATAGAATTTAATAAGTTTTATGTAACGTAAATATATATAATCATGATTAAAAGAGTCATTAATAAAATTATTGATCATTTCTTCGATTGTAGAAGAAAATATTTGCATTACTATCGCATTTTGTGTAGATTATCAAAGAAAATATTTAAAATACGAAAAAATAAAATAAGCTTCAATGTAAATCAACAATTAAATTACAAAATAAATCGCGATTTAAAATTCGCCAGAAAACGCGAATAAATAAATCGATAATAATAGGAATATTCGATTACGAGAAATATACGTATAATTTTTATAATATGATAATCAAAACTATTAATAGATACGCGCGCGACATAATTATTATCACACAAATGATGATACACGAAGATATTTTGATAAACATTTGTGATCCGCATTGTTTATGAACAATTATTACTTTAATGATATTTATAGAATAAAATATAATTCCCGCGACGCTTTATCTCGTTCTATTTTTCAATTATTTAAAATTTAATTATTTAATTTAGAATCAAAACGCATAGCAAAACAATCGAATCATAAATCGAAAAAATTAACATAATAAAAAGACTTTGCGATACATTAAATTAACAAATATTATTTAATCCATGTAATCTAAAACTTTTATACACTTTAACATTTCGTGTATATGTTAAAGTACGTAAACTATATCAGCAGTGAATGGATAATAACACGATGGGCCTTGGCGGCGTATGACGCGCTGTGTTTACATGTACGGTCTTGATATCATTCACACGGCAACATTCGAAGAGTAAGGTGCGAAATACTTCGTATATTATTAAATTTTTTCTCTAACGATAAAACACAATTATGACTAGTATTAAAACATAATTCGCTAGGATAATTATAATTAGTACTTGCTAAACTTTTAATTGTAATTACTACGCGATCGGGAATGCCGTGCAAAATGTCTCGCGATTTTTGCGTATACTAATATTAACTAACTAATCTTAATTAATCTTGTTTTCAGGAGTGAAAGTGAGTGCAATGAAAAAATAGCGAAGGAGAGGAAAAGCAAGTCTAAAAAGCACTGGACCACGTACTAAGCAACATTATCCGGTAAATAGTTTATAAATTATTTATCATTTATATTTATCATTTATATTCAGATTATATATATATATATATATATATATATATATATATATATATAATATAACGAATAATATAACGAAAGGCCCCGTGACAAATTGTTTAATAAATAATCAATTTGAATCCATAACTTAGAATGCTTCTATACTTTAATATTTCACGTTAATGTACAATATATTTTATAATATATAAAATATTTTGGTAACGAATTATCGATAACACGATGTTCGATTTTGGCAATGTAAAATATAAACAGCAGCGCGCTATATTACGGCTTTGTCATTATTCGCACGGTGACTCTCGAGTAAAGTAGTGGTAAGAAACGCTTCGTATACTGTAATTTTTTTACTAAACACGATTACGGTTAGTATCGATTAAGAATTGAAACAGGGAATACGTAAAAGAGAATAAAAGAATTAATTATGTTATGATATCCATCACTGATGCTTATAATATTTCTTTAACAATACTAGAATTAACTATATTTCGACCAATGCTTTAAATTTTCTCAATCCTTATTAATTAAACAATATACAATTTAATCGAGAATCGATTAAATGATAGGAATCCAAGATATTAAATAATCACTTCGATAATTGCGATCTTTACGGACAATAATTATTATTTTAATAATTAGAGTCACAAATATATTTCATGCGTGTCACTTTATCGTTTTTGACAATCTAAATATTTTTATTAATTTGGATTGTTCAGAGAACACGAAGTAAAACAATTAAATTATAGATGCAAATAATTAACATAACGAAAAGATTCGTGATAAATTGCTTAATAAATAATGAATTTTAATCAATAAATTAAAATAATTCCATAATTTAATATTCCGCGTTAATGTATATTTTATAATATATAAAATATTTCAAAAACAAATTATCGATAACGCGGCGTTCGATCTTGGCAATATAAAATATAAACAGTAGAGCTCTATACGTTACCGCTTTGTCATCATTTGCACGGTGACTCTGGAGTAATAAAGTAGTGGTGAGAAACGTTTCGTATTCTTTAATTTTTTTACTAAACACGATTACGATTAGTATCGGAACATAATTTGTTATAAATATTAACAAAACTAATTAATTAAAAATTAATTAACGACATAAAACTGTATCGCAACAATAAATCTTTATCGAATCGTAATCATTCATTATTGTAATTAAAAATTAAAACATGTTATACATAAAAAAGGAGATTAAAAGAGATTAGGTTGTGATATTTCGATCATCGATACTTATTAGAATATTTCTTTATAATATTAGAATATAATATTAGAAATATATTTAGACCAATGCTTTAAATTTTCTCAATCTTTGTTAATTAATACACAATTTAATCGAAAATCGATTAAATTATAGGGATCCAAAATATTAAATAATCACTTCGATAATTGCGATTTTTACGGACAATAATTATTATTTTAATATTTAGAATCACAAATATATTTCATCCGTGTTACTTGTTTATTCTATTTAATAATCTAAATATAATTTAGGATGTGAGAGAACGCGAAGTAAAACAATCGAGTTATAGATGCACATAATTAGCATAACAAAAGGTTACGTGATAAATTGTTTAATATATAATCAATTTTAATCAGTAAATTAAAATACTTCATTAACTTAATATTTCACGTTAATGTATATTTTATAATATATAAAATATTTTAGCAACGAATTATCGATAACATTCGACTTTGGCAATATAAAATATAAACAGTAGCGCTCTATACGTTACCGCTTTGTCATCATTCGCACAGTGACTCACGAGTAATAAAGTTGTGGTGAGAAACGCTTCGTATATTGTAATTTTTTTTGTTAAACACGATTATGATTAGCCTTGAAACATAATTTGCTATGAATATTAATAAAGGTTAATTAATTAAAAATTAATTAACTACATGAAACTGTATTGCAACGATAAATCTTTATCGTATCGCAATCATTCATTACCGCGATTAAAAATTAAAACATGTTATACATAAAAGAGGATAAGAGATTATGTGGCGATATTTCGATCATCGATACTTATTAGAATATTTCTTTATAATATTAGAATATAATGTTAGAATTAAATATATTTCAACCAATGCTTTAAATTTTCTCAATCTTTGTTAATTAAATACACAATTTAATCGAAAATCGATTAAATTATGGGGATCCAAAATATTAAATAATCACTTCGATAATTGCGATTTTTACGGATAATAATTATTATTTTAATATTTAGAATCACAAATATATTTCATTCGTGTTACTTTATCGTTCTACTTGATAATCTAAATATAATTTCGAATGTGAGAGAACGCGAAGTAAATCAATCGAATTATAGATGCAAATAATTAACATAACAAAGGACTCCGTGAATTGATTGATAAATAATTAATTTTAATCAATAAATTAAATACTTTCATAATTTAATATTCCACGTTACTGTATATTTTATAATATATAAAATATTTTGGTAACGAATTATCGATAACACGATGTTCGACTTTGGCAATATAAAATATAAACAGTAGCGCGCTATACGTTGCCGCTTTGTCATCATTCGTACGGTGACTCTAATAAAGTAGTGGTAAGAAACGCTTCGTATATTGTAATTTTTTTGCTAAACACGATTACGACTGGTATTGAAACATAATTTACTATAAATTTTAATAAAAATTAATTAATTAGAAATTAATTAGCGACATGAAACGATATCTTTATCGCAATTATTCATTACTGCGAACAAAAATTGAAACATGGAATACGTAAAAGGGGATAAGAGAATTATTTATATTATGATATCGATCATTGATGCTTATTATAATATTTCTTTAACAATATTAGAATTAACTACATTTTGATCAATGCTTTAAATATTTTTTTTATTAATTAAATCTTTGTTAATTAAACAATAGTTATGTATGACAACATGTAATTATTTTAATATTTTATTCTTACGATACATTAATACGTTAGATATATGAAATACATTAATATGTTAAAATATTTCAACAATGAACAACATCATAATATCCAACATAAACAGTATCACCCTAGTGATTTTATTTTACCGTCTTGTTATGTAAATTTAAGTTTATATACTATATTATAAAATAAATTCCAAATTATATATATTATATTATATATTATATATTATATATTATATAATATATTATATATTATATTATATTATATATAAAAAAATTATATATAATATAACCCTCCCATGGGGTACACCTTGTCGCGGTGGGAGGGCTTAGTACCTGGATGGTGCCTTGAGGTTTATCTTAAATTTTCCAATTTATGATAAATCTTAAGGTGCCTGAATGGGAAGCCAAGTATCCTTTCGCGTCGTCGGTGCCGTCAACGTGCCGCGGACGGCAAGCGCTTCGTCAACGCGTCGCGTTAGGTATATACATATTAGAGAGTGCCGTTAAAGGTATATACATATTAAGTATATACATCGCGATCAAATATAAAATTTTTAATCGAAATAGTGCGGGAGTGCCGTTCAGTATCGCGCGTAAAATAACGAAAATAGCGATATAAAAATATCGCTCGCGAGTGCGGTAGTGTCGTCAAAGTATCGCGCGCCAACAACATAAGAAGAGGAAAAGGACTTGTAAAGCCTTATAGAGGCATCTTGCATCGGAAGCAACCTGATGGTGAATATTTATTATTTGTATATCAATTGTTATAAATCGTACGCATAATAATTTGTTCTTATAATTTAAAGGAATTAAAGAGGAAATTAGAGAGAAAAATTTTTATAAATATGAAAATTTCTATTTAAAAAATAATTTTAAAATTTATAAAATCTTCCCATATGTGTTTATATCTGCTTATTATTTTACACACCGGATATGAAATTCCACAGCCTTGTTATAAATGAATTTTATATTTGTATGTTTCAGACATAGTTTTAACGACAACATAATAACGGATAACGATAACTCCGCTGCTGCACATCAATGCCATGGTGAGTGATAAAAACTTTTATTTAATTTTAAGGTAACGGTAGAGATTGTAGATATATCTGTTGCCTTAAAATGGATGAGTTAGGATAGATTAAATAACTTTTAATAAATTCGTTTGAAATGTATTGCAGCTATCGCGAAAATATTACAGTATATTAATCATAAAGAAAGAAGATCGAGAAAAGATCATTCTTGTAATTTTATCTAATTTATTGGAAAGAACATTAAAAATTGTATCAATTACATCTGATGCTAATTTATACTTATAACACGTATTTATCTTATCACTTATCTTATTTACTTATCTTATTCTAATTTCTTATAGCTCATCCATTATAGAATTTATTGTAGATATTGTTTTTAAACTTAATGTAAAGCCAAATGATTAATTATTATAATGAAATAATTTGTAATATGATAAGTGTTATACACATATTAATTTTTTATAAATTTATTATTAACTCGCGCATCTGCAATCGAATATTCCGATTATTGTCGATTTATTTATTCGTCACGTTTTCTCGCGAATTTTAAATCGCAATTTATTTAGTAACTTAATTGTTGATTTCGAAGTTTATTCTATTCATTTCGAAAATTTCCTTTGATAATTTACACAAAATGCGCCAGTAATCCAAATACTTTCCTTTACAGTCGAACAAACGAACAATAATTTTATTAATGATTCTTTTTCTTCTTTCACGATTATTTACGTTATATAAAACTTATTAAATTCTATTGTTGCATACCTATTATTAATAATAAATGTCACGTAATTATCGATAACGCGGCGTTCGACTTTGGCAATATAAAATATAAACAGTAGCGCGCATTATTTATTAAACAATTTATCACGGATCTTTTCGTTATGTTAATTATTTGCATCTATAATTCGATTGTTTTATGTTCGTGTTCTCTCACAATCCAAATTATATTTAGATTGTCAAGAACGATAAAATGACACGGATGAAATATATTTGTGACTCTAAGTATTAAAATAATAATTCTTGTCCGTGAAGATCGCAATCATCAAAGTGATTATTTAATAATATCTTGAATTTCTATCATTCAATCGATTCTCGATTAAATTATAGGATTATAGGATTACGATATAATAATTATTTTTATACTTATAGTCACAAATATATTTCATACGTGTCAACTTTATCGTTCTTGACAATCTAAATATAATTTGGATAGTGAGAAAACACGAAGTAAAACAATCGAATTATACATGCAAATAACGAAACATAACGAAAAGATACGTGATAAATTGTTTAATAAATAATGAATTTTAATCAAGAAATTAAAATAATTCCATAATTTAATATTTCGCGTTAATGTATATTTTATAATATATAAAATATTCAGCAGCAAATTATCGAAAACGGCGTTCGACTTTAGCAAAATAAATTATAAACAGTAGCGCTCTATACGTTACCGCTTTGTCATCATTCGCACGGTGACTCTGGAGTAATAAAGTAGTGGTGAGAAACGTTTCATATACTTTAATTTTTTTACTAAACACGATTACGATTAATATCGGAACATAATTTTCTATAAATATTAACTAAATTAATTAATTAAAAATTAATTAACGACATGAAACTGTATTGCAACAATAAATCTTTATCGAATCGTAATCATTCATTATTGCGATTAAGAATTGAAACAGGGAATACATAAAACAGGATAAAAGAATTAATTATGTTATGATATCCATCACTGATGCTTATAATATTTCTTTAACAATACTAGAATTAATTATATTTCGACCAATGCTTTAAATTTTCTCAATTCTTATTAACTAAACAATATACAATTTAATCGAGAATCGATTAAATGATAGGAATCCAAGATATTAAATAATCACTTCGATAATTGCGATCTTTACAGACAATAATTATTATTTTAATACTTAGAGTCACAAATATATTTCATCCGTGTCATTTTATCGTTCTTGACAATCTAAATATAATTTGGATAGTGAGAAAACACGAAGTAAAACAATCGAATTATACATGCAAATAACGAAACATAACGAAAGATACGTGATAAATTGTTTAATCAATAACGAATTTTAATGAATAAATTAAAATATTTGTAAATTTAATATTCCACGTTAATGTATATTTTATAATATATAAAATATTTCAGTAGCGAATTATCGAAAACACGGCGTTCGACTTTGGCAATAATATAAATTATAACAGTAGCGCTCTATACGTTATCGCTTTGTCATCATTCACACGGTGACTCTGGAGTAATAAAGTAGTGGTGAGAAACGTTTCGTATACTTTAATTTTTTTACTAAACACGATTACGATTAGTATCGGAACATAATTTTCTATAAATATTAACAAAATTAATTAAATAAAAATTAATTATCGACATGAAACTGTATCGCAACAATAAATCTTTATCGAATCGTAATCATTCATTATTGTGATTAAGAATTGAAACAGGGAATACATAAAACAGGATAAAAGAATTAATTATGTTATGATATTCATCACTGATGCTTATAATATTTCTTTAACAATACTAGAATTAATTATATTTCGACTAATGCTTTAAATTTTCTCAATCGTTATTAACTAAACAATATACAATTTAATCGAGAATCGATTGAATGATAGGAATCCAAGATATTAAATAATCACTTCGATAATTGCGATCTTTACAGACAATAATTATTATTTTAATACTTAGAGTCACAAATATATTTCATCCGAGTCACTTTATCGTTCTTGACAATCTAAATATAATTTGGATTATTGAGAGAACACGAAGTAAAACAATCGAATTATACATGCAAATAATTAGCATAACGAAAAGCTCCGTGATAAATTGTTTAATCAATAACGAATTTTAATGAATAAATTAAAATATTTGTATAATTTAATATTCCACGTTAATGTATATTTTATAATATATAAAATATTCAGCAGCGAATTATCGAACACGGCGTTCGACTTTAGCAATACAAATTATAAACAGTAGCGCTCTATTACGTTACCGCTTTATCATCATTCGCACGGTGACTCTGGAGTAATAAAAGTAGTGGTGAGAAACGTTTCATATACTTTAATTTTTTTACTAAAACACGATTACGATTAATATCGGAACATAATTTCTAAAGTATTAACTAAATTAATTAATTAAAAATAATTAACGACATGAAACTGTATCGCAATAATAAATCTTTATCGAATCGTAATCATTCATTATTGCGATTAAGAATTGAAACAGGGAATACATAAAACAGGATAAAAGAATTAATTATGTTATGATATCCATCACTGATGCTTATAATATTTCTTTAACAATACTAGAATTAATTATATTTTCGACCAATGCTTTAAATTTTCTCAATTCTTATTAACTAAACAATATACAATTTAATCGAGAATCGATTAAATGATAGGAATCCAAGATATTAAATAATCACTTCGATAATTGCATCTTTACGGACAATAATTATTATTTAATACTTAGAGTCACAAATATATTTCATCCGTGTCACTTTATCGTTTCTTGACAATCTAAATATAATTTGGATGTGAGAGAACACGAAGTAAAACAATCGAATTATACATGCAAATAATTAGCATAACGAAAGATACCGTGATAAATTGTTTAATCAATAACGAATTTTAATGAATAAATTAAAATTTTGTATAATTTAATATTCCACGTTAATGTATATTTTATAATATATATTCGGCAGCGAATTATCGAAAACATGGCGTTCGACTTTAGCAATATAAATATAAACAGTAGCGCTCTATACATTACCGCTTTGTCACATTCGCACGGTGACTCTGGAGTAATAAAGTAGTGGTGAGAAACGTTTGTATACTGTAATTTTTTTCTAAAACACGATTACGATAGTATCGGAACATAATTTTAATAAATTTAACAAAATTAATTAATTAAAAATTAATTAACGACATGAAACTGTATGCAACAATAAATCTTTATCGAATGCGTAATCATTCATTATTGCGATTAAGAATTGAAACAGGGAATACATAAAAGAGGATAAAAGATATAGTTAATTTCGAATATTTGTTAAAGAATATTTAATAAGCATATAATTGATATTATAACACTTTTTAATTTGATATATTATACATTAATTTTCTGATCCCCTTTTACGTATCCTAATGTTTCTAATTTTATTTTCAGTAATGAATGGATATAACGTATTCATAAAGATCGTTTGCGGTTACTGTTTCATTATCCTAATAATTTTCAATAATTTATTTTTATGTTAATATTTGTAGCAAATTTATGTTTTGATATTAATCGTAATCGTATCGTGTTTTAGTAAAAAAAGTCACATTATACGAAGCGTTTCTTAACCACTATTTATACTCGAGGAATCACCGTGCGAATAATTACAAAAACGGCAATGGCTATAACGCGCTACGTTTATATTTTATACCCTTGCCAAAAGTCGAACGACCGTGTTAACGATAAGTATTGTGCCGCGTAAATATTCTTAAAATATAAAATATAACTATATTATAAATATTACATTAACGGGATATTAAATATGAAAAGTATTTTAATTTATTGATTAAATGATAATTTATTAACAAATTCACGGAGTCTTTCGGTTATGCTTAAGTTATTTGCATCTATAATTCGATCCCTTTAGTTCGTTTTCCTTCACAATTCCTCCTCGCCCAATTATATTAGATTGTCAGGTATATGGATAAAATATAAAAGATTCATTGAGATTTGTAATCAACCAAACTAGCCAAGAATTTTTTGTTTATTAATTACGGACGTTTTCGACCAATGATTGTGGTCCTTTCAAGTACTAAACTTCGAAACGGTTTGTAATTAATAAACAAAAAAAGTACTGCTAGTTTTGGTCGATTACATTATTTCCAATAATTCTTTGGATTAATTTGAAGTTAGCGATCATTAAGATAATTTAGGGTAAATATATATCTGAGATTCCCAAGGTAATTAAAATAATAAATTGTTATTCGTGAAGATCGGCATACGATTCAAGACCTGATTTATATTTTGGATATTTATTCATTCGATTCTCGATTAGAGTGTATATTGTTTAATTAAATAAAAATTGGAAAATTTAAGCATGGTGAGTAATAGTTTATTCTAGCATTGGTTAAAGAAAATTTATAAGCATCAATAAGAATCATACATAATTAA